>NC_086203.1:6921938-8218188 GCF_035770615.1 Melospiza melodia melodia | reverse complement strand
TGTGACAAAAATGCAGTATGAGCAAAACGCCAGCTTCAGTTTATAGAGTCAGGCATCACAAAAGCTTGAAAGGATCTCCAAGGGAAGTGAGTCCAGTCTTTGACCTGATATCTGCACTTAGCTGATCTGCAGGGATCTCTGTGATGCCATTTTTAGTCAGTTCACCTATGGAGTTTATGGGGTGAGCACAGGAAACAGAGCCCAGATTTGGCACATGAACAAAATACGTGGGATTTCAAACTCCCCACAGCCCTCGGGTCACCTGTGCAGCTGCTCACCTCTTGCCTGGCACCAGCTGCTGTGAGCACCACAGAGACACAGGATTTTAGCCTCCAAAGACCTCTGTGGTTTGACTGCCTCATCTGTGTGTCACAGGGCCCAGAAGATCAGCTCTCTGCTGCAGGGAGCTGGCAATTCATCTATTTAGCACTTTCCTGGCAGTGCAAGAGGTAAGAATGGGAGAGGTGGACAGCAAAGTCCAGCTTTTCATCATTTCTGGTAAGATCAGATGAAAATTCTGAGGAGTTATTTTAACGTGAGAATAGGGAATAGTTTTAATATTCAATATGATTAATTTACAACAAATTCTACGTAGATTAACTATACATACACCACGTTTCTTTCCCCAGATGATCATTTATCCACATAACTTTGCAAACCAACAGTTAGAGCAGCATTCCCTGTGCTCTGATAATACTCTCTGGTGTTCCCAGGCTCAGGCTGCTCAAGTGAACGATGGATGGGCTGTGCAGCAGCTGAGCGTGGCTGTAACGGCATCGTGGAGTCACGAAGCATCATGCAGGAAAGCCAGGGGCTCCTGTGCCAATGGAGTTTCAGGGCAAAACTTGTAGTAAGCTGGTGTTTTCTTGCTTCCAGTCTTTTCCTCCTGGCTCTTAAATAGTGGCCAGAGGATGAGGTTGGTTGTGGCCTGGTTTATCTGCAGTTCCAAAGCAATGCATCACTCTGCAGTCCTGTGAGGGAAGCCTTTGGTATCTTTCCAGTCTTTAATTTTTCTCAATTATTCATCTAAGGGTTGCTTAATTGCTAAGTCTCCTACCTTTAGATAATATGGGGAGGTGTGAAGGAATGCTGTTCAGACTGGTCCCTTCTCAGCTTCAAAGGGCAAATAGAAATTCTCTCCCTGTCCTGTCTCTCTGGCTGCGGTGACACCGATGGCTCTTGCTGAGCTCTTGCCAAGGCTGTAGCCAGGGCACAGCCCTTTCCCATCTCCTCCTGGGCAGCAGGAGCACTCTGGGACTGGTTTTGAGAGCTGTGTCCTGAGAGGAGTGCAGGCAATGCGTGCAGGAGGAACCTGTGGTGCATTCTGTGCGTCATATTTCAGCAGACATTCACTGCAGCCTGCTGCAGAGTGAGACAGTTCCTGGTGTCTGTGTAACCAGGTACTTGGTCAGATGTTAAGAAGAAGTTCCTCCCTGTGAGGGTGGGCAGAGCAGCTGTGGCTGCCCCTGGATCCCTGGCGGTGCCCAAGGCCAGGCTGGACACTGGGGCTTGGAGCAGCCTGGGACAGTGGGAGGTGTCCCTGCCATGGCACGGGTGGCACTGGAGGAGCTTTGAGGTCCCTTCCTACCCAAACCAGTCTGGGATTCTATGGTTATTCTGTCTTTATTTTCACTTGTGAATTGATTCCAAGTCTGCAGTGGTTTCAATGCCTGAAACCACTCACTGGGGCTGCTCCATCCCTGTGTGCACCTGGAGGAGGAGATGGTGAGCACGCAGCTTACAGTCCTGCTGCCCTTTCTCCCAAAACTATAAACACCAGGCTTTTCTCAAGTCTTCTATTTTCATTCCACTCTCACCCCTCAAAATCTTGCCTATTTGTCAGTCCTTGAATAAGCCCCATTTCTCTCTGGCATGGTGGGAATGTGCAGGATTTCTTCTGGGTGCCTTGATGCCTATAGGTTTTGCAGTCAATGAGCTTATGCAGAGCTGTGCTCATGCTGGAAGTTAAACCTTGTCTTTAAAGAGTCTGGAAGAGCAGTAAGGAGGATTTAAGTTCCTCACAGCAGAAGCTGTGTCCACTTGGCACCTACAGCCATTCCAAGGCTGACTGTGAAGCCTCCAGAACAGTTTGATGATGCAGTGTTAAAACAACTTTCTGCAAGTGCTGGTAAACTGCCATGGCTTGGCTGAACTACCTATAGCTAAAGAACCACAAATGAATTTGCATTTTCAGAGGGAATTTCCCATGAAGTCTGAATGCACTGCTTTAGTGACAGCAGCCTATTCAACACTGCCTTGGCTCACCTGCAGCACTCTTGGCTTTCACGGAGTGTCCACGTTCACACTGTGGCTGTTGAATTACCAGAGAAGCTGTTCCTTGCTTTCCAAGAAACTGTTCTGAATTCTCCACTAAATGCTAAGCAGAGCTCAGTTGTGCTGCCATTTTTGGTGAGGTTTCAAATGGTTTATTTTTGTGCTATGATGAATTTTAATAATTGCTATAAGTATGCTATTAGTCAAAATGAGGGAGAAAGAAACCCAATTATTAAACTAGACTGCTGGGACTGGAATCTACAGCTGATATATTAAAGCCCAACTGTCATGCTTAATAATTAACTCAACCCGCTGACAATACTGGAAGAGAAAATGAACATTATTAATGAGATAACTGGTCATTATTTCTTTTCCCTCCTACCATTAGAACAATATGTTGCAGTATATCAATTAAACAATAATTTCACATCATATACACTGCGTGCTTTCAGCAGTGCTTTGCTATCTCCTGCTTTCCCAACACCGCTTTTATGGAATTAAGTCTTTTTTCCAAGTCTACTTTTGCTGCCTTGGGCTGTGTAAGGCCTGAGGGAGCCAGTACAGGCTGCAAATGTTACTCAAAATGCCCAGTTTGCACCAGAACCCAAGAGGAATGATCCACATCCCCACTGACAGGTACCTATTTGTGAGGAATTTCTGAGCACTCTGAAGCTTCTGATTCAGCTTCTCACTCAGCACAGCTTCTCCTCCTGCTGCAGCCAAAATCTTGGCATTGTTGTAGAGTAAATGCCCTTCAGGCCCAGTGGGTTGGGAGACAGTTCTCTGCACAGAAAGGCATCAGCCCACCCTGAAAAGTGTGCTGATATCACCTGGAAAGCCCCACTTTTGGTGGACAAGCTTCATGACCAAGATTTTCCCCAAATTATTTCAGAAACCTGGTGTCTTTCAGTGATGAATGTTTTTGCAGAGAGGATGGATAGCTTCTGCTTAAGGAGTGCCCTCAGTCACATGTGGGAGCAACCTCACAGGCTGTGCCACCCAACAAAGCCCAGCAGGCCGGGAGGAGAGCCCGGGGGCAGCAGGCAGCTGAGAGAAGGCCCTGCTCTAGAACTGAGGGAGTTCCACCAGAAGCAAACAAAGATGTCAACTTGAAGAGCTTCCCACTCTGCTCAAAGTTTGTCTGGGAAGACTAAGACATGAACTTGTCAAAAATCCCAGGAAATATCTGGGAAAAGGTTTTATGTATGTTGGTTGTGACGAGGTAGAAAGCTCCTGCAGGAATGAACCTCTGCAGCAGGCTGGCTGAGGGGAACTTACTTCTTCCTAGAATCAAGATTACCACTGAAATGCAATTTTATTTTTTATTGTATAACGGGAAAATATATTTTCCAGAACCCTAAAACTAGTTTCAAAAATACAGATGTGTTTTGGAAACAAGAATGAAATATTTGGGGATTTCTCTCTACAAAAGATATTTCTAAATATTTTCAAAAATGAAAAGTGAAGACAAAATGAGGTGACTTTTTCTGGATTCTAAAACTACTTTAAAATATCTTTAACCACTATAGAAACTGGGAAGAAATATTTGGGGATGTCTCTCTACAGAAAAAACATTTCTACATATTTCTACAAATTTCTAATTTTTTAAAACTGAAAAACTAAGAAAATGGGGTTGCTTTTTCTCAGGAGATCCATGCTGCTGCCTGCCCCCTGGGGTCCCCCAGCCCTTGGGACCCCGCCGCTGGTCACAGCAGCCCCTGCCTGGCTCCTGTCTGCCCACACCGTGTGCATCCATGGCTGCTCCTGGCCATGGAGATCAGCCAGGGCTGCTGCCGGCTGGGCTTTGCTGCTGCTGCCACCCAAACACTGGCATGATGGCACCTTCCCTTTAGTGCAACAGGAGAATGGGCCATCACCTAGCCTGGCAGAGAGCAGGGTTAACTTCAGTGTTGTTTAGAGGGCAGGGCCAGGAGGCACAGGGGCAGAGGAAGGGACATGTTGGTTTCAGGAGGGGCTGGAGGGTGCTGGGCTGCTCCTGGGGTCTATAGAAGAAGTTGGGACAGAAGAGAGGAGGATCAATAAAACGTGAAAGTAGCTTGGGTATACACATGGGGAGAGGATATGGCAGTGGGATCTACAGGAGAATAAGAGGTTTCCTTGTAGATGACTGTTCTGGAGCCTTCTTCTCAGAACTCTTGAGAGGGCTGCCCAGGCCCTTCTTACTGTTGGAGGAGCTGCTGCAGCTTTTTGGATGTGACGTGCAGCCACCGTCTTACAATTCTTGTTCAGAGGTGGAACTGTGGAAAGAGGAGGTGGCTGAGGCCCCAGCTGCCAGTGGCACACAGGGAGCCTCCTGCACAGCAGGGCCCAGAGCTGGCAAGGCTCCCCAGCACGGCTGGAGCTGCTGGCACAGCTTGGCCCAGCTGCACAGCTGCCCCTCAAGGCCCCTGCGAGCAGGGCACGGCTCTGGGCAGGCTCCCTGGCCAGGAGCGGGCCCCAGAGCGCCTCTGCCTTTCAAGGCCAATCTCGTCCCTGCTCTTTCTCCTCCCCACCGTGCTTTGCCTCTGCCCTGTGCCCCTGGGGTTTCCCTTGGCCAGGCAGCCTCAGTGGGAGCCAGCACTGGCTGCAGCCCCAGCGGGCCCCCCAGGACAAGGCCCAGCAATGAGGAGGCCAATGAAAGCTCTGGGCAGCAGCAGAACCCTCAGCAGAGTTCTTTTGACTATCATGGACTGGCCACACCTCCCCTGCAGCCTCACTGGGAATGTTTCCTGTCTGCAGTAGACTTTCAGAAGAAGTTGTTTGAGGGGAAGAGCTACAAAACACTCACCATTTTCTCATCCAGGCATAGCAGATTCCAATGCAACAAAACAAAACAAAAAGCTCCAAACAAAGCAGGGATCCTATTAACACTATCAAGTAGGTTGCTTCCTCAAAGCTAGCCTTTCTCATGCCCTGCTGAGAATGTGGAACTTGTGCTGTGGTTCCAGCTGCACCTGTGGAAGCAATGGGGAGCGTCAGCCCGTGCTGTGCTGCGCTGCTGAGCTGGCAGCACGGTGGATGCGGGCAGGACGTTCTCCGTTTCCCCCAGAGCTGGGGCCTGCAGGCACCTTGCTGCCCCTTGGCACAGGCTGTGCCACCCAACAAAGCCCAGCAGGCCGGGAGGAGAGCCCAAGGCCAGCGCAGCTGCTTGGGCAGTGGCTGATTGGAGGGACACGGGCCAAAGCCATCCCTGAGCAGCCACTGCCAGCCCTGGCCCTCCCTGCCCCGTGACAGATACCCCAGCGCCAGGGCACAGAGTCAGGCCCTGTCAGGACCCAGTGCAGCCCCTGCCCAGTCGGGAGCCGAGGCTGGCTCTGGCCCTGGGCTCGCGGCAGGGCTCCCGCTTGGGGCTGCTCCTGTGCCTTGGGCCTCTGGGCACTCAGGGCCAGCTCCGGAGCAGCTGCAGCAGGAGGGACGTTGGTGCACGAGTCCCCTTTCCCTGGGGCTGTGAATGAGCTCCAGAGGCCTCAAGGCCTCCAGAGGCGCCTCCAGCTTTGGCTGCTGCCTGGCCGGGCAAGCGCATGCCCTGCGGGAGGAGCTGCTGCCACACAGCCCTTCCAAGGGCTGAGCCTGGCACAGCAATTACCTCCTGTGCCTGTGCCTTTGCCTGTGTGTGGACTGGCCTTCCTTCCTGCAGTAGGGGCTGCCGATCGGCCTCTGCTTCCTTGGGGAACCGCCTCCTTCTGTGCTGCCATTTGGCCCATCACTTGAGAAACACAAAAGTACACCTTATCAGATGGAACAATTCTCCATTACTTTGGTAGCATGTTCACGACGTCATGCTTATGCAAAATCGGGTGTAATCAACAAATCATCTGGTCTTTTTCAGCTGGGCCAGGGCCCACCCTCCTCCAAACAGCTACCAGTGCTGAGCACAAGTTGTGAGTGGACCGTGCAGGGCGAGAGCACACACATGCATGCCTCTGTCCTGGCAACTGCAGCAATGCCCCCCTGGCCGAGATTTGGGCTCTGAGCTGGCAGCTCTCCCAGGGGAAAGGCCTTGACCTACCCTCAACATCTCCCAGAGGCTCAATCCTGAATGTGGGTTGGGAAGCCAGATCACCTTTACCAACCGGCTCAGCTGCAAAGAAAGGCAGGACAGAACAGCTCCAATGGCACTGCTGAGGATTCTTCTTCAGGCCTGAGTGGCAGTGAGGGCACCTGGGTGATTGGTGCCCTCCCAGGCACTCCCTCAGCTCTGCCTTCCACTCAGGAGCAGGGCCAGGGGCACCTCGTGCCTGCAGTGGCCCCACACTGGGATGGAAGGAGCCCCCTGTGGGGCAGTCTGGGCAGAAAGGACTCCCTGGAGCTGCCAGCAGCTCCAAACACAGCCCCAGGCAGGGCCAGGGCTTGGCAGTGGCAGCAGGAGCAGTTCAGGCTCCCTGGGGCCAGCAAAGGAGCTGAGAAAGGCTCAGCCCCGGGGCACAGCCCTGGGCCCAGCCCGTTCCCTCTCTGCTCTCCTCTGTGGCTGCACACTGCCAAGAAAGAAACACTGGCGTTGCACATGGGAGGCAGATGGACAGATAAATGGCCCTTCCTCGCACTGACAGTGATCCTGTGGGATCACTCAGGGCTCCAGAAGGGAGCAGGGCAAGGTTTTCAGAACTGATCAACCTTCAGTGAAATTTAAGGGAAATGGCACGAGTGAGATCTTGCCACACTGCCACAGATTATTCTGTCAGGAAAGGTACATTGAGAACTTGCCATCAAGATCTGGCAATGTCTTCAAAGTACCATTCACCAGCATTTCCAAATAATCCAAGTCATGTGCCAGTTGAGAAGGGAGCACAGATCCTCCAGAACTATTTCCATGGTGTGCTGGGATCACCTTCCCCCTTCGGGAATTGAGCACTGCAAGGGGGTGGGTAAGGCTGCGGGAGCCTGTGGCTCCTGGTCACTCTCCACCCTCTTTGCAGGTCCTGTGCAACATGCCTGGAGGGGCAGCTGGAGCAGCCCAGGGCCCTGGGGCTCTCTCACTCCCACACGGGAAATCCACACTAAATGCTTGGGGAAATCTGCAGTGCCACAGCCGTCGCTCTCAACCTACATTCCTCCCTCCTGCTAGCCCACCGGGCCATGGAACAGCTCACAAAGCCCACGGGCACGTGGCCAGTGCCTCTCAGAATCCACCGGAGCCTTGATCTCCCCCTCTGCCCTTTCCCCACCATGGGCACCCCGGGCAGCCGCTCCCAGGTTTGGGGATGTGTCTCCCACGGAGGGAGCCCAGCAGGACAGCTCAGTACCCGAGTGCCCTGAGCCTGCTCGGGACAATTCCTCACGGCTGTGCCCGTCTTGTCCGGGCTGTGCCCACAGTGCCAAGCAGCAGAGAGGGCAGCTCAAGCCTCAGCAGGGCTCAGGCCCAGAGGCACAGCAATTACCTCCTGTGGCTGTGCCTGGCATCACCTCCCTTCCTGCAGGAAATGCCGCCTTCCACAGAGCCCCTCGATCCATCCCTTGAGAAAGGAAGAGACACAGCTGGATCAGATGGAATCATTGCACCTCCAGGTGGTGGCCTCTTCAGGAAGCAATACTTGTCCAAGACATGGATAAGGATCAGGAAAATCCTGATCCCCCCAGGCATATGGGGCTGGCTATGGCCCTCCCTCCCCCAAGCAGCCACACCTGAGGATGTGCCTGGGGACCAGGAAAATGCAGGGGATCATTGGTGAGTTTGGGCTGCCTGTCAGCTGATGCCCAATGCCTTCCTGCAGAGGCTAGGGAGAAGCTGCAGCCAGGCCAGGCTGGCAAACAGCCCTGCAGGGCGTGGAAGCAGCAGCGGGGCAGCGAGGCTGCCATGGATGCCTTCCCGCTGTTCCGGGCAGGGCGTGTCCAGATGTGCAGCCAAAGCCCCCGGCTGCTGAGCCCCAGGACAAGGCTGAGGGAAATGCTCTCACCATTTCCTTTGAGCAGTTCTGTCACCATTCGTTTCAGGATGTTGTTTGGCTCATAAGGTTTCTTGTGTCCTGGGGCTTTGTTCTTCCCTCTCAAAGGACCTTAACAGAAAGTGGTTCCATTTCCTAGGAATGGATGCCACAGAAGCAGGGCTCAGCCTGTGGGGTCAGCAGGGACAACACTACTCACCCCTGTGATGGGAGCCAGACTTCTGTCTAGGTATCAGCAAAGGGACAGGAAAGGTCCTCCCTGCAGACACATCTGTAACACAACAGCCACAGTTGCTTGTCTTACCTGGTTGCTGCAAAGTTGTCAACAATTATTACTGTGTAGGACAGTGAGAACATACCTGAAGGAGGCTCCAAAGGCTTCAAAACTTTATTAAGCCAATCCAATGGAGAAGCCTTTGCAGGAACATCATCTCGAAGGGAGCACACATGAGAACATTTTTCAGGGTGTGTTGGCATCCCCTTCTGCCCCAGGGAACTGGGCACTGCAAGGGGCTCGGGTAAGGCTGTGGGAGGCAGACGTGAATGGACATGGCCAAAGCTGCGCAGGGGCCTGGGGAGCTCTGGGCAGGCTCCTGGTCACTCTGCACCCTCTTTCCATGCCCTGTGCAACATCCATGGTGGGGTGCCCGAAGCAACCCAGGGCCCTGAGTGCTATCACTTCCACAGCTGCAACTCTTGCTAAATCCCCAGGGAAAATTGCAGCAGGCAGTGCCACAGCTATCCCACTCTCCTCCTCCGACCCTCCTGCCCCTTCTCCCTCCCTTCCTACCTCCTTCTGTTTCTGCGTGCCTCTGTCCCCTGGGACAAATCCCCCAGCACAGGGGCACGTGGCCAGGCCCTATCAGGACCCAGTGGAGCCTTGCTCTGCCCCTCTGCCCTTTCCCCACCATGGGCACCCCGTGCAGCCGCTCCCAGGTTTCGGGACGTGTCTCCCACGGAGGGAGCCCAGCAGGACAGCTCAGTACCCGAGTGCCCTGAGCCTGCTCGGGACAATTCCTCTGGGCTGTGCCCGTCTTGTCCAGGCTGTGCCCGCAGTGCCAAGCAGCAGAGAGGGCAGCTCAAGCCTCAGCAGCGCCTCAGGCCCAGAGGCACAGCAATTACCTCCTGTGGCTGTGCCTGGCATGGCCTCCCTTCCTGAAGAAGGAGCTGCCAATAAGCCACTGCTTCCTCTGGGAAATGCTTCCTTTCGCACAGCCTCTCCATCTGCTTCTGGAGAAAAGAAAAGAGAGAGCTGCATCAGACTGGGCTGTTCACCTCTGGAGAGGTGGCATCTTCAGAAGGCAATGCCTCTCAAAGACATGGTTAAGATTCAGGAAATCCCTTTCAACATTTTGGGTACAACTGGGCTCTCCCTTCTCCATATAGGTGCCCGTTCTGATTTGCCTGGAGATGGGAAATTGCAGGGCATCTCATGCCTGTGGTGTGGTTTGGTCTGCCTGTCAGCTGATGCCCAATGCCTTCCTGCAGAGGCTGGGGAGAAGCTGCTGCAGGCCAGGCTGGCAAACAGCCCTGCAGGGCGTGGAAGCAGCAGCGGGGCAGCGAGGCTGCCATGGATCCCTTCCCGCTGTGCCAGGCACGGCGTGTCCAGATGTGCAGCCAAAGCCCCCGGCTGCTGAGCCCCAGGACAAGGCTGAGGGAAATGCACCCACCTTGTCCTGCCTGCTGCATTTCCTTCACAATTTCCCTCATGTTTTCAGATGGCTCATGCGGTTTCTTCTGTCCTGTAGCTTTGTTCTTTCCCCTTGGAGGACCTTAGAGCAACACGATTCCATTTCCCATGAATGGATGCCACAAAAGCCGGGCTCAGCCTGCGGGGGCAGCAGGGACACACTACTCACCCCTGCGATGGGAGCCAGGCTTCTCTGTAGGAATCATCACAGGGACAGGAAAAGCCCTCCCTGCAGACACATCTGTAACACATCAGCCACTGAAATTTCTGCCATCTCTGCTCAGCTGCACGGGCACCACTGAGCCGCAGGAGCGGTGAGGGGATCGCGGAAGGCAAGGACACACACATGCATGGCTCTGTCCTGGCACCTGCAGCGATGCCCCCCTGGCCGAGCTTTGGGCTCTGAGCTGGCAGCTCTCCCAGGGGAGAGGCCTTAACCTACCCTCACCATCTCCCAGAGGCTCAGTCCTGGACGTGGGTTGGGAAGCCAGATCACCTTCACCAACAGGTTCAGCTGCAAAGGCAGGACAGAACAGCACCCGTGGCACTGTAGGAGATCCTCAGGCTGCAGGCAAGGCTCAGCCCCGGGGCACAGCCCTGGGCATGGCCCCTGCCCGTTCTCCTCTTCTCTGTGACTGCACAGAGACACGGAAGGACACAACGGCATTGCACATGGGAGGAGGATGGACTGGTAAATGCTCCTTCCTCCCAGTGACAGGGATCCTGTGGGATCCTTCAGTGCACTAGAAAGGACCTGGGCAAGGTTTACAGAATTCTTCAGCCCTGACTTAACGTTAACGAAAATAGCCAATGGGTGAGCTCTTGCCACATGGACACTGATTATTTTGCCAGTAAAAAGGGAAATTCAGAACTTGCCTCTGGCATTCTCCAAGACATTCAAAATGTCATTCACTCGGATTTCCAAATCCTCAAAGTTGTGATCCAAATCTAGAATGGAGCAAAGACATGAGCCATTTCCTTTGTGTGCTGGGATCCACTTCTGCCTTTGGGAGCAGCGCACTGCAAGGGGGTTGGTTAAGGCTATGGGATCAAGGTGTGAATGGACAAGGCCAAACTGCACAGGGGCCTGGGGATCTCTGGGCAGGCTCCTGGTTACTCTGCACCCTCTTTGCAGGCCCTGGGACACATCCCTGGAGAGGAAACTGGGGCTGCCCAGAGCCCTGGGGGCTCTCTACCTTTCCCAGAGGAAACCCTCCCTGAAGGCCTGGGGAAAACCATCCCCAGCGCTTCCCGGGGAGCAGGGAGTGCTGTCCCGGGAAAGGGGAGCCAGGCTGCCGGCTCACCTGCTTGCCACGCTTGCAGTGGAGCAGCCTGGGCAGCCCTTGCAGGCAGGGCCACGGCCAGGAGGAGCAGGAGGAAGAGGCGCAGAGCAAGGGCCATGCTGCCTTGCCCTCTGCCAGTCCCGCAGCTCTTGCTGCCACCGCTGTCCTGACGCCGCTGTCCCAATGTCAGCACCACTGCTGCCACCGCCGCTGCTGCTGCCGCAACAGTTGTGCTCAAGGACTGACTGCTCGCTCCTTGTGCTGCTGTGCAACCACCGGGTCTGGGACATCTGTGACCTCAGAGCCTGCTGTGACCTCAGCCTGCTGTGACCCCTGAGCCTGCTGTGACCTCATGGCCTCAGCTGTACCCCCAGAGTGTGCCCCCATCTGTAGAAACAAAATGCCTTGATTGTTTTCCTGTATCCCAGGTCCACTGCTCAGCAAAACCTTATTTGTCACCTGCTGACATTGTGGGGTAGACTGTGTCCATGGAGATGCTCTTGATGGCTTCCCTCTTTTCCTGGGCTTGCCACTGGTGGAAGTCTAGGCCCAGATGATGCCGGGGAAGGAAATGTGCCCTCAGCCCAGGGACGCTCAGCATGGGCTCCCCCAGCCCTCGGGACCCCGCCACTGGTCACAGCAGCCCCTGCCTGGCTCCTGCCTGCCCACACCGCGGGCATCCATGGCTGCTCCTGGGCCCAGAGCTGAGCCAGTGCGGCTGCCACGTGGGCTTTGCTGCTGCTGCCACCCAGACATTGGGGTGGCAGCTCCATCTCTTTATTGCAACAGAAATGCTGGGCCAAGCTCTGCCCACCTTCAGTACGGGCCAGAGATCACGGCCAGTGCCTTCAGGGGGAGAGGATCTTGTTTGGGTGCTGGCAGGATCTGCACAGCAACAAGTCGGGAAAGCAACTGTGACAGGGGCATCGGGCATGGGCATGGCGATGGGGAATGTCTGGTACAGGTGTCCCAGACTGAGGCGTTTGGCCGCTCCTGTGAAGCTGCAGACGGACACCTGTTGAGACAGGACGATGCTGAGGTCCCAGTTGCAGCTGGCACACAGAGACCCTCCTGCACAGTAGGAGATTCCCAGTGTGCTCAAAGTTTGCCTCTGAAGACTGAGAAGTGAGCTTCTTAGAAATCCCAGAAAATATCAGGGAAAAGGTTTTAAGGTTGGTTGTTGTCGCTCGGTAAGAATGTCCAGTGGGAAAAGAGGCTCTCCAGTATGCTGGGTGCCTTGTGATGACTTAGTTCTTCTTAGAGTAAAGATTACCAATTAAATGCAGTTTTATTTTTTATTCTGCAAGTATTTAAGTGTTCTACGTTTTTCAGAATTCTACAACTATTTTGAAAAATCCTGAACTCCTGTGGGGAAAAGGGAAGAAATATATGGGGATTTTTGTCTACAAAAACTGCTTCTGAATATTTTGAACAATTTCTGCTAAGTAAAAATGTAAAATGAAGACAAAATGGGGTTGCTTTTTCTCAGGAGCCCCGTGCCCAGCTGCTGTCTGCCCAGCCCTGGCTGTGCCCAGACAAGCAGCTCCGCCAGCGCTGGTGGTAGCACACAGACACCTGAGCTGAAGCACAAAGATGCTGGTGGACTCAGGCCCTTCCCTGGCAGGAGGGCTGCACCTCCTGGCCTGGCTGGACACCAGGGCCAGCACTCTGGGGACAGAGGATCCTGTTACGGGTGGTGGAGGCAACAGAATGTCCGCAGCAATAAGCTAGTAATGCAGCTGTGGGGAAGGGACAGTGGACAATGGCACAGAGATGCAAGATGACAAGTCCAGTTGATTCTAGAAGTGTAAAAATGTTAAAAGCTATTCTGAATTCTAAAACTACTTTGAAAAATCCTTAACTACTATGGAAAAAGGGGACAAAATTTTGGCAATTTCTTTATTCGGAAAAAAATAAACCCTACCTATTTCTAAAAGTTTCTAATTAATAAAATGAAGAACTAAGCCAAAATATGGTGTCTCAGGAGCCCCATGCTCGGCCACTGCCTGCCCACCCATGGCTGTGCCTAGACAAGCAGCTCAGCCTGTGCTGGTGGTAGCTCACAGACACATGAGCTGAAGCCCAAAGACATTGCTGTACTCAGGCCCTTCCCTGTCTGGAGAGCTGCACATCCTGGCGTGGCTGTAGAGCAGAGCCAGCCCCACGGGGGACAGAGGGTCATTTTCTGGGTGGTGGTGGCAATAGCATGACCCCAGCAACAAACTGGTATTGCAGCCATGGCAGGGACAACAGACACTGGCACGGAAATGAGAGATGAGAGGTCCAGTTCTCCCTTGCTGAGTTATTTGGCTGGTCTTGTGAAGCTGCAGAGGCGCTCTTGTGAAGAGAGGAGGTGGCTGAGGCCCCGGCTGCCAGGGGCACACAGGGAGCCTCCTACACAGCCGGGCCCAGAGCTGGCAAGGGTCCCCAGCATGGCTGGAGCTGCTGGCACAGCTTGGCCCAGCTGCACAGCTGTCCCTCAAGGCCCCTGCGAGCAGGACACGGCTCTGGGCAGGCTCCCTAGCCAGGAGCGGGCCCCAGAGCACCTCTGCCTTTCAAGGGCAATCTCGTCCCTGCTCTTTCTCCTCCCCACCATGCTTTACCTCTGCCCTGTGCCCCTGGGGTTTCCCTTGGCCAGGCAGCCTCAGTGGGAGCCAGCACTGGCTGCAGCCCCAGCGGGCCCCCCAGGACAAGGCCCAGCAATGAGGAGGCCAATGAAAGCTCTGGGCAGCAGCAAAACCCTCAGCAGAGTTCTTTGGACAGCCATGGACTGGCCACACCTACTCCGCAGCCTCACTGGGAACATTCATCCCTCAAGAATACCCTGGAGCCCCTGACCAGTCGGGAGCCAAGGCTGGCTCTGGCCCTGGGCTCGTTCCAGGGCTCCCGCTCGGGGCTGCTCCTGTGCCTTGGGCCTCTGGGCACTCAGGGCCAGCTCCGGAGCAGCTGCAGCAGGAGGGACGTTGGTGCACGAGTCCCCTTTTCCCGGGGCCATGAATGAGCTCCAGAGGCCTCAAGGCCTCCAGAGGCGCCTCCAGCTTTGGCTGCTGCTGGGCCTGTGCAAGGGCAGGTCCTGGGGAGGAGCTGCTGCCACACAGCCTTGCCAAGGGCTGAGCCTGGCACAGCAATTCTCTCCTGTGCCTGTGTCAGTGTATGGCATTGCCTTCCTTCCTGCAGCAGTAGCTGCCAGGTTGCCATTCCTTCCCCTAGGAAAGCAGCAGCAGGGCAGTGAGGCTGCCATGGATCCCTTGCCACTGTGTGGACACGGCCTGTCCAGGTGTCACTGAAAATGTGAGGAAAACAAAAGCCCTATGTAAACATTTTGGTGTGAGAGAATCAAGGCATTTATTGTGGCCATGATGTTGTTCTGGTCAGGGTGTGCAAGAGAAATTATTTAATTCTCACATAGCTTGGGACAGGGTACTCCAGACACATAACAGTGCCAGTGTAGGCCCAATCCCCAAAGCTCTCTCAGAGCCATGCTTGACTTCAAATCACATCTGCATCCACCTGATTTTAAGGACTGTAGCACACCTGCAATTTCAAGGAATAGCAAAGCCACTGCTGTACTCTGAGGAATAAGTCCACAGCGAGAGGTGTTGATGTCATGTAATTAATTTGCAGCTCATTGTCTTTATGAGGAGGGTGATGATGATATCATAGAATATTTCCCTTTTTTTGTCCCCCAAATAAAATGGTGCCACTAAGCTTCAGGAGAAAAGAGCTGTCAAAGGTGCTGTTTGGCAGTCATCTAGGGAGAGGTGCGCGGCAGAAAGATATGCCCTGGAAAGATGCTCTGGTGGGCTCCAGCATTTAAACAAGCTTCTTTGATACACAGACTGGGCCATTTTCAAGACGAAATGGCTGCATTAAGTGCTTTCCCAGGCCGTATGCTGGCCAGAAAGCTCTGAAAGCCCATTGGAGTTTAGACTCCATGAGAAAGGCAGCATCAGTTTGTGTGCCAGGGAAAAACCAAGCATTCAAAGGCAAAAGCCGTGTTTAGAGAAGCCACCAGGCTAATGTAAGCAAGGCCAGAAAGCTTCTCCAGTCCTGCTGAGCAGGTGTGGCAGAGCTGCTGTGTTTTACAGCAGCTCCATGGCAGCGCAGCAGCTGCAGGAGAGGGCTCAGGACAGGCTTGGGGTGGAGCGGGGTGGCAGGAAGCTGAGAGAAGCCTCTGCACTAGAACTGAGGCAGTTCTTGAAGAAGCAAACTGTCCTGGTGTGACGTTATGATGCTTGTATCCCCATTCATCTGTTCTGTGCCTTTAAGACCGGCTCTGAAGAGTGGAAGTTTTGTTTGGGTTTCTCTTATCAGGGACATAGAGACGGGCAGTACTTAGGGCTGTTTTGGCTTCTTGCTTTCAGCCTGCTGCTTTGCTTGCTCTCTTTTCTGCTCTTGCTTCTGCTCTCGCTTTTGCTTCTGCTTATTAGCTAGTTTAGCTAAACAGTCCAAATTCCTTCCTGGACTGTTTCTCCTCTCCTGTTTCTGTGAACTATCTCGAACCTGGTCCAGACTGGGATCTGAGAACACCGAGGATTTGCACCATTTGGCTGCAGCAGCTGCCCCAGCGCTAGAGGGACTGAGAACCGAGCAACCACCCCCAAAAGAGACTTTCTGATTTTGTCATCTTTCTCACAGCGGTGTCATCTGGTTTTGTTCATTTTGTGTGCTGGGGGGTGCTTTGTCTGGTAAATAAACAAGTTCTTTCCACTTCTCTCCAAGGAAGTTTTTCCCGAACCGGTTGGCGGGAGGGGCCGTGTGGGTTTTGCTTTCTGGAGTGGCCTTCCTTTGCAGATTCTTTAACAAATTTGCCCTAAACCAGGACAAAATATTGGCGCCCAATGTGGGGTTCGAGAGAGAGTGGAAAAACCTTGTTTTGACTGCATTTTGGTTGCTATTACTTTGTGTTCGTTTAAATCAGCTAATAGCCATGTTTTTTGAATTCATAATGTCTATTGGGATGAAGGTTTGCATGCATTTCTCGTCCCTAGGGTTTTTTGAGATTTTAATACCTCTCTGGTCCCTAGGTTTATTTTCTTACCCCGAAATAGCTTTAGTATTGTCCCTAATACGTAGTTTCTACATCAGAGGGGCAGTGACCAGAGTAGCTATCCTGCTGGGCTTGGTGGCAATGATGTGCAATAAGTTTATAAACATGCTAGGCTCTGCTCCAGGTATGAATGGTTCATGGCTATGGTTATGCATCCAGTTTGTTGCAGGAGGAGCAGCAGGGAATGAGGTTTTTCAGCCTCTGCTTTCCTTCTTCTCCTATGAATCTGTTGCATCACTGGTGAAGGATGTTCAGTTTCCCCTCAATGTTAAAGAAACCATCTTTCTAGTATTCAGTCTGGTAACCTTCCTTTATACAGCCTGCTGCTTCTCTAGAATGAGAGCTGAGATTTCTAGACAGGCTGATGAGACCCCTGACTCAGGATAAAACCCCCGTGTGGAAAATCCTAAGTGGTGTGGGAAATGGGAGGATATGGGCCAAATCCTGAAGGAATTCTCTGACCCTATAGTCTGGGATTTTCCCCATGAACAAATTCAGAACCCAGCTGAGGTGGGCAAATATTTGAAAGAGAAGTACCAGGATGAGACTAAGGAGAGGAAGGTCATTGCAGTGAGCTGGGCCCTGGCATATGCTTATCGCGCACTGCTAGATACTGTCGGGCAGCAGACAGAGGCAGGGGGCAGGGAGATAAATCAGCAACTATCCCGGTGACTCAGGCTGCAGCTAACACTCCAGGCTCAAAGCCAGCATCTAAACCCATGGCTGTTGCTACCAGCACTAGAAGTGGGAAATGCATGGACAAGACCAATCGACCAGTGGATGATGATGATGATGATGAAGGAGAAGGAACCTCAATGCCTCCTGACATAAAATCAGGAGTCAAAGCAGCAGGTGCAAGATCAGATACAAATATTGAGTCTTATTCCCTGAAGGACCTTCGTGGCTTACGGAAGGACTACACACGATGACCCGATGAATCCATAATTAGTTGGCTGGTCTGTCTCTGGGATGCTGCAGGTGAGGCTACAATTCTGGGCACTGGCACTGAAGCCAGGCATTTGGGATCCCTGTCACAGGATCCTGTCATCAACCAAGAAATTATGAGGGGGGCTAATCCACACAGCCTCTGGGCACGGGTCTTGGACAGTGTTGCACGAAGATACCTGTGTGCAGATGATCTCTATATGCAACAAACTCAGTGGAAGACCATAGAGCAAGGGATCCAACGCCTGAGAGAAATGGCAGTGGCAGAGATTATCTTCTCAGATGATGTAACAACTAGGAACCCAGACTTAGTACCATGCACATCTGCTATGTGGCGAAAACTTGTACGACTTGGGCCACATGAATATGCTTCTGCCTTAGCCATCATGAAGAGGGATGAGAGGGATGAGACTGTGCTTGACATGGCAAGGAAGCTCCGAGCATATGCAGATGCTCTACATGGCCTGACACATGCCAGAATCGCAGCAGTAGGAACACGTCTGCAGAACTTAGAGGATAAGATAGAGGAGAACCATAAGAAGCTTAGAGAGGAAATTAAAGAAGACCTTCTCCAAATTTCAGCAGTACAGATCCGAGGTTCTGGTATCCAAGGCAGACGTTTCCCAGATGGTGAGAGAAGGTACACCCCACAAGCTGAGCTGTGGTTTTACCTGCGTGATTGTGGGGAAAACATGAGAAGGTGGCATAGGAAACCTACCGCTGTTCTGGCACGACGGGTGTGTGAACTGAAGGAAGCCACCAGAAGGAAAGCAGCTCCAGTTGCCCGTAGCCGAACGGCCAGGTATGATGATGATGACATGTCTGATCCCCTCAAAGGAACATCCAAAACATATGCGCAGGGAAAGAAGGATAACCAGGCTTAGAGGGGCCCTGCCTCTAGCCAGGTAGAGGCCAGAGAAAATCGTGTTTTCTGGTCTGTGTGGATTCGTTGGCCTGGCACATCGGAACCACAGGAGTACAAAGCTTTGGTTGATACTGGTGCGCAATGCACATTAATCCCATCAAGACATGTGGGGACAGAGTCTATTTCTATTGCTGGTGTGACAGGGGGATCCCAGGATTTCACTTTGGTGGAGGCTGATGTGAGCCTAACGGGAAATGAGTGGAAGAAGCATCCTATTGTGCCTGGCCCAGAGGCCCCATGTATTTTGGGCATAGACTACCTTCGAAGTGGGTACTTCAAAGACCCAGAGGGACTCAGATGGGCATTTGGAATAGCTGCTGTAGAGACAGAGGGCATCCAGCAATTGAACACCTTGCCTGGGTTGTCTGAGAATCCATCTGCACTAGGATGCCTGACGAGAGAAGAGCAACGAGTTTCAATTGCCACTTCCATAGTGCATCGACGACAGTATAGGACCACTCGAGATGCTGTGATCCCCATCCATAGGATGATCCGAGAGCTGGAGAGCCAAGGGGTGGTCAGCAAGACCCACTCACCCTTCAACAGCTCCATTTGGCTTGTGCGAAAATCTGAAGGAGAATGAAGATTGACTGTGGACTACCTTGCATTGAATGAAGTGACTCCACCACTGAGTGCTGCTGTGCCAGACATATTAGAGCTCCAGTATGAGCTGGAGTCCCAGGCAGCAAGGTGGTACACCACTATAGACATTGCCAATGCATTTTTCTCCATTCCTCTGGCAGCAGAATGCAGGCCTCAGTTTGCCTTCACCTGGAGGGGCGTGCAGTACACCTGGAACCGACTGCCCCAGGGATGGAAGCACAGCCCCACCATCTGCCATGGACTGATCCAGACTGCAGTAGAAAGGGGAGAGGCTCCAGAACATCTGCAATATATTGATGACATCATTGTGTGGGGGAACACAGCTGCAGAAGTGTTTGAGAAAGGGAAGGAAATCATCCAGATCCTCCTGGGAGCTGGTTTCACCATTAAAAAGAGCAAAGTAAAGGGACCAGCTCATGAGATTCAATTCCTGGGAGTTAAGTGGCAAGATGGACGGTGTCAAATTCCTGCAGATGTCATCAACAAGATCACAGCAATGTCTTCACCCACTAATAAGAAAGAGACACAAGCTTTCCTGGGTGCAATAGCTTTTTGGAGGATGCATATTCCTGAGTACAGTCAGATCGTGAGCCCTCTTTACCTGGTCACCCGCAAGAAGAACAATTTCCAGTGGGGCCCTGAGCAACAAGCCTTTGTCCAGATCAAACAGGAGATTGCCCATGCAGTAGCCCTTGGCCCCGTCGGAACAGGACCAGAGGTAAAGAACATGCTCTACTCTGCAGCCGGGAACCATGGCTTGTCCTGGAGCCTTTGGCAGAAGGTGCCTGAGGAGACTCGGGGTCAACCACTGAGATTTTGGAGTCAAAGCTACAGAGGGTCTGAAGCCAACTACACTCCCACAGAGAAAGAAATCTTGGCTGCCTATGAAGGAGTTCAGGCTGCCTCAGAAGTAATAGACACTGAAGCACAACTCCTCCTGGCACCCTGACTACCGGTGCTGGGGTGGATGCTCAAAGGCAAGGTTCCTTCCACTCATCATGCCACCAGTGCTACATGGAGCAAGTGGATTGCTCTTATCACTCAGCGCGCCCGTAGAGGTAAACTGAATTGCCCTGGGATTTTGGAGGTAATTACAAACTGGCCCGAAGGTGAGAATTTTGGTGTCACAGATGAAGAGGAGCAAGAACCAGTGACACATGCTGAAGAGGCCCCTCCCTATAACCAAGTGCCCCCAGAGGAAACACGCTACGCTCTTTTCACTGACGGTTCCTGTCGCATCGTAGGGATGAACCGGAAGTGGAAAGCAGCCGTATGGAGCCCCACACGACAGGTTGCACAAGCTACCGAAGGAGAAGGTGGATCAAGCCAACTCGCTGAACTCAAAGCTGTTCAACTGGCCCTAGACATTGCTGAGAGAGAGAAGTGGCCAAAGCTCTGCCTCTACACTGATTCATGGATGGTAGCCAATGCTCCGTGGGGATGGCTGGAGAGGTGGAAAAAGGCTAACTGGCAACATAGAGGGAAACCAATTTGGGCTGCTGATGAGTGGAAAGACATTGCTACCAGCGTAGGGAGGCTACCTGTGAAAGTCCACCATGTAGATGCCCATGTACCCAAGAGTAGGGCCAATGAGGAGCACCAGAACAATGAGCAGGTAGACCAAGCTGCAAAGATAGGGTGTCCAAAATAGACCTATATTGGGAACATAAGGGAGAGTTATTCCTAGCTAGATGGGCCCATGATGCCTCAGGCCACCAGGGCAGAGATGCCACCTATAAGTGGGCACGAGACCGAGGGGTGGATCTAACCATGGACAGTATTTCTCAGGGTATCCATGACTGTGAGACGCGTGCTGCCATCAAGCAGGCCAAGCGAGTGAAGCCTCTCTGGTACGGTGGGCGGTGGTCCAAGTACAAGTATGGGGAGGCCTGGCAGATTGATCCCATCGCACTGCCCCAGACACGCCAGGGCAAACGCTACGTGCTGACCATGGTGGAGGCCACCACTGGATGGCTGGAAACCTACCCTGTGTCTCATGCTACAGCCCGGAACACCATCCTGGGCCTTGAAAAGCAAGTCCTGTGGAGACATGGCACCCCTGAGAGGATCAAGTCCGACAACAGGACTCATTTCAAGAACAGCCTTATCAACACCTGGGCTAGGGAACATGGCATTGAGTGGGTCTACCATATCCCCTATCATGCACCAGCTGCAGGCAAAGTGGAGAGGTACAATGGACTACTAAAAACCCAGTTGAAGGCTTTGGGTGGGGGATCTTTCAAAATTGGGAGCAGCATTTAGCAAAGGCCACCTGGTTAGTTAACACCCAAGGTTCCACCAACCGAGCAGGTCCTGCCCAGTTTGAGTCCCTGAATGTAATAGAAGGAGACAAAGTCCCAGTGGTACATATCAGAGGTTTGTTAGGGAAGACTGTGTGGATCAATTCTGCCTCGAGTACAGACAAACCCATTCGTGGGGTTGTCTTTGCTCAGGGACCAGGTTGCACGTGGTGGATAATGCAAAGAGAAGGAACAACACGATGTGTACCTCAGGGAGATCTGATTGTGGGGTAAGAATGATGTGCAATATCACTGTTCATTGAATGTTACTGCCATTGCCAGTACATTAAACCATACAGACTTGAGATAGAAGCAAATGTGTAAGTGTTGAAGGTCTGGGTAGATGGAAGAGGGAGAAGGAAATGTGTAAGTGTCGAAGGTCTGAGCAAGTGATAGATGAAGCTTTAAGTGACTAAAGTGAAAAGGGGGAATCCTGCAGCTCTGTAATATAGGGCCTGGATGCAGTGGTCCAGTGTGGGGATGTGATGAAGGCATGATGGGTATTGCTTATAATTTTGGGGGAACAGATGGAAATTTTGTATGAATAATGCATGATGTGTCGTAGTATGTTGATGATATGGGGATAAGGGGTGGAATGTCCTGGGGTGACGTTATGATGCTTGTATCCCCATTCATCTGTTCTGTGCCTTTGAGACTGGCTTTGAAGAGTGGAAGTTTTGTTTGGGTTTCTCTTATCAGGGACACAGAGACGGGCAGTACTTAGGGCTGTTTTGGCTTCTTGCTTTCAGCCTGTTGCTTTGCTTGCTCTCTTTTCTGCTCTTGCTTCTGCTCTCGCTTTTGCTTCTGCTTATTAGCTAGTTTAGCTAAACAGTCCAAATTCCTTCCTGGACTGTTTCTCCTCTCCTGTTTCTGTGACTATCTTGAACCTGGTCCGGACTGGGACCTGAGAACACCGAGGATTTGCACCATTTGGCTGCAGCAGCTGCCCCAGCGCCAGAGGGACTGAGAACCGAGCAACTACCCCCAAAAGAGACTTTCTGATTTTGTCATCTTTCTCACAGCGGTGTCATCTGGTATTGTTCATTTTGTGTGCTGGGGGGTGCTGTGTCTGGTAAATAACGAGGTTCTTTCCACTTCTCTCCGAGGAATTCTTCCCAAAGCAGTTGGGGGGAGGGGCCGTGTGCGTTTGCTTTCTGGAGGGGCCTTCCATTGCAGATTATTTAACAAATTTGCCCTAAACCAGGACACAAATAAAGATGGTGCCTTGAAGTGATTCCCGCTGCGATCAAAGTTTGCCTCTGAAGGCTGAGAGGTGAGCTTGTCAGAAATCCCGGGAAATATCAGAAAAAAGGTTTTACTTTCGTTTTTGTGGTGAGGTACAAATCTGCAGTGGGAAAAGAGCCTCTCCAGTATACTAGCTGTCTTGCGTTGACTTAGTTCTTCCAAGAATAAAGATTACCAATTAAATGCAATTCTGTTTTTTATTTTAGAAGTGTAAAATGTTCTAAGTTTTCATAAATTCTACAACTGCTGTGAAAAATCCTAAACGCCTATGGAAAAACGGGAGAATTTTGGGGAGATTTCTTTCAAAAAAAAATATATAAATATAAATGTTCCTAAAAATTTCTGATTTCTGAAAATGAAAAACAAAGCCAAAACGTGGTGCCTCAGGAGCCCCATGCCCAGGGGCTGCCTGCCCAGCCCTGGCTGTGGCCAGACACAAAGATCAGCCAGTGCTGGTGCTACCACCCAGAGACCAGAGCTGAAGCCCAGAGGTGTTGCTCAAGCCCTTCCCTGCCAGGAGGGGCCCACCTTCGGTCCTGGCCGCACACCAGGGCCAGGACTTTAGGGGACAGAGGCTCCTGTTCTGGGTGGTGGCCGAACGTCCACAGCAATAAGCTGATAATGCAGTGCTGGCACACACGTGTAGCAATGGCATGGGCATGCCTGAAGACAGGTCCAGCTCTCCCTGCCGGAGTTACTTGGCCGGTCTTGTGAATCTGCAAAGGTGCTACTGTGGAGAGAGGAGGTGGCTGAGGCTCCAGCTGCCAGTGGCACACAGGGAGCCTCCTGCACAGCAGGGCCCAGAGCTGGCAAGGCTCCCCAGCACGGCTGGAGCTGCTGGCACAGCTTGGCCCAGCTGCACAGCTGTCCCTCAAGGCCCCGGCGAGCAGGGCACGGCTCTGGGCAGGCTCCCTGGCCAGGAGCGGGCCCCAGAACGCCTCTGCCTTTCAAGGGCAATCTCGTCCCTGCTCTTTCTCCTCCCCACCTTGCTTTGTCTCTGCCCTGTGCCCCTGGGATTTCCCTTGGCCAGGCAGCCTCAGTGGGAGCCAGCACTGGCTGCAGCCCCAGCGGGCCCCCCAGGACAAGGCCCTGCAATTAGGAGGGAAACAAAAGCTCTGGGCAGCAGCAGAACCATCAGCAGTTCTTTGGACAATTATGAAAAGGCCACAACTTCACTGCAACTTTTCTAGGAAGGTTTCCTGTCTACATTAGGCTTTCCAAAGAAGTTCTTTAAGGGAAAAATGATGAAAACACTCACTGTTTTCTCTTCCAGTAACACTAGACTCCAACACAACATAAGATGATGATAAGCTCCAAACAAAACAGGCCTGCCAGTAACCCTAGCCAGGAGCTTGTTCCCTTACAGACACCCCCTCCAGGGCCCTCCTGGGAATCAGGAACATGTGCTGTGGTTCCAGCTGCACCTGTGGGATCAATGGGGAACATGAGCCCGTGCTGTGCTGCATTGCTGAGCTGGCAGCACAGTGGATGTGGGCAGGACGTTCTCCGTTTCCCCCAGAGCTGCCTGCAGGCACCTTGCCTCCCCTTGGCACAGGCTGTGCCACCCAACAAAGCCCAGCAGGCCGGGAGGAGAGCCCGGGGCCAGCGCAGCTGCTTGGGCAGTGGCTGCTTAGAGGGACACAGGCCAAAGCCATCCCTGAGCAGCCACTGCCAGCCCTGGCCCTCCCTGCCCCGTGACAGCTCCCCCAGCGCCAGGGCACAGAGTCAGGCCCTGTCAGGACCCAGTGCAGCCCCTGACCAGTCGGGGGCTAAGGCTGGCTCTGGCCCTGGGCTCGTGCCAGGGCTCCCGCTCGGGGCTGCTCCTGTGCCTTGGGCCTCTGGGCACTCAGGGCCAGCTCCGGAGCAGCTGCAGCGGGAGGGATGTTGGTGCACGAGTCCTCTTTCCCCGGGGCTGTGAATGAGCTCCAGAGGCCTCAAGGCCTCCAGAGGCGCCTCCAGCTTTGGCTGCTGCTGGGCCAACCGAGCAAGGGCATGCCCTGAGGGAAGAGCTGCTGCCACACAGCCCTGCAAAGGGCTCAGCCTGGCACAGCAATTACCTTCTGTATAGGTGCCCATGTCTGGCATCTCCTCCTTTGCTGCAGCAGGGACTGGCAATGGGTCTCTGCTTCCTCCGGTGTGCGCCTCCTGCTGCAAAAACGTTTGGTCCATCACTTGAGGAAGGAGGAGGCACAGCTGGATCAGATGGAACCATCCACTATTCATGTAAGTGGCATCTTCAGATGGCAATGCTTTTGAAAGTAATGGATAAGGATCAGGAAAACATCTAGGATTTTGGGGCTGGGCCAGGGCCCTCCCACCTCCAAACAGCTGCCAGACCTGAGCAGAAGTCGCGAGGGAATCCTGCAGGGCGAGGGCACACATGTGCATGGCTCTGTCCTGGCACTGCAGCGATGCCCCCCCGCCCGAGCTTTGGGCTCTGAGCTGGCAGCTCTCCCAGGGGAAAGGCCTTGACCTACCCTCACCATCTCCCAGAGGCTCAATCCTGGATGTAAGTTAGGAAGCCAAATCACCTTCACCAACAGGCTCAGCTGCAAAGAAAGGCAGAACAGAACAACTCCAATGGCACTGTAGGAGATCCTCAGGCTGCAGGCAAGGCTCAGCCCCGGGGCACAGCCCTGGGCCCAGCCCCTTCCCTCTCTGCTCTTCTCTGTGGCTGCACAGCGCACACAGAAGGACACAGTGGCATTGCACATGGGAGGAGAATGGACAGCTAAATGCTCCTTCCTTCGACTGACAGCGATCCTGTATGATCACTCAGGGCTCCAGAAGGGAGCAGGGCAAGGTTTCCCTGAATCCATCAAGCTTGAGATGGTCTGAAGGGAAAGGGCACATCTATGAGCTCTTGCCACCTGGTTTCTGCCATGGATCCCTTCCTGCTGTGACTGAGGGAAATGCACCCACCATTCCCATTGTGCACTTCCATCACCATTTGGTTCACGATGTTGTTAGGCTCGTGGATTTTCTTGTGGCCTGGGGCTTTGTTATTCCCAAAATACATCCTGAAGCACATGGTGAGAGAACTGCTCAAAGGGAATGGTGGGTGCATTTCCCTCAGCCTTGTCCTGGGGCTCAGCAGCCGGGGGCTTTGGCTGCACATCTGGACACGCCGTGCCCAGCACAGCAGGAAGGGATCCATGGCAGCCTCGCTGCCCCGCTGCTGCTTCCACGCCCTGCAGGGCTGTTTGCCAGCCTGGCCTGGCTGCAGCTTCTCCTCAGCCTCTGCAGGAAGGAATTGGGCAGCAGCTGAGAGGGAGCCTGAACAGCAACATGGGTCTGAGATACCCCGTGATTTCCCAGTCTCCGAGCAAATCAAGAGGGGTGGTGATTTGGAGAAGGGAGAGCCTTTGCCAAGCTCCCAAGTTTTGATGCCTTCCAGAACATGATAAATGTCTTTCAGAGGCATTGCCTCCTGTAGATACCACCTTCTCATAGTGGAACAGCCCCACTTCATCCAGCTATCCCTTTTCCTCTCTCCAGAGATGGATGGAGAGGCTGTGCAGAAGACTCAGTTTTCCAGAGGAAGCAGGGGCTCATTGACAGGCTTTGCTGCTGGAAGGGAGGCCATGCCAGGCACAGCCACAGGAGGTAATTGCTGTGCCTCTGGGCCTGAGCCCTGCTGAGGCTTGAGCTGCCCTCTCTGCTGCTTGGCACTGCGGGCACAGCCCGGACAAGACGGGCACAGCCCAGAGGAATTGTCCCGAGCAGGGTCAGGGCACTCGGGTACTGAGCTGTCCTGCTGGGCTCCCTCCGTGGGAGACACGTCCCGAAACCTGGGAGCGGCTGCACGGGGTGCCCATGGTGGGGAAAGGGCAGAGGGGGAGAGCAAGGCTCCACTGGGTCCTGACAGGGCCTGGCCACGTGCCCCCGTGCTGGGGGATTTGTCCCAGGGAAAGAGGGATGGAGAGAAAGAAGAAGGTAGAAAGGGAAGGGAGAGTGTGTAGGAGGGACAGAGGGATAGAAGAATAGTTGTAGCACTGCCTGCTGCATTTTCCCCCAGGGTGTTAGGGAACTCCCACACAGATTTACTGTGTGGGAGTGGGAGAACCTAATGCCCCCTTAGCTGCTCCAGCCACCTCTCCAATAATGTTACTCATTGCCTGCAAAGAGGCTGCAGAGTGACCAGGAGCCTGCCCAGAGCTCCCCAGGCCCCTGTGCAGCTTTGGCCATGTCCATTCACGTCTGGCTCCCACAGCCTGACCCGACCCCCTTGCAGTGCCCGTTTACCAGAAGCAGAAGGGGATCCCAGCATGCCCTGAAAAATGTTCTCATCTGTGCTCACTTCCAGATGAACTTGCTGGGAATGTTTCTGCATTAACTTGGCTGCAGAAAGCTTTGATGCCCTTGGAGACTCTTCCAGGTGTGTTCTCACCGTGCCACCAAGGAGTAATCATTGACCAGCTGACAGGAGTTGTGACAGAAGCTTCTCCTGTTTCCTGGTTTGAAAAGACAGGTGTCTGCTAAAGAAAGAAGGAGCCTGCTCTGAAAAGCAATACATGTAAATCCCCTCCAACTGAATTGTTACAATTTTAAAATAAAGGAGCTCTCAGGCAAAGATATGGCAGCAAGAGTCAGAGCTCTTTGTTAGGGAAGATAACAACAACAACAAACAATAATAATATTAATTTAAAAAATGAGCAATGCAGTAATACAAAACACTGATAGAGACAGGATAGGAACTGACACCCTGCGGACCTGGGTGGTGGCAGCAGTCTCATTAAATGGTGGCTGCAGCACTTATGCAGTGACAGGTGTGGTTCTGTTGGAGCAGTGATCCTGTAGAAGGGTGTAGTCCTCCTCTGAAGATCCAGTGGTGGTGTAGATGGGCCTGGTCTTCCTCTGGAAATCCAGTGGAGGACAAAGCAGTTCCTCTGGGCATCCAGTGGAAAAGGTTGCCTGTAGTCTTTCAAATCTCACATTATATCCAGATAGGAAGACTTGGCTCTGCCCTCTGGCTAGAGCTTCTCACAGTGGCATGAGGTAATTTTATCAGCCATGCAGTGACTCTCAATGGCCCATTAACAGAAGGTATCTCCCCAGAGGGAGGATGGGTTGTGGGGAGATGAAGAAAAATGCCCAATGAACAGAAGGTAACTGCTCTACAGATAGGAATAAAATGCACATGCCCATTTCCAACCTAAGACATCTGGCTGTTCAGTTACAGGTGTGTCTGCAGAGGGGACTTTTCCTGCAACTTTGCTGATTCCAGCACACAAGCCCAGCGCCAATCGCAGGGGTGAGTAGTGTGTCCCTGCTGGCCCCACAGGCTGAGCCCTGCTCTTCTGGCATGCATTCATGGGAAATGGAACTACTTTCTCTTAAGGTCCTCCGAGAGGGAAGAACAAACCTAGAGGCGACAAGGAATCGCTTGACTCAAACATCATCTTGAAACAAATTGTGGAGGAACTGCACAAAGGGAATGGTGAGAGCATTTCCCTCAGCCTTGTCCTAGGGCTCAGCAGCCGGGGGCTGTGGCTGCACATCTGGACACTCCGTGCCCGGCACAACTGGAAGGGATCCATGGCAGCCTCGCTGCCCCGCTGCTGCTTCCACGCCCTGCAGGGCTGTTTGCCAGCCTGGCCTGGCTGCAGCTCCTCCTCAGCCTCTGCAGGAAGGCATTTGGTATTAGCTGACAGGAAGCTCTAAGTGCACCATGGGCCTGTACTCCCCTGCAACTTGCCAGTCTCTGAGCAGATTCAGAGGCACAGCTTTTTGGAGGAGGGAGTGTTCATGCCCAGCCCCAACAGCATGGGCATTTTCCACTGACTTTTTCAAGCATTGCTTCCTGAGGATGCCACCTCCCCAATGGGGAATGTTGCCATCTGATCCAGCTGTGTCTCTTTCTTTTTAAAGTGATGGACCGAAATTCTGTGCAGAAGGAGACCCAACCCAGAGAAAACAGTGAGTTGTCGACGGAAGGAGACCAGGACATCAATTAGATCATCACAGGCCAAATTTTATTGATTAGTACAGCAGGTTAAATACAGTTCATAATGAGTTTCATACATATTGCAAAAGTTGAGCTCAGGATTGGTTAGTTACATATCGGCAACTACGCCTACTTCTGCATTCTTATGGTTATACTTCTGATACTTTCTACATATTCTCAGGGAGAATCTCTCTTCCCTATCCTCATGTTGCGGCAAGGACATTCTGTCCTTGCCTGTCATTGGTCACTGACTGCTGCCTTCTCTTTTCAGCTTACTGACTGTTGACTTCCCTCTCTCAGCTTGACCAGCGTCATTATGTCAGTATGGCCTTTCTCAGCTAACCAATTATTAATAAATCTCTCCACAGTGAGTCAGTGCGACGCCCTGCAGGAACAAATGTGATGCCAAGCACAGGTGAAAGCACAGAAGGTAATTACTGTGCCAGGCTCAGGCAGGCTCAGCCCTTGGTGGGGCTGCGTGGCAGCAGCTCCTCCCCCAGGGCCTGCGCTTGCACAGGCCCAGCAGCACCCAAAGCTGGAGGCGCCTCTGGAGGCTTGGAGGCCTCTGGAGCTCGTTCACAGCCCCGAGGAAAGGGGACTCGTGCACCAACGTCCCTCCTGCTGCAGCTGCTCCGGAGCTGGCCCTGAGTGCCCAGAGGCCCAAGGCACAGGAGCAGCCCCGAGCGGGAGCCCTGCCGCGAGCCCAGGGCCAGAGCCAGCCTAGGCTCCCGACTGGGCAGGGCCTGCACTGGGTCCTGACAGGGCCTGACTCTGTGCCCTGGGGCTGGGGGAGCTGTCACGGGGCAGGGAGGGCCAGGGCTGGCAGTGGCTGCTCAGGGATGGCTTTGGCCCGTGTCCCTCCAAGCAGCCACTGCCCAAGCAGCTGCGCTGGCCCCGGGCTCTCCTCCCGGCCTGCTGGGCTTTGTTGGGTGGCACAGCCTGTGCCAAGGGGCGGCAAGGTGCCTGCAGGCCCCAGCTCTGGGGGAAACGGAGAACGTCCTGCCCGCATTCACCGTGCTGCCAGCTCAGCAGTGCAGCACAGCACGGGCTGACGCTCCCCATTGCTCCCACAGGTGCAGCTGGAACCACAGCACAAGTTCTAGATTCCCAGAAGGGTATCAGAAAGGCTAGCTTTGAGGAAACAACCTACTGGATAGGGTTAACAGGAGCCCTGCTTTGTTTGGAGCTTATTCTTATGTTTTGCTGCATTGGAATCTGCTATGCCTGGATGAAAAATTGGTGAGTGTTTTGTAGCACTTCCCCTCAAACAGCTTCTTTTGAAAGTCTACTGCAGACAGGAAACATTCCCAGTGAGGTTGCAGTGGAGGTGTGGCCAGTCCATAATTGTCCAAGGTACTCTTCTGAGGGTTGTGTTGCTGCCCAGAGCTTTCATTGGCCTCCTCATTGCTGGGCCTTGTCCTGGGGGGCCAGCTGGGGCTGCAGCCAGTGCTGGCTCCCACTGAGGCTGCCTGGCCAAGAGGAGCCCCAGGGGCACAGGGCAGAGGCAAAGCACGGTGGGGAGGAGAAAGAGCAGGGACGAGATTGCCCTTGAAAGGCAGAGGTGCTCTGGGGCCCGCTCCTGGCCAGGGAGCCTGCCTAGAGCCGTGCCCTGCTCGCCGGGGCCTTGAGGGACAGCTGTGCAGCTGGGCCAAGCTGTGCCAGCAGCTCCAGCCGTGCTGGGGAGCCTTGCCAGCTCTGGGCCCTGCTGTGCAGGAGGCTCCCTGTGTGCCCCTGGCAGCTGGGGCCTCAGCCACCTCCTCTCTTCACAAGAGCGCCTCTGCAGCTTCACAAGACCAGCCAAATAACTCAGCCAGGGAGAATTGGACCTGTCATCTCTCATCTCTGTGCCAGTGTCTGTTGTCCCTTCCATGGCTGCATTACCATCCTATTGCCTGGGACATGCTGTTCCCACCACCACGCAGACCAGGACCCTCTGTCCCCAGTGGGGCTGGCTCTGCTCTACAGCCAGGCCAGGATGTGCAGCTCTCCAGACAGGGAAGGGCCTGAGTCTAGCGACACCTTTGGGCTTCAGCTCAGGTGTCTGGGTGGTACCACCTCTGTCAAAAATTGGTTAGATACTGTTGTAAAATACCTACTAATATACTGTTAAAATGTTTGGTTATTATGTTGTAAAAGAGGTTAAAAGGGTAGTTATAAGAAATACAGTACTCATTCTATTACGTCTAAGGAAAGCACACCCTTCCAAGCACAAACGAGCCAGCCTGGACGGAACTGTAATGACCAATCAATGCCTTAGCCTTTATGCAGATGAAGCATCCCAACAGAAATCAATTGAAAGGAGCGAAAAACTGTATAAGAGTGGGCATCCAAGTCAGTGAGACATTGCTGCTCCACCTGAAACAGCAGAAACATCCCTGCTGGAAAGGAAGAAGATCCAGCGCCGGCTCTGCAGCAATCTCGCTCGTCGGGAAGCTCCTGCTCTACCCCTGAACTCTCTATGCCTAAGGCCTTATATTAAAAACTGAAATCAATTGTTTAATTCCAGGAGTGTGTTCCTGGAACACACTTGGGGTCTTTGCCGGGATATGACCTCGCCCAACTGAGACTGGAGGATGGGACGGCCACCTGTCCCCCCCAGATCCACAGAGGGACCTTGCGTTGGTATGCAGGGAAAAGGCCTGAGGCACGTGAGGCGCAGGAGTGAGATGCTAGCTGGTTGAGTATCACCCATCTACAGGCAGGGGGAAGAGCCAGGGGGACAGCAGGGGCGAATGTGTGCAGAGTGCTTGAGAGGGGGCAGGCAGCTCAGCACCTTGGGACCCGGAGTGGGTGAGGACCTCCTATTACCACAGTTCCGATTTTCTGCAAGGAGATAGGCTGGGAATGGAGGGAAGCAAAAGAGGGAAGAACAGGTGAGGTGCCCCTCCTGCCCACCCCTCCTTGTTCCTTAAGTCAGGTACCTGGGCAGGCCGGTTTAAAGCCTGGCAAGCCATTGTTTCTGGGCATGTAGGGAGCTGTGGTAAGAGAAAGTGAATCACACACGAATCAGCCTCACCAGGTGAACTGGTGAATGCATTAGCACCAGAGGTGCCCAGATTCAGGGTCCTTCCAAAGGCCCAGTGGTACTGGAGCCCGGAGAGGCTGACCCCAAGGCAAGGGTGGGGGCTACAGTATTGTAGGACATGTATAGCTCCGTGGCTGCAAGAGGTGGTCGTGTGGCCCATTCCCTTAAGGGTACGGGGGGTGGGAAATCCAGCTTGAGCAAGGTGCGGAGGTCCAAACCCCTGACTCTGAGGCTATGTCTAGGGAAGAGGGACAGCTAAACCTCAGGGGAGGCAGAAGGGGTCAGGGTGGGGCTCTACACGGACCAGTGATTCTCTGGCAACAGGGGTCCGCTTCGTGTAAGTCTAAGAGGTTTGCTAACGTTTCCTTTCCTCTGTCCATTAAAAGAAAATTTATGGAGGTGCTGAACCTAGGTCAGTGGGGAAACTTCGGGTGTCAGTACTCAAGGCTCTGAAGAGTTGGAAAAAAAGTACCTACATAGTCTGAGTGGGTGAGGCACCAAGAGCCAAAAATTTGGCTAAGCACAAGTAGAGAAGTATGAATGAACAGGCCTGAGGGTGTGAATGAATGTGTGTGTGTGTGAAAAAGAGTAAGTGCTCCTTAGATAAGACCGCCAGATAAGAGTGCCCAGAGGCGCCAAAATTGATTGTTAAGGCTGAGGAGACCTATTGCATAAACAGAAAGAGATTAAAAGGAGCTAATTTAAATTCAGAGAAGGAGAACTTCTCTCTCTTAAGTTAAGAAAAGAGTAAGACCGAACTTTTAAAAAAGAGTCGATAACATTAAGCAGTTTTATTTAGCAGCCTGAAAACGTAGAGTAACTGAAAGTCACCATGGCTCAGAGCCACAGAAGAAGAGGAGAGCAACCAAAGAAAAAGAATAAGAATATTCCTCCTGGTAGCCCCCTTGATGATATACTGGATGACTGGAATAAGTGTGAATAAATTAAAAAGTTAGATCAAGTGAGGATGATTTATTATTGTGTGGAATATTGGCCAAAACCGAAATTACAACAAAAATCTCTAAAGTGGCCCTGGTTTGGAAGTAGAGGTAAGTGGTTATGTAATTTATTATAGCAGCAAATTGTAGATTTTCATGTTGTTTCTCTTTGACGCTGACTTATGTCTGGTTGATTTAGGTTGATTTATTCTTGATTTATGCTGATTTATGCTTGTCGGTTTTCTGTTTCTCCTGCTGGCTGATTTATGTCCGGAGATAGCTCAGGGATGCCACTTGCTCGGTTTCTCGGCTGTTTCAAAGACCTGGAAAGGCCCAGGTTGGCCTTGGACAGCCCGGCGCTTCAAAGGACGAGGAGAGACTTCTGATCTTGTTTCGGTCTCAGTGTTTATTAATTGTTTATCTAAAAGATTTTCTTTCAGCCCAACAGAGGTCTGCACAGCAAGTCAGCCATGGGCACACTCCCCAGCCTCTGGGGCGGTCACTTATCTTTATACCCAAAGTTACGTGTACAATATTTATAATTTTTCTCCAATACCTTCTACTCTTATTAACCGGTGCACTTCTAGTAAAGACCAATCTCAAAGTGCCACCATCACCACAGAAGATGGAGGCCAAGAAGAAGAAGAAGAAGGACAGGACACGCCCCAATTCCTCCATCTTACTTCTTTAGACCCCCCTGTACAGAAATCCTAAACCTTGTGTTCTACACCTTAATTAACTTATCCCTTCACCATTCACCCCAGTGAAATCCTCCCAGTCCTCATACAGGTGTCATCTCCTGTGTAGGATCAAAGTCCAGCCACCAGACACTTCTGGCAACATTCCAGGACTCCCGAGCCCCCCAGGGGTGGTCTCGGTCTCTCTGCACCACTGTCCTGAGGTGCTGAGATCCCACAGCAAATGTGTAACCAAGAAAACCCTAATTCAGAAGGAGTATGTTACTTGCTGGGTCAAATTCTTAGAAGGAGATTCTAAGGCATACAAAGTAAAAAAATATAAAGAGCAGAAATCAGAGGAAAAAGATAAAGAAAATGAGGGAGTTATTCAAAGGAGGTGGGATCCCCTTGATTATGTAGCCCCACCAACTCTCCCTCCAAACTATCAAGCCACTCCCCCCCCACTTAACACCCAGCCTCCTGCTTCTCAAAGTCAACCTTTACCCCCTCCAATGATCTCCACCTCTCCTCTATCTCCTCAGGGAATCTCCATGTCATTTTTACCCACTCCAACAACCCCACTGCCCCATATATATCCACCCCTTGATGCTTTTCCCTTGCTGCCCCCTACACCCACTAATCTGCAGCTTGCTCAACCTGTAAGTCACAATATAGGACCTTTCCCTGAGAAAAAACCTCTGGATATATCCTCCAATCTAACAAATGAACCCTCCCCAAATGATAACAAACAATTAGTGAGCCAATCAAATGACCCTTTAGATACTGGCCCTTAGTGTCATACCAGATCAAAAAGTGGTGTAAGGGCAGAGGTAAATCCAAACAGGCTGTTTCCCCTGAGGGAAGTTCCATTAGAAGGGGGGTAGGAGGAATAGGCTTTGTAAATGCACCTCTGACAGCTTCTGAAGTAAGAACATTTCAAAAGGATCTGGGCAGCCTGGTAGAAGATCCAGTTGGGACAGCACAGCAAATAGATCAGTTCCTGGGTCCCAATACATATACCTGGGGGGAGCTGCATTCTATTATGAACATCCTCTTCTCCCCAGAGGAGATACGCCTCATAAGGCCACAGCAGGAATAATGATCTGGGAGAAGGAAAATCGTATGAGACCCCCAGGTGAACAAAAACTCCCTGTAGAAGACACAAATTGGAATCCCAACCAGGAAGAGGGCTGGAGAAACATGCACCAGGACCCTAATTATAAGAGGCATAAAAGAACCTGTACCCAAAAGCAGCAATACCAAGTTGGCATTTGATGGGAGTCAGGAAAAGGATGAGTCCCCAGGGGCATGGCTAAATTGCTTAAAATGAAATTTTCACTTACATTCCATCATTGATCCTGATGGACCAGAGGGCCAAGTAATATTAAAAGTACAGTTTGTTACCAAAGCTTGGCCTGACATTAGACAGAAATTAGAAAAATTCCAAGACTGGCAAGAAAGGGGAATTCATGATCTGGGAAGCTCTGAAAATTTATTTAAGGAGAGATAGGAGACCAACAGAAGAAAAGCAAAAATCATGGTGGCAGTAGCAAGAGAAAGCATAGGAGTGGGAAGAGGGGAGCCAAAAGGGGGAGCAGAAAATAAAGGGAAGCTGACTAAATGGAAAAAAACACCATTAGATGATGTGTATTGCTATTACTGTGGCGAAAAAGGGAACGTTAAGCGGTCCTGTAAAAAATTACAAATAGATGAAGCAATTGAGAAAGAACAGGACTCCCTAGAGAAGATTTTGAGAGGAGATGATGATTAGGGGTGTCAGGGGCTCTACGCTTCGGGGGATGAGATCACACACCAGATAGAGCCCCTGGTAAACTTAGACATTGGCCCCAGAGTGAAGAATATGAGTTTTTAGTGGACATAGGTGCTGATCGACCCTATGTGATGAAGCTCCCCAGAGGGGCTCAGCTAACCAAAAGGATCTGCCAAGTGCAGGGAGCAAAAGGGGAACCACTTGGAGCCCAGGTTATAGAGAGCAGAAACAAATAAGGCAATTCAAAGGAATGCAGAGCTGATTTCCTTTACATCCAAAAGCTAGATTGTAACTTATTGGAGTGGGACCTGCAAGTAAAGATGGGAATTGGAGTAGTGCCAAAGGAGGGGAGGATGGTACCCCAAATAATGGTATTAACTGAACAGGATATAGGAGAGCTTAACCCAACAGTCTGGACAGAATCAGGAGGGCAAGGGTTGTTAAATATCCCACCAATTGAGATAGAAATGTAGTCAGGAATTCCCCCTGTTTGGATAAAACAATATCTCATCTCCCCTGAAGGCCAGAGAGGACTAACAGCTGTGATGCAGGGACTCGTGGAAGAAGGCATACTAGAACCAGGCCTGTCACCACATAATGCACCAATCCTAGTGTCAAGAAGGCTGATGGAACATATCGATTGGTGGAGGATTTGAGGGAAATAAACAAATGAACTATTTCCAGGTATCTGATAGTATCAAACACATATACACTTCTCAGTCAAATTCCACAAGAACGTGCATGGTTCTCAGTAATAGATTTGAAAGATGCCTTCTGGACCTGTCCATTAGAGGTGGGGAGCAGGAATTGGTTTGCCTTCAAATGGGAAGAGCCAGACTGCAAACGTAAACAAGAACTTAGGTGGACTTGTCCCCCACAGGGATTCACAGAGTCCCCTAATCTATTTGGACGAGCCTTAGAGGATCTTATAAAATCCTTTGTAGCTGGGGAAGAAATACAAATTCTACAATATGTGGATGACGTCCTAATATCAGGCAAAGATCAAGAACAACCCCAACAGGCCAGCATAAGTTTACTAAATTTTCTGGGAGAAAAAGGATTACAAGTATCAAAGAAAAAACTCCAATTTGTGCAAGAAGAGGTAAAGTAACTGGAGCATCTAATTGGAAAAGGGTACAAAAAGCTCAGTCCTGCAAGAGTTGTGAGGATCCTGTCAATTCCACCACCCAAGACTGAAAGAGATGTAAGAAAGATATTAGGTCTAATGGGTTATTGTAAATTATGGATTGATCACTATACTCAAAACTGTAACATTTTAATTAATTAATATTAATAAATAATTAATGATTGTATATTAATATTAATACATCAATGCAATATTTAATTTATGTTTTTATTAATATTATTGTATTGAATCTATATATCATATAATTATTATATAATTATTATTAATTTTGAAACATTAATAAACACAGAACCTGTAGGCTCGACACTGGAGGATACCAAACGGTTCCAAGACTTAAAGGCTCGATTGATGAAAGCCCCAGTTTTGAGTCTGCCTACTTTAAGAAAACCATTTATCTGTTTGTTAATGTTAATGCAAGGATAGCATATGGAGTAATAACCCAAGACTGCGGGGATGCAGGAAACCGGTGGCTTAGCTGTCAAAATTATTGGATCCAGTTGCAAGAAGGTGGCCAGCCTGTATTCAAGCTGTGGCAGCCACAGCTACCTTATTAAAAGACACTCAAAAGCTTACATTCAGTGGGAGGATTTGAGTACACACACCCCACAACCTGAGGACAACGTTAAGCCAAAAAGCTCCTGAGTGGCAAACAGACAGCCGAATCCTGAGGCATGAAACAACCCTGATAAATATCTTGATTCTAGAGATTCTCACCTCAAAATGTTTAAATCCTGCTTAATTCTTAACCAGGGAATCAATGGGAAATTGAGAGCATAATTGCGTAGAGCAAATTGAGATACAAACAAAAGTAAGAGAAGACCTAGAGGAAGACCCCTTACCATATGGAAGGGTCCTGTATATTGATGGATCCTCTTGAATTGTAATGGGGAAAAGGGCATCAGGACATGCCATTATTGAAGCAGGGGAAATCAAAGTAAAAGGGAAATTACCCTTGAATTGGTCTGTACAAAGTTGCAAGGTATATGCCCGAAAGAGAGATTTAGATTTATTAGTAGAAGATATTGGGGCAATCTACACGGATTCTCGATATGCCTTTGGGATAGCTCATACTTTTGGAAAAATCTGCCAAGAAAGGAATACCTTAACTCAAAGGGAAAAATCTGGCACATGAAAGTCTGATCAGGAAAGTACTCGAATCCCTCAGAGGACCAAAAGAAACTGACATAGTCCATATTAAAGGCCACCAAAAAGGGGATTCCCCTGAAATCCAAGGAAACAAAATAGCAGACCTGGCGGCCAAAGAAGCAGCCTTAGAAACAGGGGACCCAGTCATAGTCCTAAGGGTAAAAGAAGACCAGGGAAAAATAAGGGAAGAGGGGGTACCAATTTTCAAGACAAGGAGCTAAAAGAAATAGAGAAAATGGGAGGGGTAAAAACAGAGGATGGAAAGTGGTTGACCCCAGATGGATGACAAATATTCCACCAAATAATAATCAGGAAAGTGATGGAAGAGATACATCAATTAACTCACTAGGGAACACAAGGAATATGTGATTATTTCCTGAAATATTACATAGGGATGAGAATATATGAAATAGCCAGATCCATCACAGGAGAATCTCTAACCTGCCAAAAAGTCAACAAAAAGGCAATGCAAAAAACCACTCTGGGACGGAGGCAGTTAGCCATAAGACCTTTCTGGAGCATTCAGATTGATTTTACTGAATTAACTCCAGCCCAAGGGTACAAACACCTATTGGTCATAGTAGACCACTTAACCCACTGTGTTGAAACGCTCCCCATGAGAAGGGAGACAGCCCAACCTGTGACAAAAGTTCTCTTGGAAGAAATTATTCTGAGATATGGATATTGCTTTGGACTGTGGCCCCCACTATACAACCAGTATAATGCAACAAGTCATAAGGGCCCTGGGAATAAAGTGGGACTTGCACACCCCTTGGCACACTCAGAGTTCTGGGAGGGTCGAGAGGGTGAATCAAACATTAAAGAATATCTTAACAAAATTGGTCTTAGAAACCAAATGGAATTGAGTCAAAAGGGCTATATTACCAATAAGAACAAGACCCAGAACAGATCTAGGGGTCTCTCCTTATGAAATGTTGTTTGGGCTGCCTTTCTTGCTAACCCCATACAGTACTGGGGAACATCTAGAGAGGGAGACAGCAATGCAAAAATATATAGAAACAGTAACAACAACAACCCAAAAAGGGCTACCTTCCCCAAACTTCTGAACTGTGAAATACATGCTATTAACCTGGGAGACTGGGAGTTGATTAAATCATGGAAAAGGCCTCCACTAACTGCTCACTTTGAAGGCCCCTTCCAGGTGCTGCTTACAACAAACCAACACTGCAGTAAGAACAAAGGAGCGGGGCTGGACTCATGCAAGTCGAGTGAAGGGTCCAGTACCATCCCCAGCTGAGGCAAGCAAATGGACTATAGCCAGCAGAGACCATAAAGACTTTAAACTGGTCCTGAGGGAAACACCAAAAGAAACACAACCACAAACACAACTCCCCACGGGAAACATCTATGTTGTTATCCGTATATCCATAAGTCTATTAATATTTATTATGGGTATAGTATAAGTTCAAGTTTTGTTCAGCTAAGAATTGACAATCAAAATAACATCTCAGCTTCCAGCACTGTTCCATAGAGCACTCTCCTTGCAACCCTAATTGGGACCAAATTGAGCAAAGCGATTCGGTACGATAAGGGTCATGGCAGAATGTCACCAGAAGAAGGGAAAACCAGAAGGAGGAGGCAAGACTGGATGGGGAACTCCCTCCGGGAAATCCTCTCTCAGCACTGAGAAAACCCCTGTGGATCAAGAGGTGAAGAGGCCAGCCCATACCAGACTCCCATTTGCAGCAATGCTGTGGAGGAAACACTTGTGAGAAGTGTTACTATCCCTTGTATAATGGAGAAACAGTAAGCATATTAATCAGAGTACACACAAACATGAATCCAAAGTGTATCCATCACTCCATCACTACAGTTCACAACCTGTAAAGAAGATAATAAAATATATTGGCTGGCTAAAATTATTGCAAACCCAAGCCAGAGGATGTCAGGAGAGTGCCCTGTGAAAGAAAGATGGGTATGTTTTGAACAAGAAAGTGAAACCAACCTAGAGGACACATTCAAAGAGAAAGAAGTGAAACTGAAAACACAAAGGGATAGAGAGGGACGAATACACGGAAAGAATCTTTTTATCGATACGGTGGAAAAGATTACGAAAGAACTTAATTTGACTGATTGTTGGGTGTGCAGGGGGCACACTTAAGGGAAATTCCGCCATGGGACAGTATCAGGTTAGATTGCCTAGACATTTTTAACTGGATTACATCAAGAAAAAGCATGGTAGTACCCAAAAGAAGGGAAGGAGAGTGGAAGCTTAAATCATCAATAATAGGGGAAGAGTGTTTATCAAGAAAAGGGAAAATGTATACTATACAAGTAGGAGAAAAGCCATGTAGAAAATATCTAGCAGCAAATGACACACATACCAGGTGAATCCCAGAAACCCCCCATTCATATTGGTCAATAGAAAAAACCGAAAGTAGATGTGTATACAGTGAAAAAGAAAAAAATGTTTGAGTGCTTAGGAGATTATAGTAACCCATTCTGGGCAATAGAAACCCTATCCAAATATTGGAAACATATAACAAGTTGAGATTCTAATTTCTGGGAGGCACCTAAAAATCTATTTTGGAACTGTGGTACCCATGGCATATGTGAAGATTCCGGGAGGATGGACTGGGAGTTGCACAATTGGAGCAATGAAACCATCCTTTTTCTTACTGCCTAAGGATGTGAAATCAAACTTGGGAGTTCCAGTTTATGATGATCTGGCCAGAAAGAACAAGAATTTAATTGTCAGAACCCAAAATTGCAACAATGAAATTTGGACCCCACAAAAGATTATCGGTACTTATGGGCCAGCTACCTGGGCCCAAGATGGATCCTGGGGGTACAGAAGCCCTGTATATGTGCTCAATCAAATCATCTGTTTACAAGCAGTACTTTCAAGTCAATGTCAAATCAAACAACTCTGACCATTGATCTCTTAAACCAGCAGCAAAAACAAACACGATCAGTAATTTGCCGGATCCGATTGGCAGTGGACTACCTCCTTGCAGAGGAAAAAGGGATCTGTGGGAAATTTAATACTGCAGAATGCTGCCTAGAGATTGATGGCTACAGTCATGTAATTAAAAGCATTACTCAAAATATTAGAAAACTAACCTATGTTGGAGCACAAAAATGGACTCCGTTGTTTGGGGACTCTGACTGGTGGGAGAACTTGTTCACCTGGAACGGTAAATGGTAGAAGAAATTGGTCTTCTTTGTGGTGTGTGCACTAGCAAGTGTAATATTTCTACCATGTGCAATTCCATGTCTAGTTGGGATAGTAACCAGCCTTGTCCAAAGCAGGATCATGTTGCAAGGTAACGGTAACATAGAAGGGGGAAATGGCAAAAAAGGAATGTTAATAAAAGAACAGAGCAATTAGAATGCCAGAGATATTCTTAAACAGTATGAGAAACTGAGAAATGTAGAAGTTGAATTTTAAAAGGTTGATGCAGGCTGGAAGCCTGATCAAATAGAGGGGGAAATGGTCAAAAATAGGTTAGAAACGGTTGTAAAGTAGTTGATAATTGTTAAGCATGTACAATTAAAAGCTTTGATTATTATATTGCAAAACAGTTTAAAAGGGTAGTTATGAGAAATACGGTATTCAACATAAGTATTTCACGTAAGTAAAGTGCACCCCCACCCCAAGCACAACTAAGCCACACTAGACAGAACCATAAGGGACAATCAAGCACCTTAACCTTCATGCAAATGAAGGATCCCAACACAAATCAATCCAAAGGAATGAAATACAGCATAAAAAAAGCAGGCATCTGAGTCGGTGAAACTCTGCCACTCAACCTGGAACAGCGGGAACATCTCTGCTCAAGAAAGGAAGAAAATCCAGAGCCACCTCAGCAGCATCCTCACTGGTTGGGAACCCTCCTGCTCCACAACAGGGCCCTCTAAGCTTTAGGCCTTATAATAAAAACTGAAATCACTTTTGTTACAGGATTTTGTTCCCATTTATAAAACTGAACAGCAATGTCAGCAGGCGAAAAAGAAAGGTTCTGCTGAAGAATGGCCCTATGAGGAAGCAAAATATTTACAATCAGGGCAGCCTATTTGTACAGATGGGGGCATGCTCTGGAGTACAGCTGAGGCCATGAGGTCACAGCAGGCTCAGGGGTCACAGCAGGCTGAGGTCACAGCAGGCTCAGGGGTCACAGCAGGCTCAGGGGTCAACAGCAGGCTCAGGGGTCACAGCAGGCTCAGGGGTCACAGCAGGCTCTGAGGTCACAGATGTCCCAGACCCGGTGGTTGCACAGCAGCACAAGGAGCGAGCAGTCAGTGCTTGAGCACAACTGTTGCGGCAGCAGCAGCGGCGGTGGCAGCAGTGGTGCTGACATTGGGACAGCAGTGTCAGGACAGAGGTGCAGCAAGAGCTGCAGGACTGGCAGAGGGCAAGGCAGCATGGCCCTTGCTCTGCGCCTCTTCCTCCTGCTCCTCCTGGCCGTGGCCCTGCCTGCCAGGGCTGCCCAGGCTGCTCCGCTGCAAGCGTGGGGAGCAGGTGAGCCAGCAGCCTGGCTCCCCTTTCCCTGGACAGCGCTCCCTGCTCCCCGGGAAGCGCTGGGGATGGTTTTCCCCAGGCCTTCAGGGAGGGTTTCCTCTGGGTGAGGGAGAGAGCCCCCAGGGCTCTGGGCAGCCCCAGTTTCCTCTCCAGGGTTGCGTCACAGGGCCTGCAAAGAGGAGGGAGAGTGTCCAGGACCAGCCCAGAGCTTCCCAGGCTGCCGGACATTCACATCTGGCTTCCATGGTCTTACCTGACCCACAAGTAGTAGCCAGTTCCCTAAGAGAGAAGGAGATCCCAACACACCATGGAAACGGTTCGGATCTCTGCTTCCCTCTAGATCTGGATCGTGACATCAGTTATTTGCAAGTTCTGGTGAATGACACTTTAAAGAACTTGGATAATACTGGAGGCAAGTTCTCAATTTCCCTTTCTATTGGGAGAATAATCTGTGCCCATGTGGCAACAGCTCACTCATCTGCCATATTCGATCAGTCAGCGGTGAAGAATTCTGAAAACATTGCCCTATTCCCTTCTGGAGGCCTGAGGGATCCCACAGGATCGCTGTCAGTCGGAGGAAGGAGCGTTTAGCTGTCCCTCCTCCTCCCATGTGCAATGCCACTGTGTCCTTCTGTGTGCTCTGTGCAGTCACAGAGAAGAGCAGAGAGGGAAGGGGCCGGGCCCAGGGCTGTGCCCCGGGGCTGAGCCTTGCTTGCAGCCTGAGGATCTCCTACAGTGCCACGGGAGCTGTTCTGTCCTGCCTTTCTTTGCAGCTGAACCTGTTGCTGAAGGTGGTCTGGCTTCCCAACCCACATTCAGGATTGAGCCTCTGGGAGATGGTGAGGGTAGGTCAAGGCCTTTCCCCTGGGAGAGCTGCCAGCTCAGAGCCCAAAGCTTGGCCAGGGGGGCATCGCTGCAGGTGCCAGGACAGAGCCATGCACGTGTGCGCCCTCGCCCTGCGCGATTCCCTCACTGCTCCTGCGGCTCAGTGGTGCCCGAGCAGCTGAGCAGAGATGGCAGAAGCTTCTGTGGCTGTTGAGTTACAGGGGTGTCTGCAGGGAGGACTTTCCCAGGCCCTTTGGTGGATTTTGCACAAAAGCCCAGCTTCCATCGCAGGGGTGAGTACTGTGTCCCTACTGACCCCACAGGCTGAGCCCTGCTTTTGTGGCATCCATTCATGGGAAATGGAACCGTGTTGCTCCAAGGTCCTCCAAGGGGAAAGAACAAAGCTACAGGAGAGAAGAAACCCCATGAGCCATCTGAGAACATGAGGCAAATGCCAAAGGAAATGCAGCATGCAGGACAAGGTGGGTGCATTTCCCTCAGCCTTGTCCTGGGGCTCAGCAGCCGGGGGCTTTGGCTGCACATCTGGACACGCCGTGCCCAGCACAGCAGGAAGGGATCCATGGCAGCCTCGCTGCCCCGCTGCTGCTTCCACGCCCTGCAGGGCTGTTTGCCAGCCTGGCCTGGCTGCAGCTTCTCCCCAGCCTCTGCAGGAAGGCATTGGGCAGCAGCTGACAGGCAGTCCAAACTGCAGCAAGGGCATGAGATGCCCTGCAATTTCCTGGTCTCAAGGAGGATCAGGAGGGGTGGTGCTTTTGACAAGAGAGAACCCTGTCACAACACCAATAGCCCGGGCCTTATCCTGATCCTTATCCATGTCTTGGACAAGTATTGCCTCCTGAAGAGGCCACCTCCCGGATGTGCAATGATTCCATCTGATCCAGCTCTGCCTCTTTCTTTCTCAAGAGATGGACAGAGAGGCTCTGTGGAAGGCTGCATTTCCTGAAGGAAGGGAGGCAATCCCAGGCATGGGCTCAGCCACAGGAGGTAATTGCTGTGCTGGGCTCAACCCTCAATGAGGCTGTGTGCCAGAAGCTCTTCCCACAGGCCTGAGCTTTGTGAGAGGTTCTGACTTTTCCTTCATCTGTCTGAGCTGCCCCAGCAGAGAGAGGCAAGAAGGGATAGTTGTGGCACTGCCTGCTGCAGATTATCCCAGGGATTTAGGGAGGGTTTCCTCTGTGGGAGCAGAAGAATAACCATGGGCCCTGGGCAGGTCAAGCCACCTTTCCAGGGATGTGTCACAGGGCCTGAAAAGAGGGTGGAGGGTGACCAGGAGCCAAGCCAGAGCTCCCCAGGCCCCTGAGCAGTTTGGCCTTGTCCATTTACATTTGGCCTCACAACTTTACCCGAGACCCTTGCAGAGCCCATTTCCCTAAGGCAGAGAGAGACCCCAGCAGGCCATGGAAATGGTTCTGATCTTTGCTTTCCTCTACACTGGGACCTTGACATGGTTTATCTGGGAGCCCTGGCACATGACAGTTTGAAGACCTTGGGAAATGCTGGAGGCAAGTTCTCAATGTACCTTTCCTGACAACATCTGCAGAGACCAGGTGGCAAGAGCTCACAGATGTGCCCTTTCCTTCAGACCATATCAAGCTTGATGGATTCAGGAAAATTTGCCCTGCTCCTTTCTGGAGACCTGAGTGATCCCACAGGATAGGTGTCAGTGGGAGGAAGGAGCATTTAGCTGTCCATCCTCCTCCCATGTGCAGTGCCAGTGCACTGTGTGTGCACTGGCCACAAAATCCTTCTGTGTGTTCTGTGCAGCCACAGAGAAGAGCAGAGAGGGAAGGGGCTGGGCCCAGGGCTGTGCCCCATGGCTAAGCCTTGCCTGCAGCCTGAGGATCTCCTGCACTGGTATGGGAGCTCTTCTGTCCTGCCGTTCTTTGCAGCTGAGCCTGTTGGTGAAGGTGGTGCACCTTCCCAAACCACGTTCAGGATTGAGCCTCTGGGAGATGGTGAGGGCAGGTCAAGGCCTTTCCCCTGGGAGAGCTGCCAGCTCAGAGCCCAAATCTCGGCCAGGGGGGCATCGCTGCAGTGCCAGGACATAGCCATGCATCCATGCATGTGTGTGCCCTCGCCCGGCATGAGCAGAAGTCCCTCGCAGCTTCTGCTCAGGCCTGACAGCTGTTTGGAGGTGGGAGGGCCTTGGCCCAGCCCCAAAATCCCAGATGTTTTCCTGATCCTTATCCATTACTTTGAAAATCATTGCCACCTGAAGATACCACCTCCATGAATAGTGCATGGTTCCATCTGATCCATCTGTGCCTCTTCCTTCCTCAAGTGATGGACAAAACGTCGTTGCTGCACGAGGCCCAACCCGGAGGAAGCAGAGACCCATTGCCAGTCCCTGCTGCAGCAAAGGAGGAGATGCCAGACACGGGCACCCGTACAGAAGGTAATTGCTGTGCCAGGCTGAGCACTTGGCAGGGCTGTGTGGCAGCAGCTCCTCCCTCAGGGCCTGGCCTTTAGTGGGCCCAGCAGCAGCCAAAGCTGGAGGCGCCTCTGGAGGCTTGGAGGACTCTGGAGCTCGTTCACAGCCCCGGGGAAAGGGGACTCGTGCACCAACGTCCCTCCTGCTGCAGCTGCTCCGGAGCTGGCCCTGAGTGCCCAGAGGCCCAAGGCACAGGAGCAGCCCCGAGCGGGAGCCCTGGAACGAGCCCAGGGCCAGAGCCAGCCTTGGCTCCCGACTGGGCAGGGGCTGCACTGGGTCCTGACAGGGCCTGACTCTGTGCCCTGGGGCTGGGGGAGCTGTCAGGGGGCAGGGAGGGCCAGGGCTGGCAGTGGCTGCTCAGGGATGGGTTTTGCCCATGTCCCTCCAAGCAGCCACTGCCCAAGCAGCTGCGCTGCCCCCGGGCTCTCCTCCTGGCCTGCTGGGCTTTGTTGGTTGGCACAGCCTGTGCCAAGGGGCGGCAAGGTGCCTGCAGGCCCCAGCTCTGGGGGAAACAGAGAACGTCCTGCCTGCATCCACCGTGCTGCCAGCTCAGCAGTGCAGCACAGCACGGGCTGACGCTCCCCATTGCTTCCACAGGTGCAGCTGGAACCACAGCACATGTTCCTGATTCCCAGAAAGGCACTGGAAGGGGTGTCTGTAAGGGAACACGCTGCTGGCTAGGGTTAATCTCAGGCCTGCTTTCTTTGGAGCTTATCATCATCTTATGCTGTGTTGGAGTCTGGTGTTACTGGAAGAGAAAACAGTGAGTGTTTTCATCATTTTCCCTTAAAGAGCCTCTTTTGAAAGCCTAATGTAGACAGGAATCCTTCCTGGAGAGGCTGCAGTGGAGTTGTGGCCCATCCATAATTGTTGAAATAAGTCTGCTGAGGGTTCTGCTGCTGCCCAGAGCTTTTGTTTCCCTCCTCATTGCAGGGCCTTGTCCTGGGGGACCCGCTGGGGCTGCAGCCAGTGCTGGCTCCCACTGAGGCTGCCTGGCCAAGAGGAGCCCCAGGGGCACAGGGCAGAGGCAAAGCACGGTGGGGAGGAGAAAGAGCAGGGACGAGACTGCCCTTGAAAGGCAGAGGCGCTCTGGGGCCCGCTCCTGGCCAGGGAGCCTGCCCAGAGCCGTGCCCTGCTCGCCGGCGCCTTGAGGGACAGCTGTGCAGCTGGGCCAAGCTGTGCCAGCAGCTCCAGCCGTGCTGGGGAGCCTTGCCAGCTCTGGGCCCTGCTGTGCAGGAGGCTCCCTGTGTGCCACTGGCAGCTGGGGCCTCAGCCACCTCCTCTCTTCACAGGTGCACCTTTGCAGCTTCACAAGTCCAGCCAAATAACTCCGGCATGGGGAACTGGACCCGTCATCAGCCATGCCCAAGCCATTGCGACACGTGTCTGCCACCACTGCATTATCAGCTTATTGCTGTGGATGTTTGGCCATCACCCGGTTCAGGAGCCACTGTCCCCTAAAGTCCTGGCCCTGGCGTCCGGCCAGGACCAAAGATGGGCCCCTCCTGCCCGGGAAGGGCTTGAGAAACACCTCTGGGCTTCAGCTCTGGTCTCTGGGTGGTAGCACAAGCACTGGCTGATCTGACTGTCTGTGCACAGCCAGAGCTGGGCAGGCAGCCGCCGGGCATGGGCCTCCAGACACACCACGTTTTGGTTTCTTTTTCATTTTCAGAAATCAGAAATTTTTAGGAACATTTACAGTTATATTTCTTTTTAGAAAGAAATCCCACCAAAATTCTCCCGTTTTTCCATAGACGTTTAGGAATTTTCAAAGTAGCTGTAGAATTTAAGGAAAATTTAGAACATTTTACACTTCTAGAATAAAAAACAGAATTGCATTTAGTTGGTAATCTTTATTCTAGGAAGAACTAAGTCAACCCAAGACAACTAGTATACTGGAGAGGCTCTTTTCCCACTGCAGATTTCTACCTCGCCACAAAAACAAACGTAAAGCCTTTTCCCAGATATTTCCCGGGATTTCTGACAAGCTCACCTCTCAGCCTTCACAGGCAAACTTTGAGCGCAGCGGGAATCTCTTCAAGGCACCATCTTTGTTTGCTTCTTCAAGAACTGCCTCAGTTCTAGTGCAGAGGCTTCTCTCAGCTTTGTGCCGCCCCGCTCTGCCCCAAGCCTGTCCTGAGCCCTCTCCTGCAGCTGCTGCACTGCATGGAGGTGCTGTAAAACACAGCAGCTCTGCCACACCCGCTCAGCAGGACTGGAGAAGCTTTGTGGCCTTGCTTACCTTAGCCTGGTGGCTTCTGTAAACACAGCTTGAGCTTTTGAATGCTGCGTTTCACCTGGCACAAAACCTGATGCTGCCTTTCTCTTGGAGGCTAAACTCCAACGGGCTTTCAAAGCTTTCTGGCCAGCATACAGCCTAGGAAACCACTTAATGCAGCCATTTCGTCTTGAAAATGGCCCAGTCTGTGTATCAAAGAAGCTTGTTTAGATGCTGGAGCCCACCAGAGCATCTTTCCAGGGCATATCTTTCTGCCCCGCACCTCTCCCTAGATGACTGCCAAACAGCAACTTTGACAGCTCTTTTCTCCTGAAGCTTAGTGGCACCATTTTATTTGGCGGAGAACAAAAAGAGAAATGTGCTACTATATTATCATTATCATCCTCATCAAGACAATGAGATGCAAATTAATTAAATTACATCAACACCTCTTGCTGTGGACTTATTCCTCAGAGTGCAGCACTGGCTTTACTATCCCCTGAAACTACAGTGTGTGCTACAGTCCTTAAAATCAGGTGGATGCAGATGTGATTTGAAGTCAAGCATGGCTCTGAGAGAGCTTTGGGGATTTGGCCTACACTGGCACTGTTATGTGTCTGGAGTACCCTGCCCCAAGCTATGTGAGAATTAAATAATTTCTGTTGCACATCCTGGCCAGAACAACATCGTGGCCACAATAAATGCCTTAATTTTCTGACACCAAAATGTTGACAGAGGGATTTTGTTTTCCCCACACTTTCAGTGACACCTGGACAGGCCATGCCCACACAGTGGCAAGGGATCCATGGCAGCCTCACTGCCCCGCTGCTATTTTCCTAGGGGAAGGAATGGCACACTGGCAGCTACTGCTGCAGGAAGAAAGGCAATGTCATACACTGGCACAGGCACAGAAGGTAATTGCTGTGCCAGGCTCAGCCCTTGGCAAGGCTGTGTGGCAACAGCTCCTCCCCAGGGCCTGACCTTGCACAGGCCCAGCAGCAGCCAAAGCTGGAGGCGCCTCTGGAGGCCTTGAGGCCTCTGGAGCTCATTCACAGCCCCGGGGAAAGGGGACTCGTGCACCAACGTCCCTCCCACTGCAGCTGCTCCAGAGCTGGCCCTGAGTGCCCAGAGGCCCAAGGCACAGGAGCAGCCCCGAGCGAGAGCCCTGGCACGAGCCCAGGGCCAGAGCCAGCCTTGGCTCCCAACTGGGCAGAGGCTACAGGGTGGTGTTGAGGGATGAATGTTCCCAGCGAGGTTGCAGAGGAGTTGTGGCCTGTCTGTGATTGTCCAAAGAACTCTGCTGAGGGTTTTGCTGCTGCCCAGAGCTTTCATTGGCCTCTCAATCGCCCGGGCCTTGTCCTGGCCAGGGAGCCTGCCCAGAGCCGTGCCCTGCTCGCCAGGGCCTTGAGGGGCAGCTGTGCAGCTGGGCCAAGCTCTGCCAGCAGCTCCAGCCATGCTGGGGAGCCTTGCCAGCTCTGGGCTCTGCTGTGCAGGAGGCTCCCTGTGTGCCACTGGCAGCTGGGGCCTCAGCCACCTCCTCTTTCCACAGTTCCACCTCTGGATAGGAGTTGATAGGTGGCAACTGCACTTCCCACCCAAACATGTTGAGCAGCAACTCTAGCAGTAAGAAGGGCCTGGGCAGCCCTCTCCAGAGCTCTGAGAAGAGGACCCTGGAGCAGCAATTTATGTAGAAACCTCCTCCTCATCTCTAGATCCCACTGCCACCTACAGTCCCCATGTGTATCCCCAAGCTGCCTTTATCTCTTTCTTGATCTTCCTTTTTACTGTCACAGCCCATTCCCAAGTTCTTCTATAGACCCCAGGAGCAGCCCAGCACCCTCCAGCCCCTCCTGAGACCAACATGTCCCTTCCTCTGCCCCCAAGCCCCCTGGTCCTGCCCTCTAAACAACACTGAAGTTAACCCTGCTTTCTGCCAGGCTAGGTGATGGCCCTTTCTTTTGTTGCACTAAAGGGAAGGTGCCATCACGCCAGTGTTTGGGTTGCAGCAGCAGCAAAGCCCAGCCGGCAGCAGCCCTGGCTGAACTCCATGGCCACGAGCAGGCGTGGATGCCCACGGTGTGGGCAGGCAGGAGCCAGGCAGGGGCTGCTGTGACCAGCGGCGGGGTCCCGAGGGCTGGGGGAGCCCAGGGGGCAGGCAGCAGCATAGGGCTCCTGAGAAAAAGCAACCCCATTTTCTTAGATTTCAGTTTTAGAAATTAGAAATTTGTGGAAATATTTCAAAATATATTTTCTGTAGAGAGATATCCCCAAATATTTTTTCCCAAATGCTATAGTAGTTCAAGATTTTTCTAGATAGTTTGAGAAGTCAGAAAACGTGACCTCATTTTGTCTTAGTTTTTCATTTTTAGAAATATTGCGAAATATTTTTGTAGAGAGAAATTCCGAAATGTTTCTTCCCCATTACTAGAATACATTCATATTTTTGAATGTAGTTATAAATTCTGGAAAATTGTTTCCCCTTATACAATAAAAAATAAAATTGCATTTCAGTGGTAATCTTGATTCTAGGAAGAAGTAAGACCCCCTCAGCCAGCCTGCTGCAGAGGCTCTTTTCCCGCAGGAGCTTTCTACCTAGTCACAACCAACATACATAAAACCTTTCCTCAGATTTTTCCTGGGATTTTTGACGAGCTCATTTCTTAATCTTCTCAGAAAAAATTTGAGCACACTTGGAATTTCTACAAGTTACCATCTTTGTTTGCTTCTGGTGGAACTCCCTCAGTTCTAGAGCTGGGCCTTCTCTCAGCTGCCTGCTGCCCCCGGGCTCTCCTCCCGGCCTGCTGGGCTTTGTTGGGTGGCACAGCCTGTGCCAAGGGGCAGCAAGGTGCCTGTAGGCCCCAGCTCTGGGGGAAACAGAGAATGTCCTGCTGGAATCCACCATGCTGCCACCTCAGCAGTGCAGCACAGCACGGGCTGACGCTCCCCATTGCTCCCACAGGTGCAGCCGGCCCCACCACACGCGTTCCCCATTCTCAGAAGGGAATTGGTTTCTGACAGGGAACACGCTGCTGGCTAGACTTAATGGCAAGCCTGGCTTTTCTCTGGCATGCAGGTGATGGGGGGACCTCTGTAAGCCTGGCAGATGACCGGGGTCCATCATTAGGCACACGAGCTGAGGGGGGAGGGGGGGTCCTGTGTGTGTTGGGTTTTGCAGGAAGACATGAGGGGCTTTGGGTCCTTTGGAAGTGGTGCGTGTGGCTGGGGTTCCTCATGAGCTTCTATGGGGATTTGGGGTCTTTTCTATGGTGTATAGGGGACTGGAGACATCTGTAAGACTGGCAGGGACTTGACTTCCTCGCGATGACCATGGTGGTTTAGTGCTTGCCATCAAGGCCTGGAGAGGAGCTGAGTCCTTGCTAAGGTTGGCAGGAGGCTGGGTTCTTTTGTGAGGCACACACGGTCGTCTTGGGGTCTCTGCATTGATGTGAAAGGATTCCTTGTGAGGCACACAGTGATATTTTCAGGTCCCTGCCGAGGGGTGCAGACATCCATCATGAGGCACAAAGGAGTATTGATCGCTACTGAGGCTTGCAGGAGTCCCTCATGAGGTGTGCAGCGGGGTTTTTTCAGTCTTCTCAGCGCAGCAAAGGCCACTCTCGGTCGACACTGTGCAAAGTCAGCAGGAAGCTTCCTGCAAAGCCTCGACCCGGCCTGCGGGCCCGGCAGGCGGGTGAAGCCCATCCTTGGGGGCCAGACGGGGCCTCTGGAGCCGCTGCAGCCCTGTCGGGCCAGCCCCACCCCGGCGGGGAAGGGCTGCGGCCCCGGTCTCAGCCGGGGCTGCAGGGCCGAGCCAAAGGCACAACAAGAGCCTTGCTATGCCCTGGCCTTGTGCTGCAGCCCACGGCATTTACAGCCATGGGCGTGGACATGGGCACAGGAGGCACCAGGGGCTACAGGGCAGAGGAAAAGAACAGTGGGGAGGAGAAACAGCAGGCACGAGATTGCCCTTGAAAGGCAGAGGTGCTCTGGGGCCCGCTCCTGGCCAGGGAGCCTGCCCAGAGCCGTGCCCTGCTCGCCGGGCCCTTGAGGGACAGCTGTGCAGTTGGGCCAAGCTGTGCCAGCAGCTCCAGCCGTGCTGAGGAGCCTTGCCAGCTCTGGGCCCTGCTGTGCAGGAGGCTCCCTGTGTGCCACTGGCAGCTGGGGTCTCAGCCACCTCCTCTCTTCACAGGTGCGCCTCTGCAGATTCACAAGACCGGCCAAATAACTCAGCCAGGGAGAACTGGACCTGTCATCTCCCAAGTCTGTGCCAGTGTCTGTTGTCCCTTTTACAGCTGCATTACCATCTCATATGCTGGGACATGCTGTTGCCACCACCACCTAGAACAGGACCCTCTGTCCCCAAAGGTGTTGGCCCTGGTGTCCTGCCAGGCCAGGAGGTGAAGCCCTTCTGCCAGGGAAGGGCCTGACTCCACCAACATCTTTGGGCTGCAGCTCAGGTGTCTGTGTGCTACCACCAGCGCTGATGGAGCTGCTTGTCTGGGCAAAGCCAGGGCTGGGCAGGCAGCAGCCAGACTTGGGGCTCCTGAGAAAAAGCAACCCCATTTTGTATGCATTTTACATTTTTACATGGCAGACATTGTTCAAAATATTCACAAACAATTTTTGTAGGAAAAAATCCCCATATATTTCTTCCCTTTTCCCAAAAGAGGTCATGATTTTTCAAAGTTGTCGTAGAATTACGAAAAATGTAGAACACTTTTACACTTGCAGAATAAAAATAAACCTGAATTTATTTGGCAATCTTTAAGAAGAACTAAGTCATCACAAGGCACCCAGCATACTGGAGAGCCTCTTTTCCCACTGGACATTCTTACCGAGTGACAACAACCAACTTAAAACCTTTTCCCTGATATTTTCTGGGATTTCTGAGAAGCCCACTTCTCAGTCTTCAGAGGCAAACTTTGAGCACACTGGGAATCTCCTACTGTGCAGGAGGGTCTCTGTGTGCCAGCTGCAACTGGGACCTCAGCATCGTCCTGTCTCAACAGGTGTCCGTCTGCAGCTTCACAGGAGCGGCCAAACGCCTCAGTCTGGGACACCTGTACCAGACATTCCCCATCGCCATGCCCATGCCCGATTCCCCTGTCACAGTTGCTTTCCCAACTTGTTGCTGTGCAGATGCTGCCACCACCCAAACAAGGTCTTCTCCCCCTGAAGGCACTGGCTGTGATCTCTGGCCCGTACTGAAGGTGGGCAGAGCTTGGCCCAGCATTTCTGTTGCAATAAAGAGATGGAGCTGCCACCCCAATGTCCGGGTGGCAGCAGCAGCAAAGCCCACGTGGCAGCCGCACTGGCTCAGCTCTGGGCCCAGGAGCAGCCATGGATGCCCGTGGTGTGGGCAGGCAGGAGCCAGGCAGGGGCTGCTGTGACCAGTGGCGGGGTCCCGAGGGCTGGGGGAGCCCATGCTGAGCGTCCCTGGGCTGAGGGCACATTTCCTTCCCTGGCAACATCTGGGCCTAGACTTCCACCAGTGGCAAGCCTAAGAAAAGAGGGAAGCCGTCAGGATCACCTCCAAGGACACAGTCTAACCCGCAATGTCAGCAGGTGACAAATAAGGTTTTGCTGAGCAGTGGACCTGTGATACATGAAAACAATCAAGGCATTTTGTTTCTACACATGGGGGCACACCCTGGGGGTACAGCTGAGGCCATGAGGTCACAGCAGGCTCAGGGGTCACAGCAGGCTGAGGTCACAGCAGGCTCAGGGGTCACAGCAGGCTGAGGTCACAGCAGGCTCTGAGGTCACAGATGTCCCAGACCCGGTGGTTGCACAGCAGCACAAGGAGCGAGCAGTCAGTGCTTGAGCACAACTGTTGCGGCAGCAGCAGCGGCGGTGGCAGCAGTGGTGCTGACATTGGGACAGCGGTGTCAGGACAGCGGTGGCAGCAAGAGCTGCGGGACTGGCAGAGGGCAAGGCAGCATGGCCCTTGCTCTGCGCCTCTTCCTCCTGCTCCTCCTGGCCGTGGCCCTGCCTGCCAGGGCTGCCCAGGCTGCTCCGCTGCAAGCGCGGCGAGCAGGTGAGCCGGCAGCCTGGCTCCCCTTTCCCGGGACAGCGCTCCCTGCTCCCCGGGAAGCGCTGGGGATGGTTTTCCCCAGGCCTTTAGGGAGGGTTTCCTCTGGGGGAGGGAGAGAGCCCCCAGGGCCCTGGGCAGCCCCAGCTCCCTCTCTGGGGATGTGTCACAGGGCATGGAAAGAGGGTTGAGAGTTACCAGGAGCCAGCCCAGAGATCCCCAGGCCCCTGTGCAGCTTTGGCCTTGTCCAGTCACACCTTGCTCCCATAGCCTTACCCAACCCAGTTGCAGTGCCCAATTCCCAGAGGAGGAGGGGCATCCCAGCGCACATGGAAAGGGTTTGGGTCTTTGCTCCATTCTAGATTTGGAAAACGACTTCAAAGATTCGGAAGGCCTGCAGAATGACACTTTGAATGTCTTGGAGAATGCTGGAGGCAAGTTCTGAATTTCCATTTTTACTGGCAGAATAATCAGTGTCAGTGTGGCAAGAGCTCACACATCTGCCATTTTCATTGAGTCAGCAGTGAAGAATTCTGAAAACCTGTCACTGCTCCTTTCTGGAGCACTGAGGAATCCCACAGGATCGCTGGCAATGGGAGGAAGGAGCACTTAGCTGTCCATATTCCTCCCATGTGCAGTGCCAGTGTGTCTTTCCATGTGCCCTGTGCAGCCACAGAGAAGAGCAGAGAGGGAAGGGGCCGGGCCCAGGGCAGTGTCCCAGGGCTGAGCCTTGCCTGCAGCCTGAGGATCTCCTACAGTGCCACGGGAGCTGTTCTGTCCTGCCTTTCTTTGCAGCTGAACCTGTTGCTGAAGGTGATCTGGCTTCCCAACCCACGTCCAGGACTGAGCCTCTGGGAGATGGTGAGGGTAGGTCAAGGCCTTTCCCCTGGGAGAGCTGCCAGCTCAGAGCCCAAAGCTCGGCCAGGGGGGCATCGCTGCAGGTGCCAGGACAGAGCCATGCACGTGTGTGCCCTCGCCCTGCGCGATCCCCTCACTGCTCCTGCAGCTCAGTGGTGCCCGTGCAGCTGAGCAGAGATGGCAGAAGCTTCTGTGGCTGTTGAGTTACAGGGGAGTCTGCAGGGAGGACTTCTCCAGCTTCCTTGCTTCTTACTGCACACAAGCCGAGATCCCATCGCAGGGGTGAGTAGTGTGTCCCTGCTGCCCCCACAGGCTGAGCCTTGCTCTTGTGGCATCCATTCATGGGAAACGGAACCATGTTGCTCTTAGGTCCCCCAACGGGAAAGTACAAAGCTACAAGACACATGAAACTCCATGAGCCATCTGAACACATGAGGCAAATGCTGAAGGAAATGCAGCATGCAGGACAAGGTGAGTGCATTCCCCAAGCCTTGTCCTGAGGCTCAGCAGCCGGGGGCTGTGGCTGCACATCTGGACACGCCGTGCCCGGCACAGCGGGAAGGGATCCATGGCAGCCTCGCTGCCCCGCTGCTGCTTCCATGCCCTGCAGGGCTGTTTGCCAGCCTGGCCTGGCTGCAGCTTCTCCCCAGATGCAGTAGGAAGGAATTGGGCATCAGCTGAGAGGGAGCCTGAACAGCATCATGGGTCAGAGCTCCCCTGTGATTTCCCAGTCTCCGGGCAGATCAAGAGGGGTGGTGATTTGGAGAAGGGAGAGCCTTTTCCAGGCGCCCAGGCTTGGATGCCTGCCAGATCATTATAAAAGTCTTTGAGAGGCATTGCTTCCTGAAGATGTCAGCTTCTCATTGTGGAACAGCCCCACCTGATCCAGCTGTTGCTTTTCCTCTCTCCAGAGACGGATGGAGAGGCTGTGCAGAAGACTCAGTTTTCCAGAGGAAGCAGTGCCTCATTGGCAGCCTCTGCTGCAGGAAGGGAGGCGATGCCAGGCACAGCCACAGGAGGTAATTGCTGTGCCTCTGGGCCTGAGCCCTGCAGAGGCTTGAGCTGCCCTCTCTGCTGCTTGGCACTGCGGGCACAGCCCGGACAAGACGGGCACAGCCCAGAGGAATTGTCCCGAGCAGGCTCAGGGCACTCGGGTACTGAGCTGTCCTGCTGGGCTCCCTCCGTGGGAGACACGTCCCGAAACCTGGGAGCGGCTGCACGGGGTGCCCATGGTGGGGAAAGGGCAGAGGGGGAGAGCAAGGCTCCACTGGGTCCTGATAGGGCCTGGCCATGTGCCCCTGTGCTGGGAGATTTGTCCCAGGGGACAGAGGGATGGAGAGACAGAAGAAGGTAGAAAGCGAAGAAGGGAGAGTGCATAGAAAGGACAGAAGGGTAGAAGGATAGTTGTGGCACTGCCTTCTGCATTTTTCCTCAGAGATTTAGGGAGGATTTACTGTCCTGGAGTGAGAGAACCTAATCCCCTTTGAGGTGTTCCAGGCACCTTTAATGGATGTTGCACAGGCCTGCAATGAGTGTGGACAGCGACCAGGAGCCTGCCCTGAGATTCCCAGGCCTCTGTGCCGTTTGGCCATTTCCATTGACATCTGGCTGTCACGGCATTACTTGACCCCCTGGCAGTGCCCAGTTCCCAGAGGACGAAGGGCATCCCAGTGCACATGGAAAGGGTTTGGGTCTTTGCTCCATTCTAGATTTGAATCATGACTTGGATGATTTCGGAGTTCTGCAGAATGATACTTTGAATGTCTTGGAGAATGTCATAGGCAAGTTCTGAATTTCCATTTTTACTGGCAGAATAATCAGTGTCAGTGTGGCAAGAGCTCACACATCTGCCATTTTTGTTAAGGTTAAGTCAGTGGTGAAGAATTCTGAAAAGCTGGCCCTGCTCCTTTCTGGAGCACTGAGTGATCCCACAGGATCGCTGTCCGAGGGAGGAAGGAGCATTTAGCTGTCCATCCTCCTCCCATGTGCAATGCCACTGTGTCCTTCCGTGCGGTCTGTGCAGTCACAGAGAAAAGCAGAGAGGGAAGGGGCCGGGCCCAGGGCTGTGCCCCGGGGCTGAGCCTTTCCTGCAGCCTGAGGATCTCCTACAGTGCCACGGGAGCTGTTCTGTCCTGCCTTTCTTTGCAGCTGAACCTGTTGCTGAAGGTGATCTGGCTTCCCAACCCACATCCAGGACTGAGCCTCTGGGAGATGGTGAGGGTAGGTCAAGGCCTTTCCCCTGGGAGAGCTGCCAGCTCAGAGCCCAAAGCTCGGCCAGGGGGGCATCGCTGCAGGTGCCAGGACAGAGCCATGCACGTGTGTGCCCTCGCCCTGCGCGATCCCCTCACCGCTCCTGCAGCTCAGTGGTGCCCGTGCAGCTGAGCAGAGATGACAGAAGCTTCTGTGGCTGTTGAGTTACAGGGGAGTCTGCAGGGAGGACTTCTCCAGCTTCCTTGCTTCTTACTGCACACAAGCCGAGATCCCATCGCAGGGGTGAGTAGTGTGTCCCTGCTGACCCCACAGGCTGAGCCTTGCTCTTGTGGCATCCATTCATGGGAAACGGAACCATGTTGCTCTTAGGTCCCCCAACGGGAAAGTACAAAGCTACAAGACACATGAAACCCCATGAGCCATCTGAACACATGAGGCAAATGCTGAAGGAAATGCAGCATGCAGGACAAGGTGAGTGCATTCCCCAAGCCTTGTCCTGGGGCTCAGCAGCCGGGGGCTTTGGCTGCAAATCTGGACACGCCGTGCCCAGCACAGCAGGAAGGGATCCATGGCAGCCTCGCTGCCCCGCTGCTGATTCCACACCCTGGAGGGCTCTTTGCCAGCCTGGCCTGGCTGCAGCTTCTCCCCAGACTTTGCAGGAAGGCATTGGGCAGCAGCTGACAGGGTGTGCAAACAGCACCATGGGTCAGAGATCCCCTGTGATTTCCCAGTCTCCGGGCAGATCAAGAGGTGTGGTGATTTCGAGAAGGGAGAGCCTTTTCCAGGCACCCAGGCTTGGATGCCTTTCAGAGCATTAATGTCTTTGAGAGGCATTGCCTCCTGAAGATGCCACCTTCTCATTGTGGAACAGCCCCACTTGATCCAGCTGTTCCTTTTCCTCTCTCCAGAGACGGATGGAGAGGCTGTGCAGAAGACTCAGTTTCCCAGAGGAAGCAGTGGCTCATTGGCAGCCTCTGCTGCAGGAAGGGAGGCGATGCCAGGCACACTCAGAAGAGGTAATTGCTGTGCCTCTGGGCCTGAGGCCCTGCTGGGGCTTGAGCTGCCCTCTCTGCTGCTTGGCACTGCGGGCACAGCCCGGACAAGACGGGCACAGCCCAGAGGAATTGTCCCGAGCAGGCTCAGGGCACTCGGGTACTGAGCTGTCCTGCTGGGCTCCCTCCGTGGGAGACACGTCCCAAAACCTGGGAGCGGCTGCACGGGGTGCCCATGGTGGGGAAAGGGCAGAGGGGGAGAGCAAGGCTCCACTGGGTCCTGACAGGGCCTGGCCACGTGCCCCTGTGCTGGGGGATTTGTCGCAGGGGAAAGAGGGATGGAGAGATAGAAGAAGGTAGAAAGGGAAGGGAGAGTGGGTAGGAGGGACAGAGGGATAGAAGAATAGTTGTAGCACTGCCTGCTGCATTTTCCCCCAGGGTGTTAGGGAACTCCCACACAGATTTACTGTGTGAGAGTGAGAGAACCTAAAGCCCCTTTAGCTGCTCCAGCCACCTGTCCAATAATGTTACTCATTGCCTGCAAAGAGGCTGCAGAATGACCAGGAGACTGCACAGAGCTCCCCAGGCCCCTGTGCAGCTTTGGCCATGTCCATTTACGTCTGGCTCCCACAGCCTGACCCGACCGCCTTGCAGTGCCCGTTTACCAGAAGCAGAAGGGGATCCCAGCACGCCCTGAAAAATGTTCTCATCTGTGCTCACTTCCAGATGAACTTGCTGGGAAGGCTTCTCCATTAACTTGGCTGCAGAAAGCTTTGGAGCCCATGCAGACTCCACCAGGTATGTTCTCACTGTGCCACCAAGGAATAATCATTGACCAGCTGACAGGAGTTGTGACAGAAGCTTCTCCAGTGTCCTGGTTTGAAAAGACAGGTGTCTGCTAAAGAAAGAAGAAGTCTCCTCTGAAAGGGGATATGTAAACCCCCTCCAACCGAATTGTTAAAATTTTTAAATTAAGGAGCTCTCAGGCAAAGATATGGCAGCAGGAGTCAGAGTTCTTTGTTAGGGAAGAAAACAACAACAACAACAACAATAAAACAATAATAGTGATAATAATAATAATAATATTTTTAAAAATGAAAAATGCAGTAATACAAAACACTGACAGAGACAGGATAGGAACTGACACCCTGTGGACCATGGTGGTCACAGCTGTCCCATTAAATGGTGGCTGCAGCACTTATGCAGTGACAGGTGTGGTTCTGTTGGAGCAGTGATCCTGTAGAAGGGTGTAGTCCTCCTCTGAAGATCCAGTGGTGGTGTAGATGGGCCTGGTCTTCCTCTGGAAATCCAGTGGAGGACAAAGCAGTTCCTCTGGGCATCCAGTGGAAAAGGTTGCCTGTAGTCTTTCAAATCTCACATTATATCCAGATAGGAAGACTTGGCTCTGCCCTCTGGCTAGAGCTTCTCACAGTGGCATGAGGTAATTTTATCAGCCATGCAGTGACTCTCAATGGCCCATTAACAGAAGGTATCTCCCCAGAGGGAGGATGGGTTGTGGGGAGATGAAGAAAAATGCCCAATGAACAGAAGGTAACTGCTTTACAGATAGGAATAAAACACACACGCCCATTTCCAACCTAAGACATCTGGCTGTTCAGTTACAGGTGTGTCTGCAGAGGGGACATTTCCTGCAACTTTGCTGATTCCAGCACACAAGCCCAGCGCCCATCGCAGGGGTGAGTAGTGTGTCCCTGCTGACCCCACAGGCTGAGCTATGCTTTTGTGGCATCCATTCATGGGAAATGGAACTACTTTCTCTTAAGGTCCTCCGAGAGGGAAGAACAAACCTAGAGGCGACAAGGAATCGCTTGACTCAAACATCATCTTGAAACAAATCGTGGAGGAACTGCACAAAGGGAATGGTGGGTGCATTTCCCTCAGCCTTGTCCTGGGGCTCAGCAGCCGGGGGCTTTGGCTGCACATCTGGACACGCCGTGCCCGGCACAGCAGGAAGGGATCCATGGCAGCCTCGCTGCCCCGCTGCTGCTTCCACGCCCTGCAGGGCTGTTTGCCAGCCTGGCCTGGCTGCAGCTTCTCCCCAGCCTCTGCAGGAAGGCATTTGGCATCATCTGACAGGCAGCCCAAACAGCACCATGGGCGATACATGCCCTGAGATCCCCTGCTATTCTCCCATCTCTAGGCGGATCAGGTGTAGGGGCTGTTTTGTGAAGGCAGAGCCCTGGCCCAGCTCCAAAGATTGGATGACTTCCAGAACATTATGAATGTCTTTAAGAAGCATTGCATCCTGAAGTGCCGCCTCTGCAATGGGAAACAGCCCCTCCTCATCCAGCTCCACCTTTTTATCTCTACAGAGATGGAAGAACAGGCTTTGCAGAAGGAAGCATTTCCTGGAGGAAGCAGTGGCTCATTGGCAGCATCTGCTACAGGAAGGGACGCGATGCCAGGCACAGCCACAGGAGGTAATTGCTGTGCCTCTGGGCCTGAGCCCTGCTGAGGCTTGAGCTGCCCTCTCTGCTGCTTGGCACTGCGGGCACAGCCCGGACAAGACGGGCACAGCCCAGAGGAATTGTCCCGAGCAGGCTCAGGGCACTCGGGTACTGAGCTGTCCTGCTGGGCTCCCTCCGTGGGAGACACGTCCCCAAACCTGGGAGCGGCTGCACGGGGTGCCCATGGTGGGGAAAGGGCAGAGGGGGAGAGCAAGGCTCCACTGGGTCCTGACAGGGCCTGGCCATGTGCCCTTGGGATGGGGAATTTGTCCCAGGGGAAAGAGGGATGGAGAGATAGAAGAAGGTAGAAAGGGAAGAAGGGAGAGTGGGTAGGAGGGACAGAGCTGCATTTTCTCCCAGGGATTTTGGGTGGATTTACTGTGTGGGATTGAGAGAACCTAACAACCACTGAGCTGTTCCAGTCACCTCTCCAAGAATGTTACTCAGTTACTGCAAACAGGGTGGAGAGTGATCAGGAGCCTGCCCAGAGCTCCCCAGGCCCCTGTGCAGCTTTGGCCATGTCCATTCACATCTTTCTCTCACGGCCCGACCCGACCCCCTTGCACTGCTCATTTCCCACAGGCAGAAGGGAATCCCAGCACACCCTGAAAAATGTGCTCATCTGTGCTCTGTTCTAGATGAGGTTTTTGGAAAGGCTTCTCCTTTACATTGGCTGCAAAAACCTTTGAAGCCTTCTGGGCCTCTTCCAGGTATGTTCTCACTGTCCAACCACAGAGTAATCATTGACAATGACTGGCAGAAACAAGGTGACAGTATCTTCTCTGGCTATTGAGTTACAGGTGTGTCTGCAGAGAGGACTTTCCCTGCAGCTTTTCTGCTTGCTGCACACAAGCCCGGCCCCCATCGCAGGGGTGAGTAGTGTGTCCCTGCTGGCCACACAGGCTGAGCCCTGCTTTTTTGGCATCCATTCATGGAAAATGGAACTACTTTCTCTTAAGGTCCTCTGAGAAGGATGAAGAAACCTAAAGGCGAGAAGAAATCCCTTGAGTCACATGATATCTTGAAACAAATCCTGACAGGACAACCCAAGGAGAATGGTGAGAGCATTTCCCTCAGCCTTGTCCTGGGGCTCAGCAGCCGGGGGCTTTGGCTGCACATCTGGACACGCCGTGCCCGGCACAGCAGGAAGGGATCCATGGCAGCCTCGCTGCCCCGCTGCTGCTTCCACGCCCTGCAGGGCTGTTTGCCAGCCTGGCCTGGCTGCACCTTCTCCCCAGCCTCTGCAGGAAGGCATTGGGCAGCAGCTGACAGGCAGCCCAAACATCAACAGACCCTGAGATCTCCCACAATATCCTGGTCTCCAGATTAGGAAACAGTGGTGGTTTGCAGCAGGGAGTGATCTGACCCAGCCCCAATAACCTGGCCATTTTCCTGATCATTAACATATATTGCCTCCTGTTGATGCCACCACCCAAATAGCAAACAGTTCCATCTGATGCAGTTTGTCTCCCTTCCTTTCTCAAGAGATGGACATAGAGGTTCTGTGGAAGGCAGCATTTCCTGAAGGAAGCAGTCGCTCTTCGTTGCCAGCCCCTGCTGAAGGAAGGAAGGCAATGCCAGACACAGGCACAGGCACAGAAGGTAATTGCTGTGCTGGGCTCAGCCCTTGGTGGGGCTGTGTGGCAGCAGCTCTTCCCCAGTGCCTGCCCTTGCACAGCCTGGCAGCAGCCAAAGCTGGAGGAGCCTCTGGAGGCCTTGAGGCCTCTGGAGCTCGTTCACAGCCCCAGGGAAAGGGGACTCGTGCACCAACGTCCCTCCTGCTGCAGCTGCTCCGGAGCTGGCCCTGAGTGCCCCGAGGCCCAAGGCACAGGAGCAGCCCTGAGCGGGAGCCCTGCCGCGAGCCCAGGGCCAGAGGCAGCCTTGGCACACAAAGGAAACTCTTGTCATATTGGTTTGCTTCCAGACTGGGATACTGGGAAGGCTTCTCCATTAACCTGGAGCTTTGAAATTGTGAAGGCTTCTCCATCAACATTGCAGCATGAAGTTGTGAAGCCTTCTGGGGGTTCTGCAGGTATGTTCTCACTCTGCCACCAAGAAGTAATCATTGACAAGCTGACAGGACCCGGTGACAGGAGCTTCTCCAGTGTCCTGGTTTGAAAAGACAGGTGTCTGGAAAGGAAGGAAGACCCTCCCCTTAAAGGGAATACGTGTAAACCCCCTCCAACCGAATTGGTATAATTTTTAAATTAAGGAGCTCTCAGGCAAAGATATGAGAGCAGTAACATTTCTTTATTAAGGAAGAAAATACTACTACTACTACGACTACTACTACTACTACTACTACTACTACTACTACTGCTACTAATAATAATAATGATAATAATAATTTCAAAAATGCACAATACAGTAATACAACACACTGACAGAGACAGGATAGGAACTGACACCCTGCGGATCATGGTGGTGGCAGCAGTCTCATTAAATGGTGGCTGCAGCACTTATGCAGTGACAGGTGTGGTTCTGTTGGAGCAGTGATCCTGTAGAAGGGTGTAGTCCTCCTCTGAAGATCCAGTGGTGGTGTAGATGGGCCTGGTCTTCCTCTGGAAATCCAGTGGAGGACAAAGCAGTTCCTCTGGGCATCCAGTGGAAAAGGTTGCCTGTAGTCTTTCAAATCTCACATTATATCCAGATAGGAAGACTTGGCTCTGCCCTCTGGCTAGAGCTTCTCACAGTGGCATGAGGTAATTTTATCAGCCATGCAGTGACTCTCAATGGCCCATTAACAGAAGGTATCTCCCCAGAGGGAGGATGGGTTGTGGGGAGATGAAGAAAAATGCCCAATGAACAGAAGGTAACTGCTTTACAGATAGGAATAAAACACACACGCCCATTTCCAACCTAAGACATCTGGCTGTTCAGTTACAGGTGTGTCTGCAGAGGAAACTTTTGCTGCTCCTTTTCTGATTGCTGCACACAAGCCTAGCGCCAATCGCAGGGGTGAGTAGTGTGTCCCTGCTGACCCCACAGGCTGAGCTATGCTTTTGTGGCATGCATTCATGGGAAATGGAACTACTTTCTCTTAAGGTCCTCCGAGAGGGAAGAACAAACCTAGAGGCGACAAGGAATCGCTTGACTCAAACATCATCTTGAAACAAATCGTGGAGGAACTGCACAAAAGGAATGGTGGGTGCATTTCCCTCAGCCTTGTCCTAGGGCTCAGCAGCCGGGGGCTTTGGCTGCACATCTGGACACGCCGTGCCCGGCACAGCAGGAAGGGATCCATGGCAGCCTCGCTGCCCTGCTGCTGCTTCCACGCCCTGCAGGGCTGTTTGCCAGCCTGGCCTGGCTGCAGCTTCTCCCCAGCCTCTGCAGGACGGCATTGGGCATCAGCTGACAGGCAGCCCAAACATCAACAGACCCTGAGATCTCCCACAATATCCTGGTCTCCAGATTAGGAAACAGTGGTGGTTTGCAGCAGGGAGTGATCTGACCCAGCCCCAATAACCTGGCCATTTTCCTGGTCATTAACATACATTGCCTCCTGTAGATGCCACCACCCAAACAGCGAACAGTTCCCTCTAATAAAGCTGTCTCCCTTTCTCAAGAGATGGACATAGAGTTTCTGTGGAAGGCAGCATTTCCTGAAGGAAGCAGTCGCTCTTCGTTGCCAGCCCCTGCTGCAGGAAGGAAGGCAATGCCAGACACAGGCACAGGCACAGAAGGTAATTGCTGTGCCAGGGTCAGCCCTTGGCAGGGCTGTGTGGCAGCAGCTCTTCCCCAGGGCCTGCCCTTGCACAGCCTGGCAGCAGCCAAAGCTGGAGGTGCCTCTGGAGCTCGTTCACAGCCCCGGGGAAAGGGGACTCGTGCACCAACGTCCCTCCTGCTGCAGCTGCTCCGGAGCTGGCCCTGAGTGCCCAGAGGCCCAAGGCACAGGAGCAGCCCCGAGCGGGAGCCCTGCCGCGAGCCCAGGGCCAGAGCCAGCCTTGGCACACAAAGGAAACAGTTCTCATCTTGGTTTGCTTCCAGACTGGGATACTGGGACGGCTTCTCCATTAACCTGGAGCTTTGAAATTGTGAAGCCCACTGAGAGTTCTGCAGGTACGTTCTCACCGTCCCACCAAGGCGTAATCATTGACAAGCTGGCAAGAAGCAGGTGACAGAAGCTTCTGTGGCTGTTCAGTTACAGATATGACTGCAGGGAAGATTTCTCCTGCAGCTGGGCTGCATGCTGAGCACCATCCCACCTCACATTGCAGGGGTGAGTACTGTGTCCCTGCTGGCCCCACAGGCTGAGCCCTACTTTACTGGCATCCATTCCAGGTAAATGAAACTACTTTCTTTTAATGTCTTCCCAAAGGAAAGACTAAACACACAGTGGATAAAAAATCCCAGAAGCCATATGAAGTTTTTTGGCAAATGCTGAAGGAAATGCTCCAGGCAGTACAAGGTGGGTGCATTTCCGTGAGCCTTCTCCTTGGGACTCAGCAGCCGGGGGCTTTGGCTGCACATCTGGACACGCCGTGCCCGGCACAGTGGGAAGGGATCCATGGCAGCCTCGCTGCCCCGCTGCTGCTTCCACGCCCTGCAGGGCTGTTTGCCAGCCTGGCCTGGCTGCAGCTTCTCCCCAGCCTCTGTAGGAAGGCATTGGGCATCAGCTGACAGGCAGACCAAACTGCACCACAGGCCATGCATCCCATAAGATCCCATGCAATTTCCCCCGTCTCTTAGTACAGAAGGAAGTACAGATGTTTTGAGAAGGGAGAGCTCTGGCCCAGTTCCAAGAGCCTGGGATGTTTCCTGATCCTTATCCATGTCTTGAGAAGCATTGCTTCTTAAAGTTGTAACCTCCACAATGGGAAACAGCGGCACCTGATCCAGCCCTCCCTTTATCTTTTTCCAGAGATGGAAGGGATGCTGAAAGGGTTCTTTCCTGGAGGAAGCAGGGGCTCATTGGCAGCCTCTTCTGCTGAAAGGGAGGCCATGCCAGGCACAGCCACAGGAGGTAATTGCTGTGCCTCTGAGCCTGAGGCCCTGCTGAGGCTTGAGCTGCCCTCTCTGCTGCTTGGCACTGCGGGCACAGCCCGGACAAGACGGGCACAGCCCAGAGGAATTGTCCCGAGCAGGCTCAGAGCACTCGGGTACTGAGCTGTCCTGCTGGGCTCCCTCCGTGGGAGACACGTCCCAAAACCTGGGAGCGGCTGCACGGGGTGCCCATGGTGGGGAAAGGGCAGAGGGGGAGAGCAAGGCTCCACTGGGTCCTGACAGGGCCTGGCCACGTGCCCTTGAGGACTGGGCATTGTCCCAGCAGAAGGAGGGCAGGAGGGACAAATGGAGGCAAGGATAGCTGTGGCTCAGCCTGCTGCAGTTTTCCCAGGGCTTTACTGAGCATTTCCTCTCTGTGGGAGTAAGAGACTCAGCTAGCCATGGGCTGTTCCAATCTCCCCTCCAGGGATGTTGCAAAGGGCCTGGAAAGATTGTGGAGAGTGACCAGGAGCTGGCCCAGAGCTCCTTAGGCCATTGTGCAGTTCGGCCTTGTCCATTCACACGGGCTCCCATGGCCTTACCCCACCCCCTTGCAGTGCCCAATTGCCAGAGGCAGAAGGGGATCCCAGCACAACATGAAAATGGTTCTAATCTGTGCTCCCTTCCAGATTGGGATCATGACTTGCATGATTCGGAAGCCCTGCTTGAAAATGGATTGAAATTCCTGGAAGATGCTGGAGGCAAGTTCTCAGTCTGCCTTTCCTGAGAGAATAAGCAGTGTCCATGTGACGAGAGCTCACTCATCTGCGATTTCCCCTTAACATTAACCCAGGATTGAAGGACTTTGAAAACCTTGCCCTGCTCCTTCTGGAGCCCTGAGTGATCCCACAGGATCGCTGTCAATGGGAGGAAGGAGCATTTAGCTGTCCATCCTCCTCCCATGCGCAATGCCACTGTGTCCTTCTGTGTGCTCTGTGCAGCCACAGAGAAGAGAAGAGCGGGCAGGGATCAGGCCCACGGCTGTACCCAAGGGCTGAGCCTTGCCTGCAGCCTGAGGATCTCCTACAGTCCCACGGGAGCTGTTCTGTCCTGCCTTTCTTTGCAGCTGAACCTGTTGGTGAAAATGATCTGGCTTCTCGACCCAAGTCCACCACTCTGGGAGATGGTGAGGGTAGGTCAAGGCCTTTCACCTGCTGTCCCTGCCAAGCCCTGGCCCTGCCTGGGGCTGTGTTTGGAGCTGCTGGCAGCTCCAGGGAGTCCTTTCTGCCCAGACTGCCCCACAGGGGGCTCCTTCCATCCCAGTGTGGGGCCACTGCAGGCACGAGGTCCCCCTGGCCCTGTTCCTGAGTGGAAGGCAGAGCTGAGGGAGTGCCTGGGAGGGCATCAATCACCCAGGTGCCCTCACTGCCAATCGGGCCTGAAGGAGAATCCTCAGCAGTGCCATTGGAGCTGTTCTGTCCTGCCTTTCTTTGCAGCTGAACCTGTTGGTAAAGGTGATCTGGCTTCCCAACCCACATTCAGGATTGAGCCTCTGGGAGATGGTGAGGGTAGGTCAAGGCCTTTCCCCTGGGAGAGCTGCCAGCTCAGAGCCCAAAGCTCGGCCAGGGGGGCATCGCTGCAGGTGCCAGGACAGAGCCATGCACGTGTGTGCCCTCGCCCTGCGCGATCCCCTCACCGCTCCTGCGGCTCAGTGGTGCCCGTGCCGCTGAGCAGAGATGGCAGAAACTCATGTGGCTGTTGAGTTACAGGGGTGTCTGCAGAGAGGATATCTTCAGCACCAGGCTTGGATGTTTGGCACCAACCCAGCTCCCATCGCAGGGGTGAGTAGTGTGTCCCTGCTGACCCCACAGGCTGAGCCCTGCTTTTGTTGCATCCATTCATGGGAAATGGAACTACTCTCTCTTAAGGTCGGCCAAAAGGAACGTCTCAAGATACTGGAGCCAAAAAGTCTCTTAACTCAAATGAATTCCTGAGACAAACACAGCAGGATGCACAGGCAGGACAAGGTGGGTGCATTTCCCTCAGCCTTGTCCTGGGGCTCAGCAGCCGGGGGCTTTGGCTGCACATCTGGACACACTGTGCCCGGCACAGCGGGAAGGGATCCAAGGCAGCCTCACTGCCCCACTGCTGCTTCCACACCCTGCAGGGCTGTTTGCCAGCCTGGCCTGGCTGCAGCTTCTCCCCAGCCTCTGCAGGAAGGCATTTGGTATTAGCTGACAGGAAGGTCTAAGTGCACCATGGGCCTGTACTCCCCTGCAACTTGGCAGTCTCTGACCAGATTTGGAGGCACAGCTTTTTGGAGGAGGGAGTGTTCATGCCCAGCCCCAACAGCATGGGCATTTTCCACTGACTTTTTCAAGCATTGCTTCCTGAGGATGCCACCTCCCCAATGGGGAATGCTGCCATCTGATCCAGCTGTGCCTCTTTCTTTTTAAAGTGATGGACCAAAATTCTGTGCAGAAGGAGGACCAACCCAGACAAAGCAGTGAGTCAGTGCTACGCCCTGCAGGAACAAATGTGATGCCAAGCACAGGTGAAAGCACAGAAGGTAATTCTTGTACCAGTCTCAGCCAGGCTCAGCCCTTGGTGGGGCTGTGTGGCAGCAGCTCCTCCCCCAGTGCCTGCCCTTGCACAGGCCCAGCAGCACCCAAAGCTGGAGGCGCCTCTGGAGGCCTTGAGGCCTCTGGAGCTCGATCACAGCCCCGAGGAAAGGGGACTCGTGCACCAACGTCCCTCCTGCTGCAGCTGCTCCGGAGCTGGCCCTGAGTGCCCAGAGGCCCAAGGCACAGGAGCAGCCCCGAGCGGGAGCCCTGGAACGAGCCCAGGGCCAGAGCCAGCCTTGGCTCCCGACTGGGCAGGGGCTGCACTGGGTCCTGACAGGGCCTGACTCTGTGCCCTGGCGCTGGGGGAGCTGTCACGGGGCAGGGAGGGCCAGGGCTGGCAGTGGCTGCTCAGGGATGGCTTTGGCCCGTGTCCCTCCAAGCAGCCACTGCCCAAGCAGCTGCGCTGCCCCCGGGCTCTCCTCCCAGCCTGCTGGGCTTTGTTGGGTGGCACAGCCTGTGCCAAGGGGCGGCAAGGTGCCTGCAGGCCCCAGCTCTGGGGGAAACGGAGAACGTCCTGCCCGCATCCACCGTGCTGCCAGCTCAGCAGTGCAGCACAGCACGGGCTGACGCTCCCCATTGCTTCCACAGGTGCAGCTGGAACCACAGCACAAGTTCCAGATTCTCAGAAGGGCATGAGAAAGGCTAGCTTTGAGGAAGCAACCTACTGGATAGTGTTAATAGGAGCCCTGCTTTGTTTGGAGCTTATTGTTTTGTTTTGCTGCATTGGAATCTGCTATGCCTGGATGAGAAAATGGTGAGTGTTTTGTAGCTCTTCCCCTCAAACAGCTTCTTTTGAAAGTCTACTGCAGACAGGAAACATTCCCAGTGAGGCTGCAGGGGAGGTGTGGCCAGTCCATGATAGTCAAAAGAACTCTGCTGAGGGTTCTGCTGCTGCCCAGAGCTTTCATTGGCCTCCTAATTGCTGGGCCTTGTCCTGGTGGGCCTGCTGGGGCTGCAGCCAGTGCTGGCTCCCACTGAGGCTGCCTGGCCAAGAGCAGCCCCAGGGGCACAGGGCAGAGGCAAAGCACGGTGGGGAGGAGAAAGAGCAGGCACGAGATTGCCCTTGAAAGGCAGAGGCGCTCTGGGGCCCGCTCCTGGCCAGGGAGCCTGCCCAGAGCCGTGCCCTGCTCGCCGGGGCCTTGAGGGGCAGCTGTGCAGCTGGGCCAAGCTGTGCCAGCAGCTCCAGCCGTGCTGGGGAGCCTTGCCAGCTCTGGGCCCTGCTGTGCAGGAGGCTCCCTGTGTGCCACTGGCAGCTGGGGCCTCAGCCACCTCCTTTCCACAGTTCCACCTCTGGACAGGAGTTGAAAGGCGGCAAGTGCACTTCACACCCAAACATCTTGAGCAGCAACTCTAGCAGTAAGAAGGGCCTGGGCAGCCCTCTCCAGAGCTCTGAGAAGAGGACACCGGAACAGCGATTTATGTGGAAACCTCCTCCTCATCCGTAGATGCTACCACCGTCTCCTCTCCCCATGCGTATCCCCAAGCTGCCTTTATCTCTTTTTTGATCTTCCTCTGTCCCGTCCCAGCCCATTCCCAAGTTCTTCTATAGACCCCAGGAGAAGCCCAGCACCCTCCAGACCCTCCTGAGACCAACATGTCCTTTCCTCTGCCCCGGAGCCCCCTGGCCCTGCCCTCTCAACAACAGTGAAGTTAACCCTGCTCTCTGCCAGGCTAAGTGATGGCCCTTTCTCTTGTTGCACTAAAGGGAAGGTGCCATCACGCCAGTGTTTGGGTGGCAGCAGCAGCAAAGCCCAGCCGCCAGCAGCACTGGCTGAGCTCCATGGCCAGGAGCAGCCATGGATGCCCAGGGTGTGGGCAGGCAGGAGCCAGGCAGGGGCTGCTGTGACCAGCGGCGGGGCCCCAAGGGCTGGGGGAGCCCAGGGGGCAGGCAGCAGCATAGGGCCCTGATAAAAAGCAACCCCATTTTGTCTTAGTTTTTAATTTTTCGAAATTAGAAATTTGCAGAAATATTTCAAAATATTTTTTTCTGTAGAGAGACATCCCCATATGTTTCTTCCAAATTACTATACTAGTTCAAGGTTTTTCTAGATAGTTTTAGAATCCGGAAAAAGTGACCCCATTTTGTCTTCACTTTTCTTTTTTAGAAATATTTAGAAATAGTTTTTGTAGACAGAAATCCCCAAATGTTTCTTCCCCATTACCTGAATACGTTCCTGTTTTTGAATGTAGTTTTACATTCTGGAAAATTGCTACCCCTTATACAATAAAAAGTAAAGTTGCATTTCAGTGGTAATCTTTATTCTAGGAAGAAGTAAGACCCCCTCAGCCAGCCTGCTGCAGAGGCTCTTTTCCCGCTGGAGCTTTCTACCTACTCACAACCAACATACATAAAACCTTTTCCCAGATATTTCCTGGGATTTTGGACAAGCTCACATCTTAGTCTTCTCAGACAAACTTTGAGCACAGTGGGAATCTCCACAAGTTACCATCTTTGTTTACTTCTGGTGGAACTCCCTCAGTTCTGGAGCAGGGCCTTCTCTCAGCTTCCTGCTGCTCCCAGGCTCTCCTCCCAGCCTGCTGGGCTTTGTTGGGTGGCACAGCCTGTGCCAAGGGGCGGCAAGGTGCCTGCAGGCCCCAGCTCTGGGGCAAACAGAGAACGTCCTGCCCGCATCCACCGTGCTGCCACCTCAGCAGTGCAGCACAGCACGGGCTGACGCTCCCCATTGCTCCCACAGGTGCAGGCGGCCCCACCACACGTGTTCCCCATTCTCAGAAGGGAATTGGTTTCTGACAGGGAACACGCTGCTGGCTAGAGTTAATGGCAAGCCTGGCTTTTCTCTGGCATGCAGGTGATGGGGGGACCTCTGTAAGCCTGGCAGATGACCGGGGTCCATCATTAGGCACATAAGCTGAGGGGGGAGGGGGGGTCTTGTGCATGTTGGGTTTTGCAGGAAGACATGTGGGGCTTTGGGTCCTTTGGAAATGGTGCATGTGGCTGGGGTTCCTCATGAGCTTCTATGGGGATTTGGGGTCTTTTCTGTGGTGTACAGGGGACTGGAGACATCTGTAATGCTGGGAGGGGCTTGACTTCCTGTGATGACCGTGGTGGTTTAGTGCTTGCCATCAAGGCCTGGAGAGGAGCTGAGTCCTTGCTAAGGTTGGCAGGAGGCTGGGTTCTTTTGTGAGGCACACAAGGCCGTCTTGGGGTGTCTGCATTGATGTGCATGGATTCCTTGTGAGGCACACAGGGATATTTTCCGGTCCCTGCTGAGGGCTGCATAGCTCCCTCATGAGGCACAAGGGATTAATGATGATCTCTATGGAGTGGCTTGCAGGAGCCCCTCATGAGGCGTGCAGCGGGGTTTTTCAGTCTTCTCAGTGCAGCAAAGGCCACTCTTGGTCGACACTGACACTGTGCAAAGTCAGCAGGAAGCTTCCTGCAAAGCCTCGGGCCCGGCCTGCGGGCCCGGCAGGCGGGCGGAGCCCATCCTTGGGGGCCGGGCAGGGCCTCTGGAGCCGCCGTGCCCCTGTCGGGCCAGCCCCAGCCCCGGCGGGGAAGGGCCACAGCCCCGGGCTCGGCTGGGGCTGCCGGGCAGCGCCGCAGGCACAACAAGAGCCTTGCTATGCCCTGGCCCCGTGCTGCAGCCTAAGGAATTTACAGCCATGGCCGTGGACATGGGCACAGGAGGCACCCGGGGCTACAGTGCAGAGGCAAAGCACGGTGGGGAGGAGAAAGAGCAGGGACGAGATTGCCCTTGAAAGGCAGAGGCGCTCTGGGGCCCGCTCCTGGCCAGGGAGCCTGCCCAGAGCCGTGCCCTGCTCGCCGGGGCCTTGAGGGGCAGCTGTGCAGCTGGGCCAAGCTGTGCCAGCAGCTCCAGCCGTGCTGGGGAGCCTTGCCAGCTCTGGGCCCTGCTGTGCAGGAGGCTCCCTGTGTGCCACTGGCAGCTGGGGCCTCAGCCACCTCCTTTCCACAGTTCCACCTCTGGACAGGAGTTGAAAGGCGGCAAGTGCACTTCACACCCAAACATCTTGAGCAGCAACTCTAGCAGTAAGAAGGGCCTGGGAAGCCCTCTCCAGAGCTCTGAGAAGAGGACACCGGAGCAGCGATTTATGTGGAAACCTCCTCCTCATCCGTAGATCCTACCACCGTCTCCTCTCCCCATGCGTATCCCCAAGCTGCCTTTATCTCTTTTTTGATCTTCCTCTGTCCCGTCCCAGCCCATTCCCAAGTTCTTCTATAGACCCCAGGAGCAGCCCCGCACCCTCCAGCCCCTCCTGAGACCAACATGTCCCTTCCTCTGCCCCGGAGCCCCCTGGCCCTGCCCTCTCAACAACAGTGAAGTTAACCCTGCTCTCTGCCAGGCTAGGTGATGGCCCATTCTCCTGTTGCACTAAAGGGAAGGTGCCATCATGCCAGTGTTTGGGTTTCAGCAGCAGCAAAGCCCAGCCACCAGCAGCACTGGCTGAGCTCCATGGCCAGGAGCAGGCGTGGATGCCCAGGGTGTGGGCAGGCAGGAGCCAGGCAGGGGCTGCTGTGACCGGCGGCAGGGTCCCGAGTGCTGGGGGAGCCCAGGGGACAGGCAGTAGCATGGGGCTCTGATAAAAAGCAACCCCATTTTGTCTTAGTTTTTAATTTTTCGAAATTAGAAATTTGCAGAAATATTTCAAAATATTTTTTTCTGTAGAGAGACATCCCCATATGTTTCTTCCAAATTACTATACTAGTTCAAGGTTTTTCTAGATAGTTTTAGAATCCGGAAAAAGTGACCCCATTTTGTCTTCACTTTTCTTTTTTAGAAATATTTAGAAATAGTTTTTGTAGACAGAAATCCCCAAAAGTTTCTTCCCCATTACCTGAATACGTTCCTGTTTTTGAATGTAGTTTTGCATTCTGGAAAATTGCTACCCCTTATACAATAAAAAGTAAAGTTGCATTTCAGTGGTAATCTTTATTCTAGGAAGAAGTAAGACCCCCTCAGCCAGCCTGCTGCAGAGGCTCTTTTCCCGCTGGAGCTTTCTACCTACTCACAACCAACATACATAAAACCTTTTCCCAGATATTTCCTGGGATTTTGGACAAGCTCACATCTTAGTCTTCTCAGACAAACTTTGAGCACAGTGGGAATCTCCACAAGTTACCATCTTTGTTTACTTCTGGTGGAACTCCCTCAGTTCTGGAGCAGGGCCTTCTCTCAGCTTCCTGCTGCTCCCAGGCTCTCCTCCCAGCCTGCTGGGCTTTGTTGGGTGGCACAGCCTGTGCCAAGGGGCGGCAAGGTGCCTGCAGGCCCCAGCTCTGGGGCAAACAGAGAACGTCCTGCCCGCATCCACCGTGCTGCCAGCTCAGCAGTGCAGCACAGCACGGGCTGACGCTCCCCATTGCTCCCACAGGTGCAGGCGGCCCCACCACACGTGTTCCCCATTCTCAGAAGGGAATTGGTTTCTGACAGGGAACACGCTGCTGGCTAGAGTTAATGGCAAGCCTGGCTTTTCTCTGGCATGCAGGTGATGGGGGGACCTCTGTAAGCCTGGCAGATGACCGGGGTCCATCATTAGGCACATAAGCTGAGGGGGGAGGGGGGGTCTTGTGCATGTTGGGTTTTGCAGGAAGACATGTGGGGCTTTGGGTCCTTTGGAAATGGTGCATGTGGCTGGGGTTCCTCATGAGCTTCTATGGGGATTTGGGGTCTTTTCTGTGGTGTACAGGGGACTGGAGACATCTGTAATGCTGGGAGGGGCTTGACTTCCTGTGATGACCGTGGTGGTTTAGTGCTTGCCATCAAGGCCTGGAGAGGAGCTGAGTCCTTGCTAAGGTTGGCAGGAGGCTGGGTTCTTTTGTGAGGCACACAAGGCCGTCTTGGGGTGTCTGCATTGATGTGCATGGATTCCCTGTGAGGCACACAGGGATATTTTCCGGTCCCTGCTGAGGGGTGCAGAACTCCCTCATGAGGCACAAGGGATTAATGATGATCTCTATGGAGTGGCTTGCAGGAGCCCCTCATGAGGTGTGCAGCGGGGTTTTTCAGTCTTCTCAGTGCAGCAAAGGCCACTCTTGGTCGACACTGACACTGTGCAAAGTCAGCAGGAAGCTTCCTGCAAAGCCTCGGGCCCGGCCTGCGGGCCCGGCAGGCGGGCGGAGCCCATCCTTGGGGGCCGGGCAGGGCCTCTGGAGCCGCCGAGCCCCTGTCGGGCAAGCCCCAGCCCCGGCGGGGAAGGGCCACAGCCCCGGGCTCGGCTGGGGCTGCCGGGCAGCGCCGCAGGCACAACAAGAGCCTTGCTATGCCCTGGCCCCGTGCTGCAGCCTAAGGCATTTACAGCCATGGGCCTGCCCATGGGCACAGGAGGCACCCGGGGCTACAGGGCAGAGGCAAAGCACGGTGGGGAGGAGAAAGAGCAGGGACGAGATTGCCCTTGAAAGGCAGAGGCGCTCTGGGGCCCGCTCCTGGCCAGGGAGCCTGCCCAGAGCCGTGCCCTGCTCGCCGGGGCCTTGAGGGGCAGCTGTGCAGCTGGGCCAAGCTGTGCCAGCAGCTCCAGCTGTGCTGGGGAGCCTTGCCAGCTCTGGGCCCTGCTGTGCAGGAGGCTCCCTGTGTGCCACTGGCAGCTGGGGCCTCAGCCACCTCCTCTCTTCACAAGAGCGCCTCTGCAGATTCACAATACTGGCCAAAATCCTTGGTTGGAGAGACTTGTACCTGTCATCAGCCATCCCCAAGGCAGTGCCCAACATCCCTGCCAGTGCTGCATTATCAGCTTGTTGCCGTGGACCTTCGGCCACCACCCAGAACAGGAGCCTCTGTCCCTAAACGTGCTGGCCCTGATGTCTGGCCAGGACTGAAGGTGGGCCCCTCTTGCCAGGGAAGGGCTTGAGCAACACCTCTGGGCTTCAGCTCTGGTCTCTGGGTGGTAGCACTAGCACTGGCTGATCTTTGTGTCTGGGCACAGCCAGAGCCCGGCAGGCAGCAGCTGGGCATGTGTCTCCCGAGGCACCATGTTTTGGACTTGTTTTTCATTTTCAGAACTCTAGAAATTTTTTGAAATATTTAGAATTTATTTTGTTTTTATTGTTTTTTTAGAAAGAAATCCCCAAAATTTTCTTCCCTCTTTCCATAGTAGTTTAGAATTTTTCAAAGTAAATTTAGAATTCAGGAAAACTTAGAACATTTTTACACTTCTTGAATTAAATATAGAATGGTATTTAATTGGCAATCTATACTCTGGGAAGAACTAAGACAAGCCAAGACACGCAGCATACAGGAGAGGCTCTTTTCCCACTGCAGATTTCTACATAGCCACAAAAACTAACGTAAAACTTTTACCCTGGTGTTTTCTGGGATTTCTGACAAGCTCACCTCTCAGCCTTCAGAGGCAAACTTTGAGCACAATGGTAATCTCCTGCTGTGCAGGAGGGTCTGTGTTTTGATCTTGGTTTAGGGCAAATTTGGGACATAACCTCCAAATGGTTTCTGTAGAAAACACATTCAGGCTGCCCCTCCCCCAGCTAGTATGGGAAGATGGTTTTTTTGGAGGAAAGTGGAAAAAGAATTCTTTATTTAACAGGCTAAGCATTTACCAGCAGAATAAAAAAGGAACAATACTGAACAATAACACCTCTTGCTGCTTAGAAGAGGTGACACACTCAGAAAGTGGGCTGTAGCTCTGCTAACTCATTCTGTTATCAGTCCCTCCTGCATTCGAAATGCTGCAACCTTGGCCCAGTCCAGTGGGCCACAGGTGTGAGCTGCTGGTGCTCTTCTGGGTTTTCAGTCCAGAGCAGGTTCAAACAGTTCCACAAAAAATGAAAAAACACAGTCCAGAGAAATTCTCTGCCTCAGTTAGCTAGAAACTAATTAAAAATCAAAGGAGAGCTCTGTCCCTCCATCTGTCCTTTCTGCAGACCGCATAGCGCAGGAGAAGGATGCAGGGGAGCAAGTGCAGTTCCTGATAACAAACTCATTGCTTCTTCTCACCTCCCCCCCCACTCCCCCCTTCACTCTTGGAGCCAGTCCTAAAGGTGCAGGACTTATTTCGAGGCTAAACTGACACATGGGGATACAAACATCATCAAGTCTCCCCAGGACAGTATCCCAGCTGAACCTGGGGCCTCAGCGACCTCTTCTTTCAACAGCTGCCCTTCTGCAGAAAAAACACCCAAACACCTCAGTCTGGGACACACCTGCCAGACATTTCCCACCTCCATGCCCATGCCCGATGTCCCTGTGGCAGCTGCTTTACCATCTCGTTGCTGTGCAGATGCTGCCATCAAACCAAACAAGACCCTGTGTTCCTGAAGGCTTTGCTGAGCAATGGCTCTTTGAAGAACTGAAAGAATTACCATAAGGGCAGTCAATTTCTACAGATGGGGGCACACTCTGGGGGTGCAGCTGAGGCCATGAGGTCACAGCAGGCTCAGGGGTCACAGCAGGCTGAGGTCACAGCAGGCTCTGAGGTCACAGATGTCCCAGACCCGGTGGTTGCACAGCAGCACAAGGAGCGAGCAGTCAGTCCCTGAGCACAACTGTTGCGGCAGCAGCAGCGGCGGTGGCAGCAGTGGTGCTGACATTGGGACAGCGGTGTCAGGACAGCGGTGGCAGCAAGAGCTGCGGGACTGGCAGAGGGCAAGGCAGCATGGCCCTTGCTCTGCGCCTCTTCCTCCTGCTCCTCCTGGCCGTGGCCCTGCCTGCCAGGGCTGCCCAGGCTGCTCCGCTGCAAGCACGGCGAGCAGGTGAGCTGGCAGCCTGGCTCCCCTTTCCCTGGACAGCGCTCCCTGCTCCCCGGGAAGCGCTGGGGATGGTTTTCCCCAGGCCTTTAGGGAGGGTTTCCTCTGGGGGAGGGAGAGAGCCCCCAGGGCCCTGGGCAGCCCCAGCTCCCTCTCTGGGGATGTGTCACAGGGCATGGAAAGAGGGTGGAGAGTTACCAGGAGACAGCCCAGAGCTCCCCAGGCCCCTGTGCAGCTTTGGCCTTGTCCAGTCACACCTTGCTCCCATAGCCTTACCCAACCCAGTTGCAGTGCCCAATTCCCAGAGGATGAAGGGCATCCCAGCGCACATGGAAAGGGTTTGGGTCTTTGCTTCATTCTAGATTTGAATCATGACTTGGATGATTTGGGAGTTCTACAGAATGATACTTTGAATGTCTTGGAGAATGCTGGAGGCAAGTTCTGAATTTCCATTTTTACTGGCAGAATAATCAGTGTCAGTGTGGCAAGAGCTCACACATCTGCCGTTTTCGCTAAGGTTAAGTCAGTGGTGAAGAATTCTGAAAAGCTGGCGCTGCTCCTTTCTGGAGCACTGAGGGATCCCACAGGATCGCTGTCAATGGGAGGAAGGAGCATTTATCTGTCCATCCTCCTCCCATCTGCAATGCCACTGTGTCCTTCCGTGTGCTCTGTGCAGTCACAGAGAAGAGCAGAGAGGGAAGGGGCCGGGCCCAGGGCAGTGTCCCAGGGCTGAGCCTTGCCTGCAGCCTGAGGATCTCCTACAGTGCCACGGGAGCTGTTCTGTCCTGCCTTTCTTTGCAGCTGAACCTATTGCTGAAGGTGATCTGGCTTCCCAACCCACGTCCAGGACTGAGCCTCTGGGAGATGGTGAGGGTAGGTCAAGGCCTTTCCCCTGGGAGAGCTGCCAGCTCAGAGCCCAAAGCTCGGCCAGGGGGGCATCGCTGCAGGTGCCAGGACAGAGCCATGCACGTGTGTGCCCTCGCCCTGCACGATCCCCTCACTGCTCCTGCGGCTCAGTGGTGCCCGTGCAGCTGAGCAGAGATGGCAGAAGCTTCTGTGGCTGTTGAGTTACAGGGGTGTCTGCAGGGAGGACTTCTCCAGCTTCCTTGCTTCTTACTGCACACAAGCCGAGATCCCATCGCAGGGGTGAGTAGTGTGTCCCTGCTGACCCCACAGGCTGAGCCTTGCTCTTGTGGCATCCATTCATGGGAAATGGAACCATGTTGCTCTTAGGTCCCCCAACGGGAAAGTACAAAGCTACAAGACACATGAAACCCCATGAGCCATCTGAACACATGAGGCAAATGCTGAAGGAAATGCAGCATGCAGGACAAGGTGAGTGCATTCCCCAAGCCTTGTCCTGAGGCTCAGCAGCCGGGGGCTTTGGCTGCAAATCTGGACACGCCGTGCCCAGCACAGCAGGAAGGGATCCATGGCAGCCTTGCTGCCCCGCTGCTGCTTCCACGCCCTGCAGGGCTGTTTGCCAGCCTGGCCTGGCTGCAGCTTCTCCCCAGATGCAGTAGGAAGGCATTGGGCATCAGCTGAGAGGGAGTCCAAACAGCACCATGGGTCTGAGATCCCCTGTGATTTCCCGGTCTCCGGGCAGATCAAGAGGGGTGGTGATTTGGAGAAGGGAGAGGTTTTGCCCAGCTCCCAAGCTTGGATGCCTTCCAGATCATTATAAAAGTCTTTGAGAGGCATTGCTTCCTGAAGATGTCAGCTTCTCATTGTGGAACAGCCCAACCTGATCCAGCTGTTGCTTTTCCTCTCTCCAGAGACGGATGGAGAGGCTGTGCAGAAGACTCAGTTTTCCAGAGGAAGCAGTGCCTCATTGGCAGCCTCTGCTGCAGGAAGGGAGGCGATGCCAGGCACAGCCACAGGAGGTAATTGCTGTGCCTCTGGGCCTGAGCCCTGCAGAGGCTTGAGCTGCCCTCTCTGCTGCTTGGCACTGCGGGCACAGCCCGGACAAGATGGGCACAGCCCAGAGGAATTGTCCCGAGCAGGCTCAGGGCACTCGGGTACTGAGCTGTCCTGCTGGGCTCCCTCCGTGGGAGACACGTCCCCAAACCTGGGAGCGGCTGCACGGGGTGCCCATGGTGGGGAAAGGGCAGAGGGGGAGAGCAAGGCTCCACTGGGTCCTGACAGGGCCTGGCCATGTGCCCATGGGCTGTGGGATTTGTCGCAGGGGAAAGAGGGATGGAGAGACAGAAGAAGGTAGAAAGCGAAGAAGGGAGAGTGCATAGAAAGGACAGAAGGGTAGAAGGATAGTTGTGGCACTGCCTGCTGCATTTTTCCTCAGAGATTTAGGGAGGATTTACTGTCCTGGATTGAGAGAACCTAATCCCCTTTGAGGTGTTCCAGGCACCTTTAAGGGATGTTGCACAGGCCTGCAATGAGTGAGGACAGCGACCAGGAGCCTGCCCTGAGTTTCCCAGGCCTCTGTGCCGTTTGGCCATTTCCATTGACATCTGGCTGTCACGGCATTACTTGACCCCTTGGCAGTGCCAAATTCCCAGAGGACGAAGGGCATCCCAGCGCACATGGAAAGGGTTTGGGTCTTTGCTCCATTCTAGATTTGAATCATGACTTGGATGATTTCGGAGTTCTGCAGAATGATACTTTGAATGTCTTGGAGAATGTCATAGGCAAGTTCTGAATTTCCATTTTAACTGGCAGAATAATCAGTGTCAGTGTGGCAAGAGCTCACACATCTGCCATTTTTGTTAAGGTTAAGTCAGTGGTGAAGAATTCTGAAAAGCTGGCCCTGCTCCTTTCTGGAGCACTGAGTGATCCCACAGGATCGCTGTCCGAGGGAGGAAGGAGCATTTATCTGTCCATCCTCCTCCCATCTGCAATGCCACTGTGTCCTTCCGTGTGCTCTGTGCAGTCACAGAGAAGAGCAGAGAGGGAAGGGGCCGGGCCCAGGGCTGTGCCCCAGTGCTGAGCCTTGCCTGCAGCCTGAGGATCTCCTACAGTGCCACGGGAGCTGTTCTGTCCTGCCTTTCTTTGCAGCTGAGCCTGTTGGTAAAGGTGATCTGGCTTCCCAACCCACATCCAGGATTGAGCCTCTGGGAGATGGTGAGGGTAGGTCAAGGCCTTTCCCCTGGGAGAGCTGCCAGCTCAGAGCCCAAAGCTGGGCCGGGGGGGCATCGCTGCAGTGCCAGGACAGAGCCATGCATGTGTGTGCCCTCGCCCTGCACGATCCCCTCACTGCTCCTGCGGCTCAGTGGTGCCCGTGCAGCTGAGCAGAGATGGCAGAAGTTTCTGTGGCTGTTGAGTTACAGGGGTGTCTGCAGGGAGGACTTCTCCAGCTTCCTTGCTTCTTACTGCACACAAGCCGAGATCCCATCGCAGGGGTGAGTAGTGTGTCCCTGCTGACCCCACAGGCTGAGCCTTGCTTTTGTGGCATCCATTCATGGGAAATGGAACCATGTTGCTCTTAGGTCCCCCAACGGGAAAGTACAAAGCTACAAGACACATGAAACCCCATGAGCCATCTGAACACATGAGGCAAATGCTGAAGGAAATGCAGCATGCAGGACAAGGTGAGTGCATTCCCCAAGCCTTCACCTGGGGCTCAGCAGCCGGGGGCTTTGGCAGCACATCTGGACACGCCGTGCCTGGCACAGCAGGAAGGGATCCATGGCAGCCTCGCTGCCCTGCTGCTGATTCCACACCCTGGAGGGCTCTTTGCCAGCCTGGCCTGGCTGCAGCTTCTCCCCAGACTCTGCAGGAAGGCATTGGGCATCAGCTGAAAGGGTGTGCAAACAGCACCATGGGTCTGAGATCCCCTCTGATTTCCCGGTCTCCGGGCAGATCAAGAGGTGTGGTGATTTCGAGAAGGGAGAGCCTTTTCGAGTCACCCTGGCTTGGATGCCTTTCAGAGCATTAATGTCTTTGAGAGGCATTGCCATCTGAAGATGCCAACTTCTCATTGTGGAACAGCCCAACCTGATCCAGCTGTTCCTTTTCCTCTCTCCAGAGACGGATGGAGAGGCTGTGCAGAAGACTCAGTTTTCCAGAGGAAGCAGTGGCTCATTGGCAGCCTCTGCTGCAGGAAGGGAGGCCATGCCAGGCACAGCCACAGGAGGTAATTGCTGTGCCTCTGGGCCTGAGGCCCTGCTGGGGCTTGAGCTGCCCTCTCTGCTGCTTGGCACTGCGGGCACAGCCCAGACAAGACGGGCACAGCCCAGAGGAATTGTCCCGAGCAGGCTCAGGGCACTCGGGTACTGAGCTGTCCTGCTGGGCTCCCTCCGTGGGAGACACGTCCCGAAACCTGGGAGCGGCTGCACGGGGTGCCCATGGTGGGGAAAGGGCAGAGGGGGAGAGCAAGGCTCCACTGGGTCCTGACAGGGCCTGGCCACGTGCCCCTGTGCTGGGGGATTTGTCCCAGGGGAAAGAGGGATGGAGAGATAGAAGAAGGTAGAAAGGGAAGGGAGAGTGGGTAGGAGGGACAGAGGGATAGAAGAATAGTTGTAGCACTGCCTGCTGCATTTTCCCCCAGGGTGTTAGGGAACTCCCACAGAGATTTACTCTGTGAGAGTGAGAGAACCTAAAGCCCCTTTAGCTGCTCCAGCCATCTCTCCAATAATGTTACTCATTGCCTGCAAAGAGGCTGCAGAATGACCAGGAGCCTGCACAGAGCTCCCCAGGCCCCTGTGCAGCTTTGGCCATGTCCATTTACGTCTGGCTCCCACAGCCTGACCCGACCGCCTTGCAGTGCCCGTTTACCAGAAGCAGAAGGGGATCCCAGCACGCCCTGAAAAATGTTCTCATCTGTGCTCACTTCCAGATGAACTTGCTGGGAAGGCTTCTCCATTAACTTGGCTGCAGAAAGCTTTGGAGCCCATGCAGACTCCTCCAGGTATGTTCTCACTGTGCCAGCAAGGAATAATCATTGACCAGCTGACAGGAGTTGTGACAGAAGCTTCTCCAGTGTCCTGGTTTGAAAAGACAGGTGTCTGCTAAAGAAAGAAGAAGTCTCCTCTGAAAGGGGATATGTAAACCCCCTCCAACCGAATTGTTAAAATTTTTAAATTAAGGAGCTCTCAGGCAAAGATATGGCAGCAGGAGTCAGAGTTCTTCGTTAGGGAAGAAAACAACAACAACAACAACAATAAAACAATAATAGTGATAATAATAATAATAATATTTTTAAAAATGAAAAATGCAGTAATACAAAACACTGACAGAGACAGGATAGGAACTGACACCCTATGGACCCTGGTGGTCACAGCTGTCCCATTAAATGGTGGCTGCAGCACTTATGCAGTGACAGGTGTGGTTCTGTTGGAGCAGTGATCCTGTAGAAGGGTGTAGTCCTCCTCTGAAGATTCAGTGGTGGTATAGATGGGCCTGGTCTTCCTCTGGAAATCCAGTGGAGCAGAAAGCAGTTCCTCTGGGCATCCAGTGGAAAAGGTTGCCTGTAGTCTTTCAAATCTCACATTATATCCAGATAGGAAGACTTGGCTCTGCCCTCTGGCTAGAGCTTCTCACAGTGGCATGAGGTAATTTTATCAGCCATGCAGTGACTCTCAATGGCCCATTAACAGAAGGTATCTCCCCAGAGGGAGGATGGGTTGTGGGGGAGATGAAGAAAAATGCCCAATGAACAGAAGGTAACTGCTCTACAGATAGGAATAAAACACACACGCCCATTTCCAACCTAAGACATCTGGCTGTTCAGTTACAGGTGTGTCTGCAGAGGGGACTTTTCCTGCAACTTTGCTGATTCCAGCACACAAGCCCAGCGCCCATCGCAGGGGTGAGTAGTGTGTCCCTGCTGACCCCACAGGCTGAGCTATGCTTTTGTGGCATGCATTCATGGGAAATGGAACTACTTTCTCTTAAGGTCCTCCGAGAGGGAAGAACAAACCTAGAGGCGACAAGGAATCGCTTGACTCAAACATCATCTTGAAACAAATCGTGGAGGAACTGCACAAAGGGAATGGTGAGAGCATTTCCCTCAGCCTTGTCCTGGGGCTCAGCAGCCGGGGGCTTTGGCTGCACATCTGGACACGCCATGCCCAGCACAGCAGGAAGGGATCCATGGCAGCCTCGCTGCCCCGCTGCTGCTTCCACACCCTGCAGGGCTGTTTGCCAGCCTGGCCTGGCTGCAGCTTCTCCCCAGCCTCTGCAGGAAGGCATTTGGCATCATCTGACAGGCAGCCCAAACAGCACCATGGGCGATACATGCCCTGAGATCCCCTGCTATTCTCCCATCTCTAGGCGGATCAGGTGTAGGGGCTGTTTTGTGAAGGCAGAGCCCTGGCCCAGCTCCAAAGATTGGATGACTTCCAGAACATTATGAATGTCTTTAAGAAGCATTGCATCCTGAAGTGCCGCCTCTGCAATGGGAAACAGCCCCTCCTCATCCAGCTCCACCTTTTTATCTCTACAGAGATGGAAGAACAGGCTTTGCAGAAGGAAGCATTTCCTGGAGGAAGCAGTGGCTCGTTGGCAGCATCTGCTACAGGAAGGGACGCGATGCCAGGCACAGCCACAGGAGGTAATTGCTGTGCCTCTGGGCCTGAGCCCTGCTGAGGCTTGAGCTGCCCTCTCTGCTGCTTGGCACTGCAGGCACAGCCCGGACAAGACGGGCACAGCCCAGAGGAATTGTCCCGAGCAGGCTCAGGGCACTCGGGTACTGAGCTGTCCTGCTGGGCTCCCTCCATGGGAGACACGTCCCCAAACCTGGGAGCGGCTGCACGGGGTGCCCATGGTGGGGAAAGGGCAGAGGGGGAGAGCAAGGCTCCACTGGGTCCTGACAGGGCCTGGCCATGTGCCCTTGGGATGGGGAATTTGTCCCAGGGGAAAGAGGGATGGAGAGATAGAAGAAGGTAGAAAGGGAAGAAGGGAGAGTGGGTAGGAGGGACAGAGCTGCATTTTCCCCCAGGGATTTCGGATGGATTTACTGTGTGGGATTGAGAGAACCTAACAACCACTGAGCTGTTCCAGTCACCTCTCCAAGAATGTTACTCAGTTACTGCAAACAGGGTGGAGAGTGACCAGGAGCCTGCCCAGAGCTCCCCAGGCCCCTGTGCAGCTTTGGCCATGTCCATTCACATCTTTCTCTCACGGCCCGACCCGACCCCCTTGCACTGCTCATTTCCCACAGGCAGAAGGGAATCCCAGCACACCCTGAAAAATGTGCTCATCTGTGCTCTGTTCTAGATGAGGTTTTTGGAAAGGCTTCTCCTTTACATTGGCTGCAAAAACCTTTGAAGCCTTCTGGGCCTCTTCCAGGTATGTTCTCACTGTCCAACCACAGAGTAATCATTGACAATGACTGACAGAAACAAGGTGACAGTATCTTCTCTGGCTATTGAGTTACAGGTGTGTCTGCAGAGAGGACTTTCCCTGCAGCTTTTCTGCTTGCTGCACACAAGCCCGGCCCCCATCGCAGGGGTGAGTAGTGTGTCCCTGCTGGCCACACAGGCTGAGCCCTGCTTTTTTGGCATCCATTCATGGAAAATGGAACTACTTTCTCTTAAGGTCCTCTGAGAAGGATGAAGAAACCTAAAGGCGAGAAGAAATCCCTTGAGTCACATGATATCTTGAAACAAATCCTGACAGGACAACCCAAGGAGAATGGTGAGAGCATTTCCCTCAGCCTTGTCCTGGGGCTCAGCAGCCGGGGGCTTTGGCTGCACATCTGGACACGCCGTGCCCGGAACAGCAGGAAGGGATCCATGGCAGCCTCGCTGCCCCGCTGCTGCTTCCACGCCCTGCAGGGCTGTTTCCCAGCCTGGCCTGGCTGCAGCTTCTCCCCAGCCTCTGCAGGAAGGCATTGGGCATCAGCTGACAGGCAGCCCACACATCAACTGACCCTGAGATCTCCCACAATATCCTGGTCTCCAGATTAGGAAACGGTGGTGGTTTGCAGCAGGGAGTGATCTGACCCAGCCCCAATAACCTGGCCATTTTCCTGATCATTAACATATATTGCCTCCTGTTGATGCCACCACCCAAATAGCAAACAGTTCCATCTCATGTAGTTTGTCTCCCTTCCTTTCTCAAGAGATGGACATAGAGGTTCTGTGGAAGGCAGCATTTCCTGAAGGAAGCAGTCGCTCTTCGTTGCCAGCCCCTGCTGAAGGAAGGAAGGCAATGCCAGACACAGGCACAGGCACAGAAGGTAATTGCTGTGCTGGGCTCAGCCCTTGGTGGGGCTGTGTGGCAGCAGCTCTTCCCCAGGGCCTGCCCTTGCACAGTCTGGCAGCAGCCAAAGCTGGAGGTGCCTCTGGAGGCCTTGAGGCCTCTGGAGCTCGTTCACAGCCCCAGGGAAAGGGGACTCGTGCACCAACGTCCCTCCTGCTGCAGCTGCTCCGGAGCTGGCCCTGAGTGCCCCGAGGCCCAAGGCACAGGAGCAGCCCTGAGCGGGAGCCCTGCCGCGAGCCCAGGGCCAGAGCCAGCCTTGGCACCCAAAGGGAACTCTTCTCATCTTGGTTTGCTTCCAGACTGGGATACTGGGAAGGCTTCTCCATTAACCTGGAGCTTTGAAATTGTGAAGGCTTCTCCATCAACATTGCAGCATGAAGTTGTGAAGCCTTCTGGGGGTTCTGCAGGTATGTTCTCACTCTGCCACCAAGAAGTAATCATTGACAAGCTGACAGGACCCGGTGACAGGAGCTTCTCCAGTGTCCTGGTTTGAAAAGACAGGTGTCTGGAAAGGAAGGAAGACCCTCCCCTTAAAGGGAATACGTGTAAACCCCCTCCAACCGAATTGGTATAATTTTTAAATTAAGGAGCTCTCAGGCAAAGATATGAGAGCAGTAATATTTCTTTATTAAGGAAGAAAATACTACTACTACTACGACTACTACTACTACTAATACTACTGCTACTAATAATAATAATGATAATAATAATTTCAAAAATGCACAATACAGTAATACAACACACTGACAGAGACAGGATAGGAACTGACACCCTGCGGATCATGGTGGTGGCAGCAGTCTCATTAAATGGTGGCTGCAGCACTTATGCAGTGACAGGTGTGGTTCTGTTGGAGCAGTGATCCTGTAGAAGGGTGTAGTCCTCCTCTGAAGATCCAGTTGTGGTGTAGATGGGCCTGGTCTTCCTCTGGAAATCCAGTGGAGGACAAAGCAGTTCCTCTGGGCATCCAGTGGAAAAGGTTGCCTGTAGTCTTTCAAATCTCACATTATATCCAGATAGGAAGACTTGGCTCTGCCCTCTGGCTAGAGCTTCTCACAGTGGCATGAGGTAATTTTATCAGCCATGCAGTGACTCTCAATGGCCCATTAACAGAAGGTATCTCCCCAGAGGGAGGATGGGTTGTGGGGAGATGAAGAAAAATGCCCAATGAACAGAAGGTAACTGCTTTACAGATAGGAATAAAACACACACGCCCATTTCCAACCTAAGACATCTGGCTGTTCAGTTACAGGTGTGTCTGCAGAGGAAACTTTTGCTGCTCCTTTTCTGATTGCTGCACACAAGCCTAGCGCCAATCGCAGGGGTGAGTAGTGTGTCCCTGCTGACCCACAGGCTGAGCTATGCTTTTGTGGCATGCATTCATGGGAAATGGAACTACTTTCTCTTAAGGTCCTCCGAGAGGGAAGAACAAACCTAGAGGCGACAAGGAATCGCTTGACTCAAACATCATCTTGAAACAAATCGTGGAGGAACTGCACAAAAGGAATGGTGAGAGCATTTCCCTCAGCCTTGTCCTGGGGCTCAGCAGCCGGGGGCTTTGGCTGCACATCTGGACACGCCGAGCCCGGCACAGCGGGAAGGGATCCATGGCAGCCTCACTGCCCCGCTGCTGCTTCCACGCCCTGCAGGGCTGTTTGCCAGTCTGGCCTGGCTGCAGCTTCTCCCCAGCCTCTGCAGGAAGGCATTGGGCATCAGCTGACAGGCAGTCCAAACATCAACAGACCCTGAGATCTCCCACAATATCCTGGTCTCCAGATTAGGAAACAGTGGTGGTTTGCAGCAGGGAGTGATCTGACCCAGCCCCAATAACCTGGCCATTTTCCTGGTCATTAACATACATTGCCTCCTGTAGATGCCACCACCCAAACAGCGAACAGTTCCCTCTAATAAAGCTGTCTCCCTTTCTCAAGAGATGGACATAGAGTTTCTGTGGAAGGCAGCATTTCCTGAAGGAAGCAGTCGCTCTTCGTTGCCAGCCCCTGCTGCAGGAAGGAAGGCAATGCCAGACACAGGCACAGGCACAGAAGGTAATTGCTGTGCCAGGGTCAGCCCTTGGCAGGGCTGTGTGGCAGCAGCTCTTCCCCAGGGCCTGCCCTTGCACAGCCTGGCAGCAGCCAAAGCTGGAGGTGCCTTTGGAGCTCGTTCACAGCCCCGGGGAAAGGGGACTCGTGCACCAACGTCCCTCCTGCTGCAGCTGCTCCGGAGCTGGCCCTGAGTGCCCAGAGGCCCAAGGCACAGGAGCAGCCCCGAGCGGGAGCCCTGCCGCGAGCCCAGGGCCAGAGCCAGCCTTGGCACACAAAGGAAACAGTTCTCGTCTTGGTTTGCTTCCAGACTGGGATACTGGGAAGGCTTCTCCATTAACCTGGAGCTTTGAAATTGTGAAGCCCACTGAGAGTTCTGCAGGTACGTTCTCACCGTCCCACCAAGGCGTAATCATTGACAAGCTGGCAAGAAGCAGGTGACAGAAGCTTCTGTGGCTGTTCAGTTACAGATATGACTGCAGGGAAGATTTCTCCGGCAGCTGGGCTGCATGCTGAACACCATCCCACCTCACATTGCAGGGGTGAGTACTGTGTCCCTGCTGGCCCCACAGGCTGAGCCCTACTTTACTGGCATCCATTCCAGGTAAATGAAACTACTTTCTTTTAATGTCTTCCCAAAGGAAAGACTAAACACACAGTGGATAAAAAATCCCAGAAGCCACATGAAGTTTTTTGGCAAATGCTGAAGGAAATGCTCCAGGCAGTACAAGGTGGGTGCATTTCCCTCAGCCTTGTCCTGAGGCTCAGCAGCTGGGGGCTTTGGCTGCACATCTGGACACGCCGTGCCCGGCACAGTGGGAAGGGATCCATGGCAGCCTCGCTGCCCCGCTGCTGCTTCCACGCCCTGCAGGGCTGTTTGCCAGCCTGGCCTGGCTGCAGCTTCTCCCCAGCCTCTGTAGGAAGGCATTGGGCATCAGCTGACAGGCAGACCAAACTGCACCACAGGCCATGCATCCCCTAAGATCCCATGCAATTTCCCCCATCTCTTAGTACAGAAGGAAGTACAGATGTTTTGAGAAGGGAGAGCTCTGGCCCAGTTCCAAGAGCCTGGGATGTTTCCTGATCCTTATCCATGTCTTGAGAAGCATTGCTTCTTAAAGTTGTAACCTCCACAATGGGAAACAGCGGCACCTGATCCAGCCCTCCCTTTATCTTTTTCCAGAGATGGAAGGGATGCTGAAAGGGTTCTTTCCTGGAGGAAGCAGGGGCTCATTGGCAGCCTCTTCTGCTGAAAGGGAGGCGATGCCAGGCACAGCCACAGGAGGTAATTGCTGTGCCTCTGGGCCTGAGCCCTGCTGAGGCTTGAGCTGCCCTCTCTGCTGCTTGGCACTGCGGGCACAGCCTGGACAAGACGGGCACAGCCCAGAGGAATTGTCCCGAGCAGGCTCAGAGCACTCGGGTACTGGGCTGTCCTGCTGGGCTCCCTCCGTGGGAGACACGTCCTGAAACCTGGGAGCGGCTGCACGGGGTGCCCATGGTGGGGAAAGGGCAGAGGGGGAGAGCAAGGCTCCACTGGGTCCTGACAGGGCCTGGCCACGTGCCCTTGAGGACTGGGCATTGTCCCAGCAGAAGGAGGGCAGGAGGGACAAATGGAGGCAAGGATAGCTGTGGCTCAGCCTGCTGCAGTTTTCCCAGGGCTTTACTGAGCATTTCCTCTCTGTGGGAGTAAGAGACTCAGCTAGCCATGGGCTGTTCCAATCTCCCCTCCAGGGATGTTGAAAAGGGCCTGGAAAGATTGTGGAGAGTGACCAGGAGCCTGCCCAGAGCTCCTTAGGCCATTGTGCAGTTCGGCCTTGTCCATTCACACTGGCTCCCACGGCCTTACCCCACCCCCTTGCAGTGCCCAATTGCCAGAGGCAGAAGGGGATCCCAGCACAACATGAAAATGGTTCTAATCTGTGCTCCCTTCTAGATTGGGATCATGACTTGCATGATTCGGAAGCCCTGCTTGAAAATGGATTGAAATTCCTGGAAGATGCTGGAGGCAAGTTCTCAGTCTGCCTTTCCTGAGACAATAAGCAGTGTCCATGTGACGAGAGCTCACTCATCTGCGATTTCCCCTTAATATTAACCCAGGATTGAAGGACTTTGAAAACCTTGCCCTGCTCCTTCTGGAGCCCTGAGTGATCCCACAGGATCGCTGTCAATGGGAGGAAGGAGCATTTAGCTGTCCATCCTCCTCCCATGCGCAATGCCACTGTGTCCTTCTGTGTGCTCTGTGCAGCCACAGAGAAGAGAAGAGCGGGCAGGGATCAGGCCCACGGCTGTACCCAAGGGCTGAGCCTTGCCTGCAGCCTGAGGATCTCCTACAGTCCCACGGGAGCTGTTCTGTCCTGCCTTTCTTTGCAGCTGAACCTGTTGGTGAAAATGATCTGGCTTCTCGACCCAAGTCCACCACTCTGGGAGATGGTGAGGGTAGGTCAAGGCCTTTCACCTGCTGTCCCTGCCAAGCCCTGGCCCTGCCTGGGGCTGTGTTTGGAGCTGCTGGCAGCTCCAGGGAGTCCTTTCTGCCCAGACTGCCCCACAGGGGGCTCCTTCCATCCCAGTGTGGGGCCACTGCAGGCACGAGGTCCCCCTGGCCCTGTTCCTGAGTGTAAGGCAGAGCTGAGGGAGTGCCTGGGAGGGCATCAATCACCCAGGTGCCCTCACTGCCACTCGGGCCTGAAGGAGAATCCTCAGCAGTGCCATTGGAGCTGTTCTGTCCTGCCTTTCTTTGCAGCTGAACCTGTTGGTAAAGGTGATCTGGCTTCCCAACCCACATTCAGGATTGAGCCTCTGGGAGATGGTGAGGGTAGGTCAAGGCCTTTCCCCTGGGAGAGCTGCCAGCTCAGAGCCCAAAGCTCGGCCAGGGGGGCATCGCTGCAGGTGCCAGGACAGAGCCATGCACGTGTGTGCCCTCGCCCTGCACGATCCCCTCACCGCTCCTGCGGCTCAGTGGTGCCCGTGCCGCTGAGCAGAGATGGCAGAAACTCATGTGGCTGTTGAGTTACAGGGGTGTCTGCAGAGAGGATATCTTCAGCACCAGGCTTGGATGTTTGGCACCAACCCACCTCCCATCGCAGGGGTGAGTAGTGTGTCCCTGCTGACCCCACAGGCTGAGCCCTGCTTTTGTTGCATCCATTCATGGGAAACGGAACTACTCTCTCTTAAGGTCGGCCAAAAGGAACGTCTCAAGATACTGGAGCCAAAAAGTCTCTTAACTCAAATGAATTCCTGAGACAAACACAGCAGGATGCACAGGCTGGACAAGGTGGGTGCATTTCCCTCAGCCTTGTCCTGGGGCTCAGCAGCCGGGGGCTTTGGCTGCACATCTGGACACACTGTGCCCGGCACAGCGAGAAGGGATCCAAGGCAGCCTCACTGCCCCACTGCTGCTTCCACGCCCTGCAGGGCTGTTTGCCAGCCTGGCCTGGCTGCAGCTTCTCCCCAGCCTCTGCAGGAAGGCATTGGCCATCAGCTGACAGGAAGCTCTAAGTGCACCATGGGCCTGAGATCCCCTGCAACTTGGCAGTCTCTGACCAGATTTCGAGGCACAGCTTTTTGGAGGAGGGAGTGTTCATGCCCAGCCCCAACAGCATGGGCATTTTCCACTGACTTTTTCAAGCATTGCTTCCTGAGGATGCCACCTCCCCAATGGGGAATGCTGCCATCTGATCCAGCTGTGCCTCTTTCTTTTTAAAGTGATGGACCAAAATTCTGTGCAGAAGGAGGACCAACCCAGACAAAGCAGTGAGTCAGTGCTACGCCCTGCAGGAACAAATGTGATGCCAAGCACAGGTGAAAGCAAAGAAGGTAATTCTTGTACCAGTCTCAGCCAGGCTCAGCCCTTGGTGGGGCTGTGTGGCAGCAACTCCTCACCCAGTGCCTGCCCTTGCACAGGCCCAGCAGCACCCAAAGCTGGAGGCGCCTCTGGAGGCCTTGAGGCCTCTGGAGCTCGATCACAGCCCCGAGGAAAGGGGACTCGTGCACCAACGTCCCTCCTGCTGCAGCTGCTCCGGAGCTGGCCCTGAGTGCCCAGAGGCCCAAGGCACAGGAGCAGCCCCGAGCGGGAGCCCTGGAACGAGCCCAGGGCCAGAGCCAGCCTTCCTCCCGACTGGGCAGGGGCTGCACTGGGTCCTGACAGGGCCTGACTCTGTGCCCTGGCGCTGGGGGAGCTGTCACGGGGCAGGGAGGGCCAGGGCTGGCAGTGGCTGCTCAGGGATGGCTTTGGCCCGTGTCCCTCCAAGCAGCCACTGCCCAAGCAGCTGCGCTGCCCCCGGGCTCTCCTCCCGGCCTGCTGGGCTTTGTTGGGTGGCACAGCCTGTGCCAAGGGGCAGCAAGGTGCCTGCAGGCCCCAGCTCTGGGGGAAACGGAGAACGTCCTGCCCGCATCCACCGTGCTGCCAGCTCAGCAGTGCAGCACAGCACGGGCTGACGCTCCCCATTGCTTCCACAGGTGCAGCTGGAACCACAGCACAAGTTCCAGATTCTCAGAAGGGCATGAGAAAGGCTAGCTTTGAGGAAGCAACCTACTGGATAGGGTTAATCGCAGCCCTGCTTTGTTTGGAGCTTATTGTTTTGTTTTGCTGCATTGGAATCTGCTATGCCTGGATGAGAAAATGGTGAGTGTTTTGTAGCTCTTCCCCTCAAACAGCTTCTTTTGGAAGTCTACTGCAGACAGGAAACATTCCCAGTGAGGCTGCAGGGGAGGTGTGGCCAGTCCATGATAGTCAAAAGAACACTGCTGAGGGTTCTGCTGCTGCCCAGAGCTTTCATTGGCCTCCTAATTGCTGGGCCTTGTCCTGGTGGGCCTGCTGGGGCTGCAGCCAGTGCTGGCTCCCACTGAGGCTGCCTGGCCAAGGCAAACCCCAGGGTCACAGGGCAGAGGCAAAGCACGGTGGGGAGGAGAAAGAGCAGGGACGAGATTGCCCTTGAAAGGCAGAGGCGCTCTGGGGCCCACTCCTGGCCAGGGAGCCTGCCCAGAGCCGTGCCCTGCTCGCCGGGGCCTTGAGGGACAGCTGTGCAGCTGGGCCAAGCTGTGCCAGCAGCCCCAGCCGTGCTGGGGAGCCTTGCCAGCTCTGGGCCCTGCTGTGCAGGAGGCTCCCTGTGTGCCACTGGCAGCTGGGGCCTCAGCCACCTCCTTTCCACAGTTCCACCTCTGGACAGGAGTTGAAAGGCGGCAAGTGCACTTCACACCCAAACATCTTGAGCAGCAACTCTAGCAGTAAGAAGGGCCTGGGAAGCCCTCTCCAGAGCTCTGAGAAGAGGACACCGGAGCAGCGATTTATGTGGAAACCTCCTCCTCATCCGTAGATCCTACCACCGTCTCCTCTCCCCATGCGTATCCCCAAGCTGCCTTTATCTCTTTTTTGATCTTCCTCTGTCCCGTCCCAGCCCATTCCCAAGTTCTTCTATAGACCCCAGGAGAAGCCCAGCACCCTCCAGCCCCTCCTGAGACCAACATGTCCTTTCCTCTGCCCCGGAGCCCCCTGGCCCTGCCCTCTCAACAACAGTGAAGTTAACCCTGCTCTCTGCCAGGCTAAGTGATGGCCCTTTCTCTTGTTGCACTAAAGGGAAGGTGCCATCACGCCAGTGTTTGGGTGGCAGCAGCAGCAAAGCCCAGCCGCCAGCAGCACTGGCTGAGCTCCATGGCCAGGAGCAGCCATGGATGCCCAGGGTGTGGGCAGGCAGGAGCCAGGCAGGGGCTGCTGTGACCAGCGGCGGGGCCCCAAGGGCTGGGGGAGCCCAGGGGGCAGGCAGCAGCATAGGGCCCTGATAAAAAGCAACCCCATTTTGTCTTAGTTTTTAATTTTTCGAAATTAGAAATTTGCAGAAATATTTCAAAATATTTTTTTCTGTAGAGAGACATCCCCATATGTTTCTTCCAAATTACTATACTAGTTCAAGGTTTTTCTAGATAGTTTTAGAATCCGGAAAAAGTGACCCCATTTTGTCTTCACTTTTCTTTTTTAGAAATATTTAGAAATAGTTTTTGTAGACAGAAATCCCCAAATGTTTCTTCCCCATTACCTGAATACGTTCCTGTTTTTGAATGTAGTTTTACATTCTGGAAAATTGCTACCCCTTATACAATAAAAAGTAAAGTTGCATTTCAGTGGTAATCTTTATTCTAGGAAGAAGTAAGACCCCCTCAGCCAGCCTGCTGCAGAGGCTCTTTTCCCGCTGGAGCTTTCTACCTACTCACAACCAACATACATAAAACCTTTTCCCAGATATTTCCTGGGATTTTGGACAAGCTCACATCTTAGTCTTCTCAGACAAACTTTGAGCACAGTGGGAATCTCCACAAGTTACCATCTTTGTTTACTTCTGGTGGAACTTCTCAGTTCTGGAGCAGGGCCTTCTCTCAGCTTCCTGCTGCTCCCAGGCTCTCCTCCCGGCCTGCTGGGCTTTGTTGGGTGGCACAGCCTGTGCCAAGGGGCGGCAAGGTGCCTGCAGGCCCCAGCTCTGGGGGAAACGGAGAATGTCCTGCCCGCATCCACCATGCTGCCACCTCAGCAGTGCAGCACAGCACGGGCTGACACTCCCCATTGCTCCCACAGGTGCAGGCGGCCCCACCACACGCGTTCCCCATTCCCAGAAGGGAATTGGTTTCTGACAGGGAACACGCTGCTGGCTAGAGTTAATGGCAAGCCTGGCTTTTCTCTGGCATGCAGGTGATGGGGGGACCTCTGTAAGCCTGGCAGATGACCGGGGTCCATCATTAGGCACACGAGCTGAAGGGGGAGGGGGGGTCCTGTGTGTGTTGGGTTTTGCAGGAAGACATGCGGGGCTTTGGGTCCTTTGGAAGTGGTGCGTGCGGCTGGGGTTCCTCATGAGCTTCTATGGGGATTTGGGGTCTTTTCTGTGGTGTACAGGGGGCTGGAGACATCTTTAAGGCTGGCAGGGGATTGACTTCCTGCGATTACTGTGGTGGTTTAGTGCTTGCCATCAAGGCCTGGAGAGGAGCTGAGTCCTTGCTAAGGTGGGCAGGAGGCTGGGTTCTTTTGTGAGGCACACAAGGCCATCTTGGGGTGTCTGCATTGATGTGCATGGATTCCTTGTGAAGCACACAGGGATATTTTCCGGACCCTGCTGAGGGCTGCAGACATCCCTCATGAGGCACAAGGAATGATGATCTCTATGGAGTGGCTTGCAGGAGTCCCTCATGAGGTGTGCAGCGGGGTTTTTCAGTCTTCTCAGCGCAGCAAAGGCCACTCTTGGTCGACACTGACACTGTGCAAAGTCAGCAGGAAGCTTCCTGCAAAGCCTCGGGCCTGGCCTGCGGGCCCGGCGGGCGGGCGGAGCCCATCCTTGGGGGCCGGGCAGGGCCTCTGGAGCCGCCGTGCCCCTGTCGGGCCAGCCCGGGCCAAGGCAGGGAAGGGCCACAGCCCCGGGCTCGGCTGGGGCTGCCTGGCAGCGCCGCAGGCACAACAAGAGCCTTGCTATGCCCTGGCCCCGTGCTGCAGCCCAAGGAATTTACAGCCATGGCCGTGGACATGGGCACAGGAGGCACCCGGGGCTACAGGGCAGAGGCAAAGCACGGTGGGGAGGAGAAAGAGCAGGGACGAGATTGCCCTTGAAAGGCAGAGGCGCTCTGGAGACAACTCCTGGCCAGGGAGCCTGCCCAGAGCCGTGCCCTGCTCGCCGGGGCCTTGAGGGGCAGCTGTGCAGCTGGGCCAAGCTGTGCCAGCAGCTCCAGCCATGCTGGGGAGCCTTGCCAGCTCTGGGCCCTGCTGTGCAGGAGGCTCCCTGTGTGCCATTGGCAGCTGGGGCCTCAGTCACCTCCTCTCTTCACAGGAGCGCCTCTGCAGACTCACAATACTGGCCAAAATCTTTGGTTGGAGAGACCTGTACCTGTCATCAGCCATCCCCAAGGCAGTGCCCAACATCCCTGCCAGTGCTGCGTTATCAGCTTGTTGCCGTGGACCTTCGGCCACCACCCAGAACAGGAGCCTCTGTCCCTAAACGTGCTGGCCCTGGTGTGCAGCCAGGACCAAAGATGGGCCCCTCCTGCCAGGGAAGGGCTTGAGCAACACCTCCGGGCTTCAGCTCTGGTCTCTGGGTGGTAGCACCAGCACTGGCTGACCTGAGTGTCTAGGCACAGCCAGAGCTCGGCAGGCAGCAGCTGGGCATGTGTCTCCCGAGGCACCATGTTTTGGACTTGTTTTTCATTTTCAGAACTCTAGAAATTTTTTGAAATATTTAGAATTTATTTTGTTGTTATTGTTTTTTTAGAAAGAAATCCCCAAAATTTTCTTCCCTCTTTCCATAGTAGTTTAGAATTTTTCAAAGTAAATTTAGAATTCAGGAAAACTTAGAACATTTTTACACTTCTTGAATTAAATATAGAATTGTATTTAATTGGTCATCTATACTCTGGGAAGAACTAAGACAAGCCAAGACACGCAGCATACAGGAGAGGCTCTTTTCCCACTGCAGATTTCTACATAGCCACAAAAACTAACGTAAAACTTTTGCCCTGAAATTTTCCGGGATTTCTGACAAGCTCACCTCTCAGCCTTCAGAGAAAAACTTTGAGCACAATGGTAATCTCCTGCTGTGCAGGAGGGTCTGTGTTTTGATCTTGGTTTAGGGCAAATTTGGGACATAACCTCCAAATGGTTTCTGTAGAAAACACATTCAGGCTGCCCCTCCCCCAGCTAGTATGGGAAGATGATTTTTTTGGAGGAAAGTGGAAAAAGAATTCTTTATTTAACAGGCTAAGCATTTACCAGCAGAATAAAATAGGAACAATATTGAACAATAACACCTCTTGCCGCTTAGAAGAGGTGACACACTCAGAAAGTGGGCTGTAGCTCTGCTAACTCATTCTGTTATCAGTCCCTCCTGCATTCGAAATGCTGCAACATTTCGACAGTCCAGTGGGCCACAGGTGTGAGCTGCTGGTGCTCTTCTGGGTTTTCAGTCCAGAGCAGGTTCAAACAGTTCCACAAAAAATGAAAAAACACAGTCCAGAGAAATTCTCTGCCTCAGTTAGCTAGAAACTAATTAAAAATCAAAGGAGAGCTCTGTCCCTCTGTCTGTCCTTGCCGCAGACCGCATAGCGCAGGAGAAGGATGCAGGGGAGCAAGTGCAGTTCCTCATAACAAACTCATTGCTTCTTCTCACCTCCCCCCCCCACTCCCCCCTTCACTCTTGGAACCAGTCCTACAGGTGCAGGACTTATTTCAAGGCTAAACTGACACATGGGGATACAAACATCATCAAGTCTCCCCAGGACAGTATCCCAGCTGAACCTGGGGCCTCAGCGACCTCTTCTTTCAACAGCTGCCCTTCTGCAGAAAAAACACCCAAACACCTCAGTCTGGGACACACCTGCCAGACATTTCCCACCTCCATGCCCATGCCCGATGTCCCTGTGGCAGCTGCTTTACCATCTCGTTGCTGTGCAGATGCTGCCATCAAACCAAACAAGACCCTGTGTTCCTGAAGGCTTTGCTGAGCAATGGCTCTTTGAAGAACTGAAAGAATTACCATAAGGGCAGTCAATTTCTACAGATGGGGGCACACTCTGGGGGTGCAGCTGAGGCCATGAGGTCACAGCAGGCTCAGGGGTCACAGCAGGCTGAGGTCACAGCAGGCTCTGAGGTCACAGATGTCCCAGACCCGGTGGTTGCACAGCAGCACAAGGAGCGAGCAGTCAGTGCTTGAGCACAACTGTTGTAGCAGCAGCAGCGGTGGTGGCAGCAGTGGTGCTGACATTGGGACAGCGGTGTCAGGACAGCGGTGGCAGCAAGAGCTGCGGGACTGGCAGAGGGCAAGGCAGCATGGCCCTTGCTCTGCGCCTCTTCCTCCTGCTCCTCCTGGCCGTGGCCCTGCCTGCCAGGGCTGCCCAGGCTGCTCCGCTGCAAGCGCGGCGAGCAGGTGAGCCGGCAGCCTGGCTCCCCTTTCCCGGGACAGCGCTCCCTGCTCCCCGGGAAGCGCTGGGCATGGTTTTCCCCAGGCCTTCAGGGAGGGTTTCCTCTGGGAAAGGTAGAGAGCCCCCAGGGCCCTGGGCAGCCCCAGTTTCCTCTCCAGGGATCTTACACAGAATAAGGAAAGAGGGAGGAAAGTGATCAGGAGCCACCCCAGAACTTCCCAGGCTGCAGGACATTCACATCTGGCTTCCATGGTTTTACCTGACCCACAAGTGGTGGCCAGTTCCCTGAGGGAGAAGGAGATCGCAGCACACCATGGATACGGTTCTGATCTCTGCTTCCCTCTAGATCTGGATCGTGACATCAGTTATTTGCAAGTTCTGGTGAATGACACTTTAAAGAACTTGGATAATACTGGAGGCAAGTTCTCAATTTCCCTTTCTATTGGGAGAATAACCCTATGTGTCCATGTGGCAAGAGTTCTCTCATCCGCCACTTTCGTTCAGTCAGCGGTGAAGAATTTGAAAACATGGCCCTGCTCCTTTCTGGAGCCCTGAGTGATCCCACAGGATTGCTGTCAGAGGGAGGAAAGAGCATTTAGCTGTCCATCCTCCTCCCATGTGCAATGCCAGTGTCCTTCCGTGTGCTCTGTGCAGCCACAGAGAAGAGCAGAGAGGGAAGGGGCTGGGCCCAGGGCTGTGCCCCAGGGCTGAGCCTTTTCTGCAGCCTGAGGATCTCCTACAGTGCCACAGGAGCTGTTCTGTCCTGCCTTTCTTTGCAGCTGAGCCTATTGCTGAAGGTGATCTGGCTTCCCAACCCACGTCCAGGACTGAGCCTCTGGGAGATGGTGAGGGTAGGTCAAGGCCTTTCCCCTGGGAGAGCTGCCAGCTCAGAGCCCAAAGCTCGGCCAGGGGGGCATCGCTGCAGGTGCCAGGACAGAGCCATGCACGTGTGTGCCCTCGCCCTGCGCGATCCCCTCACTGCTCCTGCGGCTCAGGCCTGGTGGCTGTTTGGAACAGGAAGAGCCATGGCCCTGCCCCAAAAGCCCACACATTTTCTGAATCCTTTCCCCATATGTGGCAAGCATGACATCCTGAAGATGCCAGCACCCCAATCAGGAACACTTCCATTTGATTCAGCTGTCCATTTCCATTTATCAAGGGATGGACCAAATATCTGTACAGAAGGAGGCATATCCTGAAGGAAGCAGGGGCCAATTGGCAGCCCCTGCCGCAGGAAAGGAGCAGATGCCAGATACGGGCACAGACACAGAAGGTATTTGCTTTGCCAGGCTGAGCCCTAGACAGGGTTGTGTGGCAGCAGCTATTCCCCCAGGGCCTGCCCTTGCATGGCCTGGCAGCATCCAAAGCTGGAGGCGCCTCTGGAGCTCATTCACAGCCCCGGGGAAAGGGGACTCGTGCACCAACGTCCCTCCTGCTGCAGCTGCTCCGGAGCTGGGCCTGAGTGCCCAGAGGCCCAAGGCACAGGAGCAGCCCCGAGCGGGAGCCCTGCCGCGAGCCCAGGGCCAGAGCCAGCCTCGGCTCCCAACTGGGCAGGGGCTGCACTGGGTCCTGACAGGGCCTGACTCTGTGCCCTGGCGCTGGGGGAGCTGTCACGGGGCAGGGAGGGCCAGGGCTGGCAGTGGCTGCTCAGGGATGGCTTTGGCCCGTGTCCCTCCAAGCAGCCACTGCCCAAGCAGCTGCGCTGCCCCCGGGCTCTCCTCCCGGCCTGCTGGGCTTTGTTGGGTGGCACAGCCTGTGCCAAGGGGCAGCAAGGTGCCTGCAGGCCCCAGCTCTGGGGGAAACGGAGAACGTCCTGCCGCATCCACCGTGCTGCCAGCTCAGCAGCGCAGCACAGCACGGGCTGACGCTCCCCATTGCTTCCACAGGTGCAGCTGGAACCACAGCACATGTTCCTGATTCCCAGGAGGGCCCTGGAGGGGTTGTCTGTAAGGGAAGAGGCTGCTGGCTGGGATTAATGGCTGGCCTACTTTTTATGGAGCTTATCTTTATTTTATGCTGTTTTCAAATTTGGAATTACTGGAAGAGAAAAGGGTGTGTGTTTTGTTCATCTTTCCCTCAAATAACTCCATTGAAAGTCTACTGCAGACAGGAAACATTCCCAGTGAGGCTGCAGTGGAGTTGTGGCCTTTCCATGATTGTCCAAAGAACTCTGCTGAGGGTTCTGCTGCTGCCCAGAGCTTTCATTGGCCTCCTCATTGCTGGGCCTTGTCCTGGGGGGCCCGCTGGGGCTGCAGCCAGTGCTGGCTCCCACTGAGGCTGCCTGGCCAAGGCAAACCCCAGGGGCACAGGGCAGAGGCAAAGCAAGGTGGGGAGGAGAAAGAGCAGGGACGAGATTGCCCTTGAAAGGCAGAGGCGCTCTGGGGCCCGCTCCTGGCCAGGGAGCCTGCCCAGAGCCGTGCCCTGCTCGCCGGGGCCTTGAGGGGCAGCTGTGCAGCTGGGCCAAGCTGTGCCAGCAGCTCCAGCCGTGCTGGGGAGCCTTGCCAGCTCTGGGCCCTGCTGTGCAGGAGGCTCCCTGTGTGCCACTGGCAGCTGGGGCCTCAGCCACCTCCTCTCTTCACAAGAGCGCCTCTGCAGCTTCACAAGTCCGGCCAAGTAACTCAGGCAGGGAGAGCTGGACCTGTCTTCAGCCATGCCCAAGCCATTTCTACACGTGTCTTCCACCACTGCATTATGACCTTATTTGTGGCTGTGGATGCTCAGCCACCACCCAGAACAGGAGCCTCTGTCCCTAAACGTGCTGGCCCTGGTGTGCAGCCAGGACCGAAGGTGGGCCCCTCCTGGCAGGCAAGGGCTTGAGCAACACCTCTGGGCTTCAGCTCTGGTCTCTGGGTGGTAGCACCAGCACTGGCTGATCTTTGTGTCTGGGCACAGCCAGAGCCCGGCAGGCAGGAGCTGGGCATGTGTCTCCCGAGACACCACGTTTTGTCTTTGTTTTTCATTTTCAGAAATCAGAAATTTTTAGGAACATTTACATTTATATTTCTTTTTAGGAAGAAATCCCACCAAAATTCTCTCGTTTTTCCATAGACGTTTAGGAATTTTCAAAGTAGCTGTAGAATTTAAGGAAAATTTAGAACATTTTACACTTCTAGAATAAAAAACAGAATTGCATTTAGTTGGTAATCTTTATTCTAGGAAGAACTAAGTCAACCCAAGACAACTAGTATACTGGAGAGGCTCTTTTCCCACTGCAGATTTGTACCTCGCCACATAAACGAATGTAAAACCTTTTCCCTGATATTTCCCGGGATTTCTGACAAGCTCACCTCTCAGCCTTCAAAGGCAAACTTTGAGCACAGCGGGAATCTCTTCAAGGCACCATCTTTGTTTGCTTCTTCAAGAACTGCCTCAGTTCTAGTGCAGAGGCTTCTCTCAGCTTTGTGCCGCCCCGCTCTGCCCCAAGCCTGTCCTGAGCCCTCTCCTGCAGCTGCTGCGCTGCCATGGAGCTGCTGTAAAACACAGCAGCTCTGCCACACCCACTCAGCAGGACTGGAGAAGCTTTCTGGCCTTGCTTACATTAGCCTGGTGGCTTCTCTAAACACAGCTTGAGCTTTTGAATGCTGGGTTTCACCTGGCACACAAACTGATGCTGCCTTTCTCTTGGAGGCTAAACTCCCATAGGCTTCAAAACTTTCTGGCCAGCATAAAGCCTGGGAAACCACTTAATGCAGCCATTTCGTCTTGAAAATGGCCCAGTCTGTGTATCAAAGCTTGTTTAAATGCTGGAATTCACCAGAGCATCTTTCCAGGGCATATCTTTCTGCCGCGCACCTCTCCCTAGATGACTGCCAAACAGCACCTGTGACAGCTCTTTTCTCCAGAAGCTTAGTGGCACCACTTTATTTGGTGGAGAACATAGGAAAGTGTTCTATGATATCATCATCATCATCCTCATCAAGACAATGAGTTGCAAATTGGAATGAGCTGCAAATTAGTTAAATGACATCAAAAACTCTTACTGTGGACTTAAGTCTCAGATTGCAGCACTGGCTTTACTATGCCTTGAAACTGCCGATGCGCTACAGTCCTTAAAATCAGGTTGATGCAGACATAATTTGGAGTCAAGCACAGCAGAAATCAAGAATAGGTGCGTGGATAATTTTCTGTGGTGTGCAAATACAGATGGTGCTGCAGCATTATTTGAGACTCAAGGCAGGAGACTTTCCCACGGCCCCTTCACGGCATCCTTCTCCCAGAGAGCAGCCCCAGCTCAGTGCTGCTGTTCCAGAAACACAAATACTGGGAATGCAGCCTGGCATGAAAGGGGAAACAAATGTCAGCTCCTCAGTGCTCCATCCCTCTGCCTTTACATCCTTACATATTACTTTTTATTTAAAACACTCAAAGTTTTTGTTTTTTTTTTTACTTGGATGTAAAAGAAGAAAACTCAGTGTGATCCCTGGGGTGGAGAGGGGAAAAGCAACGGTGTTGTCCCTACAAAGAACAAACAAGATGCTTCTGCTGATGATTGTGGAATGTGAGTGGCTGGGACATTCAGATTTCCTCCCAGAGTTTCATGTTCCTCATTCAGACAGAGTCAACCTATTTCTTCAATAAAAAGCAAACCCTGGCTCTCTGATAAAAACCTCCTTTCAGTTGTGGCCAAGGTAAATGCAGGCATGGAACAGAAAATAGTGTTGGAGTTCAACTCAGCTGTATGGCCAAATCACCTGAAAGCAAAGCTCCCACAGTTACTGCACTTGGAAATATCTCTGTTAACTTAGAAATGAATAACGAAAATCATCTCCTTTCCTTAAAGGATAGTTATATTATTGTGTAATAAGAGGCAGATGTCAAAAAGATTTCAAAGACTTGGTAAAAAAAAAAAAAAATCTTTGGGAAACTGCACTGCTCTCCCTGACTACCAGAGCTGCTCCAGCTCCCCCTAGTAAACATGTTGTCACTTTGTTTTAATTTGGGAGCACAGTCCCTGGGAGCTCCGACATGTCCTGAGCAGGGAATCTCTTCCCAGCAGCAGGGAATTTCCTGGAGTGCAACGGGCAGCAAAGGGCCAGCTCTTCTAAGGGGGAATGGCCGGCCAGGTGTGAAGGGAAACTCATCCCAAGGAATAAAGCATGAGGCACAGCCAAGGACATGGGGCAGCGCCATCATGTGTAGGCTCTGGGCAGCCCCAGCTCTGCTCGTCCTCATCCTGCAGGGACACAAGCCAGGAGAATCCCACAGAGAGCCAAGAGTGGGATCCTCAGCAGATGTGGCACGGCAGCCTTGCTTGGGCTTCAAGGAATGTCCACTTTACACTGCTGAGCAGCCAGCTCATTTCTTAAAGTGTTTAAGCCACAGCAATGAGTTCAAGGTTCATGTGCAATTTTATTAGAGCAAAGACTTGCAGACAACTGTTTATCTGGTGTCTGGCCTAAGTGCTGATAAAGACTTGGCTGAAGTTTATATAATCTGCCATTAATAAATGCAATTTACTACAGTCTCAGGCAAAGACATGACCACTGCTGGCTCCATTAATGGTGCACTCAGCACAGGCCAGGAATTTGGTCTGAACAGAGACAAGACTTAATTCATTTCTTGTCCCTAAGTGCCTGGGATTTAAGTCAGGCCCAAGGCAAAAGATGGTGTAAATCTAAAGGCTCCATGTCAGAACTGTCAGGCTTTGCTAATATGAGCTCAGTTACTTTAATACAACCCAATAGTAGACTTTATAATCCCAGCACCACGTCTAAAGCAAACTCTGGCTGCACTAACCATGCTCCAGCCCAGTGACAAGCCCTGAACATGACAAGATGTATGGCTGAGCTTCACTCTGCTCACCAGGAGTAGCTCGGAGGTGCAGCAGGACAGAGCCCAGAGCTCATAAACACCTTCACAGGACTGGAGTCATTGAGATCAGACACACACAAAAACTCTCACACCGGGCAGTCCAGGAGCCTGTCTGCTCCCCCCTTGCCCAAAGCCCAGCTCAGGGCCAGCCCCAGCCCCAGATGGGGGAGGTCTGTGGTGAGTACCCCGCTGCAAATTCTGCTAGGACAAACATCTGCCAGCTACAAAAAAGAAACATACAGGAATAAATTTGGTTTCAATTGATGTCTGATCACAACAGAATTAATAAGGAAATTATTTGGCAAATTCTGGCATATTTAAAACCAGCATAATATAAAGGTGAGGCCCCTGCACAGGTTGCCCAGAGCAGCTGTGGCTGCCCCTGGATCCCTGGCAGTGCCCAAGCCAGGCTGGATGGGGCTTGGAGCAGCCTGGGACAGTGGAAGGTGGAAGGGATGGGACTGGATGGGCTTTAAGGTCCCTTCCAAACCCAAATCATTCTGAGATTCTGTTAATCTATAATGCATTGCCTACAATAGATTTTAAATTTACATTTACAATTAAGGCAATGTGCACAAACCTGATCCTTATGGAAGCTCTGCATATGAAATAAACTCTATATTTAAAGGTACATACACTTTCTAGATCCAGTTCCTCTGAAAAATTCCATAGCCCTGTCTGAAAGCCAAGGGACATTTCTTTTCAAGATCTGCGATGAATGAGATCCAGACCTGGGACTGTTTCATAAAGCATCATCCATGCCAAAATCCTCATCCAAATAAAAATTCCAAGAACAATTATGAGGATTCCAAGTATTAAATACCTAGTTCTGCTTCATTTAAAGCAAAAGACAAATTTATAAATGCATGGATAAAGCACTTAAAAAGTATATGTCAAAAGATATTAAAAGGCAGACACCTAAAATAATTTTTAAAATATGACTCAATTAGCGATTTTTGGTTTATCTTTTCAGCATCCAAACAATGCCACTGTGATTTATTGCTAAAGGATCCCAATGCATTTACTCATCTTAACCTGGAATTTAATCGTTAGAGTTTAAACTCTCTGGAACCTGACCTCCCCTGGGCCAGCTCCAGCTGTTCCCTGGGTGCTGTCCCTGTCCCAGGGAGCAGAGGTTGGAGCTGCCCCTCGGGAGGGGCTGCAGCCTCTGAAGCTGTGACCTCAATCTTCCCTTCTCCAGCTGAGCAAACCAAGTGCCCTCAGCTGTTCCTTGTGTGCCTTCCCATCCAGACTCTCCACCAGCTGCCGCTCAGCTCTGAATTTTGCAGGGTCTCCCAGGGGTGCTCTGCTGCCCTTGAGGTGCTGAGCAAGGAGCTCAGGTGCTCACTGTTACCTGGGGCAGGGCAGCACAGCTGCCTTTGGGCACCAATTCAGCTCAAAGCAGAACCTGAGCATATGGCAGCACTGTCACAGTGACAGGGCAAAATACAAATATCCATCTTATCCAAGATGCGGTTAAGGCAACCCCCATCATTTGCATTTCACACTTGCAGTGATTCATTGCCCCAGCAACAACGAGGCACTGTCCTGCAGTGGTTACAGCTCTGGCATGGAGTGAGCAGCTCCCCAGGCACCCCCTGCACAGCCCTGGGCCGCTCAGGGCAGGTGTGCTCCAGGAAGCCACTGAGGTGCTCAACATGCACTAAAATAAGCCAAATATTTTCAGAAATTTGGGTCCCAGTCAGCACATTCTGACGTCCCACTTGCAAGGTTAGAACCTTTTCTTTCTTTAAGAAGCCATGAAGACACAGAGACACCTCCCAGTGTCAACCCAGTGCTGCTGTGGGAACAGGCATGGACAAGTCCTCACCACATGGAGAATCTGCTGGGAGGCCCAGAATATGGAATATTCTAACTCTGCCCCCCAGGATTCTCTTGAAATAAAAGAACATCAAGCCACTCACTCTGAAGACTGCTGGAATCAGCCCAAATTGAACACATCTAGAATAAGTGGGGTCTAGGGGATCCAGCACATCATAAACTTTGCCCTCAGCTTCTTTGACAGGGGTTGAGGGGGATTTTGTTTCCCTAATCATCACAAATACTGAGTACACTGGTACTCCATGGAACATTAGTGCCCTTTTTTACTATAAAACTACTGTATTATCAATGTCTTTGGGTAGGTAAACAAAGGAAGAGCTTTTCGGTTTCATGTGCAAATCACACTGTTCTTTCAGCTGAAAATGAGGCATTAAACAATTTATTGGACTATCTCTGAACAACTTAATCAAAAGTGCCAAAGCCAAGAAAGGTCTGGGTGAGACTTCAGCCCTGCTGTCAGCCAGTTTCAGACCAGAGCACAGGGGCCTGCAGGTCTTACCTTGGGTAACGTGAACATTTCTGTATTTTCCCCACAAAAGTGACAGTCCATAAGACCAGCTGGACACAATTCTCCCAAAGGTTTGCAGTACTGAACTGAGACATGAGTGAGTCCCAGACAGCATGGTCACCACAACATGACCAGCTCAGGGATTTTTGGGATCTCCTGTCCTGTCCACAATGTTTTGATTTATGCCAATCATAACACTTCTGAAAGTACAGCTCATTTCTGCTTCAGCCCAGATTTAAGTGACTGGATCCTGGACATACTATCCCAGGTTAAGTTGATTAAAAATACTGTAATTAATAGAATTCGACTAGATAAATATTCAGTGTAACTAAATTAATCTCACCCAAAGCATGTAACACACAGTAAAACGGAAGCATCTAACACAAATGCTGTCTGAAATCAGAAGGGATGGAAATTGTTTTAATTAGACTTCTATAGCTAGAGAATGGCATCCAGTACACATAACAAAAACTCTCAGCTCATTGCAAAATTGGTGGCTTTCCAAGCAATAAGGATTGTGATACATGGAGACATGTTACTAGGAAACTTGATTAAATGCTAGGGTTGAGAGAAAATGTTTTGACCTAGTGGGAGTCCTGGAATTTCTCAGAGTATTGCCTATTTGGAGCTGCATTTCAGCCAAAAGCAGCAGGCCAGCCTTCAACGTTAAATGGTTCTCCAGAGCACTTACAGCCTCTACAGTGGAGACAGAAAACCTAATCACATTTTAATTGAGCCACATCAGACTTCCAAATTCAACATGCATTCAAGAGACATTTACTCCAATTACAGCATAAACCCACTAGGCCCTTCTGCATAAGCAAGGAACTCAGCAAGGACAGACTGGAGGGCTTAACTGTGACCACGCACACAATGTCAGCACTTCATCTGACAGCATTCCCATGGAGAGGCTCAGGGCACTGCATTTCCCACTCCGAGGTTTGCAACCCCACCAAAGCAGCTGGAATTCCCATCAGCTGCTTGTAAACACTGGTGATCTTTCCCACTGCCATGTTTTTTCACTCTTCCCTGCAGGGAGAGCCTGATGATGGTGAGATTGCCACAGGACCAGAGAGGAGATTTCCTGGAAACAAGCCTGGCCACACAATTATGTTTCATAATGAAATGGACCAAGAAAGGGCTCATGAAAGGATTTACACAGTAGCTTACCACTTGTTACACTAAGCACTTGTGGCTTGTTCATTGCAGACCACTTAATCTGTTGTAAATGCAATACAATTTTAAACAACTTCATTTTAATACCACATCTCTTACAACATTACTGTACCTGTTCAATAAACCTGCACTCTGTTATGAGGTGGTGCTGATCCAGGACTGCACATTCCTAACAGGATCATCCTTAGAAACTTCTGCCTGCTCCTGTCATAGCCCACAGAAGGACATTTCTGACTCTCAGCACACAGATCACCCCACAGAGCTGAGGAATAAGGAGCACTTTGGTGGGAGCAGGTTTTAAGTGGATCACTGGAAATTGAACATCTGCTTCAACATGATATAACTGACTCTCCCTAATTCAAAATCAAACCGGACAAACCAGGAGGAAACCTGTCTGAAACCAGTCCTGCTGACTCCTGGCAGCCACTGGCAGCAGGCCTCTTCCCTCTGGGCCAACACTGTTTGCAGTGTTGCAGATGGTGATCCTGAGCAGAGCCACTGACTGCTCCACAAGCTCCAACTGTGAGCAGCTCACTGGCCACAAATTCCCTTTGCATCCCCCTCACACTTTTAACATCCCAAGCAGCACCCAAAGACCTTTCTTGCCTCAGGCTTAAGAGATATAAAGGCAGCAGTGATAATTATTGCTTTAGCTGCATTTATTCCAAGCCTGATTGCACCCAGGGATGATTCTGCACTATTCTCCTTGTCCTGTCAAAGGCTCTTCCCAGATATTTCCATGTTTAGTGCAACACAGAGAGCTCAAGATGCATTTCATGGTAACAGAAGAACCAAAATGGCCTTTTCCTGCCACGTTTCTGTGTGATGTGAGGTTGGAAAGATGTATTTATTACATGCTGAACCTCATGCACTTCAAGGCTGGACAGGGCTTGGAGCACCATGGGACAATGGAAGGTGTCCCTACCCATGGCACTGAGCTTTCAGGTCCTTCCAACCCAAACCCTTCTAGGATTCTGCAATTCCAAACAGTGTCAAACAGCTCAAAAGCAAAAACACTGATAATACTGCCCCTCACTTCTCTGTTGAAGGAAAAGGTGTGGATTTGTCCAAGACTGAGTCATGCTTACAACTGGTCTGACAGTGCAGCGACCACAAACCCAATTCAGAGTCTGATAATTTTTTTGTGAATTTTCCAAACACTTCTATCTCTTATTCCAGGCCTGTTTCAAAAAGCCTTTCTGAAGAGGAAAAGTGCAATCCTCCTCTTAGTGACTAATGGAACCACGTCCTGTAGGTAGCAGGTGGCTTTAAGACACCCAACTTTGCCCTCAGCTTCTTTGACAGGAGTTGAGAAGGAATTTGTTTCCCTGATCATCATAAGACTAAGTTTAAAGGAAATTTATCATTTGTTTCAAGCAGAGCATTGCTATTTCCTCTATGGAAATGGAAACACTAAATCATACATTTTTCTCACACACCATATTTTGGAAGGTCTGCATTCTTTCATGTCTCAGGCTCAAACATTCCCACAGCTAAAGCTGAATATGAAAGTATTCAACTCTTAAAGCACTCCCATCTCCAGCAACCCAAAAGATACCCCAATTCCACTTGCAGCCTTGTTCATCCAATATAAATAACTCAGGCTGCTCACTGGAGATTTATTATCTTAATATGCTCATTTCACTGCTGGCCTTGGCAGACACATCCAGGTTCAGGGTGAAAGACAGCAAAACTTGACAAACCTTAAATCCCAGTATTGCAGAATTCTATTAGATAACAGATGGAAAAGATAATTAGCTGACAACTCAACCATCACATGCTTCATTAGGAGCCTCATTCCTCTCCCAGATTTTATCTTCAGGACAATGAAGGCTATTGTTTGCCTTGAACTGGCAAAAAACAAGGCGAGCTCATGATACATGAAGAAGGAACAAGCCTGTATTCCTCTCTAAATTGGGTGCTGTGCTTGCACATTAGGGACTTCCAGCAGTCCCTAATGGCCTGGGAATGCTGGGTTCAGGATTTCTAGTGGCAAAAGGCTCAAGAAGTTTCCTCACCAGCCTCTCTCTGCAAGGAGAAGGAGTTAATCCAATCCTTGGTGGCAGGAGAAACCTGTTAAACCATCACCATGCAGTGCAGAATAAAGAGATTTACACAAACAGATACCAACAGATACCAGCAGCTTCCTCTTTAACTCCCACATAGTCAAACCCAGAGTTTCACTGCTTCTGCTTGTGTTTGTAAAGAAATACTGAGAGATTGTGCATCTTGGTGATCTGCAGCACAGCTCTGCACTTCATGAGAAAATACTCAAAGCAAATGTAAACAGATGAAATGGCTTTTAACACTGAAATGGTTTGGTGAAATGTGTATCTTTTTTATATAGGTCAAACCAATTTTCCTTTGGAAACATCTTGCAAAAAAAATTTTCTAGGATTTGCAGTGTCTCTCTCCCTCCATGAGTTATTTATTGGTAGTTCAAACACTCTCCAGCTGTCAGACTCCAGCTCTTCAGCCCCTGACATGTCTCTAGCTCCTGTGTAATTTTTGTGATAGTCTACATGACCAGCCATACTTACAGCCCATTTATAAACAGCTCATGATTAATAATTGCATCTTTTGAAAGCATTGTGCACTGATTTATTCACCTAACAGAGATGACTGCAGCAGAGGAACCCAATTAAATCACAGAATACCATATATCTATATCAGTATATATATATATATCTGGTAAGATACAGGAACTTTTAAAGATAAAATTCCATGCACAGTGTTCTTCTTTTTCTGTATTAAGGCAACAAATTTAGGAGAATATGAAGGAGTGATATGTTTTCCAATTGTAACTTTACAATGAACACTGAAATGCAGTCAGTGCTGCTTATCATAAATTTCACAGGTGAGCCTGAGAGCCAGCAGGCTCTACTGCAAACATTCAGCTCTCTGAAAAGACACTGATTTATAAAAGTCTCTAAAAATACTGCAGTTTTATCAGAAGCTCAGTAACCAGTTAACACCTCTAATACTGAAATACTTGGATTAGGACTTACAAGGTAGGTAATGAAATAGAACTTGGGAGTTAGAAAGTGACTTTAACCCCTTATAATGACATCTTAAAAGTATTTGGACACAAAACTTGCAACCTCTCTTCAAGGAGTCACCACTGACCTCTCAGAGAAGCTGTTGACAAACCTTGTACTACTCACCCTTGAGACTCACTGTAGTTTCAGACACATTTTAAATATGAAAAATACATCTTCTTGTCTTTTCAATAAACTGCTACAGCCCAACTTTTTGACTGCTAAGATCCACGTGAAGTGACAAGAAGTCAGTCAGCATTGTTCAACATAATTTTAATCTCCACTGAGGGGAAATTATAGAAACATGTTAACACAGACAGCAAATGTTTGGGGAAAGACCATATGGTGTTATGATGGGGGTTTAGTTCATAGAAATGTAATCTAGAATTTTATAAAAATTATATGAAAGAATAACAACACCTTTCAGTAATGTCAGACAGTATAGAAAAAAATAAATCTCAACATTAGTCATACTCTGATGGTCCTTCTAGTAAGAATTTTGAAAGTGCTCTTTAATCCCAGTGTAGCAACTTAAGCTTAGTGCAATAGGTCAGATCTGGTTTAAAGCAGGTATTTATAGCAGCTGTGCAATTCCTACAATGGACAAACTCCATGATCTAAACATGAACACTAAATGAGGTAAGTATTAGAATTAAACATTCCTTAAATAGCTTACACAACAACTCTACAAGGAAAACCGTGCTGCTCCCTCACAGGATGGCTCCAACCTAAACACAACATAAAACCTGTTGTACAAATCAGTAAAAGTTATAAAAGCTCTTGCAAAATATACAGTTTAGTAGTACATTTACAACCCACTGGTACAAACAGTACCTAATGCCAAACTTCCCAGGTAGTGCAACTGAATTTGCTTTGAATACATTACTTTGTTCCCAAATCCTCCTAAAAGCTCCATATAAAGTTAGCACATTATGTCAATGTAGGAATGTCACTGCATTCCTTAATGAACAAGAAAAATGAAGGATTTGCTTACCAACTATGACTGCAACTAGAAGTACCATTGATCTCTGAGCAAGTGAAAAGCACAGCACTAGTTGGGGAAAAATAATTTAAATCTACTTCTCAGTGTTTTATACATGGCAATAAGTAAGACAGCCTATATTTCTACATAGTTTTTTCGCAGGGTTGCTGAGAACTGTAAGATCAGCTTTCACTGGACTGCAGTTCCTCTGTCTGTGAGTTACAGTGCATGGGAACTACTGCCTGTCACATGCAGAGCTCATCTGGAACACCAGGCTGGAAATGGTGAGCCCTTATGGCTCATTTGCATATGGAGCCAAAGGTGTTTCATATTCTATTTCACAAGGTGTTGATGAGCAAGATTTAAGTCACTATCAACAAAAGGAATAAAGTAAATTTACAAACATTCCTTCTAACTGTCTATGGCTTCAAAGCCATAAATAAACTGCCCTGGCTTTTACAGTATTGCACTTCCCTTTAGTGTTACACTGACAGCTGAAGTCTGCACAGAACTCGTTTTCTAACAATATTTCAATTTAAAAAGCAATAAATAAAATGCAGTATTTAAAAAACCCCACAAAACAATAGCTTTAGTCCATATTCCTCCCCCCTCAGACCATGCTGCACCATCTGAAACAGGTCTGGGACAGTCTTTGGATACCAACTGCATAGATCTTCTAACATAACAGACCCACCCCCCTCCACCCCACACTCTTTAATCAGAGAAGCAAATTAAGCTTTCTACAGCAATATTAGACACAAAGACAGTACCCTTGAGTGCATATCTCAATTAGTTTGAAAGGATGTGTTGCCTTAGCTGAAGATAAATTCGGCAGTTAGACAGAGTTACTCTGTATTGCCTCTGGGTTATGTGACCAACATTCAGTGACCTGTCACTGCAGTGACAAGTTGCTGAAGTCCTTGGCAGAGTCTCTGACCATCTGATCCAGGCTGGGACTCCCAAGAGCACAGGCTGGCTGCTGCCTGCCCAGGAGCCCCAGGCTGTGCAGGTTGAGGATGGAGTCGGCGATGATGCGCGCCGTCCTCTTCTGGTACCCCCCGGATGTCACCATCAGCACGGGCACCCCGCGGCTCCTGGCAGCCCTGAACACCACCTCGTCCCTCTTCACAATGCCCTGCAAGGCCACCACAGGGAGAAATAAGTGAGAGCAACATGATGCTTCAGTTCTAACCTGTGGTTTATGCATTTACAGTATTGGATGCTTGCTAAGTGTTTGGGCTTTACAGTTTACAGTAACAATTAAAAATTCAGTCCTGTTAGCTGGTTTTGCATGTCTGATCATTTAAGAAAAACCCAACCACACCATCCCCCAAAACCCCCAGCAAACCAAATGTCCTTGGCTTGTTTTAGAGGACACAGCAGATAGAAGTTTTTAGTACAAATTCCTACAAGAATTCCGACTCAAAGGCCATAAAGCCTAAACTGATTGCAAATTTTACACCTACTTCCCAGGTGAGGAATTGAGACCAGGAAAGACTCTCTGAATTCACAATGCTTTAATTTGTGCCCAACTTGCACAGCACCATCTGTCAAAAGTTTAGTAACTTGATCAAAATTTCACAATCTTACAGAAAAGCCCAAAATTCAAATCAAGTTTTACACATTCACAATCACTGGCTGAATCTCAAGTCCCGGTTTCTGCAATAAGAGCCAGTAGTTAATGCTACAAGAATCTATGGCTGAAGGGGAAGTTGCAGAATGTAAGCAATGGTAAATCCATAAAAAGAAAAAAATTCTTTCTATTCTTACTAGGAGAAGGGTATGGAATTGAAAAATAGCAAAGATTGCTGACCAAGAGGTGGTGGACTGTCATTGAACGCAGGCAAGAGCAGAGTGTGAGTCTTCTGGGTTTGAAATAAGCCCATGAGAGTCAAAAGTACTTCAGGAATGAGTGAGAACAGAATTAAAAATCTACTTTTGTAAAAGCAGAGTTCCAGATACATGCAATTCATTAGAACTCATCAAAAAAAAAAGGCAAAACACAAAACACTTGCAACACAACAGACAACAGCTTACAATGGACAGCTCAAAACTTAAATAACTGCAAGCTGGTGAAGGGAAAAGGCATCACAATGCAATAAAATAAATGCAATAAAATAAAAATACACAAATCCAAGAAGCAGCAGTAGAAGTGTTTCAAAATGAACATGCACTGCCCAGGCTGGTTACAGGAAGAGTGGAAGAACATCAGGAAATAACACCCTGCTATTAATTAGACCACAAACAGATGGTAAAGGGAAAGAATAAAACACAAATGTAGCAGAAAAAAAGTATCTTGTAAAACCATCCAAGAATATTGTTCACTGCACGGTCTGACACAGCCCTGGGAGAGAACCAGGAATAACAAATGAAGAGTAAGACAAAGGAAACTGAAGAATTCTATTAGAAACAGATCCTTAAAGGAAGCAACAGAATTACAGAAGGAGCTGCAGGGCCCTGGGGACCCAGCAGAGGATGCATCACTGTTATCCCACACCAGAGCTGGAAGCAGCCCCTGCTCTCAGGAGCCTCACTGCTCCAGCAGCTCCAGGGAGAGTCTGCTGGAGCTGAGGGGAAAACTTGGGCTTACTCCCACATTTCTGTGGAAAACAACAGCCTGGCATAGTTCCCACTCACAAACAAAGGGAAGAGGGACTCAGCTGATGCACCGCAGGCTTTTTTACAGCCTCATGAACCAGGAAACCATCACTCAGGAAACCATCACTCAGAGAACTCTGAGAGCCCCATTCTGGGCACAACTAACACTGCAGAGTAAAATACAAATGACATCTTCAGGAGCAGAGGTGGAGCCTGCACTAAGGACCTTTGAAGAGAGGCACTGTGCAGGCACGATGCCTTTCCAGCACTGGGATTTCAAGCCTGCATACCAGAGACAAGAACTCTGCCCTCAGAGCAGACACTAAAGGCTTGAGCTCCCCCCAGCTGTGCAGAGAATTCCTTTCACTCCTCCTCGTGGCCAGGGAAGCTGCTTCACCTTTCTTCCCCCATCCTCACATTCTGTGTCTGCACAGAACCCAGAAAGCTACAGCAACTCCTTTTTCTTGGCAGTGAACACTGCTCCTAATCAAAGTGCAGAAATTTGGGGGTTTTTGTAGAGGCAAATCCAAAGTATCTCCCTATGACCAAGCTGTCACTTCCCTGGTTGCCAGTGGGCTCTGCTTCACCAAACCCCATCTCACACCTCAGGCCATCTCCTCTCCAAGGTCCCAACCAAGTCCAAGCCCCTCAGCTCTTCCTTCGTGCAAGAGAACTGAGCAGAATTAAAACTGAACAGACCAAGTGGTGGCTCAAAGAGGGGAATCTGAGAGCTCACAGATCAAACAAGCACTTTTCTGTACTGATTTGGTGGTCATTAAAGAGACCTAAATGTGAAACAGGAGAGAGATAGCACAGAGGAACTGTCAAGAGAAGGAATCACAAAATCACATGAAGGAAATAAGAGGACTGTAAATTTTTGCTTATTTTAAGAAAAGCAGAAAGGTAAAGACTTCTATGAAACTTTACAGAATAAACCAAAATTTGGTACCAAACTGGGGAAAGTAAATGGTATCTGAAGAAAAAGGTCAAGAAAAGGAAAGTAACTGTTCATTTGCTGAGAATGCACAGCCAGGCTGCACAAAATTGTTATAACCATGAGGGTAGCTTAAAACAGCTGGGAGTGCTACAGAAGAAATAAGGTGTAAGATACACACTGGGGGCAGGTGACAAAAGAAATACATTGCAAAATGGGTCATGTAAGGGGAAAAAAGAACCAAAGAAAGAACAAACCAAGCAGGGAAAATAAAAGTCAGGTGAAGCGTGAAAATATATGTATCTCTCTGGTTACTGTTTGGGTGTTGGCAATCAGTGTATTTTAGAGAGAAGATGAATGGTACTGGAACAGGCACCAGAAGAACAGAAATATTCAGAGTCAGGAGAGGGAAGAAGGAAGAGAAGGGTGAAGGGCAAGGGGGATGTGTGTCTGTGAGAGGAGGGTGGAAATGGTCTGTGACACACCTGGGGGGAAATGGCCAGGCCTCCCAGGGGATCCCCATCCAGAATGTCAGTGCCAGCATTGTAAACAATGATGTCAGGCTGGAATTCATTCAGGGCTCCCTCCACGTGGGTCTGCACCTTCTGCAGGTACTCGGTGTCCTCTGTGCCCCACTCCAGTTCCACCTTGCGTTTTATGGCACCTGAGGGACAGCAAAGCAAGCACTGCTCAATAAACACAGCACTGCTTTGAAAGAAAATGCACCATTTAGGTAAGCAGGTGAAAAAAATTACATTTCTGGAAGCTCTCTCAATACATTGCAATTTCACAGAAACATGAATTAAATAAAACTATTCAACTGCTTGTTTTCTCAGCAAATGTAAAGCACAATGACCTTGAAAAAATTCCATTGAAGAGAGAAAATTAGATGCAGGACAAAAAAATATAATCTGAGATGCAAATGGAAAATGTTATTGAAAAACAGCTGATCTGCAAGTCCAGTTACCGATCAGCAGAGAAATCATAAAGAAAATTATTAACTTAAAAGTAACTTAAATAAAGCATAAGGCAAAGAAAACACTGAACTGCTATTGCAGAGGAAACAGCTGGGGAAAAACAAGATAAATATCACTGAGAAATTATGAAGATGTTTTATTTTTATCACAACACTCAAAACTTCACAGCAAGGGATCATGAATTTATGTGAACTGCTTTATGAATGTATAACAAGATTCAGCTTTGCCCCAAGCATTTTCAATTTAATGTTCTTACCCTGTAATCCTACCAGAGGAGCAAATGTCAATTCTTAATTCAAATCAAATTATTTCTAATGCTTCTAATAAAGCAATAGAAGTTGAAAATGAAGGCTGAGAAGGTAAAGGAAAGAAACCCAAGGTTATGCAGCTGAATTTTGGGTGCTTTTATGGAGGGATGTGTGACTGAATTATTCAAAGCCATGCCAGAGCTGTTCCAAGGCATGACTTCTTCCTCACACTAAATGATGTGGAGTCTCACATCTTAAATATGGATTCAGCCCCCACCAAGTGTGCAAGAATGCCCTCAACACATAATGACAACTCCTCTTGTGATTGCTGCCTTTTGTTCTGCTTTTCATCTTTGCTCAGCATCAGTGAAGCTTTTCTTTTTCATCCTGTTATTTTATATTGCATCAATATTAGTTTCAAAGATTTTTGCTTCTTTATGGTTTCTCAAAGTTTCAGCCTTTCCTGCTTTCTCTTCAGCGAACCAGTGCTTTTCCTCATCCCTCTTTCTCCTCCTAAGCCTGTGTAATCCCAGGCTGCTTTGCTTATGGCTTAACACTGGCAAGGGGAGCTTCTCCCTGTTCTCCCCTCCCTACTGAAGCCCATGGGGCAAAAAATGTGTTGAAGAGGTTCCTGCAATAAAACCTGGAAGAAACAGGCAGGAAGTCCAAGGAGACAGTGATCAACTGGAGTTCACCCTAAGGATCCAAAATCTCGTGTTCAAGCCTCTGCCCCTCTGCAAGGAGATTCCCCCTGTGACCCCATCTCTGCCTGGTCACCCACTGGAAAGGGTTTAAGGGACTTAGCCACAAAAATTCTATTTAGACATTCTTATGCAAAGTGCAAGGAGCTACATATTCACTGGCTCTGGCCCAGCCCTGTGCAGCTCATCCTTCATCTGCAGAAAAGGAATGCTGGAATTCAGTGTGGCACTGCAGCTCAGTGCTTCAGACTTGCTAACAGGGACTGACTCTGTTTTGGTCTTAATCCATCTGTTCAAATGCTGCCATGTGATACATCAATAAAAGGATGCTTTTCTTGGGGGGAAACCCCCCATATTTGCTTGCCATTTGTCTGCCTCTAGACATGGTGTGCTTTTAATGGTCATTTTTAGCTTAAAACCTTGAAGTACTACAATTCTTAGTATCTTTACTAGTCAAAAGACAGCAGTGAAATGCACTGCACCTAACTCTTGTCAGGAATCCAAATGAAGTAGGTTTTTCAGAGCAACAGCATCACTGAAGGAATCCAACAGCAGAACAACTCCCCCAGCAACCCCTGACTCAGTGAACAAATTGAGCTTGTAGTAAATGACAGTGCAGCAGAATCAAAGACCAAATAAACGTGGGGCTTTTGCATTCCAATTTAACCATTATCAAAGCCCCACTAATTAATTGTGGCAGGCCACAAGACACAACAGACACAACACAGCAGGGATAAACAAACCACAACCAACCCAAATCAAGTACCAGCTCTTAATGTGGGGATGAGAGGGAAGGGGGGAGTCCCCATCCCTGCAGGTATTTAACAGCCTAGATGTGGCATTTAGGGACACTGGTCACTGGTGGCAGTGCTGGAGGAATGGTTGGACTCAACCTCAGAGGGACTTTCCAATTTTAAATTCTGTGGTTCTGTTCCAGGACTTTCAGATGCAGATTGTTTCCTTCATGCTTATCTAACAAATTCTACTGGCAAGGCAACACCTGAATATGTTATAACTTCATTCTCAAAAGAACATGAAACCTTTTTACTCACTATCATCTAATCCTCTCATAAATGTAATATAAGGGAAAGATGAAGTTCTAACAACTCTCTTCAAATCAAAGGATTATTCAGCTTCCTGCTCCAAGCCCTGGAATGGATTGCCAACAATATCCACTGACATCTCCCCACACCCTGCACTCCAAAATGTCATTCCTGAAGTGAGGGAAAACACTACAGCATGAACACTGTTATGACACATCACAGTGAGCAGTGAAAATGATGTGAAATTAAAAATAATAATAATAAAAAAGAAATCTGGGTAACAGTGTTGCAAGGAAGCTTTGCAGTAAATAAAGAAGTTAGGCAACAACACAGTAGGTCTGGAATATTTGGGAAGATGAATCTCAGTTATACTCACGTTTAGCAAAACCATCCCCTGGGTAAATATATCTATTGTATGCATCCATAATATAAACCCGAGGATCATCCATAAAGTCTCTCTCATGGCCATTTCCCTGCAGGAAATTTACAGTTAGCTATTCTAGAATGGCAACACAGAATTAAATTCACAGTGAATTCTAGAGTAATTAACGCCACAGAGGTTCTAATATTCATAACTCCTGTGTCATTCTCTTATTTATAGTGCTGGAGATTACTTTGAGGTGTGCAGTTTTGGGGGGCTTGATGGGATCAGTCTGAAGACTGCAGGTATTACTGCAAAAAAAATCCTTCTCTCTCTGAAGGTAATTTGCTTGGATCTCATTACACATGTAAGAAAAATAAGCAAAAATCAGAAGCTAATTATCCTCAAGAGCATAACAAAAGCAACTGTGCCCACCAAACAGATCTATCATCTTCCAAATGTGCAAGAAAAAGTCACTTTCAACTGCTGCAGGAATACTGAGTATTCTTATGTAAGAATTAATGAATAAATAAAGCAGACTACAGCTCTCCTGATAACTCAAGCCTGGGTGAGGTAAGTATTCCCTGGAAAAATTATAAACAATAACAACCCAATAGTTTAACACCAGAAATTCCCTACAAAAAATTGTACTGGGTGTGAAGAGGGATGCTCAAGAGAAAACTCAGGTTTGGAATAGTCCCCCCTCCCCATTTCTGAATTTAAATACTATTCTTTTGTCCCTCACTTATTTTCACTAATATATAAATCATTTTACCACAGCAATCACTAAGATAATTTTATTTAAATCAGTGTATCATAAAGGACCAGAGCCCCTCTCCCTGGAATTTCACTTAAAGTACAGAAACAGACATTTCCATAGATACAGCTGCTGTAATTCAGTTTTTATGCTGACAAATAGCAACTCTATTTATTTCTTCAGCATCTTTGGTCCACAAATAAACAGTTCATGCACACAAGCCTAGGAATATGAAAGCCTCTGGGGGAACCATTTCCTTACGAGAGGTGAAACTCAGCACTGCACTAAGAATTGGAACAGTCACAAGATGAGAGTATCTGCATCCTTAAACAGGATCTGCTCAGCTACTTCAGATACCTCTCATTCCCCCAAGAAAGGAAACAACAGGTGTTTTAATGTGCACACTGAGACTACCAGCACATCTGAAAACCAAAATACATCTCAAGTGTTTTTCAAAACCAAACCATCCCCACGTAGCACAAAACAAATCCACAGCCTGACAGAGAGGCTGAAGAGAACCATGAACACCAAACACCTTTCTGCTGCACCATCTGTGTCCTGCTATCATGGTGATTTTAGGACACATAAGAGAAATGACACAAGATTAAAAACTTGCAGCCATTAGGCTTCCTCGGTGCCCCAGAACGGTGTAAAAATGGTTTCTTTAGACATAATAAATCACCTGAAATGCCTCAGGCTGGACATCACTTTGGTGCAATAACTGCCTTTCTAAAAATACCATCTCTGGCCTCTCAGGATTTATTTTGCAAATCCCACCAGAGCTGAGATTTGATCTCAGTACCACAGTAACTCACTCCACCAGGTGAAGAGGGATGGATCCTTTACTTCATTAGCTTGAAGCTAGGCTTAAAATTAAACCACTGAAAGTCAAATCCCTCCCCTGCAGAGGCTGCTGCAGTGACCAGGCGTTGGGAACCAGCTGGGATTGTGTCTGGAGAGATCCTTGCTTCTCACGCGAGTGCAACGCAGCAAGGTTTTTCATGCAGCCACATGATGGAGCTGCAACTCAGGTTAATTTCATTAAACTGGCTTAAGAGCCTTTTGGGCCATAAAATAACTGAAGAATCAACTCTTCAGAGTTTTTCATCATCTCTGATTAACTTTGTGTTCCGTGATTTTATGTTCGTATTAAAAAAAGGTATTTATCACACACTTTTATTTTAAGCAAAACATCCACAGCACTGAGTACAGGTAAACTACTCACCTGATGGGCATCCAGATCAATAATTGTGGCTCTAGACACTCCTTGTACTCTCTCAAATAAGAACTGGATATATAAGCAAGGAAAAACATGGGAAAATGTATGAATTTAGGTGACAGATTGAACTGGAAGCTCTAAGATTGCACAGTGCATGACTGTTGGCATTTGAATGGAGGGTACATCTTTTTGTTACAGTCACCAAACAAACTGAGACATGATTCTCATACATTTAATGTAAACATCTCATTATTTGACATAAAAAGGTAATTTTTGTTAAAATAAAAGCCCTATACATTTCCACCAGATAAAAGGAAGAGGCCAGGCCCACTGAGGGATCACAGAGCTGATGGTGACAGCATCCAACTGCAACAGCCTAAAATTCAGTGTTTATGAAAAGCTGCTGTAAGGACTGCGTGCCTTAGAGCCATTTTTAGTGACAGAATTAATTTCTTATTCTGTCTGGGAAGAAAAAAAAGGCTTTTACTTCTTTGAGTTTTAACTTTGCTGCTAAGTTACCATCTTTAATACAGACATAGTAAAACCCAAAGATTTTGTACAAACTGTCACCCACTGTTTTCTCAATCTGTATTTTAATGGTAGGTGAAAAAAGAACACTGTGGATTACTTTTCTGCAAATTGCCATGTACAGAAATTAGGATGTTATGTCACATGGTGTGCTACAATCATTAGAGCTCTTTAGTGTTTGATTATTACTGATACTTTATAAATATTCTAGTATACAAATATACCATAGCTCATTTGATAAAAATAAGCCCTAATTGCAGAAGGCTCTTACTTCAGCCATTCAACAGCTAAGTACCAAATGCATTCATTCCCATTTGGTGACTATTTTGGAGACATTCGCATTTTTATTCATGAATGTGAACCAGTCTGAGCCCTGTACGGTGCACTTTGATTCAGAAAGAGGATTTTTGTCTCTCTATTTGTCTTGACTGTCACCACTGAAATCAATGTGGAATGCTCAGGTTCACCTGCAAGGCCAGGAGAATTATCACTGAGGATATTAGAAATCCATCTGATTTGATTTGGAGTGGTTTTTGCAAGACAACATTATCAATGCAATTACAGTCATGCCTATTTACATTGATAATTCTGACCCCTGCAACTCTTCCCTTCCACTTTACAACTCTCCATATCCCCATTCCTGCCCATCTGGAAATAGCTTCATTTTCTCTTATTAAGATGTAAATTAGTTCTTAGGAATTCACATGGATTTCTCCTCCATTTGCAGAAACAGCACAAGGCAGTGGTTTAAGAGCAGTTCTTACCTTGATGGCCAGTGTGATGTCAGCAAATGCACAAAATCCTCCCCCTTTGTCACTGGAGCAGTGATGGAAACCACCCCCTGAACAGAAAAGTCGAAGGGATGAAAAGCTACAAATTAAACAAAAGCCAGATACTAAAAACATTGATGGGCTTTGCAAAGAGATGTAAATGAGAACATTCAGATGCTCTTAACACACTCTTTAGGGTATCACCAAATTTGTACTCACCCACGTTGATGGCCCAGCCTCTATCCACAGCAAGCTTTCCTGCCTTAAAAAAAAAAAAAAAAGATACAGTTGGAATTCCATAAACAAATGAGGCAACAGCTAATTTCTGCTTCCACCCCAAATCACTCCTGGTATTCCAACGGGCCCGTGGAATTTTCAGATCTTTCGCCACTGAACCAGATCCCCGAGTACAACCCTTAACAAAAATGCCCTCAGCATAAGGAGCTGAAAGAGTATTTGCTATTCATCTGTATTTCCTTCTCTGGCAGCTGGAAAAGGGAAAGAGCAGCGCTGGAAAAAGTAAAATATGACAAAGAAGCTCCTTATGTACTTCATGTTCATGCACTGATTGAGGAATGTAAGCTCAAAATCCTGGAACACAGACATAAAAAACCAGAGTTCCAGCTGGGGATGGGACCAGACAAGTGCTCCAGTGTGAAGTGTCCTGGTACTTGTACTTTTTATAGGATAGAACACGCAGGGTATAGATTCTTATTGCTCTTTTGCCCTCCAGTACAGGAAAACTGTGCCTGTATCTCTCCTCTGAACTCAAGTGACGTTTCAGGGAGGGGAAAGCATTGACAGGTAAGAGATACACAAGGCTTAAATGATGTAATTTTAACTGAAAATCCTGATTATTTTGGCCAGGAAAAGTCATACAAGCATTTAAGGGCAGCATTGCTTAACTGGTCTGTTAAAAGTAATATTACTTTAAGATATTCCTAGTTACAAGTGAAAGAAAAAACAGGGAGAGAAAACATTTAAAAATTATTTTATGTCTGTAGTCATGAAAAAAAAAATTACATATCATATCCAAAATGAAGTTTGGACAGTTATGAAATCTTTATAACCAATATTTACATTTGAGTGGTTTTAATTCAGTAGTAGGACAACTATTGGCATGGTAAACATGATCCTGCTATGATCATGCCAACTTACACAAATTAGATTTTGGGGAAAGACTGCAGTTTCTGAACTATAAAACCCATTAAGTCCCAGGGAGAACATATTATCTGCAATTTATCACACTTCCTAGGGATTCCTCACCAAAACCCAATCTTCCCATATTGCTAAAATATCATTAAAAAGTAGAGAAACTCAACAGGAATTTTTGTAATAAACAGGCCCATCAGGAATAGCAGAAAATTGCACTTCTGACTTGTACTGTACAAATTTTATTGTCTGATGAATAAAATTTGCTTTTAAAGTACATTCCTATTTCCCCATAATGAAAAAAAAAAAAAAAGAAAAAAGGTTAAAATAACAGCACATGGCCTCAAGATGAATCCCACAGTGTCCAGTAGTGGCATCTGTGTTTCAGAAGCCATGAGAAAAACCAGACCATTGGTAGGTGCCTCCTCTACCTGAGCACATTTCCAACTGGTGAACACACACCTGGGAGTTAAAGATAGCACAAGCACAGTGAAAAACATAAGCAAAGCAGAGAAAAGGACTGCCTAGCTGGAACCAAGCTGAAACAGGCTTCACACACACCGAGCTCCTGTCAAGAATATCCAAGGCAAAGCATCAGGAAGCTCTAAACTCTTCCCAAGTTCCTCTCTCAGACCACTGCCTTCATTCCTGTGACAATCTTGCAGTGACAGCATGGCTGTAATGAGAGGAAACTCTGCAGGTCCCTGCTCAGCAGGACTTGCTCTGAGTGACAACCAAATATTTTTAAGCACCTTGAACTATGTGAAATTCTTTCTCCCTCCTCCTCTCCATCTCTGCTTTTGCCAGTTCATGCCTTCTTGGAGGAGGCAGCACTTTTGTCACCTGGCCTATCACCATAATCCAATACATCTGAAGACTTATCCAGAGCCCAGCAGGTTCTTTCAGAATTCAAATCCTTAAACAGTGCTTTAAAAAAGTTGGTTTAACTTTTGTATTTCCCAGCCTAACTCACCTTAGACATGTGGGAGCTGCCATAAACCCTGTTCCTGTATCTGGCACGGCAGCACTGTCCAAGGCTGACAATCTCAGTTACAGAATCACCACAACTCCCAAATTTACAGTGCTTGATGAACAAATTTCAACATGATAAAAGTGCATCAAGAGCTCCTTACCATTATTGTTCCTCCTGTCTGGGTTCGTAGAGGTTTCAGAACTTTTCTCTGAACAATGAAATTGGGAAGAAAGGCAACTGGTGGAATTTCTGTGATTGTAGCCACAACAAATGACCACTGCAAAGGGGAAAAAGAGAGTTCCAATTAATGTTTTGTGGTTGGATGATGACAATTAGCTCTCTCATTAGTTATTTATTGAAAAGGTGCTCACAGGTCCTTAGGAAGAGTTTTATTATTTTTAGATGGAAGTGACCACACAAGTTCTTATTAGTGACCTCTAAACAGGTTCATCCTCAAGTTTTTAACTATGAGAATCATCGCTTCCCAGATTTTAGGATCAAAATGTATCAAATCAGCAAGTTTTCAGGAAGGCAGTATTTCAGAAAATATAATATCCTTCAAATTGGGAGGAAGAATTTTAAAATGCCCTTTGGCTATGCTTGATATATTGTTCAAACCTAAAATATCTATTCCTGTGTGGAATCAAAAGGATATACCAAGGAGAAAGCAAACACAAACAAACAGACAACTGAACTAAGAAGTTCAAACACTTAAGTGAACACACAGTACAAACTTTAGCATAGAGAACTGATTAAAATTTATTTAGCATATTAAACACTTCTGGAAAATGTTTCAAGGAAACAATTTGTTCAAAAGTCTTCAAGGTTAGAACACAAAATATTTGCAATATGCAAATGCTTTTTTTTTTTTTTTGCAAACACATTGATTACTTCAAAGAACTCAAAGAACTTCCACTAACACTGCTACTAGTGATAACACTGCTAAATATATTTCAAAGCCTAAGTCACAAGCAAGAATATACCTGTCCAACCAGTACTGACACACTGAGGGACTGAGGATTAGGACTTGCCACCATGTACAGAGAGTCTGAACAGATCCTATTTTCTGCAGCATTAGGAACTGTAAGGAGACTGAGGGCACTGGCTGCCCCATTCATGCAATGCCTAAGTCCTAACTATATTTTACCAACAGTTAATTTCAAAATCTCTCTACTTTTATATTTGCAAGACATTTTTCTGTTACCATCTTATCAGCTGTCCATCACAAGGTGCTTTAATTATTTTTTAGTACAGTCAATCTTGATAAAGCCCCTTTGCAAGACATTTTAGCTTTTAAACAAACACATTATTAAAAACTATATTCAATCCTGTTGTTCTAAAATGGAAATTAAAAGGTCACATTTGGATAAAAAATAAATTTTACCTCAAATGCGAACGATAATCACACAGAAAGTTTTAACAAAGTTTAAAGTAAGATTAATGTCAACAGAGAGAAGTGGGAGCAACCATGACTCAAACCAGCAATTATGATGCAGCTGCAGGTTTTTAGGTGGAGGTGAGCAGTCCAGGTGTGGTGGGAGTTTTGGCTCCCAGGCTCGTGGTCACAGCTGGGGCCATTCCTGTTGCCACTCGCTGCCCACACCTGGGCCTGAACTGGGATCAGTGATTCCAGCAGAGGGGGGGAGTCACCAACTGGGAGCAAAGTCTGGGGGTTCAAGAAGGCAGCCACACGTGAAGGAAAATGCTTCTCCACTTAGGAACTGAAAATCCGTGGAATGTTTTATGCTTTATTCTTCAGTGTGCTGGTTTTGTTTTCCACCGTTCACCACAACAAATTCCCAGACCAGCTTTATCCTCAGCATTTGCATTTCAGTGTTGGCTCATGTTTGTTACCATAGAACTTCTCATGAAAAAAAAGGGAAAAGCACAGTCAGAAACTGGCTCTAACCTCACTGCCTACCTCCTTCCCAAAGGTCAGAATGCTGACACACAAGAAATTCACTATTTTACATAACACTAGAAGAAGACAGCAAGTGGAAAAGTACTGCAAGCAAACGACCCACAGTCCAGTCACTACCTTGGAGATCTAAATTCTTCAGAGGAATAACTGAGGGGGAATTGCCTCAATTCAAAAGGCCAGACTTTGTTGTGAGGACTCAGCAGAGAAACAGGGAGACCCTTCCTGCAAACACAGACCTCATTTCCAGCAGCAGAAGGACCTTGTGCACACCTTTTTGTTTCTCTTCTGCCAATGCTCAGCTGGCTTTCAGCTGCTGCTAAGACACCAATCACCACCTACTCTTGCAAGTGTAGGCAATTTCCTACCAAATTCATGTTCAGATTTTAAAGGAACACTCAAGTGATCCATTATTTTAGGAGACCTGGGCATTCTGAAAAATGCAAGCAACTTTGTACTCTTTCCAGCTGATCTAATATAAAACTATGCCATTTATACCTATTTGTCTGGATTTAAAAGAAAAATAGCACAGTAGACTTTGGATAAGGCAATTAAGAGCTTTCACAGGGCTTTTCAACGTCTAGGACATTATTTTGCTTTTGCAACTAAGCACTTTTATCTTTGCTGCTTGGCAGGAATCTGCTGGTGCAACCACTACAACACCTTCCAGTTCCTACACTTGCAGGAAATATTCTCTCAAGAATAGGGGGAGAGGAGACACCCAGTTAATCCCATCTGGATACACACAACAGGGCTGGTCTTGGCCACAAGACACAAGTTATACAAGTGAAAGCATCCCATAGGTACTAAAAATATTATTGTGGCATTCCAATCTGAGCTACGCACATTAAACCCTGCTTCAAAGAAGTGATTCAGGAAAAAGAGGTGGGTGGTTCTATGGAATTAAAAGTTCAATATCCAGAATAACTGCAATAATATCAAATCTAATGATGCATGAAATTGCATGTAACTTCATAGCACAGAATGAAGAAGCATAAGAGAATTCGGGAAAGCAGTTAAGAGTGAAAAGGTTCACACAAACAACAGATCATTTATACAGAAAAATAAAACATTCCAGAAATAGCAATCCAAGGACTCTTCCACTGTGGAAGGGCATGGGTGACTCAAAATAACTTCTTTTGAATTATGAAATGGAAGAGTTCTTTTTTTCTTACAAATCCATTTTCTGCCCTCCAAGCAGAGTTGCCTGGTAAAAGTAATGTTACCTGCACTCATCTATTACCCAATTCCACCCACAGATGACTGGGTAGATTCAGAACCAGAAATCTCACACGTTTATGCTTCAGAGTCACACTGAAGTTAAACAAACTCATGTTTCCTTTAGAAATATACAGGGAATGTTCTTCATCCCCCCCTGCAGTCCTGTGAGCTGGCTCTGGAAACCTTCACAACAGATAATGTGCTTGGTTATGCCCTTTCATTGATCTTTCAACTCTCTCCATATTCCACTGATGGAGGCAGTGTCTGACTATGAAATGAGTACTTGCCCCCAACAGACTGGCCACACAACCCCCACACACATGCTCTGTCAAGATTACATAACCCCAAACCCCATAGAGCAATCCCTGCATTAGAAAACATCCAACAGAGTACCCCCATGTTAGTGGTTTCTATTGTATTTTCAATTGCAGAACTGTATTTTATCAGAGTACAACAAAACTTACACTGCTCAACACTAAAACCCTGGCACTAACAAGAATATTACTGACATCTCAGACATTCTAAGTTTGCCTATGTTTAATATCCCTGAAATATCCTTCCAGGTCACCTATTTCATATGGTAGACCCTCTTTCCCCTCTGTTATCCCTCTGTAGTGTGAAGTGCCCAGTATTTCTGCGGTTTTCTTTCAGTAATCTCAGTAACAATGTAATCAGTTACCACAGATACCATTCTATACCTGTAAGGCTGATTTAAAACAACTGTACAAGACATCCACTGCCTTTGACACTCACTCTGGACAGTTTGCTGGAAAAACAAATGAGCAGGTACAGCACCTTTAATTTATTAAGGTAGCGCCTGGTGTGAACAACCAAGAGATCTTCATCAGTCGCCTCCCGTGCCTGCACAATCAAGTCATCTGCAATTAGTTTTTCTTCTGCAACAGGAGAGAAATAAAAATTGGCATTGTACAGCACTGCTTAGCTCCCCATGACCCCCTCCAAACACTCTGCTCTGATCTTGGTGTGGTAACTCCCTCTGTCATGTTCATTGCTGGAATGACTTTAGGTTGCTCAGAGTTTGCAAGTTTTCCAAATACACCCCCTCTGTCACAGGCAAGCTGTTCAGGTAGTGTGTGTTTGAGAAATATTGTGTACAGGAAGTTTTCAGAGTGTGCTAAGATCATGGGGAGTTGAACTGAAAGGACAAACAGGTAATGACAGAGGATGAACATACACTGGAATCACACAACTCCTCACAGTTCAGGGTTTAGAGCCACCATTATTATAACATGCTTTAAAAAATCCCACAGTTTATACTAGGATTTAATCCCCTAAATCACAGAAGAATAAAGTAATAAATCAAAATTCAAAACAAAGTAATGGCTTGGATGTTCATGAAAGCAAACAAGCTTAATTAGGATATTTATATTACCCTCTACCTCAATCTAATTCCAAGAAAAAACAAAGAGCAGATATTCTTTCCCTTAGAGACCAAAAGATTATTTTAAAACTTTGTTTTATAAGAGCAAGTTACTCCAAGAATTCAGAATGAGTGCATATGATCACGACAAACAACAATTATAAGGAATCCTGCCGATCTTCCCAGGCAAATTTTGATATTTAATTGCTGCACAGCTGTAGCCTCCTAAGCCTGTATCTGTTCTTTAATTTTATACTTGAAGGAGAAAAAAACAACTCCGAAAACCGAGAGGTTTTGCTCTGAAGTGTTCTACAAGAACAGCACCTGCGACAACATTTGTTTTGGCAAGCTTCTGTTTCTCCTGACAGAGGCTTGAGGGACAATTCATTCATGCACTGGGGTCAAACAGAGCCAAACTCTGGAAAGATGCTCACTGCTGATCTGCTCAGTGATAAGGCACAGGGGAGGTCAGCTGTTGCCAGGAATTGCTACACAGCTACAGCAAACCAAGGGCTCTGGGGCATCCTGGGCCTACTTCCTCCTTTCAAAGGACAGTAAAACAATTGGGAAAACCAATTTTCTGTGAAATCCTGAGACATTTGAGAATAGGCATGTCACAGAAAAAGAGCTGGAGGAAAAGGGTTTACACAGAAGAAACAGAAAGGCAAAAGTTCTGATTAACTAAGAAAACTGTTGTGGAACTCAACACTAAATTATTTAAGGTTGGTAGAGGAAAAAGCCAAAACTCATCTACTAAGTTTATTAGAGTGTTCAAATTGTTTGACTTCAGTTAAAAGGATACAAGTCAGCCTGCAGTGGGAAGGGCAATCCTGAACTGCCAAGGATCATCAGCTGAAGGAGTCATTAGGACCACATAAAGAGAAGAGGCCTGGCTTTGGGACAACCAACAGCCTTTGAGCTGGCAAGAGAAAAAGCCTTTTTTTTTGGTTGTTGCTTTTGGTTTTTACTCCTGATGAGGAAGTTCGTACTTTAAATGAAGAAATGTCAAGATTTCACAGGCCCTGATCCTGCCTCTGGTTCTTACATTTGCATCTCCTTAAAGCATTTCTACCTGTATCCCACAAATGGTTTAAACAGCAATAATTAGAAGCATCATAGGAAGCTCTGCCTGTACTGTACTCAAAGCTCTTTCCAAACATCATCAGAGCAGAAGGATGAGGCTGCTAAAGAATGGACTAAAGTGCTACAGCGGCACTTCTCCCTCAGCCTGAGGAGCCCTGTGTGCAGTCCAGCTTGAGTAATGCAGCAAACCATCATTAACACCTGGTGTTTCACCAGCCACAGGAATGCCCCAGCTCCTGCTACACCAGGTGTAAAGGCAGGGAAGCACAAGGCTATAGGAAGCCTTGCACACTGCAACTCAGGTCTGGTAAGCCCAACACAAGCCTGTACTAACCACGTAATTTTCTTTAGGTTTTGTGCAAATGTTGGTTTAAGAGGCGCCTTCTGTTATGTTTTTACCTTTCAAGAAATTGATGATTTTCCCCCATTTCCCTGCATCAAAGGGGTGCAGCTTCTCCAGTCCCATGAAGGTGATGTTGTAGTCTGGGGAATACACAATGGGCCAGCATCCCAGAGGGGGGTCCTCGTACAGCTCCGTCCTGTGAGGCCTTGGCAAGCAAACACACACCAGTCACCACTTCAAAACACACTGACCACTTCTGCACTGAAGGCCCAAATTACAAATTAGTCCTAATACCAACTTTACAATTCTTAAACACGGTATTTATTACAGAAAAACTGAAACATTTGGTTCTCTCCCCTTGCCTTTCCAGGTGTGTCAATCAAAGGTGCACCCAGTTTGCAGACAACATAACCTTCATTACCTGCATGATTAGATTCTTATTTTAAATTCTGTATCAAAACACACACCACAATGCTTCTAACAACAGAAGCTTGGAAAGGTTTCTACGCTCCTTTCCTAGAAAGCAACAAACTATTTTGTGACCGTCTCAGCTAACTAGTAAGCCTTAGGTTTTTATTTGCAGTGCACAGAACCAGGGACATGCTTGTAACTCCGGATGTCACACCTGTAACCTTTAACCAATACTTTCCTCAGCCTCCCCCTCCAAATCACTGTATTTTCCCAACATCAGGGAACACAGCAGAACCAGCTCACAGCCCTCCTTCACAAGGCATTCACAAACCCAGCTTTATTAAATGCTCTATGTTTACAAAGACACACACCAATTGTTTTGTGGACGCCTGTGTGCACACGTGGGTCAGCAGGTCAAACCAAGGCTGAGATGGGATTCTGTGCTCACACTTAGCCTATTCCACCACCTGCTGGTTGCCTTCTGTGCCCCAAACTCCACCTCTCTGAATCATGCCGAGACCTCTCCTGCTCCCCGAAATGTAAAGTCTGGAAAAGGCCATGCAACATACTGTGCAAGACACAAGGGTCTTTTGTCAGGTGAACAATACAAACAGAAACACCCTTATTTCCAGCCTGAACATGCTCAAGAATACCCTTTCAAAACCCTGTGAGAAGCAAACCAAAGGAAACACGAGAACAATGGAGGTTTCTCCCCAGAACCCGCAGCCCGGTGCCTACACACGGCCCACGCCGGGAGCCAGAGCTGCCCGGCCCTTCCCTCGGCCTCCCCGCGGTACGAGGCGGGCTGGGACAGCCCCGGCTCCGACAGCGGGGCCTGGAGCCTCGGCCCTGCGGGTGCTTCGAACAGGGGCATTTCTCCGGAGCCCGGCGGGCTCCAGGAGGGACACCCCATTCCCGGCAGGACTCCCCGTTCCCAGCAGGACTCCTCCCGCCGGGGCGGGGCTGGGCCGGACCGTGTCAGGCCGAGCCCGCGGGGGCTCCGGGCGCTGTCGCAGTCCCAGCCCGGCCCTGCGGCTCCGCGGCCCCCAGGCCGGGCAGTGCCGGCCGGGCCCTCCCGCCGCTGGCCGCTGGCCGCTGTCCCCGCTCCCCTTGCCCCGCTGCCGTCCCCCGTGCCCGTACTCACATCCCCGCCTCCGCCGGGCCGCGCAGGGAAGGGCCGGCCCCGGCTCCTCCCGGCGCGGGGCGGGCTCACGGCAGCACGGGCGGGGCCGGTAGCGCGACCCGGGCCCGGCCGTGCCGAAGCGTGCTAACACCGGCTCGTACGTGGGACGGACGGGCTGTGCGCCATGGGCGGTGTAATGCAGCCCCAGACGGCCCTTGTCAAGGGAACTGCGAGGTCGCAGGAGAAGCCGCTGCTCTGATGTTGGGGGGGTTATATAAACGCAGCGTCAAGGGCCTCAAGGCGAATCCACACTAACGGTATCTTTGGATGGGAAAATACGATCCTCGCTGTACAATAAAATTAACAGCTCGTACCAGTAAGTCCTCCTAGGTCTACAGGAAAATGAGGAAAGCAAAGGTGAAATAGTGATCCTGTCTAACAGCAGCGGAACTGTTGGTGCTTTTTACTGCTCAGGATTCACCCCAGGGACAGCATCACTGAATTCAGGCACGCAAGAAAAGGGTTTCAAGTCAACCCCCATTTCTAAGCATAGTTAATTAATCCTGTTTGAATATTTACAACAAGCATTTCTTACACAGTTGTACAGCTAAATCAATAATATAATGAAAAATGGTCCATCAATATGAGCAGTATCTATGAATCCCAGCATAAATGCCCAGAAGCACTCTTTCTGCTGGAGGAGTAATGTCTCTTTACGAGAGTCCCTGATAAATGTCTTTTTTCTCAAAATATGCTGGCTTTGGCTTGGCATTCAGTTTTGATGGATGCCTGGGCTTCACCTTGGTATTTATTTAGCAGCAGGAGACTGTTACCCCATGAAAACATTCTATCGCTTTGACATTATCTTTTAATTAACGTTTATTTTGTTCTGGTCCTTTGTGTGCTCGCCTCAGTATTCCTCCAGCACATTTACCTTTTCTTCCTTGTTCCTGATTTCTTAGTACTTGGGATTTAATTAGAGTTTGAGTGTTTGGTTAACAAGCTACAAACACAGCTTGTTAATGTTTTAAGCCCTTCACGGGGCTAAATTTCTACCATGTCCTTATTTCATTTTCATTTATACGATTACTTAAATTAAAAATCCACTGACAGACTAGTTTCCATGGTTCTTGGATGTCATAAATTGTTTTGGAACGCTTCCAGGGATGGGGACTCCACCACTGCCCTGGGCAGCCCAGTGCTTGATGAGCCCTTCCATGAGGAAATTCTTCCTATTACCCATCCTGGACTTTTCCCTGCACACCCTGAGGCCGTTCCCTCTGCTCCTGTCCCTGTTCCCTGGGAGCACAGCCCGATCCCCCCCGGCTGTCCCCTCCTGTCAGGAGCTGTGCAGAGCCACAGGGTCTCCCCTGAGTCTCCTTTTCCCCAGGCTGAGCCCGTTCCCAGCTCCCTCAGCCTCTCCTGGGGCTCCAAAACCCTTCCACAGCTCCATTCCCTTCTCTGGACACGCTCCTGCCCTTCGAGGTCTTTCTTGTCCTGAGAGCCCCCTGCAAGAAGTTGTGAAGTTCTCTGATGGTTAAATCCCTTGACCATGATGAATGGTGAAATAGGATAAGGGATTTTCCCTATCAAGAAACAGTGAATTATGGGCTAAAGCCAGTGGTAGCAAATTCATGCCACAGAGAAAGTTGGGACTCTGGAATACTGACATAACCTCTGGGTTACCCCATCCAGATGCAGCAGTGTGATGCCAAATTAAGAGTTGATGCGAACTCCCAGTATTACTTCCTTGAAAATTCCCACTTAGTGCCTGGAGCTGGAATCCCGCAGGAGTTGGGATAACCCCGGTGGATCTGATCAGGCCTGACGTGTGCAGCTCTCCTCCTCCACTGCACGGAGGCAGCTGAGCTCCTTCCAAAGTGGCTCTCTCCTCTCTTGTCACGACAGCCTGTCCAAAAAAGTGGTGTGTGAATCAGCTCCTTTTGGTTCGGCTGTGAGATGCTAATTACGCATCATTAAAGGGCAAGGCACCTTCAAGACTGACATAAAAGCCGTGTCATTAATAGTTTGCTTTCAAACCTCTTTGAGTTGAGGCATTTGAAATAGGTAACATCAAGAAATCTGTCGATAAAATCAGGAATGAAACACTTGTAAAGAAACATAGAGAAAATGGATTTTTAAAATTTACACTGGAACTTGATTTTCCTGTAAAAAATTTTGAATAGTAACTCATTACAGGAATTTCTACAGTAATATAATTGGTGTTTTTCGAACAGGAAATAATATTTTAAGAGACCATGCTACTTTAATCTCTTTGATCCTGGGGCCTTTGATCTGCCATGGGGTGACAGGACTGAGATCAGGCATTTTCTTTGGTGATGTGTTGAAAATGTGAAATTACTGATTCCTGTAATCCAGCAGAGCAGAAAAAGGTCTCTGCTTTTTATAGCTCAGAAAGTGATACAGCTTTCTTCCCTTGCTCAGAGCCACTGGAAATGCAAGGCCTGAATATTCCTTAAAGATAAGATTCTTTTCCTTACAGTGTTATCTTCACTCTAATTAGCCTAAGGCCTCTCCCTCTCTGAATTACACCTAACTGAAATCCTCGCTTCTTAACGATTTGGCATGATCCACAAACCATTGCTCTGTGCCTTCAGTGCTGTGCAGTTTTCAAGATGAGAGACATGGGCTATTGCAACAGAATTCAGATGATTCAAACCCCAGCAAGGGTTTCTCCAAAACAGTCTGTAAATGTCCATTTCAGATTCACTGGAAGGACTCAGTGCCTTGAGCTGATGGCCTTGGAGGAAGCCATAAGACTTGATTTACTCTCATACTCTGTAAACATCTGTTCTTTGACATATCTAACCTGTTCTGATCTTTAAGTGCTTTGATAATCTGAGTGATACTTAGTCTGTTTATAATATGCAAGTGGTGAAGTGCAAGGCACATTTCTGCCCCACCTTTGCCAAATATATTCAAAATAAACACATTGACTCAGCTGATGGGAAAAGTGTAATAAACACTGGGAACATGTTTAAAAGTTCACTATTATACTACTTAGACTACCAGAAAAATGTTAAATCTCAGATTTCAGGACATTTTTTGTTTCTGATAGCCTCCTGCACCTTTCCCATTTACTGTTGCTACACAGGTATTGGACTTGATGGAAGTGGGGCTGGGGAGGGAAAAGCAGTTTTACATCCTAAAGATATCACAGAATCCCAGACTGGTTTGGGTTGGAAGGGACCCTAAAGATCACCTCGTTCCAACTCCCTGCCATGGACTAGGATGTCAGTCACTAGATCAGCTTGCTCAGGGCCTCATCCCGCCTGGTATTGACCACTTACAACCAGGAGCAGGGACTTTCTGCTACCAGCAGCACAGTCATCACTTGGAATGACGTGGAACACCTCTGCTGCCCCAAGAGAGGCCCAGGGATCAGGAAATGAGGTGTGGCCTGCAGGAAGAACCAACATGACACAAAACATACTCAACACGTTTCCAAATCCATTACTGCTTCTCACTATTTGCTTATTTCTGTGCTAGTTTTAGATTCATAAATTGCACTCTAACAATGCCTCCAGAGATGTCCTGGAGGAATTTCAGTCTTGGTGTTCACCTGAGCACAGCTGAGAAAGCAATGTCAACCAGTTCTAAAGAACCTGGAGTTATTCCAAGCTTTGGAGTTTCCTAAGCTCAAAACTATTTAGAAACTCCTTCAAAGGCCTTCAGCTAAAATTCCTCACTGGTGCCGTGAGGTGTTCTCAGGTTTAGATAGGGATGTCTTGTGATAACCAGATGGGACATTTTACTTGTTCTCAACTATCACAGCACAATTCAGGCACAAATTATCAGATAACTGGCTTTATTTATTGACTTTATTACTATTGATCCAGAACTGGATGTAATGGTCACAGAAATTAGAGGGAAGAGACAGGATTCTGCCACAGTGTGCTTTGTGCCCAGGACACTCTTGAGGCAGCCAGGGACCTATGAAGGGAAGGTAACCCCCAGCAGCAAGGAAAGGAAATGCCAAGGAGCCCGCAGCTCTGAGTAGCTACAGCAGGACTCTGGGGTGTGCTGGAGCGTGGCCAGAGGAGCTGTCAGAATCCACCCACAATCTGGTTGTGACACGAATTGCTGCATCACACTCCCACATGTGATTTGTGTTTATTTTCCTGAGAACAAGATAACATGTCATAGTTGTATTGTAATAAAAATTCCTACTGGTGAAGAACCATGAGAGAGATAGAAATATGCATATATTCATATATAAAAATAGTAGAGGTGGTATCAAGAAATACTTGCTTTTTAGAAAGCTTGGTAGCTAGGAATCCTTCATAAATTTCAGATAAAGCTGATCCCTTCTGTTTTCCTCACCATCTTCCATATGACTAATAAATGCAATCAAAACAAAATAAAAACATGTTTTTCAAGCATCTCAGGAAAACTCTTAATGTGTAAGGAGCAGCTCATTTGTTGGTTTTATTCCACGGGCAGATATTTTGACAAAAAGGTTCTGATCACACAGCAGTACTAAAGCTCTCTCATTTCTCAGGCTAGTAGGCTGCTCATCAGCTGAAGGATGCCAATGACCAGCAATTAGCATCCTTCTCATTTAGGAACCCTGATTACATCTTCTAACACCTTGTGTTAGTGCTCCATTGAGGGTAGATTATACCATCTTGATTTGGGGTGTGAGGTGATTTAAAGCAGCAGCAGCAGGGAGTAGAGACTTTTCTTACTTCTCTCAGTACCAAAGAAATCACCAAAATAACAGGTGAAAGCAATCCCTCTCCCTTCCTGCTCACCTGCCGAGTGTTCCAGGCTTCCATTTCTGCTTCCCCAATCAGGCTTTCATTCTAATCAGTAAAATTCAGGAGAGTATTTGTTTCTCTCTCCAGTTTAATTATTATTTTTTCCCTATGAAGATACTAATGTCAGATTGAGTTAAGTTCTGCTGTGACAGCCTGGTCTTTTCTACTGCTCCACTTAGAATTATTCACCTCTATAAAATCCACACTGTAATGCCCCAGCCTGCTCCGTGGGTTTAACAGGATGTTGTTTGATTCATTCTCTCTTGATGGCTTGGGGAAATAGAAGCAGCTCTATGTGGCTTAATTTCTACCTGGCTTTAAACCACGACAATGATACATTCAGGGAAAGGGTAATTCTTAACAAAAATAAAAGTAATTGAAAGTAAAAATAGACAGGGTGACTGAAATATAAAGTGTGGACTGAAAAATATGAAAGCAAATCTGATGCTTTGCATTGCAAAAGATGGAAAGTGCCTTTTTGTATGACAATGTCTGTCATACAATATACCTGGTTAGCTTTCATAGTGACAGAGAGGCACAACCAATGCCGTGCAGTCACTAACTGAAGGAGTTTGTGGGTGTTTATTGTCTGTGGGTAAGAGCCATTGATGTCTGTGGGCCATGAGAGCACTGTAGCAACCCTGCATAAGCACTCCCAGACAGCTCCCACTGTACCTGTCAGTGCAGATGGAGATCAGAGTTTCTGCAGTCCAGTGAGGAAGGGAACCGCTTCTCTTGCTTTCTGAGCCACCGTTTGACCACGAGTTTCTTCATGGAGGTCATGACCAAGTTTCAGTTCCTTCAGTGTCAGTGTCTTGTGTCACTGGCTAAATTTGAGGTGCATCTTGACTTTATTGTTGTTCTTGATGAGCACATGCAGTGTTGTGCTTTCTTGTGCTCTTTCTGATGTCTCTTCAAGTGACTGGACAAGTGATTCGCTGTGACGCCATCGTTGATTTAATTCATGGCATCCAAATGGTATCCACTGATAAGGACAGTAGAACAGAACAGCATGGCTTTGGAGAAATAGATGAAGGTGTAAAGAGTCAAACAGAAGTCATGCAAAACACAAGCAAGACGCCAGCTCAGCTCTGCAAGGCTGACCAAACAGAAGTATGTGCAAAACAATGATCCTGTGCTTTTCAAAAGTGGGAGTCAAGGAACGGCCCCCTAAAAAGGATGTTGAAGACAGACCCCAAAGAACCACATGAGAACTTCCAATAAAGGGTATGACTATGTAAAATAAAGTAGTACATATACATCAAATAAGCAGGCAGAGCTAATGAATATGTAATCTGTGTGTGGGAGCTGGGGTTGTTGGCTTGGAGAAAAGGAGACTCAGAGGGGACCTTATCACTTCTACAACTCCCTCAAAGGTGGCTGTAGTCAGGTGGGGTTGGTCTCTTTCTCCAGGCAGCAACTGACAGAACCAGAGGACACAGTCTCAAGCTGTGACAAGGGAAATACAGGTTGGATATTAGGAAAAAATTTTTCACTGAAAGAGTGATAATGGTCTGCCCAGGAAGGTGGTGGATGTTTTTAAAAACAGACTGGATATGGCACTCGATGCCATGTTTAGTTGAGGTGTTGGGGCATGGGTTGGACTTGATGATCTTGAAGGTCTCTTCCAACCTTGTGATTTTGTGAATTCTGTGTGTGATAAAAACTCTTTACCCAATGCTCAAGGCACTTAATTAGAGGGGGAGTCCTCAGAGTGACCAGCACTGCAATAAACAGTGCCTACTTTCTAACACTCAGACTGTGATGGAAAGGTTCTACCTTTTCGCTTTCAGTATCACCACAAGGAGAGACTTCTATCATGAGGATTCATCACTGGAGCTCAAGATGGATGCTTTGTATTCTGAAGATAAGAGATGTACCAGTAGAAGAATAAATATGTCCAATTTTCTAATTGTCCAATGTGTGCACTGGCTTTATTTGCAACACAGTTGTTTGAAGCCAAGTGGAGTCAGTCTGCCCGTTTGGAGCAGGCCAGGGGTCACTCTGCCATTTTGGGGCAGGCCATGGGTCAGTCACTGTCCCCTCTCTAAATCCATGTCCCACAGAAATTGTTTGGGTGGTTTTTAAGGCAGAACTTTGATATCTGTGCAGCAGTAACAGCAGTCCTGCTGGCACAACCCAACAACCCCACAGGTCCTCCTCACGGCCGGAGGTTGTGAGCATGGAGCCTCTGGGGCAGGATAAAAACCCCCAAGACAGGGAGGGAAAAGGAGGCGAACTTTAAGATCCTTCCAATCCAATCCTTTTGTGATTCTCTGATACTAAATCAGAATCCAAATGAGTTTACCATCCAGTTTACCAGATTTCTGGAAATTCAAGCCTGCTGAAGCAGCATCCTTCAGTCTGGAGAAGGGTTCTCTCATCTTCATTCTATTTGCAGTGGAGGCTTCAGTCATCTGTATGTTGACAGTCTCCAGCATGTCTGTTCTATCCAGAGCAACAAATATTGCCATTGCTGAAATGCTTCTCTCTCTAATCATTAAAGTCAGCCCCAGGCCTGCTGTGAGTCTCTGAGGCAGAACTATGGAAGGACAATCTCTGCCCATCTCTGCTTTTTGGTCAAGTGGCTCAGATCTCTCTCCTGGTTCCTGTACCTGATCACACTTGCCAGGAGGATGCTCACCAATGGCAGCAGAGTGCTGAGGAAAATGGGATCAGTTAGAACTGTACATTCCCTCACGTTTTCACTGTGAGCTGATGCAGGGGGCAGGGATTCCAGCTCATTGATCCCAGGTGAATGAATTGCTTTGAAGATTAAAAATAAAACCATGAAAATCCTTGTGTTGGGTGTTTGTAGAGCATGTACCAAGTCAGAAGGAATCAAAATAGACTTTTGACAAGTTGGGGGTTGACTCTTCTGTGTGATGCATAAGCAGCAGCCAAACCATTTTCCTCATCAGAGACCCCATCCCTTGATCAGTGAACTTAAATGTTAAGTTTAATTCTCTCTGCTGTGGGCAGTGTTTGGTTTGCATGCTGGCATTACCTAAGCAGGCTGGTTTCTCTCTTTCCAGATGCCAGTTTATGTCATGGGCATCACCAGCACTCAGACTCCTTTCTCCTTTGGCAATGCTGTGCCAGGGTTAACCTTCCACTGGTCTGTCACCAAGAGGGACACTCTGGATGTCAGGACAAGGCACAGTGAGGTAAAGTGTGTGTGCGTGTGCAGTTTGGGAAAAGGAAAGGGCCACATCAGGGCAATGCAGGGAATATTGCTGCCTCCTCTGCCTCAAAACCCAGGATCAGTTGTCAGCACCTGGGTGCCAATGTCTGGGCTTTCCATGAGTCCAGCTTCAATCCCTTTCTCCTGTCCAAGGCTGCTTTTCAGCTTCCTGCCAACTACAACTTTGCAGTGGATGTTTATGGCAGAGTGAAGGGAAGAACAGGCCTGAAAGTTGTAGTGAAGGTCCTGGATGCTGCAGCCAACCAGTTCCACAACATGGCAAGAGAACTCTCCGATGAAATCCAGATTCAGGTAGGATGGTTTTCTACACAGTTCATGTTGAAGTATCTCCTTCAGAACTGGGCTGAAGTCTGTCTTTGAAATCAGGTATTTGAAATGCAGGAGTAGCTCCAGCTTTGGTTTGAGTGGTTACTCTTGTTTGTATAATGTTCCTTATTGGGGCTCATTCAATCCATGGGCTCATGGGAGCAGGGGTCTTGGAGATATAAATTTTTTTGAGCATGTTTCTGCCAATGTAAAGGTCCTTTTCTTAATTGATTGAGAAGAGACTTGGGGATTTTGCTTTTAATGTTGAATTTTCCCCATGTTCACTTACTGCTTGTTCCCGACTGTCTTCTCCCCTGAGAGGGAGAAGGGCTGCTGGGAATGTGTCTGTTCCAAGGTCCAGGTGTTATGTGAGTTGAAATGTCTGAGTTTTTCAGGTAACTAAGCAGTGCCAGCTCAGGCCCAAGCCCCAGTCCTTTCCTATCCAGAAGGAGATTTGGTGTGTTCCAGCAACAGCAGGTTTAACACCTCGCGCTGGTACAGGGACTAGAGGTTTTTGCTTTACAAAATAAAACAAGCAAACCCAAGCAGCGAGGAGTGAAATCACTGAGCCAACGCCCTGGGCTGTCCTCACAGCCCGGGCCTGGCTGTCCCTGAGCCGCCGGCCCGGAGGGCTCCGCGGCAGATCCTGTGCTTCTGGAAGTGCCCATGTTGGACACTGCGGGATCTGCTCGGGGCAGAGGATTCCCCTTCGGAGCTGCAGAGCACAGAGAACGCCCTCGCAAGAAGTTTTTCCCTCAGCAGCTGGAAGCGAACCCAGCCACGAGGCGCTGCCTCGGCACTGCCGCTGCTCGGGGCGGACGCGGAGCTCTTCCCTCAGAGCTGCGCTGCTTCGCCTCAGCTCGGGGAACAATCACCGCTGTAGTTTCTAACTAAGTCCAGGCTTTATCTCTGACGTGCTTCGGCACGAGTGTGTGTTTTGTCCTAGAACAGTTGTCTTGTAAATCGCCGGTGCTCGGGGCAACGCCATCAGCGCCGCTGAGGGGAGGCGGCCCGGGGCAGCAGCTCGGCCAGGGCCGGACAGTGGGGGCTGTACAGAGCCTTCCCCCACCTCCTTCTTACTTCTAATTTCTCATTAAAATGTTCTAGTACAGGACGGGGAAACACTGAAATGTCCTACTGAGTACTTTCGGGGTTTTTTTTAATCTATCAGACTTGGAGTGTGGCAAACGGGAATGAGCAGTCATTTCAAAGGCTCAGCTGTTATCAGCAATTGGTGTCCATGAGATTTAAGGATGAAGAGGAAATTCCATCTTTAAATGAAAATGCTTGAAATTCTGGGCAAGTTGTGTTATTTCTGTCGAGGGAGGGGATTGATCCCTGAGGGGGCAGGAGATGTCACCTCTCACAAAGGCACTGCTGGGAAAAAAACCTCAGAAACAGAGTACTAGTTAGAATTGGAGAGTGCTATTGCCATTGCTGAAATGCTTCTCTCTCTAATCATTAAAGTCAGCCCCAGGCCTGCTGTGAGTCTCTGAGGCAGAACTATGGAAGGACAATCTCAGTCCTTCTCTGCTTTTTGGTCAAGTGGCTCAGATCTCTCTCCTGGTTCCTGTGCCTGATCACACTTGCCAGGAGGATGCTCACCAATGGCAGCAGAGTGCTGAGGAAAATGGGACCATTAGTTAGAACTAGAAGTTAGAACTGTACATTCCCTTGTCTTTTCACTGTGAGCTGATGCAGGCGGTAAGGGAGGAAAGTGGTATCTTCCCTGAGCACAACCAGTTTTGTTGCCAGAGGCTGCAGGCAGAGCAGGGAGTGCATATTCTTAGTATTTTTTCCTCCACTGTTGAAAGGGGATGGATTGAATAGCTGACTTTCCCTCCTCACTGAGCTCTAAAATCAGCACAGGCTCCAATTGTCTGCTGGTGCATTTAGTAGTATTAACATCATTACTCCTACAGCTATGACCACTGCCCAGGGTAAAACCCTGCAGGCAAGAGTTTGGAAAGCTGTGTTTACACTGAACCATCTTACTATTCCTCCCTCATGTACCATATCTGTTATTCTAATGCATTTTTTGTTGTTACAGTCACCGGTACCCCTGGCCCTGCTTCAGTCTGCGTTCGCAATTTGCGAACAGGAGCCTGGGAAGGCCCATGGAATCTTGTTACCTGGGAATGTGGATATTCTTGTGTCTCCACAAATTCCAGGAGTTTGGTGAATGCCTGCTCCTTGTGTTTGACCTGTGTTGGATAACACCCCTCAGAGCCACAGACCTTGCTGTGGCTCATCTGCTCCCTGGAATAGCAAGAATGTTTGGGTGACCCCATTGCACACACTAAACCAAACAAAGGGGCACCAGAAACTGAAATATCACACCTGGCCAAAATACTATACCCGGCAGTTCAATTTATCAAAATCACACTGCTTGGTGTCAGCAGTTAGGCAGAGATCAAAGCAAGCCAGCATAGGGCTTGGCAAAATCCAGAGCACTGCATAAAGATCTGGTTTTGCTTAGTAGAGACCGTGCATGGCCAGGAATCCCCAGCAGAACTGTAAGGGGGCCTTGCACCATTGGTAAGGTGTGGTGACACCCAATGCACCGCCCATTATAAACCACACTGCACAGCACAGATTGCAGAGAACACTGAACACACCATCAGTAGATTGTCACCATGACATATATTTATAGAATGTGAGGGAACACATAGCTGCCAGCTTGTCTCTGCACTGGCCACTAATATAGATAGCATTTGCCACACTGCTTCACAAAACCATGCAGCTATTGATTTTTGTTATTATCCCACGGGCATGTGTTGTCATTATAGTGCAAGAGTTCTATTGTCATTACATTGCAAGGGTCCCATATTGCTAGAGTTTTGTACCTCCTTCATGTTACAGACAGCTCCTCTAGGTATTGACTCTTCATTGTCCTCACAACAGCCAATTGACTCCAGTTCTTACCAATCCACTCTTTTATAACACTCTTCTTATTGGCTACAGGTGTGGCCTGTTAGCATCAGGCCTGCTCCTGATCTTTAGTAATTGGTTCAGCTGCAAAGCTGCAACTCTTTAGGGCATAAGATTACATTCTCTACCACCTTCATTTACCCATACTGTATCCCTCTACAGGCATGTGTGAAGATTTTGATGGTATGTGCTATATGAATTTAAAAGATTAATCAAAATCAAGTCACAAACACATTCAGGAATTAATGGAAACTACATAGGAGATGCTTGTACTGTGTTTGCTATTTTGTCTGCAAAGGGCCCTGCAGAAGACGGTAAACACAGCATTTGTGGTTGAAAAGCAAAAAAGGGGAACTGTAGGAGAACAGGAGTGGGGCTGTAAGCAGCCTCAGCCTTGATGAATTACAGCTGTGTCCTTGAACAAGACATGTAAACAGCTTTGAGGGAGAAGAAGCATGGAATGCCGATGTGTGTTGACGTTTACACCAAGAAACAGAAATTTATGACCAATTAGAAAAGAGTAGAAGGCGTGTGCATGTCATTTGTTAGCCAATTATAATGCAAAAACACGCGCGTGTTATGCATGTAACATAAAGTATAAAAAGTTGTACTGTGGGATAATAAATGCGGATGCTTGCCACCATCTTCAGTGTCAGTCTTTGTCCACCGTCACACTACAACTTTTCTGGCTTGCAGAAATGTCGAGATCTGTTCACTAATGGGAGGTCTTGTATGGGTGGATGTGACAGAAAAAGAAGTTAATTATTCTTCAACAGACCATGGTTTGAATTACATGCAGTAGATAATGTTTCAGGGCACAACCTTGAATAATGAGAAGACAAACTGTGTTTTCTAGCAGCCTATCTTCTGGCAAACTATTATTGGTTTATTTGAATATTTGCATGACTGAACAGTCACATTTGGTGAAAAAGAAAACAATTAAAATAGTGTTCTGGGTTTTTTGTTCTGAACAGATTTATATGAAGATAAAATCCAGCATTTCCCTCTTCACAGCGCCAAATTAACCCAAATTGGAAGCCACCTTCACACAATCCCATCTGAACACTTGCAGTGTGCTTCATTTGTTTAAATTGCCAAGACAACCAAGCCTTTGGGGAGGCACCTTCTTCACAGTTTCAAGTGCATTTCAGCTGAAGGCCAGAGGCACGACATCAGTCATCACAGATTACTTTTATTCCTCTGTAAGCGCTCCATTCATTTGGTGTGATGCCGGCATCCTCCCGAGAGTTCCACAAAACCTCCCTGCACGCTTTGGATTTGAGATGAACTAACAAATACCTGAGGTTACAGATCATTAGGAACAGACTCCCTAGCAAATACCTCGCTCCAGAAATGGAGGATTGTGAGTTACCCTGGCTGGGTTTGAAAGCATTGACAGGGATTGTTGCTGTCTCCTGGCAGTGCAATGCACTTTGGGTTTCACTGTCCTTGCTCTTTGCCTCTTCCTGGAGTGCTGGGGCAGAGCTGACTGCAGGGATGCAGGGATAGGGACTGTTTGGCCCTGGCAGCACACACTGATTTCACCTCTCCAAAGGCAGGATTCATTCAGGACACTATTTCCAAAATGCCAACCCTTTACTATTTAAAATACAAGCTTAGGCTGGCTGATATGAACACCAGGCCATGCATCTACTTCAGATACACTCATCTTACAAATCTGGATGAATTTACAGCAAAAGATGCAATTTAACTATGAGGATTTGGAGGGCATGCAGTGTCCAAGGATAAGGACATGCATAAATGTGCTGAGGAGCAGAGCACCTGTAATTGGAAAGATGCATTTTAAAAAGAATTTAGAAAGTTAATAAAATTTTCAGATCCTTACAGATGCTCTTTGCACTGAAGGAGTATCTTATGCTCACCAAATTGGTTTTTAATTAAAATATGTCCTTTATAAGAAGAGCTAGGGTTTAAAAAAGAGCATAGTTAAGTGACTGAGATACTGCTTCACATTTGAATTCTGAAGCAAATATGGTTTCTTGCAAATACTGTTCTTGCACACAGTCTTGCAGTATAACTCATCTGTTTTGTTCACTGCATGAAGAAAATCAGGCATAAGCTGGAAGGAAAAACCCTTTATGGAGTTTGCAGCATAATTTTTTTAGTGGAATAGAATTTCAGTACCTAAAGCCAAGCAGGTGCAACACCTGGTCTGAAAGAGAACTCCAGGAAGGTCAAACAGAATGTGTTCTGAGTCTACAAAAAACTACTACATCTTATTGCAAAGCTCTAGAATGGATATAGTAGCATGGGTTTTTTTCCTTGTTTGTTTCCTTGCTTGTTTGGTTTTTAATTTGGTGTTTAAATTTAAAAAACAGGGCTATTCATTATTTATACAGAAAAATCTCATTTGTCTTCTGCTTTTCACCAATGCTTTCCAATTTAGAAAGGGTCACTTGATTGTAATTAAACCAAATGTTAGTGAATAATTCAGTACCTTTTTTCTTCACCCCATCCTATTCATTAGTTAGAGCCAAAAGGCTGCAACTTTCAAATAATAACAAATCTTTAGTCAATAATTAGTAATAATTAAAGACCCAAAGTTGTTATAGGAGCTAGTTAGGAACAAAGAAGATTCTATTTGTGAAATGAGAACTAATAAGGAAAAAATTAATTTCTCATCAACTTAAATATTTTTTAAAATGTGAGCTTTCATACTCTGTACTCCTGGGAATCTCTTTGTAATTTCATTTGATAAACACAGAGCTAAAATTGGCATCCTTGTAATTAATTTACACTATTACATAAAAACATGGGGAGAATAATTCACAGAGAGAAACTGCATGGTGCAGTTGCTTTAAAGCTTTTTTCCTTTTTCTAAGAATTATATCAGATATGTAGTTACATAAATCAGAATGGCACTTTGGGGGCTCTTACAGTCTGAGGTGCTTAAAAGATTTACAAATTTTAAGTAGAAATCAGTGATTGTAAAATTAGCCAATACTGGGCTATATGGAGAATCTTCTGTATTTTTTTCCTGTGTTTCACACAACTTTTCACAAACCTCTAACATGAGAGAAAAAAAAATTAACATTCTAAACTAAAAGTAAACTGAAATGAGGAAAAGAAAATTACAAATGGCATGAAAATCTGTTGACAAACACTGTTCTGCCACTTTGGGTGTGGGTCACGAACAGAACTGTAAAGAGCTGTTTGGCACTTCCACTGGAGGAAACATTCAAATTGCAGTTTTCTGCTGGAGCAGAGTTCATCTGACAAAAATCTTTGGTCCTGTAGGATTCCTGTGCTTCCAGTGTAACAGAGCCTGGCTCCAGGTGCAGCATGGGGGGAGATGCTCATGACCTTCTAAGGGGATCCTCCTGTCTCTTCATCACCTCCTTAGCACTGCTATGCAGACAACTGATCTAAGAGGGTGACAATTTACTCAAAAGGACCCACAACCAACGAGAAAGGCCAGTGGGAGAGAAAGGAGAACACAAATATGTTCCCAGGATGCCAAGAGGAAACATTTCTAAATAACACAAAACCTGGTGGTGCCAAGCTGTTGCTTGGTGAGGAGAAATAAAAAAGCAGATGGATGTCGATGTGCTCAGGGAGATCACACGGGAGTAAAAGCAGACTGATGTCACCTTGTGGGGGGCAGCAGCTCTTCTCTGGGTGAGAACAGTCACCCCAATTTCACTGCATGCACTCATCTCCAGAATGGAAAGCAAAGGGAGGCAAATGACCTTCACAGGTTCCACACAAGCCACCGTGAGTTCTGACAATGGGCTTCCAGCTTCCTGCCTCAGCAGTGGAATACAGAGCCTGGCAATGGATTTAGGAACTGTTGGAGGCAGGGCCCTCTCCTGTGATAGATCCCAGGTGAGCGGGAATGACCCTGGCTTATTGTGAACTTCAAAGGAAAACAGGAACAAATGTTTTCCCACTGCATTTTGGGTCTTTTCTAGGCTATTTCTTTTTGCATTCCACCACCTTATTTAGCTTTTGAGCGCTGCTGGGCATTGAGAAGAGTCTATAATTGTGCTGGGTGTTCTTTTCCCCTTAGCAGTTAGTGAGAAGTTAAAACAGGGCCCTGGGTACAGGCAGTTCAGATTTGCCAATCTCCCGTGCTCTCCCCTGCATTTGTCAATGTCTGAGTTCCACCAACTATTATGCTGCCAATTTGCCTGGTTCTGTTCCCATGAAGTTCATCACAGCCTTCTCTTAGGAAGATAAATAATTTTGTTATCTGCAAATCCTGCTGACCACATTTTTCTGTTCTACACTTCATTTCTGCCTTTCTGGATAATGAATGAGTGTATTAAATGCTAACTACAGTCCAGCTCCTTGGGATATACTAATATTAACCTCCTACTGAATTGAAAACTGACAGCCTAATGAATTACAACTCTTTGCATGAGAACAACAATGTTGACATAGGGAAAATCAGGATGACCTGTGTTTTACTCCTAAGCTGAAGAAAAAAACAAACCAAAACTCCTCCCAAAACTTTGCAAGTGCAAGTACCTGCGATTTTCACTGAATTCAATTATGGGCCTTGGGAAAAAAAAAAAAAAACAAAAAAAACCAAAAAAACAGCTATGTGAGGAAAAACCAAATTTAATTAAAAAAGGGGGGCAAATAACCTCTGTATTCCTGTTTCCTTTGCTGTTTATGGAATCATTGAGCTATAAAACAGTACCTTAAGCATTGTCCCCCCATGAAACTGCTAAAAGAGCTTTGGCTAGAATATCCTTGAAACATCAAAGCTTGTTTAGGTATTTGATCCAGAAGGGACAAGGTAAGCATTTATAGCTAATCAAGCCTGAAGCCAAAGGTGAACAAGATGAACCAAAGTGATGACTACTGTAGCTTTAATCATGCTGGCAGGACATGCTGCCTTGTCAAAGTCATTTAGATTTTTCTGGATATCAGAAAAAACCCTGCATTTATCTGACACTTTGGTATAGTATCTGTATTGGACATTTCTGAAAGCAAAAAATATATTTGGAACAAACATCACCAAGCCACATAAAAAAAGAGCAGTTTCTTCGTGTTCTGCCACTGTTATAAAAATTAATATATTAAAACTTAGATGTGTTATAAACTTCAGCAGAAAGTCTAGAGTTATTCCTGGAACTACAATACTTCAGCATCTAAAAAGTATGTAATTTATACAGCAGCTTTAAAAACTCTAATTAGTGTCTTCCAAGTACAAATCATCTTGTTTGAATTTTGTCCCAGAGAAGAGGTAGAAGAATACAAAAAATGTTAATGAATATTCAAATTCTTTTGAAGTGAACCTCCTTTATGCATGAACATTTTGAGGGACCAAATTTTCTTAGCATTTAGAAGAAGTGTGCTACTTCACAGAAAGTGTGCAGGTGTAATAATGCATTTAATTAAAAATTTATTAAACTAAATCTGTGTTACTAAACTAATAAGCCTTTCCATGGGAAACCATAAAGTTCTTTGGGAAATTTGCCATGTTTTACTAAAGTTTTCAATAAGTTCTATCTAAGCAGATTCCTTTACTCAGGTTAGAAGAGCTTACAGAATGCCTGACCTTTAAAATCACTGTCCTATGCCTCACTATCTGCAATGCATTTGTCTCAGGGACATTCTATTCAACCTTTTTATTTGCTACAAATCTGTAGTTGCAAATTCACATCAAAGACAACTTTTTTGCTCCATAAATTAATCCAATTTTTCAATGTTGAATATTTCATTCCCCACAGTAACTTGATTGGTAGGTGGCTTACCTGGAAAAGTGATCCTGAAAGGATTTTAGGAGACAAAATAGAAATCTGGGCACCTGAGTGCAATGTGCACATGATGTGTTATATTCTGTGGTGTATTGCAGCTCCTCCTGCTTTTCCACTGACATTCTACTGCAGGAAGTGATGCCTCCTTTGAAGGACTCACTGTGCATGTAACAGAATTTAGGTTTCTTCAAGGTAGGCAGAAGGAGTTGAATTTTTAGTACTTATGTATATATTAGAATGAAAAAAAAATTTAAATGAAGAATTGCAATTTTACAGTTGAAATGCACACTTTCTAGTGTCTCTGAATGGAGAATTCTGAGATCCTTGTTGTTCAGGTACAGAACCCTCTAGATCACTGCCCGTGCTGAGATAAATGAGATCAGAAGACTTCTATATGAAGAGAATGGGAAAAATAGGAAAGATGATGGGATTTTATACTTTGTCCCATGTTGGTGTTTAATGCATAAAAAATAGCAAACCAAGAAGAGTGTTAATGTTTAAAACAGATTTAGAATTATTGTACTGGAGTGCCTACTTAAGATTTGTGAAGTGTACACAGCATAATTTGCAACCAAGTAACCTTGAAAAAACCAAATTCACTTTTGTTAGTACTATTAACTAAGTCATTAAACATATTCACATGCCTGCTCATAAATTGTATTCATTGTTTTCAAGATTTAAGACTTCTGTGTTCTGCTAAATTTCCCTGCTTTATTTAAAGCAGAAACAAAGGTTGGGGGTTTTGTTTGTTACTTTCCTCATCTTGTGAATTCTCCTCACTCCTGCATTCATTGAGTTGTTGGGTGAATAGCTCATTAATGTGATTTCTATCTGTGTACAAAGGCACAGGGCAGAAGCACTGTTATGTAACAGCTTGAAAAGACACCTATAAATAACCTCCTTTAATAACCATAAATTTACATTAGAAAGGTAGATAAACTCTGAAGTGAAAACTGTTTATTTTTATCTGATGCTGCTATTTCCTAATCTCAATGTTATCAGGCTCATCCTGCATAAATTAGCGAGGTCTTGGGGTTTTATACCATCTGGGAAAGTCTTGCATATCGAATGGATTTATCCCATAGGAACAGGGATCTAAAGAGCTGCATTTCTCTGTGGGGACTCAGTTGTACCTGGCACACACTGGAAAACTCTCAGCAGCATCCCTGGCAGATGAGGCTGTGCAAAGGATGGCAGGCTTGGCTCTTATTTTACCCATTTTCTAAACACAAGTGCTCTCTTGTCTCAATAACCTGAACTAACTCAACCTCGATCAATTTTAAATATTCCTTCCTTGACATCAGTAACTGCTTGCCTTAATTTTGGACATTTTCTGAATTTATGCCTTCCTTTGGCCTAACACCTTGGAAGGAAGGAAAATTCTGGCAGGATAATCAAAATGTTCAGTTTTATATTGCTGTCAGTCCATCATTATCCCTGCAGAAAGCAGTAGTAAGGCTGAGAGGATGTTCTCATAAAACCTGCCATATGAAGGTGTATGAAGATACAAAAAGTCTAATACAGTAAATTGAACATGATTACTGGTGGAGAAAGTTATAAAGAAATAACTGGAAAAGGACACTTTCTGTACTCTGTAAGTCTCCAATACCCATGGAGAGGTAATGCAGTGTTCTGCCTCCTCTGACAGCTCAATTTCTGCAGGCAGCAGGAGCAGCTGAGCAGAGACCGGACCCCAAACGTGCCCCTGGGGCGGGATCCACACCGGGCTGGACGGGGCTGGGGGCAGCTGGGACAGAGGGAGGTGTCCCAGCCCATGGCAGGGTGGGGTGGGATGGGATGGGATGGGATGGGCTTGAAGGTCCCTCCCAACCCAAACCATCTGGGGATTCCCTGAGTCTTTTGCTGGTGCTAAGGGGCACCAGTTGAAGTGCTGTTCCTCTGCTGTTGGTTTTTAGGTACCTTTTAATCTGTTGGATGCTTTATGTACTTCTTTGACTGAAGTTCCTTTGGTGGAGATACTTTTCAAGGCTCTGCAGCTATGGGGGTGGAACCAGGAAGCGAATTAAGCAGAAAAAAGCCCAACAGTGACAGCCATTGAGCTGGTCAGTTGGGAAATACATGTACTTGGAGCTCAGTGAGGGGTAAGAGGGACAAGGGGAGCAGCAGCCTGCCAGGAAGGAAGGAAGCTGACCATCTTTCCCCGTGATTTTTGCAGGATACTGTTCTGCTCTGCAGTGTAAACACAGACAGCATCAATCAAAAAAAGAGGCCCATCACTGTTATTCTGCTCTAAAGTTAATATTCCCAGAACATCTTCTTTGTCAAGTCTATTGACCTGCCCTTTTCATCTCCTCCTCAGCATGGGGTAGGCAACTCCCCATTCTCTTCCCAACCAGAGCTGCATCCCTACAGGAATAGGCATTTCATTAAATGTATTACTAGTGCTTGTCAGTCATTCTTCAGCCTTTAAATCAAATATTATTTTATTTAGAAGGTTCAGGATTGTGATAATGGAGAATGTTTTTCATCATTCTACTGGGTGAGCCTTGATTCTTTCAGCTTAATAAAACTGCTCTTACAAGTAAATTGTACATAATGCATTCAGCTGCTGAAGCTTCACAGAGCTGGCCCTACACTGTTAACACACAAGTACAGAAATACCTACAGGGGTCAGGACTGGAGCTGGTTTGAGTCAGCCTCACCCAGTACATAAATAGTTAAAATAACCCTGCACACCTCATTGCCTTAGCATTTTGCTGAAGCTTCACCTTCTAAGTTGCATTTATTCAGAATTGGTTTTGTTGTTTGGGTTTGGGTTCTCTTGGGGGGGGGGGTGTTCTTTTGTTTTGAAGATGAGTGTTTAAAATATTTTAAATTACTCAGACATTTAAAAATATGAAATGCCTGAAAATTAAGCCAGGTGTTTCTTGTCCAGATAGTGCTTTATCACTGTGCCATTCAAATACTTCCTTTTCTTGAACAAGGATTTAAAAGTGTTTCACTGCCAACAGATCACCTAATAATATATTGATACACATTTTTTTCTAGCTTTATGAAAAATATATTTCCCTCAGAAATTGATAGATTTAAAAGATTTGATCAGACTACATGTCTCTCTGGTTCCTTGGCAGTGTTTTCAGATCTTCAGACCAACCAAGCAAGTCTATAAAATCTTCCAGTAATTCTCTCCCTTTTAGTTTCATATTCCAGTAGAAACATGGTCAGCACCTGGTGCTTTGTTATTTATTGCATGTATTTTGATTGCCTCTAAAATCTCTTGAAATTCTTCCACAAGAGGCCCAGCTTCTTAGGGAACAACCATTTATTGTTTGCCTATCTCCCTCCTTCAGCAGCTCATTAAAGCACTCCCTCTTATCGCTCTGTAATCGCATTCTTTGTGGCCAAGACATTTCCATTTGTGTTCTTTATCGGACTTACTCGGGTGTACATTGATATGTCTGTAAAATTACCTCAGATTCCTGGTGTGTGTATCGTGTTCCCAGTCTGCAGCACACCAGGTAACCCTGAGAGGAGGTGTTTGTCCTGGGAGAAGGGATGTGCTGACTCCTGTGGATCCCACAGCAGCGTGGAAAGGGGAAGCAGAGCAGTGCACCAACGCTGCTAAGTCAGCCCCTGATGTTTTAGTGACTCCTACCCCCGAGGCAGGGGCTCCTCACAGAGCACACACTGCACTGCCTGCTCACCCTCCTCTGGCCAAAAGAAATGCTAACACAGTGCTGCAATGCATGACTTCCAATTCAAGTCAAAAAGTTCAAAAATTCACTTGGTAGTTTTACCATATAATGGAAACTGCAGATGTGCTCATCAATGTCTCTGGCCTTACTCTGCTCTTAAAATTGCTTAATATGCTCTGAAAGATGTGTTGGATGTTTACTTGCAGTACTTCACCGTCATGTTTCATCAATAAGCATTAAGGTCCTAACTGCACCTTGCTGGTCCTTATGAAAATAACTCTAAGAAGTATTTGTCACTGGAAAATTATTGTTCTCACACTGAACACTCATCACCACCACTGCTGATGAGAGAAAGGAAATAAGTTCTGAGATTGCACACCCTGCTTTTAAAGCTAGGAACTACTGGGATACAGACATTTCCTCACCTCATTCACAACACAGGAAGCAAAGTACTCACTATCTACCTCTTATTTACTCAGTTGTAATTGTACTAACTGTAAACACATTGCACTGTTTAGTCATGGGCGATTTTATCACATTCCTCCCTAATATCCCAGTCTTTGCTGAACTTATCTTCCTAACAAGCCTACAAAGAAAGGTTCCAACTTCATTGAGAGAAAAAGTAAAGAAAATAAACAACCCTCAGTATTTTAGTTGGGGAGCGATTTAAAGTGCAAGGGCTTGATTTGCCAACATCTTTAACATTGCACATCTTTCTAGGCCCAGCTCCTATTGACTTAAATTGCAGCTGCAAAGTTCAGCTCTTCTGGAAATCAGACCACACAATTTCATGATGCGCAATCAGAAAATGAGTAATACACACACAGAAGCTGCAGGGAGAAGTGAACTGTCCAGGAGTACACGTTCCTCTGGGATAGAAAGTGGAACAGCATTGCTGAGGTACTGATAAATAAAACACAAGCTGAATAAATAGTGCAAAAAGTGCTCCTATGTAAAGAGAACATCCTGTATAAGTTTACTTGCTTAGAATAAATGAGAACTGGTTAACTTCAGTAATACCACCTAAATTAGAGCTGGGTAAACTCTTAGCTGGTGTCCCTGGGCAGCAAGCTGATCTTCTGGGCAGGATTTCATGATCTTTACTCCACAAAGCTTGCACTCTTCCTGAAATCCATTTTCCTGATGCATACATGTACCATCTCTCTGTCATAGGTAAGGACAGGCAGATCCTCTACATATGGAGCATCTCTCATACAAAGAAAGGCTGGGACAATTGGGTTTGTTTAGCCTGGATAAGCTTTGGAGTGACTTAATTGTGGCCTTCCAGTACCTTAAGGCACTGACAAAAAAGATGGGGGGAGGCTCTTTGCAAGGGCGTGGGGTGACAAGAAAAGGGAGAATGCCTTCAGACTGAGAGGTGTTTTGAGATTAGGTGTTAAGAAGAAATTTCTCCCTGTGAGGGTGGGCAGGCCCTGGCACAGGGTGCCCAGAGCAGCTGTGGCTGCCCCTGGATCCCTGGCAGTGCCCAAGGCCAGGCTGGACACTGGGGTTTGGAGCAGCCTGGGACAGTGGGAGGTGTCCCTGCCATGGCAGGGGTGGGAGTCGGTGATTTAAGGTCTCTTCCAACCCAAACCATTCTGAGATGCTACGGCAATGAATGAACTACAGCTTAGCTGTTAGCACCAGTGTGCCCGGGGAGCATGAAGGGGCCAGGAAGGCCAACGGCACCTGGCTTGCCCCAGCACTGGTGTGGCAGCAGGACCAGGCCCGTGACCGTCCCCCTGTGCTGGGCTCGGGTGAAGCCACGCTTTGAATCCTGCATTCAGCTTTGGTACCCCACGACATAACAGACATTGAGGTGCTGGAGCCTGTCCGGGGGATGGTCTGGAGCGCGACTCCTAGGAGATGCTTGTGGTTAGGCCCGGAGGAAAGGAGGTTTTTCAAAGCACCAGCGCCTCGCTGTTGGCGCCGCTGGAGTTCCCCCGAGGGAGGGCGGTGCGGCCCCGGGGGGCGGAGGGCGGGGGGAGGCCCTGCCCCCGGGCCGCCCTGCCCTGCCCGGCCCGGCCCCGCCGCGCCGCTCCCGCCGCACTTTCGCGCCCCGCACGGTCCCGCCGGCGCGCAGCATGGCTCCCCCCGCGCCCGGGGCGCTGCCTCTGCTCCTGCTGCTGCACCTCGCCGCCTCCTCCAAGCTCAACACCCCCAAGGTGCTGCTCCCTTTCACCCGCGGCACGCGCGTCAACTTCACGCTAGAGGCCAGCGAGGGTTGCTACCGATGGTGAGTGCAGGTGCCGCCGCCCTTTGTCCGCTTCTCCCCCCGCCGGCACCTGCGGCGGCTCCTCGGCCCGCGGCGGGGCCTGACGGCTCCCGGGGCAGCCGGGCCCTCTCTCACCGCTTTTACCTCGCTGCGGGTGGGTTTGGGCGGCCCAGCAGTGCGGGAGCAGACATGGAGATAATCCCTGAGGGAAAAGGTTGTTTGTTTTGTGCAGTGGGGGTTAAACCCGCTGGAGGGGGGCAGTGTCTGCAGGCCGGGCCCTGAGCAGAAGGTCCCTGCTTGTAAAGGAAGCTTCCCGCCATGGCTCCGTGCCCGACATGTGCCTCACACCCCGTGTGCACACACCCCACACGTGTCCACCTGCTTCTCCTTGTACCCCACACCCCCCAAACGCTCCAGCTGCTTCTGCACGTACCGTGCCCACTCTGCCTCCACACTGCCCGTGTGCTCACCCTGCTGCCCTGCACTCCCGCAGTGCCACCCCCCACACACACGGTCACAGTGCCACCCCACACACAAACACACGGCCTCAGTGCCACCCCACACACAAACACGGTCACAGTGCCACCCCACACACACACACACGGTCACAGTGCCACCCCACACACAAACATGGTCACAGTGCCACCCCACACACACAAACACATGGTCACAGTGCCACCCCACACACACACACGGTCACAGTGCCACCCCACACACACAAACACATGGTCACAGTGCCACCCCACACACACACACGGTCACAGTGCCACCCCACACACACACATGGCCTCAGTGCCAGCCCCCCCCCCCCCCACACGGCCTCAGTGCCGCCCCACATGCACACACATGGTCACAGTGCCACCCTGCACACTCACAGAGCCACAGTGCCACCCCCCCCCCCCCCCCCCACACACACACGGCCTCAGTGCCGCCCCACATGCACACACATGGTCACAGTGCCACCCTGCACACACACAGAGCCGCAGTGCCACCCCACACGCACACACATCGCCACAGTCCCGCGTGTGCAGGGACAGCACCCAGAACTCTGCTGCTGGTGTGGAAATGCCCTTTACTCTTGCTGTAGTCGGTAATGGGGGTCCTGGCAGCCTTGAGCTCAGGGTGTGCACATAAAGGAGTTGTAGCTAAGTCGGGAGCCTGTCAGTGCTGCTCTAAGTGTAGGTAACAGCACCCTGAAGACTTCACCTGGGACAGTGAAGTCGACTTTTAAAAGTGAAAGCTTTCCCGGTTTTCTCAGTGTTGAGCACGTGGGATGTACTCCAGGAACTTCTGGCTGGGATCCCCTTCCTGCCTCGTACAGGGAGCAGGACTGGGCAGGGTTGGGCACAGAGGCTGAGGGCAAGTCCCTCAGCCTGTGCACATTTAGAAAGCTCACGGTGGTCTTCATGTTAAACAAATGTTGCCAACTCCTTGTCCTTTCTGTGGAGCTCCAGAATGGTAACTTAATCAGTAATGAGCAGGAGGTACCCACCTGAAAAATAAGCAGCAGTCGAGGTACATTTAGGATGATACTTCCATGAGTGCCAGATGGGTGCGTGTAGCAGTTTTCAGTTTTGTGTTTGGCAGTTACTGAAATGCATCTTAAAGGGCTGCATTTTCATTCTCTGCATTTCTTTGCTTGGTTGTTCTATATTTCTTGCGTCTGGGCTGGGTACAAACCTTTGGTCTGTTAAAATTTATATATTTGAGGGTGCTTATGCAGAAGAGCAGTAATTAATTTCATCCAGAAGTCAACAAAATGAAAGTTCCTAGATGAGCTGCTTGTGGTCATGTAATTTAATTTTTAATGGACTGCTTTAGTGAAAATCTCACAACTGTGGGTTTTTTCTCTTTCTGGACTCGAATTTTTGAAGGCTGCTGAGCCTTTAAGAGGGTTTGGTTTGTGAGGTAAAGTACATTGCATAAAGCTAAACCCCAAAACTCATAAAAGCACTGGTAAAATCTGGAAGTACAGACTCCCTTTCCTGTTTGCCAGTGAGCTGTGAGGTAAGGCTGGGTTGGCTGCAGCCATTCCTGCACATGCCAGGTGCTATCCCGCTGTCAGAAGCACGGAGATCTTTGCTAATCTCATTCTGAAGTCTGCAGATGAAAAGATGTAAGATTGTTCTCCAGAGAAATGCCAGATTTGACTCACAGTTGTATCTCTAATGGAGGTGATTTTTGTGCACTTCAGAGCATGTTCTGTTGGTGCTGTTTGCAGCAATGACTCACATCCCTCATGCAGACAGACCTCAACATCCTTTTCCATCCTCTCCCTCTGCCCTTCAGAGAGGAATTTTGGTTGGGAATTAAGGAAATTACACCTGATTCACCTTGTGTGTGCTGTTATTTTCTGTGGCTTGTAAATGGGCATTTATTCACTTCTGCTTTGCCAGGCCTGGCAGGATGTGGGTTGTGAAACTCGAGGTGTGCTCAGCAAAGCCTCTGGAGGGAAGCAGGAGCTGTGTGTGCCTGAGCAGAGGCTGCAGTTGCATCTGGGCCTCTCTGCCTCCTCCTCCTTGTCCCACAGGCCTGGAACTGGGGGGGGTTTAGGAAGAAATGTGTCTGGAACAGCAGCAGCAGCACAGCCCCTTGCTGGCAGGGTTCCTGTTCCTCTCAAGGAGCTGCTCCTGGACAGGGGCTGTTGAGCTGAGCAATTTAGGAAGTACCAAATGCAGTGGCTTGAGAAATGATGGGTGTGTGTGTGTGCGTGAAAGCAAGGATTTGAATGGAAGTGGTCAGATTCAGGCCCTCTGTGTCTGGAGAGGGGACTGGGGGTTTGTAATATGGGAGATTGTTAGAGGTTAGAGGTGGCCTGTGAGGGCTGTTCTGGTTGTTCAGCAGCATCTGATAGCAAATGACACCTTTTGAAGGTCTGCATTACTCATCTCAAGCGTCCAGAATTCAAAGGCAAGTGTCCAATTTCCTGAAAGATCAGTCTATAGCATGCTGTGACCTTTTTTTCCCCCAGTTTCCCTTTCAGCCTTTAAGTTTACCTCTGAAAGTAGGATATTTTCAAAGTGATTGTAGTGGTGTCTGAGAATTCCACTGATTGAGAGGGAAAAGGTCAAATTCTATCATCATCCCAGCAGACTGGGAGTAGTGGTAAAGTTACAAGCGTGGCTCTAAAGTATTTTCCGATTTTCAAGATTTTCATGCCTTCTGGAGTTTGGGTTGCCTTTATATTAAAATTATTTTTTGGGAAAAGTTTTATTTTCAAAGCACACAGTATTTCCATCTGTAAATATTGTACAGGGTGTTATTTTCAGGCATAAAATACAGTCTGTGCAGATATATTTAGCATTTATATTGCATCTGTATTTGTCTTTTAACTACCTTAATCCATAAATTACACCTGAAAAAATGAAAGTTTTCAGAAGCAGAATTTTCTCCTTGAAACCTGTCATACCATAATAACATTGTCAGGGAGAGGAGGGGAACACACACACCAAAAACCCATTTCCCCCCAAGGTACTCTCCTGGCTGGGTGTTTGTAGCAGAAATTATCTGCAGTGTACAAATATGTTTACATATTTCATTGTTTCCATTGAGTGTAGAACTGAGATGCATGGTGAGGGCTGCTGGAGTGGAAGAGGAGTTTATTGCCACCTTAATGAAAGGTTTGTGTGTGCTCCTGAAGCTTCACTGAGGAGTTTGCATTGAGGTGATTGCTGTGGGAGAGGGGCTGGTGGCACAGTGGTGAAGGGAGAGATGCTGTGGCTGAGGGTGTTGGAGCTGTGGGATGCACAGAGAGCCCCAACCCACTGCACAGTGCTGCTGCTGCTGCAGTGGCTGGCTGGCAAAGCTCATTTTCTGGCTCCTTACCTTGTTGTGGTTTTGTTGTAAATGGATCTTACTCTCCATGTGCTGGCTTGTGTGCTTTTAAAACACTGTATCAGTAGTGTTCATTGAGATCTCTTGCTTTGCTCCAAGACCAATAGTCTCATCCCTGGCAATTTGGGAGCTGTGTTGCTTCCTGGATCACCTGTTTTACCACGGGTCTAAAAAAACCTGACTGACTCTGGCTGAAAAATGCTTTGTGTTAACAGTATCTCACAGAGATACTGTTAACTTCCATATTGTGAGGTGACATCTTAAATGTTTGCTATTTCTCACCTGCTCTGCATTTCCCTCTTGCAAGACGTTGCAGTGTGCAGCAGGATGTTCTCCCTCTGCCTGCCTCACCTGGCTGTGCTTTCCCAGCAAGGCTTCAGGCTCTTGGCAGTGCCAGCAGGAGCTCAGAATTGGTTTGAGGTGTGCTGGGTGGTAAAGTGAGAGGGGCTGTGCTGCTGTGGCTCAGGTGTGTGTGTTACCTGAGAGTTTGGCGCAGAACCAGAGCAGGGGGTGTGAGTCTGTAGCAGAAGTGTTCTCACAGAGCCCAGGAGGCACAAGAAATAATATTGTTTCCCTTAGGTGATGTGTGAATATCACTGCAAGTTTACTGTTGAAAAAAGCTTTTTCTCAGTCTGAGCATCACCTGTTCTGTTAAGGCAGACAGAAGGATTAGGGACTTGTTTGTTTTGGCCAACATTTCATTGCTCAACACCCATGAAATAAATGGTTTAGACTTTTGCTCATTTTTTAGTCCCAAGACTGACTGTATAATGTCCCTGGTGTATTGGTCAGGCCAATCTTCCCAAACTCTTGGAAACTTTCACTACCCAATTTCTGGCCCAAATGCCTGATAAAATTCTAAATGATCAGATCAGCTGACAGTCGTGGTGCAGCTCCACAGAGGTGGATTTTTGCTGACTCAGTCAGCTGAGTTTAGTCTGAGGAGCTGACAGAACAGTATAAAACACTGGAGCAATGAGAATCAACAGTGACTTGCCAGGGAGAGAAACAGGAACAGGTGCCTGATCTTTGAACCAGCTGAAAAATAAATGAAGTATAATCTGCTGAGGTATTGACATGTGGTGTTACAGACCAGTCAATGAAGAGCACAGGCATGGGCTTGGGTAGATGTGTGGATACAATCTTGTTTCTGTGTCTGGGGCCCTGGAGGGGGATGGAAATGGTGAATGAAGCAGGAATTGCCAAGAGGACTGGCGGCCTCTTTGCCGGTGCCATTCATCATTCCTCTGCAACTAGGATTTTACTCTGAAGGAAATACAAATTGGAGACTTTTGTGAGCTTTTTTCCCCTTCCCTCCTCACTCTTCTTTCAAGTGCTTCCTCCCTGCCTTGCTGTTTCTTACAGGCGCTGGCATGGGATCCAGAGCAAGTGCCAGAAATGCTTCCCATTGCTGGCTTCTCAGGATCTAATTTTGCCTTCTGACAAGCCCAGCTCTCAATGTCACACACTGACATGCTGCTGAAGAGCTGCTGTAGTTGGCAGGGGATATAAATTGCATTTTTTGTCACTTAAAGCTGAAGTTTCTTTTTCTTGCCCATCCAGGAGCCAGTAGTGATCCCAGCGTAGTGCTGCTGTAATCCCCAGCCTGGCTGATTAATGCCTTTGCCTCTCTGTGCTTGGCCCTGCATCCAGGTAGCTGTAAACAGAATGTGCTTCTGATATTGCTGAATGATAGAGGGGTCATCAGATACTTCCTATGTTCTGCTGGAAAAAATACTACTTGTGCAGATTGTTCTTAAATATAAATCAATACTAAACCAAGCCTCAGAAAGGCCCACTTGAGTAAAATTTGTACTAGAAAAAAGACATTCAGCTAATATTCTGCCTCCTAAACTACTACTAGAAGCCAAATAGTGGCTAATCTCAGTTTCTCTACTGCAGTAACTGGCTTTTAGCTGTAAAAGTTTGAAAGTTCCTTTAAGATTGGGGAGTGTATGTATGTTTACAGTTAAAATTTAATTGTTGTCATCTTTTTTCCTCCCTTTTTCTAGTCTGAAAAGTATCCTGTAATTAGATTCCGTTTTACAACACTGCTATTAGTGCAAACCACAGTGGTTTTGTATTACAATTAATAGCCAGATATTAAAAGAACAAATACAAACCACAGTGAAACCCCTGTTGTGTTGTAAACACAATCAATACCAGACTGCAAGAATGCAAAATCCTCAAATTAATAACAAAAAATCTAATGGTAGAGAGTATTAAGCAGTGTAAAGAGCTAAATAAAAGTCAATTTCCTACATATCATACTTATTTAAAAATACCTGCATGCAGACTAAGTCAAATGCACATGCTCAGCTTCAAAAGCCAGCGAGGCAAGTACAGGAAAAGCCTTACTTGTGGTGAATGCTAATATTGTTTAAAGAAACTTGTCAGTGTTGGAAAACTCTTTCATGGTTGCCTGAGAACAACAGAACAACAGGAAAATAACTAATTGCTCACTTTTAATCTTTAAAACATATTTTAATTTTCTAGAGTAAAGCTGTGTGCTACTAATACAGAAAATCATGTTATTTTAGAAACAGTGTAAAACCTACTATAAAAAATATGCACATATTTGTGTACATTGTTTAGGTACATAGACTAGATATAAACAAACAATTTTCAGCTTTAAGCTTTTAATTGGTGTTTAAATTGCCCATTGCATACTGCTGTGGGCTGTTTTTTCCTTGATCAGATAAAGTACTTTGAAATTCTGGGTCAGCAGTTGGTATTGTTGTTTCAAAATCCTCTAAAACTACTCCTTATGCAAGCAAAATACTTTTGGGAGCTTAAGATTTGAAACAGGATTTGCAGTTTTATTGCAGTGGCTACAGGAGAGGTCTGTGCTCACCTGGGCTGCAGCTGTTAACTCTCAGATAATTGAGTGTGGTGTGATGTGTTGTTTTCCAATAGATAGGATTTTAGTCAAGGAGAAATTCAGTTTTTCGCTGGTGTGGATTTGTTGGTTGTGCTGGCAAGAGAAGGAGGTGAAATCTGTATCTGGGGATTCAGGCGTACATGACATTGCTGTTTGTTTGGAGCTCCCATCCTGCTCCTTGCTGGTTAGAGAATTTTCCCCACACATCCCAGGTGGGCATTTTTGTACATCTTCTAGAGAAAAACTCCAACCCCATCCAGCTTCCCCATCTTTACTGGGGGGGTCCAGTGCCCGGTTTAGATTGCATTTACCAGATAGCGCAGCGTTTTCATCAGAGCTGCTGTCATCATCCGGAGAAGCAATTCCCGAGCAGCTTTGTCACCCATCAGTGCTTGCTTTCATTGTTTTAATCCTTCAAAGGGCCCTTGTGAGCGGATCCCGGGCACACAGCCGGGGCTGTTCCCTCCCTGCTGCCCGGGGAGCAGCAGCTGGGACCGGCTTGGGCACAGGGCTGAGGGTCCGGAGGGATCTGCAAGGGCTTTGGCTGCTGGAACTTTTCACTGCAGTACCCCCTCAGATGTGTATTGCTGTTAGCTCAGATTTTCTTTCAAGAGGCTTGGTTTTTAACAACTCTCCGACTTTTGTTGTTGTTTTATCTTGACGGTTTTGGCGCATTGGAAGGGAGAGCTGGGCTCCACTAAGTAATGCCCTGCTCCGTGGGCTTAGGGGAAGGTTGCTCGATTCCGTGGTGCAGAGAATGCCGAGCTTGCCTGCCCTGCCTCTGGCCTGGGCTTTCCCTGCGCTGGGGTCCTCGAGGAGCCGCTGCCATGCAGCTCTCCCAGGGGCAGCCGCCGAGCACACAGCCCGTCCCAGGTGAATGGCCGGGGCGGTCTGGGGGCAGAGCCGAGCCGCAGCGCTGACAGTCCCCCCCCGCAGGTTCTCCACGCGGCCGGAGGTGGCGAGCATCGAGCCGCTGGGCCCGGCCGGCGTCCGCTGCTCGCAGAGAGCGCTGGTCCAGGCGCGCTCCTCGCAGCCCACGCGCCTCACCACCATCATCTCTGCCGAGGACACACGTGAGTCTGAGCAACCCCCGCCTCTGCGGGCATCCTGCCGACCTCAGGGAACAAAGCTGAGATCTGGGGGTGCACAGGCACGTTTCAGTTCCTATGCACAGTCATTTTAGACTTCCCATGGGTGTGGGTTTTAACTTCTCTTTGCCTAAGAGAAGTGTTAATGATTTTAATGATGCACCCAGGAAAAAGGTAATTCTTAAAACCCCTGACCCCCCAAAATCCACAAATCAAGGGGGTGACTGAAATATAAAAAAGTGTTTAATAAAAATGACTAACACAAATTTGGATACTTGACATTCAAAAAAGGTGGAATCATACACATTTTGTGTCTGTCATACAATATACCTGGTTAGCTTTCATAGTGACAGAGAGGCACAACCAATGCCGTGCAGTCACTAACTGAAGGAGTTTATGGGTGTTTATTGTCTGTGGGTAAGAGCCATTGATGTCTGTGGGCCATGAGAGCACTGTAGCAACCCTGCATAAGCACTCCCAGACAGCTCCCACTGTACCTGTCAGTGCAGATGGAGATCAGAGTTTCTGCAGTCCAGTGAGGAAGGGAACTGCTTCTCTTGCTTTCTGAGCCACCATTTGACCACGAGTTTCTTCATGGAGGTCATGACCAAGTTTCAGTTCCTTCAGTGTCAGTGTCTTGTGTCACTGGCTAAATTTGAGGTGCATCTTGACTTTATTGTTGTTCTTGATGAGCACATGCAGTGTTGTGCTTTCTTGTGCTCTTTCTGATGTCTCTTCAAGTGACTGGACAAGTGATTCGCTGTGACGCCATCGTTGATTTAATTCATGGCATTCAAATTGTGTCCACAACAAGAGAGCTCTACCTTGAGGATTCACCACTGGAGCTCAAAATTCATGCTTTGGATTCAGAAGGTAAGAGATCTGCTTGTAGGAAATTAAATTTATATTAAAAGTTCTAGCTGTCTGATAGATGCACTAGCTTTATTTGTCACACTGTTGATTGTTAGAAGCCAAGTGAAGAATTTGAAGGAGTTTCTCTGGATAATACATTGTGAAGTTGTCTGTTCTCTTTTCTTTTTTTTTCTTTTGAGCTGAGGTAGTCTAAAGAATTTTGCAAAAGGATGTTTTTGTGAACAGTCAGGTATCTGACAGGAGGTTCAGAGGTGATGTTTGAGACCAATCACCTATTGCTCAATCTGTTTAATTACTACACAGGCGCTCACCTTTTGGACACACCATTTAGGCTCACAAGAGTCAGTGCATTTGTGAATACATTGTTATTTAATAGGAGCAGAAAACTAATGCTTTTTGTAGTCTGTCACATCAGAAAAAGAGCCATGATCTGCTAAGAATTCCATGCTTTCAACAATCAAGTTTTGTGCACACATAGCACTCCAAGCAAGGGATTTTTAGGACAACTACTGAGGGGAAATAATGTGTCAAGCTGCTATAAAAAGTGGAATTAATTGTTTTGTTTACTGTGCCCATCCCACCTGTGTTTGTAAACCATGAATGTTTTGAAGTATGGTGATATGTTAATAGTGAAAAGTAAAGATGTTTTTATCCTATGTGTAGTGCTGGATTCGTGGCTTGGTGTTGTGCAAACTCGAGGGTGCTTCAGGGTTCTTCTTGCAGGGATAAAATAGAGAAATTTCCCAGGGAAATAAGTCATGGTTTGTGTTCCAGTGAGACTCTATGCTTGTTCTGTTTTTGTTTTCATCTGGTTGTTTGATTTGTAGGAAACACTTTCAGCACTCTGGCAGGGTTGGTGTTTGACTGGACAGTGGTGAAGGACCCGGAGGCCGATGGCTTCTCAGACTCCCACAACGCTCTACGGTAAAGTCATTTCCTTTGCTCTCAAAGGATTTGTTCAGTCTGATGTGCCAAAAATATTTCCCCACATCTGGGCAGTTTATTGAACTGATGCCTAAAATTATAAATGTTAAGGGTCAGTTGTTTCAGGTTGAGTTTTTTTAAGCTACTTGACAGCCTGGGCACTTGGTTTTCTGTTTAGTTTAACTGATAGTGTTAGTGAGCAGCTCTGGTAGCTCTGATGCAATAGTTAGAAATAAACAGATGCAGTTGTTGATCTTGCTGGAACATCTCATGCAAAAGGAAGATTTATCAGTAAGATTGTTATCTCAGGATTTTAGCAGAGTTTTATTTTTAGCTTTTTAAGGAATAAAAGTCCCTTTCCATTTCAGAAAGGAGCTCTCCAAACGTTAAGAGTTTCAGGTGTCAGTGGACACTTAGTTCTGGTGTTGAAATATGATTCCTTGTGGGGAAACCAGTTCTCCTGCAGAGCACAATGGTTAACAGCCAACTTCCATCCTCAAACTCTGTCTCCTCATACACTGCAAGTGGAGGGGGGGGAGCCAGCAAGGCTTTGCCCCTGGGCAAGCACAAACTGATTTTGCAGCTTTAGAGAAGCAGCATTGGCTGGGGAAAGCCTGCTAAGCCCATAATACACCTGAAGCTGCAGGTACAAGTGAGAGCCAGAATGAATGGCTCAGTGGGACTGGATATCCCAAGTCCTGGTACATATGGAGCTTTTTCTTTCAGTATAAAGTATTTCAGTATAAGTATTCAGTATAAAATATTTCAGTATAAGTATTTGCTGATGTGATTTTAACCAAAGTAATATTGATATATGCTCTACTGTTAGCATAACTATGATAGCATTAAAATGTTCTACAGGTGGTACAGCTTTGTGAAATAAATCATAAATTGTCATGAAAACGTTAATATTCATAAATGTTCTCCATATGGCTCTACTGGTTTTACTCTGAAAGTGCACATGAAGCCAAGCAGATCATGTGCATAGAGAAGGTGATACCCTATAAAACATGCTCCTTTTCCCAAAATTTCCTGTCATTTGCCCATTCATTGCAAATTCCTTCCCTCTCTTCTGTCCCTTTTCCCTGAAATTTCTAACAGTTACTACAAGTTTTCTGCTTGTAGATGATTTTCATAGTCATTTATAAAATACATCCTGGCTTCCTGAGGGAGGTCAGAGTTATGTTCTGGGTTTGCTTTTATAAACATGAGCTTTGGGTCTTGCACATCAATTCTTCTACAACATGGAGAGTTTTTGCAGTCTCACCTACTGAACAAACTGGAGGGGTCATTGTAGACAACATATGCAGTCTTCTGATAGCTCACAAGCAAGCTTCAGACAAACTTATCTGTCACAGAAATTAGCTGCAGATACCTCAAAGAATGAGTAAAATTTGGATATCTGGTCCCAGGCAAGCATCTTAAATTGGCTTAAAATTGGAAGTGGCTGGGAGTAGATGCTGGTGGTGTTTCTCTGGGGGTTTACAAAGGTTGTTTAACAATTTTTTATTCACTTTGTGATTCACCTTTTAGTATACTCAAGTTCTTAGAATCCACTTACATCCCACCTTCCTATATATTGGAAATGGAAAAAGTTGCCAAGCAAGGAGATACCATTCTGGTGTCTGGAATGAAAACAGGGAGTTCTAAATTAAAGGCAAGACTTCAGGAAAGCATCTACAAGGTAAGATTTCTGAATGTCAGTGGGGAAGATGGATTTCTGAATGTCTGAATGAGCATCTGTCTCAAATTTTTCTGTATTCTCCAAAATGATCTTCATACAGGCATGATTTTTTTTCTTGATTCTTGCACTGTGTGCAGAGAGCAGATCTCTGTCCCAGTCACTGTCCCTTGCATTGCCCTATTGTGACAAAAGTTGAGATGAAACTAAAGAGCCAATTGCAGCAAATAATGTTTTTCACTTCCAGATTTCTAAGTTCCTGCTGCATGGTCTCCTTCAAACAAATGAGCTGCTTTTAATGTGGTTACTTTTCTTTCCCCCTCCATCAACAGGATGTACAGCCTGCGGAAGTCAGATTACTTATTTTGGAAAATATCCTTTTAAATCCAGCATATGACATTTATCTTCTGGTAGGAACATCAATTCAGTACAGAGTTCAGAAACTGAGGCAAGGGAAGATCACAGGTTTGTTCTGTTCTCATTTATTTTTATTTTTTAATGCTCTGTGTGAATTTTTAACTGCTGAGATATTTTTAATTGTGTTTAAACTGCTTTGTTAATGTTTAATACTGTTTTCCTAAGGCACACAGTGATACAGCTGCTTAGTTCTTTCAGTCAAAAAAAAATTGTGACTGTTAAGAATATACTCTTGCAGATTTGTCAAGGATGCAGAGACAAGGATAACTTAAAATAGGAGCTAGCTCTGTCATTTTATATGTTGACAGTCACTAAGGAACTGACTGACTTTCTTACTTAAATCAAATTTAGATTAGTAACTTTTCTAACAGAAAATGTTTTATTGGCAAATGGATTTGCTCCACAAAGTGAAGCCTTTATAAATGTGGGTCAGCTGGCTTTATGCCCGTTTCAAAATGCAGTGCCTTGAGTTTTCCTTCATTTTTCTTTTTCTCCCTTTTGTCTTTTTTTTTTTTTTTTTTTTTTTAAGCTGGAAATCAGTTAAATGTTAGGTCTAAATACTGAGATGATATTAGTTGAGAATTGCAGTTTCACAGATACTAAATTTGCCAAGAAGCTTGTTTTTTGTGTGTGTGTGTGTGTGTTGATGTGATGACAGAAGCGCTATTTTTACAAGACACTGAAAATATTGATTTAATATGTGCACTAGGCATCAATAAAAAATAATCAGCAATAATTAGCAGCAGCTAAACACTGCCACACCTGCTTTTATTGTTTCCTCTGTTTTGTTTCACCTCCAGAAATAGCAATGCCATCAGAGCAGTACGAGCTGCAGCTCCAGAACAACATCCTCCATCCCAAGGGAGATCCCTCCCGGCCGGTTGCCAAGCTGGACCAGACAACATCCACTGTGACTGCGTTGCAGCAGGGCCAAACCAACATCATTCTGGTGCACAAGAGTATCCTTCCTCAGGAATGCTTCTCCAGCCACCACTCTGTGGCAGGGAGACAAGCTTTCCACCCTTGGCAACACAGAAAGATCGAGTTATCCTCATTTGTGCTGAGAGTCTGGGAATCAGGAGCCATGGAAAGCAGCACTGCTGTGAATTCAGTCTCAGCAGAGCTGTCTGATGCCTTGGAATGTTTTAACAAATTAAGTTGGCAAAAGATCACTTAAATCATGTCTGTTCCCCTTAGACACTGTAGAAATGTATGGGGCTTTGTTTAATTTTTGTATTTCAGTCATTATATTCTCTAGTGAGGTCTCTCCAAAGAGCTCACTGCCTTGCAGTGGAGTGGGGGTAATGTTTATTTGCAGTGTGCATTAGCTGTACAATGGCCCCAGAGGCAGAGGAGTCCCAGGAGGAAGCTGGTCCTGTGCAGAGGCCGTGTGTCCCTTGACTGAGCCCGCAGGTATCCGCATGCAGGGCGTGTCCAGGCTGCCCAACAGCACTGTCTGTGTGGTGCCTCCTGCATATTTGGGTTGGTATTTATTGCTGCACTCTGCCTCATTGCTTAGTGCAATTTCTGGCCTTGTTGCTGATTTTCATGCTGTAGCTCCACGCTTCCGTTCAGTGTTAGTTTTCACAGAAAAGTAATTTTATTCATAAAAGTAGCTCAATGTGAAATGGGTTTTATGTACTTTCTTTTATCTCTGTAGTCAGCAGTTTAAAATAATGAATGTTCATCTGCAGTGTGTGGGCACCAGAAGCAAAATGCTTTTCTCCATTAGATAAAGAGGCTGTTGGTTTGTGCAGTTCAATATTTCCTCTTTTGCAGGATTTACAGTTCATCCAGGTGACAGATGGGTCCTGGAGACAGGCAGACTTTATGAAATTACAGTTGACGTGTATGATAAATCAAGCAATAAGGTGTATTTATCTGATGTAAGTTGAAATGTTTAGATACTTTTCAGTGACTCTCTCCTAAATCCCAACTTGCTTTGAAATTATTTAAGTGGTTTCTTATTTACATTGAGACAGGACAGTGTAAAGCTTGTTGTTTCTTGCTTTTTCTTTTTTTTTCCATTTGTTTTGTTGTTGTTATTTTTAAAAAATAAAGCATTCTGTGTGATTCATGTGAAATTGTTGGAGTCTTAAGTGATATAGAAAAGAATAGAAGTTGGGCAAAATCTTTCAGGTTAGATGGGGCTTGGAGCAGCCTTAAATCATCCAGTGCCACTCCTGCCATGGGCAGGGACACCTCCCACTGTCCCAGATTGCTCCAAGCCCCATCCAGTCTGCCCTTGGGCACTGCCAGGGATCCAGGGGCAGCCACAGCTGCTCTGGGCACCCTGTGCCAGGGCCTGCCCACCCTCACAGGGAAGAGCTACTTCCTAAATTCTATATACTAGGTAGCAAATATACATAGTTATTAAAAAACTGCAAAAGAAACGAAATTGAAATAGTTCAGTTGAAACAAGAAAAAAATTATTAAATTATTGCTTTTCAGCGTATTGGAGCTAGGGGAATATTATTGTATTTACCCACAATTGCTTTTGGGATACAGATCTGAGTTGGAGCTAGAGCTCAGCAGTGTGCTGTTGAGGCAATATATTAATGTGTTCTTTTGTGCTGAAGAAGGAAAAGATTAGAAGAATACTGTAAAATATGAATTATTTAGTGGTATAAATATGGGTACTTTAATGTTAAATTACATGTTGCTGATAGTTTAAGAAAAAACTTTCTGTGGAGTTAATGTTATATCTAAAGGTAAAATCTTACTGAAAGACTGAAACTTGCATGGGGAGAGTTCTGATCAGTTCCAGCAGCGAGTCTTTGTGCTGTGTTATTAAACAGTGGTTTGCTCACTGACCTGTTGTGTGTTCAGGGTTTTCTGTCCTCCATTGATGTCAGTCACCTGTGGCAATTTCTGTTTCATGTTTTGGTTTTAGAATATCCGAATTACTACAGAGCTGTCCAAAGAACACTTTGAGGTGCTGCAGTCCTCTCTGAATGGGTCCTATCATTATGTGAGGGCTGTGAAGGCGGGGCAGACCACGATTGATGCTGCACTGACATCAGTAGTTGATCAGGTGTGTCTTTGTGAAAACTCCTCTGCTTCACTGGTAGGCCTAAAAATAATTGAGCTGTGCAGTAGTGACTTCCTAGCAAAAGGAAACCTAAGAATTACATGGGGCTGAGCTGTCTTTGTTTGAACAGATTAAGAGCCAAATTCTAAAATCCTTTCTTCATGGAAACTGTCAATTGAGTCAACAGAGGATTTGCTTAAATTAAAGACTGTGGGATTTTGCTCCCAAGCATGTGGCAAACTCCTGTTAAGGCAGTGGTGCACAGCACTGATTTCTTTTCTCGTGGCAGATCCTTGTGCTGGGCAAGGGGCCTCTCACAGGCTGAGGGAATTTTACACTTTATTGTGGTAGGATCATCACTCATACCCTGGCCTTGTTCTGCAGTCAGTTACATTGGGGAAGTTTGCTATCAATTGGTAAGTGACCTTGAACTCTGGAATGACAATCTGCCAAATGTATCAGCCTGCACATTTCTCCAAATTAATATTCATTAACTTTCTGCTGGTTGGGCAGGCTGCTGAATGTGTGGCTAACTAGGGCACGTGGTGTGGAAGTGAGTTGCTTTTGCTTGAAAATTCAACACTTCAACCCATTTGCTGTGAAATCATTTTAGTGATTCCTTGAGCAGGATTTAGTAGCTCCTTCAGTGTGCTAAGCCACGGTCATTTTCTGTGTCAGAAATGTTCTTTTCAGTGGAAAGGCATCCCCTGAGAGCTGTTTTTGGCTCAGAACTGCAGTAACAGTGTGTTGTGCCAGAGGGTTGTGGCACTGCAGTGACAGCAGAGCTGTGAAGGCCAGTGTTTGGGGGGGCTGAGCAATGGCTCTTTCAGGCTGAATTTTGTACACAGTGGGATGAGCAAAGAGTAAATGTAGGTGTTGAGCCTCCAGATTGGCTCTCCAAATGAGGTCTCAAAACAGGAGCAGTGAAAGAGTGTATTTCTTCTTGCCTTTTAAATTAATGTGGGCACCTGGATCTTCATAGAACTCACTAGTACTCATTTAATCCAGTGGCACACCTTGCTGCCAGGAGCTGTTTGCTCACTAGGAATTCCTGTTCATAAATGGTCCTAAATAGTTTTCCTTCCTCTCTGAGGTGTTTTCAAGGATTTGTCTGTACCTAAGGACTAAGCATTAACTCTGGGAAGCTCTGTGATGCCATTTATAACACTGTGCTTTTGCACTTTGCAGGATGGAGGTGTTCATACCTTACCAGTTCCAGTGCAAAACCAGCAGGATGTGGAGATCTATGTTCCAATATCTCTTGTACCCAGCATTCTGATGTTTCCTTGGCAGCCAAGAGCAGGAGTCTACCGGTACACAATCCAGGTATGCCAAAGAATACACTCCCAGCTGCAGGGAGTGCAGCTCAGGCAGGCACACTGGGGCATGACACCACTGAGCTAGGGCTGACTTTGGATACTTTAGGCATGGTGGCATCCAAAATCTAACTTGGAGGAACTTCATGGGACATTGGTTACAGGAATTTATTGTAAATGCAGGGCTACCAACGAAAGAAGGAATGATGAGGAGGACTCTTTCTTATTAGAAAGTTAATTTATAACTTTATTATACTATATTATATTAAAGAATACTATACTATACTAAAGAATACAGAAAAGATACTTATTGAATGTTAAAAATATAATAATGAAAACTCATGACTCTTTTCAGAGTCCTCATTGGCCAATGAGTTAAAACAACTCACGCTGGAGTTTAATCAAGCAATCACCTTGAGTACACAATCTCTAAACACATTCTACATGAACACAACACAGGAAGAAACAAATAAAATAAGAATTGTTTTTCTTCTCTCTGAAGCCTCTTGCTGCCTTTCAGCTTCCCAAGAAAAAAACTCGTAGCGAAAGAATCACGTTTAAAAAGTGTGAATACCCTAGGAATTAATATGCAGTTCAAAAAGCGCCAAGAAACCAACAAACATAAAAAACTCCACTGACCTCCACCTTTTGTCTTCCCTTCCTCTCTCCCTCATGCATGCACCACACAGTTGTGCCTGGAATGGTTTGGAATTCCAGGAGCATCCTATATCCAAAGATCCACAGCGATCATTAGAGGCTGCCCTTTGCTGGCAGGGATGGGAAATATGAATGGGAGTGTGAAGTGACTGCAAAAAGGGCATGGCAAGATTAATTAGCAGCACTCTGCCAGCTTTGGACATCAGTATTCCTCACTGGCCACACACCTCGTGCTCCTAATACTAAGTTCCAGGGAGGCAAAGGCCACAGCTCGTTTACAGAAGGGATGATTTCCATGTTTACTAGCTGTGTCTTTGCTCCCAAGCTGTCACTTATTCCTTATGCTTCATGAAGCAAATGGTTTTTGTTGCAGTATCCAGTATCTCCAATCTAAGTAGGCAAAAGAAAGTTGTGCTTTCTCAGCCCAGACTCTTATCCCAGGCCAGTGATACCCAGACCCTGCACTCAGGTGTTGGATGCACAAGTCCTACCTCTCCCTTTTAGCATAAGGTGGTGCTCACTTTTGGATCTGTGTTAAGTAAACCATATCCAAATAGGCAGCAGGACACTTGGTGCCAGGCTCTTCTCCCAGTTAACAAGGGACAGGATGAGAGGAAACAGCCTCATGTGTAGAGTGGATGTTAGACAGATTTTTCCACAGGAAGAGTTGTCAAACACTGGCACATGCTGCCCTTGGCAGTGGTGGAGTCACCATCCTTGGAAGGGCTCAAAAATCCTGGAGTGTGGCACCTGAGGATGTGGTTCAGTGGTGGATTTGATAATCTCAGAGGTCTTTTCCAGCTTTATTGATTCAGTGACTCCATGGAGAGAATCAGTCTCACAGGATTAAACTGCATTCTCCAGTGGAAATCAAAGGCCAGCTCCATTGAGTTAAGCCCTGCATTTCTATTCGTGTGTTCTGTGGGATTAGTTGGCTTTTCTTTGTGCTATTCCTGACCACACCAGCAGAGTGTGGTAAAAATGCTTAGTAATAAATCTGCATTTTCAGTGCTTCATAATTCTGCTGGAGTTTTCCCTGTAAGGGAAAGGTAATGTGGTTTTGTTTCCTACCTCTCTCACAGTTCTGTTCTCACCTTATCTTGCATATGTAATGAAGTGTTTCACTAGAGAACATTCCTTCATGGTACTGCAATAATTGTGTCACTGTTCTTACTTTGATATTTTTCTATAAAAACAGAAACTTTTCTCTCCCAAGATTTAAATTTTGCTGAAACTTTGACTTTTCTTCTGGTCTCTCCATCCCACAATACCACTGGTCAGCAGCATTCACAGAGCTCAACTGTTCCTGCCTCTCCATCAGAGTTTGCCTCCCACTCCATAGCTTCAGTCAGGCTATTTCAAATGGGTGAATAAAGTTTTTCTGAAAATAAATGGAAAGGGATTTTTGGATCTAGCCAAATTCTGTTTATAGCTGAAGTAATTCCCTCCAGATGGTATCAGAGTGCCTGGCAGGCTTTCCTTTGGCAGCTGTCTGGTTTGTTGGGGGTTGCTTTGTTCCTGTTTGTGCTAATGAGGTGGTTTCTGTTGCATGAGAGGTGCGGTGCCAGCTGTGTGAGGCTGAGCACAAGGAGGTTCTGGGGAGGGCATTGCTCACAGTGACTGTGGAGCTCCCTGCCAGGCTCTGGGTGATGGTGAGGCTGCAGGGGAAGCAGCTTTACCCTTCCTCTCCTCAGTTCACACTGACTGCCAGAGAGAGAAAATGTAGTGAGGTGGCTGGGGTTTATCCAGGGACCCTCATACAGTTATTAAGAATTGGGTACTTCTGTTTTATGTTTTCTGCTCATCTCCCTGTTTCAGCTAAAATACCTTTACAAATATCCTGAGCTCTTGGATTCTTTGAGCTTTTCTCACCACATCCCAAGCATCTCCTCTAACACACCACTACCTGTTTATTAATTTGTCTGTGTCCTTCTGTAATCAGGTTGTGCACGTGCTCAGAGGAAGGAAGAAGGGAAATTACCCTCCTCTTCATTTTCTTTTTGTTCTCTTTCCCTGGTAAAAATTACTAGCTAAGTGCCTGCATAATTTACATTTGTTTGTTTTCCACACTGTCCCTCTAGACAAGATTTATCACCTTGTTCATTTTTAATTATGAAATAGGTTAAAGGAAATGTTGAGGAAGTTAAAGAAATTAAAACAATATACATCAAAAAATAGCTCCAGTGTTCACCTGTGTTTTACTCTGATGGAACTTTTGACATTTGTTTTGGCATGTGAAAAGCTGAAATTAAAAAGAATGAAGGGTAGAAATCTTATGTCTCTCTTGCTTATGAAGTTCTGAGATGTTATTTTATTTGTATGTCCTGTTCTCAGTGCATTCCTGGTTTTCATGCAAAATATCCAAAGCTGCGGAATTTGAGAGCCATGTACTTGAGTAAATGTTTGAAAGATTTTCCCCTCTGTATTTCAGGCTCAGGGTGGAAGTGGCAACTTCAGCTGGTCCTCTTCTAACCCTGCAGTAGGGACAGTGACAGTGAAAGGAGTGATGACCACGGGGAGTGAGCCTGGGCTCAGCATCATTCAGGCACTGGACGTGCGGAATCCGCTGCATTATGGAGAAATGAAGGTGAGAGATTCATTGTTCAGTGATTGGTCTTGAATATGGCTTTTGGGAACAGCCAAGGCAATGAGAATGCCATAGGTATTCCCCTTCCAATTCCTGCCCTGTGGCAGGGTAAGGGATTAGTTTCAGTTTGTGCTTCAGGGAATCCAGCACTGTCCAGTGCATTAACTTTACTCCCATTTTTGCCCCTTCCCGATTTCCTTGGCAAGTCTTTTTCCCTGTTGGAAGTTTTAAGTGCAAGAAGGAAATGGTAAGTGACTCCAGGCCTGGCCATCTAAGCAGACAAACCAAACTAAAAATTCATTCTATAGGGTGATAGGTGAGTGTCCTCCCTTGATACCAAAGGGTGACAGTTGTTATCAGGATGTACAAGGAAATTTCTGTCTGGAGAAGTAACTGAAGTGAGCACAGTGCTGCAGACTGACTGCAGATACCTGAACTGGCCAAGAGAAAACAGTATTATAGGAAAATTAGGAGAAAATGGCAATGAAAACTATAGCTTCCAAGAGGAATATTGTGATGTCTCTGCAGACCATCCCTTGTTCTTAGTCATGGTGGTCAGTGTGTGGTGTGGAGTGAGGGGAATGCAGGAACAGTACATATGGTGGCCCCAAAGAGAAGGGTATGACATTAATTAAAACCTGTTCAGAATGTAGCTTACACACTTGCTCTGAAATAATTCTGTGAACAACCCAGGATGCTGCTTTTTAGCAGTGCAGCAGTTACCAGCTGGAGACACAGGAATGAAGATTTTTTCAGCTAAAACTTCTTATCCTCAAACATAAGTCAAAGCCTGAAGATAGAAAGAAACCTTCTGTCCACGTGAGCTTTCAGAGCAGTGTTTTGCACAATCTGAATAGGTTATTTTTGAATGCCTTTTTTCCTGCGTTAGGAGCTGCTTTCTTTGTGGAACAGCTCTTCAGAGTTCTGTTTACTGACCTCAGTGAACAAGTTTTTAGTAGTAGTAGTTTTAGGAGTAGTTAATCCACACAGATTACAGCTTTAACTCTGTCCCATATGGTTTGGTATCCTGAAGCCAGTTGCAGAAGATTAAGTAGTTAAAGATACTGCAAATAAAAGCTTTGATCACGGTGATTGCTATGAAATCTGTGGATTCTTTAATGGATGCTAAACCTCTCCCAGCTGGTGATGGAACCTCCTGGAGATAGCACACAGCTTAGTCCACACTGCAAAATCTGTAAAGCAGCAGTGTTACAGGAGCAGCAGTAGAAGGGAGCTCCCCAAGCTGCTGTGGGAGCAGAGCCCTGACCCAGCCCTGTCCCCGCTGTGGGAGCAGAGCCCTGACCCAGCCCTGTCCCTGCTGTGGGAGCAGAGCCCTGACCCAGCCCTGTCCCTGCTGTGGGAGCAGAGCCCTGACCCAGCCCTGTCCCCGCTGTGGGAGCAGAGCCCTGTCCCTGCTGTGGGAGCAGAGCCCTGACCCAGCCCTGTCCCTGCTGTGGGAGCAGAGCCCTGACCCAGCCCTGTCCCTGCTGTGGGAGCAGAGCCCTGACCCAGCCCTGTCCCCGCTGTGGGAGCAGAGCCCTGACCCAGCCCTGTCCCTGCTGTGGGAGCAGAGCCCTGAGCCAGCCCTGTCCTTGCAGGTGTACGTGAGCCAGCCCAGCGCCATGGAGTTCGCTCCCTGCCAGGTGGAGGCACACGTGGGGCAGGTGCTGGAGCTGCCCCTGAGGATCAGTGGCCGGACCAGCGTGGACAGGGAGGAGCTGCTCCCCATGAGTGACTGCTCACAGCTGGAGCTGGTGGTGGAGCTGGAGAACCCCGGCGTGTTCAGCCCACTTGAAGGTGCTTTAACTCCATCCCTGGGCTGGAGGTTAAATTGGTGGCAGGTCACACCTCTCCCAAGTCACACTTCTCCCTTAGATCACTGATTCATGGCTCTGTGCAGGATCCCCACAGAAGTGCCAAACCTCAGAGGGGAGGGGGGCCAAGTAGTTTTATTTTGAGGATGTATTTGCTTTTTTCTGCAGAATGGTTTGAGTTGGAGAGAGCTTAAAAACTCATCCAGTCCCACCCCATGCAATGGGCAGGGACACCTCCCACTGTCCCAGGCTGCTCCAAGCCCTGTCCAGCCTGGCCTTGGGCACTGCCAGGGATCCAGGGGCAGCCACAGTTTCTCTGGGCACCCTGTGCCAGAGCCCTACCACCCTCTCAGCCAAAAATTCTTTCCCAGTATCCCATCTAGACCTTCTCTCTTTCAGTTTGATGCCATTCTCTCTTGTCCTGTCCCTACATGTCCTTGTAAAAAGTTCTCTCCATCTTTCTAGTAGGCTTCCTCCAAACAGCCGTGTTGAATTTGATGAACATGCCTGGGCATTTCTTTCCAAATAAGCTCTTGTATATTTTTAATTTATCTGACAGGAAGACTTAAGCCAACTGCTGATTTCTGCAGTGGAGTGAGAGTGAAGGCTGAATTTCAGGGCTACACCAGGCTGGTGGTTGTGTACACCCATGGGCGCGTGCGCCTCAGTGCCAGCATCACCATCGCCGCCTATCTCCCACTGAGAGTGAGTCTGCTTCCTCTGCTCCTGGAGAGATCCAGGCTCCAGCACTGGGACACCTTTACATGACAGGGAACTGCTTGTGTAAGGATAAACTGAGGTGGGTGGGTTCACATTCCACCACTGGCTGGTTCAGTGAAGGAAATGTGAAAGCAGCTGAGTCCGGGGTCAGTAGATGGAAATGCAGAAGAGGCTGCTTTGTTAGCTCATGTGCAGAGGCCTAGCACTGACTGCAGGCTGAAGTCTGAGTATTTCACCATAGCTTTCCCTCAATATGGAAAAAATGTTAGTGCAAATCCTACAGATTGCTGGTTATAATGATGTAATGTGATGTTGTGAAACACAAACTGGAAATGGTTATGGTGTGCTAAATGTCAGGTTAATTGCTGTGGTGGTGAGCAGCCCTGGGTGTCCCAGGGATGCACATCAGTGCAAAATTTGTTAGATAGGTTTGAAGTAAAACTTGTGTAGGAGAATAACTACATACACAGAACTGTTCTGGAGAGAGCACTGTCAAGTGAAAGTACAATTTGACATACTTTCATTCATTTTAAATACTTATTTAAAAGTGTAGCAGAATACTATCTCTCTGTGCTCAGAAGAATATATTAAGGGTCTCTCTTTTGTTGTAGTTCTTCATGAGAGAGATGTGATTAGAATGCAGCTAAAACTTGTCTTTGGATCCGTGGCTTCCTTTGAATCTAATCCAGCTGGACAGAATCCTTGTGGATTTTGGTGCAGCTCTGGTTTTCACTAAGTGTGCTGACAAACCACTGCATGGGAGAAATCACAGCCTTATCCAAGTAGACCTGTTCCATTCAGAAGGAGGTTTATTTTGTAGAGCACAACCAAACGGTGTGAATACATGATTAATTTTTAATTAATTAATTAATTGATTACAGGCTGTCGATCCACCATCTGTCGCTTTAGTGACTCTGGGTTCCTCTAAGGACATGTTGTTTGAAGGAGGACCGAGGCCGTGGGTCCAAGAACCTTCCAAGTTCTTCAGGAGTGTTGCTGCTGAGGATGCAGAAAGCATTGCCCTGGCTTTACTTGAGCCTCCCACACCTCGAAACAACAACCAGCACTGGGTTAGGGTGCTGTGCAGGAGCCTGGGAGAGCAGGTGAGTGCCAGAAGGGCTCGCTGTTGCCCTCCACCAGGCACTGGGAACTGCCTCCAGACAGATTTATGGTGCCATATGCCTGTTAGGTAGCTAGATGCTTTTATAATGAGCCAGTAAAGAACTTGGGTAAGTACATTGTTTATGCATTATGATGCACATTTTAGAGGGAGCATTTCACAACATTATGTTAAAAAGTGGTTTATGATGGATTTTATTGCAGTATAAACCCAAGTTGTGGAAGCCTTATGTTGTGGGATGCCTTGAACATCCTGATGAGTGCAGGCTCAGTTTGCATGAACAGGATCAGAGCAGAAGGTTACTGAGCAGGCTGGCTCCTCTGTCTGACCTGCTTCTCTTAACTTCCAGTGTAATTCTGTTTATTCTATCAAATGGCAGCCACAGGAATTGACTGCTCTGCTCTCTGTGCAGCCTTGGTGAGCGTTGCCATGCTCATTCTCCAACTGGTTTTATTCTCACCAACATATAGAAGTGATTTCTCCTGCTGTACTCACCCTCCTCAACCCATGAAGCTTTTAGCTTCAATGTAATGTTTTCCTCTGCAATTCTGCAAGGCCTAAGCATTTTGGTTGGGCTGCCAAGTTCCTCTGGTTTGCTCAGTGGCCACTCACCAAAGTGGAGCTGTTTCTGTAAGTGCAGATTCAAAAGGAACTGCCTTGGTGTTGCTGTGCAGGACTGGCTGTCCCCAGCAGGTCACACCTGCATGGCTCTGCCAGCACCAGTGCATGGGGGATGGGGCAGGTGCCCAGAGCTGCCTCAGCCTTCTCTCGTTTTGTGTGCACTTCACTTTGCTGAAGGCTAAGAAAGGAGTGGAAAATAAAATATGAGATGTTTTTAAACACACTGAAGTGACTATAAATGTTGCCTTTGGGCTGTTCTGTTCTCACTCTGCAAGAACACCTGCTGTTTCCTTTTTCAGTTACAAGAGATTTGTTGTTTGAATCAAATTTGATAGTGATGAACGTGAACACCTAGGAAGGGTTCCCAGTGACAGTATTTTCATAGAGATAAAGACCTGTTCTTGAAATATGCTGCCCCTTTTACATCTTCCTGTGTTTTAATAGTGCTGTAAGTCCCCAAGAATCATATTTTTGCTTTTCATTCTGATATCACAGTATAATTGAGACCTGCCGAATACAGCATGCCCGAGCTCAACTCTTTCCTCATTTGCTGTTTTCAGGTTATTACCTTAACAGTTGGGAACAGGCCCACAGTCACCAACCCTTTCCCACTGGTTGAGCCTGCTGTGGTGAAGTTTGTCTGTGCTGTCCCTTCCTGGCTGACTTTGATTCCTGTTTATGGCAGCCCTCAGCTGGATCTCTCCTGCCCTTTGCTCCAGCAGAACAAGCAAGTGGTAAGCCTGGGAAGTGGCAGGAGAAGAAGGTGTTCTTACAGCTGAAAAATCAGCATTTGGGGCTCCATGTGTGAAACAAAGCATCTGAGCTGCTGCAAGAGGAGCAGTAACTGGAGCTGTGGCCACACTGGTGCCCTTGGGAGCTTCTGCACAGAGCAGGCTGGGGGGGTCCTGCAGTAAATATACAGTGGATATGTGTAGATTATTAGGCATAAAGAACTTTGCTGTTCTGTTTTTCTTCCTAACTGGTGTTGTCACATGTTGGCTGCTGAGTAAACCACGTTTTGTCATGTTAATATTCCCAGGCAAATGTAAAAGTCATCCTCGTTCCCTAAAATGAATCATTTTAAAGAGCTTCCATGTAATAACAAGAGGAGAAGGAGACTTTTGTGTATTATTAGCCACCTCAGAGCTCACTGGCTTTTCTGGTTCCATTATGTGTCAGCCTGCCTTGGTGCACTGCTGTTGCTAATGCATTTCACCAGAGCAACACCAGAATTTTGAGCTTTAACAAACAGCAGTGTTTGTCATGATTTGTTTGAATTCTAAAAACAATTTTGTTGAGCTGTGGTTCAATTTTGTTGTTGTTGGTTTGGGGTTTTTTTGTTTGTTTGTTTTAAGGTAATTCACTGACTAAAAAATCCCCAAACCCCTGCTCCAGTAAAACCCCCTTAGAGTGCAGAGATTCACAGAACGCTCTGAATTGGAAGGGACCCACGAGGGTCATGGAGTCCAACTCTCAATGGCCCATAGAGGACTTGAACCCACCTGGTGTTAGCAGCACCATGCTCTGACCAGGTGGGATAATCTCAGGGCTGTTGGAGCACAGCTTAATGCCTTGCACTGATGGCTCCTTTTAATGAACATTCCTCATGTATTGATGTTGTAACAAACCTCATGGATCTCAGCATACGTTTCCTTTAATGATTAAAAAATCCTGTTGTATCTGTTCAGTTCAAAATATTCCTTGTTTTTCAGGTCCCTGTTTCCAATTACCGTAATCCAATACTGGATTTGGCTGCCTATGACCAGCAGGGCAGGAAATTTGATAACTTCAGCTCTCTTAGTGTTGTGTGGGAATCCACAAATAAGGCCATTGCTCGTATTGAGCTGGAGCTGCCAATGGAGCTGACTCTGAAGGAAGAGGACAATGGTCAGAAGAAAATGCACGGTATGAGTGGGTTGAAATGAGCATTTCATTGTTTGAAGGTCAGGATTAAACCTGTTTGGCAATGTCTCATCTTGATTAAAGAAGTTCCTGTAATCTGCAGTCATACTTCAGCTTAACATCAATATGCATTTTTAGTGTGTGAGAAAAAGGAGCCAAGTCCAATGCCTAGAACCTGTCTGAGAGAGAAAGTTCTTGTCTGATGACAACGATCCTAGAGGAACTGAGTGTATTTTTCCTCTTTGTTGCATTCTAGGCTTGCAAACTGTGGTAGTTGACCGTGAGTTTGGAACTGCTGCCATCTCTGCCACTGCCACTGGGTTCCAGCAGCCTCACCTGAAGGCAGCCAGAGCCAAAATGCCGGTAACAGCCCCTGGGGGGTTTGCCATTTCCCTGTGGCTTTATTTCCTCCACACACAGCACTGTACAAATGAGGCAGCTCCCTGGTGCAGTCTGGTTCATTCTGCAGAGGTTTGATACTGGTTCATGGTTTGCCTGCTTGCCTCTGCACTAAGTGCTGCTATCCATATCAAATCTGTCCAAGTCCTTGGGAGCTTTTTAACCATGTGAGCAAGGGCATTACTGAGAAGTGTTTCAGTTGGTTTTGTTTCAGTTTAGGGTTTTTAAATGAATTGGTGAATCTTTGCTGCTTGTCCTTCGCTAAAGCAGCCATGTGCTTCGTGCAGCTGTCACTGGGGAAAGCAAATGGATTATTGCCCCTGCAAAGCTGGGTGGGAGAGTTCTGCATGAGCAAAGCAAAAGCTGACGAATTCCTCATATGGACCATATGTTAGTCTGGGCTCTGACTAATGCTCTCTTTTTCTTTTTCCTGAGAGACTCCTCCATTGTACAATGCCAGCCATAAGCCCAGGCTCTCATTTTACAACTCATTAGCCACTCCCTGAAATACTTTGTGTGTAGGTACTCAACCTAGGGAAGAAAAACAGCAAAAGGTAGTGATGATGAACAGAGAGGGCAGGTGTAAACAGATGGCAGTTTTCTGTTCATATCATTTTTGTAAGCTGAATATAAGGGCAGGTTTCAGCCTGTGGAATAACCTGACACGTGCAATAATTTCTCTTAAAATATTCTGCTTCCTAACTGGAATTTCTATTTAATCTTGTTAAACAAGATTTAAGTGGGTTTGAGATATATGCAGTACCTTGAAAACAGGCTTGAGGCAAAAAGTAAAATATGCAAGGAGAGGTTACAGGATTTAACTCAAAGCAGGTAGCAGATGGGCACCAGTAATGTGAAATACCCTGTGAGCCAGGTTCTTCTCAGCATGGCCCAGGTGTGGCATCTGCTTAGTAAATTATTTGAGAGGTGATCTTTTTTGCCACTTGGTTCTTGCCTTTTCTGTGGGGTTTCCACTCTTCTTCTGTTGGGAAATGTGGTGTAGGTGCATTTTCCCTGAAGAATTACTGCAGAGACACAGTTACTTTGCTGCTGAAGTTATTTGAGATATTTGGTTGTGTTTCTTTTTGTTTTTTCTCTTAGAAATTGAGCTGTAATATGGATACTTGATGTTCTACAATAATTTTGTAGTTCACTGTGCTCTGCTTTGTTAAACCAATATTACAAATTCTTTCTTACTTTTAGAAATAATTAGCAAAGTGAATGCTCTAAACTTTGCCTTGAATTCAGAGAACATTGGAGTTCTCTTAAGTTCTATTCTCTGTGTTTAAATTTGGGAGGACTCTGGTGGCTGTTGATGCCAGTCCTGCTGCACTTTGGGGGCTCATGAGTTGTTTGATTTAAATGAGGTGACCTGGCTGCATTTTTCAAGTCCATCAGCAATGGGCTGCTCTATTCTGCTTTCAAACCTGCCCATTCTCCTTTCTTGCAACCAAAACCAAACAAAAATCTAGTAGATGGGATATTAAGATGTCTTTAGTGTAGTTTCATGTTTAAGTGGAACACCCTATTATGTCATTAGGGAAAGATGATATCCTTTCTACATCAAGGAAATAATTCTAGTAATGAGGTGAAATGGGTACAGAGTAGTGACTTCCTCTAGAAACCTTTTTCCTTTTCTGAGCTAATGTTGTTATTGGGTGAGTGATTAAAACTGCATTTGGTCCAGTGTTATGTACTTACATTTAAGGAAAAATATCTCTTGGTGACCTGCTAAGAAGAATCATGAAAAGATGAGTTAGAGCTAGAAAACTTTGTGTGTTTGCCTTATCATTCTGTATGAGCTTAGGCCATGGCTCGGAGTTAATATCCTGTCTGTGCTTGTCAGACATCCCTCACTGACCCTGCAGTCCTGGGCCCTTGTCCTCTGCTTTGGCCAGGGGTGCAGAGCAGCCCAGCCCTGAGGATGCCCTTCCCTGTGCAGGATGGCTGACTGAGCCCTCTGCATCTTGTGGCCATCTCATCCCTCAGCCTGTGCCCTGAGCTTTGGCTGCCTGCTTTAAACATCCTGCCTGCACACACAGGACTCTGGCAGGGCTGTGCCTCTGCTGAAACTGCTGCCATTGTTCTTGCAGCACGAAGCTGTGCTCCCAGGGCCTGCCACCATTGAACTGATGCTCGTGGAAGATGTGAAGGTGAGCCCCACTGGGCTCTCCATCTACAACCACCCTGACGTCCAGGTGAGGAGTTCTCTGCTGCTTTTTCCCTGCTGGGAGGAAAACATCACACATTACAGAAGGTGTGGGAGGAGACATCTTTACTAGAAATATACAATCTTAATTCTGGATGCTTTTCTGGTTTTGCAGGCAGAACTTCTCATCCAACAAGGTTCTGGATATTTTTTCATTAATACCAGCGTACCAAATATTGTAAAAGTGACACATGAGGAGACTCAAGGCATTGCTTTGGTGAGTGCAGTGTTTTGGGGTTTTACACCTTTTTGGCAAGCAGGTTATGGTTCTGCAGCTTCAGCATTTGTGGGCATTTTGCAGCAGGTGTGGATAGAGAGGCAGCAGCTGCATTTTGGATGTGTTTGCCTGTCACAGCTGGGCAGGGGGATCTTTGCACTGACATTTTCAGGTATAGTCTCAGGTACAGGAAATTGTTTCATTACAGCTGTGATTCACTTGTGTTCTCGGTATAAGATAAAAGCCAGTTCCAAGTACTTCATCCATTACAACTTTGCAGTAAAATGTTCCCGATTTCACAAACACACCACAAAGAATAACATGACAGAATTATTCAGAAACATGAATTGGTTTCCAAAGTAATACTGGAGTATTTGCTGTGGGCCAGTAGTTCTGAAGGCTTCAAATTCTTTAATCCTATAGTGCTGTTTCAGGGTATTTTTTAATCACAGTATTACATCCTGATTTTGTGAATAAGTATCTATTCAAGAGTTTATTCTGATCTCCATATGAAGTTTCTAATGCACTTTTCCACTAGAAGATGCCACTAAAGTGCACGTGTGCTTGACTGCATCAAGCCCAGGATATGAAATGCATTCTGCAGTGAACACCAGTAAAACTGTGTGTTTGCATTGCTGCTTCCATTAGGCAAGAACTTGAAGCAAAGCAAGTTGCTCTAAAGAGTGGTTTTTATAAATTACAGATATAATTTTTACAATTTACAGATTTGCCTTTTGAGAAGTAATGCTGATAAAGTTAGTGAAATAATGATAACTAAGGTGCAAATTAAAATATCAAAAGAATTTGTGAAACATTTTGATTGTCTCTAACTGTTACAAGTGTGAAGTGGGAATATTTTTTCCAACTAGGCACGGAGGTGAGAAAAAAGTAGAAGAGATGAGGAGTTTTTTGTACATAGTACACTGTTCATACTCTTAATAATTTTTTTGTCAGGTCTCCCTGATAGGTTTAACTGATGTACATGAGATAGGTTCAGTGCTCTTGTCTGGAATTCAGGAGTGGAGGAGTGACAGCATGATAGGCTTTGTGAAGTGTAGGAAGAGATTTAACTGCCTGTCAGATTAAAGGAGAGAAAAGTCCACTTTAAACACATTTTTTAAAAAATGCAGCCCCACACAGGTTTGGCAGGTTTGTTAGCCCTGTGTGCTGTGCTTGGGTTAAATCCCAGCAGCAGCCCTGGTTTTCCATGGAAGCAGCAGAATGGCCTGGGAAATCAGCAGGCTCTCTCAGGCTCTGCCATGGCAGGTACCAGTGCAGCCAAATTGGCAGAGGATGAGTTGGCAGTAAAGTCTTCTGAGAAACTAAATTAATGTGATCTGGTGCAGTGATTCCCAGACTTTTCAGCGGGGCTGCCAAGGAGGAATTCTCTTCTCTCCCTCTGGTTTTGACACAGCAGCTTCTCTGGGCGTGGGCGGGTGGTAGCAGAGGAGGAGTGAAGAGTGGTCACCAGTGCAATATCCCTGGATACTGGGAGCCACTGGACACCTAATGGGAGAGGAGAACAGCGGGGTAGGCTGAGACAGGAAGCATTTTAAAAGTTGCAGTAGCCCTGCTTGCCCTTTGCCCTGTTTGCTTTCCCTGTCTCCCAGCCCAGCTGAACTCCATTCCAGCTCCCTCCCCTGACCACATCTCCTGTATGAGCCACCCTCTGTGGGAACTGCTGCTGTTCTGGAAGCTGACCTTTATTAAAACTTCACATCCCTTTTTGTTTTGAGGCAGAAACAGGAGTAGTGCCCTCACAGAACAAAATGTCAGCTTTCCCCACTGCTCTGCTGCTGACTCCTGTGGTGCTGCTGGGCAGTGCTGAGAGTTCACTGAACTCCTTTGCACTGGGGGGGCCTGGCCATCTCCCCGTGTTCAGAGCACACAACAGGACACCCAACTGCACTGCTGTCCCTGGCCAAAGTGGGGAGAACAGCTGGGATTGTCCTGAGGTCTGTGACAAGGTCAGGGAGTTGCAGGACAACTGCAGAGCTGATGTGGGCAAGGTGCGGGTGCATGGCCTTGGGAGAGGGGACATTGGGATGGGTGCTTAGTTCTGAGGGCTTGTGTTTGTGATCAGAGGTCTCTTTCTTCATTGTTTTATTCTCTTTATCCTTTGAGAAATGTAACATTCTTTTTCTTTAAAACTAATGGCATAATAGTTTTATTAAAGAAACACCTGATCTGTCAGCTGTCCTCTTACTTGACAGGATCTACCACCAGGTTTTGGCTGCTCAGATAAAAAGCACTGACAGTGACAGTAGAGTACAAATCTTACAGGAAGCAATATAGGCATAATCCATGTCCTTGTTTTTTTTGTTTTTTTTTTTTTTTTTTAGCTTATCACTTTGGTTTTCACTCTACTAAGAAAAGTTTTGTTGTTCTAAATGATTTGTGTGTTTTTTCTCCTGATGGCATGAGAGTAACAGGATGCCAGACTGTTCCAGATGAAGAGCTGTTAATTCACTTGGTGCCTGGGGGCTGTTTGCACTAGCTCAGTAGCATGATACTTTTTACATCCGTTTTACAGCTTGATTTTTATTTTGGTGGAAGAATTCTCTGTGTCTAAGCTTGGAGATTTCTTCATCCAACTGCTTCTGCCCTGAAAGTGGCACAAATTTTATCCTCTGAACAACAGAAAGGAAGTGCTATAATGCAGTTTTCTTTTGGCATTGCAGGTGCAGCCCCTGCTCCCAGGATCAGTGACTGTAATGATTCATGACCTGTGTCTGGCTTTCCCTGCCCCAGCTGAAGCTGAAATTCATGTATCTGATATCCAGGAATTGTATGTGCGAGTTGTTGACAAGGTCAGTGCCTTGGGAGCAGCATTAGGAGCTGATCCATGTGCCCTGACTCCCTGGGCTGGTCCTGAACACACAGACCAGACATGGACAAGATGCTGCAACAGAGAAACAACTACAACCTCCCTGTGTCTTTGTTCCTCCCTCCCAAATTTATCCCTTTAGGTTATAAGTGTCTCACAGTATCAGGTATCTGTTCAAGTTCTGTGTGGCAGCAATCTCAACTTTTGCATTTACACAGCAATATTAATCCATAATTTATATGGACATGCTCATTTACATTTCCTCCTGTTTAAAGTGCATGTGAGCAATTCTTTTTCTTTGCCCCAAGGTCATTTTCTATATGTCAGGTTTTAAAACTGAACAGAAAAAAGTCCAGCTCCTTGCTCTTGCCAGTTTGGGTGCACCTTAAAGAAAAGAAGTGTTGATATTTCTGGTTGTTTTAATTATGCCCTTGCCAGCTGAAAGACCTGAGTTCATTCATTTCATCTGACACTAACTCTAGCTGGCAGGGATTAGTCTTTAAAATTAGTGCTAGCCTAACCTTGGGGCTCCATCTCCACTACCCTACTACAAATGTAATACAAAATAAAATGAAAATGTTTATGCTAATAAATAAGAGTGCTTTGAATGCAGAATGAACTGGATGTGTCTGTTTCAGGTGGAGATTGGAAAAACAGTTAAGGCTTATGTCAGAGTTCTGGATGATTCAAAGAAACCTTTTCCAGCAAAATACTTCCCAGTCATGGATCTCAGTCTCAGAGCAGCATCTCAGCTTGTCTCACTTGCGTAAGTTAATGGATTTTTAAAATTAATCTGTGAGTAAGAATTGGCAGAAAATGAATAAAGGTATTAGGTTAAAGACACAGTAATACACAATGACTGAGATTCTATTTATGTTGTTTTTGTGAAGTCTTAATTGCCTGGTAAAAGGTTAAAGATTATTATTTTTGAGGGAAATTGCCTGAACTAACAGCCTGAATGTTGCTGGCTGATGAAAGAGACTGCATTCCTCCATTGTGAAGACTGATGAAGCATTGTGCATCTTGGAAGCAGTGACTTGGCAAATAGTGTCAGGTGAAGAGTGCTGTGCAAAGGCCATCTGATGTTACCAAACTCACTGTGTCTGTTACTTGTTTCATTTTCATTTCAGGTATTTGATGTTACAATAAAGCACAGGTTGGTTGCAAAGAGCCATCATGTGTAGAAATGTGATAATTTCCTTAACTTTGCTTCAGACAGAGTCACTTAGTAAAACTGCTGGGCACTAAATGAGTCCTTTGCTTTGCTATTTGCAATTTACTCACTGATTTATTATGTCTTGGATGGATTTCTTTGCAGCCCCCTGAGGGAGGCTCTGGATGAGCACACTGCAGCTTTCCTGGTGTGTGGCATGACCATTGGGCAGACGAGCCTGATGGCAGCTGTGGCTGACAGAAGAGGACACAGAATCAACTCTGCTCCACAGCAGATTGAAGTAAATAATTTCAGATAAGAAATGCAATAAAGAAAGTCTGTGCTGCAATGGAAGAGGAATACATAAATTATGGTTACAGTATTGTAATCAATTTGCCATAAAATTCATTCTGTCTGGAAGCTGACCTAATGCCAGTGAGATTTCAGTGTTGTTTAACTGTAGATGATGAGTTAAATTTCTGCATGCTCAATTTACTGTGATTAAGCAACTAAAGACTCAGTTGTACACTTGTGCACTTGTACTGTTTTGTGGCATAATTTATCTGACTGAAGGATCCTGAACACAGGTATTCATGTTTCTCTTTTTAGGTCTTTGCCCCATTTAGACTACTGCCAAGGAAAGTGACCCTAATTATTGGTGCCATGATTCAGGTGAGCCATCTTCTTACATATTTTCTTTACTTTATAATTTCTGTTCTAAAATGAATCTTCATGACTGGATTTTCAGCAGTAGATACTCAACTTGACATTTATCTGCATTCACACTGAATGGACTGACAGGATTGGTGGAGAGGGACTATGGGAACGGCCTGGAGTGACAGGACACAGGGGAGTGGCTTCAACCCCACTGCAGGGCAGGGTCACATGGGATATTGGGAAGCCTTTGATGCCTGTGAGGGTGGGCAGGCCCTGGCACAGGGTGCCCAGAGCAGCTGTGGCTGCCCCTGGACCCCTGGCAGTGCCCAAGGCCAGGCTGGACAGGGCTTGGAGCAGCCTGGGACAGTGGAAGGTGTCCCTGCCCATGGAACAAGATGAATTTTGAGGTCCTTCCCAGCCCAACCCATTGTGTTTCTGTGATGAGTACTCCATGAACAGTGTCATTGTTGAGCCAGCTTCTGTTTTGCTCTATTGCTGGATCAAAGGATTTGTGTTTGCTTTTGTCAATTGAGTGTCAGCTTTTCTGGTGTTAAACACCAGCCCAGCATGAGTAAATCTGCCAGCTCCATGAAGTTAGGCATAGTGGGCTTGTTGTGCACACTGAAACACAGAGCAGAGCTCTGCGCCAGGGTGCTGAGGAGAAGGGAAGGTAAAGCTTACTGACACTTTCTGGAGGGGAGGTGGCATCAGCCTGTGGCGCTCTGTGAGGCACAGGGTTCACCTGTGTGCTCAGCTCACGCATTCCCCAGGCTGACATCCTGCTGGGACCAGGGGCAATAGTCCTGGAGCTGTCCTGGGAAGGTGCAGGCAGCACTGAACTCGCTGTGGTGCTGAGCAGGGAGGGTGTGCCCTGTAGTAGTGACCAGAAGAACTGTCTGAAGGGTTCATGTGCTGTTCTGTGTGCTGTTCTGACAGATCACTGCTGAGGGAGGCCCCCAGCCTCTCTCCAACATCATTTTCTCCATTGACAACGAGCACATTGCGGCAGTGAACAGCTCTGGGCTGGTCAGAGCAGTGGCCACTGGCACTGGGGTGGTGACAGGAGTGCTGCAGGCTGTTGATGCAGAGACAGAGAAGCTTGTGGCCGTGTCCCAGGTAATGTTTGTGGTGCTCTTGGGGGCTGACAGGAGCTCTCTGACTCATGGCTTTGGCCCTGAAAGGGGACACTGAGTCTTTCTGCATGAGCAATGTTACCTCGTGCACTTCTCTTGTTTCCTGAAGATGACAACTCAAGAGTTCCTCCTCCTTGGCCTGTGAGCTACACAGGCATTGGCACAGTGGTACTTTGAACATACAGGTTAAATCTTGCTGTGCCTTAAAGCAGAGTCTCACAGGTAACCAGGGGGGCTTTTTGACCAGTCTGGTATCTTCAGGATTGGTGAGGTTCAGGATTGGTTAGTGCATCCAGAAAAGCCCATCTAGAGAAGCCTTTCCAGCACAGCAGAAGGTTGTCCTTGTCTCCATGCCCTTTTAGATCAGGAGGATCCAGAAGGCAGCTGTTGCTGAAAAAAAACCACCCATTGCCTCCTAAGCTGCAGCAGCCTGTATAGAACACTGTCACCCCTTGTTGTGGTCTGAGCCCATCTGTGTGAGGTGCAAGCAGTAAATCCCTGATATTCCCTCAGAATCTGTGTCCTTAGGTTTTCCTGCAGCTGAGTGTGGGGGAGGTGGGCAGGCCTGCAAGGGAGCACAAGGCCCTGGGACTTGCATGAGACTCAGAGCAGCAGAACTTGGGCCAGATCTTATGACTTCGTCCTTTGAGCTCAGGGCAGCACAGCTGCTGTGAACCACAAAGCTCTGCTGCTTGAAAGGTGTCAGCACAGTCCAGGAAGACACAAAGTGAGTTTTTTAAAAAATAAAATATCAAGAAATCTCTGCTTTTTAATGTATGAACAGCAGTCTGCCCTAATGGTGTGACAGGAGGCAAAGTGAACTTGAAAGGTCAATCTGCTGCTCAGTGAGGTCCAGGTCTGACCTTTCCTCCCCAGTATATAGCAGGAATAAAATCTATCAGGAATGCCTGGATACATGCAGAGGAGATATCAGAGTCAAACATCATTCTTTTATTCTCAGTTGGCCCATTTAGTGCTCTATAATCCTCATTTCATTCTAACTCCTCTCCATGTCTTACCCCTGGGTTTCTTCATCCCTCTTCTTCTTCCTCTCCCTGTGATCTTGTCTGCTGCTGTCTCTCACCTTTCAGTTCCATCATTCATGTCATCAGTAATTTTGTGCAGAATTCCTTTTCAATTTAGGGAGCATTTTTAAATGGTTATCAATCAAAATTTAATCCTTTTTAGTTTTTTACAATCCTACTGAATTTGTCCATCTGTATTTCCTCTGACAAGTCATGCTAATCACACAGCAGCAGTGATTAGATAATGGCAAAATAGTGGCTATAGAGCTTGAAAGGGAAATCTGGTTTCTGTTTGACAAGTGCTTACAGTGTCTTCCCTTCCTCCTTGCCAGGACAAGGTGGAAGTTGAGGTGGTGCAGCTGACAGCTGTGAGAATTCGGGCACCCATCACACGAATGAAAGCTGGTACTCAGGTGAGCTGGTTTGGGATTGGCTTTTGTCCATTCATGTGTTGGAACTGCAGCTTGTGCTCATTGCTGTCACACTGTGTGCTGACAGCACTGCAGCTCTGGGAGGAACCATCTTCTTCATCAGAGACCCCATCCCTTGATCAGTGAATTTTAAATGTAATTCTCTCTGCTGTGGGCAGGTGTTTGGTTTGCGTGCTGGCATTAGCTAAGCAGGCTGGTTTCTCTCTTTCCAGATGCCAGTTTATGTCATGGGCATCACCAGCACTCAGACTCCGTTCTCCTTTGGCAATGCTGTGCCAGGGTTAACCTTCCACTGGTCTGTCACCAAGAGGGACACTCTGGATGTCAGGACAAGGCACAGTGAGGTAAAGTGTGTGTGCATGTGCAGCTTGGGCAAAGGAAAGGGCCACATCAGGGCAATGCAGGGAATATTGCTGCCTCCTCTGCCTCAAAACCCAGGATCAGTTGTCAGCACCTGGGTGCCAATGTCTGGGCTTTCCATGAGTCCAACTTTAATCCCTTTCTCCTGTCCAAGGCTGCTTTTCAGCTTCCTGCCAACTACAACTTTGCAGTGGATGTTTATGGCAGAGTGAAGGGAAGAACAGGCCTGAAAGTTGTAGTGAAGGTCCTGGATGCTGCAGCCAACCAGTTCCACAACATGGCAAGAGAACTGTCCGATGAAATCCAGATTCAGGTAGGATGGTTTTCTACACAGTTCATGTTGAAGTGTCTGCTTCAGAACTGGACTGAAGTATCTGTCTTTGAAGTCAGGAATTTGAAATGCAGGAGTAGCTCCAGCTTTGGTTTGAGTGGTTACTCTTGTTTGTATAATGTTCCTCATTGGGGCTCATTCAGTTCATGGGCTCATGGGAGCAGGGGATCTAAAGTAACTCAGGTGAATATGGGGCTCCCAACACCTTTTCCCATGAGAAATCTTCTGTTTTCATGCTGAAGAAAATTCCTGAACTTACTACAGTCCAGTTTAGCCATAGCCCTGGAAATAAATACTCTCAGAATAACTTGTAGAAGATACTGGCTCTCCTATTCTCAAATATTCATGTCCAGTGGTCTTGTTTTACCATATATATTATACAAGAGAAGAAAGAATGTTACAGCTCTGTTCGTGTTTGGTTGTTTTGAAGATGAAATAAATTAAGTAAATTACTGTCTGCACACAACAGTGGGCCAAAATGCCTCTTATTTTCCAGGTGTTTGAAAAACTTCATCTAATCACTCCAGAGGCAGAAGCAGAGCAGATCCTCATGTCACCAAATTCCTTCATTAAACTTCTGACCAACAGGTCAGTGCTCAGTTTCCATACTGTGGCTTGTGTCATCCCTTTATCCAAACTGGAGGGCAGTTGGGTTTAAGGGAGCTGTTTCAGTCTCTCAGTAACACTGTTCATCCATTTAATGCACAGCTTCCCTGCTGGCTCATGGTATCTTACTGTTCTCTTGGGCTTTGTCAAATCTTGTATTAGATTGTAGCTGGAAAATTCATTCAATATTGGGAACTTTCAGATCCTTTTTTTAAAAGCAGCTGAGCCAGTTAAAGCTGTATCCTGCTGCCTGCTTCCTGTAGAGGTTTTGATGGGTGATTGAGGCTTTGTGGAATATAATTCTGTGTGTTTTGCACACAGAGGTTATGGCTGGATTTTCAGATTAAAATGCCATTTCCAAATAAGAAATTCTTTTTACATAATCTGTTTTCAAAGACTGACATTTTAGACTCATACCAGGCTTGAAATGTAGTTTTCCCAGCATAATAATGGTCAGATAGACACAGCAGGACACACACTGAGGGCAAAGCTTTAGAGACATTTACATTTTAGGGGGAGGGAGCCCATACCATAGTTTCATGGAATCACAGAATGGTTTGTATTGGAAGAGACCCTAACTACGGTTTTACACATTTAAGGGGTTCCTTGCTTTTGTTTTACTTCAGGGACCGGGTGGCCTCCCTGAGTTACCGTGTCCTGGATGGGCCAGACAAAGTCCCTGTAGTGAAAATTGATGAGAGAGGATTCCTTGTCTCTGGCTCTGCCATTGGATCCTCGACCATTGAAGTGGTTTCCCAGGAGTTGTTTGGCATCAACCAGACCATCATAGCTGCTGTGAAGGTACTGTCAGCTCCCTTCCTTTGCACTTTCCTCAAGTACCTCTTCACTACTGCAACAGAGATTGTTGGCTGCACTTCTTGAACTTCACATCTGAGAAATGAGCAGTGTAGGAATGAACAGTTCTGAGCTTTGAACCATGGGACACCAGGGAATGTAAGCCCATCATCTCTGTTCAAAAAATCCTTGAGCCAAGAACTTCCTGTATCTGGCAGCATGAGCCACTGCTCCCCTTCCTCCTATCCCTTTTTACTGTCAGCATCTTCCCACTGTCCCAGCTAAAGGAGAAAAATGTACAATTGTGTGCTTTAAGTTATTTTTAAGTTTAACTCCTGTAATCACTGTGAAGGGGCTTGGTGGATTTTTTAATTTGAATTTTGGTATTTTCCATGGTGTTCAGCTTTTCCTGTAGGACAGGGTGTGGATTTGTCCTCCTGGGTGGGGAATGAAACAAGAAATGGGGGCCCAGTGTCACTGCCACCACCCCTGCTGTGGGGTGGTGGCAGTGAATTCTCCAGCTCTGTTACTGGTGACCTTGTTTCTTCCCTTTGGCAAGTGAAAGATGTCTGATGAGTTTGGGGTGGCTCAAATGCCATTTGGCCAGCACCCAGTGGGACTGAAGTCAGATCCCCCTGTGTGAGTTTGTCCTGTACACAGGATGGTGAAACAGAGCTCTCTGTAGTAGAACTCAGTTCAGCACCTTGTACAGCTCATTTTTCCTGTACTTACTACAACTGTAGTGCCTTTATGGAAATGATATTTTTAACCTCGTGAGGTAACACAGTTCATCTTATGGCTGAAGAGCTGAGAGAGCTTGAGAGGTTCTGCCAAAGGTCATGTCAGAGAGCTTGTGACTGAGCTGGAGATGAGCTTGAATCTGTTGTGTCATTCTAAGGCAAAGCTCTCTCCTTCACTTTGTCCTTCTTTCATAAGATCTGGTGTTGTCTGTGTACAAGTGTACACAATTAAGAACCAAACTGCTGCAGCAGCATCACTTAACACTGAGCCCTTGAACTTGGCTCAGAGAAGGGCTCTTACATAAGCCAGGGAGTCTGGGGGAAGAGGGAGTGACAGTGAGCTTAGCCTGGGACCAAGCTCAGCACTTGCCTGGACCTGCTGCACTCACTATTTTATTTTATTTTTTCTTGAATTAAAAAAAAAAAATACATCAAAACCTGAGATGCTTTAACAGTAAAAGGCTGTTTTCATCAATATTAAATTTAGCAGTTGTCCCTTGTGGGATAGTTGCTGAGATTTTAAAGTAAAGCAAGCTTGATAATCTGTCAGGGAAATGGGGTTTTTGTTGGCTGGTAACCACAGCTTGTTGGGCAGAGATCTGTATGCACAGAGGTTTTAACTGATGAAACCAGCCCGTGGAGCAGACAGTGGCATATACTGATGTTACAGCCACTTTTTTTTTTTTCATTTTTTTTCTTTTTTGGATTCACCAAAGATGTATTTTGCTGGAGGCCAAATTTGTCCTTTCCTTTTTAAGTTCTGACATGTACATTTTCAGATTGCAGAGTTTTACGTTTTAGCTGAGCCTCTTAGGTCAGGAAAATAAAGGGATTTTTCTACAAGATAAGCTTGAGGCCTTCTTTTAAAATAGTTTTTTCTATATACTTGTGGGGTTTTGCTTCCTCTGCCCTTCTATTATTTATTTTCCAACAGCTGTAACAAAAAGAGCAGATGTAATTATTTTTGTTGGGTAATTTTGCTCGTTAACCTAGGTAAGTTAATCAAGAATAGTAATATGCTGTTTAAAAGCCAAAATATTGGGTTGTCAAGTCTTTGTCTTCAGAAAGCCTTTTTTGACTGGAGTGTTAGTGCAGAAATGTGGGGGTGTGCACATATGGTTAATGGAGCAGCCTCTCCTGAGGAGTTCAGAGCAGTTCCCAACTTGTGTCTTGGCTGAGGAGAGGCACTGAGGGAAGCAGCTGAGCCTGCTGAGCCCCCAGGGTTTGTCAGCTGCCAGCTCTGCCTGGAACAGCTTGGCTCTCTCACCTGCTGCAGGGGAGCTGGGCAGCAGTGACTGTTCCATCCCCTCATTCATGCATTGTCAGGGGCCCTTCTAATAGCTGGGCAATGAATTGCACCTTTTATTTCAGGAGTTATTGGGAGAGAGGAGATGGGGCCACTTCTGAACAGTTTGAATTGATAGGATGATAATGTGTTCTCTGAAGTGTGTGTGTGATGTATGTTCCTACATGATTATTGCTTGTTTCAGTTCCCAGTGGTACTAGGAAAAAAGGGCTAAGAAATACCAGCTGTGAGGGTACAAAGCAGAGAGAGCCAGGCTTTTCTCAGCCATGGCAGGGCAAGGGGAGCACACAGGAAACACAGTCTGAACATGGGACAGCACTTTTTGCTGGGGTGGCTGTTGAGCACAGAGTGCAGGAGGCTGTAGAGTCTCCATCTGAGATGTGCAGGAGCTCCTGCACATGGTCCTGGCCCTGGGTAACCCAGCTGGAGTGGGGGCTGGACTAGACAGAGTCTGAGGCTGTGGAATGGAGATACTGGTAACAACAGCTGCAGTGTCAGTCCTGGCATGTGGCTAAATGCAAATGGCTCAAAAAGGCAGCTCTGGATATTTACATAAAAAGAACTCTTTTAGATTATTTTTACAGGAGTATCATAAAAAGCAATTTAACTTTGCTTCTCACTGCTGATGTTTTTCCAGGTCTGCCCCATCTCCTACCTCAGGATCTCCATGAGGCCCATTCTGCTGACCCAGAACAGAGAGGCACTGCAGGCCCTGCCCCTGGGGGTGACACTGACATTTACAGTCCATTTCCATGATAACTCTGGAGATACTTTCCATGCACACAATGCTGTGCTCAACTTTGCCACCAACAGGTGGGTGTCTGTCATGGGGGGTAATTACAGAGAGCAAAGAAAGGCCAGACACACACAGAACAAGGATGGTTCCAGAGATATCAAGTGAACATGCAGCTTGGGTTGGGATTAGCAAGGCAAGGATTTTGTCTCTGCAGAGGCAGTGGCAGGAAGGAGAGTTGCAGTTAGCAATCGATATTCCCTAGCCATGGAAAGCTGCCCAGATCATAAGCATGGTCCCAGTGGGGCCTGCAGGAGCTGTGCTCTGCTCTGAGTGACTCTGAATCATCCCCCTGCATGCAGCAGTGGCCCAGAGAAACAACTGATCCATCAGCATCTGCCTCTGCCAGTGCTGTGTTCCACTGACTCACTGAGGGCTTATGTAAGGTGAGGAACGTTCTGGGTCAGGGGCTGTCTCCTCAGACAGGATTGTGCAGCCTTCCCACAGCAGGGACAAGCCTCAAAAGAATAAATGTTATTCTCTGCCTCACAGAATAAATGTTGTGAAGCAGCCTCCTGTGGTCTTCAGTAAAGTACCACTAATGCTGTACTGGAACATGGTTTGTTTTCTGCAGAGCGCCTTGCTGAATTTGGGTGAATACCAGAACTGGCCATCCAATGGCATTATGTCTGGGAAGTTGCATATTGGTGTTCAAATTTTTTGGCTTCTTAAGTCCCTTGAGAAAAGGGAAAAGAGACAGATGATGTCATTCTAAAGCCTTACAACTCTCACAATTAAGAAGTAGTTTTCATGCTTAATTACGATCTTGGTATTTCCTCAGTGTCGTGGTGAACTGAGAACTGTAATTTGCCTCAGCGGCACCTAAATAATTTTTATCATTTCCTTACTTTGCTGGACTCTATCAGATGACTGTTCCTGAAAACAATCAGCCAGCTGAAGGGTTTGCTAGCTCTCCTGTTGTAGAGACAGTGCTATTGCCAGGCCCCTTGATGCAGCAGCACTTGTGTTTGTGTGCAGAGACGACTTTGTGCAGATCGCCAAGGGAGCTGCCAACAACACCTTTGTGGTCAGGACTGTGAACGTGGGGCTGACCCTGCTCAGGGTGTGGGATGCAGAGCACAGTGGCACTGCAGACTACATCCCACTGCCTGTGCAGCATGCCATCTTCCCAGAGCTCCCAGACGTGGTGGTGGGCGATGTCCTGTGCCTCAGGACCTTGCTGACAGCCCAGGAAGGTGAGTGGCCTCAGCTCTGTGGGTTAGCAGCCATTCCATGGGACACCAGGCTCAGCAAAACTAAATGCATCATTTACCATGTTTGTTCAGAATCAAATGTCACTGTTCCTGTTAATGATAAAAATAGGTTTGATCAACTCCTCTAATTTTAATTGCACCGTGCAGTACATCTCTTGTTTTGAATTCCTGAGCATCATCACCCTTCAGACATTTCTATTCCATTGGCTGAAAAGACTTGGTTCTGTGGGACTCCTGCTGAGTCAGGCCTACCTTCACTCATTGTGTTTGATTGTTGGTATTACTGGGTTTGTGTCAGAATAGCTGCTGGGCAGTGGCACTCTCAGACCCCAGAGTGGTTCCTGGGCACTGGGAGGGTGTGCCCTGCCTGCAGTGGCACTCTCAGACACCAGAGTGGTTCCTGGGCACTGGGAGGGTGTGCCCTGCCTGCAGTGGCACTCTCAGACACCAGTGCCCAGGAAAGGCTGCAGTTGGCAGCAGGGTGTGAGCAGTGCCCCTGTGGTGTTTTCCAGGCCTGCCAGGTGTGTGGAGCTCCTCCTCAAGTGCTCTTCTTCTCGTGGACCCCAAGACTGGCGTGGCCCTGGCGAGGGACTCTGGGGTGGCCACTGTCTACTATGAGATCCCTGGGTTACTGAAAACCTACAGAGAGGTGAGGCACTGCTCTGTTCCTGCTGAGATTGGTTTGTTTGGGCTGGACCTCACCAAACTGTATTCTGTGGAATTTTATTTTGTTATAAATATTTAGAAATGTTCTTTTAGAAATGCAGAGATGGTTGGGAACTATTTGGTATGTGGCCAAAAACATCATGTTTTTTTTAAAACATCTGTGCTAAGGAGGAAAATGTAGCATAGCCATTTTGATTTTTCACCTCTACTGTTCTCATATTGAACATTTTGATTCCCTTGTTGGCTAAGCTGTTTCCAGGTGCTGACCAGTTTTTGAGTAGGGCTGCTGTTAAGAATGAAGCTTCACTGCAGGATGAGTTGCCAGCAAGAACTTGCTCAAGTGATGTGCCATGCATCACTGATCAGAAATACTCCATTAAATTATTTTGTTTGTCTGTAATGCAATCGTACTGTTGACACAATCCACTCCATCAGCCAGCATAAGCACTAGACTTTCTTTTTAAATTAAATTTAGCCATAGAGCTTTATGCATATTAACTTCTGGGGGTTGGGTAGGGAGACAAAATGTTTTTGCTAGCTTAAATTGCTTGGAAAGACAGTTTCTAATATTAGAGAAATGTGGGATTTCAAAGAAAAACATCACCTGGCGGAGTCTTTCACAACCAATCCAGTCTGGTTTTGCCTTAATTTTTATTTGTTGAAGCAGTTTTTGGTAACCATGTGCTTCATCCTTTTTTCAGATCTTGATTAATGCACCTCAGAGGACCACAGCAATGCATGTCAGTGGCATGCAGGCAAGCTTGCAGGGAGCAGCAGCCTCAAAAGTCATAGTTTTAATTGGAGAAACAAACAAAAATTTGAAAGGTATGATTAAAAAATACTTATGCTGATGGTTTATTGTGTGTTTGTGGATTCATGATGCTTTGGTTTGTGTTATGGGGTTTTTGTTTGTTGTTTAAGGGTAACATGATCCCCAGGAATCTCAAATGCCTTTCTGGAGTCCCAGGAGCTCTCGGAGCCATGGGACAGAATTTGGAAGGTGTTCTGCAGCACCATTAATATTTCACAACTAACAAAACCAGTAGATTTCAATAGAGGCACCAATTTTGATCATAACAACAACAGTTAATGGGCAATCAGCTAATTGCTTATATGTTTAATTGCAGTTGCCTTCTTGGAGTTGTTAGATTTTCTTAGTTACCATCCTTAAATCTTCACAGAACTTACCACCAGTTAGAATCAATACAAAGATTAAGCATCATATTGTGTCCTCTATTTAATGTGCTGTATTTTGTGTGATTATGGATCCTTTTGGCTTCTAGCTTAACAATTAGCACTTCTTCCAATAGTATTTTATTTTGCCATGTGTAAATTATTAGCCTACCAAAAAATCATCTCACCAGATACTAAAATCTAACTCAAGGCTTCTAGGATCATATAAATTATTCAAGAGACATCTGAACAGAAAATTTTCTGCAGCTTATTCTTTCCTGTAAATAAATTATTCCTGTCAAGAAAATCCCACAACATATAAAATTTTCATTGCTGTCTCTTTGGGATTAAACCCTGAGCAAGGGCAGCTGTCTGTGATTTCCAGTGATTTTAAGATTCTCTTAAACTTGTGAAACTATTTCAGAAGGTGGTAGAATAACCCAATGCTTCAAGTCATGATTTTGCTTTTAATTAATTCAACTTAATTAGTTACAATTTTATTTTGTAATTAATCAGAGATTGTTTCCTTCCTCCTAGGGGAGTGTTCACCTGCTCAGACTGAAGCCATTGCTGAGTTACAGCCCCAGTCCATTATCAGTTGCCATCTCGATTTCAACAGTGATGCCTTTGACTTCCCAGCACAGGATATTTTTGTGGCAGAGCCTGGGTTTGATGCTGTTTCAGGTAAGATGTGACAAGATGCCACGCTGCAGACCAACACAAGCTCTTTGGTCCAGCAGATTCCACAGAATCCCAGCATCGTGGCTTGGGTTGGAGGGACCTCAAAGCCCATCCAGAGCCACCCCTGCCATGGTTAGGGACACTTTGCACTGTCCCAGGCTGCTCCAGCCTGGCCTTGGGCACTGCCAGGGATCCAGGGGTAGCCACAGCTGCTCTGGGCACCTATGCCAGGGCCTGCCCACCCTCACAGGGAAGGATTTTTTCTTAACATCCAATATAAACCTGCTCTCTTTCCTTCTGAAGCCTCTGGGCTTCGCTGTGTAGGAGCTCAGGCCTCAGTGAGTTGCTCACATGGACACTTCTTGTTTCAGTGGGTTTTCTGCCTGTGACAAAATCTTGTGTTGGTTTGCAGAGAAAGCCAGAAGTGACTGGCAGCCCACTTGATGTTTTGCAGAGTTTTTGTAGGAAGTAAAAGAAGCAAAGGAGCACTCAGGTGACAAGTATTCCAAAAGTGGAATGTACTCCCAAATCATCATGATCTGGGTCTTAAAATGGGGAAATTGCCAGACACTGTGGAGGTGGAAATAAAATTGTCAAGTCTATAAAATGTGTTAATGTTTTGAAAGTGTAACTTGATTTAGAAGAGCACCAAACCACCATGGACTCTAAGTAAAGAACATTAATTATTGGTTAGATTCATCCCAGCACCTGTTGTGTAAACCCCCTTCCTGCCCTGCATATACCTCTGTTACTTAGCTAGGGGAAGAAAATAAGGGAAAACACGCACCTGGCAAGTTCTCCTTGTTACTGATGCTTTTTATCTTCCATTCTCTGGGAAGATTTTACTACCTCTACTGCTAATAACAGATTAATTGGTCCCTTATGAGACTAGAAACATGGTGGATATATACATTTTGAAGGAGCTTTTATGAATAAACTACATCTTCACAGACTTGGTGATGGTAGGTGGCTAAAATTTTAACACTAGTTGAAAAGAATATGAAATAGGATTTTCAATCTTGTTTTCAGTAAAGCTTTTCAGTGTTAGTGTGTTATGTTCAAAGTGGAACTGAGTCTTGTGACAGTGTTCACAGGGGTCCAAGGATGAGGGAAGAGATGTGGATGTGTCTCCATGTTTCAAAAGGCGTGATTAATTATTTTATGATATATATTATATTAAAGCTGTACTAAAAGAATAGAAGAAAGGATTTCATCAGAAGGCTAGCTAAGAATAGAAAAAGAAGGAATGATAACAAAGGCAGCTGTCTTGGACAGACAGTCTGAGCCAGCTGACTGTGATTGGCCATTAATTAGAAACAACCACATGAGACCAATCACAGATGCACCTGTTGCATTCCACAGCAGCAGATAATCAATGTTTACATTTTGTTCCTGAGGCCTCTCAGCTTCTCAGGAGGAAAAGTCCTAAGGACAGGATTTTTCATAAAAGTTGTCTGTGACAGAGTCTCAGTGACATATTAGAATAAAATGTGACTGGAATTTACCAGCATAGTGGTTGTTTTCATGATGTTCAGTTTGGGACAAGGAACAATTCTGTAGTTGTGCTGGGGTTGTGATGTTTGACTCCACAGCCCCACTGTCCCAATCCATCTGTGCTCTCCTCATCACTGCTGGTTGAGCTTTGCCACCTTTCCTGGCTTTTCTCCAAAGATGTCCCAGCAATCTCCCTGTGCATGGAGAAAAGCCCTCACAGGTGAGCAGCTAGCAGCCGCAGCTGTCTCGTTCCTGCAGGACACTACACGTGCTCCATCAGGATGCACAGCCTCAGTGACAAGCAGCTGAAGCACCTGAGCAGGGGCAGGGCCGCTCTGCGGGTGACGGCGGCGCTGCGGGGCCGCGCGGGGCCGGGGCAGCAGCTGGGCGCCGAGCTGCCCTTCAACCGCTGGTTCTACGCTGACCAGGCCGAGATGCTGCTCAGCAACCAGGACACGAGCTCCGTGCTGAAAGTCTTTGGTGCCAGTGAGATCCTGGACAGCCTGGAGGTGAGTGTGCTCCCAGCTGAAAGCATTCTGAGCTGCCACAGGCAAGGCACTCCCTGCCATCTTGGCCGTGTCAAGATTTGTTCCTGAGATGATTTGGAAATGCTCATCTTGGAATGATGATTCTTCCTCAGTTTTCACTTTTCCAGGATCCCAGAATGGTTTGGGTTGGCAGGGACCCTAAAGCTCATCCTGTTTCAGTGCATTGCTGTGGGATGCCACTCAGTCACTGTGTTGCTCAGGGGCCCATGCAGCCTGGCCCTGGTTCTTGGGGTATTACAGGTGTGTCAGGCTCACCTGGGCCTGCAGCCTGGCACGTGAGAGCCAGCTCATGGGTCAGGAAGCAAAAACCTGCTTGACCCCTGTGGCAGGGGGAGTTTGGCCCAAGTATGTGTGTGACTGAGTGCCCATAGCTCACACAGCCCACTGAGGGTCTGTGGGGTTTGGCCCAGACCTGTGGAAGGGGCAGGGGGAAATGCTGCAGGTGTCACTGTAAGGGTGCACCCGACTCCTCTGGGGGCGTGAATTGCTCAGTGTTTCTGTGGAATCCCCCATTGGTGGCAGCTGCCCTGGAAGGGGAGCTGGGCTGTGCTGTGCCAGCAGTCTGTTCCAGGCTGGATGTTCCCTGTGCAGGTGAAATGCGAGTCCCCAGCAGTGAAGGTGCTGGAGAAGGAGAAGTCCTATGGGCTGCCCAGTTACGTGGTGTACACTGTGAGCCTGGCTGATCCCAGAGTTCCCAGCCAGGGCTCCCTGACCACCACTCTGACTGTCTCCAGTCCCATGACAGACCAGTCCATCACCATCCCAGTGACAGTGATCTACCTGACTGACAGAACCACTGCACCCATCAGATGTAAGTTTGGCTCTGCACTCTGCATGCCAAAGAAACCTTTAGCTTCTCTGATGTTTATGAGGTTAACTCTTAAAGCAGATTGGAGAAGATACTCCTTTTAACTCAATATTGCCTCCTCTTGATCAATTCTGCAGATGAAGCCACTCTCTTCCAGCAGTTTGTTGAATCTTACCAGGTGATGATCTTCACACTTTTTGCACTCCTAGCCGGGACAGCTGTTATGATCATAGGTAAGAGAAGGAAAGATTGCACAATAATCTTTTTTCTATACCTTCTTACAGCATGTTAGCTGTAAGATAAAAAGGAATAATTGCCATGTGAAATTATTTTGGTTTGTTTTTCAACTGTCTTGCAGCCTACCATGCATTTTTCTCGAATGAGCAGCACAATCAGCCAGTGTTCCACCCAAGGACAATTCTTCAGCACACCCCTAACAGTAAGCAGCTGTCACCCAGTTAGAAGTGAATTCATTGATTAGTCTGGCAATTGCACTGGAATTGAATGTAGGAAGGTCTGTAATCAGGAGTGGCAATGAAAAATAATTCACATACTTGCTGATGTGTTAAAGTTACAGTGAGCTGCAGGCCTGGTTGTAAACACAAGTGCCTGGTGATTCAGATAAAATAAGGCAAATTCAAGTGAGTGTCACTTGCTGAGGGGAAATGTTTGTGCTCCCCTCAGACTTGAGTCCTGAACAGGAGGAGCCACAAACTTTGGATACTTGCAGGATAACTTTTCAAGAGGCACTGAGCTGCAGGGCTGATTTCACTTGGCATGGATCATCAGGTTCATTGCCAGTGTTCAGCAGATGAGCAAGAGCAGTTGTTTATTGTGATGGTGTTCACAGGGGTCTGAGGATGAGGGAAGAGATGAGGATCTGACTCCATGTTTCAGAAGGCTTGATTTATTATTTTGTGATATATATTATATTAAAACTATACTAAAAGAATAGAAGAAACTATTTCATCAGAAGGCTAGCTAAGAATAGAAAAAGAAAGAATGATAACAAAGGTTTGTGGCTCGGCTCTCTGTCCAAGCCAGCTGACTGTGATTGGCCATTAATTAGAAACAACCCCATGAGACCAATCCCAGATGCACCTGTTGCATTCCACAGCAGCAGATAACCATTGTTTACATTTTGTTCCTGAGGCCTCCCATCTTCTCAGGAGAAAAAAATCCTAAGGAAGGAATTTTTCAGAAAATATCATGGCTACAGTTTGTTCCTTCTCCCACCATTCCCGAGCCTGACGGTTGTGCTCTCCTTCCCGTGTTCCAGGCTCCCTCGTGTCACCTGCACATTCCTTCAGCTCGCAGGCCTCCAGCAAGCAGAGCAGCCCCGCGGCGCCGCTCTGGAGCGCGGGTTACGCCTCTCGCTAGGGGCAGCGCCCAGAGGGGACTCAGCCCCGCTCCTCCTCACGGCAGAGAGAAGAAATGTTCAACCCAGTGCCTTAGCGAGCTTCAGCAGTCGGGCTGTAATTCAGGTTTGCTCTGGAATAGAACTGGCTCCTTAATTTATTTATTTTTTTTTTTTACCATTTAGGGCTCTTTGAGTTTGTTTTTATGGCAATGCTTCAGTTCTCAAAAGCTTATCTGTTGTTTTTGCTGCCTGCACAAAAAGCAGTGTTTATGCTAGTCTGGCTTTCTTGCACTCTTCAAGCAACTAGAAATTATATCTAAGTTAGACTGATAATAATTATTTATTTACTTTTTATAAAAAATTAGATTTCTTTCCAATTAGCTTTTTTAAGAAAAGGGAAATTAAAAAAACAAGTGAAATATGAGCCAAAAATTGGAAGGATTGTATGTTTCGAAGAACTGTTTTTTATTTTGAGTTCCAAAAACTCAGGAATGTATTGCACTGATAATGTTCTTATTTTTAGCCTTACACTGGGATTCACCAGCACAGCATGCAGGTTTAGCATGAGGAATGCTGGAACAACTGTGAATAATTCAGAAGTTTTTTTACAGCAACGATTAGAAAAGGAAAAAAAGAAAATAAACCCAGAACTTAGTGTGAGTTCCTTTGGGTACAACTGCAGTATTCCTTGGTACTGTAAGCACTTTTCTGAACTGGGAGTGTGAAAGCATGTGCCTTACAAGTGCACCTTTCTTCTGCTAGGAATCCTTTATTTTGAGGGTAGAATCACATCCCAGTAGCTTTTATTTGTAAGCAGGGGTTTGCAGCTATCAGATAAGGGTTCTGTTTACATACAACAAGCATCCCAGTTTTAACTGTGAATAATATTCTGGCTGTCTGAACTTTCCTGAGGACCATAAGGAAAGTGAAATAATAAAATAGTTCATGCAAAATACTTTGTGTGCAGAACTGTGCAGGCAAATGGATGAATGGAATGCAAACCCAGTGCATGGCATAGAGTTTTGGTTTCTCACAGTGTTAAAAACAAAAGGATTGTTACATGGAATTGTACTGAGTCTTGTTCAACTTACTGGCTAGTTTTGGAGAAATTGTGCCTTAAGTGCTAGTACTACTTAAAAAGGTCAGTTTGGATGTAGATAATAATTTGAATCTGTATTAAAGCTTTTTAAGACTCCTTTGTTTTGAATTTTCTTGTGGTATGGTACAGTATGAACAGTATGCTAGACTGTTCAAAGTCTAGCACTGGACTATATTATTTAAATCTGTATTATTTAATAAAGCTTTTAAAGATTCCTTTATTTTGCTGTTGATGGAATTTTCTGTGGTTTGGCTGTTTAGAATTTAGCACTGGGCTGTTGTTTGAACTTCACTTCTTACAGCTCCTCAGTGTTTGCAATCACGATTCTCCAATCCTAATTTTCTCTTCTGCTAACAATGTAATGTTTTTAAATATTTTGACAGTTTTTCAACTAGTATTTGTTGTCAGGGATTTCTCCCAGTTTTCATTAAGTATCTTCAATTCCTGCTGAAATCACTGATGACTGTAGAAGCAGCTCTCAATTTTCCAGGTTTGTTCAAACTTCCCATTTTGCTCATTTGGGTTTTAAAGGAAAATGTGATCTTTTTTCCACTTGCATTCAGCAAGAGGCCAATGGGCTGTGAATGTCTCCGTGCTACTCTGATAAGCTCTTCAGAAATGATTAGAGGAGAGATTTTGCTCTCCTGTTGTTTCTCTTTCCCATTCAGCAATCTGGCACTGAATGTTCTGAAAAACAAACTGCTCCAAGTGGTGGGAGTACTTCAGCAAATGCTCGCTGTTTATTTCCTTTCTTTAGGCAAGTAGTTGCAGTCTCCTGGCGAGGAAAAAAAATAAAAATGAAGTAGGGAACTGGTATGACTCAGGAACCAACCTCCTGCAAGCAACAGCCAGGCTTTGGCCTTGAGGAGCTCACCTGACCTGTGGGGCCATTCCTGGGGCCAGGGGCATGTGGGGATATACATTTTTCTGAGTAGGTTGCTGCCAATGTAAAGATTTATTATTTTTTTTAATTTAATCAGCATTTAATGCTGGTTTTCCTCCCTGTTCACTTACTGCTTGTTCCTGACAGTTTTCTCCTCTGAGAGGGAGAAGGGCTGCTGGGAATGTGTCTGTCCCAAGGTCCAGGCCTTGTGTGAGTTTGAAATGTCTGAGCTGTGCCAGGCTGACTCCTGCACCCAGAAAATCCCTGCCTGCCAACAGCTGATCAGCAGGTGTGTCCCAAGGAATTGCTCACTTAGATTAAGGTGAGCAAGACTAAGTCAATATTGCTCTTCAAGCCAATCTGCTTCCTAACACAACATCCCAAACACAGCCTAATCTTTATTTCTCCATCTACCCCCTTTAAAAGGCAAGGCAGATGATGAATGAAGCATTGCACACACCTTTTCAGCAAAGGGCCCTCCTGATGGGCAGCCAGGGTTATGGTGTGCTGCTTCACACCATAATGAAGGGTGTGAAGGTTTTCCTGGCACCATGTTAGCTGCCTTTTGTAGTTTAGATGGAGGATTAAAGTCTACTCTTGGCTAACCCCTGCAAGGCATTCTTACCTTTCTGTTTGGTTGTTGATTCAGTCATTCATGAACATCTCTGACCATTTCTCAGCCCAGGGCTCCCCAGGCAGCTTGGGGAGTTTCCCCATCCCAGTTTCCCCAGATAGAGACCCAGCTGTGTCTCATTGTGTCCCAGGGATTGCAGCAATCCTCCCCAAGGAACTCTCCTTGGAGCAGCCCTGGAGACAGATGGTGTTTGGTTAACAGGCAAGGTGGGTGCTCTCCAGCTAGTTAATTCCTCTTTTTTAAAATGTTTTTTCTCTGGTAAGGCAACTAGAGGTATTGTTTGTGTATTGAGCTTTATGATTCTGTGTTAACTCTGTGTAGTACTGGTGATTTGATTGGTAATTTTTGGTAATTATTGGTAATTTGAAGACTTTTAGGCTTGTGGAGGATTGGAATAGTTCCAGTTAAGACTAACAAGCTAAAATTTAGAAATAGCTGGAGCTAACCTTTGATGAGAGAGGAAAAGTTCCTAAAGAATTCTCATTTAGGTAAAAGTACATGAGAAGGCAGGAGTCTCTGAAAGTGAAATAAATTCAGGTAAGGCAACTAGAGGTATTGTGTATTGAGCTTTATGATTCTGTGTTAACTCTGTGTAGTATTGGTGATTTGATTAAAACCATTCCTTTTTCAACTGTTTCTTCCTTGTATCAGTTTCAGGTTTAAGGTTATAGTTGGCCTTGAACTCCAGCCTGTGTTCTCCACAGCACAGCCCCTGTGCTTGTAGGAAATGCATCCATTCCTAAGCTGGGACAAAAGGCATTTAGGAAGTGATGACTATCTGACATTAGGTCTTTGGGTGATATTAAATATTCTAATTTTTACTTGTTTTACTGGCAAAACTCAAAAACCTCTGCTTTATTTTCAGTTTGAATAAAGCTGAGTTGACTTTTCCTCTGTTAACTTCAATGAGACAACTTCTCTGTGTAAATTTGGCACACAGTTTCCCAGGACCTTCTCATGAAGCTTGCAAAATTAAAACTAGAATGGGAAACTAATTTTTCTCTTTGATTCACATTTCTCACCATGGCACTGAGCTGTAGCTGTAGCAGCAGGAGCTGCTTTCCACATCTTCCCTCTCACCTCTGGTCCTCTCCATGTCCAGAGCAGTTTTCATCCCAGGTGCTGTGTTCACCTCTGCAGGTGCCTTGCTCCAGAGGGCATTAATAAATACTAATAAATTATTTCCTGCCATTTCCCCCATCTGCAGCCCTGAGCACAGCCTGTGGTGCTGTGCTCTGCGTGCTGCTCCCTCTCAGTGCTTTGCCATAATCCCCAGACAGATTGGGAGCTGCAGTTGTGTTTTCCATGGAGCAGACTTTGTGTACGTGTTTGCAATTCACCCAATCGTTCATCCTTCCCTTCTCACTCCTTACTTGCCACGTTGTGTTTGAAAGTTCTGTTCTCATTTTGCTCAGTTCAAAGCTTTATCCCAGGCCTTACTTTTGCATTTAGCATAAATAAATTTATTTCAAGCTGTTGTGCTTATGGATATGCCAAGGTCTCTTTTGTGACATTTTGTTCATTTTTAAATTTAATTTCCAAGCAAGCCAGTTCCCACCTAGGACATCCTTTCACACTTTGGGTGGGAAGGCACCACAAAACTTCCCTGGAGAGTCAGACCAGAATCCCTGCAATGGAGAGAGAACCTGAGGCTGCCTGTGCCAAGGGCAGCCCTGGTAAATAATTTTAGGCCAGCACATGCCAATGGCTTACAGGGACCATCTTTAAATCAAACAAAAGCAGTATTGTCTAGATAAAATCTGGTGATTGAAATTCAGTTTACTGATCAACAAGCTCAGAAGTTCTGGAACTAGTTTTAAATAATTGTTCTATTTCACATGAGTTCATCTGTGAGAGAGACAAGAGGTGGGAGATGCTTTTGTCTTTTGTGGCATATGCTTTACTTTAGAAAATAAAGTTCTGAGACTCTCTTTAGTAGTAGGAAGCTGTCCTTAGTAACAAAATAGTGACAATTGTCATATTTTATCCAAAAGGAAGGGGAAAAAATAATTTTCCAAAGTAATAGCTTGTAATTTGACAGCATGAGTCACTTGTGTTATTATGAGTGAGTCATGAATAGAAGAGGCACCAAAAGAATTATTTCTCAAAATGTACAAAGATAACAAAGAAACTACATCTCCCAAAATGTTGCTAAGAAGGCACCAGGCCATTGAACAGGCTAAGCTTATTTGAAGTACTAACTCACCAAAAGTGCTTTTTAATTTTATTTTTTTTTGGTAAAAATAATAGAAGGGGCTGCTTTCAATTATCTTTTACTATAAAAGCCAACCAGCCTGTCTTTAGTGGAAGCTGGGTCAAAGCTCTCCTTAGAAGAATATTAAGAATCCTGGAGTTTCAGTATTCTGCTCCAGCCTTTCCCAGCTCCTGAGCTCTCCTGCCACACTGAGTTTGGACAAGCCACCACACACAGCCAATAAAGCTGATTTGGGCTCAGTGCTTTGCCATTGCTCCTGTGCATTTTTATCTTTCCAAACTTTCTTTCCTCATAGCTCACTGGTCATCCTTGGATCTGAGGCTGTGGCCATGTCCTGGTGGATATTTAAGGGTTTCTTAATTCGCTGGATTAATATTTCATTTCATGCTGGGTAAAGACTGGCCAATAGAAATAAACAGCCTTTGATTCTAGCACAATTAAGGATCTCTTGTGAAGGAAAAAGAACTCTGTTGTCTTGAGCATCTGACCCCAGCTGGTGCATTCTCTCTGCCAGCTGGTTCTTGCATGGAAGGAAAATTAATAAAATTGCCAAACAAAGAAGTATTTTCAGCAAGTCCACAAACATTGAAGGCTAAACATCCTCCTTGCAATGCCAGAAGTGGATTCCAAATAAGCAGCTGAACTGAAGGATTATTTTGATAGTGTTGTAGAAATATTGGTCTGCTGGAGATGTTTAAAGGTCAGCTGGAGTGTTTTGTGGGGGTTTTGTTGCTGTTACTGAGGTTTTTTGGTGCCTGACTCCTTAGTTCTGGGCATGCTGTTTTCATAAGGCGTCACTGACATGCTGGGCTCTAGGAATCTGTGTTACACAAATTATCACCACCATTGCTGCAGTTTCCATGTTCCTCCCCTACTACAAAAAATGTGACTTCTGTGTGATTTTTTTGTGTCTCTGTATGAGATTCCACCTCCTTCAGCAGGAAGAGATTGATGAATTGAGATAATTGAAGAAGTAGACAGCCGTTGCTACCACTCTCAAATTATTTCATTCAATTATGAACAATTTGCTCAGTGCTGTCTTGGGGGTGCTGTTTGAGCAGAATGGAGTTTAGCATTAAACATGATACAGAAATTTCATTTTAATTCCAGTTTTACTGAATGTGCTTCTGAAAGCACAAAGGTACAGATCACACTTCTGACTGATTTTTGGATTTAGGGTTACAGTGACAGTGCAAAATGTCAGAATGATGAGTAAGTTAAAAAGCAGTGCTGAGCTGTAAGGTCACAGGTCCCTGTTAGTGCTCACTCCATGATCTGACTTAGCAAATCACAGCTTCACATTCTCAGCAGCGATGGCAGAAATCGCTCCCTCTGCTTCATCATATTCTCTCCTTTTATCCTGACTCTTTCAGTCGCTGTTTAGGAAAGGTCTGAAGTGCTTTGTGTCCTTGCCCCAGGTGATTGACCAGCCTGCAGGGCTGGAGAGCTGGGTACCGCTGTAAATACACCTTCAGTGCAGTGACTTACCAAGCAGCAGGACTGACATAAGAGAAGCTATTGTTCCATGAGACACAGTAAAAGCAGGGTAGCAACACATCAGGTGTTTTCAAGGTAGTATTTCCCCAGGGGAATCCTGCTCCAGCAGTGCATCACAGGAGTGGATGGTGTGGAAAGCCCTGGACAGTGAAGTTTCCCCCCTAAACAGAGGAGGGCAGGGAAAGGCAGCCTGTTTGTGCACTTGGAAATTGCCCCAGGTCAGAGTTTAACTGTGGAACGTTTGATATGGGTGAACTTTAGACATGTGACTTAGATAAAAATCATATTCACAGAATCCCAGAATATCCTGAGCTGAAGGGACCCCCAAGGATCCCCCAGCCCAACCCTGGCCCTGCAGAGCCTCCCCAGCAATGCCACCCTGGGCACCCCTGGCATCCCTGAGCTCTGGCAGCCTCAGGGCAGTGCCAGCATCCCCTGGGCAGTGCCAGCACCCTCTGGGCAGAAGGGAAGGATTTTTCCCCATCTCCAGCCTGAGCCTCCCCTGGCACAGCTCCAGCCCTTCCCTGCTCCTGTCCCTGAGAGCAGAGATCAGTGCTTGCCCAGTCTGGTATTTCAGGAAGCCCTTGGAGGAGCTGTTTTCCTTCCAAACCAAGCAGGGTTTTGGTCTCTGCTCTGCCTGGTTCTGGCCTCCTGCCCAAGCTCAGCATCTCTGTGTACACAAATTCTCATCCTCTGGGCATTGCTCCTCCTGCACCTGTCAGCAGCACTCTTCCCTCTGCCTTAGCAGGTGAGCTGATCTAATGATACAGCAGCACCTGGTTCCCCAACCCTGTAAATCCAGGGCTTTTTGGCAAATAGCACTTCATTTAGGAAATAACACTCTGACAGCCCAGCAGTGATGGCTTTGTGTCCTCCAGACTGATCAAATATCTCTGCAGCCTTGTTCAATGACTACACCTTGTCATTCAGACCCCAATAGAGGAGTTTAACATTTTGCTAAAGGAAGCTTTCTCTGGGCTTTGGTTGATTTGCCCCAGAGGTGGAAGTGCAGCTATTTTGACAGAGCCGGACTGTGTACTGGGATGAACACATATTTTCATGAAATCTGTCAAATGTCATTTTAAAAGTCATTGAGTGTGCTCCACAACAAAGCAGGCAGAATTACAGAGCAGAAAGCCTTTTGTGAATGCTATTGTAAATGTGTCACAGCTCATTCTGGCTTTTGCATGTGGGCTTATCTTCAAATAGCATCCTGCTGTTATGATTAGTGATTGCTATCGTGGGTAAAATCTCTTTGGTTTCAGCAACAAAATAAACCACTTTATATATAGAACCCACTGTTGAATAGGACCCTAAATATTTATTTTTCCATTCTTATTGCTGAACAATCTTCAAGGTGAAGCCTCTTGTCAAATGAAACAATATCAGCAGTAAAACCAGGACTTGAGGCAGCCGTGGCTCTAGAAAGGGCAGGCAGCAGCAGAAAGCAAGCTCTCAATGTCTAAATGAGACATCCTTGGAGCCCTGTGAGCTTGGAATCAGGCAATTGTCTTTTACTGGGAGGAGCTTTGTAGTGTCCCAGAGTCCAGCAGCAGCACCTCCTGCTCCAGGGAATTGGTAACCCCATGGGAAATGCCTTGTGTCACCTGCTGTGCTTCCACAGAACTCTCAGTCTGGCCCCTTTTAAAATTGTTCATATCAACTTGGAGATTTTTGAATTGGTAGAGCACTCACAAAAATGTTTCTTCATATGATTTGGCAAGCCATTACATGATACAATATTATATTATTATATATTATAAGCTATATGGTAGGGATTTGGATTAGATGACCTTTAAAGGTCCTTTCCAACCCAAACTCTTCTCTGGTCCTACGATTCTGTAAAATATGAATAATCTAGTTGTACAGCTCACATCTTTCCACATTAAATTCTGCAAGAGAAAGCAAAGCTTTTTGCCTCTTAGGCTCAGTAGATGAAGACTTTTAGGCTTGTGGAGGATTGGAATAGTTCCAGTTAAGACTAACAAGCCAAAATTTAGAAATAGCTGGAGCTAACCTTTGATGAGAGAGGAAAGAATCTCCTAAAGCAAGTTCCTAAAGAATTCTCATTTAGGTAAAAGTACATGAGAAGGCAAAAATCTCTGAAAGTGAAATAAATTCAGGGCTTCTGAGAAGAAGCCCCAAAGCACAGCACTGAAGGTGTTGGGCAATGCATGAAAATGAGACACAGAGAATTAGGAGACAACTTTCACTGCATCACTAGATTTGCATAACACAGTGACACTGGCAAAGGGAATTATGTCTGCATTTCCCAGTTTTGTGAGAGCCTGCATGTGTGGAATAAAGCTCTGGGAGAGGACAGCAAGGAGGGAGAGGAAGGTTTCCTGTGAGTAATCTAACTTAAAAATTGCAAGTTGTCTTAAATTCTGCATCATCTTTCAGGTTGAGTGGTGAATCTTTGTGTGAGCCAGTTGGTTTTGCTGCTGGAATCTGACCATAAAGTTCTTAAACACCAGGTCTCCAGCACTGTGTGTTCAGTTGTGCTTCAGGAGTTCTCTTATCATTATAAATGTCTCTCATTCCATCTGCCTGAACAGATAGGGCTGTGCTAAGTCTGTTATTAATTTTTTAGGTTGTTTCATTGCAGATAAATAAAATATTTAAAGTGAATATTTTTCCCAGCACCTGCAGCTGCTCAAACCCCCAGCACATTATGCAGCTGAATTCAAGCAATAAAAACTAACTTAAAATACTTTCAGTGCTAATGAATGTTAGGAATGTTGTCTGTGAGAACAGGTAACTGCTAAGTCACTGTTCTTTGAATGCTTCAGATCCACAGAGATGTTGGTGTTCTTGTACCTCTTGTGAGTGACTGAATGATCAGATCACAGGAATTTATCATCTTGATTAGCCTGTTGTTGAGGCTCCTAACTGAGCAGCCTTTCCATTGGTTTGTGCCTGCACTCTCAGATAATCTCCTTTTGCTCAGTCCCTGCTGCTGTGCACAGCCTGGACAGGGCTTGGAGCCCCCTGGATGAGCTCTGGGGTCTCCTCCTGTGACTTTGTTGGGACAGAAATGGAACTAGAAACGAGTTTCAAAGGACGGCCTCACAAATCAGAGTAGATGCTGTGGAGAAATAAAACTATGAAAGATGCATTGTAGCAAGATCTACAGAGTAGATCTACAAAAATAATTGACTTTGAGGCACAACATAGTGTAGCAAAAACTAATAAGCCAAAAAATACTTATAATGAGTTATAATTAAAGAATAGTTAGCTTCTAATTGTAATAGCGTGAATGATAACATCTGTATTACCTCACCCTTCAGATAAGGCTAAAAATAAAATCAAAAGTTTTTAAAACACCTCTCAGTTACCCCATCTCTGGGTCAGAAAATACCTTAGTCCAATATCTCCAACCCAAACCATTCTGGGCCTCTGAGGGTCCATGGTCTGCAGCAGGAGTTCAAGTGTTACCCTCCCAAGGTGGCAAAGCCCTTGTGGGAAGCTGTTCTTGCTTTCCAGGGATGGATAGGAGGAGGAGGAGGAGGAGGAGAAGAGGGAGAAGGAGAAAAGGAGAAAAGGAGAAGGGGTGTCCTCCCTCAGAGCCTGCAGCCTGGAGTCTGCAACTCTGCAGCTGCTCATCTACAAATGCTCCTGAATAAAGTTTTAGTCTGGTTTTGGTTTTTGTTGTTTTGGGTTTTTTTTCCAGTATATGTTGATTAGTGTGACTGTGTAAATCTGTGGGTACACTTGGTGACTGAGTGCATTCCATGGATTTACATGTGCAAGGAGACAAATTTGCTGCTGGTGCCTTGATTGCCTGCAGCTGTGGAATTTGCATTGTCCCTTGGATCCTGGTCACTGGTAAAAATGCAGAAGCATTTATTCAAAGTTCATAAATAGCTTCTCATTTTTAATTTAATGGGAGTTTAAACATGAAACCATGAGAATTCATTTCAGCAATGTCCAAAGAGAGCTTAGAGCCTTGTCTCAGGCATTGAAGCAGGTTTTGTTTGCTCCTGATATCTTTTCACTTGGCTTACCAAGCTTGTAACACACTTTATCTTGCAGTACTGCATTAGGTGAATTTTGCAGAAGTGTATCCCCAAGAAGAACAATTAGATTTCACTCATGATCCCTCATGGAATTGGCTCTTTCTCCCTCCTTTGCACTATGTTTTACTTTGCAGACCATCATCTCCCAACTGTTTTATACAATTATTTGCCCTCCCCATAAAGTAACCATTAATATTTGCATATTCTGTTAGTTACATTTTATGAAATAACAAAACCTATAAAGCTTCCCAGCTGAGGACCTGCATGTTTGGATTTTTGTGTGGAGCAGAAAGGAGGGAAGGAGGGGCTGTTTTGGAGCCCACAGCACTATTTCAGTGCTGATATAGAACAGTGAAGTGTTTTGAACTCTATTGTTGAGAATCCACGTGTGATATAAATCAGAATTATTATCCTTATCTCATCTCTGGGAAGGTTGCAGCACACAGAGATGATTTGTCCAAGGCCCTGCCAGGGCAGAGGCAGGGCTGAAAATAGAACCTGTGTGAGAGCAGAGCAGCAGAGCTCGGTGACACCATCACACCGAGGAGCAGGAGTGCAAACGGGAACGCTGGCAGAGGAGGGAGCCACGCAGGGACACAGCGCCGAGCAGCTCCCTGGAATAATGCACCTGCAGGGCTGAAATATGGCCAGAGCCACTGAGGAAACTCCTTACCTGCCAGCGGTCAATAAACCCATTTCAAACTTAAAATAAAACAAAACAAAATTAAATTAAATTAAATTAAATTAAATTAAATTAAATTAAAAATTATTATTATTACAGATGAAACACCAACTTCCACGTGAAAGTGCCGAAGTTCAGCTCCAGGAGCAGCACTGGAGCTCTGGCAGTGCCCTACTCACTGTGCCTGGCTAAATAATAATAATAATAATGATAATAATAATGATGATGGTGATGGTGATAAGGATGATGATAATGGTAATAACAACAAAAGTTATTACTAATATTAATATTGATATAGATATTAATATTAATATTAAATTATTATTTTAATAATTATTTTATTTTATTATTTTTATTAATTTTATATTTTATTTTATTTTTATTTTATTTTTTATTTTATTTTATTTTATATTTTATTTTATTTTATTTTATTTTATTTTATTTTATTTTATTTTATATTTTATTTTATATTTTATTTTATTTTATTTTTTTATTTTATATTTTATTTTATTTTATTTTATTTTATTTTATTTTTTATATTTTATTTTTTTATTTTATTTTTTATTTTATTTATTTTATTTTATTTTATTTTATATTTTATTTTATTTTATTTTATATTTTATTTTTTATTTTATTTTATTTTATTTTATTTTATTTTATTTTATTTTATTTTATTTTTTATTTTATTTTATATATATATATATTTTTTTTTTTTTTTTTTAATTTTAATTTTCTAGCCCCATCTGAGCACGTGAACACACGTCCAGGAAATCGCCCTTTCCCCGTGCTGAGCTGTGCAGAGCAGAGCCCTGCAGGGCCAGGAGGAGCAGGAGGTTTTGTCTGTGGGCTCCGTGCCCGGGCCAGCCCAGCCCTGGCACCCCAGGGGTGCAGCCCAGCCTGGCACACGGGCAGGGCAGTGCCAGGCCCCGGGGCATTGGTGCTGATCTGCTCTCCCTGCGCCGCAGGCTCAGCGTGTCACTGCTCATCCAGGGCAGCTCATCACCCTGGGAATGGGACTCTGATTCCTCTGGGAACACTGCACCAGCAGCATTGTGTGTCTCAAATGAAAATATGTTTCTAAATCTGATGTTTGACAGCTTTTCACAGTGATATTTAAGTATTGAGCCATTTAAGCATCAAAACTTCTTATCTGGGATGAACTGGTATGTGTGTTTACTTTCTGCTGGCTTCTTCCCCATTTATTTAGATTTAGAAACCAAATATGTTGTGCCTGATTCATCCAAGAACTCAAATATATATCTAAAATTATGCCTGGTTAATTAGTTCCATTTAAAGTTTTTCTGCTCAAATGCATAAGCTTTTCAGCATGCTGCTGTTATGTACTAGATCAGGGCTTTGGGAAGAGAAGGAGATCCATGAAAAATTCTTTTAATTGCCTAAAATTTTAGTCTGTAATTCAAAAGCTTCCTGCTATGTTTAAAGCCCAAACAACAAATCTTTTTTTTTTCTAATAATTAGTTGATGTGTACATATTCCTGAAGGATATTGAGATGTTTAATCCAGCAGAAAATTGCTATTTGGTGGACTACAGGGAAAAAGCAGGACAAAATTTTGTCATTATTATTTTTTAAAAAATGTAGGCAATTACAATTAGGCAAGAATAAAGCAATATAGTTAAATAATGAGGGAAGCAGAGCTACACAAAGCTCAGTGTGCAGCTAGTACTGAAGTCATCACTGAAAACAGAGGGGACAATGGCAGGGAGGGTACCTGCTCACACCCTGGGCACAGGGACAGGGCACAGCCCAGAAATCCCAGCAAGCAGCTCTTACATAACAGCTCTGACCCAGCAGCATCACTTCAGGGCTGCAGCCAGCCAGGAGCGAGGACAGGGTGGGGCTGGTGCTTTGTCTGTGCATTTTTTCTCCCCATTTGGATGAGAGGACAACAACAAAAAAAAAAAAAAAAAAAAAAAAAACAAACAAAAAAAACAAAAAAAACCCAACAACAAAAAAGGCAAAACATAGAAACATAGATAAATCCTGGAATATTATTATTATTATTATCATTATTATTATTATTATTATTATTATTATTATTAATAATAATAATAATAATAATAATTCGGAGTTTATATTATATTCTTAGAGTTAATAATTGATAATAATAGCAGTGTACAGCAGCCTTGTCTGCAGAACAAAGTGTCTGCCCAGAGGGAAGAGAAGCAATGGAAAAGGATCCCCAGTGTGTGGTGGAGTGGGGTTAATGTTAGCAATAAATTCAGTGAGGATGTAATTGGTGGTGTTCCCCAGTTTGGTGCATGTTAAGGAGGAGATGCAGCTAAACTCTTTGTGGCTGTTCAGGGTTTGGTGCCCAGGATCTCTGCATTTCCAGCCTGTGCCACATGCTGGGTGCACAGCCTGGGGGTGCCAGCTCTGCCCACAGAACCAGGGGACAGTGAGGAGGAGGAGGAGGAGGAGGAGGAGGAGGAAGCTGGGCTCTGATTTCACTGCTGAGAAGGACCATGAATGATCTGTTTCCAGCAGATAACAAACCCACACCAGCTGTGCTTTGGTAAAATGCTTGTGGAGGTTAATCTGACTGGGAATGCAGAACTCTGTCCAGAATTTGCATCATTCAGGCTTGGTTTCTGGTGTCCCACCTGAACCTCCTGCCAGAAGGGAGGTGGGAGCTGCTGTCCCTGTCACAGCAGTGTCACCAGTGCTGCTCTCATGGGGTTGGTGCTGGGGGATTCTGTGCTGGGCCGTGGGAACCCCTCAGCTTGGCTGCCAGCTCAGGTACCTGGGTGTAAGAGCCTGAATGAGGGATGTGGGACTCCAGGGGCTCTCCAAAATGCAGTTTATTCCATCCAAAATGCAATTTATTGTATCCAAAATGTAGTTAATTCCATCCAAGAGGTTACAGCAGTCCAGGGCTGTGGGTGACAGAGCTGTGCCCACAGCTGTCAGCTCCAGCTGCAGCCAGGCCTGGAGACCCTTTGGTTTTGGTTACAATGCATTTCACACTTTTCTTTGCTGAGCATCTTCATACAGAAGAACCAATCTATACCTTAACTTTTATCTCTAGCCTAACATAACTGCTATAATTACCATATTCATGTTACTGTTCTCCAATCACTAAAATTCAGTACATTGCAGTTTAAGCTAGAAGTTGTTTTTCAGATTTTTTGCAGTGGAAAATTCTGAGACCATTTTTCTACTTGCAACATTTGCTGACTTGTTTGCCTGTGCTGTCTTTCTGCTTGGTAAAAACATCTTCTTGTTTGAGGTGGGTTTCAGCCATAAAAACCCCTTCTAACTCACACACCCTTTAGTTCCTTGGTTATCCAGTAAGACTGGCTCAGCAATTCTTTTCTCCTATATCAAAACTTGCTTCCATCTCTATTCCTTCATCAGACTCCACATTTAAAAATCTTTCTGCCAAGCACTCATATCTGTGAGACTTTCTTGTCACACCCCCATCCTTCCCAGCACCTGGGTCTGTGTGGGACACCTGGTTCTGACCCAGTGTGACACAAAATCCCACCCTTGGAGCTCCTGCTGGCAAAGCCCAGCGGCAGTGTGGGCGTCTGGGGTGCAGACACTGTGACCCCATCAGCCTCACACAGATCTGTGTCACACAGAGCAGGCACAGGGACAGGAATGAGGACAGAGACAGGGACAGGGACAGGGACAGAAACAGGGACAGGGACAAGCTGCACACACAGAGCTCCAGAGCCTGGCTCTGCCCTGCAGACACTGCCAGCAGCTCCAGCCTGCCTTGCTATTGTTAGATTGGGAGTTGTTATCTCTGCTAACCTTGGAAATAATTCCAGCACTGGGGAGAGCTGCTGAAAAGGACCCTGACGGAAAATATTTGCTTCCCACGTGGATGTTGTAAATACTCAGGCACAGATAAAGTAACCTTAAACGAAGGGTAAAAGTCTGGCTCATTGTAAGGCAGTGATAAAACCTCCAGGCTGGAATCTCACAAAATAAGTTTTAGAGCCCTGCATAGGAATGATAATATGAAGAGAAAACAATTTTTTAAAAATAAATGAAATTCTGGAGCAGTTGACGAAAAGTGTTTCAAACTAAATGCTGTGACCTTGAGACACAAAATAGTTAAATATCCCATTTCCAGATATACTCTTGGGGTCAGTCTCAGGCTGCAGGGATATAGGGCATGTCCTCTGGTCTAGGAGCCATGGCATGTCTGTATATTGAATTTGGCAAACTGGGGAGGTGCAGAATGCCACCCCAGCAAGCAAAGAGCTGAATCCATGTGGATGTAGGAATTGCTTCCCAGTCTCTGGCAGTGATGCAGAGGAAGCTGATGAGCCTGTCCTGTTCCCCTTATGGAGAGAAGGAGGCTGGGATCCTCCTTGGAAAGAAGGAAGGGCTGGTGTTACCCAGATTTATTCACAGGCAGCACCTGAATGTCTGCAGAGAAATTTTGCTCAGAGGCTCAGCCTTGTGAGACCCAGAGGAATTTCTGCTTTGGTGCCCCCATCCAGCTGGGCTCAGCAAGACAAGACACAAGGGACTGGTTTGCAAACACAATCACCTGCAGGGTGTTCAACTCCAGTTTAACCAGTTTAACTTTGGGTTTTTGTTTTGTTTCTTTTTTTTTTTTTTTTTTTTGCCCTTGGGGACAGCTTGCTGCAGCTTTCTGGAGGTGATTTGCACTGGGGACATTTCCCTGCGTGCCTCCCCAGCCCACAGTGCCAGTGCCACTGTCAGGAGTGTCATTATTGCTGTGCTGTCCCTGTGCCAGCACATCCTGGTGCTGTGCTGACAGCCCTGAGCCTTTCAGGGGAAATATCCCTGCTCAGAGCTGCTCTGGAAGCATGCAAGCAACAAATAATCTTAATTACAAGGTATTTACAAAGCCAGTAGGATGAATTGGTATTTGTTGTTCTTTGAACTTTAGAATTATTCTGCTAATAAGTGCATTGAATCTTTTTTGAGGTTAGGGAAAGTTCAGGCTGTGCAGATGCTCCTGGAGTCTCAGGTTTTGGTTGTTAATTGCTGCCCTGAGATGTGCAGGGTGTTGTTTCGGCCTGTGCAGCTGAAGAACGAGTCTGGACTCTTCACTTTTTGGTCTTGAGGTTGTTTATTAATTCTTATCTATAAAATTTTCTTTCTGCCCAGCCAAGATCTGCTCAGCAGGGCAGCCACAGGCACTCTGACCGCCCCCGAGGCAGTGTTGTCTTTTTATACTACAAACTATGTATAACATATTTACACTTAATTCTCAATACCTGTCATCTATGTTAGACAGTGCACTTCTACTCTAAACCAATCCCAAAGTGCCAACATCACTGCAGAAAATGGAGAACAAGAAGAAGAAGAAAGGCTGGGCACGCCCAAGTTCCTCCATCTTGTCCCCAAAACCCCCATTCCAAAAATCCTAAAATCTACATTTTCACCCTGTGATAATTTTATTATTACACTATTCAAACCTCTGTGGCTTTCAGGTCCTCATACAAAGCTGGCAGTTTGCTCCAGGGGTCACAGTCAAATCCCCAGGTGCTCCGGGCTGTGTGCCAGGGTCTCTGAGCTCCCTGGTGGGGTCCTGGCAACTCTGGGCACCCGGAGGGATGCACTGAGCTCTGACCCTGGAGTGCCAATGCCCAGCCCAGCACCCCCAGAGAGCCCCTGAGCTCTGCTGGGAGCTCCAGAGCTGGGGCTGCAGCTCAGCCACGTGGGCTCATTGCATCAGGGGAGCAAGGACTCGTGTCCTCTTCAGGGTGTTAAACCAAAGGAGGTGTCAGCACTCTCTGATCTCCATGGGATCGCTACATTGGCCCTTTCTCCACTTATTTAGGATTAATGTAATATAACCTTCATTAGTTTTCCTGTTTGATTTGCATTTTTCTTCCTTTTCATCAATGACAAGTTTCTGCTAGGGGGTTCCATAATCATAATTTTGGTTCATCTGGGTTGGGCTCCATCTGGAGCTGGAAGGGCTGGGCTAAAGGTTGGAGTTGATCATCCTAGAGAGCTTTTCCAGCCTTAATGGTTCTGTGATTCTATAAACATTAGGGCTGTAGAGACCATGGATGATCATTTAGTTCTGCTTGCCATGCAGAGGAGGGTGAGGTAAAGCTACACTGCTCTTTAGAGACGCTTTATTTAAAACGCTTTATTTGAGCTCACTCTTAAAGGCTGTGACAAGGAGTGTGGGGTGCCCACACTGGAGCAGGTCTGATGGGTGTCCCAGATGTCCTGGAACCTTGAGGGGTCCCTGGCTCTGCTCAGCTCATGGATAGACAGGTGAGGAAGGGAGGAGGTTTTCTACTTTTGGAGGGGTTGGCCTTGAATCCACTTTGTATTTTCTTGTATGATACAAAACTCTCATGTAGAACAATCAATATTGCATTTACTGAAGTGCTTGGAAAACCTGGCTTTGGTGTCCTTGGCTCTTCCAGCACAGCCCAGGCTCTTTCCCTGGTTAGGATTCCCAGCAGTGCATGTTTTCAGCAGTGTTTTAAGCAGTGATGATTTCTGCACAGCCAAACCCCAGATGGAGCACTCCAAACAAGGCCCTTCCTCCACCAAGTAAACATGGAATAATTGCTCCCTATTTCATGGGTATGGATCTCCTCTTAACACAGTCTGCCATCAGATGCTTTACTCTGAGCTGCCAGGAACTCCAGATCTATTTTTCCCCACAGTGTTCTTACTTACTCATAATTTGGTATTTCCCATTTGCAATTTTTTTTTTTTTTTTGTTTAGAGTTTTATTTTAGTAACATTAAAGCATCTATAATGCATGAAGGAAAATGTAGTTTTCTCATTAGTATCTCAGTGAAAAGAGCTAGAAAGGAAAGTGATGAGGATAGGTGACTGAAATCAAGGTGTTTCTCAGAGAGAGCATGCTTATTTTGGGAATCAGTGAGGGAATTCCTCAGCAACCAAGACTGGAACTGCCAATCCATGAGCTTTGTCCCTCTGCTCCTGTCCCACCACTGTGCCCACACAGCTCAGGCAGAGCCTTAGAAGAGCTGGGTTTTGCTGAGTGGAGCCCCCTCGTTCACAGAACCCCAGACTGGTTTGGGTTGGGGGGACCCCAAATCCCACCCAGTGCCACCCCTGCCATGGCAGGGACACCTTCCCCTGCCCCAGGGGCTCCCAACCCTGTCCAGCCTGGCCTGGACAGAAAAATCCCTTCACATTTTCATTTTATTGTAGTTAATCACTGACATTTTTATAACACGACATTTCCAAGTCCATGTCTGAACTCGTCGCATAAACCCAGAGCTGTGAGAAGATCCTGGGTGATCCTTCCTTCAGGTACAGTGTGCACAAACCCTGCTCATGCACTGAAACATTTCTTATAAATTATTAACCTTCCATGGCTCTCACCTCCCTGCTCTTAGAGCAGAGCCTTGGAACCAAGAGCCTGGGATTTGTTTTAGAGTTGAGATTTGGGAAGGGAAAGAGCCACACGCTCCTGTCCACTGTGAAGGGGTGAACAGAACAGAATAAACAGGTTTTCTGAGGTAGAAGCAGGTTTCATGTTCTGGTCTGCACCTTGATACTAATTACATCATTATATACAATAATCTATATTTCACATGCATACAATAACAATTATTATATATTTGTAACACACAATTCTACATGGGTCAGCACACAACAGCAACTTCTCAGCCTCAGCTGTAGAGGCCTGTCCAAAGCTGCTGGAATTCTAATTAATTTCTCACTGAAATAAATGGAAATGTTTTCATTGATTCTGATTGAGCTGTTTCAAGTGAAAGCATCATCCTGCCCATGCTCATTTGCAGATGTTTATCCAGACATTTCCTCAACGTAGTTTTCTGGGGTCTTATATTTCCTATGTTTTGATTTTGGGTGTAATTGTTGTGTGCTTTGGTTGTGATTAATTTTTTGGTATGTGTCAGAATTGTGGAAGTTTCTTCCTAACCTCACTTTCCTAACGATAAACACTGGAAGGAGATCAAACCAGCCCTGTATCTTTAGAAATGTATGGCCTGCCTCGATAGCAGCCTATCAGAGAATGTCAAGAACATAAAAAATGACAGCCCTGCTCTCCTGCACGTCAGGCAGCTCGCTGGGGAGTGGGGAGCCAGGAGGGATTGCAGTGCAGCCCCTCAGTGCAGGGAGTGCTGGGAGGGAGGGAGGGAATCCAGCCTGGCTGGGAGAATCCTCCTGCATGGAGTCGCTGACTCACAGGCAGGGACGGACTCACAGCTGCCAGGCACCAGATGTGCCCAGCTGTTGCTGGCACTGCCCTGACCAGGGCGCCTCCCACTGCTGGCACCCCCAGCACAGCCAGCACTGCTGGGGCTGGTTGGGATCTCTGCTGCTCACCGTGACCCCGAGATTGTTCAAAGTCTCTTTTCCCAGCCTGGCACTTGAAGAAGGAGTCAGAGCTCTTCAGTTCTCGGTCTCAAGGTTGTTTATTCTTCCTTATCTATAAAAAATTTTCTCCTGTCCTGCCAAGGTCCATCCAGCAGGACAGTTCCAGGCACTCTGCCTGCCCCCAGGGCAGTGTTATGGCTTTATACTAAAAACGACGTGTACAATGTTTACAATTACTTCCCAATACCCATCACCTATGTTAGACAGTGAGCTTCTACTCTAAACCAATCTAAATGTGCCACCATCACAGCAGAAGATGGAAGCCAAGAAGATGAAGGAGAAAGGCTGGACATGCCCAGATTCCTCCATCTTGCCTCCTGAACCCCCATAGCAAAACCCCAAAATCTAGGTTTCCACCCCATGATAACTTCACTGTTATTCTGCCTAAACTGTTGTGGCTTGCTGATCTTCACATAAGGTTGGTAATTTTCTCCACAGGTCGTAATCAAACCCACAGGTGTTTTGGGCTCTGTGCCAGGGTCTCTGAGCCCCCTGGCAGGGTCCTGGCCATCCTGGCCAGCCAGAGGGATGCTCTGGGTTCCCACAGGGGCTGAGCATTCAGCACCCGCCGTGTCTGTCTGTCTGTCTGCCCCTCTGCTGGCAGAAAGCAGCACCAGGCAGAGCAGCAGGGCCTGGCCTGGCAGCTGCTGGCAGAGCTGCAGCACCAGGGACAACTCATTCCTGCATGGTGCTCTTGCGGTGGGATTTTCTGGGTAACCATGGCTGCATCCAAGCTGGGACATCAGGGCAGGGACCAGGGGTGCCATCCCCATCTCAGTGCAGCCCTACAGCAAGGAAAAGCAAAAGAGACCCTTCCCAAAAGCAGCACCTCAAGACAAAGGTCAGCTTTTTCAGATGATGGACTCATAGCAAAAATACCCCATCTCAAATGCAGCAGTGAGTGTGGGGTCATGGCAGTGACATGTAGGTGACAGGCAGGATTCTGTCAGATGAAACAGAATAACAAAGAGAGGCATTCAATTGTTCTGCCTTCAGATGGGAGCTTTGGTGGAAGTTTTAACAAAACACCTGTACCATGAGGCACTTGTTATATTTGCCCAATTATCCCATCATCAAAAAACCCAAACAATAGTAGAGGTAGCAGCAATTTTAATTGAATAGTTTAGAAAATATATAAAATCGGATACACTTGAAATATTGACAATATAATTTGGTTAAAAATAAGGGATCATTTGGTTCAAGCTCTTCTTTAGGCATTTGAGTCTTAAGAAGCAAATTGAAGAAGAGATTCCTGTTACAAAGGAGAACATCCAGAGGAGGCTGAATGCCAGGGGAACAGGGCATCCAGCCTTTGTGACCTGCTCTGCAGCCCTGTTAACATCAGAGGGGCCAGGGACACTTGGAAATGATGGAACAAGCTATAAATATTCCACCTCCTTCCCTGAGCCTTCTAAAACTGAAATTCCTGCCTTGGGCTGCTCATCTGCTTCAGGAAATAGGAGTCAGGAGTAAACAGCAGCCACTTGCCAAAAAGCATCTTGACTGAGGGAGGGACCAACGAGACAGATTTTGGCTGCTATTGTCCCTGGGTTTTTGTGTCTGCCACTGTGACACTTGATTTGCAGCTTGGAACTTCGCTGTAGTGACAAAAGTCAGCCTGTACTGAGGAGGAGCTGGAGTTTCTCATCAGTGATTCTCTGCTGAGGGCTGGCAGCTGCTGCTGCTGCTCCCTCGCTGTGCAGGGCCAAGGCAGAGCTGGGGTGGTGCCAGCTCCTGGCTTTGTTTCGTGGTGCCTTTTCCCTGCAGGTACTGTGCTGAGCTCATTTAAACTTTATCTTTTGTATTCTATTAAAAATAAGCTGGAGTTGTGGAGATTCTTCCAAACGTCATCTCCTGAGCGCCAGGTTCAGGATTGTTGTGTTTGGTGCAGAAAGGATCCGAAGCCAACTCAGAAATAAAGTGGGAAATTGTTCCCAAATCCTCCCGAATCCCATGAGAATTCAGTGTGGAACCTGCTCTCCTCCCTCCCCTGGGACCCTCATGGGGGCTGAGGTTTCTGTTTGTCCTGAACGAGAGCAAACCCAGGTTCATGGGTGATGTGCCCTCTGACAGAGGGAATTTGGATTTTAAATGTGCCACCTTTGTGCTCCTGGCTTGCCTCAAAGGGAAATATTCAGCCATGGAATGGGGCAGCACCTTCCAGTCATTGTGGGCCAGGTAGAAAACTCTGTTTTGGAGGGTTTGCACGTGCATTTTTAATTTTTTTGTCTCTCTGAAAATTATTATTTATTTTGTCCTCGGTTTCAAAGAGCTGTGTGGGTGACACCAGGTGAGGAGACAGAGAGGGGCCCTGAGCTCTGGGTGTCCTTGGGCACAGGGAGGGCTCAGGGCAGGGCCCAGGCAGTGGAGGCAGAATTTGGAGCCAATGCTGCTGTCAAATAGCAAAAGAGCAGCTGTCTGGGCGAGACAGAGTTTGAGGATATATTCTCTTAAATTCTCTTAAAATGTATATTCTCCTTAAGAGAATACATATTTGAAATATTTATGTATAATCATATCATATCATATCATATATCATATCATATAAATCTTTTAAGAATATATATGTTTCTTTAAATATATATTCTCTTTTGAAAAGATATAATCTCTTAAATTTAGCCCCAATTCCCAATTTTTTTGGTCTAGACCAGAAGATTTTTCGCCGAGGACCAGAGCTAATTCCAGAAGCTGTGATCCCCTTGGACTTAAAAAATTTCAAAGGAGATCAGGGAGAGGCACCTGGATGTGCAGGGGCTGTGGAATTGCAGTCAGGCATGAGGAGCCCAAGGAAGGGAAAGATGAATAAAGAGAAAACAGGCAGAAAATCTGCTGTCCTTTGTTTTGACTTATTATGGCAAAAGAAAAATGGCAGGATGGAAATGAGAGACCACAAAAATCTTTATTTTAATATGAGTATAGGAATCTGTGTTCAGGATGTATAAGGATAAATTCATTTAGTGCCAGTGATTACATAGGAAATGGAGGATCACTTAACTATTTTAGAGTTCAGGATGTTGTTAAAGAGAGGAAAAGGAAAGTTCTCTCCTCTCTTTGGAGTTTTTAGTTTATGAGGTGGGGGGACAATAGCGTAAATACAGATTTTCTTGGAGGCAGACTCTTTACTCAGGTGCTTTATGTTAAACTGAATCGCATTTAGTAACTTCAGGTATATAAAGGGATAGAAAATCTAAATGAAACATTAATATAACAGGCTTTTGCCACCAGAGACTTTGCACCATAAAAAGAGCAAAGGTTAATGGCATGAGAAACAAAGGGCTGCACATCCTGATTAAACCAAACCCTCTCCAGTCTGTTTCCTGCTCTCCATGGGGCACCAGCACTTGTGATCTGCCAAGGTTATGGCCTTTGTTCTTTATTACCCCTTGTGATAAAAATATTCCACCACTCTGGGGCTGCCACGCTCCTGGTGAAGGCTCTGGGGCTGTTTGGCACACGGGGATGCAGAATTCAGGTTTGGCCCTTGGGCTGCAGGGCCTGCAGGCATTGCAGGGATTGCAGGCATTGCAGGCATTGCAGGGATTGCAGGGCCTGCAGGCATTGCAGGGATTGCAGGGACTGCAGGGACTGCAGGCATTGCAGGGATTGCAGGGATTGCAGGGACTGCAGGGATTGCAGGGATTGCAGGGCCTGCAGGCATTGCAGGGATTGCAGGGCCTGCAGGCATTGCAGGGATTGCAGGGATTGCAGGGACTGCAGGGATTGCAGGGACTGCAGGCATTGCAGGGATTGCAGGGACTGCAGGGATTGCAGGGACTGCAGGGACTGCAGGGATTGCAGGGACTGCAGGCATTGCAGGGACTGCAGGGATTGCAGGGACTGCAGGCATTGCAGGGACTGCAGGGACTGCAGGCATTGCAGGGATTGCAGGGATTGCAGGGACTGCAGGGACTGCAGGGATTGCAGGCATTGCAGGCATTGCAGGGATTGCAGGGCCTGCAGGCATTGCAGGGATTGCAGGGATTGCAGGCATTGCAGGGATTGCAGGGACTGCAGGCATTGCAGGCATTGCAGGCATTGCAGGCATTGCAGGGATTGCAGGGACTGCAGGGACTGCAGGGACTGCAGGCATTGCAGGGATTGCAGGGATTGCAGGGATTGCAGGGACTGCAGGGATTGCAGGGATTGCAGGGACTGCAGAGATTGCAGGGATTGCAGGGATGGCAGGGATTGCAGGGATTGCAGGGACTGCAGAGATTGCAGGCACTGCAGGGATTGCAGGGATTGCAGGGATTGCAGGGATTGCAGGGACTGCAGGGATTGCAGGGATTGGAGTTTGTACCAGGGCATGGCTGGGGTGCTGCAGGGTGGGGTCACCCTTTGGCACAGCTTTGGAAAGAGAGGGAGATTCAACATTCCCATCCCAAAACACAGGGCCTGGCTCTGCTCTGCCCAGTCCAGTGGCAAGGGAGGATTTTCTTTTGATGACAAACTGTAACCAGGGGGAAACAACAGCAGGTTCTGCCCCACACTCTCCTCAGCCCAGTGCTGGATTCAGCTGCTTCTTCCACTGGTGCTTATTTTCAAGTCCCAGTGTTCTTGTTTGCTCTATTACACTGGAATTAAAATCCAAAATATCTGAAGCAAACCACAGTGGACTCCTAACACAAGTGGTCGGGAGCCATGAACAATAAAATAATACAACTGGTGATGGTGAACTGAGCACTCTGGGTGATTTGTTTTCAAAAATCAGGTTCTGCTTGGCTGCCAAAGCAGGAGATTGACCTATGTGGTACAACAAGGGTTTAGTTGACCATATGAATTTCTCTGACAATTCTACATGAATAACCTAAGTCACTGGTGGTAAAAATACATTCTGAAACAACTTTTTTGTGTTCTGCTATAATTCATTAAATAATGCCATAAATCAGTGTGAAAAATCTGAAGGCATCTGATTTATTTTTAAAGAAAGGTTTCCAAACTCTTTTCAGAGAGTAGGGGAAGCTAAGGCTACTTGTGTGAAGTAATAGCTAGATTTGTCAGGCACTTTCTGTCAAAAGATTTACAATTTCCCAGAAGAAATGGAGTCAGGGGAATGAAGTGTGCCAGATGTCTCAGTCACTGAGTGACAAAATCAAAGCCACTCTTAGCATCTAATACCTGAGAGTAGGGCTGCAGATGACTATAAGTACATGGATAAATTGTCAAAATTATCTTTTGACACTTGACTATTCAAGAATATTCTATTATTAATTCTCTATAAAGCAGTAATTAAATGGATTCTTCTTTACTACTCCTCCAAGGTGTTCCAGTTCTTTAGAGCACCCTTGGCCTCCTGAGGTGCCTGTGGGTGATCTCTGATCTGCCCAGCAGAGATCTGAGTGCTGAGAAGGGTTCATGTTCTGGGAGGTATCTCCAGCACAGAGGGCTGTGCACTGGAAACCTTTCCAGATGGGTTTGTGCTGCTGTGAGGAATGAACTCATTCCCAGAGTTGCTCTGCATGGCAGCAATCAGTTCTCAGCTTTTCCTGATCCTTTGGGTGCAGCACAGAGAGCCGGGGACAAAGCACAGCGTTCTGAGAGGTGACAGTGAGGGTAGGAGGAAGAGGAGGTGCTGGTGCAAAGCATCCTCAGTGTCTGCAGCTCCGTGGCCCAAAGGAAGGGATTTGAGGTTACTTTCCTACCCCCTTCCCCTCTGAGGTTTGCACACTCTTAACTGTGGGGGTTTTGATGCTTTAATAATGTTCTCTGTCAGATTTCTTTCCAGAGGGCATCACTCTGTCTCCTCAGTTTTCTCTGAGCTTGTTGCAGCTCTCCATGACAGAAACTTCCCTTTGTGCTGTCTGGGCACCACAGCCTCTGGGCTGCCAGGAGGAGTCCCAGGCATGGGGTTCTATGGATGGGAAAAATAACTGCAGTAAAGTTGGAGTGAATAAAGACCCAGCCAGTGCCTATCGCCGGCCTGGGGCTATTTACAGACCACGAACGGGACAGGGCTGCTGTGGAACATGCCTTGAGCTGTTTCATTTTCCAGCATCAGTCCCATTACATGGTTATGACAATGGGAAGATGCCACCAGCTCACATCCCAGGCAGCAGACAAAGAACTTAATGGTACAACTTACTGTATATGTTTTTTGACCAATCACACAAAGCAAAAGCATATTGACAGTAGTTCTATCCAACCACTATAAGCACACGTACCTTTGGTTAAAACAATGCTTGCTTATTTAGAATACAATGCCTACTTGTAAGCCTGAAAACACAATGCACAGAGCTCCATTATTAAGCTTTAACCTTCCTAATATCTTGCTAGATAAACTTTTCTGTAGCTTAGAGAGTTATTCTAGACAAGCCTTAATACACAGACCATTGTTCTATTTGTCCTTGCTTTTCTACACTTTAAATCATTTTTCTGCTGACCAATCTCATGGCTGCTGCTTAGCTCTAATCACAGTTCTGCTGTCTCTGAAGCCTGCATTTTGCAGCTTTCCCAAAAACTTCTAATTTTGTGGATTCCCACAATTCCCCCTCTCTGTTCACCTAAAAAGAAACCTTCATAATGGTGTCATTTATTACTTGCTTTTCATAGCCTTACTATAATATTTCTGCTTATTATCTACTTAAAGCATTTTCTTGCTTGCACTAAGCATTGCTATATCACAACACGGCACTTTAATGCTGTGGAAGTCCAGTCAGTTGAAAGGGCATAAATTACACTGGACAATACTTACAAGTCATTGTTCAGCTTATGTTGTGAGGGTCCCCGGGACAAGGTGAGAGATGAGAATTGGCTCCAAGTTCTCAGAAGGCTGATATATTATATTATATTATATTATATTATATTATATTATATTATATTATATTATATTATATTATATTATATTATATTATATTATATTATATTATATTATATTATATTATATTATATTATATTATATTATATTATATTATATTATATTTCATGTCATATATCATATCATATCACACTATATTAAAAGAAAATGACATACTAAAACTATGCTAAAGAAAGAGAAAGGAGACATTAGGAGGCTAGAAAAGAATGAATAATCAAAACCCCTGACACGCCAAAGTCCCGACACAGCTGGACTGGGATTGGTCATTAATTCAAAACAATTCACATGGAACCAATCAAAGATGCACCTGCTGGTAAAGCAGCCTCCAAACCACATTCCAAGCAATCAGATAATTATTGTTCTCATTTCTTTTCTGAGCCTTCTCAGCTTCTCGGGAGAAAAATCCTGGCAGAGGGATTTCTCATAAAATGTCATGGTGCCCATGGCTGGAAGTGTTGCTGACACCCTGGGTGAGGGGCGAGGGCTCAGCACTCAGGGGATGCCAGGCTGGAGGCTCCACTCCTCAGGGGCAGGACACACTGGGAAGGTGAAGGGAAGGTCTGTGAAATGCTGCTCTTGATTCAAAGAGACCTTTCAGATGTTCTTTCCAGCCCTCCAGAGGAGGAAGGAGACCCTCTGGGGGGACAGGGGGAACTGATGCTGGGTGCAGGTGAAATCTGAGCAGCTCCTGAAAGCTCCACCAGCACAAATCAGTTCCCACCCAACCTCTGCACCCCTCCTCCGTCTTTGCACTGCTCCGTGCCTTCACAAAAATATTATTGCATTGAAAGCAGAACAAGGCAGGGGACAGAAATGCCTTGGCTCCAGCACAGAGAAGACAGATTTGCTCTCTAAGCTTTGTCACCTGGAAAAATTTGCAGTTTCCTTTGATAACAAATAACACATGGAGCAACAGGAAATCTGCCAAGCATGGCAGAGGCTGTAAGTCACCACCAACAGGGACACTTCATCAGTGCAAAGCCATGAAGAGAGGGAAACACAACCACTGTGGCCCCACTGCATGAGAAGCCAAAGCTTGAGGGACACCTGGAACCCACATAATTCATAAAGATTGAGAGCAGTGTGTGAAAGGCAAAAAGAACTGCAGTGATGAACTCCAGGTTATTCCAGTGCAGGGCCAGGAGAGCCTGGAGGAAGCTCTCAGATTTCTCTGCCCTGGTTTGGAGTCAGTCCTGGCTCCCAGGGCTTGTCAGTCCATCACTGATGCCACTGAGCTGGGCTTGTCTTGCAGAGAGTGAGGAGAGCAGAGGGGTGGGAAGGCAGAGATGGAGGAGCAAAAGGCAATCCAGCACTGGCAAACTGGGAATTTCTTGGCTCTTTGAGTGATTACTGAGGCTTAGAGCAGCATTGGTATCAGGATGGAGTTGCTGCACTGGACCCATTAAGAGAGCCACCAGACAGTTCTTCAAGTTGGAAATTCATAATTACTTTGGCTTTATCCAGAAGTGTAATATATTTAATTCTTTCCCAGTGCTGGACCAGGCAGTCAGTAATTACACTAATAGTGTTATCTCCCTTATTAAAGAATGTCTTATCTGAGTAATATTGCTAATTTATATGCATCTGGTATAATTTGAGCTTTCAGGACGTTTTATGATCATATATATGGTTTTGTCTTTCTTTGGATTCTTCCTGACTCCTTAGACGTAATGTCTTTCTTGGCGGACAAAATGCCATTTCTATCTCTGGGTTTAAACTGGTTTTTAGCAACAAGGGCAAGTTTTAATTCTAGCAGGAATGTGAGTCTGACCCAAGAGCTCTGGCCCTCCCCTTATCTCTGCTAGCAAGGGTGGGGCTGCTCCAGCTCTGAAATATCCTCACTGGTGCTCCCAGTGTTCCCCTTCAGGCATGCAGGCAAACTGTGGTTTTCATATCAGCTGTTCCAGGTTTGCTTGGAATCTTCATATTTCTTAGATTATTTTTTAAACAAAGGAACTGTTGTGACAGCTTGTACTAAGCTATCTACAAAAAGCGATTTCTCTTTCTCTTGAGTTTGCACTTGAATTTTCTTGTTGTGCTGCTTTGTGACACGTTTGGGTTTAATGATGACACCGAGAACTTGTCACCTTTTATCCAAGATTTTTTCTTTTGTAGCTTTTTGAGTGCATTTGCTGAACTGTGAGATTGAAATTTAAATTACTCCAATGCCTTTTATAACCCTTGTAAGTATGAATTATATTTCTTAATTATCTTTTCCAGTATTTAGGCATTTCACAGATTGGGAAACAGATTTTTCAAAAAGATAACCTTGATTATACAATACACTTGGTGTTTCTTTCTCCATAGGAATTTAATTTTTATTGAAGTCATTAAAACTATTAATTTTTGTTTGGAAAAGCTACACTTGGGCCTCTCAGGAAAGCAAAACTCCTGTCTCCAGGGAATTGCAGATCATATCTCTCATTTGCCTGTTTTCCCATGGGCTCTGTCCCCACTTTGGGTGCCAGGGGACCCTGGCACAGCCTCATCCCAACACCTTTTCTTTGAAGTTATTACTTTAATCATTGTAAACAATTGTAAACAATGATTGTATCCATTAAAAATTCCTCTTAATCTGCCTAATTCTCTCCAGGAGTGAAGCTGTGTAGTCAAAATGCTGCAACACATCCCCACTCCCATGGCAGCCTGCTTGCTCTGGCCTGATTATTCTTTACACACAGCTTTTAGAGAAATGTGTTACTCCAGTGAGTATCTCCAGTTCTCAAGTGAGATCTGTCTTTTGCTGTGAGAATTCAGATAAACATTCACTGTGTAATGAAATACCCACAATTTTCACTGGAGCAAGAGGACCACATTTAGTCATAATTATGCTGTACTCTGGGCCATGTGTGAGATCCTGATTCAGTTCAGAGTGTGAATTAAAGTGGAATCCTTTTGCTTTAAAAAGAATTGACCCAAATTCCAGATCATTCCTTGGGAATGCCCCCATTCCCTCCCACCCCATTCACCATGAAAAATGGTGAAGTCAGAGTTTCATCCTGCTGGAGGAAAGAAGAGGGGAAATGTTTAGGATCAGAGGCAATGTAAAGGATTTGGAGCCAGAGAAGGGGAACCTTTCCCATCAGCTCAACAGAAAATTCTGATAGAAGTATAAAATGTGAGGGACATTTGGGGCAGGCCAAGAGCAGCAACCAGAGGAAGGGCAGCAAGTGCAGCACCACACATCTGAGGGGTTTCCAGAACTTCCAATCCCTTCTTTGTCCAAACAGTTTCAATGAAAAACCTCGGTGTGGAGGCCTCAGGGACAGCTCTGCAGGAGCCTCCCCTTGTGCAGCAGGGACAGGAGCCAGCCTGGCACTGCCACAGCCCTGGGGACACTCTGGGGACATCCTGGAGAGCTGCCCCTGCCTGGGGGCTCTGCTGAGCCCCAGCCCCAGCTCCAGGAGGGAAATGCCATTTGCTTCACTTGCTCATCCCTCAGGAAGCCCTGGGGACGTGGCCCCAGCCCGCCGAGGCTCAGAACATCCTTCCTCTGCAGATACGGGCTCCAAACTGCTGCCAGAGACAGGGACACAGCAACATTCCATCTTCTCCTGTAAAAAACAGGAAAAGTGGGCTTCCCTGTGCTCTACCAAGGCTGTCTTGTCCTGAGGGCAGGAATTAGCTTTTCTGTGTCTGACTTTGCCTCTGACACAGCTGCAAATCCTGGCAAGGCTGAGTTACATCTCTAGAGAAAGGACTAATAAAAATGTGGGTTTACTTTTAACAGATAGCAGTGGTTTCACTTTTCCTGGGATGCTGATAGCCTGTCAGGGGAAAATGTAGGCTTGGATGGTCTGGGTGTGATTTATCTTCCTATGAAACCTGGCATGAATTTCCCAAACACTTCTAGTTCATGATAACACATCTTCTATTTCACTTCCTCCCATTGTTAGACAGAAAACATCACCTGATGAGTGGCCACAAAACCCAGCATGAAAAGGTCTCCAACCCAACTTTTACTATGTACAAGTGAAAACAACAGAAATTTTATGAGCTGGCCCACCCATGTTGGAAATATTAATTTTACATGTGCTCCTCAAATAAATGGCACTGGAGCCACCACCTTCAGCCATGAAATGTACCCTTTTTAGTGTTCTCTCAGCTCTGACACCTAAAAGGTTTTAAACATTGAAGAATTAATGATTCAGTTTAATTGAGAACTACTGTGTTAAAAAAATACAAAAAAAAAACCCCAACAACCAAGTACCCGAATCCCAGCATTTTAATTGCCACAGGAATGATTATAATGACCTAGAAAATCTAAAGTTCTGAGGACAGAGCAGCAGGGTATTCTTGAAAAGCATTTTCCATCTGCTGTGTGGTGGTAGTTGCTACAGACTGCACACAAAGGCCTCAAACACCAACCTCACTAACCAACCACAGAATATAAATTAATCTGTATAAACGAAAAGAAATTCAGTGATGTCTCATTCATTCCAAGTTCTTAAGTGTAACAAAAGTTTCCCCACATTTGCAGAGCTCAAACCCTTTTTTATGTATCTTACTTTCATTCTGCCAAGCATAAAAGATGGGAAGTGGAGGACAGGCATTCCCTGAGCTACCATTTGGAGATTCTGGCTGAAGTGGGCTGCAGGACCAGGGTGGGTCACTCTCTCAGCAAAGGAAGTTGGTTTTGGCAGCAGCTGCTAGACTCTGAGGAGGTTGATGATGATATTCTGCTCTTGAATAGAAAAAACATACAGAACCAGCAGGTCAAATTAGCCTATTCTGTTAAAAGGAAGGTTATGGAAATCTCCCTGTTACAGCATTTCCAGTGGCCATCTCTGCAGGGAGGGAGCAAAGCTGGTTCAGAGTGCATGGAGAGAGGAGCTGAGAACCCCAGAGAAGCTCCAGAGCCTGCCTGGGGTCCATGAACAGAAACCTGAGCCCAGCCACTGAGCCCTGCAGCCACAGAACTTGGTAAAAATGGGAAATTGCAGTGCCAGGTCTAATAGTGCTTGTTATATTATCTCCTACATTAAATCCCTGACAAATATTTATTGGGATTAAATCTGTCTTCTGCTCTAGATTTATACAGCACTGCCAGGGCATAAACTTCATTAAACTCTGTGTAACAGATATTTGAATCCTAACTAGGAAGTCTCATTTTCCAACATCACATCAGTTTTAGCTTCTCTATTCTATCCCTATTCAGTCATCACTTCCCATTAGTTTATGGTTTTACTCACTTCCCTTAGCTTTAGCTGCTTCTCAGGTACTTATTTCAGCAGCCCTGTGCTCAGGTTCCAGCCCATGCTTTGGGACAGGACTCACTCTGTGCCCAGCAAGGAGCTGCTTTTCCTCAGGAACTGTTAAAATCAATGAGATCTGACAGATTCAGTGCAAAAGGGAGCTGTGTTTCTCAGGATTATATTCATGGAACACAGAACTCGGTGCATGAGCTTATGGGTAAGTGCAAACAGATTTTCCTGTTAAATTCAGAAATAAGAAGGAAAACTTATCTCCACTTCCTTTCTGCTTTAGTCAGCAACATCCAGCATTAATTCATGAAAAGACAGATATTTCCCTTCTCTCTGTTTTGTGCTACTGAATTAATAGATGCCCCTATTATGATTCTTGCCTGAATGCAAACAGTCAAGGTGCCCTCCCTCCCCTGGAGCCCAGCACTCTGCAGGTACATTGGGGTTGTGCTTCTTGCACACAGCTGCTCCCTCCCCTGCCCTGGTGCCTGCAGCCAGGAAGGCAGCACTGAGCTGGTGTTCAGGAGCTGGATGGAAATATTCAACAGATGCTTCAGCACTCCGGAGCCAAAGCTGGCAGTTGTGAACCACTGGAACAAACATGCCTGGGAAAATCGATGCATAATTAATTGATTTGCTCACTCAAAACTTCAGTGCTGATTGCAACAGCCCCCAGTTATGTAGATTTTTTGCTACCAGCTGTGGCTTAAATGAAATTAGTTTGGCCCATGTGAATATATATTATTTACAGTCAGGTCAGGTGCTGTGCTGTGGATTCATCTCCTGCAAACTCCTCGTTCATTGCACTCTGAACTGAAGGAAAGCTTTTCCCTCTTATGGTGAATTTTTCTTTCTTTCACTCAGCCCTCTCTCAGCTCCTTTTATCTTCTAGTTTCATCCTTACCTTTAGATGAATTTTTGCTGTTGCTCCTTCACTGGCTGGAAGTTACTGGAGATGTAAAAGCACAGCAGAAACTCAGTGATGATCCTTAGATGTGACCACGTAGGAACTCACTCTGTAACCACTAAATAATCACAATAACCGCATATAGCAACATATGGCAATAGAAATGTGACATTGCCATCTTTTTCCATGGTTCACAGCATCTTTTTTCTTTCAAGTGCAGAGCATAAGCTTCAAACACACCAGGCTGCACAACATTTGTACTAATGCTGCCAAGCCACCCTCTAAAATATTTTATGAACCATGAGAACATTTTAATCTGTTGGCATTTCCTTAATTAAGACAGTTTTACTGCTGCCTGAAACAGAGGTGTTACATTAGCTGAGGATCTCTGCACTGGGTAAATTATGGCATCTGTCTTCTAAATAGAAGTTTGCATTACACATTGAGGAATGAACTGGTGTGCATTTAATTCAAATGGAAGATCAGGGTTTTTTGAAAATTAATATCTACCTTTCTAGGAGATTTCCATTATGTTAAATTACGTTTTTAAAAGCCCATTGCATGAGTAATGTCAGTGCATATCAGTTCATAACATTAGCATTTCCTGCCACAATGGAGCCCTTGAAAATGTCCACTGAAAAAACACAGATTGTTGAAGATTTACTGCTTTGTAAAAATTCTAAGAGATGCTGCTCAGGTGGAAATATTTTTTACCTTACTCTGTCAAACTGCACAATACAACAAATTCATTTGCTGTGATTGTTTATGCCAGTAGTGAGTTAGGTCAAATTATTCATACATATCACACATATAACATTTAATGACTTTCAGAATCTTGCATGTTCACCTAATAAAACATATAAATGTTACACATTCTCACCCTAAGACATTTCCTGCTTACAACAGGTAGAGGAACCATTCTGCAGAAAGCCATAGTTTCATGCTTTTAAAAAGGTGTAAGAGCTTTTATATGGATGATTTTAAAAATAAGAATGAAGAGGTGATTTCCAGTCCCTTGGAATTGCTATGGATACAGCAGTGTATGAGGAATGGTCAGCTTTGGAACTATTTATAGCAGAACTGAGGTCTCTTACCTCAAAGACAGCTTATAAAGCCCAATAATTGATTATTTCAGCCCTGACAGAAGTGTGTCTGTGTGAGCAGCAGGATCAGGATCAGCAGGGACATGGCTAAAATGTTGTGTTAAAAACCAGAGGTTTCATCACAGAAAAGTTCAGAGCTCTTCTCGGAGGGCTTGGAGGTTTTCAGATGCTGAGGACGAGCAGAGGCAGCAGAAGGGAAAGTCCTGAGCCTTTAATCAGTGCTGGGAGGTGAAGAACAGCTGGGGCTGCTAAACTCTGCACCAAGAGCTCTGCTGCTACTCAAAGCTCTGCCCAGGAGCCCCTCAGAGGGGATGGATGGATGGATGGATGGATGGATGGATGGATGGATGGATGGATGGATGGATGGATGGATGGATGGATGGATGGATGGATGGATGGATGGATGGATGGATGGATGATGGATGGATGGATGGATGATGGATGGATGGATGATGGATGGATGGATGGAATCATGGATGGATGGATGGATGGATGGATGGATGGATGGATGGATGGATGGATGGATGGATGGATGGAGGGATGATGGATGGGTGGATGGATGGATGGATGGATGGATGGATGGATGGATGGATGGATGGATGATGGATGGATGGGTGGGTTGATGGATGGATGGATGGATGGATGGATGGATGGATGGATGGGTGGATGGATGGATGGATGGATGGATGGATGGATGGATGGATGGATGGATGGATGGATGGATGGATGTGTCTTGGCAGCACAGCTGGGACACAGCTGCACCCCTGGGCTCCTCACTCAGGGCTGCAGGAGCAGCTCCTGGCTCCCCTGCTCTCAGGAATGGCAGATGGGGGGTGCAGCCAGGGAATTCTCTCTCACAGGAACAGTTTAATGGCTCAGTGACTTCACAGGATGAAGCTCTGGATCTTCACCTAGGGAAATCTTTCAAAAGTTTTTAAATTTTCAAAAACTTTCAGGAGATAGCCTCAGTGGCCTAAATTCCTAAAAATGCTGGGATTTCCTTGTGCTGTCCTAGTCTTTACACCTTGTTCTTTTCTCTGGCATGGGGATTTCACCCTTCCTGCCCTATCCCTCAGTGTTGGTGCTGGTGCTCATTGGCCATAGACATTCTCAGCAGTGCTGTGCAAATCCTCTATTCCCTGCAGCATTGTGACTTTCTCAGCTTTCTCAGCTCAGAAAATCAGCACAAGACTGGACATAAATTAAGGCTTTACCTCATTGTGGGAATGGACCAAACCCACAAACAGTTGGTGTGGCACTTCATTGTGTGATTCAGAGGCCATGGAATGCCCAATCCAAGGTTGGACATGATGACCTTGGAGGTCCTTTCCAGCCTTACTGGCCCAAGGATTCCATGGCTGGCATTGGAGTGGGGGGAGCTGCAGCACCAGGACAGCCAAGGCTGGGAGGGTGCAGGAGCAGGACTGGATGGGTTCCAGTGCCCCCTCCCTGCTCACTCCCTGCCCCAGAAGTGTTTCCAGCAGGGGATGCTGCCCTTGGAGCAGCCTGCTGGCCCTGCCAGGGTGCCCAGGGATGGGGAGTTGAGCCAGGAGGGCTCAAGGATATTTTCTGTGTCAGGTACCCACAAACAGACCCTCCCCAGCCCCAGCCCCAGCCCCAGCCCTGCTGGTGACTCACCTGCCAGTACCTGTTGGCACTTTGGTGTGTGAGTGATTCAGCCCGGGGTGCTCTCCTCCCTCTCACTTTTCACTGCATTGAAATTGGACATTCTGCATGTGGAAATTACAGGTTCCTGCCTCTGAGGGTGATTCACACCACAGCACAACAGGCACTTGTTGAGGCATCCAGCATGACTTCATCCCTTGCTGTTGTTTCAGCAACTGAAAGAGGCTTTATCCAGGATGGGTTTCTGATCCTTTACATAGATTATTTTTTGTCCTTTACATCACACTTGTCCATGATCATCCTTTTTTGATTGTTTTTGAATCCATAAAAGCATGGGAACTAAGAAATAATTTTCACCTTCAATTTTCCACAAAATGCTGGAGGCCGCTTCTATTTCCTTTGATGTTCTTGGGCCAGACACAAATGTTCTGAGCCACTTTTGCTTTGTACCATGGTGTGGAAAGCTGGAAGTTAATATCACCTAGGGATGGGGCCGGGCACACAGCTGGCAGACTGGGATACAGCTGCACTTTGTCCTGAGCAGTCAGGAACATAACCCCAGGGTGGGCATGGCTGGAAGGGGTCCCCTGGTCCCCCCAGTGGCAAACTGGAGGGGTGGGGTGAATCTCTGGTGTGGAACAGAGGTCAGCCCTGGGAACTCAGGCGGCTTCAGAGGACCAAGGCCATGGCTGGAACCCCTGTGAGTGCCGGGACAGACACAGGGCAGGTGACACAGCTGGGTGTGACACAGCTTGGTGTGACACAGCTGGGTGTGACACAGCTTGGTGTGACACCAGCAGCCACTCTGCCTAAGAAAAAGCTGCTGGATGGAATAGGCTGAATGCTGGCTCTGCAGATTGAAATGTTTCCAGCCAGAACAGGAGGTTTTCAATCCAAAATGAGGTTATCTTCTCCATGGAGTGTTGTTTGGTGATCCAAGGTGCTTTGCTGGGATGATTTCAGGGGGTTTGTGTATCAGGGGAGCTCCCACAGGACTGAGGCCGCTCCTCTGCTGTAACCCAGCGCCAAACACTGCTCCTGAGTCAGCACCTCTGCCTCCAGAGCTGCCTTCCAGGGACAGCGAGAGAGCAAATCCTCCTGATTACAATTTCAAATCCTCCTGATTCCCTGGTCCTGGAGGGATCCTGGGAGAGATGAGAGGCTGCCACACAGCATCTGTGTGCCCCAGCCTGAGCACCCCCCAGTGCTAAGAACAGAACATGGAACTTGTGTCTGAGATCCACCTCACTGGTACCACCCCAAATTTACCTCACTGCAGGAAACTCCACTGCCAGATGTGCACAGGCACAGGCCAAAATACCCCAGGAAAACATCCCCACAGAAAAAAGCCTTACATTTACCTTGAGAGGCTGAATCTCAAATAGTTCTCCCAAAGGATTTTTCACCTTTCCATAACTGTGAAGCGATGATAGGTCAAGTATGAAATTTATTAAAGTCTTGGTTCCCAAACCTGAAGGTTTTGAGTGTCTGTAAAAAGCTGTGGGTACCAAATGAGCCTCTCTGCAGCACTGAGCACTGCAATGGGATTTCCCTTTAGTAAGGGAAAGATGTTCCTCCCTGCAAGAAGGCATTGAGGAGTCCATTAGCAAAACTCTCTGTCTGGGGACAGCTCAGGGACAGGGACAGGAAGGGAAACAATTTAAATTTTTAATATAAAATAGAAAATTATTACATTCTAATATCTGTACTGACATTCATCTTGGGATGACAGCCACGGAACAAGTTATATTTTCTCTCCAAGTTTGTGGGAATTTTTCCAGCCTAGAGTGTGTTACAGCACATTTCTCCTTAAGAGAAGTGCAGGGTTAGAGCCCTTTGCATTCTACTGGAAATTTACCCCTGGATCATTCCCTACCAGGTTTTGTGCAGATTCAATGTGCTGCTGCCACCAGATGGCCCTTGTGGTGGATTCTGTTGGGAAAATCAGCGCAGGAGCTCTCCAAGGCAGAGCATTAAAATCAATTTAAAGGCAGAACACTGTTTACAAACAAGGATTTTGCATAACAAGGGCCTGCTTCCTTTGCCAGTTGGATGCTGTGAGAGCTGATATGCAGTGTTTCACCAAGCAGCACATTCCCTGTCATCAGCTGAGAAGGAATGCTATGGGTGTGCAGACCTTGTCAAGAATTCTTCCTACTTTTGCACCAAACAGAGCAAGATGAAGAGCAGAGTGTCTGAATTACAATTTTACTGACCTTGACTTCACAAGATTCTGTAACTGCTCTGAAGTGCAATCTTGATGCATAATGTCATCAGCACCTTTCTGATGCAAAATAAAAGGGAAAATTAAAAATAAAAAAAGTGGGAAGAGGAAAGGGGAGAAGGGAAAGAAAAAGGAAGAGGGAGGGGGGAGAGGGGCAGAAAGGAAGGAAAAAGAAGAAATAAATGAGAAAAAAAATCTCTTGTCAGGTTACTGCTGTGGATGCAGCAAGCAGAATGAGGCTTTGTCTGCTTCACTTCTGAGTTTGAATATGACAGAGATACATCCCTTTTCTCAGGAGCTCTCTGAAATGGGAATGAACACCCAGGCAAAGGCCTGTGTGATTTCCTGAGCTCTGCTTTTGCTTTGTTTGTTTTGGGGAAATGCTCCGTGCCCACCCTCATAGCAAGTGTGGCAAAGGCAGTGGCAGAAATTCTGGGAGATTAAAGGGGAAAAAAACCAACAGACAATAACAGAAGCCAAAAAGGAATGAGTTGAAACCTGCTCCCAGTCGTAGCTGCACCTTTTTGAAAGCCCTTTTTGTTTCCAAGGATGCATTTATTTCATCCGACATCAGAAATTCCTCGAGATCTATTTCAACTGTCAGCTTATAGCCAGCATCAAACACAGAAATGACACAGGGATGACTTTTTGACAGCCAGTTTTTGAGAAAATGTAGCTGCAAAGTGAATTTTTTGCAATGTGAAAGTCTTTCCAGGCCACACATTGAAGTAATGGCAGAACTATGTTCCTCAACAGATCTGAGTAATACAAACACAATTATGAGATCTTCTCTTTACATTTCTTTTTGGAAAATATCTTTTTCAGGTGAAAGGCAGAGCCAAACATTAATAATGCATCTTTTTCCTGTTGTAACTCAGCAAGTAAATTCAGTAGAGACTTTAAAATGCTGGATCACTGACAGTAAAACCAAGTTCCCAGTTTCCAGCCCTGCCATAGAATTCCTCAAAGATAGGTTTCAAGATCACTCACCCCAAAGTATTTGATTAGTGCCACTTGTGTGCTTCAGTAAAGAGCTACTCACATGAATTAATTCAAGATACAGAGGATACTTCTTGGTTACATGGGGCAGTGGAACACAGAGCTCAGTACACTGAAAGGTTTTATATGGAGATCAGGATTAGCTTTTCCATGTGGGAATGGATCAGATTTATCACATAATTTAAACTGCACCTTCTCTGCTAAGAAGGCATTTCTGAAGATACAAATTCACTTTGTTGTCCACACAGAGAAAAGAAAGTGTCTTGAGCAGCTTGAGGATCAAAATTTTAAGAAGAAAACGGAATCAATACCAATTCAGAAGAGTGGGACAGAGGTTTTAAAAGCCAAGACATTCTTCAATGCCTCCCTTCTCCCTCCCTTTGGGGCTGAGCCCTGCAGTGTCACAAACACAGAGGGTCCCACACAGGAAGGGAGGAATCTCCCACAGGTCAGATCCTGCAGATTTTGCTGGGCTGGCTGGAAACACAGATGGATCCCATTTCATTCTTCCCTGATATCTGGGTCTTCATGGACCTTTTCTGCCCTGGATTTTGCAAAAATACATCTCCACAGCTTCTGCCTGCCTGGGATGGAGGACAGTCCCAAGGGGCCTCAGTGACAGCCATGCCCTCAGGCCCTCAGTGACAGCCAGGCCCTGCATTTCTGTGTATCCTCCCACCGTGTGTGGCCTCCCAGGGATCCTCTCCAGGGCTGCCTGAGCAGCACAAACCTCACACACCCAGCAGCTGAGGAGCCCAAGTATGGCAGATTGTCTTTGTGGGGTTGCTGTTCCTTGGGGACCCTCCTGGAGAGAGCTCCCTCAGAGAGCTGGAGTTTGGGGAGCCCTCAGAGAGCTGGGGTTCAGGGGAGCCCTCAGAGAGCTGGGGTTCAGGGGACCCTCAGAGAGCCCTCAGAGAGCTGGGGTTCAGGGGAGCCCTCAGAAATGTGGGGTTCAGGGGAACTGTCAGAGAGCTGGGGTTCAGGATAACCCTCAGAGAGCTGGGGTTCAGGGGAGCTCTCAGAGAGCTGGGGTTCAGGCGACCCTCAGAGAACCCTCAGAGAGCTGGGGTTCAGGGGAGCCCTCAGAGAGCTGGGGTTCAGGCGACCCTCAGAGAACCCTCAGAGAGCTGGGGTTCAGGAACATCCTCAGAGATCTGGGGTTCAGGGGCTCCCTCAGAGAGCTGGGGTTCACAAGAACCCTCAGAGAGCTGGGATTCAGGGAGCCCTCAAGAGAGAGAGAACTGGGGTTCAGGGGACCCTCAGAGAGCTGGGATTCAGGGAGCCCTCAGAGGGAGAGAACTGGGGTTCAGAGGACCCTCAGAGAGCTGGGGTTCAGGGGAATGCTCAGGGAGCTGGGGTTCAGGGAGCCCTCAGGGAGCTGAGGTTCAGGGAGCCCTCAGAGAGAGAGCTGGGGTTCAGGGAGCCCTCAGCAGTTTGTCACCAGCTCCCAGTTAGCTCATTCCATGTTTTTAACAAGTCGAAAACCTCGGAGGGACTGGGATTAAGCTGCATTTGTCGTTTGTACTAAGGACTTGTTTGATCTGGAGTTTCTCCTTGTGTTCTAAGGGCCTGCCCAAGGGGAAGGCTCCAAAGAGCTGATTAACACTTTGCTGCTCTCAGGGATGGTTCAGATCATTATTCTCCTCTGGATAAATCACACAGATTAATTCTGACAAAGGAACACGCACAAAGAGACTTATGAAAAATGAAGCTCCTTCTTTCTGTGCTGCATTTCCAGAACTTACATCTCCATCTCTTCTTTGTAGCAGCAGCACTTTCCCTTTTCACTTTTCCTTTCGAGTAGAATTCCAATTCATCTTTAGAGTGAATCAAGTTGCTTTTGCCTGCAGCTACTCAATTGGCAGGGTCAGTTCTGGAAGATCCTCTGGCTTAGCAAAGCTGTTCCCTCTGCCAGTCTGTAATCCCCCTCCAAAGTGTTCACTGAGCACTTTGCTGCCACGCTGCTTTGTCATTCCCTGTAACATATTTTATAGGCTGTGATAGAGCCTCCTCTTGAGAGAACCCCAAAGCTTCCAAAAGCAAGGACTTTTTTTCTTCTTTTCTTTTTTTTTTTAAGCATTTCAGCTGGAAAAGCTTCCAGAAGTTACTGCATTTCTAAAGAGGGTGGGATCAATGCTTTTCAGGAGTCCTGATCCAAGTGAAACCTTGACACACAGGAGGAGCTCTGTTTGTATGACCAACCACCAAGAGGCTGGGGCTGCACCACGTCCATGGGAGCATTTTAATTGTGAGCTTTTAATAGTAACAGGAAATGTGCAACAAAAGCTACATTCTCCATAAGGCCAGCATCCCCTTGGGCTGGATTCCCCCTCTGTTCATAGCATTTCACTGCCCTTGCTCATGCAAGACCAGAAAAAAGGCAATATTTGGCAATCAGGAGGTGGCAAACACATTTTTTCATGTAAGCTTGGACAGAAATAACCATGTTCCCCTTGAACCTTCCCCAGCTGAGCAGAGTGAACTCTTGGCTCTGGAGCTCCCCAGGCAGCTGCAGCGCCAGGGAGGGAGGGAGGGAGGGAGGGAGGCTGGGGCTGCACGCACCAGGTCAGCTCTGAAGGGGCTGGCTGAGGCTCCCAGGCTGAAATTGTAAATACAGACTGTTCCTAATGATCCAGCACCTCCCATCCTCCGTGTGCCTCACAGCAGCATGAAAGAGAAGGGATAAAAAGGGATAAGGAAAGGTTGAGCCTGCCTGACCTCAGCGTTTTCTTGTTCAGCTTTTCATTTCCTGATTTGGAATCTTTACCTGAGACACCTTGAGGTTTAGTGCTGTTTCTTTGGGCAAGAAGCAATTGGAATTGATTTGTCCATTTTGTGATGTGCCTTTCTTTTTTGGAAGAGGATAGAAGAGTTTCCAGTCTGAATTTGCAAATCTATTTTTAAGCCTTGCTGCAAATAAAATGAAAGAACTTAAATTTCCCTCAGCTGTTGTCAGCGATAAAGCTGGGGGGTGATTTTTCCTCCTTTTGTACAAATGAAATGTTATTTCTCCTTCTCTTCACACGTGTATATTTATATATACAGTGATATATTATGGGTTCCTCTCAAGAACAAAAGGATATGGTGGAAATCTGAACAACTGCAGACCGATAAAAACAGTGAGTCAGAGCAAACCTGGGCTGCTCTAATTGCACTGGTACAAACATACCTTAATGACCACAGAATCAAAAATATACCCCTTTAATCATTGCACAGCTTTATTAGCTCATGCCCTGTTTTAGTTAATGACTGCCTGAATTAACATTGCCCTTTTCTACCTGCTATGATACACTAAAATGTTGTATTTTTGTGTGCTGATCTCATCGGCAGATAGTGCAGCTGTCCTGGGGGTGCTGCACAATTGGAAAAAATGACAAAATTCTCCACATCACCATTAAAACCACAGAAATATATCCAATAAAAGGTGGTCTGAGTGCAGGAAAGGTGGGGAACCCAAGTCTGCAGAATTTATAGGCTGCTGCAGTTCATGTGAAATGAGTAAAATAGGGTATTTTTCCTTCAAGTTTTCTTGATGTCAAAGAGATAAACAGTATGGTGTGCCCTGCTTTCAAACTGTGATTTTATCCATTGGATTCAGATGGAATGAACAGGATACATGCTGGAATTATGATTAGATACTGATTTTTCAGGATGTCTCACCCTTTTTTTTTTTTTTTTTAGTTTAAACTTCTCTTGGAAGGCAGAATTATTTTCCTAAGGTAAAAAATATTGCTGTGCCATCCAAGTGACTTTCTGTTCCTGGCATTCTTGGGAGCAACATGCCAGTTACAGATGTGAAAAGGGAAAAAGAAATTAATGATAAAAATCTTTGGTTTTCACCAGTGGAGGTGCCCAACTTAAAATGCCAGTGGGAGAACTTGGACAACACTCTCAGGGATGCACAGGGTGGGATTGCTGGGGAGTCTGTGCAGAGTCAGGAGTGAATTGAGGCTCCCTCCCAGCTCAGGAGAATTTCTGAAATATCCCATGATTCCGTGAAAAGAAATCCGTATTTCTGAAGACTTTGTACTTTATCACAGTTGCTTAGTCTGACCTTTCTCTAATTTCTGTTCGCATGGATGTTTAAAAAAGAATGGAATATGATCTGATTTTCATGTTTCCTCATAATCTTATTCTGGATGCAGGGTTTGCTGAAATTTGCCAAGATAATTCAGTCTAAGCATGGATATGGTAAGCATGGAAAAACTGACTCTGACCAATTAAAGCACAGAAAAATATGAGAATGGAAATGTATGGGATCAAAATGGAATAAAAATCTTAAAATGGAAAATAGTGGGCGACTTTGACTCTGGCAGCTGAGGTAATTAATCATTTAAATGATGTTTTAAAACAAAACCCAATTAAACACACAGAGAAACCTCTGACAGATTTCCATGAGCAAGCTTGCTTATCAAGTTTTTGTTCAGAAATCACTTGATGAAAACTTTGGTTTGGGTTTTTATTTTCTACTGAAATGCTGCTATTTGATATTTTATTGCTTTATAAGCTCACAAACACTGCAATGAAATCATGGAACCACAAGGAGTGGTGACAAGACATGGAATCAGCTATTTTAGCATTGGCGCTTCTCCTTGCTTTCAAGGAGTTTCTGAAGCTGTATTTTGGGATGGGTTTATTTGTTTCCTTTCCTCTTTCAGGATTCAGCTTCCCACCCTGATGCCAAGGTTGTGGTTTTTGTCCCTGTGTTTTATCCATTTATGAGATAGGAAGTGTTTTCTTCTGGTATTTTTTTGCTCTTGCCCCAGGTACTTGGTGCCACAGCAAGAATTCATCTCCTCCAGTCACAGTTTATCCCACAACTTAAAATATGATGTGTTCATAAAGGGTGGCCTTGATTCCAGCTCTGGTTTGGCTTCAATCTCAGCTCAAGCACCACAAAAAATTTTTCTGCACCATTTATAAAATAACTTCTTCAATTAACACCTTACTCCAAATTTCATTATATTTATTGCTAAATTAGAGTTATAAGTTCCATTTAGTCCCTTTTATAAAATTACTTCCCAATTTCAGAGCAGGATTTTTTCTGTTCTTGTATGATTTTCCTCTGGAGAGCCCCAGAGCCCCGAGTATCAGCCAGGTCCTGTGTGAGCCCTGCCCTTGGTGCCACTGCCACTCCCCAGGGACAGCTGGGAGCCATTCCAGCACACCCATTCCTTTAAAACCCAGCACTGAGCTTTCCTCTTTCTCCAAAGAAGCAATGCATTCCTAGCTAATGTGTCTCTTTTATATTAGGGATGCATTGATATGATTATTATTTATCTCTGTTAAATTATCACTTTATGTTTGAGTTGCTTGATACCTTCCATTAACAGCGCTTTTTATTTTCCAGGACTCAAGGACACAGTCCTTTCCCAAGGACTTTGCACAAGAGGACACATTTGGTTTTTGCCTGCTAACATTCCCTGATATCACTTACCAAAACAAGATATGGAAGCAGAAATCACAGAAACCAACAAAAGAAGCAGAAACCAACAAAAGCACAAAGGAAATCTTTTGTCAAAGGCTCATTAGAATGAAGGCTTGGTTAAAGCTGCACACTTAGATGGATTAGTTCTGGGCCACACTTTGCAGGCAAACCTCCAGATTCAGCTACAGAACCTGGAGGAGCCAATTTATAATTTCTTTCATAAATCAAAAGGCAATTCCTACAAACAGTAATGATCAGTCCACTCAGGATCAGACTTAGAAAATTAAAATTGAACTTTCTGCTGCCTTGTGAAGATATCTTAAAATATGGCCTGTGATTTTACCATGCTTAGCTTGGGATATTTCAAATGCTTTAGGAGCTGGTCAGGGTAAGAACAGCCTAATTCTCCAAGTGCCATCCAAGCCAGATGGGCACTGTGGGGTGGAATAAGCCAGGAGGCTCCTGAGAGTGGGCCAGGTATTCTCCCTTTATAGAGGAGGGATTGAGGTACATAGATAAAGCCCAAATGCATCCCACTGAACTAAGAAAAAAGTGTACTATGATAGTATTTTACCAGAGATTATAATGAAAAGGATTTGGGGTAGGAAAAGGTATGAGGAAGTTTCATGCCCTTAAGTAGAAATCAAATAAACTGTTAAGAGAAATAAGATATCAGGTCTTAAAAGTGGTTATGTTTAACCAGGAGAGAGAAAAAAACCAGAAACATCACAGTTCCTAAAAGATTTGAGGTCTTTATGGCTGAAATCTTTTTTCTTATTTATTCTCTCAGAGTCAGGTCTCATCTCCCAGGCATTATTGTTTTATGGGTTTCATGGTCCTGGTCAGCAGCGGGATTCCTATTTCCTTCTTTCCCCCAGGAACCTCCAAAGAATGGAGCAAACAGGCCCCCAGAATGTTGATTTTCCTGATGTTATCCAGTGGATAACACTTATCCTGCTCCACTGGAGAGGAGCAGGCACTGCTGGGTGTGTGGAGAGCACCCACAATGAGAGCAGGACTTTTGTCCTACCTTGGGACACCAGGAGGGGACACACACGTTAAATGCAGGGTGGGAAAGGGGCCAGGACCTGACACTGAAAGAGAAGACATTGGGATGGGATGTTAGGAAGGAATTCCTGGCTGTGAGGGTGGGCAGGCCCTGGCACAGGGTGCCCAGAGCAGCTGTGGCTGCCCCTGGATCCCTGGCAGTGCCCAAGGCCAGGCTGGACACTGGGGTTTGGAGCAGCCTGGGACAGTGGGAGGTGTCCCTGCCATGGCACGGGTGGCACTGGAGGGGCTTTGAGGTCCCTCCACCCTCAACCATTTGTGAGTTCTGTGACCTACATATAAATTCTAACAACAGGATAAACTTGAACAGCAGGATAACATTCCTCAGTGACTAAACACAGCAGCAGAACCAAGAAGTGAGGCAGAGATTTAAGGGGGCTGGGGGGGAGCTAGGAGAGAAATGCAACCAAGAAAGAAGAGGCTTCGAAGAGAATTTTAAAAGAGAGGGATGGAGGGCAGAGTTAGGATTGAGCACAAATCACTGCATGACTTCTGGATTCTTGTTTTTTTATATTACATTGACCTAATTAATTTTACATAGAAAAATATGTATCACAGGCATTTTCTTGGTCTTATCTTCCTTTGAAAAAAATTATTTCAGCTGTTTGCTCACCCACGGCATTATTAGCCACACCAAACCATTTGTGAAACAGCGACATTTTGTGCTCAGCCTCTACACAGAACTATAAATTTAACTCTGACAAACCACCCAAGCTGGGCAGTGAGGGCAAGAGCCAGGCTCTCAGAACAGGACAGGCAAACACAGAGCAGGAAGGGACCCGCAGGGATCACCCAGCCCTGCCCCTGGCCCTGCTCTGACACCCCAACAATCCCACCCTGGGCATCCCTGAGAGCCTTGTCCAAACCCTCCTCCAGCTCTGGCAGCTCAAAGACCAGGATTGTGCCTGATCTCTGGTGGACATCAAACAGCCCATGAGCCTGTGGGCACCAGGGATGTGACTCTGAGTCTGGACCAGACCCTGAACACTCAAAAAGAATCCTCTGCAGGGTATTGATTTGCCAGAAAACACCAAAACTCGAGACATTCTAAGGTTTTCCCAAAGGGTGATGTGGTATTTTAGCAGGGAAGTTGGACTGGGTGACCTCCAGAGGTCCCTTCCAGCCCCAACCTCTCTGTGACTTCTCTCTTGCCAGAGATGAGTAAGAGAATCCTACTTACTGAATGAGCAACGTTCCCTTTCATATTTAAATCTTCCTTGGCACTTTCCCAGGCAAGAATTAACCATGTGCTGCGTAGCTTATGGAAAAGGACTGTCTGAGGTAGGATGTTAGCAAGTAATAAGAATGTTATTTTGATGATTTTCATATTTTAAAAGGTTAGGCTTGATGTCACTTAATTTTCTAACTGAGCAAATCTGAACAAGCTGGGTCTGCTTTTACAATCTGTGTCTCCACAGATAGAGAGTGAATACATTATTGATTCTATGAATATGCTTATCTTCTAAGTTTACCTCTCCTTGTTAATTCACAGAGCCTGGTGGAGCATGCAGGCTTTTGGAGGGGCACAGACCATCCCTGAGGCACAGAGTCCTCCTCTCTCTTTCAGCGCTGAGCAGCAGCAACATCCAGAACACACCAGCAGCACGGTGCAGGCTCCAGGTGCCAGCCCCAGGGCACGTCTGGGGGTTTAATGTATTTATCAGGGTAATTCGTGGTTTCCTGCGGAGAGGGAGCAGACGGGCACAGCTCTCCGGGCGGGAACGGAGCCTTTTCCCTGCTAGGGACAAGAAAGCAGAAAACTGTCAGCTTAACGCGGCTCCTGCCTCCCCAGCAGTGCTCACGGGTCCTGCGAACTCGGGAATTTTTGGGTGCTTCAAACAGATCTCGCTGTAGGAGCTGTGCTGCTCCACTTCCACTGCCCTTGCTGTGAAACGCTTAATAAGCTTTTATTGTCTGCACATCCTTTAATGAGTTTTGAGTGTCTTACTTTGCCTTTTATCTTGCATATAAGAAGCAAGTTCACTTGCTTTATTTATTGATTTAACCCCTGACAAATACTCTGGCTGCCTGCTACTGTGCAGGTTGCCTCTGTGAGATACCATGATAAGCATTTCTTTCCACGCACAGCAGAGTAAACTGCACCTTAGCAAATACATTCTGAACTAATAGTATTAGGGAAAGAAATATTTTCAAGAATTCTAATGAAAAATACTAATAAAGTTGCCGGAAAGGAGGCTTGGTCTCTTCAGAGAGCAGCTGAAGACGTGTCTGTGAAGTCAGGATCCCCACTAGGACTGGAAATTAGTCCTTCGTGCTCCAGTCACCTCGGCAGTCACAACAGCCCTTCGTGCACTCGTGTCAGAGCAAAAGGAAGTTTTGCCAGAAGTTATTTCTGCCTAAAGCCAGAGTGGCCCTGGGAGCTGTCAGAGGGGTCTGGCTGTGGCTGCAGCCTCCCCTCACGGCCCTTTCCCCCTGGGGACAGGGACAGCAGCTGGGACAGCCAGCCTGTGCTGGGAGCACCGAAGGGTTCGAGGCCGAGCCCGCAGCTCCCCTCGCCCTGCGGCCCCGGCCCCGCTCCTGGAGCACAGGGCGTCCTGGCACAGGTGAGGAAGCGCTGACTCCACCACCGAGGGTCGGGGAGTCAGCGACAGCAGAACAACCCCTCCAAGAACATTTTATTAATTGTAAACTTGGCAAGTGGAAAAATGGAGAGAAAAGGTAGAAAAATTAGAAAAAAATAAATAAGGAGACATAAAGAGGAAGGGAGGAGAAAATCACGTCTTCAGCTTCCTATCTCCTTCCTGCAGTATCTCCCCGTTTCCCTTTCCTACTCCCGGTTCTCACAAGCATTCCCAACACACACTTGGGATGATACAGGACCCAAAACCTCAGCAACTTTTCTTGGCTTGGTGCAGCCTTAGCGGGAAGCAGCGTTTCACCAACAGAGGTTTTAACGCCAGGGATGCTGACGGGAGAGGCGGAGGGCTCTGCTGCCTGACTCGGGGCGTGCTGCCGGGGCGCCCGGCTCGGGGGGCCACCCCCGCTGCCCCCCCCCAGCTGTGGCAGGGACAGCTCCGGTCCCGCAGGCCGGGTCCCCGCCCGCCTCCGCGCACAGCGCGCTGCTCCCCGCGCCGCCCCGGGCCCCGCTCCCGAGAGCGCTCCCGCGCCGCTCCCGGGGCTCTCCCGCCGCGGGGAACGGGGCCGGAGCCGCGCCGGGATGGGGCGCGGGCATGGGATGCAGGGATAGGATGCGGGAATGGGATTTGGAGATGGGATTCAGGGATGAGATACAGGGATGGGATGCTGGAATGGGATGCAGGAACGGGATGCGGGGATGGGATACAGGGATGAGATACAGGGATAGGATGCGGGATGGGATGCTGGGATGTGATACAGGGATGGGATGCTGGAACGGGATACAGGGATGGGATGCAGAGCTGGGGATGCGGTGCGCGGATGGGGCGCTCGCCGATCCCCCGCCGGCCCCCCGGAGGAGCGGCCGCCGTTACTTAAGCGCATCCCGGCGGCGGCGGGGGAGGCGGGGAGCGGCGGGCCCGGCGCAGGGACGGCCCGCGCCCCTGCCCATGCCCGGCTCCGAGCGCGGCGGGGACGCGGGCGCTGCCAGGCGACGGGCGAGCCCGGCTGCGGCTCGGGCAGGGCGGGACGGGCGCGGGGACAGCGCCGTGCGGCGGGGCCCGGGCGGCTCCGGGCGGCTCCGGCGGCGGCTCCGGCTCCCCCGGCCGGCGGCCCTGCCCTCGCTCGGCGGCGGGGGCCGAGCGGCAGCAATGGCGGCGCGGGGCCGCCGCCCGCCCGGGCAGCCGCGGCTCTAGGAGGGGACGCGCGGGGCCGCGGGGCGCCGCTCCCCGCCGGGCTATTTATTCCTCCCCTCTCGCTTAAGTTGCCAGCGGAGCGCGCTGGCCGGCGCCTGCCCCCCCCGCGCCGCGGAGGTGCGGGGCGGCCATGGAGAGCCCCGCCGAGAACCCCAGCAAGGCGGCCGAGTACCTGAAGGAGCTGAACAAGATTATCGAGACGCAGCAGGAGCTGCTGGAGAAGCAGAAGCGGAGGATAGACGAGCTGGAGCAGCAAGTGGCCAAGTTGTACCACGAAAACGCCTGCCTTCAGGACGAGCATCACCGGCACCTGGCCACATGCCGGCTCCAGCAGGGCGTCCCCCCCGCGCCCCCGGGGGTGCTGAGCGCCATCCAGGAGAACGCCAGGCACGAGAAGTAAGCGCTGTCCGCCTTTCTTTGCCCCTTTTTCGCGCAGGGGGTTTCCCTAGCGGGGTTTCCCTTCCCTTTCCCCTCCCGCCTTCGGCCGCCCGAGGCTGGCGGCAGCGGGACTCCCTGCGGGCTGTGCCCCGGGCGGCTCGGGGGACAGCCATGGGCTGCGCAGGGTGGCCCCAGCCTCGGTGCCCGTGTCTCACTCGCTCCCTGGCCGGGCTCCCGGGGGATTCGGGCCGGGGCTCCCCGGCTGCCGCGCCGGCCGTGCCCACGGCTGTCCGCCCGCGGCGCTCGGGGGATGCCCCGGGCAGAGCCGCGGCGGCGGAGCTCGCTGGCTGGGAGCAGCGGGGCGAGCCCTGCCCTTCTCCCCGTACGTGTTGGCTGCTGGTCGCTCCGAGCGCGGGGGTACCCGGCGGGGGGAGCCGCCCGCCCCCCGGAGATGCCCCGGGCGCTGCCCAGAGCGGCCCCCGGCTCCGGCCGCTATCGAAAGTGACCCGGCCAGGGGTCAGTAAACATTGGCCGCTCGCCACCGGCCGGCTGGCCCGGGCCAGCGCCACTCGCCCCGCTCGGGCCGCCTTCGCTGCCGGCCGCCGCATCTATTCCAGCCTCTCTAAGCTGTAATTAATCGTCTGCGTTTCCCCAGCGCTGCGAAAGCCGCTTAGTTGCGCGGTTCCGAAGCAGCGGGGATTCGGGAATAGCAAGAACTGAGCTCGGCGCTTTCCGGGCGTGTTTTACTTCTGGAAAACTATTTAAGGCTTGGCTTTCCCGGAGCGGAGTGGGAAAAGCATGCATGGGATTACGAGCCCACTTCGCTGCTTGACACAGCACAATGGGCTGTTTGTGATCCGCCGCGCTCGAATTCCTCAGGTTTATAAACACAGACGCGGCGGCTCCCGGCCAGCCCCGGGATGCGGATACGGCACCGCTGGAGCGAGGGCGAGCCCCGGAGCGAGCGGGGTGCCCGCGGTGCCCGTCCCGCTGCCGGAGGCGCCGCTCGCTCGCTCGGGAGCTGCCGGGGCCGGGGCAGCGGCTCGGGCAGCCCCGCTGGGCTCGGCAGCATCGCGCTCCGGGGAGCGGCGCCGGGCGGGGATGTCCCGGGAGCTGCCGCCGCACGGGGGAAGCGCCGCTGCCGCCGCTGCTGCGCTCGGAGCCGGCGGTGCTGGCGCTCCGAAGCAGCGTTTGCTCGGTGCCGCTGGGGAGGCTTCAGAAGGGTCGCTGGTCACTCAGTGTCCCCCTTTGCCTGCTCCGGCTCCCAAGCCTTGCCCCTGGCCACGGGAGCAGACTGGGAAGGGAAGCGGCTCTGCCTCCCCAGCGTCCTTCTTGCTATTAGTGATAACAGGGCTTCTTTTCCTGTGATGCTGGGGTAATCACTTTAGTCATTTTTATAAACAGAGATGTCTCTCTGAAAGTAAATAGCTCCTTTAATAAACTGGAGAGCATGCTGTCATTTATCAATCAATCAATCAATCAATCAATCAGTCAGTCAATCCCTTAAGGAGAAAGAGGTGTTTCCAGAAAACATGGAATATTTACACTAATCCTATCCTGTGCCTCCATGTCCAGTACCCGAGGATTTTTGTGGCTGTGCTTGTAGTACAAGATGTCAACTCAGCTATCTTGTCCCATTTGTCTCTTGTAAACGACATTACCAAAAATTGTACAAATGGCTTGCCTTGTTTGATAATATTTCTCCTCTGCAGCCCAGGACTCATTTGCAGAGCCCTCCTTGGGCAGGCAGCTCTGGGCACTCGGAGCCTTTTAAGTCTCTTAAGTGGATTTGATGCTGGGATCAGAATTAATCTGGGATATTTATGGCAGAGTTGTATTGCTTTGAGGCATAGCCTGGGGGCTTAGTGGGGAGCTGGGAGCCAGCCCTGTGCAGCTGGCCGGGCCCTTGGCCCACGTGCCTGCCTGGGGAGCCACAGCCACAGGGCCACCTTCAGTCCTGCTGTCCCCTCTCCTCCCCCAGAATTGTTCTTCTGCTCTGGCCCTGCCTGGCTGGCTGGGTGGGTGACTGTGTCACAGCCGTGGGCCTGGCACAGGGGCTGGGCTGTGGCTGCTGAGGCCCCACGCTGTCCAGAGCAGGGGCAGGAGCCACTCGTGGCCTCACTTCATTCTCTGGCTGGATGCAAAAGATGGAGGAAGTCTCCAACCTGGAAAATAGAGAATAATGCCCTTGTTTTAAAGGCTTCTCCCAGTCCCACGGTTCCCTCAGCTTCTGGCAGCCCAGCCTGCAGGTCCCAGGGCTCTGGAGCTCTGCTCTCAGGAGCTCAGCCTCAGTTTCCCCTGACCCAATTGTCCCACTCACCTGGGGGATGTGTGGGTGGGCATGAGGATCCCTTGTTTGCTGAAGTTCAGTGTCAGGTGCCAGTGATGCTGAAATGGGCAGTGACCACTGCTCCTCCTGACACTTTTGTACTTCCAAGCTAAAAAGAATGGAATCCTTTTTAAAGGAAACTGGGCTTCTCTTAGGCAAACACACCAGGGCTTTTAGAACTTGTCTTGAACAAGTTTTCTAAACTGCTTGGACTCCTGTCCTGCAGCAGCTCCACCTGTGTGAGGAGGCTGTGGCTCCCTGACAGGGCTCCCATATTGCCAGACGTGGTTAATTGTATAAAAGGAAGTATGGAAAAGTTATTTAGACAATATGGCTATGGTTAGGTCTTAATGAAATATAGTAAAGAAATCTGACAACTTAAACAACAAAATCCCCACGAGTCCTAAAAGTTTTCAGTTCTTACAATGGAAGGGATATACAGGTGAAAGCTGCTTAAATAATTTGGAGAAGCGGGTGTGGTTATAGAAATTCTGTAGCTTGTGAGGAGGGGAACTGTTAATGAGCCCTGAGATAAACTTCTGGAAGAAAGAAACTCAGTCCAATAATATGTATATAAATATATAAAAATAAGCTGGTTTATGCACTTCCAGAAAATCCCAGAGTGGGAAAAAGTTTCTTTTGTGCCAGTTGCTGATGGAAGAAGGGAGGGAGGAGCAGAGGGCTGGGTGGGCAGATGCAGGTGTGCTGCTTATCCTACAAGGACAGACCAAAAAAGGATTGGGGGTGGTCTCACTGATTTTACAAAGATTTGCTGAGAGCAAATCAACATTACAATGCACTGGTGGAAATGAGAATAGTTGATAAGGAGGCTTTGTTAGGTGTGATGAATCAGCATGAGGAAGATAACAATAGGTGTTTAACTCATTAAGGTGTTTAACTCTGAGTTGCATAAGACTAATGTTGAGTGAATCGATTTCATTTAATGTTTGAGAAGGAGCAAGAGCTTCTAGAGCTCAGCTCCTCGGTGTAATTCAATAATGCACTTCTTTGGGGGGTGTAAACCCAAATGCACTGCATTTTCTCCCATCCATACAGGGATAGTTTTGTGTGTCTGAGAACTCAACACTGGCCCCTCGCAGGTTAGGGAGGGATGTTTGTGCTCATCCTAATCAAGTTGAAAACTGTGCTGCTGTTCCACGGAGAAGGTGCCTGCTGAGAGGCAGAGCAGGAGGCAGAGCAGAGCTGTCTGCTGAGACAGAACAGGCTGAAGGAAGGGGCTGTGTCTGCGGCTCTGAGTTCTGCACCTGGCCTGGCTGATTTATTTTTAACTGAATCTGGGGCTGGTTCTGTTCCCTGGGCCGCAGCAGCCCCCGGTTGGAGCTGTGGGACACCCCCTGAGTGTCTGGGAGCCGCTGGGCTCTGAGGTGTGCTGGGAGCAGCTCAAGTTGTTGCTCTGGCGACAGTCACATGTGAAGGCTCCTTGTGCCCTACATAAGGCAGCTTGTGACTTGGCCTGTGGCTGAGCTGCCCTGCACAGCCTCAGCAGCAGACTCTGCATTAGTGTAGAGACCAGCAGGGCTTGTTTTCTCTGCCTCCAGAGATGTCCTTTGCTGAGACAGGCTGTGTGAATGACGCAAATCCCATCTCCCTCCCTCCCGCGCTCCAGCAGCAGCGTGTTTGTGTTTGTGTGCTCCGCTGGAGGAGCCCAGCAGCTGCTCCAGGAGCCTCCTGCTTGGGCAGCTTCTGCCTCCCTGGCAGCAGGGATGGAGAGGAAGCGCTGCTGCTGGCTCCTGTTTCCCCAGTGTGCTTTGTGCCTGGAGTCTGCGGTGCCAGGGCAGTTCTGACAGGGATGCCCCCTGTGTGCTTGTCTGGCTCAGCTGCTGAGGAATGCATCCATGAGGGAAGCACAGGCGGGGTCCAGGGTGAGCAGGTTATTCCTGCAGGGTGCTGTGTGTCCTGTCAGCCCTGTAGCAGGCAGGGATGGTGTGATTCCAGCTTTGGGCGGAAACTTGCACCTCCAATAACTTAACAGAACCCTGTTTGCTTCATTTTCAATCCATAACTGGAACAGTGGGACTGCTGAGCCCTGAGAGTGAGGCTTTCACACCGAAGGGAGTGCTTTTGCTTTTGAAGCCCTCATTTTGGGGTCAATATTGTGATTTGGACAGCAGCACAGGGGGGAGCATCCCTTAGAACAGGCATTTGTGCTGCTGGCAGGCTGCAGGAAATCAATAGTGTGAGGATGTGTAAGAAGATGTGAACTTGCTAACTAAACTCAGCTAAATTATTTTAGATCTTTGAAATATTGGCAAATTCTGGTACTTAATATCTGCTAAACATTCAGCTAAATGATAACACATAAAGACAAATTCATTTGCAAGCTGATGTGTGCTGTATAATCAATAAACCAAGGCAGAGAGGGGGTGCCAGGAGCACAGGGATGACAGAGCAGACTGCTGGTTATCAATAAAGTTCCTGGGAAGTCAGAGGGGGGAGGGACAACATGGTCCAGAAAGAGAACAGCAGAAATAGGGTGTTGTTTTGGGAGAGGAAAACCAGTGTAGCAGAAAGTAACCCGTGCTGTAACACAATAGCTTTAAAGATGGTTTCAAAATTTGAAGTAAACATGTCCCATTTAGAGCAGAGCAGCGCCAGAGAATTACCAGGACTCGCTGGATGTGGAATCCTCCTCTGATGAAGCTTTTCATTGTGCTGACCCAGAGCACAGCTTTTGAGCCTCTCAACTTTGCAGTTGTGTTCTGAACTTTGAGAACAAAGTGCATTTTCGTGCTCCTTGCTGCTTTGATGGCCTTCCTTGTGAATTCACTCTCGAGGAAACTGCAAAGCACTTCCAGAGATGCACTTCTGGCAAAGATCTGGAAATGTGCATGGATGCTGGGGCCTGGTGAGATTCCTGAGGGCCAGGTCTGAACCTCCCTCCCTCCGTCCCTCCAGGCCAGCCTGGATGTGCTGCTCTGTGAACACACAGGTGTGGAGCTCCCAGCAGGGCACTGTCCCCACCCAAGGAGGGCAGGGAAGCCTCTCCTGCTCTGTGGTGCCACTCTTGGCTGGGTTTTACCAGAAACCACAGCAGAGAGGAGCAGGATGGCGCCTGGGGAAGGAGGCTCTCACTGCAGCACCTCTGTCCTTGGCTCCTCTTGTAGAACTTGGCAGGTTTGGGTTGGTGCACCGGGCAATGTTTTGGGGTCAGTGTTGCTTCTGAGCTTCCTGCTGGCTGGGGATGCTGAGCTTTGTCCCCTCCAAGTGACAAACCTTTGGGAGGAGCTGGGGAACAGACGTGCACATTTCTGGACCCAGCAGCCTCCTTGCCCTGGTTCTTTGCTCAGGAGGACAAGGCTCCTTCAGTCCTTAGGGAAGGTGTGTTCTGGCAAAAAAAAAAAAAAAAAAAAAAAAATCAGTTGCAGTTCTTTTGAAAACCTGAAGCAAAATACAGCACACCCAAAAAAGTGTCTTGAGGAAGAGCTGATTTGAGGGCAGATCACAGAGCTCTGAAAGAAAAAGAGCCAGGCATTTCAAGGTGTTTTCCTACAGCATACTGATAGGGGACTAAATTATTAACATTGAAATAGTAAATTCTTAAATCCTCCTTGCCAGCAGCATCTCAAAAAGCTTCATTTGATTTTTTTAGACCCAGCAGAAGAAGCTGGCTGTTGATGTGCAGGTCAGGGGTGCTGAGCTGAGCCCAGAGTGGGTGCAGAGGCTGAGCCTCCCTCCAGGGATTTCCTGAGGGCAGGAGGAGCAGCCCCTGCTTGGCACTGCTCAGGCTGGTGCCTGTGCTGTGCTGCAGAGCCACAGAGCAGCACTGAATGTGCCTGGAGCTCATGGTCAGCTCGGGCCACAGCCCCACTCTGGGCAGAGCTGCCCCACTCTGGGGGCTCAGCTGGGGCTGGATCCCCACTCTGGGAGCTCAGCTGGGGTTGCATCCCCACTCTGGGGGCTCAGCTGGGGCTGGATCCCCACTCTGGGAGCTCAGCTGGGGTTGGATCCCCACTCTGGGGGCTCAGCTGGGGCTGGATCCTCACTCTGGGAGCTCAGCTGGGGTTGCATCCCCACTCTGGGGGCTCAGCTGGGGTTGGATCCCCAGTCTGGGCAGAGCTGTCCCCAGAGCTGTCCCCAGAGCAGGCAGGCTGTCCCAGGGGGTTTGTTCCCTGTGCTCTGCCCCAGGCTCCTGCGTGCAGGTGCAGGGAGGTCATGCCATGCCAGGCCCCGAGGAGGTGTGTGGGAAGCTGCTTAGGTAAGTGGATTTTGCAGGTCAGAAGTAATTCCCGATGTGCAGCCCACACTTGCATTATTCTAATTTGATCCCATCATTCCGACTCAGGCCCTCTCTATTATGTTAATTGCACCTTTTTTTGGTGTGTTTTGCAGCCTGCAGATACTTCCAGGCTGTACCTGCCAGTGTTCCTGCCTTTCATCTTAGCTCAGCGAGCCCGTGAATGAGGTTGTCATAATTCCTTTCTGCCCGTGTCCCTGCCTAATTGCACTGTTTTTCTCAGCAGAATTGTTCAATTGGAAATGGAGACTGTGTGAGCAGGCTGTGGTGCAGCAGAGCAGCGTGATTGGAAGAGATGGATGTGATGGTGCATCCTGCTGGCTGCTGGGTACCTGTCCCTGGGCTGCTCTCTTTCCCACATTCCTTGCTAGGAATTCCTCTCCAGATCCTTCATAGCATTTCCTGAAATACTGGAATTCTCAGCTGTTGTAGCTACAGTGGGAGATGCTGGTTTTGCTGCCCAGAAATGTGGGTAGGAATTGCTGCTGTTAATGGCCATTGCCCTGTGGTTGAGGACAGGAGCAGGAGGTGTCTCTCAGTCCCTGCTGCTGCCCTGTTCCCTGCCCTTGGCACAAGGAGCAGAGGGACTGATGGCTCTTTTACAGCTGGGCAAGTCAGAGTTAATGATCTTCTCCTAATGGGCTGCTCAGCTGGGCTGAAAATGCTTGTGTTAAACAGCACACTTGAGACAAACAAGCCTCTTAAAATCCTGGGTGCCCTCGTGGCTCTAAACCAACTTGTTTGAGTTTAATGATGTTGTGTGGTTTGTGGCAGGAAAAACTAATAATGTTAAAATCAGAGAATGAATCCCAGGCTGGTTTGGGTTGGAAGGGACCACAAATCATCCAAAGCCACCCCTGCCATGGCAGGGACACCTCCCACTGTCCCAGGCTGCTCCCAGCCCTGTCCAGCCTGGCCTTGGGCACTGCCAGGGATCCAGGGGCAGCCACAGCTGCTCTGGGCACCCTGTGCCAGGGCCTGCCCACCCTCACAGGGAGGAATTCCCTCCCAATGTCCCATCCAGCCCTGCCCTCTGGCAGTGGGAGCCATTCCCTGTGTCCTGTCCCCCCATCCCTTGTCCCCAGTCCCTCTCCAGCTCTCCTGGAGCCCCTTCAGGCCCTGCCAGGGGCTCTGAGCTCTCCCTGGAGCTGCTCCTCTCCAGGTGAGCACCCCCAGCTCTGCCAGCCTGTGTCCACAACTGAATCTGCTGCAAAATGGCCAAAACTTTTGAAGAGGGTGAAGTGCTGCAGAACAGAGCAGTTTTGCCAGCAGAACCTGGATCCCCGACTGGCGGGTTTTATTCCTGGCTGTTGTGTCCTGTCGGGTGTGGAGCTGTGACCATGGGGGAGCCTCCATCCCTCCCCATCCTCATCCTGGTCCTGATCCTGATCCCCATCCCGGTCCCGATCTGGTCCCTGTGCTGATCACCTTCCCCCATCCCCATCCTGGTTCCGATACCGGTCCCAATCCCAGTCTTGATCCCAGTCCCCATCCTGGTCCCCGTCCCCATCCCCATCCTCATCCCGGTCCCTCTCCTAATTCCTATCCTGGTCCCCATCCCTGTCCCCATCCTGACCCCATCCCCATCCTGGTCCCTGTCCTGATCCCCATCCCTCTCTCGGTCCCCATCCCAATCCCATCCCCATCCTGGTTCCGATCCCGGTCCTGATCCCGGTCCCTGTCCTGATCCCCATCCCTGTCGCCATCCCGATCCTGTCCCCATCCTGGTCCCCATCCCGGTCCCTGTCCCCATCCCGGTCCCCATCCCAATCCCATCTCCATCCTGGTTCCGATCCCGGTCCTGATCCCGGTCACCATCCTGGTCCCCGTCCCCGTCCCCATCCCGGTCCCTGTCCTGATTCCTGTCCCGATCCCGATCCCGATCCTGGTCCCCATCCCGATCCCAGTCCCCATCCCTCCCCATCCCCATCCCGACCCCATCCCTGTCCCTCCCCCGATCCCATCCCCACCTCTCCCCATCTCGCTGCCGCTCCCGGGCCGTGCTCCCTCTGCTGGCTCCGCTCTCCCTGCTCAGCTGCGGAGCCACATCTGGAGCGTGGGACTGTTTCCAGTGGCAACACCTCCGCTCCTCCTGCCTCTCCCCAGACGGCGGAAGGGCTGCCGCGAACGCAGCTGAAGATTCATGAGCGAAGTTTTGTCTTGAAGTGCCGAGGGAAAGTTTCTTTTCAAGTGGTGCCGTTTTAAAACGTTCGCAGGAAAGGAATTATTCTGCTGCGAGGTGTCTGAGCAGACTGAGTGAGTGCTACTGCTGTGCTAGATAAGAAAAATGCTGCCACTGAGCAGCTCTCTATAGCGACTGATTGAAATATAATATACATTATTTGCATGTTAATAAGATTTCTAGTCAGACTTCCCCGGCAAACACAAGTGGAGACAAAAGCCTGCATGTCATACATCTGTAACTGCAGCACAGCAATTCAGATTTGCTAAATGTGAATTCACTTCATCCTGTAATGAGGCAAAGAAAGCAGCAGGGGAAGGTGGGGAAGCAATCTCCTGGCCTTCTGCAGGGTTTGGGATGCAGCTGGGAGTTGATGTTTGTCAGGGTTTTCCATCTTTGCTGGATTTCTCCCGGCTCACAACGACTGCAGGTGACTTGGGAGCTTTTAATTGCTGCTTTTGGGTGTGGAACATGGAGCTATGGGGGAGCACAGGGAGATTGTCCTCAGACAGGGATTCTGCTGGGGAATCTGAAGCCCTGCTGGAGTTAAATCTGGCCAGGGACATCAAGGACAACAAGAAAAGTGGTAAAGGGATGAGTTGGGAAAACGTGGGCCCTGTGCAGAAGGAAACATACAGGGTGATGTGGGACAAGGAGGGGGCTGAGGCCACCCAGCTCTTGTGTCACCAAAGAATCATCTCCCTGAAGTTCTGACTGCATCTCAAGAGCAGAGCAGCTGCTGGTAGTCACTGAGTTAGTGAGACACAGCTGTGGGGTGGTACCTTCACCAGGGAGGTGTCAATGGGACCTGAGTGTCCCTGGAGGGGTTGGTGGGACCCTCCCAGGGCCGGGGGGGAGCTCAGGGCAACGCTGGGGCTGGGCAGGGCTGAGCAGCACATGGGGGTCAGCAGAGCTCAGTGCCTCCCTGGGGCTGGTCACAGGTGAGGAATGGGACACTTTAAATGGGAGTAAATCCTTTAATGTGAGTAAATCCTTTAATGGGAGGTGGGCACAACCTCTCTTTGCTTGACTGGTCCAGGTTGCCTCAATTTCAGAGGTTCACTGCAGCAACATTTTGTTTTTTCTGTGAATGTGATGTCTCTCTGCTCACACGTGGGGAATATAAAATCTTGTTTGTTTGTCTTCTGAGTGCTATTAATGGTCCTGGAAATACAGTGAAATGTCAGGGATGCATGTGAGTCATTGCAGACAAATGATTGGCTTCCAGTTCAGGTCCCATCAATCTGCAGCCTTGATCTCCTGGTATGGTCTTCTGAATTTAGAAAGTTATACTTCACTAGAATTAAGGTGATTTTTTGTTTTTTGACAAATGATAAGAAAGCAAACTCACTTGTAATGGATTGTGGTAGATAACAATATTCTTTTAGCATGGTTTTTTGGCAGGACGGGCAGGGCACTGAGCCTTTGGGTGCACCCAGGGCTGGTGCAGGGGTTGTTTGCCAGGTCTGCTCTGGGGGTGCTCTCCTCAGTGCTGTGCTGGAGCTGCTGCTCAGAGCAGGGAAGTGAAGGGGAAGGTCCATGGCAGGGCAGGGGATGTGAGCTGCCCTCAGTCCCATGCCCAGGGCGGGCTGCAGGTGGGATTCCCCTCCTGTGCTGCAGCTGGGACCTTGTGCTGTGCTGGCTTTGGAGGGACCTCAGGGGATTGCAGAGCCCTGAGCCTTCCTCCTTCTCCATCCTTCGTGCTCACCTGGCCCTTCACCTTCCTTCTGCCAGGGAATTCAGAGCAGCAGCTGGCTCAGAAAGGTTCTGCTTGGTGCTCCTTTGTTCCCTCCTGGCTGCCTTGGGAGGCAGGCAGGTGTTCCTCTGGCAATTTAAGCATTGCTGTTCAAACCCAAAGCACCCTGACAGATCATTATTTTAAATTCTTGGCTGGAGGGGCAGGATCCAGTGGCACCATGACCTGGGCTCTGTGTGCTCTGTGTTCCCTGAGGTTTAGGCTGCCTTTCTCCAGCTCGTGCTGTGCTGTCCTTTGTGAGCAGGTTGGGCTGTTTGTGTGGAAAGTCCTTGTAGTGACAGCAAAGAAGGAACTCACAGTGGTAGGAATCTCCCCTGGGGGTTTTATTTGCTGCTGGGAGTTCTGATTAATGGCTCTGTGTTGTGGAGAACAGGTACATTTTGACTTTTCCTTGCATTCCACCTTTCTGTGTAGCCCAGGGCAGAAGAAGAATTTGGTTTTGGCTTCAAGCTGGAGAAGCTGAGTGCACTCCAAAGAAAATCTCCTTTAGCCTGTTCATCCTGCCTGGCTCTCTGCTTCACCCAGGCAGGATTGTGGGTGGGCATTCTCAAACCCTCAGCATGACTCTTGGTTTTCACTGCTAAAACCAAACCCTCTGTCCTGATCTCTTTAAAGGCAAAAATAACCTTTATCCTCTTGTATCTCAATGCATGCACGTAACCTGGGTGTGCAGTGCCACAGAGGTGAGCAGCCTCTCGTTACAGGAAGGCAAAGTGGGGATGTCTGACCCTTCCCATGGCTCCTTCCTGGAGGATTTTCCCCTTCATTTAGCACAGCCTTTCCTGGTGCTGATCTCCCTGACTGAGACCCAAAGATGAGGCCCTGCTGTGTAAGGGGGGGGGCTGGGATCCAATGCAAATGAACCAGCTAGATCAGAATAAGGAAAAAAAAAAAAAATCTATGTTCAGCTTTCAGGCTTGGTTCTATTTTAAGCTTTTAATTGAGTCCACCACTTCTTGAGTGCTTGACGTTGTCAAGGGTTGAGAGAATGACTTTGTCTTTCAGGGAGGGAGGAAGCTGACTTTATTTCAGGTTTGCTGAGGTTGTGACACCAGAGTTAGTGCTGCCATGGAGCACCCCCCTGCCCAGTGGGCTGTGTTTGGGCTGTGCCAGGCAAGCGTTTGGAGATGAAAGTGCCAGGTGTGGAAGGGAGGAGGGTCAGGAGGGAAGGAACTTACCTGTGACCTTATTTCCAAATGGCTTGGGAGGAAAACTTTGAAGGCAGCGATCTGAGACTGTGCATGGAATTCAATAGCTGCTCCTGGCTTGCATTGCAAGGAAATTCTGAAAGGGTGATAAAAACTACTTCACATAAGGTAGGAGAAGCCTTTTGAATCAAAGGTCGAGAGATCTTCCTGCTCATATTTATTTCAAGTGGCATGCAGCTTGCCAGGCCCAGGCCAGGCTCCTGTGACCGTGTCCTGCTGTAGATGGAGCTCACCTTAGTGCTGGTTTAATATTTAATCAGAGCCTGGTGTGCAGGTGACTGGAACTGAAGGAGGGAGGCAGGGAAATGAATTTCTGCTCCTGCTTTGCCCAGTTGCCAGGGTTGTGCCTTACAAATTTCCTGGCCTTTGGTGCTTAAAAAAGTGAATGGTTGGGCTTGGATCTGGATTCTGTGTTGAGCAGCACAGGTTGATTTTAATCCTAAAAAGGAGATTTGCTGCAATCTCTTCAGAGCACAGTGATTAAATGGGGTTTTGGTTTGCACAAGTGCTGCAGCAGTGCAGTCCTGTGCAGCATTAGGGTGGGTGGGAGGTGGGTGCAGGAACCAGGGGCATGGGATTACCAGGGAGGAATGATGAGGAGGAATCCATGATATCAGAAAGCTAATTAATTACTTTGTTATTCTATACTATATTACACTACATCTAAACTGAAACTGCACAAGCACCCAACCAAACCAAATCTCATGATTGTCTTGACCAACCATCAGGACACAGCTTGCAGAGATTGGTCAAGAAAACAAAACACTCACACCAGCATCCAGTCAAGCAAATTCCTTCAGGTAAATAATCTTCCAACACATTCCACATGTTCCAAAACACAGGAGCAGTGAATGAGATAAGAATTGTTTAGGTCTCTCTGCTTCTCCAGGAAAAACGCGAGAGAAGGAATTGTGTCTCTCTCTGTTCAGAGGGTGTGAATGCCCGCCAGGGATCCCTGCAGGCTGTGCTCCCTGTGCAGTGTCCCTGTGTCCCCCCTGGCCCTGCTGCTGTTCCTGGGGCAGCTCTGGGGCTGCAGAGGAGCCCAGTGTGTGAGCACCCATCCCTCAGCGGGCTGTGCTGGAGCCTGGCAGGCTCAGGGCTGTCCAAGGGCATAGTGACACCCCAGGGTCTCCAGGGGGACTCCACACCTTAGAGGAAGCCAAGAGTCCTTGGAAAAGCAGAGAACTCCGTGGTTTGCGTGGTTTTTCTTACTCTCTGCTCTCTTTCAATGTAGTGACAACTTTAGGGTGGTAGAAATGTTCCTGTCTTGGAGCTGATCACTGAGAGCCTGCTGCTGCTATTGGTGCTCCAGAATAGATACCAGGCTCTCATCTCACAGGGTGTTTTTATGTGCTGGGAGTGCTTTTTTTAATTTTTTTTTTTAAATTTCTTTTCTTCACCTGCCTTTTTTGTCACCTATCTGACAACTTCCTCCAGTGATCTGATCTCCACCTGAATGCATCTGATCAGAGCAGCTCCTGCTCAGGGGCACGAGGGTTCTCTGCCCTCTCTCTTGCTTGCTCTGAAAGCAAGAAAGGAGAATTCTTTAGAGCACATTGCAGAGTTATGTAACTCCTCGAGCAAAGTGCTTCCCAGCACTGAGCTTTCCTCATTATGTAATGTGATACATCACCAGAACTTGCTGACACAAGCCATGATCTTCACCTCCACTTGCTCATGAAAAACCTGTTATTTCCTTGGCCTCGCTTGGCTCTGAGGGCTGTGGGCACTATTAGGGCCTCGTTGGAGTATTTTACTCTGGAGTAAGGAAAACTGCTGGCAAATCAGGAGCCGGTCTGAGCTGAGGGAGTGCTGTGTGTGTCTGAGTCTGTAGCTTTGCTCCTGTGACGCTGCTCTTGTTTTAAGTGCATTTTTGCCTTTAAATAAGTGCTTCCCAGGCTTTGAGCAAGGAGCAGAGGGGGTTTTGTGTGGCATGGCATGACCCTCTCAGGCTGTTTGAGTCATCTTGCTGGGAGTGAAGGAAATCATTGAACATCTCAGAATGAGAGGAGGAGTCCTCTTCCAGCTAATGTGATTTAATTTGGGATATACTTCACTCATGCTAACAATGCAATGAACCTCAGCATCACCAACACACTTAACTACCCTTACAAAGGCACCTGGCAAAGGTCACCAGAGCTTTGTTTAACAAGTCAGCCCATGCAGGTCTGCAACTTGGTCAGTCTCTGTGCATTATGCTGACTTATGCTCTGGTATTCTGTCCAGGAATAGATTGTGTGAAGTGGCTGTTCAGCAGCTGCTGTTGTAACAATAAATGCCATGGAACTGGTGTGATAAGCTCTGATTTTGGGGGTGATTCCAGCCCTCAGAAGACTGACCAGTAATCACAACAGGTTCTGTTTTCCCCCAGGGACATTTATGGACTGGAACAAACTAAACACTCCAAGCCTTTTGAGCCAAACCCTTCAAGCTTTCCTCTAAAACCCTTTTAAAAGGACCTAGAAAGAGCATTTAGAGACAAATAGCCAATTTGTAAGCCATCATGCTCCTTGGTAGCTGAAATGCCAACAAAATATCTCAAATTTATGTCACCTGCTCAGCTGAGCACAGGATTTCCACTTTGCTGCCTGTGCTGAGTGCTGGTTTGGGCTGCTGGAGTTAACAGGGCAGGAGCTGCTGCTGGTGGGGATCCTCTGACTGCCCCAGAGCTGCTCCTTCCCAAAGGATGGGACTGTGCAGGAAATCTGCCTGAATAACTCATGTCCACTGCACATCACCTTCACCAATTGCAGTATTTTCTGTAAGGCAGGGAAAGTAACAACAAAGACTCAAGTGTGCTGCGTCTTGACTTTCTGCCAGCTACTCAGGGAGTGAGTTTTACCAGAATTCTTGCTCAGAATCAAGAATATCTTTCTTTAACTGAAAGAGGTTTCTTTTGTTTCTGAGCAGCAATGTCAGCGTGGGGTGGCTTGATCTCCATGTGTTCAATTCCTGGGAGATGGAGGAACTCAAGTCTCTAATTAGCTGTCTGTTTGAAAGAAGTCAGAGTTCTGAGCTGCAATAATTGTGTTGTCTGGGATGTGGAAACAGCCAGAATCAACAGCAGGGCCTGGGGATGGGGAAGCTTGGGATGCTGTCAAAGCTGGGAACTCTTTCTTCTCTTCCCCCTCTCTTCCCTCTCTCTTCCCCCTCTCTTCCCCCTCTCTTCCCCCTCTCTTCCCCCTCTTGGCTATTTCTGTGTTTGATCTGAGGTGTTGAGGTTCTGGTGCTCTGCCCATGCACTTGAGAAGGTGTGAACAAAGAAGGGTTGAATGCATGAGCTGCTCCAGACCTCCTGGGGGAGAATTGGAATGGGAATTGTAAAGAACACAGGCTGGGAGAGCTGGGTGTGCTCACCTGGAGAGGAGAAAGCTCTGGGAGAGCTCAGAGCCCCTAAAGGGGCTCCAGGAGAGCTGCAGAGGGACTGGGGACAAGGGATGGAGGGACAGGACACAGGGAATGGCTTCCCAATGCCAGAGGGCAGGGCTGGATGGGATATTGGGAATTAGGAATTCCTCCCTGTGAGGGTGGGCAGGCCCTGGCACAGGGTGCCCAGAAAAGCAAGTTGTTCTGTTATTCCTCAGTGTTAAAAAAAAATCCTGTCTCAAAATACCACATCCCCAAACAGAGCAGGTAGCAGACTAAATTATTTATCTGCCTAATTTACGATCTCCCCTTGCATGGCAGCATTTGGAGAGTGAGTGGCTTTGCTCTTGTGGTGAATTTCTCTTTCCACTGACCAAGCCCTTTCTCTGATAGAAAGGCTGAGGCTCTTGCTGTAAGCCCTGGGGCTCTTGGGGAATTTCCTCCTTTAGAGCAGAGCTTTGGGAAGATTCCTGCCATCCCTGCTCTGCTCAGCTCCTCTAGAAGCACTGCAGATACCCCTCCAGATTTAACGTTGGCTTTGCTGAGCTTTCCTAACCTCCAGCAGTTTATATTTGGGGTCCATCTGTTAGCTTGGCCTCACATGACAATTTTGTACAGGCTTTTCTTTCCACTTCCTTCATGGGGATGTGAGTTCTTTACATTTATTTCCAAACTTAACACCAATGTCTAATTCTTCTGATGTCTCACTACCCATGGAGCTGCAGATATTTTTATTTACTTGTGACCAGTAATCCACTGGTGAGCATCAAAGTCCACGTTGAAGCTTCCTGTTGGTAGGACAGGGTTCCAAACAGCAGAAGGCAGCTGCACAGCACCACTCATTAAATATTAATGATGGTATTGCTGTGTAAACCCTTGCTGTAGGGTTTGCTGCTTTGGTAGCTCTGGGAGAAGGCTGTGCTGAGGTGGCTGGGTTATGCTCTGCACCTCTGACAATGTGATTTTTCATGCTGCAGACCGAGCTGAAGGAATACATCACTGCAGCCTTACTTAAGGCAACTGAAAAACCCCAGCCCTGCTCACTCACTTGCTTTGATAGCAAGAAGAAAAAAAAAAAAATCCTGTTTCCCTTAATAAAAGTAGTGTGGACAATAATTTATACTTTGGAAAATCTGCCTTCCCATTATGGGTTAGTTTTTCTTTGAAAAACCCAATAAACACAATGAAAAAACCAAACCAACAACTAAAAAAACCTCAAAACAAAACAACCCAACCCTCAAACTCACCAAAAATCTCAGATTCTGATGGCTTTTCACACCTTGTGCTTTATTTTACCTCAGTCAACCAAATGTGACGAAACAGCCGCTGACATCCTTTTGTCCTTCCTCACCAACAGAATATTCCGTGGTGGTTGCACAATTTGAGTTTGTGCTAAATATAGCAGGGGAGTGCTGAAGGAGGAAATCAGCTGTGTCTGCCTGGGACACCTCTCCCTGCTCTCAGTTCTGGAGCGTTCTCAATTCTCCTGGAGCATTCTTTTCCCATCCCATCCCTCTGCACTCCCTGTGCTGCCTGGGGATGCTCGTTCTGACCAAGGCGAGGTTGAAAAATGAGCTTGAAGTGTTTTGGCTGCCTGGAGGCATCCTCACTGTATTTCTGGATGTTTCTGGCTGTGTCATTTCTCTGCTGGGACACAAAGCCTGCCTTGGTCAGAGGCTGGAGGGTGGGGATGCCCCAGCTGCTCTTTTTCCTCTCATAAATAAAGACTTTTAGAGCTTTGCAAACAGGAATGATATGGCACAACTTATGAGTTGGGGCAGTGAAAATGAGCTACAGTGAGATTTCATGTTGATATTTGTGTTTTTGTTAAAAATATATATATTTTAATGTAATACCTACAGTGTATTTGACTAAGCAGTCCATTGAACCCTGGGTTTTTTGGGAATTATCAAAATACAGTTTTACTTTAGAAAGCCTTTAACAGTCTTCCTGCACAGCAGCTATTTACCAGCTGGATTTTCTTCTGCTTTTGGGTATTTAAATACTTCAAGTTGAAGGTATTGGGTTTTTTTTATTTTTTTTCCCCTTGGAGAACACTTTACAACTGATGTGGTGTTTTCAGGTACACTGGCAGCTCTGTGTATTCAGAACTGTCTTTTCTTGATGTTTCCTTTATTTTGAAATCTGGTGAGATGCAGCAAGTGGACAGACTTCCTTGAGAGAAGCTGCTTGCAGTTGTGGGTAGCTGCTGTTCTAATTCAGAAATTTTCTGCTATTATACAACAATGAACTTAAAGGAAATTCACAACTGGGTTATTCTGAGAAAAATCTTAGCACTGCAGTAGAAAAGGGCACAGCACAAAGTTTGCTGTAACTTGGACTTAATGACTTAACAAAATAACTAAAAAACCCCCACCTCCCCACAAAGCAAAATGAATTGCTGTCTGATCTCTTGTTTATAATTAAGTAAATGGATCAACCTGAGGCACTAAGAAGCGTGGCAGGTTTAGCCAGGGCTCTCAGTGGCCAGTGCTGCTGACAAAGCATCAGGATATTCATTAAAGTGCTGAGCCTGTATTTCCTTTGTTGCTGGAGCTGCCAGCAGAATTCCTGAGTAGCCACGAGTGGCTTGTTTGACTTGCAGCTCCCTGTGCTGTCACAGGGGTGCTGGGGCTGGCAGGATCTGGCCCTGATCCGTGGGATGCAGCTGGGAGGGGCTGTGCCACACTTCTGAGGGAGCTCTGCCATTCACATCGCAGTGAATTCACATTTCAGTGCTGCTGAAATTCCAGTTCCATGGAGTGGGCGTAGAGAACCTACTTATAGCAGCAGTGCTGGCTGCTGGAACCATCTGCTCCTGGATCCTTGGCATTAATGAAGAGCTTGTTCTTCATGGAGGAAAGGGAAGAAAATCCTCCCAGAACAGCCAGCCTGGAAAACACAGGACTTCCCCCTCTTTCCTCTCCTCCCTCCTAAAAAGGGATTCAGAGAACCCAACTGTAAATGCCACGTGAAATGCAATTAAAAGGGGTTTGTGACTGAATGTCTTGCATTCCTTGGAACGCATCCTCTGGTATTTTTAATCCCAAGTCAGAAACTACTACTGCGTTCCTGCCCCAGTGCTGGGAGGATGTTCTGAGGAGAGGATCAGAGGGGGCTCCAGGCTTTGTTTACATCTGGATTTGTGCCCACCCCAGTGAAAGATGAGGCTGTTGGAAAACTTGCTCACTTTCTGAGAGGTGCTGATGCCTTAAGTTTTAGATTTCATATTTTCCAGATTCTGTCCTGCGTTAATGTGTAACTCTGAACTTCATGGAAAGTGTGAGCAAGTTCTCCTCAGAGCTCAGTCACACAGGACAATCCTTTCCCAGCCCCAGAACCAACCATTACAGCTTTGGGCCCAAAAAGTGCAAACAACATCACATTGAGGAGAGCAGACTGGGAGGGTGGGACTGCATTCACCTGGAGCTGGAATTGGACAATTAACCCCAATATGGAAATGGACAAAAACTTATAAAAGTGTGAAAACTCATGACCTGGGGTCCATGTTGGGTGTAACCATGGCTGGGCTCTTGCACTGCCCGGGGTGCATCCTTTGAAGGCCTTTTAATAAATCCCTGCTTTATTCCTTTAACACTGCCCTGTGTTCTGGGCAGCCTCTGCAGGCATCAGATGATGCCATTAACCCAGGTTGTTGCTCTTGTTCTCATTGCCATTCCCTCCCTCAAACACCTGCAGCACACGAGCAGCTGTTCTGGTTATTTCTGCCTCTCAGGAAGGGCTCGATCACCTTTCTGCACTGAAATTCTGGGCTTGGTTTATAGACTGCTGCTGATACAAGCACTGGGCCAAATAACATCTGTTTGTCCAAACAGAAAATGTGAGGACACTTCGTTCTAATTCTTAATTTCTTCTGACACTTTGTTCTAATTCTTAATTTCTTCTGATTTTGTTAGATGTGAACTTGGTTTTCAAAGGTTGCCCTCACAGCAAGTTTTTGGGTCATTTTTCCCTGATCTTTTTGAGACTGTCATGCACTGATGCCTGTTCTCAGGCTTGGTTGTGCTCTTACAAGTGTAACATGTTATGAAAACCACGTGTGGTAGATCAAGAGAATAAATATGATATCAAATAAATATAGTAGCTTTTATTTGTAGATGTTGACTTAGCTTTATTTGGAAGAGATTACAGTTCTCTTACCCCAGCAAATTTGAAATACAGTGTTGATATTGAACTAATGATTCTTTTCTTATCTTGTGTGTGTTCTGGTAGATTATGAGCTGCTTTTATGTGCCTTTTTATAGACCCTGCTCCTGTTTCCAGATCGTGTGTTTCAGGGCCATGAAGTGTAACCTGACGTGGTAAATCTGCTTAGCTCTGGTCTGGCTTGCACAACACGGGATGAGGATGGATTTCAAATTTAATAATGCTGAATGACATCAAGTCCTAGCAAGCTCCTGACTGTCACTCCTTGCAAATGGCTTTATTGGGCTTGTAATTGATGCTTGAGGTAATTAGTGCACACTGCAGGGTGTTATCTAAATTCTCAGGGTTGATCAGCAGGCTGAGTGTCAGCAGTGTGGAAGCAGATCGTGGTTCAGAGCATGAAAAGGACATTTTGGAGCCTGGCACTAATGGGCTCTTCATACAAACCTGCATGGCTTTGCTTGGAATTTTAGGAGTAGTGTCATGATTGACTTTTCTGTTCCTTACAAGAGCTGCAGATGGGAAGTGAGGAGCTGTTTTATAGAACAGAGCAGGGGTTTATCCTTGATGTAGGAGCCTGTGTAGCTGTGCTGGAATCTCACAATGGATGTTTGCAAATTACCCAGCATTAACTGGCCTAGGAAATGTGTTTAGGAACCCACTTTGTCTTTGAAACTGGGATGGTGTGTGAATAATTTAATACACTCTGAAAGGGAAAACTGAGGCTGCTCTGCTCTGCTGGAGGGGCTTTTCTGGGGAGTAAAATGCTCAAAAGATGGGGCTGACCTCACCACTCTTCTGTATTTCTTTTAGAGCTGTGAAGATAACTGCTTAGGGCTTTAAAGGAGCTGGGGTTTATGAATTGCAGGCTGTAAGTTCAAGTGTGGCTTGTTAGGAATAAATGCTCCTGTGCAGTTCCTTTAACAGTTTGATTCCAAGTGTTCTGTTTCTGTCCTGCCAAACTTGTTTGAAGCTCAGCATCAGGCAGGGCTAAGCTTTGCTAATCCTTCAGAAACATTTAAACTGCACACAGGTAGTTAATGAAGTCAGTGGGACTACTGGAAGCACTGCATTTAAGGGTTCTGCTGAGCTAGGATGTGCATTTTCCAGGGACAACCAAGAAATGCTGGCACTGCCCTGTTCATCTGCCTGAGGGCTCTGCACCATTATTTCCCTTCCTGTGCAGAGCGTTCAGCAGACACGAAGAAAGCTGGTGCACTCTAGAACTGAAGGAGAGAGGATAATAAACCAATTGTAAAGAGCTCCAAATCTCTGCACTCTGTTCCAAATGCATCTCTCCAGCCTCTGGCTGAATCTCCTGTGGAGGGAAGCCAGGCTGTGGCCAGGAGGGAGCCCGGGCCAGCTGTCAGGAGGAGAAGCTGGCAGCTGGGCAAGTGTTTTAAAATAATTGCATGGGGAGCGTGCAGGAGAAGCTCTCCTGACTTCCCTGTCCACAGCTGTCCGTAGCCACATTTCCCTTTGTGTTTGTCCTGGTTTCTTGGAGTTTAGTTGTTAATTGCAGCCCCAAGATGTGCAGGGTGTCTCTGTTTCAGCCCGAGCGTCTGAAGAACAAGTCAAAGCTCTTCAGTTTTTGGTCTTGAGGTTGTTTATTAATTCTTATGCATAAAATTTTCTTTCTGCCCAGCCGAGGTCTGTTCAGCAGGGCAGCCACAGGCACTCTGACCGCCCCCTAGGCGGTGGTGTCCTTTTATACTACAAACTATGTATAACATATTTACACTTAATTCCCAATACCTATCACCTGTGTTAGTGCACTTCTACTCTAGGCCAATCCCAAAGTGCCAACATCACTGAAGAAAATGGAGACCATGAAGAAGAAGAAAGGCTGGACATGCCCATGTTCCTCCATCTTGTCCCCAAAACCTCCATTCCAAAAATCCTAACATCTACCTTTTCACCCTGTGATAATTTTATTATTATACTATTCAAACCTCTGTGACTTTCAGGTCCTCACACAAAGGTGGTAACTTGCTCCAGGGGTCATAATCAAACCCACAGGTGCTCTGGGCTGTGTGCCAGGGTCTCTGAGCTCCCTGGTGGGGTCCTCAGCAACTCTGGACACCCGGAGGGATGCACTGAGTTCTCACACTGGTTCAGGGCAAATTTGGCAGAGAACCCCCAAAGGGTCTCCTCTGGGAAAGCAGATTCAATTGGCGCCTCTCCCCAACCGGTCTGGGACAAAATACCTCCTTGGAGAAAAGTGGAAAAAACCTGTTTATTAAACAACAAAACCTAAACAATAATAAATAATAAAACTCCTTGTTGCTCCAAAAGAGATGACAAACCCCTCCCTGGGTTGCAGCTCAGCTCGCTCAGTCTCTGATCAGTCCCTCAGTGCTGGAATTGTCGCAGGCCAGGCCCGGCCTGGTGGGCCTCAGCTGCAGCTGCCGGTGCTCCCCTGAGTGTTCAGGCCAGAGCAGTTTCAAGAGGTCCAAAGAAAAGAGAAAAAAAACACAGTCCAAGGAACTTCTTTGCCTCAGCTAGCTAAACTAACCAAAAGCAAAGGAGAGCTCTGTCCCGCTGTCTGTCCATCCGCAGACCACAGCCAGGAGCAGGAATGTGGAGGAGTGAGTGCCGTGTCTGAAACCAGACTGTGCACTTCTTCTCTCGCCCCTTCAGTCCCTGGAACAAGGCTTAAAGATACAAAACTTATTAACAGAACAGACAATTGGGGATAAAAGCATCATATAGTCAACCTAGGACACTCTTCACAGAGTAAAACAAGGCACAACTTCCCCAAAGATATTTTCTGGGATTCACATTCTCTGAACCTCAGAGAAAGAAAAACCAATTCTTATCTCAACTGCTGCTCCTCTTGTTGGTCAGAAGTAGAATGCATTGTGGAAGATTTTTTACCTGAAGGGAACTGGTAATTGGATTCTGGTGTGAGTGTTTTGATTCATTGACCAATTAAATCCATGTGTGTGTGTCAGGACTGGCACGAGATTCTGGGCAGTTAGGCTAAGTTGAGGACTTGTGCAGTTTCAGTTTAGATATAGTGTAATACAGAATAGAATAATATAGTATAATAAAGTAATTAATTAACCTTCTGATATCAATGGAGTCAGATGCATCACTGCTCTCCCTTAGTGGGGGTTGCCCTGTTTCCTGATCGCTGCCATTTCAGTACATCCTGGAATTAGTGAAATGAGATAGATCCACACTGCTGTGATAGGGGCTGGAGAGATCAGCCACCTCCCAAAGCACAAGTCAAGGACTGGGGAAGGAAGAGGGTAAAGATTGTTATGCAGAGGAAATGGGAATGTTTGTCAAATCTGACAATATTGAATATTTGAACGTCCATGTACTGCAGGCATGGTTTAGAATCCCAGCCCCATTGAGAGGATGTTTTCAGGCTGTGTTTTTGATATATTTTGCTGTGGCACACACTAGATTTTCATGCTTCTCTGGGGGAAAATGCTTGGTTTGCAGTGAAGTGCCCCAAGTGAGAGACTGGCCCGTGTTTGTATTTGTGAAGGAGAATGTTTTGCTAAAGTCTTTGCCAAAACCCTGCCATGTTCAGGGCAGGACTGTGAGGACAGGGACTCAGGTTAATGGATTTCTAGGGAAGCTACTGATTTCCTCACTGCAAAGCTCAGGTTTAACAGATAGGGCTCTTAAATTCTGGCACAATTGATCAGTTCTGCAGAAGCACAGGGGTTAGTGCAGTTTTTAAAAATCACTAAATCCTTACCAGCAGCATGAGCAAGAGCAGCATTTACAGCTGAAATACAAATAACTCCTTAATGGGACAGCATTGAATTCTCATTTTTTATTTGCTGAGATAGACTTTTATTAAGTATTCAGCATAATAAAGTGAGTTCATGTGTTTGGTATCAGGTGCCAATGTTCAGCTGGTGGCATCTTTTTGTCACCTCTCTTCCCTGGGCCCCACCCCAGGGTATAAATCTCACTCAGCAGCTTTGGAGCAGCCCTGGAATGCCCTGGCTCAGGTGATCTCCAAGCAGTTTATGACCTAAGCGTGATCCAGGTCACAGCAGTGGATGTGTGCAGGGCTCCCAGGGGCAGTGACGTGAGGAGCTCCTGGGTTATGTCACCCTGCCCCATTTCTGGGCTCCCTCAGCTCACCAGCAGCTCCCAGGGAACCAGTTAAAGTTATTTAAATACCATCATTTGCAACCTGTGCAAAGCTCTGCATCAGGTGAGAATAATTAAATGCCTATAACTGTGATTCAAGTGGAACCAGGGCAATTTAAATTGATTTGGTGGCTGTTAAGAGCGAGCTTCCTGTGGCACTTTGGGCACTCCTGTTGTAATTACACTTTGGAGGGAATGTGTGTCCATTTCCAGCTGTTACTCAGCTTGTCACAGGGCTGTGTCCCAATGAGGTGTGACTGATCCCATTTCCCAGGCTGTGTCTGCACAGGAGCTCCCCTGTGGCTGTACCTGTGTGTGCCCAACGTGAGGGCTGAGCCAGGGCTTTGGATGTGCTTAAGCTGTGCCTGGATGAGCAGTAACAGAGCCTTGGGAGCATGGAAGGGTAGAAGTCTGCCCAGTAGCTGATAACAAATCTACCTTCTCTTCCCAAAAACTTAACTTTTATTTTAGTTTTTATTTTGGTGGTAGTGGGAGTTTAAAGAAACTGAAGAGAGGGAAACCTAAAAGCAACCTTGGCAAGCTGTTGAAGTTTTGCTGCATTGAACCAGACTCTCATTTCTAAGCTGGTGGATGAACTGCTCAGCTGTCCTCAGGAAAAGAACAGCTTTGAGTGTGTTTGTGGTTTTAGCCTCTCTGAAGGTAAAGGTGAGCTAAAGAGGATGTGGAACTGGCAGTGCTGGCTTCATGGTTGGGCTCAATGATCTCAAAGAGCTTTTCCAACCTTAACCATTCTACAATTCTTTCCCCACCCTCCCCCTCACTTATTAAAATAAAACAAGAAAACATAACCTGAACAGTCTCTGAACAGACTCTCATCATAAAATTCTGTTTAATCTTTAAACCCATGCATAAATTGTTTTTCTTTTTAAGAAATCCCTGCTAATACCAGATTAGCAGGGCTGTTTCCCAGCTTTGTTCCTCCACCTGTTCCATGGGACACGCTGGTATTCCTGATCAAAACTACTGCCACAATATTCTTAGGGTGATGGAGGGAAGAAAAAAATTAATTTTTTGTTACAAATGGCTGTGGTTTTTCTATATCCTTGTATAATTATAGCTGAAGTTATTGTATAAAGTGGGATTTGATTTTTAAGCTGAAAATTGGATGCATTTTGAAACAATTTAAATTTTCTTAATATAATCCAATTTTATTTATACAGGTAGAGTTTAAATGGCACTTGGAGTAATAGGAGGTGCTGTATCTCCTTTGATCCTTCATAGTAGGAAAAAATTACCTCACTGAAGTGTAGCCTAAGAAAAAGTGGAAAAGATTTGGGTCCAGGGTGTGCTTTTATATCCCTTTCAGCTGTGGTCCTGTGTGGAAGTCCCTTAGGTGATGGTTTTCCTCATCACCACAAGAAGAAAGTGCCATTGGAATATCCTCTTCTGGAAGGGAGATTTGATGGAATTCTGTTTCTCCCTTAGCACGTGGGAGAAACACCTCAAAGTGTTATTGGATAAATGCCTGGGAGGCAGGAGATGTGGGAAAGGAACTGGGAAGGACGTTTAGGATGAGAGCTTAGGTACATTTAGAATCCACTGGAATTTCTGTGGCTCACTTTTACCCCTCTGCAGTGAGTTGGTGCCTTGGCTCAGAGGGTTTGAGAGCTGTCTGCGCTGGATGAGGGCTCTGGGCTGGGTGGTTTTCTGAACCATAACCCTAGGTGTAACCCTAACCATAGGCAGAGCAGCAAAACCAGCCTTGGGCTGAGGCTAGTTCCATCCAAGGAAAAAGCTGTGGTGGAAGCCTTGTTGTGGCAGTCCTGCGTTCCCCTTGGGATGCCTTCTGCAGCTGCAGTGTGCCTGGAGCTCTGGGCTTTGTGGTTTTCAGAACCCTGACCCTGGGTGGAGCAGTAAAAGCCTGGTTCAGCTGCTCTGAGCAGCTCCTGCAGGGGAGCATTTCCTGCAGAACAGGCTGGGAATAACGAGCCTGCCATGAGGGACCCTTCCCCAAAAACAGGAGTTACACTGAAAACCTGCCTGAGCACAGCTACCCCAGCCAGCCTGTGTTTGGGTGGTACCAGAGTTTGAGTCCCTCTCAGTACCAGCAGGTGAAATCCTCTGCCCCTGAATCCAGCTCTGGCACAGCTCTTTGAAGGGCATCAGCTGCTCAGAACAACCCCTGTGGGCTCTTCATCCTGGTGCTGCTTTGGGTCCAGCTGTGGGAAGGGCAGCCCTGGTGCCTCTTCAGCAGCTGGACCTGGAACTGCAGCTTTAGCTCAATTTTGAGTCATCTGTTGGATTTACAAGCCAAGACCCCAGTCGTGGATGTGGTTTTCATGCCTCAGTGTGCTCAGTTGTGGTGCCCCAGATGGGTGAAGGCAGCACCCAGGGATGGAGTGTCTGGAATGAAGCTCAGAGTTCCATCCCTTCTCCTGCAGCAGCATTCCCTTAGGCTCTGTGTCTTTTTCTGAAGTAGGAAGTGAAATGTGTGCAGGATTTTGGTTATGAAACTTGTGGAAAGCCATATGTGTACTTGTTCAGCACAAAAAGGGGGGTGAAGCACCCTGGTTTAACAGTGCCTTAGTGTTCACCTTCCCTCTCCCTCTTGCCTTTCCTCTCGTGCTCCTGGGGTGAACAGAATGTAACACAGAATCACAAAACCATGGAAGTGTTTGGGTTGGAAGGATCTAAAATATGACCCAGGTACAGCCCACCTCCCACTGTCCCAGGCTGCTCCAAGCCCCAGTGTCCAGCCTGGCCTTGAACAATTCCAGGGATCCAGGGGCAGCCACAGCTGCTCTGGCACCCTGTGCCAGGGCCTGCCCACCCTCACAGGGAGGAATTCCTTCCTAATATCCAGTGTAAACTGACTTTTAAAGTTCAAAGCCCTTCCCCTTGTTCTAGCACTGGCTTGGCCATCTCAGAACAGGCTTTGACTTTAAAAGCCCAGCCTTAGAATCCTGCCCCTTTACCTGGCATTTGGAGTTATCTCTTGCAGTGTGTACTTTGTATCTTCATTCTCCTTAAACCAGAGGAAAAATTAATTTGCTTCATCCTCCTTTGAGGAATCTCCATTTGCCAGCTGGTGCCAGCACTGTGCTCTGCTGGGTCATTCAGCAATTCCCAGTGTTCCCATGGAACAATCCACTCCCCTTGGCAGTCTCTGCCTTGCAAGGCTTGTCTGTGCATTTAGCAGTACGTGCCTTGAGCTTGTCCTCACAGCTCTGGTTGGTGCTGGAATTATTGTATGTGCAGGGAATGCCCTGATGAAGGCAGGAATGGTGAATCTGACTCCATGTTCCCAAAAGGCTAATTTATTACTTTATAAAATTGTATTATATTAAAGAATACTATACTATACTAAAGAATACAGAAGTGATATTTACTGAATGCTAAAAAGATAATAATGAAAACTGGTGACTCTCTCCAGAGTCCTGACACAGCTTGGCCCTGATTGCCAAAGAGTGAAAACAACTCACAGCAGAACCCAATGGAACAATCACCTGTGGGCAAACAATCTCCCAACACATTCCACATGAGCACAACACAGGAGAAGCAAACGAGATCAGAATTGTTTTCCTTTTTCTCTGAGGCTTCTCAGCTTCCCAGGAGAAAAATCCTGGGCGAAGGGATTTTTTCAGAGAATGGAAATCCCACACTGGAATATCAGTGTGAAACTCCAGACCAGAGCTCTTCACTGGTACAGGAGTTTAGGTGACAGCAATTTCCGCCCTGATCTGAAATCTCTTCCCTGGGGACAGCATTACCCCGTGCCCAGCACTGCAGCCATGAGTGCCTGGTGGGGCAGAGGCACTCGGGCACAGTCACTGGTGAGCAGCACTGGTGTGGGTTTCCCTGCTGCCTGGGCACAGCTTCCCTGTGGCAGCGTCTGGAGTTCCTGTGCGGAGGCTGAGCGGAGACGGCGCTGCTGGAGCAGCTCAGAGCTGGATTAACTTCAAACCTAAAAATAGCACACAAGCAAAAAACGCAATCGTGGATTCTGGAGGGAGGGCAGAGGGAAATTCAGCTGTGCTGCCTCCTCTGGAGTCCTGGCAGAAAACAATGGAGCAGAGTGCAGACCCCCCTGAGCTGGTGGGGTTCCTGCAGCTGTCACTGCACAGCAAATGGGCTTTTAATCTGATTGAACTGCACTGAAATACTACACAAAATTCTGCTGCTTCTGAAGAGTTTTGGGTCTTTCTCCTCAGCCTTCTAAGCTTGCATTTGAGACAGTTACATCCTAATATTTTATAACTTGGATGATTACGAATGACTTAACTTTATTCCCCAATCCTTGTCTTCCTTGCCAGGATATGTAACAATGCCTTTTGTGCAGGTGCTCTCTGGTATTGATCAGGTGACATTCAGTAGCTGAACAGGCTGGCAGGTTCTGGCCTTACACATAGTAGGAAGGAGTAGTAGTAACCTGCTCAAATACTGACTCTTTCTCTTTTTATTCTGAAGTGCACGTTCTGAAGTGAAGTTAATGTTGTGGGCAGAGTTAAAGTGAATATTCCCAGCTATATGGAATTTGTAGGGGCCTGATTTGTAAAAATGAAGTTTAGAGCAGTTTAGCCAGTGCCTTTCTCAGCAGAGGTGTGAAAGGCAGTGTTGGCTGCACGTTTAAGAATAAAACCAAGCAAGACTAACCTGGGGGGTTTTGCCCCCAAGACAACTTTTGAGCAGCAATTCTGTTGATGATTGCCTGTGGAAATAAAAACTTGAGCTCTTTTTGAGCAGTCTTACCCTTCTTGCTCTTGCCAGAGGAGCAGCAATGGTGTGGGAGCAGTCTGCACAGGTAGTCCTTACCCTAATGATGTTTGCAGTTCCTTATTAGGTTGTACCATAATCCCTGAATGTGATTAACTGGCAATTTACACCTCAGAGCCCTGGCTTTTACTTATAAAAGCTACAGAGAAATAAACTAGAGAAACAAATTGGGAGTTAACTGTGCAATCAAAGATATAAATGTGCTTCTGCAGTCTGAGTGCTGCTGCTTTGCTGGCTCCAAGGACAGAGTCTTCCTTAGAGCAGAAGGGGAATTGCTGTCCAAGACAGCTTTTAGTAACATGATGAACAGCAGAGGTGCTTAAGAGCATGTAAAGCACGTTTAGTCTTTATGGGCAGCATTAGTTAATGTTGTGGGCAGAGTTAAAGTGAATATTCCCACCTATGTGTAATTTGTAGGGGCCTGATTTGTAAAAATGCAGTTTAGAGCAGTTTAGCCAGTGCCCTTCTCAGCAGAGGTGTGAAAGGCAGTGTTGGCTGCATGTTCAACAATAAAAGAAATGTTACTGGTAGCGGGCGGGGAAGTTGTGTCTGAGCTGGTTGAGACCCCAATTCCTGCAGAGCTGATCCTTTCACAGCTGCTGGCAGCGAGCAAATGGGAATGGCCATCACCAAAGGGACCTGCTCACAAATACATTTCCAGTTCCTGGGGCTTGGAGTGGGTGGTGGCTCTTTGGGAGAAGTGCTCTTAAAACACCTGGTGTCTGCTGGAAGAAGGAGGATGCAAAGTTCCTGAAAACAAAGCTCAATTTTAGGAATTGTTACTGCAACTTCTTTAGGCAGAAGACTCTAAGCCTTGATCAGAGCTACTGCGAGTGGTACCAGCTCAATTTCAGCTTAAAGCACTTCAAGTGCTTCCACATCTCATCCTTAGCACCATTTGGTTGTCAGCAGCAAGTGAAATGATTCTCTCCTCTGTGCTGTCAAAAGTGATGGGATGGAAGAGGAATTCTCTTCTCTCTCAGCATAAATGGATAGATATGTTAACCCAGCAATCCTATTTTCATGGTGGATTTAATCCAATAAAACCTTCTGTTATAGTCATGGAGGTTTTCTGGTTTGTTTTTTCTAAGGGTTTACATTTCTGTCTGTTTTATGCACTTTTCTCCCACAAAGTTTTCATTCCCTTACCTGAGACACACTGCAAACACAAGTGATTGCTGCTGCATTTTCTACCTCTCAGAAGCTTCAAAGCCTTAGGACTTAAAACAAAGAATATTTGGATTTTTCAGTCCAATTTGGTGGTTGAAATTCATCGTACCAGTTTTTAATAAAAGAATGCACATTGTGCATTGACAGTACTGTGAAGATGCTTAAACTCTTCTTCCCTTTCTCTTGGAGAAAATATTTGACTTGTAGGAAGTGTGGGGGGGATGATGGACCATCAGTTTTGAGTAAAACCCAACTAGTTGTAGAGCCAAATATACAACATTTGTACATGTGACTTTGAGACCTTCCCTGGAGAAGCTCTATCAGAACCACTCAGAGCTGTCTTCTTTAGGAGGAGGTTGATCAGGGATGGTTTTGCATCTTCCTCCTAGGGGCTTTCCAAATCTCAGTGCTGACTATTTATAAACACAGAGAGTTGTCTCCTCTGCCTTTCAAAATTTAAACTTCCTGGAACTTAAAAGTAAATTTTTAAAAAGCAGTGAAGGAATTACTTCTGAGATGAAGCTCTGTTTTATGTGCTTTTCTTCCACTGATGAGCAGCAATTGTTGCTCACCCAGCATTTCCAAATGTTATTTCCCAAATTGCTGCTTTTCAACAAGCGCAGTTGGTTTCTGTAGGAGGAACTGAGTCCCTTGGAGCTGTTCTCATCCCACCCACCCATTGCCTTTTCCCCACCCTTTATCTGACCTTACCCATCTCTGGGAAGTGTGTCAGCAGGAGGGACAGCAGTAACCAGAGCTCGGTGACACCGTCATGTGAGAAGGAGGACAACAGCAATTAATTGTTAATATTGAGCTAACTGTGAGCTCCTGGCCTGCTGGGCTTCTCAGTGTGCACCTCGTGGCCAGGGCACAGTGGGAACTTGTGGTGTTTGAGTGGTTTATTCCATTCAATCTTTATGGAGGGGTCTGAAATGGAGAGCACAAATTTACTCGCTGGTGCTGATCTCTCACATTGCAAATGCTAATTTTAGTTTATATATGATAGTGTTGGTCTAGTTTGGATATGGAGGGGGGGAAAAGTCATCCCGTTCTGTGGTTTAGAGATCCTGGAGGATCCCTCACACATGCTCCACACCTGGGCTCTCAGCTGAGGCTGTTGTGGCTCCCTGTTCCTGCTGGGTGAGCAGAGGGGATGCAGGAGACATTGAAACGGGGCAATTGTTCAGCACTGCCAGACTGGGCACCACATCAGAGCTGCTCCATCTTGTGAGGAGAGCAGGGCGTGGGATTCAGAACTTGCCAGCTTGGTTCAAGGGGGTAAATTCCCATTTTGCGTGTGCTGAGCTGCTGGAAGATGCTCCCAGAGTGCCCTTCCTTGGATCCTCTCTGCAGGGTGTGTCCCTCGGGGGTGTGTAGGCAATTTTTAGATAACCTGTGGTATTTTCTGAGACCCCCTTTGAAGGGAGGAATGATGAATCTGACTCCATGTTCTAAGAAGGCTAATTTATTATTTTATGATCTATATTATATTAAAGAATACTATACTAGAACTCTACTAAAGAATAGAGAAAGGATACAGACAGAAGGTTAAAAGATAATAATGAAAAACTTGTGACTCTCCAGAGCCTCGACACAGCTTGGCCCTGATTGGCCAATAAATAAATACAATTCACATGAAAACCAATCAAACAAGCACCTGTTGTTTACCATCTCCAAACCACATTCCAAAGCAGCAAAACACAGGAGAAGCAAATGAGGTAATGTAGTTTTACTTTTTCTCTGAGACTTCTCAGCTTCCCAGGAGAGAAATCCTGGCAAAGAGATTTTTCAGAAAATGTGACAGTAACCAACAAAGACTGATGAACATAAGTTTGCTAAAACAAAATTAATTCTGGAGGAAGTGAGGAAGGGAAGTGCTGAGCTCTTAATGGGATTATTAAAGATATGAAGTAAGAGGAAAACAGGTTTCAGTGAACCATGGTCACCAACTCTGAGACTTCATTTAGCCCTTGGTGAAACTGGAAACGTTAAACAACAGCTTCCTGAACCCCCTGTCTGGGGGCAGCCACCTGGAGTCAGTGATGGGGATAAATACTGCTTTATTTAGTTGGTATTAATTTATACCACACTAGAAATTATATAAATTATATAATGACTTATATAATTAGTGCCAACTGGTGCAATTGATATTAATTTAATAAAAAAGTAATTGGGTGAAAATTAGATGCTTAATAACACAGTGATAACAAACACTGTAAACATCATCCCACTGAATTGTCTTTGGGATTTGGTAGAAGTGGTCTGAAGTCTGACTTTTTACCACAGACATGCACCAGATTACTCTAAAGCAGATTATTTGGGCTCTGTGCTGACTTCACTGCTGGCCAGCTGAAGGGCCAGGTAAATCTCTATTTAATTACACACTGCTTTCCCATGGGGCAGATTCCTGAGTGCTGACAGTGATTGGTGGTCAGGTTTTGTGCTGTAAATTCTGCCTAAAAACATGCACTGCAGAACTTCTGGCACTTTCATGTATGAATATAATGCAATAGCTATAAATGTATGGTGCAGTGTAGCTGTAATGCAAAAAAGAAGGGGAGAAAAAAACGGAATGAGCAGTGTGAGACGTGGACATGGTAAACTTTGTAGGTGTTGGTTTTCTGAGAAACTTCTTGTCAGGTACTGAGTGCCTGTGAGTGCTGGATAAACATGAATTTGTCTTTCAGTTCAGTGTTTTGTGTGTGTAGGGTCTGAGGAGTCTGTGCTGATCATCCCAAATGAAGCTTGGTCATGTCAATGATGAGTGCCACGTGGAAAAGGGACTGGCATTGCCTGGGAAAGAAGCAGCTTCTTGGCCACATGGCTAAAAGAATATCTCATGTTCAATACTGGCTGTAAAATGTTCTTAATCTATTCCATAACTTTTCTGGTAAAGTTGTTTTTCTTCCATGTGCCATATTCTCCCAAAATATGTCTCAACTGGGACAGATTGCTGTTAAATCTGTCCTGGAACACATTTCTGAGGTGTTTTTTCCAGGAGGAGGTGTCAGATTTGGAGCAGACAGATGTAAATCCAGTCCCTCTCACACAGGGCTCTGTCTGCCTTGGATGGAGCAATTCCTGCGCAGCCCTTGTGGGTGGAGAATAAATCCCAAAATGGCCATTCAGTGGCACTGCTGGGGTGGCAGGAGAGCAGATTTTATTCTTGTTCTTGATGCTAAATTGCCTCGTTCAGTGGCACTGCTGGGGTGGCAGGAGAGCAGATTTTATTCTTATTTGTGGTATTAAATTGCCTCCTTGGCACACAAAGGGCTGTGTCCTTGACCCAGGGGTGTGTGGGGATTGTCCCTCCCCATGCCAGACTCTGCTCTCTCCAGACAGACCCCAGTGCAGCTCTGCTGCTCTGCTCTGTTTGCTCAGAGGTCAGCTTTCCTCCTGTGCTAAAACGGAGAGGAAATCACGGGTCGTGGGTTTTGAGATTAAATCTAATGGTTTTCGCTGTCTGCTAGAAATTAATTTACTGCTCACCTGAAATAATATCTCTTTATCATGTAAATTAGCTGTGTTGAAGGGGAAATAATAAGGGAATATGGTTTTTTCCTTCCTTCCCTGAGCAGTGAGGGGGACAGCTTTTTTGTTTCCCAAGCAAAGCAGGTTTCTAATTAAATAACAGACTAACTCCTTGAAACTCTGCTTTGGGAGAAATATTTGGTTTTTTTTTTTTTTTTTTTTTTTTTGCTTGTTCCTTTTTTTAAAATGGACAATAGAGACTTGCAGTAATTAAATATATATTTGGAAAAAATCTAGGATTCACAAGTGACTAAAGCTGCCTCCTGCCCCTCTGATGGATCATTGCTGGGGGACTCTTCATTGTTCATGGCTCTTCTTGCTCAGTCCAGTGTTTTCCCAGCTCACAGGGAGGGCCTCCAGGTTTTCTGCTGCTGTGGGGATGGATTTTGCTCCTCATTAACTTTTCCAGCTCCTTCTCTGCTCCTGCAGCTCCAGGTCTCCCTCTGGGCTGGGCTCCTGCTCCTCTTGTTCCTCCTCGTGCTGCTCCCCAAAGGATGATATTTTAAACCATCGCACAGGGTATTCTGAGCTGGAAGGGACCCCTGGGGATCTGAGCAGCTCAGTAAAATCTGTGCAGGACTCACCAGAAGTACTCAGCTTCAAGTAGTGGAAATCTGTTTAGGGAAAAGTTGATCCTGTTTGATTTTTCAGAGGAAAACTGCTGTGGCGCTGCTTGTGCTGTTGGGATTGTTTATCCTGTTCCTGGGGGGTGCTGGGTCAGAGCTCATGGATTTTTGGCAGTGCTGGGTTAATGTCTGGACTCAATCTGAGAGGGTTTTCCCCCCTGGATGGTTCCATGATTCCACGGAGCCCAGCCCGGTATGATGGATTGATCCTGGTGGGATGCAGGAGCAGAATCCCTTGGGCAGGAGGGTGGGGGAAGCTGCTGTGGGGTGCCAGCCCTGCCCTCAGTGCCAGCACACAGCTCAGATTCCCGGCTGTTTCCTTGCCCTGTTCCATTCCCTGCAGTGCCAGCAGGCAGGGAGAGCCTCCCTGGGAAGGTTGGGTGGAGCCAGGAGCTTCCTGCACCTCAGGACCCTCCCCCTGCAGGGACTCTGCAGTCACGCCTGGGCTTAACTGAGAATGGTAAATGTTATAATGTGTATTTATGTACTTATTCCTCCTGAGAATTCCCTCTGCACGCAGCAGGTTATTCCCAGTGCCCTGGTACCTGCTCCTGGAGGGAGGCCCCGTGGTATCGCAGACATCTTTTATGGAAAATCCTTTTCTTTAGGATTTTTCCTCCTGAGAAGCTGGGAGGCCTCAGGAACAAAATGTAAACATTGAATATCTGCTGCTGTGGAATGCAACAGGTGCATCTGGGATTGGTCCCATGTTGGTTGTTTCTAATTAATGGCCAATCACACTCAGCTGGCTCAGACAGAGAGCCGAGCCACAAACCTTTGTTGTCATTCCTTCCTATTCTATTCTTAGCCAGCCTTCTGATGAAATCCTTTCTTCTATTCTTTCAGTATAGTTTTAATATAATATATATAATAAAATAAGAAATCAGCCTTCTGAAACATGGAGTCAGATCCTGGTCTCTTCCCTCATCCTCAGACCCTTGTGAGCACGGTCACACTGTGGATTTGCAGCTCTGCTGCAGGCAGTGCATTCCCCAAAAGATGCCCTGGAAGGAAGGCTCAGGTTTTCCTTTCTGCCCTGGGAATATATTAAAAACCTGGCTATCAAGAGGAGCAGAACTTGGGTGTCTTTCCTCTTCCTGTACAGATCTGAGGTACAATTTTGGGTGTTTCATAGAAAATGTTCTGCAGTAGCAGAGTTTAGTGATGACCCAATCCAGCTGCACTACTGGGGCATAAATCAGAATATTCCTGTACAGCAGTAATTTGCAGCTAAGCCATACAAGGCTATTTACTGCCCATCAGTGTTCAATAGAAAGTTAATTTTTAGAATAGATCAGTGATTAATACCTGATCACAGGGCAAGGGCTGCTCTTGTCATCAGAATTGTGAAGACAAAATGAGGAGTCTTGATGGGGTCAATGGTTACCATAAGCCCCTGCCTTTTGTGTAATGATCATTTTCTGTGAGAGTAATTAATGAACTGTTTAAGTTATGGAGGACATTGATAATATTGACACTGATGGATGAGCTGGATTTTTAATGGAGTGGATGTGCTGACTGTGGGAGTACTGCTGATAAATCAGACTTTCATTTCATGCATTCAGCTTGTGCTTAGAAGTATCCAGGTATTTTTAGAAGCCTGGGATGATCTACATATTCATTTGAAAATGTCTTTGTCAAAGCAGCACTGGTGTTTGTGTTCACACCCTGCACTTCCAGCCCCTCCTGGCACTGCAGGTGCACAGACACTGTCCTGCCCTCCACTCACAGGGACACGAATCCAGCCTGGAAAATTCCTTCAGGATCACCCAAGCCAGCCATGAACCCAGCACCACCTCCCTGCTCACCACCAAACCATGCCCAGGTGCCACATCCATGGCTTTTTGCACATTCCCAGGGATGGTGACTCCACCAGTGCCCAGGGAAGTGAATGCTTGAGAGAATATGGGAGAGGCAAAAAGGCAGCCAGAGCCTGGGGATGCAGAGCCAAGACATTCCCTGGCAAAGGTGAGGAAATGTTCTCTTATCCTTGAGCTCCTCTACAGAGTCTCTGTCAGGTGAGCAGGAGGGGCAGCATCCTTTGGTTTTTGCAGCTGTACTGTGCTGAGAAAACTTGTTTTACATTTCTCTGCTGCTGCTGAAAAAAAAAACCCCACCAGCAATGAAAAAAAGTAAAAAAAACCCCAAATTTGCTCTTCTCTGTCTCAAAAAAAAAAAACAAAACAAAAAAACAAAACCTTCTGCTATTATTTCAAAAGAAAAAATGCTTCAGCTTTGTGCATAAATCTGAAGTGTTTTTTTATTTGAAGTGTTCCATGTGTGATAAATAACTTCTGTGCTTCTGTATGGCTGGGTTTAGTTATGGTGTTGAGATAAACCAAAGCAGAAAATTAGTCTGCTGCAGACACAGAGGACATTACTTATGGTTGTAGCAAAACTCTCCTCAGCACTTACCCAAAATAGCCACCAACCTTGAATTGTTTTGGGTCTGAAGCCCTGGGAGCTGAGTGAGTTATGCAGACAGGAGACACAGATCACAGGTGAAAAATCACATGCAGAGGTGCTGCTGCCTTGGAAATAATGACTCTGTGCCCAGAGTTTCAGTGGGAAATGCATCAGCCTGGAGGTGCTGTGGCTGATTTCCTAATTGCATTGAGTGATGGAGGATGATGAGACAAAATGGCCAGGGAGAGACTTGTGACCCGTTGTTGTTATTGCTGGGGTTGGCACCTTGGCCAGAGGGGGTGATGGAGGCATGGCCGTGTTCCTGCTGCTGCCCTGGACCCCCTCTGCTGGCTCTGGACAAATTCCAGCCCCTCCTTCTCCCAGGAAAGCCAGCTGCTGGAGGGACAGGGGCTCCACTTGCTGCAGGGGCTGGGAAGCACTTTGAGTCAGCTTGATGAATTTTTGGTGACATAACTGACTACAGATCTCCAGCAATGTCATTATTGACTGCTCTGAGCGTTAATTGGAGATGGAGGAGTTTTCCTGGTGCTGGTGGAGGTTTTCCAGCTGCAGTGCCTCTTGCCTTTAGCCCTGACACCAGCTCTGGCTGTGGCTGAAATGCCCAAAAGCCATTTCCAAACACAAATGGATTTTAATTCCTGAAGCTTTGGATTCAAAATGGATTCAAATACCTGAAGCTTTTAGCCCCTGACAAAAACTAGTTCTAAGGACACCAGTGCAATGGCATTTTCTATGAAACCACTCATAAATGGCCTGGAATAAGGCAGTTTTCCTGATGGATAACTTCCACAATGCAAATGGAGAGTTTGGCTGCCATGTTTCACTCTGTGACTCATCTTGGGAAGCGTCAGGACCTGTGATAAATCCTGCTGCAATGAATTGTCCTCGTCAGTTTTCTCTGTATTGGAGGCAGTTTAGTCTGGGCTGGGAGGTAAATTTCCATGGCTGATGGGAGGAGAATGGGCAGGATCTGACTGAGGAGCTGAGCATCCCTCAGTGGTGCAGGACACAGAGCTGGGAGCAGCCCTGGCTGGACCAGCACTGGGGCAGCTCCAGGTGGAGCCCCAGAGGGGAAATCTCTCTGTGACAGGGCCTTTATGGGGGTAACACTGTGCTCTGCTGCCCCGAGTGTCAGACTGATGATTAAGGTGCAGAATTACTGCGGGCCAGAGAGTTTTGGGGTTTTATTTTCTGCAAGTTTGTAAAATCATGCCTTAATTCTTTCACTGAAGTGAGTGTTTATTAGGAACAGAGAAATGCTTTCCGTGTTTGGCATGCCCACAGCAAGGGGGTCAGAACTAGGGGATTTTTAAGATCCCTTCCAACCCCAGCTGTCCTGTGATTCCATGAAGGGTTCCGGCAGTGCTGTCACACAAATTACTGCTTGAACTGTTGTGTAACCCTTTCCATCCCACAGGCCTAAACAGGGGTCTCAGTAACCCATGTGAGGCAGTCCCTCAGGTTCAGAACCCCCCTTTTTTTGTAGGGGAAGCAATTTGTAGCAAACTTCAGTTCAGCTTCACCTCTCTTCTGTCTCCACCACAGCAGTAAAGCTGGAAAGGTGTGAGTGGGGCTCTCTGGGCTTTGGTAAGTGTCAGACAATTCTCTTTTCTGAGCCAGGGATGGGTAACTGAGAGATGTTTTAAAACCTTTTATTCCATTTCCAGTCTCATGAGAAGGGTGAGACAATGCAGATGTTATAACTCAAGCTATCACAATCAGAAGCTGACTATTTCTTAATTACAAAACACAATAAGCATTTCTTGGCTATCAGCTCTTTGCCACACCATGCTGTAGATACCTTAAAGCCAATCATCTAAAACTACCCCTCATGGGTCCTACTACAATGCATCTTTCATAGTTCTATTTCTCTGAAGTATCTAGTCTCATTTGTAAGGCCATTTTTTGAAACTTTTTTCTAGCTCTGTTTTCTCTAGCTCTCTCTTAACAATATCTGTTGTATTCCATGGCATTTGTAAGTCAGCATTTCTTATCTCATATTTTGCATACTGTGTGGGCCTTCTGTCAGGCCCTGAGAATTCTCTACAAATCCATTTCCCACAGGTAAGAACCTTCTCTGGCATAGGAAGTGTGGCAAATTTTTCATGTAAATACTCCACAGGAAATCACCTGTGCTGCTGGTGATGTTTATTGCATTTACACCTTGTGTTTAGCAGCAGCACTGGCCTTTCCTGCCTCCAGAGGAAAATGCTCTGGGGCAGTGGGACCTGGCATCACTCTCAGAGTATTTTTTACTTCTGGCTTCCTACTTTGCTGTGCTCTGGGCTGATGGCAGCAGCTGCTGCTCACCTGAGCAGGCATTGTGAACTTCTGGAAAATAGGATATTAATTATTGTAATAATTGGGCCTTATTGTAAGTGTAGGTGAGTGATAAATGGCGTTTCTGCATATTCATTTCATATCAAGATCACTTTTATCCTTTAGTTCCAACTGTCTTGCATTAAAATTCATTCTAAAAGAGGTGTATTGAATACTTGGAGCTGGTAGCAAGGATTTACCTTTTCATTATTTCACTGTCTCTGCTGTTTGCCAGCCTTTGTGTGCTGTTTGATGGCTTTGGCACTTGCTTGGGGAATGGGAACATTTCAGTCCCAGGGAGTTGAGAGTCACCCCCAACACCAGGAATGTCCCCAGCAGTGCTGCTCCAGGGCTGGGTGTTGTGAGAGCCAGCCCAGGCTGACCTGGTGCCTTTTTCAACAGGTTCTGCTCAATCCTCTCAGTGCAGATTCCAGCTGGAGCTGGGCTTGGAACAAAGCCAGGTTCTGACCTCTCCTGAATTTGGGAATGTGGGTTTGAGGGCTCAGTTTTGGGGCTCATGTGGGAATGACAGTCCAGTGTGACAGCGGTCACAGGGGTTCTTGGATGAGGGGAGAGGCGAGAATGTTGACTCCATGTTCAGAAGGCTTGATTTATTATTTTATGATATATATATATATATATATATTACACTATAACTATACTAAAAAGAATAGAAGGAGAGGTTTCTTCAGAAGACTAGCTAAGAATAGAAAGGAATGAATAACAAAGATCTGTGGCTCGGACAGAGAGTCTGAGCTATCTGGTCTGTGGTTGGCCATTAATTGTAAACATTCAAGATGGCCCAATCACAAACTCACCTGTTGCATTCCACAGCAGCAGATAACCATTGTTTACATTTTGTTTCTGAGGCCTCAGCTTCTCAGAAGAGAAAATCCTAAAGAAAAGAATTTTCACAAAAAGATGTCTGCGACAGTCCAGTGTGAGCTCTGACTTCTTCTAGTGCAGTTCCAACAAAGGAACATTGCAGCACTGGAGTCTGGTCTGAAACCAGCCCAAAGAAGCAGAAGATCTGAGCTGCCCCCTCTGAAACAAGGTTCCTCAAGGGAGCTCCTGGTAATATATTCAAATGTGTGCTGGGTTCTTTCTCAAGTGGTGGTTTTAGCTCCAAGTGCCCAGAGGAAGGGGTTCCCTTTCCTTCTGAAGGAACAGCCTTTCAGCAGCCTGGTGCTGCCACAGCTGACACAGAAATCCCCTCACCTTTATACCTTTATTTCAGCTGAATGGTTTAATCTATGGAGGTAGTTGGTTAAATTCTAAAGTGATTTCACTGGATATTACTTTCCTGAGCTTTGAGTAAAGAGCTGTTGCCACCAAACCCCACTGCCAGCCCAGTCTGGAGCCCCATTTTGGGCAGGGATGGGCAGGCTGTGGTGTCTCCAGAGCTCCTCTGAGCACACAAGCATCCTGATGCTGCCAGCACATCCAGGTGGGTTTTTATTTTTGTTTTCTCACCAAAGTTTCATAGGACAGAAAGCAGGGGAGCTCCTGGCTGTGCCACTGGCCATCTTTTCCTGGAGGCAGCTGCCTTGGGGCAGGTGTTGAGCAGGAATTTTTTTGCAGCATTTCTCAAGGCTCTTTTTCAGTGCCAGTTTTCCAGTGAACAGTTTGGATTGTTCCTCTCTGGTCGGCAGCCATGTGAGCAGGTGTGGGAGCAGAAATGCACAGGATGGAATGGTCAAGGTGGTTTGGTGACAGCCAAAGATGAGGCACCAGCAGCATTTAAAGAGAGATCCAGCTGGCTGCAATCCAAATGTGTCTCCAAACTGCACAGAGAATTGTGGCTCAGCAATGCCTGGGAGTGGAAGAAGGGAATAGAATGAGAAATGAGCAGAAATGAGTTTAAAAGCTGATATTTGCCACAGTGTTTGAGGCTGTCATGTCTGTAATTTGTAGAATAATGCAGATTTTTGCTGTCCTTTGACCTTATACACACAATTCAGGTGCTCTGCAGGTTTTGATGAACTACCTGAGAGTAAACTCTTTGCATTGGGGAATTGAGGAGTAAGGGCAGTGTAAATTATACAATTCCTGTACATGGGATATTGAAAGCCTTTCCCTTGTTAAGTGGCAGATTTCTGTGGCAGGATCTTTGCTAATGGTTTTACCTAGTGACAGAATTTGAGCTCTCCCCAATATCCTCAGTGTCCATCCGTACCCAAGTACTGAAGTTTCCCCTTCCAGCTTTTCACTCCTGCAGGAAAGCACAACTGGCTGAGCTGTCTCTGCAAACATCTGGACCAAAACATCCTGGCTTTGGTATCTCTTGGAAGTGTCTCAGCTGGAAAAGCATCCCTGAATCTCCCTGTGCTGTCTGTGCAGTGTGATGGGATCCTGAGCTGGGATCCAGCTTCTCCTGGCTCTGCCCTGCTCACCTTGCACAAATTCCACAGAGAAAATAAAACATATTCAAGCTCAGTCAGTTGTTTTCAGAATAAGACAATCTGTGAATTCTTTTTTAGAATTTGGAGATCAGAAAGGCAGAAGTGTGACTTAACCCCTTCTCTGCCCCCCTGAAGTCCTGGCAGGGCTTTGGATTTGTAGCCACAGGGAAGCCTGCAGGCCCTGCTGCCTCTGCGATGTTCTTTTTGTGGTTTTTTTTTCCTCTAAGCCCTCTTGTTGAACAGCAGATAGATGATAAATACAAGAAAGCATTGAGAGGGATGAAAATTACTGGCTAGGTACTCATTTGTTCAGATTATTGTTTGCATGGATGCAAAAAATGAACCTTTAAATACTGGAAATTTAAGATCAACACTTAATAGAATAGCTTGTCTATTTTCTTAAAATGAATTCTACAGTATTATTGACTACCTGACAAACAGTGATGAATGCAGCCCCTGTGCTGCTTTCTGTTCAGGGTAAAGGCAATTAAGCACTATTATATGTTAGAATTTAACATTGCTCTGTGTGGGGATTCATTTGTGCACATTGAAATGAAAGCAGAAACGATCAACAAACATCAGTGTAATGACGTGTTCCAACCTTGATAAGGAAATTATGCCTTGTCTCTAATGGGCTCTGGGAATTTCAGGGAGCTGTTTGCCTGTGACTGATCTTACTCAGAGGATGTGAAAGCAGAGCACTCATCTCCTCACACATCCTCAGCCATCACCTGCAGCTCTGAATTAACTTACAAGGCACAAACAAAACATCTCAAGTCTTTTACAAGCTTAATTTTTTAAGTTTAAATGTCAAGAATGAAATCATCTGCCTTAATAACATTGTGGGTGTGTGTGTGACAAGGCACCTTTCACAAAGAGCATGGAAAACAAGCTCTCAAACTGTGCCATTCCCATTCTGTGGAAGTGACAAAAAGAGTGCATCCTGCTTTTTCAGTTGTTTACAGGAACCCACCACAGCCTTTCCATTTGCTGTAAACACTTGGAACAATCACTGGGAGCAGTGAAGAAAGTAATGATGGAGATTGTTGGAGCTGAATTGGAGTTGGAATAACTTGGAATTGCTTTTAAAGTGCTAAAACTTTGTAAAGAGGATGTTAAGGAATGGAATGTCTCTACTGAAGTAGTGTTGGTAGTTTTATTTCTATGAACAATACACAGTGCTTCATTATTAAGCTTAAAACTTTCCACTATCATGCTGAGCATATTTTTCTGCAGTCTCAAGGTCTATCTTAGCCAAGCCTAAAACTCAAGCTATTGTTTCATGTCCTTGCTTGCTGTAACTTTTCTACTTTCAGACTTTGCAGCTGTAGCTGGCTCTAAGTTTTCTGTTGTTTTTGCTTTTGCAGCTTTCTGGAAGTCTTCTTACCTTTTCTATTTCCCACATTAAGTCATTGGGTCCTATTTGAAAATTCACCAGTGTTTATTACATGAGCTTCTATTGGAATGTTCTCATCTCTGGACCAATTTGGAGTCACTGAACATAACCAGAATCAGGCACCACTTTCTCAAGGCTCCATCAGTGCATTTAAAAGTCTCAGTTTTAGTGAACACTTGCTGGTCTCTTCTCCCAGACACTGAACTTGGGGTACCTGCTGCTAAACCTGACCTGGAGAATGGGGCAGATTTTCCCGTGGTGAGACCTTGCCTTGATGTTTGTTCAGGTGAAGCTTTATACTGTTTTTCTTGGCTTTTCAAGTTGCTGTTATTGCTTGAGAAATTGGGATAAAACTATGACAGTGCTTCAGCATTTCTGTAGTTTCCTCCAGCAGTTAGCAGTGATGTCAGTGTAATTTTCCCAGCTTAGAGTTACATTCAGTGAGATGATAAAATCAACCTGTGTTAGAATGTTTAGCTGTGAGTGAAAAAGTGGAGACAAATCTTCCCACTCTGTGAACATTTCATACCATGTTACTTCATAAAATTTTTAGTGGAGTCTTCTCTTTGTCTTAGTCTGAATTATCTAAAACTGGGCATGGCCTGAGAAATGGAATGTATCTGTAATGGTGTCAGTTTATCCAATTTACAGCCAATCTTTATTCTCTTAGCACCTAAAACAGGGACTAATTTCATCAGGAACTGCCTTTTAACCTTCCACTGATTGCCAAGAAAGGAGATGGGCAGGTTCAGTGCTTCCAACATGGAAATTTCCATGGATAATATCCCAAACACATCAGTCTGTTTCAGGTTAAAAAACTCCAAGCCACCACTGTGGGAATGTTCCTCACTGGGGGTCACCAGTTGTGGGGATGTTCACAGGGGTCCCAGGATGAGGGAAGAGATGAGAATCCTGACTCCATGGTTCAGAAGGCTGGTTTATTATTTTATGATATATATTGTATTAAAAGAAAATTATATATTAAAACTGTACTACAAGAATAGAAGAAAGGATTTCATCAGAAGGCAGGAAAAATGAAAGGAAAGGAAATTTCAGGGAAAGGGGGAAGGGAAGGGGAGGGGAGGGGATGGGAGAGAAGGGAAGGAAAGGAAAGGGAAAGAGAAGGAAAATCTTGTGACTGACCAGAGAGTCCAAGACAGCTGGGCTGTGATTGGCCATTAATTAAAAACAACCACATGAGACCAATCACAGATGCACCTGTTGCATTCCACAGCAGCAGATAACCATTGTTTACATTTCATTTCTGAGGCCTCTCAGCTTTTCAGGAGAAAAGATCCTAACAAAAGGGTTTTTCATAAAATGTGTCTGTGCCACACCAGTAATGGGCAGGTTCCCAACTCCTCAGAGCAGCTCAGATAATTGTAACAATGAGGATGCAGCAGGAGAAGCTTCAGCGGCCCCAGGAAAGGCCAAGTGCTCTCAGCAGAACTGGCACAGTCTGTGCTGATGTTGCCATGGGATCACCCTGTCCTTGCTGCTGGCATGAGCAGGAGCACCAGCGAGGTTTGAGTGAGAATTGCTGGGTTTGTGTAGGAATTGCAGCTCCTGATGGTGGCCCAACTTCTACATCCTTGCAGTGAGCAGGACAGGCTCCAGCACAGAGAAATGTCCTGTCCCCAGTCCCTGCCTCTGCACAGGAGTCTCTGCCACTGCATGGGGGCTGCCCGGTGCCTGCTAAGGAAGGAATTGTCCTGAGGGGCTGCACTGGAGCTGCAGAGGTGTCTGCGGGCAGCTTGGGCAGCACAGACTTTGTACAGCCTGCAGGCACTGAGGTGTTTCCAAGCACTGAGATGTGCCTGTCCTGTCAGCTCTGCTCTCCTGGTCTCTGGTCAGCAGGGCCCCAGTGCCAGGATCTGCAGGGGCTCTGGAGTCACTGCCCACAGAGCTGCCTTCCATGGGGACAGGTTTGTTTGGGAACTCTGCTCCAGGTAGCAGTGATCCATCAAAATCACTTCACAAACTGAAGTGACTGCTCAGGTGGGGACTGTTGATTTATTGTAAAAGGAAAGGAATCTTAAATTTCAATATCTATGTAAAGAAGCCTCTGGAGTATCATCCACGTTTGATCTCTGAGCTCAGCTGTTTCCATGAGTGGAATGTTATTGCTTTTGTAATGGCAGAGTGCTGTAAAATTGGCTCTTGATGGATGAGCATCCAAAAGGATGCTCTTCCCCCAGCTCTGCACCTACTGAATATCAACTTCAGTGTTGTGTTGGTTTACAGAGTGGAAGGCATTAAATTTCTTACACATGCTAAGAGCTGACCCCTGAGAAGGCAAAGCTGTTTAAGCAATTAATGATTGAGTGCCAGATAAATGTTATCATCATTTCATTGCCTTGTGCCAGTACCACTCATTGGGTGTTGTTTAAATTTCGCTGGCAGCTCAAGCACAGCTAAAAATAAATTCATTTGTTTATAGACTTCTTTGACAACAGCCAAACAAACCCACACTGTGTTGTTTTGAGCAGGAGGCGCAGAGCCAGCTGAGTGCTCCCTTGGAGGGTGCCTGGTGGGTGCCTGGGGTTGGTTCTACAGCTGCTTTTCCCCTCCCACCCCTGTTTTATTTCCATGGAAAGCTTTTCCAGGGCTGTGTGCTCCTGCTGAAGGGCAGGTGTGAGTTTGCAGTGTGAGAGCAACCCCTGCTTTGTGTGATGGGGCAGAGCACAGAGAGACCAAAAGCGGCAGCAGGGGAATTGTCAATGCTTGGGGCAGGGCAGAGAGGGATCCTGAGCCCTTGAGGGACCCTGAGCCCTTGTCCATAAATCAGAGGGAACTCAGACAAGCCCAGCAGCGCTCCAGAGGTCACCTGGCAGGGGAGCAGAGAGAAACTTCACATTATTCCAGCTCAAGGACAGGGGGAGGTGAAGGAAGATAAGGAGGAGGACAAATGGCATCAGCTGTGGTATCTCCAGTTGTGAGATACTGGAGTTGGGATGTCCTGGAGCTGCAGAGCTCTGCAGTGAACAAATGCTTCTTGTGAGAAGGGGAAATGCTGAGACAAAATGTCTTGGCAGTAAAAATAATTCTGAGAAGGTTGCAGTGGGAATAGCCTGACTTGCTGTAGGAACTGGGCATCTGTACCTCTCTCTATGAGGGATGTGTCAGGAAAATTAATCCACAAAAACCAGAGATTTATGTCCCATAAGGAGACAGAGGAGTCCTTTGACTTTATTTGAATAAAGGGAGAGGCCATGGGGCATTTCCCTGGGATCTCTCAATTTTTTGGACTACACAGCCTCTTTTTTTATCCTAATTTCCCATTTCCCTTCTCTCTTTCCCCATTGGCTGAGGTACTTGAGAGGTACAGATTTCCCAAAACACCTGATACCAGAGATTTCCCTCTAATGTATAACTCTCCATTTTAGTTGCTAATTCTTATGGAATTTGGGCTTTTCCCCCATTGTTCATCTTTCAATGTCCAGTTTCATTTATCAGCCAACCTAGAGTTTGTTTGTAAAGACAAATCCAGGGCAGACATCCTGGGCAACCTGGTGTACTGCTTTGTTGTTTGTTTTTTGTTTTTTGTTTTTTTTTTTTTTTTTTTTAATAGGAGCAATGTAAAAGGTTATGAGGTGGTTTTGAGCAGAGAGAACTCAGCTCAGAGGTCCAGAACTGTGAAATGTTTTCTTGCCAGGGGCCAGTGGAGATGGACAGGATCTGCTTTCACTCAAGGTGGTTATGCCACCAAAAAGCAAGAGTGAAATATGTTACTGTGAACAGTGACACAAAAAAAACCCCCAAACAAACAATAAAACACCAAAAACTCTCATTCAACAGCAAAACCTCTGAAGACTCATTAGTTGTGTCCAGGTCAGTGTGAGCTGCTGGAGAGTGCTTTGACCTAAAGGACAAAAATAAGATGTGGCAATGTCAAGAGGCAATTGAAAACACCAAACTGTGAACTGAGGGGAAAACCAGGTAGAGCTGATTGTGCAGGGATCTCTCAGGTAATGTTTGAGTAACACTTATGGGGGATAAAAAAGGTATTTGAAGTAAAGCTTCTAAAAGCTGAATGGATTAGTGGTTAAAACTCTCCCTGAAAGTTGGGATGGTGCTGAAGGTTGTGTTTGAGGACTGATTTTAAGAAAGCAGCAAAGCCACCTCACAAACCATGTTAAACACTGCCTCTCCCCACTCAGCCCCTTAAAAAGTAATCAAAAAACCTGACTGAAACAAATCCCAAAAATCAAAGCAAAAAAAAAAAAAAAACCTCCAAAACCCTTCTAAGGCATTTTCAGAAGTGAAGAACTGGGCTGTGTTGCTCCATTCAGTGCCAAGATAATTTCAAAAACCTGTAACCTCCAGATTCTCAGAGGAAGGACATTTTATATGGGGGTGGCTGTGCCAGTTACCACTGCAGGTTGTGGGACAGATGGAAGCTGACTAATAGCAAGAAAACCATTAGCTGTAAGTACAGCCATTATAATTGAAACTGAAGCCTCCAGGCATCCAGAGAGAAGCCAAGAATCCTGACTATGGCATTGTCTGGGTGTTTTTGTAGCTTCTGCATGCAGACTTAATAGTTACAAATTACAGTGTTTCTACAGATTTAACTGAGAGTTGAAATAAAACAAGTTGAAGACTTAAATCCCATTCTTTATGCAGTCTGTCTGGTGAGTTATAGCAGTAGAACACACACTTGGTTTTGTCTTAATCTTTTCAGGTTTTCTAATTTAGTCTTAATTGGAGGCAAGAATTACATCAAAGGCAGCAGAGCTCCTGTGGCATTTGGAGTTCCCAAGGGGCTCAGGTTGGCTGCAGGGGCAGATGAACACAGTCATCAAAGGGATTGGACTTAAACATCCTTTAGGAAGGGATTGTTCCCTGTGAGGGTGGGCAGGCCCTGGCACAGGGTGCCCAGAGCAGCTGTGGCTGCCCCTGGATCCCTGGCAGTGCCCAGGGCCAGGCTGGACACTGGGGCTTGGAGCAGCCTGGGACAGTGGGAGGTGTCCCTGCCATGGCACGGGTGGCACTGGAGGGGATTTAAAATCCAGTCTCACCCAAACCATTCTGGGGTTGTGTGATGTACCGGGAATATCTGTGGGGCCCTGCAGCTCCTGTCCTGAGTGGTGACAGGGCCCTTCCCACGGCAGGGCACAGCCAGTCCAAGGACAGGCTTAGGACTCCAAGTGTTTCTGGTTCTCTTCATGTTTGGCACCTGTCGCAGACATCTTTTATGGAAAATCCTTTCCTTAGGATTTTCCTCCTGAGAAGCTGGGAGGCCTCAGGAACAAAATGTAAACAATGGTTATCTGCTGCTGTGGAATGCAACAGGTGCATCTGGGATTGGCCCATGTTGGATGTTTGTAATTAATGGCCAATCACAATCACCTGGCTTGGACAGAGAGCCGAGCCACAAACCTTTGTTATCATTCTTTCTGATTCTATTCCTAGCCAGCATTCTGATGAAACTTTTTCTTTTATTCTTTAGTATAGTTTTAATGTAATATATACCATAAAATAATAAATCAGCCCTCTGAAACATGGAGTCAGATCCTCATATCTTCCCTCATCCAAGAACCCCTGTGAACACCATCACAGGCACCATCCTGAGCCCTGCCAGTGCAGGCAGTGAGGTCAGTCCAGAGGGTGACTTTGTTGAGGCTTTAGCCCTTTTCGTACATCTTTGTGTTCCATTTAGGTTGCTCTCTAGAAGCACCATCAATTTTTTCTAGAAAATATCTTTGCTGTTTTAATGGCAAATCACTCAGACTTCTCAAAAATATGTGTGTGGAATTTAAGGAGCTGGTGCCCCTGGAAACAGGACCTGGGTGTAGTTTACCCTGAAAATTTCATCCATACAGTGCCTCAGCTGAAATTGCATAGGGCGGTTTCCAGGGCTGGATTTTGTAATTACTGTTGGGTCAGTGAATGAATTCCTGGGGTGCAGGGTTGATGGCAGCTGTCCCCATCAGTGTCACTGTTTGTTCCTTCTCCTCATGGAATAAACATAGATCTTGTCTTGTATGAAAGATCAGGGGAGAGCTTGAATGGTCTCCAAGCCTGAGGATTAAGGACATAAATTTCATGTGCAGAAAATGTCTCGTTCTTGTTGGAGGCTCTTGGCCTTTCGCTCTCTGATCCTGCCTGTATCCACAGCACATTTTGACAAAAACCCTCTGCAGGCAGAGGATTTTATTAAGGAACATAGAAGCACTCGATACAAATGAAAGATGAAACTTGATTCGATAATTTTCTAAATGTTTATGGCTGATGATTGCGTGTTGAGAGGCTGAATTGATGACAAAGTGTTCTGCTGTGAGTATCTTCATAGTCTGAGAACCATTTAGCTGCTGTTGGAAGGATCTCTAAAAGGGACCATAATTGGAGCCAGGATTGTTGAAAAGCCTGACTTTTTCTGAATGTCAGATAAAAGGATGAGCTGCTTGTTTAAACCCCATTTTAAGAGAGATTTTTCTTTCTTTGTAAAGCCTTACCTGGAAATGGAAAGAGATCTGAAATAATCCTGTGCTGTGGCTTTCCACTTCTGCTCCCCCTTAATTGAAGATGAAATAATGCCTTCTGTATTCGATATTCCACATTCAGTACAGGTGATTGCCACAGGCTAATGCTGCTTAATCCTGCCTTGTCCTTCTGCAGAAAATAAGTGGTGAAGGAATGTGGGGAGAGATTTCTGATGTGCAGCAAGATATGAAAAATTTCCTGTGCAGCTCCTCAGTACCTGTGGGGTTAAACTGCAGCTCTCTCCCTCAGCTGTTAGAAAGCCACTCCACACCTCAGTGAATGAACTGAGCTGGAAAGGTTCATTTAAAGGAATTTGGGTTGGGAAGTTGCTCTTCCCTGAGCTGGGGTAGGGACAGACAAGGCTGCAGGTCAAAGCTGCAGAAATAACTGGATTGGAAACTTTCAGCTGCAGGGGAAAATAAGGAATTGACTCACTTGTAAAATGATAAATGGAGTAAGAATGAGGTATTTCTCAAGCAGAGTGGAGGCAGCCTTTCAGTTCAAAAATTCAGTTTTCTGAATTTTTTTTCTTAAAAGCTGTTCCAAATTATAAACAATTGAAGGAGAGATGGAGCAAGGAAAAGAGGTAAAATGCTTTTCAGAGCTCATAAACCAAGGATATTTTTTTTTCATATTTTACCACTTGAGATTCAGGTCCTCATTCTGGTGCTGACTTTAAGATCACCCCTCGCTTGTCGAAGCGAAATATTTTCTTCCCTTCCATATGGCCCTTTGGCAGTGCTCTTACTGAGATCATCAATTGGCTGCTCTGTGCAGCCTAATGGCTTCATCTCGTGAGACAGGGGCTGAGAGAGGCACAGGGATGGGTGAGACAGGAGCTGAGAGAGGCACAGGCTGCAGGGATGGATGAGAGGAGCTGAGAGAGGCACAGGCTGCAGGGATGGGCTGTCCTGGAGTGTCAGAACTCAGCACATCCCCTTGGATGTCCAGAGTTGCTGAGAACCTCGTCGGGGGGCTCAGAGACCCTGCCACACAACCCAGACCACCTGGGGATTTGATTTTGACCCCTGGAGCAAGTTACCAGCTTTGTATGAGGACGTGAAAGTCACACAGGTTTGAATAGTCTAATAACAAAATGATCACTGGGTGAAAATGTAGATTTTAGGATTTTTGGTATGAGGGTTTTGGGGACAAGATGGAGGAATCAGGGTGCATCTAGTCCTTCTTCTTCTTCTTTTTCTTCTCCTTCTTCTTGTTCTTCATTTTCTGCAGTGATGTTGACACTTTAGGACTGGTTTAGAATAGAAGTGCACTGTCTAATATAGGTTATGGGTATTGGGAATTAAGTGTAAATATGTTATACGTAGTTTGTAGTATAAAAGGACAACACAGAGTGCCTGTGGCTGCCCTGCTGAGCAGATCTTGGCTGGACAGAAATAAAATTTTATAGATAAGAATTAATAAACAACCTCAAGACCAAAAAGTGAAGAGCTCTGACTCGTTCTTCGGATGCGCAGGCTGAAACAGAGACACCCTGCACATCTCGGGGCAGCAATTAACAACAGCAACCCGAGACTGGAGCCCTTCATCCCCCAGACCCTCCACTCCCCAAAGTCCCCATCTGCTGCAGGAGGGCAGCAAAGCTTCCTCCTGTGTGTTCTGCTTGGCTGTGTTTCCATCCCAGTGGAATGGAATCCCAGTGATCACAATCCCATTTTCTGTGCACCTGGAGGGGCTGTGCTGAGGGCAGAGCAGGGCAGAATTGGTGACAATGTGTGCCAGGCCCCTCGGGGCAGAGCAGCTGCTGGCTCTGCTCCACCTTCCAGAGGGGACTCCTGTCACCCTGGTTTTTTAAGATTTTCTAAGCCTTCTGATGTTGACATTCTTGTAGTGAACTTTCTCACACACTTTCTGTGAATAACTCATTGTTTTGCATTTCTTTATGGAGGAGGAGAAAGTTGATGGACTGTTGGTTTGACCAGTGTCATTGGAGAGGTGGCACTGTCACCCTCCAATCCACTGCCACTTTTGGGAATCTATAAATGTTGGAATCAGAAAATAAACTCCCCTTTTTCTTTCACCTTGAGAACAGCGGTGTGCGCTTGTGTTTTTTGTGTACTATAATGACAGACACCCAACACTCTGGGCAGAACCCGAATGTGTCCCAGCCTGTCTGTGTTCAGAGCACAGCAGCTTTGGGTGTGCAATGGCACATCCCTGCCCTGCTCACAGGGCCAGCAGCACTCTGTGCTCAGGCACAGCATCCCAAATTTCCCGTGTGCTCAGCAGTTTGTGGGGCTGCTCTGCTCTGGGAGGCAGCTCCAGGCTGCCCCTGTCCTGCTGGGGAGCTGCTCTGCCCTGCTGAGCTCACAGATGGTCCCAGTGGGGAGCACCAGGTTGGCAGCACCAGCACTGCCTGCTTGGCTCTTCCTCCAAACCATTTCCAGGCACCAGGAGAGCCCAGGTTACTGCAAACCCCTGCTGGCTGCAGGTGAGGCGGGCAGGGCTCTGCTCCACTCGGAGCATATGGCAGGGGCTGGGCAGGGACATCGGGCTGGGCTCCTGCAAATGCCTCCTCAGAGATCTCTGAGAGTTTGGAAGGGACATTTCTTGGACAGCAGTGGCTGAAAGCAGTCCAGGAATGGATATAACAAGCTTGTTATGGAGCCCATATGCCAAGAGCTGCATTTCCATGGTATTTATCACAGCATCACAGGATGGCTCGAGTTGGAAGGGACCCCTGGAGGTCATCCAGGCCAAGCTCCCTGGAGCCCAGGATTGTGCCCAGATGGCCAGGCTGGAGTGGAGAATGCAGTGAGTTATCTGTGGGAGATAAGGGGCTGCTGCCTCTCGTGGGCTGGGATGTATCTGCTGGGCCCAAACACGACAGAAATGGGATCTGTGGCTCTTTTCAGTGTTCCTGGCCAGGATTACAGTTAGAATTCACTTTAAAAGGTAAAAATCAAACAAAAAAAAAAAAAGAAAAAAAAAAAAGGCTATTTTTTCACCTGTGTAACAGCTTTGTAAGGACTGAAGAGCTTTTGTGGTCACTTTTTGTGGTCACTGCCACATGATTAGTGCATTCCCAGAGCTGGGATGGGGATTCTGCTGGGCTGGAGGTGCTCTGCAGAAATAGGAGTGCACACAATCTGCACACAGCACATCTGTGTTAAAAAAAGGGCACATGCAATATTAACTGTCACTTAAGATGGCTAAAAAGTTCATTTCTTTAATGGGAGTTGGAGAAAATAAGGACAAAAAGAATGTGATTAACGATGTTCTGGGTGAAATACTGTGCTGTCTCATTGAACATGGTTAATTGGTGGTTGTAGGTCTAAAATCCAGTCAATTTAGCAAACAGGTTCATTTTAAGCAGTCAGTCTTGTGTTGTGCTGTAACCCAGAGCTCAGAGCACCCTCCACCCCAGCCCAGCAGAGCTTCTGGGAATTGTTGGGTTTTGGGGGAGCCCTTCCAGCAGTACCTGTGGTTATCCATAGCACACAGCAGGAACTGGGCACATCCCCTCTGCCAGGGGACCTCTTGTTCAAAATGGTGCCTGCAAATGCTCCTTACATAAGTGCCCTTGGATTCTGCAGTGGGTGATTCACAGGTTTAGCTCACATTAACTCTCTGCATGATGCCATCCATGTGGGAGGTGCTGTCCTTTCATGCTCGAGCTGCCACAAGATCATGGGCCAAGCAGCAGCCCAAATTTAGCTTGGATGTACTGGTGATGTGACTTTTAAATCTGTTTGGGGCTTGATGGAAACTTCTTTTTCAGCTTGTTGGTGGGAAATGACATCTAAACTGCTCTCTGCACTCAGAATGTATTTATGGGGTTTTTGAGGGTGGGAGCAGTGGACTGGTGCCCAGTGAGCTGAAGTGTGTGGAACAGTGAGACAAATGAACCAGAAGGCTTTTGATGCATTCATCATGACATCCAGCCAGTGTTTAAAAACACGGAATAAGACCAGAGGGACAGGTTTTTTGTATCTTGAAGTTACCAAAAGTCCTGAGACCTTAGTATGAGGTTGGTACTATCATAGCTTAGTTGGAATTTTGTGGGAGGCTGTGGTGAGTTTGTTTAATTGTGTTGATGAAGAGGTGTTCACCCTGTTGTGCATAATGACTGAATCTTGCTGAAGGGACCTAATTAGTGGTGAAATTCATCGTTTTTCTCATCCTGACAGTCACCTTGTTAAAATGCTACTGACTGGGCAGTTCTTCCTAGGTTTTTTACCACACTTCTTTCAAGTCTTCAGCCCAGTAGAATGTTTTGACTCCACCCAACACACAGGGCCTTGCTGGCCACAGTTCTTGGGAAGGAAAATTTTTGGGGAAGATGAAACAGGAAAGCCTTATAAATATGATTGTCTGGCAAAAGATTTTGAGAATATGGAAACTATAAGCAAGATTGAAATGAAAGCAAACTTTGAGATCCCTCAGTTACTGAACAACTGGAAAACAATGGCATGGCCAGCTGAAGGTGATCCCCTTTTGATGGAACAATCCCCTCTGCTTGCAGACAGGCCCAAGGGTCAGAGCAGACCCTACAGCTTGGCAGAAGGGGCCAAAGAGGAGTTTTTAGGGTTTAAAATGTAACACAGTATGGGAATGTAATGATTCTTATAGGCTGTATGGAAATGCTGTAGGATTTGTATATCGTACTGGATTGGTTAGTGAGAATCAGAATATTCAACACAGAAGAAGATTTATTGTATTGGAACGGGAACTTTGCTCTCTTGCCCTTTTACTCTCTCACCCTCTCACCCTCTCTCCCCCTCTCTTCTCTCGGGCCTGCTCTGAGCTGTGGCTGCAGCTCCCAGCAGGGCCCTGCACCCAGGCCCTTTGCAATAAACCCCAAATCCCAGCAGGGCCCTGCCCCCAGGCCCTGTGCAATAAACCCCAAATCCCAGCAGGGCCCTGCACCCAGGCCCTTTGCAATAAACCCCAAATCCCAGCAGGGCCCTGCACCCAGGCCCTGTGCAATAAACCCCAAATCCCAGCAGGGCCCTGCACCCAGGCCCTGTGCAATAAACCCCAAATCCCAGCAGGGCCCTGCACCCAGGCCCTTTGCAATAAACCCCAAATCCCAGCAGGGCCCTGCACCCAGGCCCTGTGCAATAAACCCCAAGTCCCAGCAGGGCCCTGCACCCAGGCCCTTTGCAATAAACCCCAAATCCCAGCAGGGCCCTGCACCCAGGCCCTGTGCAATAAACCCCAAGTCCCAGCAGGGCCCTGCACCCAGGCCCTGTGCAATAAACCCCAAATCCCAGCAGGGCCCTGCACCCAGGCCCTGTGCAATAAACCCCAAATCCCAGCAGGGCCCTGCACCCAGGCCCTGTGCAATAAACCCCAAATCCCAGCAGGGCCCTGCACCCAGGCCCTGTGCAATAAACCCCAAATTCCACAACCTGGCACCAGAGATCTCTGTCTCTGTCCATCCGTCCTGACCCCCTGATGCTCCTACAGAGAATCTCCCCTGCCTGTGTCTGTGGGGTGTGGGCTGGCTGGCACAGCCCTGGAGCAGCCTGCTCTGCTGGGAGCTGTCCCTGCACACAGCAGATGGGCTTTAAAGTCCCTTCCAAATCAACTCCCAGTTTATACATTGCTGGCAGTGCTCTGGTGCTCATCCAGACTCTTTAAGCAGGGGTGTAATATTGTCAAATCAGGTGAGCCCAACTCTGGGAATGATTGGCATCTGACTCCAAGGCTTTGGAATGCTGAATACGCTCTTTATTAAAACTATTCTATATTACATTACAACTATATTAGAGAGATAATATACTGTACTATATCATACTTCTAACTAACTGCTGAAAACTCGTGGCTGTCAGCCAACAGTCCCAACACACACACATGGATCCAGCTGGTCAATGAATCAAAACACCATCCCCAGAATCCAACCAAGCCATCCCTTCCGGTAAATAATCTTCCAGCACATGCCACATGCTCAGAACAACAGGAGTAGCAAATGAGATAAGAATGGTTTTTTTATTCTCTGAGGTTCCTCGCTGCAATTCCCAGGAAATATCCTTGGGAAGTTGAGCCTTGCTTTTCTCTGTGCACAGAAATGCAGCCACAGTTGTGAGGGTAGGACAGTGGCTGAGCTGGGAGGTTTTATTCCAGCCTGACTCCATTCCTGAGCCTGCTCTTCCCAGACTCCTGGGAGGAGAGTGCTGCTTTCCTTGGCAGAGCTTTGCACATCTGCTGGGATCCACAGGGGCACAGAGCATCATTCACACCCAGCAGGCTCAAATAACAATCCTGGAAAGCTCTAATAGCCTTTAGACAGGGTTGGAGGTTTCCTGGCAACATCTGCCTGGGTTTGAAATGCTGCTCAGAACATTCACCTGCAGGAACCCCACACTGCTCCCTGCTCCTCATACCAGGAGTAAAATTTCTGTGGCCATCAATGAATTCTCTCTGGAGCTCTCTCCCTTGAAGGTAATCAGTTCCTCTGCATTACAGATGCTGGAAGATTTCAAACACTACAGAAGAACAACCTGTGCTGGGTGCAGTTTTGGTTTTGAGGCACATTCTGTGCTCAAAGCAAGGCTTAATCAAATGCATTGATCCTTGTAGTGCTGTGTAAAGGTTCAGTTCAATCTTTTCCTTTTGTGAAAAATGGAATTAGAATGCTCTGTAATACGTGGTCACTGTGTACTCCGAGTCTCCCACAGTAGCATCAGTTCCTGTGGCTTGTGAGAAGATGCATTTCAGGTGGAGTCTGATTATTCAGTGCATGTTTGACATGCTGTTAGAAGCCTTGGCTTTTCCCCAGTTCTTTTTATTCTGATGGAGGTGACAGCTCCAAGGAGGTGAGATCTTGAGTGGGATTCCTACCACAGGGGTGGCTCTGTCAACTATTTAAAGCCTTGTCCACTCGTGGGTTCTTACAGAAAGGTTTCAGTTCTGCTTTTGGCTGGTTTTGTACCACATTGTGCACCCCCAAACACGAATCCTAGACAAACAGAGTCTCAAAACTGTTAAAATTACTTGCTGTATTCTTTTACAGGACATTGCCACAACTCACTGGTATGTGCTCAGCTAGGAGTTGTTGCAGGGGTGGTTGTGTATCTCAGTCCATATCACACACCTTGGTTCTGAGCAGTGTTTAATGTGGAAAATGATTACTCTCATTAGAGCAATCATTTTCCTCTTGCTCATTAGAGAGCAAGAGGAAAGCTGGTCCTGGAGCTGCCTTTGGAAGCAGATTTACCTTGGGCTGTTCCCCTCTAAGTGCAGCTTTAGGTGTAAACAACAAATCAGATGCCACAGGGCTTTCAGCTTGTTTATCATGGCTCTTGGGGGAATAATGAGAATTGAACATTTCCTGCTGGTGTGAACAGAAATCTTTGGGATGAGGTAAAGCCACTGAAGGAGCTCTGCTGCTGGGGTTCTGAGGTCCTCCTGTCCCCTCAGTGAAGAGGAACCTGGAACCTCACACATTCCCAGTCTGAAGGGCTTTTCCATCCTGTGCTTTTCCCAGCGTTTTCTTTGAAATTGTGTTATTCCTGTAAATGGCTTCCAGTTTTTAGGAGCTGACACTTCCCAGCATGGATGGTTTGTTGGAAACTTGCCAACCAAGTCAGCAACTGGAAGCCAAGATAGTTGGTTTGTTGTTCTCCTGCATGGGGTTTTTATAGGAGGGTAGTGGTGACAAAGAGAAATCCTTATGGTGGTGGGAGTGGAGCTGGTTTCTGAAATATCCATGTTTTGGATATGGACTGACAGATGGTGATGGCAGTGCTTAATTAAACTCAAAAATCATTCAGGATTTTAATGGTCACTTACAGAGGGTTGACAGCCCTCTGTAAACCTCAGGTGCTGGGGGTTTTGTTTTTCTTTACATTTTATTTTTGGTTCAAGGTTTGTTATGGTGGTACCTGTTCCTCCTGGCATCTGTCTGCAATGAAATTACAGTAATTACTACTGGTAGGAAAGTAATTTCTGCTTCTCTTGGCTATAACAATCTCAAAAAGGATGTATTTCACTGTATTTCCTACTGAGAATGAAATTCTTGGGGTCAGGAAGAAGGCAAACTTGTACTTCAATAGGAGTGTAATATTGTAATATTTAGTTCTACTCAAAATGAAATCTTGGAAACCATCCAGGGCTGAGGGGAGAAATCTTGCAGACCGTTGTATGACATTTATCTCATCAGTGATACAACTCAGATTTCTAAATGGAATCTGTGCTGTTCCAAGTACTACAGCACAGAAGATATTCTCTATATTGTGGGCTTTTAAATTTTTTTTTTAAGGTCTACCTTGAAATAAATAATGCAAGATACTGCCAGAAGCCTTTTCACTTTTCTCCTTGTCTCAGCTGTGCCAGTATCATTTCTTTTGTGCGGGTCAAAAGGAAAAAAGCCAACCCAGAGCCCAGCACATGCTTCCTGTGTGAGCAGAAACATTAAATATCGATCCCCAGTCCTGCCTCTCAAAGAAAATCGAATGCTTTGTCTCAGACTACAAGCAGTGGTTTCTTTCAGCTCTGTGTTCATTCAGCTCTGCTCATCAATTACTCATTCCCTGAGCAAAATTGACCAGCTCTGAACAACTCTTCAGAATTTACCCCAGTAAGTCTTACCCTTGAAAATGCAAATTTAGCAGCTGAGAAATTTCCTAGCTTTTCTGGGAAACCTGAAAGTAAAGAAGGGGTGGTGGGGGTTGTAGGCCCCCTTTGTTGTCAATACATTGCCAGGGTTCTATATTGCTAGAGTTTTGTGCCTCCTTGATGTTTCTCATAGGCAACTTGTCCAGGCATCGACTCTTCCTCACAGCAGCCAACTAACTCCAGTTCTCACCACTCCACTCTTTTATAACACTCTTATTGGCTACAGGTGTGACCTGTTAAAATCAGGCCTGTTCCCAATCTCTAATAATTGGCTCAGCTGCAACTCCTTAATGGGGTAAGGTTACTTTCTATACTACATTTATTTTCTTATCTTGTATCCCCCTACACCCCATTGCTTGTTTTCTGGGCTGTGCTGGGAGGTGATCAGCTTGAGATCCCCCTCACCCCACTGGAAACATCCTGGGGCTCCAGGGAGAGCAGAATGGGCTGCAGGACTTTGGGGATTTGGGCGCCTGGTGACACCCAGTGACACTGGCAGGCTCTGAGCACTGGGACACGTTCTCCCTGCTGGATGAGTTTGTTATTCCAGCCCAGGGGAGAGGCAGGGAATGAAGCCATTAATTGCTGTCTCCTGTATTTGGGAACTTGAAAGCAGAAGCAATTACAGGAACATCTTTCCCAATAAGGTGTGTGCTCTGCCAGATGGAATTTGCTGAGAGCTGAGTGTGGGGAGGTGGCACCTAAACATTCATTAATTTTTTCATTACTCCTGGGAGTGCAGGGCTGAGCTCAGCCTCGTGGGACTTCTGCATTGGGAAAACTGCTTTGAAGTTGTTGTGTCTATTAAACAAAACTGGTTCTTACCTGTTCTCCCCTTGTCTTTGGGGAGGCAGCTTTGGGAGTGAGGGAGGAAAGGAATTGGGCAAATGGTTCTATGTTTTCTTCTGGATTTTTGTTTGGTCCTGAAATTTGAATATTATGTTCCCATTCCTCCTTGGAGAAGAAATCCTGTTCAGTGTGAATAATCCTGAATTAAGTTTCTTTGCTTAAAAATATTGGGGAAAGAGGAGAGGCTTGGTTCCATGTTTGATGGATGAAATTATCTCACCTTTAACCTGCCTCTCTGTAGCTTAAGACATCTTATCCCTCCTTTTTGCACATTTCTGAAATTCACAGAAGCATGAGGTTTTAATGATTTAAAATTACCTTTATTTGTCAACCTTGGCCCTTTCTGAGTGTCTGATAAGCTGAGTGTTTGATTCCAGGACTATTTGCCTGTGACCTTTTCAGCTGAAGTGTGAAGAAGAGATGAAGACAAAAGTTAAAATGTACAAAATAATCTGCCTCTAGAATAGTGTCAGAGTGTTGCTTCCCACTTGAACAAGGATGGAAAATAAATCTCTGTGCATGTTTGAGGAAGATCTTTATTGAGGATTCAGAGGGTGTCACCTGTTTGAATATTGCAGTTATTGACTTCAGCTGTTAACTGGGTTTTGACTTCTAATAGATTTCCTCGAAGCCTGAGTGGATTTGTTTTTTTTTTCTAAATGTCTTATTAGCAGAAAAAGTACAACAAGCCCTAGAGACACTCACTGAAGTACAGAGGGAGAGCATGCTTGAGAAGGTACATGGCTTTTAAATGATAAATGCTGGAAATAACTGTGTCCTAAGTATTTGTGTTTTACTTTACAGGTCTGAAGGTGACAGCTCAAGAAGCCTCAGGTATGTGTGCATCATCTTGATGTCTTTGTTCTAAGAAAATAGTTTATTTAAAAGCATTAAATAGAAATAGATTTGTTTTTTAATGTGGGCATTTTATTGTTTGTGCTTAGCATGCCATTGGTGTTTTGAGTAAAGTAACTTCTCCCTTGAGAAGTTACTGAATGCTTCTGTCTCCAGTGTGATTTGGGAGTGAGGGATTAGTTTGGATCATTACAAAAGATTGATGGTTAGTTCCTGGTGCTCCCAATCCAAGTTCCTGGGAGCTGTGTGCCAGCTGCTGCGTTTGGGGCAGCATCTGTGGGCTGGTTCTGGCTTTCTTAGCAGTCTCCTCTTCTTCACCTGACAGGGAGAGCTTCATTGGCTCATTATTGCAGTGCTCATTCTGCACTTGGAAGGATCAGATAATGTGCAGAATTTCATGTAATTATCAGATACTTTACTTCCATCTTACTCCCTTGCTGTTTTACACTCGGGGTGGTTTTTGTTCCTACCTCTCTGCACACGTAGCTGAGCCAAGCTTGCAGAGCTTGCAAAAGGGCTCTGAACAGGACTGAGAAGTGAAAACTCCATCCTGGAATCTGAAAGTGTTCCATATTCATGAGAGCATTGCCATTGAGCAGCAGCCTTCTCCAGCAGTGTGAGTATTGATCAGTGATAATGAGGTCCATGATATTGACTGTGGCTTCACCATCATTCCTGCAGTGTGTTTTGGGACTGTCAGGACATTGCATCTTAAGGCACTGTGTTTATTTATTGTAAAACCCCAAAGGCAAGACAGGACCTTCCCTTGCAGAATTAAAATCCAGTTCTTACCCCCAGGTGTGCAGACTATCCCCAGGAGCAGGTGAGCTGAAGAACAGTCAGAAGTCTGTAGGAAGGGATTAAAGATCCTCTGAGGTGCTTTTGACTTCAGCAGAGTTCAGGATCAGTGTGGTGTGGACGTGGGCTGGAGGCTGTGCAGGGTGAGGTGGAATCTGTCCAGTGCACAGCCACTGAGCTGGATCTGATCCCCAGGCTGCACTGGGATGCCTGTGGGCATCGCTGCATTCTCTCCCTGGGGTTTTAGCTCCCAGCAGAGCTGCCATGAGCTGGCAGGCTGTGGAAGGACCAGTGCTGGTCAGCTGCTGAAAACTGAAGCAAAGCCCCTGGCATGAGGATTTCCAGCAGTGTGGTTGTGTTTCAGCCTCAGTGATCCCTCTAGTGTGGCCCTGAGCCTCCTGAGGGATTTGGCTGCTCCAAGGATGTGTGTGTGGAGCTCCTCTCTTGCGGAGTGTGTTTGGGGGGTTCAGGCAGTGCCCAGGCACAGCTGAAAGCCTGTGCCTTCAGCTCTGCTTTGGTGCTGCCTGGAACCCAAACTCCAGCCCTGGCTCCTGCCAGGCTCTGTCCTGCACTGGGTGTTCCATCAGGGCACTGCTGGAAGGGTTTGCCAGAGCCTCTCCCACCTGGCAGGAAGGGTCTGCCCAGGCCTGTGCCCCTCTGGGACCTGGCAGTGCCCCATGGGGCCCATTCCAACTGGCTGGGCTGTGCTGGTGGGAGCTGTTGGGGAAGGTGAAACAGGAAAGCCTTATAAATATGATTGTCTGGCAAAAGATTTTGAGAATATAGAAACTATAAGTGAGATTGAAATGAAAGCAAGCTTTGAGATACTTTAGTTACTGAACAACTGGAAAACAATGGCATGACCAGCTGAAGGTAATCCCCTTCTGATGAAACAACATCCTCTGCCTGCAGACAGGCCCAAGGCTCAGAGCAGACCCTACAGCTTGGCAGAAGGGGCCCAAAGAGGAGTTTTTAGGGTTTAAAACGTAACACAGTATGGTAATGTAGTAATTGTTATAGGCTGTATGTAAATGCTGTAGGATTTGTATATTGTACTGGATTGGTTAGTGAGAATCAGAATATTCAACACAGAAGAAGATTTATTGTATTGGAACGGGAACTTTGCCCTCTTGCCTTTCACTCTTTATCCTTTTACTCTCTCACCCTCTCATCCTGTCTCCCCCTCTCTTCTCTCAGGCCTGCTCTGAGCTGTGTTTGGCGGCTCCCAGTAGGCCCCTGCACCCAGGCCCTTTGCAATAAACCCCAAATCCCAGCAGGGCCCTGCACCCAGGCCCTGTGCAATAAACCTAAACCCCAAATTCCTGACCTGGCTGCAGAGATCTCTCGTCTCCATCCATCCCCACCGTCCTACCCCCATCAATCCTACAGGGACCCAGCACCCTGTGCCCTACAGAGCCCTGGGGCAGCCAGGCTGGGCCTGGGTGCTGCTCCCACCTTGCTCTGAGGCTGTTCAGGGAATTAATTGTGATACCCAGTGTGAGCTCAAGCTGCTCCAAGACAGCTCCAGACTTCTCTGGCAGCCTGATTTTAACCAGACTGATGCAGTAGCAGGCAATCAGTGTAAATTCTCTATCCCCCCTCTTAAACTGCATTTTCTCTGAGGTGAATTGTCACTGAGGCTATGCTTTTGTGTTTCTGCCTGCACAACATCCTGGTCACTGTGGTCTTGTCTTGGGCAAAACCTCCCCAAGCTCTGTTGATGTTTGGGCAGAATCTTTATGTTGTGGTTAATTTGCTTCCCACTGTTTTCCTTTCTTTCTGGCAAATGAAGATGAAATGTAATTATCTCAAATGAAATGATCAGTCAGGGGAATAGTGCTTAATCTCTGGAGAGATCTTTGTTCCTGCTCACAGAGGCATCAGCAAAATAGCAGCAAATGCAAATGCTGGCCAGCCAAGTGGTTCCATGGAATCAAGGGGTGCAAGGAGCCAGGAGCAGGTGGAAGGCAGGGATGGAATGTCCTGTCCCAGTGTTGACTGCACAGACAGAGTGAAGTCAGAAGGGTTTGTGTTTGTGGGCAGTAAATGAAAGTGTTGGCTAGGATTGGTTGAGTCTCAGTCTTTGACACTGAAGATGTGAAAGGATCACTCCAAATAACCTGAAATGCAGCCAGAGATGTTGGTCTCTCCCAGCTGGGTGAGTGCAGTCGGGCTCTTGGCCCAGAGACTGGTCTGGAATAGCTGCTGTTTGTCATGCTGGAATGGAATATCCAATACAAGTGATGCCCTGGAATTTTACACTATTGCTCAGTTGCAAAGGATATTGCCCTGGTGGATTTGTTTTCAGTGGCTTTATAGCTGCTTGTAACGAGGAAATTGCATCCACAAGATGTTTTATTGTGCTGTGAAATGCAGAAAACACAGAATCTGTGCACAGACAAGGCTGACACAGCAAAGCAATATGATTCCAAATAATACATTAAAACAACCAAAAATCACCTTGACTTTATTTCTTTCATTTGGCTTTCTCATTGTGACAAAAAAATAATGAATTATCCTGTTGTACAAGCCCTTAAAATTCTTTCTGCTTATAATACAGTTGTACAGTAATAAACTCACATTGCTTTCCCTTTGGGGAATGCCAGGCTGAGGTATTTGTTAAATCTGTGAAAATGGGGAGATGGCTTTGAACACTTTGCATTCTGAGGTGCAGTGCACACACACAATGTGGAGCTGTCAGTGTGAGGAGCTGCTTTAATTAGCTGTCTTTGTTCACATGTTTCCAGGAGAAAATGCAATTTGTTTTACAAGGCATTTTGATATTTAGTGGTGTGAGGTGACAGCCACAATGGAGATGTCTGTGCAGGATATCCTGTCAAAGTTTGCAGGGATTGTCTCAAGCTTTAGTAGCAGATGCTCCTTTTCCCTGTGTGTTTGAAAATCACCAGAGTGGAGGATTTGAGCAGAGTGAGGAGCAGAGGGGTTCAGGGAGCAGCTCTGCTGAGCAAACCTCTGAAACCTGCTCAGAAACAACGCCTTTAGGAGTTTTGTTTCTTTCCACTTGCTCCTTCCTAGTTGTGTGCTTTTAAAGGAGAAACAAGGATGAAGGAAGCTGGAACAAAACTGCATAAAAGGAGAGGCTTTCATGGCTCCTGAGCTGAGACGTGCCAAGGCTGTTGCCAAAAAGTCGTGGTGTGCTTGGAGGAGCTATGAAATAGGCCCAGGAAGAGTAAAAATCTGAAGGCTAATTTAAAATTAAGGAAATAAAAAAAAGGGGGCAGGTGAAATACTAATTATGGGGAAAACATCAGCTGAGTTATTTAGCTGAACTAAAAGAAAAATGTGATTTCTTTTCCCCCCAGTCTGTAATAGATGGAGGAAATGTGTGGAGTTGAGGATCTCACAGAAAGGCTGATTCCTGGTAAAGGTGCACATCAGATGAAGTGGAACAGTAATTGTCTAATTTACTTTAGAGCAGGATGGAATTGTGGAGGGTCAGCCTCATTCTGTGCTGGTGGAGGGGGAGGATTGGTGGGAAACAGACCCTGACCAGCTGCAGGAGGCAGCCGCACAGAGAGTCCAGCAGGATGCAAAGTTTTAGGAATTCTTTGTTTTGTTTTACTCCAGGAAAATCTGCTTGAACTGCGTGACTCAGCCTCCTCCCTGAGAACCTGCAAAGTACAATTAAACACAGAGGGACTTGTAAAGCTAATTTTCAAGTTGGAATGTATTGCTGTGCCTTCTAAATGACTCAGTGTCTATATGTAAAAATGGCCTTTTCTGGATGGTTTTAATCATTCCGTAATGACTCTGCTACAGTTTTATCACCAGTCCTTAAAATGTGCATCACTTGTTAGTAATTTTAAAACCTCCCAAATTTTCTTCCAATACATTTTTTACATAAATATCAGGCTGACCCTCTCCAGTGGAGTGGAACCTGATGAGTCTCCTGATGTTAGTTTAAATTAGTTTTATTGCTGTTAACAGAAATAAAACATATGGAAACAGCTTCTGGTAGTTGAGATGGCTGTGGAGCTTCCAGTGGCTTTCAAATTAAGATTTAATCTGAATTTCAGAATGAAAGGACAGTGATGCATTCATCAAATTGTCAGAACTGCTTCTATGACATCTTTAACAGTGATGATACATTTGTCATGTTAAAAAAATCCTTTTTTCTCCCCCCAAAACTGTATGAAACATAGAGCCGACCAGATTTCTTTATTTCAGTCCCAGTGTCTTGCCTGTGGAGTTTAAGCTGCACATGCTGCGGAGCAGGGGGTATGGGTTTGTGGTTTGATGGTGTTCAAAAGGTGCCCATAATTCTGTGCTTTATGTGGATTTTTGTTTTTCTGGATTTCTTACTGAGAATCTTCAGGCCCTTCATGATGTTTCATCACTTTGCCTTTGGGTGCTGCAAATGATTCTGTCACAGCCACAACACCACCAGTGTTTTGTACAAAAATGTCCTGGATGAACTCAAACTGTTTTCCCCCTCTCCTGGTTTGAAAAGACAGGTGCTGGCTAAGGGAAGCAGGAGCCTCCCCTGAAAGGGAAAGTGTTGAGCCCTCCCTTTGAATTATTATAATTCTGAAACTAAAAGGCTTTCAGGTAAAAATATGGGAATAGGAATAACAATTCTTTACTAGGAAAACTAAAAATTCAAATTTAATAGTACATTAAAAAAACCCAAAACCCACTGCCAGAGTCAGAGCATGCCCTGACCCCCTGTGGGTCAGGGAGGTGTCCCAGCCCCATCCCAGGGGGGCTCAGCCCTCCTGCAGTGCCAGCTGTGGCTCTGCTGCAGCAGGGATCCTGCACAAGGGGGGAGTTTTCTTCTGAAATTCCAGTGGTGGTTTAGATGGGCCTGGTCTTTGGGAATGCAGGGGGCAAAGGCTGCCGTGGCGTCCCAAACCTCAGATTGTATCCAGGTAGGAATGCTTGGCTCCTCCCCTGGGCGGAGCTTCTCCCCATGGGATGATGGAATTTTATCAGCCCTGCAGGGACACTCACTGGCCCATTAACAGAAAATATCTCCTGGAAGGAGGATGGGTTTGTGGGAGGGATAAAGAAAACTGCCCAATGAACAGAAGATACCTGCCCCACCTCTGACAGATGATAATTGAATTCACACCCAGCTAAACCTGAGACACCCCCGTGATACCAATCCCTCAGACTCAATCCTCAAGGAAGTCCAAGAGCATTGTGAATGGATGAATTAGAGGAAAAAGGGATCTTGTGGTTTTTTGGCAGGTGTTGTGTAAACACAGGTAGGTGTCTGTTTGCAAACAGATGAAGTTTTTGCATCAGGCCATACATTTTATTAATAGTTTGACTTTTGAATTGCTGCAATTCTGCTTTTTCTACTGAAAAGTAGGATCAAGTCTGGCTTAATGTTGGATGCCACCCAGGTGGGTAAAGCAGCACATGCAAACTTTTTGCCCACAGTTATTTCCCCTGGAACAGACAGCTGTAATTTATGGATCCTGTGCTGATTGTGCTCCACAGAGCTCCCGACAGGCCGGCGGTTGTTGAATTTGCAATCTCATAAGGACAAAGCTTTGTGAGTGGCTTCACATTAATTCAGTGCAGCTCATTTCTATCCCCACTTCTTGGAGGGGCTGCTCTGGTTATCTGTGAGATAAGGCTGTTTAATGAGCAACACGCGTGCACAGCTCAATTCAGAGAGCCCAGGGCCTGCAGTGCTCTTTGGAATTTATAAAGCACTTTGAGTTTCCTTCATTATTTTGCCATTCTCTTTGGGCTGCTTTTGTTCTTTTCTATTAAAATTCACAGGAAAAGCTGGGTGAATCTTGGGGTTGACATGGGAGTATAAAGAAAGGGGAAATGTGGGGTGTTTTGTACTTTCTGTGTGCTCTGTAATGTTCTTGGAGGGTTTTCCCCTGATCCGTGCATTTCTCCTTGCTTCAGCCACCTGCAGCTGCCTGAGGGGTCTCAGTCCTGCAAAACAGAAGTGGCACACAGCAAATCCAACAGAATCCCTTGGGATCACAGAATATCCTGAGTTGGAAGGGACCCAGAAGGATCTCAAAGTCCAACTCCATCCCCACCATAGCAAAGTTCCAGAGGGGGACAGGGCATGGTCTGAAGCTCTCTTATGGGTTTGAAGTAGTTATTCTATTTATGCATTTATTTGTAATGGAGATGTAGTGTAATTCACAGAGCCCTGTGAGGACAGGAGTAAAACCTGACTTCAGGAACAGAATTAATTTTCTCTGCAGAACATTGAAAATAGTTGGCAGCAGCTATTGGAAATCCATGTGCAAACTGCTGGGATCATGAGTAGGAGACAGGCACTTCTGTTGAGGAGCTGCCTCTATGCACTGGTGGAAAAAAAGTCTCTGCTTCCTTGCACATAATTTGTTTCTTTGAAAAGAATTCATGTATGAGACATTCTAGATAGGACTTGAAGCTAAAGCAATTTTCCTGTAGTGCTCTGCACACCAACAATTTAAATAAAAGGCAGAACTTGCCCAGTTTTTCTTCCTGCTCTCATTGCTCTATGTAGGTGGTCATGGTTAGATCAATTCCATCCAACAGGAAAATATGCAGCAAAAAAATAGATCTGTGAAAATAGTCTGATAACTTTCAAGCCCTTGTTTATTTTTTGCTTTCCTAATCTGTATCTTAGGTAGTTTTATGCCTCCATATAGTTCAAGAATGGTCCTTGGATTAGGAATTAACCATGATTCAGGTATCTAGTTCCTTGTCTGAGATGTTTTAATGATGCTTTTGTGAGTGTTCCAGTAAGCGCAATTGTCAATAAATGGAAGATGAAGTGAGCAAACTGTGTGCTGGGGAAGCTGAGAACAATTACTAAAGACACAAAGACAGAAAGAAAATTTCAGGTTTCCACGAAATGCATTATAAATTCTTGGAGTCAAGGCTAAAGCTTCATTTGCATTTGTGACTGTAGCAGCCAAATATTGTATTGATTTCAGATTATGCTGATGTTGTTGTAGCTGGGTTTTCAAGTGGAGCTGTAGATTTTGTCCCTTCTCAGAGACGAACAAAAGGCAGTAAAAGAGAGGCTTTGCTGGAGATTCCTGGTTATTAAAGCTCAGTGAGGGCTGTAAGCTGGGAGCTCTTTAGTAAAACCCCCAGAGTGGGAGCTGCAGCCTTTAGTGCCTCCCTGCTCTGCCCCATCCTGAGCTGTGTCCTCTGGAGGGAGGAGCAGAAAGCGAAGCCTTTCCCTTGTCTCCTAATGGATTCCCTCACTGCTCAAATCCCATATCGATCCTGCAGTCTCAGGAGCTGAACAGATCTTTAAATCCCTGTCAGCTTAGTCTTGCCTAACTTCTGCATCAATTTGGCCTCATTAACTTTTCGTTGATTAAATCAAACACATTACTTGGGATACCCCTGTAATTTATTTATAATAATTAATTGTGCCAGGGGAATAAGATTTCCTCCTCTGAATTTTAATTCAAGAAGCAGTATCTGTACAGAAAAATAGAGATTTGAGCTAAAATTAATAGAGCTGGATGAAATACTGTACATTTATGTACATTTACCATTCAACAAGTCTGTAGAGGATAAGCGGGAAGTGACTCTTGCTCCTGGTCAAGTTTTCTTTCCCCTGCCTTGTGTATGGTTCTCTCTGATGAATCCACACTCAAGAGCCACGTTTGGAAGTGTTCCAAGAGCACAGTTAGCAAATGTTCTCTGGGTATCCTCAGGCTTTCCGTTTCTTCAGTTATTTTTGTTTATTATACAAAGGAAATTTGATGTTTCAGAATTTAGAAGTGGTAAAGATTGGAGTGTATTTCTCGTTAAAATGAACTTTGAACTCCAGTCCATCACATCCTTCCTTTCTGGATCCTGCAAACCCATCACGTGCATGAATTAGGATGACTTACCATTATTCTTTCTGTTTTGGGTAAAAACCATCCCTTTGTTTTCAAACAAATATCAGAAATCCAGCAAGAATTCATTTCAGCTGCTGGCCCTCTCATAACCCTTCTGCTTTGATGCATAAAATGAAGGAAGTTTCCACTCTGCAATGAAGATGAGCATTGCAGCTCAGCCATTGTCATTTGTTACGTGCTCAGAGCGTGCTGAGATAAGCCTGGCTTGCCTGGGCTGTCGCAGCTCTTGATTTTTTTTGTCATTTTCTCTTTCTGCTGCTGTTGGCTTTGAAAGGAGCTGCTGGTAAATCCCCTCCTGCCCCTGCCAGGGGACAGCAGCCTTGAGGCACAGCCCCGGAGGAGCGAGGAGCAGCCAGGACACGGCAGGAGGGTGTTGGAGCCTTGCTTTGGTTGTGCTCCTCATCTGCTATAAATAATCCTTGGTCCTTCAAGAGCTGTGGCTGTGCCCTGCAATGGAATTGCCAATCCCATGGCTCTAAAATGGGCTGCACTTCCAAAGATAATTTAACTGTGAGTTAGTTAGGCACCAGAACCATTTCACTGCCTGCTGACAGAGCTTGGAGAAGCACAGAAGAGATCTGGGAAAAGCTGTCACCACTGAGGGGTGTGCACGCTGCTGGGGAGGGAAATTCTGTGTGGATTGCTTTGGGGTGCTGAGGAGGAGCCAGGCAAAGAGCGCTTATAACACAAACAGAGCTCCCTTCACAGCCTAAACCAATCTCTTCTGGAGATTCACCTTCGTTTGAAAGTCAAAGAACTCACTCTTCCAAATCCAGATTCATAAGAAATAGCTGACTTAAGTCCTAGTGAGATGCAGTCCTGGTTTATGTCAGTGTTAAATATAGGTAATGACTTAAGTATTTAAAGAAGTTCTTGAGAATTCTTAAGGCATTTAAATACATATTACTCCATGTACCTTAATCACACCAAAAAGAATATTCTTCTAATTTCCTGTCAGCTCCACAGCAGATGCAGACATATGTATGTGTTTGTTAGTGGAACTGTGGAGGCAAAAAAAGTGGAAGCTTTAATATATTTTTCTTTCCTTTTTATCTGAATTCATTTTGTAGAAGCAGTGTCAACGCGTGCTGAGCAAGGCTGGAGGAAAAGCCCAAGGGTTACTCTCCACTTCACCTCACTGTGTCTATATTTTGGAGAGGTTGTTGACAGACAGACTGACAGACCTGATGTAGGAGGAGCAGGATTGTCCTCCTCACCTTCGGCCTCCTGGATGGCAGTGTTTGAGGGCAGAGATTTCCCAGATGTGTTTCAGTTTTAGTGCTGCTGAGTCCTGAACACTTCTCAGCCTCAGTGAGTCCTCCTTTACCTTGTGCCCTCCAAGAGTGACCCCAGTTCTAATTTACACCAAACCATTAAAACTACAACCTGGAATAACCCCCAAATCCCACAGCCCATCCTGCAGGGTTGGGTGGGGTCAGCTTCCTTGTGTACACAATCAAACAGGGAGTTTTGTGATTGCCACACAAATCCAGGGGCTGTTGGGGCTCTGAGTCCTCCCCAGCACTGCCCTCCCTCCCCTCAGCCACTTCCAGGCTTTTATGGAGGTCTTTAATGGGGTTCAGTAATGAGGTTTTTAATTATCACTTGGAGGCCAAATATCCTGGTGCTGTTTCTCAGCCAGAACAGGTCAATCCTAAAGGTGTAGGATTAGATGGGAATCATAAAAGCTGATTATTTCTTAATTTTTTTTTTTTTTTGCACTTAGCCAGTGGCAAAATTGATACCTACTCCTTGAAAGGATGTAGGAGGCTATTAGGCAGTGGATAATTAACAACAGGAGGAGGGTAGAAAGGTACAATAGGACTGTAAATTAATTACTGGTTCTTTATTCAGAAAGGACAACGTGATTCCAGAAACTTGTCTGTTCTCAGTGCCAGCTACAAGTGGGCAATATTAGGGAATAAAATTATGCAAGCAGAAAATAAGTGTCCTTAACCAGGTCTGCAAAAGAGGAGTTTTCATTTCTGGCTCCTGCCATAGAAACCCTGAGCTCTTGCTTTGTCCTCTTTTCTCCTAACAGTAGTGCAGAGTGTGATGGGCAGGAAATTTCCTCTGAAATGGAAGAACTGAGCAGTGGACAGCCAGCACTGACCCCCGTGGGCTATTTCCAATTGAACTCATCCTTCCTTCCATAAATTCCCCAAGTGCTGTGGGATCTCTGGCTGGAGCATCTTTGTTCTCCTGTAGCATTAGAAGAGCAAATGAACTCCTGCCTGTCTGATGAAGGTCAAACATCTGCCCAAGCCACGTGGACCACATGCAGCTGTAAATAATTCTCATTAGGAAACAGAAGCTTGTCATTTGTGCTTATTTTTGGGGAGGAACAAGTTTAAAAAATGGAGTTGTAGAGTTCTTACCCTTCAGTTGCAGTGCACACACAGCACCTTTCACATTAACATTTCATGTGCACTTAAGTGATGCTCAGATGAACTGCTGGTAAAAATCCAGATGAAAATAGGGGTGTTGAGAGATGCTGTGATGTGGATTTGCTTTTTGGAACACCAGGAAGTGAAAGCAGAAGGGTTTGAATGGTTGAGCCTTTTTAGAGTGGAGAGATTATTTTTAGGTTTCCAGATTTAGAATATTTCCTTGAAGTCTTGTTGCACCACCTTAGTCAGTAATTTCTATTGAAAACAGAATGGGTTTTCTGTTGGGCTTTGTTCATTTTGTCTTGCATGCAAGCACTTGCAAATGTGAGCAGCACTGGCAGGAACCATCAGCCAAACACTCAGAAATTCTCTGTTCAAGAGAACCACCTCACAGATGGTGAGCTCAACACTCAATTTTAACAGCTGTTCTCCTTGAGAGAAAGTATTGATTCTAAAAGTTGTAGAAATTGAAAGAGAGGGAAAAAAAAAAAAAAACAGCCCAAGAAATTGGTTTTCTGTGTCTTTATTATTGTGAAAAGCTTAAGGAAGAGCTTGGGGTGCCAGTAATGGAGTTGGAATGACCTGCTTGGGGTTGATGGGTGATTTGTGTAGACGGGTCTGGATTAAAAATGGCCTGCACCACCTTGGAGGGTAGAAAAGCAGCACTGCTAACTCAGGGAGTCTATAATAGCTGGAAATCCCAATTATTTTGGGATTTGTTCCTGCAGCTCCCTGGAGGTGGGAGCACAGTGTCAGGGGAAGATTCTCCTGGAGATCTGCTGGGACAGACTTGTGCTTCTTGTGTCTGGGTTCATTTGTGGTTGGCTGTTGCAGACATCTTTTATGAAAAATCCTTTCCTTAGGATTTTTCCTCCTGAGAAGCTGAGAGAGGCCTCAGGAACAAAATGTAAACAATGGTTATCTGCTGCTGTGGAATGCAACAGGTGCATCTGGGATTGGCCCATGTTGGATGTTTGTAATTAATGGCCAATCACAGTCAGCTGGCTTGGACTCTCTGTCTGAGACACAAACCTTTGTTATCATTCCTTCTTTTTCTATTCTTAGCTGGCCTGCTGATGAAATCCTTTCTTCTATTCTTTTAGTACAGTTTTAATGTAATATAGATCATAAAATAATAAATCAGCCTTCTGAAACATGGAGTCAGATCCTCGTCTTTGCCCTCATCCTGAGATCCCTGTGAACACTGTCACAGTTGGCTTCTGGGTTTTTTTTTTTTTTTTTTTTTAATTAGGAAAACAGCTGTAGCGCCATAATTGGGACAGTCTCTTGCCATCAGAACCAAAGTATCTTGAAGCTCCTTATTGCTTTGGGCATTGGGATGAGCTGGCTGTGAGAGGAGAGTGGGGCTGATTTTTAGGACAGTGATTTCAAACCAGGTGTTTGTAGCCCTTCCTCTCTCCTCTTCCCAAGTGTAATCGCTTCAAAGCCACACAGTTCCCAGGAATCACAAAACATTTTTCCCTCTCCTCTGGGCATTGGTAGGTTAGAGAAGGGTGAGGTTGCAAACTGGGGACAAAAAGGAGGTGGCAGAGCAGTGTGAAGGGCACAGAGGGATGAGCTGTTCCACAGCTCCACCAGAGCAGCAACAGGGCAGGAATTCCAATATTCTTTCCAATTTATTTTTTCTCTGTCCCTGAACTCACAGCTGAATCCAAAAAGCTATTAAGGAACCACTTGAAGATTTGCTCTGCCCTGGAGGGCTGGGAATAGCTTCTTGGAGGGTCCTGTGCTGTAAAATATCTGTGATTCAGCTGATTGATCAATAATTTAACCAAGTGATTAAACTGAGGCTGTAGTAAGCAGAAAAAACTGATTGGACAAAACAGAAGATACCTTAAATTAGGAAGAAAGGTGAACACTGATTTTTTGTGTGTGTGTGCACATTAAATGAATAGGATTTTTAAACTGTCTCCAGAAGAGGCATTTTACTGGGCTGGTATTTGGGAAGAAGATAGCCCAGAATATCAGCATTCTATTACCTCAATATCTATGATAATGAAAGATGCCTGCACTTACAGGGACAAGTGGAGCATGAAATAGTGCAGGGTGTCCATGGTGGGAAGATGGAAAAATGTTCAGGAAAAAGCAAATTGGCAGGAAATTATAAACTTGGCATTGATGGCCATTGATAACTTGATGACCTCAGGTAACTTCCACATCAGCTCAGTCCCACTGAGGACCACAGAATGTGGTGAGGACAAGGGGGGATGGATTTAGGCTGAAAGAGGAGAGGCTTAAATGGGATATTGGGCAGGAATTCCTCCCTGTGAGGGTGTTGAGGCCCTGGAACAGGGTGCCCAGAGCAGCTGTGGCTGCCCCTGGATCCCTGGCAGTGCCCAAGGGTTGGACATTGAGACTGGGAACAGCCTGGGACAGTGGGAGGTGTCCCTGCCATGGAACAAAATGAGCTTTAAGGTCCCTCCCAACTCAAAGCACTCTGTGATTCAAAGTTTGGGTGAGCTGGTTTTAACTAAGCTTGCCTGATGTTAAGTGGGGATTTTGTCCTGGGGTTCCTGGGCAGCACTGGGGGCTGTGACCCAGCCCAGGGCTCTGCTCAGGGCAGGAGGGGCTGGAGGTCACCAGGCACAAGGGAGGGGATGGGGAAGGGGGGATTTCACTGCCAGTTGTTGGGGTGAGGCCTGTGCCCTCTCAGGGCCCTGGTCCAGCCTCAGTCCCTCGGAGTGCCTCCCCTAGGAGCCCATTAACTGTAAACTGTAATTAAAAAGAAGCGACCGTGACTTCAAACAGCCTCCTAAGTGCCATTTTCTGTACAAAACAATGGCAAATACCTCGAGATAAGAGAAGGCTTAGTGCATTTTAATATCTTTATGATGAATAAATCATCTCCTTTGTAAGGTTAATGAAAGCAGATGGATGTGAGTGCTGGAATGCAGTTGCTCATTAGGAATTCCCTTCCAAAGTGTGTCCCTGGGCAGTCCTGAGGAAACACTCCCTGAGGAGCTGTGGTGTGAAGTGATGATGCTGAATGCATGAGGAACAGCAGCCTTTGCCAAATATTTACTGAACTGCACTTAAATCCCATTCACATCTCACCTTTCTTCTCACTGCAGGGAGGAAGGGCTGCAGTGCCACAAACACTCAAAAAGGGCACACAGTTAAGAGTGTTTGCTGTTAGTGAGACTTGCCATTGAAATAAGGGCAAGTATTCCTAGCACAGAGCAGAATTCTGCTTTTGCGGACACTTTTGTCTGTTGTGCTGATGCTAAGTGGGTATTTTGATATGTCAAGTGATAAGCACAGCAGAGTTTGCTATTGCTGCTTTTTATAGTTTGATAAAGGATGTTCCTCACTCTTAAAAAGGCACTGTGCAGCAAAAATTCATTCAATTTGTGTGCTGTAAGCTGGCTTAGAAACAACTTCAGGAACTGGCTAAAAACCAAGCCAGAATTTATTTATTTGAAGTGTCTTGTTCTTTCTCCCTATTTCTCATTAGATGTTAACATTAAGTAAAAATTTTGCATCTTCCAAGTGACTCTGGAGGCTCAGATGGCCACTGGCAAGCAGCAAGCAGCTCTGGGTATCTGCAGCCTAAAAATGAAGGGATTTGTAAGTGCCTAAGAAAATCTCTTCAAAAACAAATCCCTGGGGTCATCATATGAATACCTAGGAGTGTACAGCTTTAGCTGGGTTAGATATGCTGAACATAGATATATAAAATATGTTCTATGTGTTATTAGATAATAAAACAATGTCTGTTTATTGCTGAATTAATAGCATTTTATTAAAATGTCTCTTCCCCCTTGCTGTACCTTGGCTGGAAGCTCGTTGTCCCTTTTCAGTCCCTGTTCCTGTGATTAGTTATGAGGGATCAGCTGGATGTGCAGGCTGAAAACCTGCCCTGACTGCTCCTCTCTGTGCTTGAAATGGTCTCTGATTTTTCTGATGGTTTGTTATTAGAAATACCCAGCAGCTGTGCTGGGGCAGGAGCCCAGCTTGTTCTGGTTAATCAGGTTTTGTCACATCTGCCTTGTGGGACTCCTGTGCTTAAAGCTCCTGGCTGCTCACTGAGTTCTCCTTGGGGGGCTGTGGTGGGTTTGGGAAAGCAGGAATGCTTTGGAGGGAGAGCAGAGTGATTTCTGGAGGGACAGCAGAGTGATTTCTAGGTGCTTTGGAGGTACAGCAGAATGATTTCTCACCAGTATTGTTCTGGGCTTTCTGCTTGTTTTGAGCAATGAGCTGGAGTACGATGCAAGCCCTTCTTCCCTGACGTGGCTCAAGTTACTGTGTCAGTACTGCTCTGAGGATTTCAGAAACCTGTCCCAAGGGTCTGTAAGAGCTGTGGCAGGTCACAGTTCTGTCCCCATCACTGATTTCCTTCTGGTCTCACTTAAGGCTGGAGGTGCAGCTTTTCTGTTTCCCTTTTCCTCCCCCCAGCACTGACTTTGCTGTGAATCAGTTTCTCCTGTGTGCCATCCCTAAGTGTCTGTCCCCAAGCACACATGGGTGACTCCTCAGGCTCCTCATTAACTAAAACACCTCCAGAGATGGCTGCAGTCCCTTTCAGCTTGGCAGGGCCCATTTTCAGGGTGCTGCCTGTACACAGGCTCAGCCCAGAGAAGCCGTGGCTGAAGTTTATCCTGGTGTTGGAGCAATGTCCTGATTCGTGCAGGGCTCTGCAGGGCCAGGAGCTGCACTCAGGGATCCTTGTGGGCCCTTTCCAGGATATCCCGTGGTTTTACACTCCATAATTCCCTCCTTTTGCTGGGGATGAGCTGTGGGAAGGGAGAACACCAGGGAGGGTTATGCTGGGCACAGATGGGGCAGGGCAGGGAATCTCACTTTCTTCTTTTCCTAGGGATTGTGTTTGGATAAAGAGTTCCATTCCCTGTTGAAGGTTGTGGGGTTTCTGCCACACAAATGATCACTCTGAGCTTTTCCTTCCTCCTTGGCATGTTTGTGACACTGGCTGCAGGCTTGTGTTGCACTTTTCCATCCAAGTGGTTTATACTAAGGGAAAAAATAGAAGCAAGTTCCCAATAAATAGAACTGAAAATATTTTTAGAAGCTTGCTGCTTGATCAAGTAACAAGCCTCATGCTCCTCACCTTCTGATGAATAATGAAACAATGCCATGGAAAGGGGGTTATCCAGCACTGCAATCTGCCCCCATTTCCCTGGCTCTTGTGTGATAGCTGCTAATTAATAACAACGCGTTTTGAAGCTGGCAGTTGTGAGATTTTGGAGATCTGGAATGAATATTGACCACTTACATTCAGAAATCATTAAATAAGCATTTCTTGTTGCTTTTCAGGAAGCAATTCTCAGAATTGTTTCCTGAGTCATCATCCCAGACTGGCTTGGGATCAAATGTCGCCTTGCAACCCCTCTGCCACGGGCAGGACACCAGGCTGCTCAGGGCACAGTGGTACATTTGAGGTTTTTGTAGATTATTTTAGTGCAGAGAGCTCCTGATTTTCCCTTTAGTGAGAGATCCTCGTTGTGGAAGTGCCTTGGCTGCCCTCCCTGGGGTGGGTTTGGGAAAAGCTCCCCCAATGTGAGTCCTGCCAGGAGCTGGGCTGGCTCTGGAGGCAGAGTTGAGCTGTCTCTGAGTAATTTTCCATTTGCATTGCTTACACTGCTTATTAAACCCCAGCTCTCCAGTGTAAGTGGGTAATAATGGCTTTAGTTAACGAGGACTTGTTTGTGAATAATTAATTCCCATCTCAGAACCCCAGAGATCTCTGCTCAGTCGATAATGATGATGCTGCTGCTGGTGCCCTGTTACATAACTGGGTTTGGGAGGGGGAAATGTGTTCGTTCCTTGGTGAAGGACCTGGTTCAGTGCAAGCTCCTGCTTGTAGCAACACAGATCTGTTGCTTTGAAAAGTCTGGAAACGTCACAACAGAGCAGCTCCCACTTTGAAATGCTGAGTGCATGGGGGGGAGCTGATACTGGAATATGTGAAATGGCTTTTTGGTGTCATTTTGTACAAGGGCTGTGCCAGCCCTTTTCCTCTGCTTTGTCCCATTTTCTGCAAAGTGAAAGGAATTGCTGTTGTAGCCATGGGGGGTGGGCTGGGATTTGGGAATGATATGGGTGGGATGTCGTGGTGTTAGAGAATGGTTTTGATGCTTTAGGTACTTCCTTACAGAACTGGATGAATCACATATTTTTATTTTCACTTATTAAGATTCCTAATTAGTCTCAAAAAATATTTTTCCTTTAATATTCATGTGGTGGAACTATCAATGGACTGTTTTGGGGTTTTTTTTAGCACCATTTATTGTATTTTTCTTTTCAAGAAATTATGGTCATGATACTGAAGCTGAGCATGGTGCATGAAGAGCCCCAAAGTTGCTGTACTTTGTGTAGGAAATAGAAGTTATTAGTCATGTGGAGCAGCTAGCAAACAGTAGAATGAAAATTTTAAGTCTTAATGTTACCACTTTCATTATGAATACAAGAATGCTAGTAATAATGCTTTAAATTATATCTAAAGGTCCTGTGTTTTGAAGTGAAGGAACAGCAGTAATTCTGTAGGAAAAGCTGTTACCTGAAATGTGTTTACTGTACTTTCAATAAGATTAAGAAAATGAAAGTATGCCAGAAATTGTGTAAGCAAACTAATACTCAAGGCTCAGATGTCTTCAATAACCTTTCAATTTTCTCTGTTGCCTTTGTTTAAATCATATTTTTAAGCAATAAAACCTGGGTAAACACTTCTAATGTGGTTTGCAGGACTCTTTCCATAACATATGACAGTAAAAAATGTGGCCAACACCAAAATCTGCACTATAGCTAAGGAATAAGCTTAAAAGTCATTTTCTTTCTGATGGAGATGCAATTTCCAGGTCCATTCATGGGCTGCTGTCTGCTGAAATTCCCTTTTCTTTCTGGGAATACAAGAGAATCAGTGTTGCCCTTGGTGAAATCTCCCTTATTTGCTGGTTTTTACCTGCCCAGGTGGGGCTGCTCTGCCTCCTGCTTTTCACAGAGCTGTTCAGACATGTGCAAAACTTGAATTTACAGCAAAGCATTCAGTGCTGAGTGTCCATGGAGCCATCTGTGGTGGTGTTCCATGGTCCCCAGGACAGGGGAAGAGATGAGAGTCTTGACTCCATGTTTCAGAAGGCTGATTTATTATTTTTTGATACATCTTATATTAAAAGAAAATTATATACTAAAACTATACTAAAGAAAGAGAGGGGAGACAGAAAGCAAGCAAAGAAAGGAATGGAATCAATAATAAAATTTTGTGACTGCTTACAGCCTTGACACAGGTGGCTGTCATTGGTCATCAAGTAAAAACAATTAATATGCTGGGTAAACAATTCTCCAAATCACATTCCAAAGCAGCAAAACATGGAGAAGCTTCTCTCAGGAGAAAAGATCCTAGCAAAAGGATTTTCCAGAAAATTTGTCAGTGACAGACATCCTGCACACAAACTGTGCAGTGTCGCAGACAACTTTTATGAAAAATCCTTTCTTTAGGATTTTTCCTCCTGAGAAGCTGGGAGGCCTCAGGAACAAAATGTAAACAATGGTTATCTGCTGCTGTGGAATGCAACAGGTGCATCTGGGATTGGTCTCATGTGGTTGTTTGTAATTAATGGCCAATCACAGTCAGCTGGCTCAGACTCTCTGAGACACAAGCCTTTGTTATCATTCCTATCTATTCTTAGCTGGCCTTCCGATGAAACTTTTTCTTCTATTCTTTAGTATAGTTTTCATGTAATATATATAATAAAAGAATAAATCCAGTCTTCTGAAACATGGAGTCAGATCCTCATCTCTTCCCCAATCCCAGAACCCCTGTGAGCACGGTCACACATGGGCTCACCCCAGGGCCAGGGTCAGAGACCGCTGGGGTGGGTTTGGTTGGGTTTGGAGGGGCTGATGGGGTCTGGAAGTGCTGACTGAACTGCTCCAGGTCTGATTTAACCCTCCAGTCCTGGCTGGGCTGAGCTCTCCTGCAAGGAGGGAGCTGCTCACTGAGGGATCCTTGGGAGGGCTGATGGATAATTTAATGCAGCCCTGGTTACTTGAAATGCATCGATCTTTAAAAGCCCTGTGTCATCACAAAAGTGAGCTGGATGAGGTAGCTGTGCCTGTGCTTGGGTTTGTGAGGTGGAAATGCATTGGGGATGCTGGGGAGGACTTGCTGCTCCTTTTGGAAATGAGTTGTTAATTGTTAGTGTGGCACAAACTTCACTGGCTCTCATCAAGCCATGAGGCAAGAAGAGTTTTGCTTCCATTTTTACACACAAATGTAAAAAAAAAAAGTGAAACACTGCATTTCTTTATCTGTGATGGAGTTGTTCAAGCACTGCCTTGAGCTTGTGCCAATGAGATGATGGATGGAATGGGATAAAAGTGAAATTAGGCCAAGCATCTCCTGCTTCAGGAGGCAAACACTGGAGGAGGGCAGAGCTGCCATGCTCCTGAAGGATTTGATTTCCTTGGGCTTCTGGGAATCCCAGATCCAAGAAGGGATTGAAATATCTGAGGGATCTGAGGGCTGGTATGGACTTACACTGAGATTACTCCACAGATGTGTCTGAGATGATTGAAGTTCCAACCTGGCAGTGGTGCTTAAAAACCAGAACCTGAGAGTCCCTGCCAGGGAAACAGGGCTGGAGTCCCCAGCAAGGAGAAGAGAAAGTGCCATAAGTGGCATTTTCTCCTTTTTGAGCCTTTAAAATGTGTTATCAAAGCTGTGTGCTCTGCAGGAAGCCTGGTGTGTCAAACTGGCTGAGCCCTGGCAAGTGCTGGAGCTCAAGGCAGGATCTGAGAGCTCAGGGCAGCACTGAGGGCTGGGCAGTGCAGTGGGAAGGCAGAGTTCTGCTTGGCAGAAATCAGCCACTTTATGTGCCAGGAAATTGTTCTGTTCCCCTTCCTCCTCATTCTCCTCCTTCAAATTAATACTAAAACTGGGAGAAAAAGCTTCTAACTTAGGTTTTCTATTTGCTGTTTTTGTTTTTTCTTTGTTGATGGGTTGGTTTTGTGTGGGCTTTTTGGTTTTATTTTTTTAATTAGAAAAAGCAGCAAAACCCTCATGGCTGAGGTTGAGTTTGGTGTGGTCTGGGTGGCACCAGCATCTTTGCCTTTCTGCCAGATTCCCTGGAGATTCTGAGTCCTGTGCCAGCAGCATCCCTGCACTGAGCATTCCCACCCAGCTGTGCCATTGCTCCCCTCCAGAAGTCCTGCAGTGTCATAAGAAACCCTTCACTCACTTGAAACACAAAACTATAATCATTGGAAGTAATTTTTCTGTTTCCTCTATAGAATGATTTGGTTTAATTTTTAGTTTTTGCTGCTTTTGCTTTAGTTGTGTAGCTCAGCTCCTCTTGCCCCTGTGTCACCATTCACCTGACATTGAGGGTTGTAGGAGATCTCTCATTGACCTGCTGGAAACTGGAGGAGGCTGTTTAATTATGCATGAGCAGTCTGCTGCCGGCCTGAGTGAGGGATTCTTCATTGGTGGGGATGGAAGGGATGTTTTAAAGGCTCTTATTCCAGTTTGCAGCCCAGCACCACAAATCTATCCTGTTCCTGATGGGCACTGGAGTTTGGTGTGACCAAAGTGATTCAGGCACACCTGGGGCTGTCAGATCCCGTGGTCATGGGGGGGATGCTCTGGGATGGGACCCCAATGCAGAGCCCTGATATCGTTATCACTGCTTTTAGTGAAGGGGTGCGACCACCATCAGACTAGAAATGATTTATTGCTCAGACAAACATCAGTCTCAGGGGCTGTGAGATTTTAGAGGAGCAGGCACTGGGCCATAGCTCAAGAGCAGTCACAAGTTCTTTGTTACAAGGCAATACAGAACTTTCTAATCCAATTAATTGATGCTACAAGGTTTATTTTGCTTTTCTAACTTATCACCTTTATTTAATTTTGCTGCACTGCAGGTACTTTCATCTAATGAGCTTCTGTCTCACATCTACACATATACTTTTATTATAACTTTTAAATTCTTAAATAATTCTTATTATAACTTAAAATTATTACTCTATACTGTTACATTGCTGCACTACAAACCCTTCACCATCTTATCAGTACAATTTCTCACTTACTTAAGGTGTCACAGACATATTTTATGAAAAATCTTTTCCTTAAGATCTTTTCTCCTCAGAAGCTGGGAGGCCTCAGGAACAAAATCAATGTAAACATTGATTATCTGTTGCTGTGGAATGCAACTGGTGCATCTGGGATTGGTCTCAGGTGGTTGTTTCTAATTAATGGCCAATCACAGTCGGCTCGAACTGTCTCAGTCAGTCACAAACCTTTGTTATCATTCTTTCTTATTCTATTCTTAGCCAGCCTTCTGATGAAATCCTTTCTTCTATTCTTTTAGTATAGTTTTAATATAATATATATAATAAAATAATAAATCCAGCTTTCTGAAACATGGAGTCAGATCCTCATCTCTTCCCTCAACCTGAGACTCCTGTGAACACCATCACACTTAAGGCATACGCTTTCTTACAACTATAGAAATATAAGTTTACAATTTTCTGCTTAATATCTGTGTACTGTATTTGTACATCAATCCAAGCTTCTTCCAAGGCTGCAAATCAAACCCTTCCATGTCTGTGGCAGGTTTTGTTTTGCTGATTTCCACACCCTGAGAAGGGGAAATGACCCTTCAGCTGTGTGGTTGCTGGGTGCCGTCTCCCAGTGTCCAGCAGCCAGACTCCAGCTGTTCCACCCACGGGTGCCTCAGGGAAGGGGCTGAGCCCAGGGAGGCTGAAAAACTCCAGCAGCCTTGCAGGGTTTGTGTCTGAGCACAGACATCCCACAGGATGGGAGCCAGCCTTTCCCAGGATTGAGGGGCTGTCTTGGTTTGGAAAGACAGGTCTGTGCTAAGGAAGGCAGGAGCCTCCCCTGAAATGGAAAATGTAAACCTCCTCTCTCCAAATTACTATAAATTGAAATTAAGAGGGGGCTCTCGTGCAAAGATATGGGAGCAGGAATAACAGTTCTTTATTAGGGAAGAAAATAAAAATAAAATCAACAATGCAGTAAAACAAAACAACACTGCCAGAGTCAGAGCATGCCCTGACCCCCTGTGGGTCAGGGAGGTGTCCCAGCCCCATCCCAGGGGGGCTCAGCCCTCCTGCAGTGCCAGCTGTGGCTCTGCTGCAGCAGGGATCCTGCACAAGGGGGGAGTTTTCTTCTGAAGATCCAGGGGAAGAGGCATCTGCTCCTCTGGGATTCCCATGGAAAGATGTTCCAAAATCTCATATTGCATCCAGGTAGGAATGCTTGGCTCCTCCCCTGGGTGGAGCTTCTCCCCATGGGATGATGGAATTTTATCAGCCCTGCAGGGACACTCACTGGCCCATTAACAGAAAATATCTCCTGGAAGGAGGATGGGTTTGTGGGAGAGATAAAGAGAACTGCCCAATGAACAGAAGATACCTGCCCCACCTCTGACAGATGGCAAATAGAATACACATTGCCTTGCAGTCTGGGACAGGGGCAGCTCAGGAGCTCTCCTCACGTGCTGCTCTGTTCCTTGCAGCAAATCTCCTCTCAGGGATGTTCTCCATCCTCCTCAGGTTGTCTCAGCACTTTGTGAAGATGCCAGATCTCTCAGGACAGGCCTCACGGCACGTTCTGCCCTCCCCTGGGGTTTGCCCTCTGAAGATGGGTGGTGTGGCAGCGTTCCCCTGAGGAAAGCCATGGGGTGCTGGGGCTGCTCTGCACTCCAGAGCTTTGGGAGTCTGTTCTGACACAGGGCTGAGGTCCAGGAGGACAGGGGACCATTGGAGTGGTCCATGTCCCATGGGGAATGAGCCAAACCCAGCTAAAGAGCAGGACACAGATGCAGGAAGAGCTGGAGGCAGTTCCATGGAAGGGTTTGGGTAGGAAGGGACCTCAAAGCCCCTCCAGTGCCACCCCTGCCATGGCAGGGACACCTCCCACTGTCCCAGGCTGCTCCAAGCCCCAGTGTCCAGCCTGGCCTTGGGCACCGCCAGGGATCCAGGGGCAGCCACAGCTGCTCTGGGCACCCTGTGCCAGGGCCTGCCCACCTTGGAGTGGAGCATTTATGACTACAAATCCTCCAATAGCACCAGTGATAAACTGTGCTTTGGGGTTGTTCTTTTTTCAGATGGGAAGAATGAATTAAAAACTTGTCAGCTCCACAAGGATACAGAATCTCTGAAGGAGCAGGAGCTGATTGCAGCAGTGCTGGGTTTGTACCCTGTGGTTTGTAGCACTGTTCCCTGCTCTGCTCAAAATGATGATTATAAAGTAGAGCTCTTGAAATTACACCATTCTGTTCCATTAGTCATCATTTTTTGCACTGGATATCATTCATATATTTGCCCTCTTCAGCTGATACTTTCCTCTGAGAAGTTTAATTTTCTAGAAAACAACCTAAGTACATATTTAAGGAAAACAGGCTGTATTTATGTGTTAGGGTTTCAGCTGCTGCAGCATTTTTTTCTCACATTTAGGCACGTTAGTAGGAGAAATGGTCCCTGCAGCTAAAAAAACCACAGCAAATGAACTCAGTGATGTTGAATGGTGGCACAAACTGATATTTCATGTGCTGTTTGTGGTGCTTGAGAAGCTGTTCCAGACATGGTTAATGCTCCAGGCTGGGCTTGTTAGCACAGGGCTGGGGAGTGTGGGGTGTTAATGAGTGACCTGCTGTGTGTGCAGCACAACGTGGACATCACCACCTGCTCATGGCATTAAAATGAGCGTTGACCTTTATTATAATACAGATTTTAATGGTACAACACTGAAACTGCTCTGAGTTCCAAGGGATTGTGCAGAGAACGTGTTCTCCCTCCCTGAGACACGGCTTTAATGGGCTTCAGCAAGAGAGAGACTTGGCAACCAAATGATTTCCCTGTCTCACATCAGCCAAGGGGAAGGTTGTGCAGAATGACCCAGCAGCCCTGGGAGCTGCTGTGCACAGCTGAGAATGTAAAGGATGTGGCTGAGAGAAGTTGGTTGTAAAAGCAGAAAAGGTGAAGGTTTTATGGAGATGATATTTAGATGTAGGCAGGGCAAAACCCTGTGTAGGGTTCAGCAGAACATTTCTTGACTTTCCTATGCAAAATAGATTTTATTTCTGGGTATCTCAATCTTAATGCACAAAAGTAACGTTCCTGTAACTATGTAAAATGAGTAACACTTGGGACTGAATGCAGAAATTACAAAAATCCCCCATATTTTTCTCTCCTATGTTAAATTTAACTATTCCTGGTCTTTGCAAAGGCCTCATTGATCTTTGCAGAGGATGAGATACAAAATTCACCATTGATCTTCTGGGATTGTGCAATTCTCAGCTGCCTGGATGGTTCTTAATTAAATACAGAAATTGTCTTTAATTCTCTTAAATTGTTCTGTGCTGCTACTATCAGGTGTTGAGCAGCTCCTAAATTTCTCTTATGGTGAATAAATGGGCTGATTTCCAGGAGCCAAGTGCTGTAAATCCCACTGCCATGAATCTTCCATCCATCCAGAGGAGGAGCTTCTGAGCTCAGAGGATCTGAAGGATTTTGAGAAGCTCTGGGAATGAGTCATTTTAAGATTACAGGGGCTTGGAGCTCCAGATTCCTTCAGTTTTACTGCTTTTCTTTAGTCCTGTGCACCACTGCCCAAAGAAATATATGGAAATGTTAATTTTGAGGCTGAAAATGGGTAGACAAAACCCCAGCAATCTAAATGCAAAAAAATCAGTAGGGTAATTTTAGGATGAAGAAAAACATTGAGATATCAAACTCATGCAAGGTAGGAGAAGTGTTTTTTTGCTCTGTTTTTTGCTGATAGCAAATATAAAAAATTTCTGAGGACTTTTCCTGCAGCTCTTGTCCAGCAGCCTCATCTACCTGCTGCTTATAACTGGGATTAGCGTCGCAATAACCTGGAATGTTACTGGGAGAAGTCTCCCTCTCTCCCATCCTTCAACAAAGGAAAACAAAGAAAAGAATTAAATATTTAAATTCTCTTTCTTGCTGTTGAACATAAGAAAAATGATATTTTAAAAAAAAATCAATGAAATTTTCCCAAGAATGCTTTTTCTCTCATATTCACAGACATTTAAAATGTGAGAGAACGTTCAGGTTTTGCTCGTGGGAAATACTCTGGGTGCTGTTGGGGAAAATCTGTGTTTCTCCTGCCTCTGTCACATCTTCCTGTGTTTTCTCAGAGCCACCTGAGCACTGTGAACGTGGGTTTGTAGATAGTCTATCAATGAAACAAGAAAAACATTCCTCCCTGTGGATGCAGCAGTCTGTAGTGCTGGGAAGTGCAATCCTTTGATGGAGAAAGCAGCCAGGGTATTTTCCTTAGGAAGTGAGGCTTGTTTGATTGAGTCCCTGTGCCCTGGAGTGTCTGTATTAAATTAGAGGATGGAATTTGCAATTTTTGCCACTGATAGGCAGGATCAGCTCTGTGGACTTGCATGGACATTGCCAAATCTGTTAAAATAATTGTGTGGGGCTTGAATGGCTTTGCTGAATTAGTTCTGCTTTCATGGGGGCAATTCCTGAGCCACTGGGACCAGGATGTGGCCCTTGATGCTGACCTGCCTGGGTGTGACTTTGAGATTGTTGTTAAGGGGAGTGGGATTCATTCAGGTGTTCTGAAACTGTTGGGTGCCACAGGGATCACCTGGATGTGTTTTGGGCTCCTCTGAGCAGTGATAACAGCATCACTGCTTGTGGTCCAGGTGAAGCCTCAGACCTCCAAGGACCTTCTGCTTTTCAGCTGCAAAATTCATATTTCTATGTAGAAAGTTTGAGGAATGGTGCCAGAGCTTGCCTGTGTGTGAGGCAGAAGTGGGGCTGTGATTGCAGGGAGATCCTGCATTCCTGGTGTGATCTATGAGGAAAATCAGTGATCCTTGGAGCAGCTGGCTGGGATCAGGGTTTTTGTGGCAGGAGCAGCCTGCCCTGCTGGACTCTGAATGTCTGTGAAAGGCTGCTGAGAGCAACCTTGAGGCTGGAACAATATATTTGTGTCTCTTTGGGACACAACTGAGCCGAGCAAACAGCAGCAATGTGATTTGCAAGGAAGGCTCCTCCTGCTGAGGGATGTGTGGAAGAGCACACCTGGCATCTGCTCCTGCTGGGAGAGCTCCTGGGAAACTGGAGTGTCCTCGTTTAGGGCAAATTTGGGAGAGAATCTCAAAAGGGGGCCCCTCTAGAAAGCAAACGCACATGGCCCCTCCCTCCAACCGGTTTGGGAAGAATTCCTCAGAGACAAGTGGAAAGAACCTGTTTATTTAACAGGCACAGCACCCCCCAGCACACAAAATGAACAATACCCGATGACACCGCTCTGGGAAAGATGACAAAATCAGAAAGTCTCTCTCAGGGGTGGTCGCTCTGTCCTCAGTCCCTCCGGCACCGGGGCAGCTGCTGCCCAGAGTAGGCCCCGCTAGGCCACAAGGTGCAAACTCTCGGTGTTCCCAGGTCCCAGTCCCGAGCAGGTTCAAGTTGGTTCAAAAAAGGAAAGAAGAAACAGTCCAGGAAGAAATGTGGACTGTTTAGCTGAAGTAGCTAATGAGCAGAAGCAAGAGCAAGCAGGAGCAGAGCAGAAGCAAGAGAGCAAAGCAAAAAGCAAAAGCAAAAAAGCAAAAGCAGCACCATGTACTGCCCTGTCTCTGTGTCCCGCCAGGCTGATAAGAAACCAAAACAAAACTTCCACTCTTCAGAGCCAGTCTTGAAGGCACAGAACGTAATAGCCAGCATGAACAGACCAGATGAATGGGGATACAAGCATCATAACGTCACCCTGGGACATGGGGAGGAGGAGCTGGGGTTCCTGCAGGGTGAAGGGATTCCCTCAGCAGTGCTGGGTCAGGCTGAGTCTCTCCTGGACAGGGCAGGAGCTGCTGCATCTCTGGTGCATTCCAGGGCTTCTGTTCCCCTGTGCCAGGAGGATTTGAGGCTGAATGTGAGCACAGGGGCTGTTACTGTGATGCTTCAGCCTTAAAAGCTGCTGCTTCACCTCAGAGAGGCTTTAAACTCTCCCTTCTCCATTTTGCTCGAAGAGGAAGATGCAATTCTGGTGTTTTTCCTGGATTAACCCCAAAAGCCATATCCCCTTTCCCAGGCTGCCTTCTGTGGGTGTCTCATGAGCATTTCCCACTGGTGACCAAACCCTTGGCTCTGGGAATGGGCTGAGGTTAGAGTGGCCTTCTCTTTGTTGGAGAGAGCTGTGTAATGGACACCTTTGCCACCTGTATCCTCCCAATTCCTCTGGAAAGTCCTTTTGCCAAGGGCCCCTCAGTGCTGCTCTGGGATGAGGCTCCTCAAAGGAGGTGTCTCCTGCCAGGCTGGTTTTGCTGGCAGCCCTCTCCAAATGGGAGCAGCTTCTGGGGAGGAGGGGTGGCAATGCTGGGAGGGCCCCATGGTGCATCTGACTCCATGGGTATCAGAAGGCTAATTAATGACTTCATTATACTAGATTATTCTATACATCTATAACTGAGCCTACCAAGCACTCAACCCTGCACACAACTGCTCTGAATCTCATGACTGTCCCCTGACACACACACACACCTGGCCCTGACAGGCCAAGGAAACAAAACACCCTCACTTTTGGTAAACAATCTCCACATTGCATTCTGCTTTTGCACAAACACAGGCACAGCAAATGATAAGAATTGTGTTTTCTTTCTCTGATGTTCAGAGAATGTGAAACCCAGGAATATTCTCGGGAAGAATTGTGCCTTGGTTTTCTCTATGAGGAGAAATGTGGGGCTACAGAAGGGCAGCTGCTTCCTCAGTGCAAACCATCAGGAGTATTTGGTCTTCCTGAGAGGGAACAGGAGGGAATTTAGTGTTCCTGGGCTGTGGCTCAGCGATGCTCAGTGGGGTCTGGGAGCCATCCCATCAGTCTGGGCTGGTCACTGTGCACAGGGCAGGCTCTGGGGAGGTCCCACCACTCCTGTGGCTGCTTCCCAGGAGCTGCTCCTGGTTCCTGAGCTGGGATGAGCTCCCGTGGCAGAGGTTCTGCTCAGTAATTTCCATCTTTAGCAATGAGGGAGAGCAGATCAGGAAGAGTCATTAGCTCTGAGCAGCATTCAGGGGAGGCTTAGGGGATTAAGAGTGCGTGGCAGGAAGAGCTCAGGGAGCTGAATCCAGCAGGGCTGAATCCAGCAGGGCTGAGAGCTGCCCTGGGGGACCCGGGATCAGCAGAGCTGTCCTTGGGCAGCACTTGGAGCTGCCCAGCCTGGGGAGGGACCCTGCTTCCAATGGGCCCAGTCCTGGGGCATCCTGGTCTCCAGGTGCTTCATTCAGGCTGGCTCAGACTCATCACCACTGATGGTTCTTCACTGGACAAGATATATATTTATATATATATAAATATATATAAATACATGCAAACACACATATATATATACACATATATACACATATAAATACATATATATGTATACAATATATATACATATAAATGTATTTATATATATATATATATATATATATATTAGAATTCCTGAAGTGGAAGGGATCCACAAGAAGTCCATTTTATAATTTTATAAAATTTTATAATTTTATCTTGGCTTCAAACCAGAGGGACAGCTCCACAAGGGAATTCTGTTCACAGCTGTGTTTGTCACATTGCAGTGAAGCTCCTTGGCCCAGCAGCTCTGTGTTTCTGCAAGGCCAAGGGCCCTGATGGGATCCAGCATGAAGGATTGCTTTGGGGTTGCTGGGGTTTCAGTTTCTGGCACTGAAGGGAGGTGTTCTGGTGCAGTATCCTGGCGTGGATTATCTTGGATTATGTGACCCTGCAGCAGAGGTCTTTGTCAGAGCTCACAATGAAACCCCAAGCTGCAGGAACAGCAGAATCACAGGGGGCTTTGCCAGCTTTAATGGTTCTAGGATAGAGCCCAACCATTCCCCCAGCACTGCCAAGGCCACCACTGCCCCTTGTCCCCAGGTGCCACATCTCCATCCATGGCTTTGGACACCTGCAGGGACAGGGATTCCCCCTGCCCTGGGCAGTTCCAGCCAGGTGATATGTCACAGATGTCTTTTATGAAAAATCCTTTCCTTAGGATTTTTTCCTCCTGAGAAGCTGGGAGGCCTCAGGAACAAAATGTAAACATTGATTATCTGCTGCTGTGGAATGCAACAGGTGCATCTGGGATTGGTCTCATGTGGTTGTTTCTAAGTAATGGCCAATCACACTCAGCTGGCTTGGACAGAGAGTCGAGCCACAAACCTTTGTTGTCATTCCTTCCTATTCTATTCTTAGCCAGCCTTCTGATGAAATCCTTTCTTCTATTCTTTTAGTATAGTTTTAATGTAATATATATCATAAAATAATAAATCAGCCTTCTGAACCATGGAGTCAGATCCTGGTCTCTTCCCTCATCCTGAGACCCCTGTGAACACAGTCACAGTGAGGATGCTGAGCCTTTGCAGCCTGTGTCACTGTGCTGTGCTGCTGCACCCTCTCCTCCCCTGCCACCAGGGTTGCATCTCAGCCTCTCCTCCTGGGCTGCAGATATTTTTTACCAGGGTCATTCTGTTTCTTTGCTGCAGGATATGTCTGCACACATTTCTGCCTCTTTGCCAAGCAGTTTTAGCTTTAGAGGCCTGAAAATGGGTCAGCTCACAGCTGTGCCATGGAGTATCTAAAGCCTCTGGTATTACAGCCTGGTCACAGTATTTATTTACTTTTTAGCCATGCTGGCAAATATACAGATATTTTCTGCAAAAGTAGGTGCATGAAGATTTCATGCAAACACATAATTCCTGTGTGTGTTCAAATCCCTTGGTGAGCTGGGACCCTCACCCTGACTTGGTGCTGCAGCCCCAAATTCTGTGGCTCATTTCAAAGCCAGGAGAGATTTAGTGCAGGGGAATGAGCCATGCCCTGTCTGCATGGCCCACTGCATAAACCAGGCCTTGGAGAAGCTTCAGACCCAGATCCACTGGGCTGAAACTGTCTGGCAGTTTCCATCCAGGGGACAGTCAATATTTTAAAAAGATAATACCTTGAATTAATCCTGTGAGTGCTTTGCCACCGGCACTGTGGATCTCTCTGCATGCTGTACCTGGCTTTATAAACACTGCTCTACTTAGCTTTATAAAATTGGGACAGGTTTTCCCCATCTTACCTGGGAGGAGAAGTCCAGGGGAAAGATTCTGGGATCCTTTATGGACACAGGGAAGCAGAGATTGGTGTCAGTTCAGGATGCCCAAGTTCCAACCTAGGAAAGAAGTGCTTGGTTCTGGAAGCCCCATGAGTCTTCCTCTCTAGTCTTCTTTGCCAAACCCAGATTTAATCTCAAAGTCACAGCAATCTGCATTTTTCCCTCAAGACTTATGCCAGAACATTTCCTCCAGGTAAAGATCAGGAGCACAGCTTACACTGAAAATGACAGTTTTGCCTAAAAGCAGCATAAATTGAATTACTTACCTCAATTTAGACTTCTAAAACTGTGGCCCAGCATCATCCTCATCCCTTTTTGCCTTCCCAAAAACAAGTTTGGGAAGGAGGAGACTTTGAGCATATCTGGATAATTTTTGTCTGAAATAAACTGCTTCAAACAAAGCTGTTGTCCTTTTGCAGAAGGATCAGAACTCTTTTGATAGAGACAAAAGCCTGTCCCTGGTTCATTTTATTCTCTCACCAGAGTGTTTGTTAACCCTGGTCACCTCCATCTCTCTTATAGCATGAAGTGCTGTTATTTCTCAGAAAACACTCAGGAGGGACTGAATGTTCTTCAGTTTACAAGGAGCTGCAAAGAGGTTCAAAGAAAATGTCTTGTCTGCTGTTCAAGAGGAAGGGTTTTATCCCATAAATAGCTAAATCAGAGAGAGGGTGATGCTGTGGTGGCAGGCTGGAGATTAAGGTTTGATTTCCTCTGTAATGAGACCTGCCTGGGTAACCTCCCATAAATGCAAAGCTTACAATAGCTCAGCATGCAGTGATTTAAAAGCATATTAATTAGAGCCTTTATTAATCTGCAAATGTTTCAGTTTTGATTGTACTTAGCAAACAAAGACTATTCTTTACAATAAGATTTTTGTACAACAAGACTTTTCTTTCTTTTTTTCCTTCTTTACAGTGGAGGCAACGTTCTCCTTTTGCTGCCGGGGGAATGCAGCGTGTGGGAATGGGATGGGCAGGGACTGAGCCCAGCAATTCCTGAACTGATCCCAGAAGTTCTGCCCTGGGCAGTGCCCAGAGAGCCTGTGGAGTCTCCTCCCTGGGATTCCCAGAGCTGTGAGGAGTAGGATTCCTTCAGCTCCCCAGGAAGATGCTGAGAGCTGGAGCCAGGCTCGGGGGTGTGTGCACACTGAGCACCCCGTTCATGTCACCTCCTCAGGGACAAACTGAACTAAACCCCCCTAGCAAATCCTGCACCAGTGAGCAGCAGCATTTCCCACTCCTGTCCTTGTCTCATGCTGCTGTTTTGAATGAAAAAGACAAAACACAGAGAGATTTGCATGTTCATCATTGTGGGTGTTCAGCAGCTGCTCTGGGATGTGCAGCTGGAAAAGGAGGGGTTTGCAGTGTCAGGTATTCTGGGTTTTCATCTACCAAAGTAGGTGAGGTAGGGGCTGAGCAGGATAAATAATTGAGCTCTCCTCATATAAATATAACAGCTGTGAGTGTTTGTTTGGAATGTCATAGAGAGCTGCAGAATATACATCAGAGGGAGAGAATTCTCAGTGGGATTAATCAAAATTCTGTTTACAGAGTAGTGACTTAGGTTGGAAATGTGTGTAAGTGGGACAAGTATCATGCTCTAAGTCTGTCTTAAGTGTTTAATACAATTATACTTTTACTGTGCTTTGTGTTATTAATGTATTATCCAGGTTCCTGTATTATCCAGACAGCATCCTTCCTCTGCCCTGGAGAATCCCAGCTGGACCAGGGCAGCAGGAGAGGCTGGGACCCCCCAGGGCAGGGACAGGGGGCTCTGCAGCCTTTGGGTGAGCTGAGCATCACAAGTGGGGCTGCTGTGAGCAGGCTGAGCTCCCCCACTCAGCCCCAGTTATTTATTGGTTTGTATTTCAAATTAGTGCCGGTCTTCTCTGCCTGACTCTAATTGGAAGGTGCCTGAGGGTATGGAAGCTGAAGCCATGTCAGCCTGGTCTGACACCAGCTGTAACAATTTCCTCAGGAATAACCCCAAATTCCAGGTGGGTGCTGCCTCCCATGAAAGCAGCAGGTGATAGCTGTCATCACAGAGGGATTCTGAGCAAGGCATCGTTTAGCATCCATAGATCTGTTGCTTGAATTAAATAAAACACATTTTTTGGCAGCTCTTTGAAATACAATTAGATTAGAAAATGTCTGACGAATAGTTGGACAACAGCCTGCAGTCAAATAAAACAATCTCTCTGCATTACTGATCTCCAAAAGGCTCCAAAGAAGAAAAGAAAGGGTGTTCAGCTATTAGAATTAAAATTCTGTCTTGGTATAAAAGCCACACAAGGAGCAAGGGAAGGATTTTTCAGTGAGTGTGGTTTTTTTGAAGCAGAATTGCCATTTCCAGTGGCTGAGCCCTCGAGGAATTCCAGCTCATTGTTCCAGCTCTGTTCCTTCTGCCATTCCCTCCCCAAAGGCCCTGGCTGGGCTGCAGTGCCTGCAGGTCCAGAAGGGAATTGCAGTGGAATTGCCACCCCACAGGCTTTACCTGACCCTAAAGCACACAGGTGGATTTTTTTTTTTTTTCATCTGCCAAACATTGAGGGTACTGAGAGCTGGGATGGAGGTACAGAAATGGTTTTTTAAATGCCAAATTCTGTCATGCTGGAACGTATCCCAGCTCTGGGTTACAAAGCAACATGGATTTATTGGTGGTCAGAAAGAGGTGGCACTAAAATTAGAATTAATTAGCATGGATGCAGTTCAATAGTGAAGCTTTGGCGTCAGAGCTGGAGGAGTTACTGGGAGAGAAGGGCTGGGATGAGAGCTGGGATGAGAACTGGGATGAGAACTGGGCACTGGCACCTCCTCAGCTCCAAAACAGGGGCAGACTCCACTCCTGTGCTGGTTGCCAAGGGAAGAAATGACCTGCCATACTCTGTTACAGAACCAATTTCATAAAACTCAGGGAAATAAGTAAGGAAAGAACATGTTAAAAAAAAAATAAAAAAAAGAAAGAAAATTAAACCCCACTGTTCTAGTGATGTGATAGAGCTGAGAAAAATAAGCCATCCAAGAAACTTGAATAAGTTTGAAACAGGCTTTCAAATCATCCAGCTCATTTCAGCCCATCTCCTTTCCTAGAAGCATTTCTCTAATGAAAACACTTTCCCTGCCATTAGACTAATTTTCACTTTCTGGTTGGCCTGTGCCTCAACCCAGTCAGAATAATGGGCTCCTCTGGAATTTGAATTCCAGCACTGAGCTTTAGCCCTGCCTGACACAAATGTGGTTTGGGAATCTGTAACCTGGCAGTGCTGGAGTGGACTTGGAGAGCAGGAGGCAGAAATGTGAAGCATCTCATGTGCCCGGGATAAAATCCTGCTCAGACAGAGCCCCAGCCTGCTCTGGGCTGTCCAAGGGACAGCTGCTCATGGATCCCTTGGAAGTGAGGAGGTGGCTGTGCACTTTCACTGCATCCAAGGAAAACTAACTCAGAGACAGAGGCTCTGGGATGCAGCAGTGGCAGAGGAGCTCTGGGATGCAGCAGTGGCAGTGGGACAGGAGCTCTGGGATGGAGGAGTGGGACAGGAGGTCTGGGATTCCAGAGTGGCAGTGGGACAGGAGCTGTGGGGATGCAGCAGTGGCAGTGGGACAGGAGCTGTGGGATGGAGCAGTGGCAGTGGGACAGGAGCTCTAGGATGGAGCTCTGGGATGCAGCAGTGGCAGAGGGACAGGAGCTGTGGGGATGGAGCAGTGGCAGAGGGACAGGAGCTGTGGGATGGAGCAGTGGCAGTGGGACAGGAGCTCTAGGATGGAGCTCTGGGATGCAGCAGTGGCAGTGGGACAGGAGCTCTGGGATGGAGCAGTGGCAGTGGGACAGGAGCTGTGGGATGGAGCAGTGGGACAGGAGCTGTGGGATGGAGCAGTGGCAGTGGGACAGGAGCTCTAGGATGGAGCTCTGGGATGCAGCAGTGGCAGAGGGACAGGAGCTGTGGGATGCAGCAGTGGCAGAGGGACAGGAGCTCTAGGATGGAGCTCTGGGATGGAGCCGTGGCAGAGGGACAGGAGCTCTGGGATGGAGCAGTGGGACAGGAGCTGTGGGATGGAGCAGTGGCAGACGGACAGGAGCTCTAGGATGGAGCTCTGGGATGCAGCAGTGGCAGAGGGACAGGAGCTGTGGGGATGCAGCAGTGGCAGAGGGCCTGGGGTTCCAGCAGGACTCTGGCAAACCCAGACCTGGCAGGTTTTGGGGCTGAGCCACTCCTCAGACCCCAGCCCCGAGGCTGGGCCCCTCCTGCTGTGGGTTTGATGGGTTGTTCTCACTCCATTCCTGCTTCAGAGGGCTGGAGCATGAGCCATTGCATTGAATTCTGTTTGTTTCTGATGGATATCCCAGTCTCTCCTTTGGGAATTGGGTGTTTCACCTGGAAGGAGCATCATTGCTTTGTCTCTGCCTCCTCCTGTTTGTCACCTCCCAGGTGGCACCTGCACTGCTCCCTGACACCCAGGGCTGATCCCACAGGGCACATCAGACCTCAGCTCTACAAAATCAGGTGATCAAAACTGGTTTGGGCTTTTTCTCCCCTTTGGTTTTCAGCTTCTACCAAAGAATTGTTCCTGTCAAGTCTGATTTTCGCGTGGTGGCAGCCTGGGTGTGTTTACAGGCTCAGGGGAGCCTTGTCCATGTGCAGTGATGCCAAGGGAACGTGGGATGGATGCAGGGATGCAGTGAGCCCTGACCCCGAGTCAAAACAACCCTGCTGCTCATGTCCCAGACCCAATCCTGCCTGTTCCAGCACTCCAGTGTGGTCAGGCTGCATTCCTCCATGCTGGAGAAGCTGCCTACAAGTGGCAGCCAGCCTGTCATGGGGTCACTGAAGTTCCTCAATTCTGCTACTGATGCCTTCCTAGAAAGGCTCAGTTCAAAGTAACCTGTTACAAAGACACACAACACATGAAAGATCTGCTCCTTTTGACATGAAATTGCTTCACCCTCATTCACAGAAGCTTATTTTCCAGTGAATCTCCTTTATTGATCTTTTTTCTCTTCTTCTTCTTGAGGCTGCTGTAGTCAGTGACTTTATTCTAAAGCTTAGATTACTTCTGAGAGTAGCTCAGTAACACACTGTGATTCATCACATTAGAATATGGAAAGGCTGGAAGCCTCTCCTACTGTGTATAATATGACAAGTACAAGTTTTAGATATGAAAAGGGCCTGGTAAACTCTGGATTTTGCTTTAGTGTTAGCAATGTAGCAATTAAAACATGCAGGGGTTTTGCCTTCCTGTGGATGCCATGGTGGAGGTGCAGCTGCCAAAGGCAGAGGGCTGTTTGGGACTGAGAAAAACACCAATCCCTTTTTTTAAAATTTTTTAAAATAGGGATGACAACATGGTGGTTGACTTCTAGTAGGGAAAAATGTCCTAAGGGCAAGTCTGCTGTTGGGATTATGTAGGAGTGGAATGTTAAATCTTTGAGGTCAGTATCATTGGTGACCAATGGCTTTTAGGGTTAGATCAGGTTTGTTGATTTCTTCTATCATGTAGAGGATTTGTAAGGACGGTAGGGTGAGCATGACTCATTTTTTTAAATTTTAAAAGTTTAATAATAATAAAATGGTTATAAAAATAGCAATATAATTAGAGTGATAAAAATTATGGACAATTTGGATTAGGACAATAAGAGACAATAGAAAGATAGAGTTACAGACATCTGGGTACCTATTTTCTGGGCAGCATAAGCCCGAAAAAGGACACACGGTAACAGAGAATTAACCCTTAAAAACAATAACCTGTTGCATGTTCATACATCTCATACATGATGCATAAATTCCATTCAAACACAGGATTCTGTCTGGTCATCGTCAACTTCTCCCTCTTAATCCTAACTGGTGTCTTCAGGGCTGAGTGAGGCAGGAAGAAGTTAGTTTCTTCTGATAGGAGAGCAATAAATTCTTTTTCTCTGAAAAATTTTGGTGTCCTGTGACTGCTATCTACCTTTAAAGAAAGGACTTGCACTATATTTAAGCGCAAGTCCTTTCTTTAAAACAAGTATCTTACATAGCATAGCTTCTATTTTAACATTCTGCTATAACCCAAAACTATATTTAACACACTACTTAAGAAAATTAATACAGCATAAGTTTCTAACACAACACATATAATATTCATTTTAATATTTGCAAAATGCCAATCATAAGACACGCATTTTTCACAGGGGTTCTGGAGGAGCAACACAAAAAGCTGATCCCAGGCTGGCAGGCAGTCCAAGCGGGCAGCCTGGTTTCAGTCAGTGGGGACACCCTGTCTGCCCCTGAGCAGTGCCACCACCCTGGGGCAGCAGTGTCCAGGTGACCTCGGAGATCCAGCCTGGCTCTGGCAAAATGGGCGAACCAGAGCTCCCAGAGCAGCTGGGTGTCACTGTCATATTTTCTGAAAAATCCCTTTGCCAGGATTTCTTCTCCTGGGAAGCTGAGAAGCCTCAGAAAAGAATAAAACCAATAATTATCTGATTGCTTCTCCTGTATTTGCAGCTTTGGGATGTGGTCTGGAGATGGTTTACCAACTGGTCAACATTTGATTGGTTTCATGTGAATTGTTCTTACTTAATGACCAGTCACCATCAGCTGTGTTGGACTCTGAGGAGTCAGTCACGAGTTTTCCATGATCATTCTTGTTAAGCCTTCTGATGTATCCTTTTCTTTCTTTGGTATAATTTTAGTACAGCATTCTTTAATATAATGTAGCATCATAAAATAATAAATCAACCTTCTGAGAACATGGAGTCAGATTCTCATCTCTCACCTCATCCTGGAAACCTCACAAACTCAACAGTTGGGTAATCCCTGCCTGGCACCATGGGGGTGTCACTGCATCTGGGGACATCTGTAACTCAGTGTGACACAGCGCTGGTGGCAGCTGTCCCCTGTGTCACTGTCCCAAATCCCTGCTTTCCCTTTCCCTGCCTTGCACAGAGCTGTGCTGCTTTCCAGGGCAGGGGCAGGGCGGCACCACTCCCTCCTGCTAAAGATCCAGGGGGAGCAGCTGGGAATGGACAGCCAGGGGTGACACTGGGCTTCATGTACGCATGGGGAAGGTGGAAAACATCAAGGAGAGGAAAAACTTATTTTATTAGAAATGATATGGTTTTGCTTCTTGGAGGCCTGGAAAAATACATTTGAACATAAGAGTGAACTTCTTTTTCCTGGAGTACTTTAAAATCCATTTGGTGTATATAAAAATGGTGTTATTTGAAAACATCATGATTTTTAACTTCATAAAAGGATGGGGAAAACTCACTGCAGTTTGACCTGTACCATCTCTTTAAAATTCTCTTGAACATTTCCAGATTTCTGAAGGTGTCTGTTAGCCTCTGAAGCTTTCCAGGGACTCAAACTCCTGCTTTTCCCTTTTGCTGTCTCATGGTCCAAGATGATGTGTTTCCAATTCCTTGTTTGCTATTGTAACAAGCAGCTCTGAGTTCTCCTCCTTTGCGTGGCAAACGCACAGTTCTGTTTTCCTGTCACTAATTTGTGTGCAGGGGTTTGCTGTGCCTGGGTTCTTCTCACCATGGCTTTCCCTGGGCAGGACCTGCCTTTCCCTTTTCCCTGCAGGCTGCAGTGCTGTCCCTTCTGGAGGTGCTGTAAGATGAAGCTTTGCTCATCACTCTGCTCTCTTCCTGCCCTTTTGCACCCTGGCTGGCTCTTGCTGTTTCCCTGACTCTGCACAAGGTTAGGTGAAGATGACTCCACTTAAACCTGACTCTGGAGATCAGTGGTGCCTCACAGAGTGTGTGTGAGTGCAGACCTATGAATAAATAATGTCAGATCACTGGCACTCGGATTCTTTTCCTGCTTCCCTCAAGAATGCAGCTTTTTGAGCCCCGTGGTTAGTAGAACTCGAGTTAATAAATAATTGGGGTCAACTGTGCATCAAATCAATGAAAAGAGTGCAGTGACAGGTATCTAAAACTTGTCAATGATTGCAAGATTGCCATCTTCTGAAAATCAATTAACATTTAAAATTACTGGAGATGGGTGGCACCTGGGGGTGAGGAATGCCTGGGTGTTTTTATCATTAATTTCTCAATGATTTTCAGATTGTTTTGGAAAACACACCTTGGTCCTCTTCACCTGCCTTCATCCACCGGTATTGACAGGACACAGATAACAACAAATTATTATTTCAATGATTAAACTTCCAGTGCCTTTGCATTGATTATCTCCATCTCAAGCCTTCCTGCTGCACACTCCTCAGTTAATTTTCAGTGTAACTCCAAGATAAACACTCCTGTGGTTGTTTCAGCTGTGCCTGTGAAAATGGAAGGAATTATTGTACTGCTTCTAGGAATTTCTAAGGCTCTTGAAAGAGAAGTTGATAGGGAAAAAATTGACTGGAGGAAGCTATAGATCCCTTTAATAGAGAGCTGATAACACTGATGGAAAGCAGAGAGGGAGGTAGGAAAGACTCACAGTCTCTTCCACAGAGAGGATGGGCATTGAGATTTATGTTACTTGGTACACTTCAGGGAGAGTTTATTAAAGCTGAATTATTCAATTACAGCATACTTGATTGGATGAACTGCTTTTGAAAGTGCAGGTAGCACCTTTGTTTTACATGGAGTATAAAATCAACAGCATTAATATTTATAGGAACTTGTTTTGTCTGAATGAAACTGGCTTCAAGTACCACTGGTTGACTGCTTTTAAAATTTAAAAAAATCATCTCACCAGTATCATTTGATGAGGAAAAATGTAGTTATCTGTGCAAGTGAGTTAAGCTGGTTTATGGCAGATGGGAACAGTTCCCACCTGCCTTCTCTTTTGGGGTGCCTGCAATAGGGCTGGGCAATATTGTTCCTTAAATTAATAAAAGCTTGTTCTTGGCACTGAACAGTTCAAGAATCTGATTTTATCACAAATTACTGGACATAGGACCATTTAGAGTGAATAATAACAGGGAACTCTTGATCAATATCTAACAAGTCACAACCAATGAGTGGGGTTGCTTGGTTTTCAGTTGATTTTGCATTTATAGCAGGAATTTCAACCTACATGCTAAATTTAGCGGTAATTAGTTAATTGCAGATGTGTTTAGCCAGAAGTTCTCTACGTGTACAGGGCGTAAGGGGCTGATTCAGGAGTGTCAGGTTTGTGTCATGGTGTGGGAAATTCCCAAGGGCTGTAAGCATTTCAGGCCAGTGGCCAGGGATGGTTCCTGTCCCAGCCCAGAGGAATTCCTCCTGCTGGATTCCTGAGGAGCTGCGTCCTGCAGGCCTTGTTAAACTTGTGAGTCTCCATCACTGCTGAGAGCCTGGCGGCTTTCCCTCAGATAACAGGGGAAAACTCCCTTCCACACTGTGGCTGCTTTGGGGTTTTAAATTTTTTTTTCTTTTTAAATGTTTTTGTTTTTTTTTTTTCTTTTAAAGCAGGATGTTTCATTTTGTAGAGCACCTAGGATGTTTGCCCAGCAGTTTTGCCTCGGCTTTGGTCTAGTGAATTTTCTGAGTTTTCCCTGTCACAGACATCTTTTATGAAAAATCCTTTCCTTAGGATTTTTCCTCCTGAGAAGCTGGGAGGCCTCAGGAACAAAATGTAAATAATTATCTGCTGCTGTGGAATGCAACAGGTGCATCTGTGATTGGCTCATGTTGGTTTGTTTCTAATTAATGGCCAGTCACAGTCAGCTGGCTCAGACTCTGTCTGACCCACAAGCCTTTGTTATCATTCTTTTTCTGTTCTTAACTTAGCTAGCCTTCTGATGAAATCCTTTCTTCTATTCTTTTAGTATAGTTTTAATGTAATATATATCATAAAACAATAAATCAGCTTTCTGAAAAACGGAGTCAAATCCTCATCTCTTCCCTCATTCTGAGACCTCTGTGAACACAGTCACATTCCCAGACAGAGCTGATAAAATTTTGTGAAGTTCTGAAAATCTCACCGTTTTTGGAGCAGTTGCAAAGCAACTTTTTTCTGTGTTGATTGCAGAACGCTGGAATGGTTTGGGTTGGAACGACCTTAAAGCCCATCCAGTGCCATGGCAGGGACACCTCCACTATCCCAGGCTGCTCCAAGCCCTGTCCAGCCTGGCCCTGGGCACTACCAGGGATCCTGGGGCAGCCACAGCTGCTCTGGGCACCCTGTGCCAGGGCCTGCCCACCCTCACAGGGAGGAATTCCTAATTCCCAATATCCCATCTAAACCTACTCCCTGTCAATTTGAAGCCATTCCCCCTTTCCTATCACACCAGGCCCTTGTCCCAATCTCTGCCCATCTTCCTCATTGGCTCCTTCAGGCACTGGAAGGCCACAATTAATTAATTCATCCCTAATTAACCCAACCATCCCCTTGCAGGCCCTGGGTCCTTGGTACAGAGGTGTTTTTGACCTGCTGGGTTTGCAGAGCTCCCCACACTGAGGCCTGGCAGGAATGTCCCTCTCTCCCAGGCCTGACAGGAATGTCCCTCCACACTGGGCCCTGACAGGAATGTCCCTCTCTCCCAGGCCTGACAGGAATGTCCCTCCACACTGGGCCCTGACAGGAATGTCCCTCCACACTGGGCCCTGACAGGAATGTCCCTCTCTCCCAGGCCTGGCAGGAATGTCCCTCCACACTGGGCCCTGACAGGAATGTCCCTCCACACTGGGCCCTGACAGGAATGTCCTTCTCTCTCAGCCCTGACAGGATTGTCCCTCCACACCGAGCCCTGACAGGAATGTCCCTCTCTCCCAGGCCCTGCTCTGCAGAGCTCCCAAGGGCCCAGCCTGACCCCAGGCTCAGCCATGAGGCTCAGATTTACACTGAATTTCCTCCCTGCACCCACCACTGCCTGTCTTTCCCATGGATGTTTCCCTCTGCTATGTGTCAGGGCAGGATTAAGAGCTAAAGAAACTGCTAATTACTTAGTGGGATCAGCATCTGCTAATGAGCTGGGGTGCAGCAGTCCAGCGCTGGTCTGTAACAAATCTGCCTGCAGATAATTTGCTCAGAGCAGATTTTTGTCTGGGTGAGCCAGATCCATGTTTCACTTGAAGCAGTCACCTAATTAATGGCATTAACAGGGAGGGGTTTCACTTCCAGCAGAGAAAACCCCTCAGGTTCCTCTTCCTCGCACAGGGCAGTGGCTGCAGCCCTCCCCTGCACCAGTCTTAAAAGGGTTTGGGGCTTATCTGGAGAGAGAAACAAATAAAGGTGTTGATCTGAAGGTGATTATTTGAACATTTTTGTTGGCACCTTGTCCCACCAGCTGCAGGTGGAGTGTGGGGCAACATCTTCCAGTTCTAGACTTGATTGTGCCAGTGATGTCCAAAGAAAGAATCTGGAAAAATGTTTCTCTCGTGTTGATTTTTAAGAAGTTTGTCACCTAGATGCTTAAATATCAGCTTATCAATGGTGTGGCAAAAACCTGATGGGGGTCATGTCTCCCACACCTCCAGAGGACTGCTGGGTTCCCAGAGCACTTGGATGATGGAAAGTGGGCTCAAAGGGAAGCAGGAGGCCCCCATGCTGTCCCAGCATTGTGAGAGCTATTATCCACCTGGCTGGTGGCCAGCCAGCTCCAGAGAGAAGGCAGTAAAACCCCTATTTATGAGGAATATTCCTGTAGAAAAGTGTAATTTGTAGCACTACATGAGCTGATTACAGTCATTGAAAATCCAAACAATGCAGGAACACTTGGCTTAAGAAAAGAAGCATTAAGAGCTTAATACTTCCAAGCTGTCAGAGGAGTGACCCAGGGAAGGCAGCTGGAGTTTGGTCTGTATGGATTGGGAGCCACAAAGTGGTGCTGCCTTAGCCATCTGCAGGCTCTGGGCATTTCTGTCCTGTACTCTAAGCTGGAGAACCACTGAAAGCACTTGAGAAGGCAGAAAAAATCAGCAAAAATGTAAAAAACTCCAACATAATGTAAATAATTAAAGCATAAAATTAAACACCCCTGATGCTTTGTTATTTCATGCCTAGTTAGGCTGAGCTTGTCATAACCTCTATAAAAGCTTTTGATTTCTAATGCTAAATAGGAATTCAGGAATTTGTATAGCTATTATATTTCATCTGGTAATATTTCTGTGTAGTTCACTGTTATATAAATTGGTATAAAAAACTGATAATACAAGAAGTGAGTAATTAAAAGCTCAGATCTATATTTCTCTTACCCATGGAAATCTTTGCCAGAGGCAGCATTAGTATTTCAAGTCAATCACCTGTCCCAGCAGCACATTTGGAGAGCTGAGGATGCACTGAGCTGAGCTCTTTTGTTTCTTAGTACAGGGAGATGGCCACACTCCAAAGGAATTGGCTGGAAAACAGCAGCATAAAAGAACTTTTTCCTATTTTTAGGTGATTTTTTTCCCCAGTGAGCCATAACCAGCATGGTTTGGGGAAAAACTTAAAATTGGAGAAAAACCTTGTGGTATCAGCCACGCTTCTCCCAGCACTTTCTAGTGTGTGATGGATGGACATGAAGGTCAGTGATCCCACACCTCTCAGATATTTTCCAAGCAATTTGTATTCTCTTGTGTAAAACTTCTCTCTTTCTGGGCAGAAGCACATCTAACTGCAGGGCTCACCCTGCCTGTGAAAGGTTCTGTGGGAGCAGTGATCCTATCTGGCTCACACACTGGTATCTCTTTTTTCCCATGTGCATCAGCTGGGGAGATGAAATTCTGAGTTCCTAGAGATGAGTAAAACCAGCAAAAATTCTGAGTTCCTGGAGATGAGTAAAACCAGCAAACCCCTGAGAGGGCTGGGAGGCTCTGTGATGCTTTTGGGAAAAGATGGCACAAAGTAATTTCCTTTTGATGTTATTTTATCTTTTGCTGTCTCATTATGATGGATGTTGAGCTGGGTCAGAAGCCCAAACTTCCCACAACTGTACCCAGTGGAGTGATGGAGATTTCTATCCAATTAAATTCCTTGTTCTTTCCCTTTGCTTATTGCTCCTCTCAGTGTCATTCTGGGGAGCTCTACATACTCGAGGCATGTCAAAACCACAAGTTTAAGTTATGTACACCACAGGTCAGTTCTCGTTCAGTTTGCTCTCCATCTTTTATCTCCCTGCTCAGAAAACCCTCTGAGGAATATTCATATTGTCTAACTTGGCATTAAAATAAACACTTCAGCTTCATTACTTTCACACACTTGATTTAAATACTTGAAGTGACTGATGAATTCTAAATTATGTTCAGCTGCACAGAAGCTTTACTGAAATTTTATAGAACTGGAGTTCGGGTCAATGGCATTAACTAAAGCCATTTATTGGTCAAGACATGGTGTTTTATGGAAAACATTACTGTGAAAGGGAGCTGACAGCTTTGGATGATCCAGCACACATATTCCCGTGGCGGAAGCCTGGGAGGTGCTGCTGCCAGAGCACCAGTGAATGCTCATTGCACATTTCAGGGAATGAGTGTTTGCTGCTGCTCACCACAGCTGCAGAGTGTCTGAGGGCAGTTCCCAGGCTGGCAATGGATTGAGGCTCCTTTTCCAAAGAGAAGAAACAAGGCATGGCTCACTCTCATTGTTTCATATCCATTAACTCCAGCTCAGGACTGAGTGTGAAGTTCCCCATTTCCCTGCTCCTGGCTGGAGCTCACAAGGATTCTTCCCTGTGCCAAGGCTGTCCTAGAATTTCAAACTGCCCCATTTCCATCCAGTCCCTGCTTACCTTTGCCAATTCATACCTATTTCTGCTAATGAAATGATGCTTTTCCACTGCAGTAGTCTTTTCTCTGTCCTGGGAAGCAAATTTTAAAAAATAACACTGAAATATTTTGTGCCATTACAAATAAGTGAGTGAAGATGAAGATGGACACTTGATGTATGTGTGGTTGACACATTTGATATATGAAGTTTTGCTGAATTTCAGGACATTGTAGCTGCATTCAACAACTTATTACCTCAAGGAGTTGAAGTTCATCACTCTTTACAACACTTTTTTCAGCCTCTGAAATGCATCAAGGGCACCATGGTAATGGTTTATTGTGCTGTGAAAAGGGATCGATTTTTATAATGCAGTTACAGCAATTGGGGTGTCTCAAGGCAGCTCTCAGCACTCTCTTGCAGTCACACATTGGAGAGTTTGGGTTTCAGAGGCTGTAAAAAACAAAACAAAATAACCCAACTCAAAAAACCCCTACAAAATGAAAAAAATCCCCTCCAAACCAAACTCCAAACAAACCACCCTGGCTGACAAAATTTGCTGGTACTGATGTATGGACTATTCTTCCGTAAGGAAAAGGTAGCATAAAGGTTGGTTTGCAGAGCTTAATCAGGAATTGGACCAACACTGCAGCTCTTGGCATCCATCAGGTCAAAAACTGGATCTGCTGCTCTTCTTTATTTTAATAAGAGTTTGAACAGTTTTTCCTTTGCATCTCCCACAGCTGGTTCTGATCTTAGGTTTACTGATGGAGTCCTGTAGTTGTATGAATTTTGAAAACATTTAGATCTTTAAACCTCTAAAATCCCTTGAATTTCTAGGTGTTTTCATAAATACTTGAGTACTTTTCCCTAATTTCCTCAGTTTTTTTTTTTTCTCACAGCACATTCAAGCAGAATTTTCTGCTGAATGGACTTAAAAGTTTCCCAACTGTAATTCATAAAATCATCACTCAGACCCTACTGTTTCTGAAGCAAAGTTTTGATATACTCACTTTTGCCATGCTAAACACTTTTCAGAGTGTCTGAGAAGGCCCAAACTGGTCCTGGAAAATGGTGGGAGGTGAATGAATGAGCTCAATTCACCTGTGTCGGCTTTCTGAGTCTATCCTACCTCACCACAAGGAGCTTGTAGGTGCCAGAAAATATTGGAATTTTAAAGTAGATGCTGTTGTTCATTCCCTGCTGGTTTCTGATGAACAGGAAGAAAAATTTCCTGGTGTTTCTCTGGGCATTGGTGAGAGCCTCAAGGGCTCAAAGGAGTGCTGGGGTAGTGAACTGGGGTAACTTCCAGAAGGTTTTTGTGTCAAGCTAACCAAAATTTGGGTTTGGAAGCTGTTGGTAGATGTTCTCTGTGTAGCTGCAGCTTTCTTCTTAGAGAGGAGGCAGGTACAACTTCCCAAGGAGATTTCCTGGGAATCACAGCAAGAAGCCTCAGAGAAGAGAAAACAATTCTTATCTCTGTTCTCTGCTCCTGTTGTTTTGCACATGTGGAATGTGTTAGGAAGATTGTTTACCTGAAGGGAGTTCTTAACTGGAGTCTGGTGATGGCTGTTTATATCAATTGGCCTGTTGGGTCAAAGCTGTGTCCTGGCTGTCTCTGATGGTCTCAGGTGTTCCTTTAGTATCTATCTATGTATAGTATAATGCAGTATCTCTTTAGTATAATTATAATGCAGTATTAATGTAATATACTGTAGCTTTAATAAAGCATTTTTTCAGCATTCTGAGTCAATGGAGTCAGCTGCCAGTGATTCCCAGATGTTGGGGTCACTCTGTATCCAATGATTTCTGGCCATGTCCAGGAGAAACCCTGAACTGCTAGGACATGGGCATAACTTCTAGAAGGTTTTTGTGTGAAGTTAGCTAAAATCTGGGTTTGAAAGCCGTTGGTAGATGTTCTCTGAGTAGCTGCAGCTCTCTTCATAGAGAGCAGGCAGGCACAACTTCCCAAGGAAATTTCCTGGGAATTACAACAAGAAGCCTCAGAGAAGAGAAAACAATTCTTATCTCTATCCTCTGCTCCTGTTGTTTTGCACATGTGGAATGTGCTAGGAAGATTGTTTACCTGAAGGGAGTTCTTAACTGGAGTGTGGTGATGGCTGTTTATATCAATTGGCCTGTTGGGTCAAAGCTGTGTCTTGGCTGTCTCGGACAGTCACAAGTCTGTATTTTTGTATAGTATAATACAGTATCTCTTTAGTATAATTATAATATAGTATTAATGAAATATATGGTTTTAATAAAGCATTTGCTCAGCATTCTGAGTCCATGGAGTGAGCTGCCAATCATTCCCAGATGTTGGGGTTGCCCTGTATCCGATGGTCTCCGGCCATGTCCAGGAGAAACCCTGCACTGCTGGGACATGGGCATAACTTCTAGAAGGTTTTTGTGTGAAGTTAGCTAAAATCTGGGTTTGGAAGCTGTGGGTGGGTGGTGTCTGGTGCCCTGTCAGGAGCAGGGATGGTGCTGCCCTGCTGGGTGGGTTTGTCCTCGGTGCCGGGGCTGGGATGGAGCAGCAGGAGCTGAGTGGGTCCCTCTCGCCCCAGCTCCTTTCCCAGGGTTTCTGTGATGTTTCTGTGATTTCCCTGCCGGTGCTGCTCTCATCCCCTCCGGCTCCCGGCTCCCCGGGCAGAGCAGGGATCTCTAACGAAGGCAGACATTGCCCTCTCCTGGATCCTGCACGAACCGTGGAAAATGTGGGAAATGCCATCCCAGCCTCTCCGAATCCATCATCTCTCTGCCCTGCCTTCATCCCCTTCCAGCGTTGAGGAACCACAGGGTTTTAATAGGTGTCTGGTGAGAGAACGGCGTTTGTGGGGACAGAATGATTTAATTCAAAGCATTGTCTTAGCAAAACTCCTCAAACAAGGGACTCATCTGCTGACTCACCAGCAGGGTTATTTCTGATGGAGTGGTGCTTCAAGCAGCATTGTTTTTAGGAGAAAACAATCTGCTCATCTGCCTCCCTTCAGCAGATGCTTTGTGTAAGAGAATACTCAACTTATAAAAAGTTTAATAGGATCCTTGGGATCGTGGAGCATATGCACACCATAAATACCCTTCAGTTAAACAGGCTGGGCTTTGAAGGTTCACATTTGGATGTTTTGCTGAATATCTAGCATTCTTTTTTAGAATGAACTTTAACTAGTGGACTGAAATATTTTCTATAGACTGTGTTAAGATCTCTTTCTGTGGGGGAAGAAAAAACTCTGCTATAGGTAAGAGAAATGTTTAGAAGATGATGACAATATTCCTCTGAAACATCTATTATTGAAACCTGCCAGGTTGTTTAACTTCTGAAGAACATGGGCTTGGTGAATAGCCTTCAATCAGCAGCTGAACAAAATAACTGCTTTAACAGCAGCTTTTTGTACTGAAAAGGGGGGAAATAGCATTTCAGCAGTTCCCTGGGCCTCCTGAGAAGCTGTGTCTGTTTTGTTCGGGATCTCTGGTAGCAGGGATAGAAGTTTATTCTGATGCAGTGGGATCTCACTGGTTTGCTTCATTCTGGTTTGAAAATATCTGACATTTTCATACTCTTAAGTAGAGCAAAGTGAGTACTTGTAAAAACCTCCACAGGCACTTTGGTATGGGAATTGCTTCTGTTAGAACAAAATGCTTCCACATCTGATCCTGCTCCAAGCAGCAGCAGAAGGGAGGGTGGGAGTAGAGTGGAAGCAGCAAACCCCTTCATAACCACGTTTCTAATTTTGAGAACACCAAAAATAACCACATTGAGGACATGGGGAGATAGGCTTTGTGCTGGACATCTCTAAGCTATTAAACAAAACAAAACAGAAAAAAAACCAGCAAAACAAACAAAAAAACCCCAAAGATGAACTCCAAAACCTTCTACCTTTGCATCCAGACAGATTTTATGTGTATTCTATTTGCTGCAAGCCTTTCTCCTTACACCATCCATCTGCAGGGACTGCACCACCTAAAGGCAGGATTTTTGGCCAGCCAGTTGCATTACCATCATGCTGAATTGCTCTGTCTCTAGACAACTCATTCACCTCTTAATCTCTGAGGTTTCATAGTTTTATGTACAGCAATTCTTTCTAAAATGGAGTCACAGATTTTTATTAACCTCTTATAGCAAGGATCATCATGACGGAACGGTCCTGCATTATATGAGCTGAGTTATTGCCACTGGAAACTTTCAAACCTTGCCCTAAATTCTACATTTAAGTTATCTAATATGTTCACTGAACCCTTAAGATTTAGACAGACACACACTATGCAAATACTTTTTATTTAGAAGCAAATTTTTAAGCTGCATTTTTGCCATTTGCCAAGGTGGTATTTTCATCTAGAAAGTGATCCCATGCAAGTTATGACAGGTTCCACTTTTTGCTTGTTTGTTTATCAGAATGCTGTGTAACCCCGTGCAGGGAAATACTGTTACCATCAGCTTTTTTAATCAGTCTGTGTCACAGACACATTTTATGAAAAATCCTTTCCTTAGGATTTTTTTCTCCTGAGGAGCTGAGAGGCCTCAAGAACAAAATATAAACATTGATTATCTGCTGCTGTGGAATGCAACAGGTGCATCTGGGATTGGCTCATGTTGGATGTTTGTAATTAATGGCCAATCACAGCCCAGCTGGCTCAGACTCTGTCTGAGCCACAAGCCTTTGTTATCATTCCTTCTTATTCTATTCTTAGCCAGCCTTCTGATGAAATCCTTTCTTCTATTCTTTTACTATAGTTTTAATATAATATATATAATAAAATAATAAATCCAGCCTTCTGAAACATGGAGTCAGATCCTCATCTCTTCCCTCATCCTAAGACCTCTGTGAACATGGTCACAAGTCTGGGCGGTGATATTTTGGGGTAGAAAGCACTGAAAAAAGGATGAGCTCCTGCCTAAAGCTTGGTCCTTTTCATCCTTTTATGTTTGTTTAAAATTCCCATTTTGTTAATTTTGGCTTTGCACCTTTCCTGCCCCCAAGAAGTTTGGACAGAGGTTGATCCTAAACCAGCTCTGGTGTTGTTAATGGATTTTGTTCCCAAAATAAAGCTTCTGGGTAATAGCTGCTTGAAGAGTAATGAAACAGCAAAAGCTCTGAAGTTTTATCTGAAGTGATGCAAACACACATGAGAAGCTGTGGCCATGAGGAAGGCAAGGGACTGTGATGGTGTTCACAGGGGTTTTCAGATGAGGGAAGGGATGAGGATCTGACTCCATGTTTTGGAAGGCTTGATTTATTATTTTATAATATATATTACATTAAAACTATACTAAAAGAATAGAAGGCTGGCTAAGAATAGGAAGGAATGACAACAAAGGTTTGTGGCTCGGCTCTCTGTCCGAGCCAGCTGACTGTGATTGGCCATTAATTAGAAACAACCACATGAGACCAATCCCAGATCCACCTGTTGCATTCCACAGCAGCAGATAACCATTGTTTACATTTTGTTCCTGAGGCCTCCCAGCTTCTCAGGAGGAAAAATCCTAAGGAAAGGATTTTCCATAAAAAATGTCTGCAACAAGGCTCAGCTCATTAAGGGCAGGGCTGAGGTTCTGGATCCGTCCGGGCTCAGGTGTGGCCGTGGAGGCTCCGATGCTCCAGCACGGAGCTGGGTCCTGTGCACACACCACAAACGTTTAATTTCAGCGAGGCAGCTCTCATTAGGCAGTGAGTCAGGCTGCTATAAATACCCCAGCCCAGGCAGACTTGTGCCATATTGTATCAGTGTCTGCAGGCAGCGGGTGAGAACTGAACTGACTCATGGGTGACTCACACAGAGCCGGCCCCGCTCAGCATCCATCTGCTGCACAGGGAACAGGGAGCAGGGCTTGGGCAGGAGCAGGGATGCTTTTGGGGATGCTGGGGTTTACCAGGAGCAGGGGATGTTCAGGTTTGTTGGGAGCAGGGGATGCTGTAGTTTTGAGGATGCTGAGGTTTGCCAGGAGCAGGGGACGTTCTGTTTATTTGGGAGCAGGGGATGCTGTAGTTTTGAGGATGCTGGGGTTTTTCAGGAGCAGAGGATGTTGTGTTTTTGAGGATGCTGGGGTTTTTCTGGGAGCAGGGGATGCTGGGGTTTTGAGGATGCTGGGGCTTGTCAGGAGCAGGGAATGATCAGTTTTTTTGAGAGCAGGGGATGCTGGGGTTTTTTGGGGTGCAGGGGATGCTGTGGTTTGTTGGGAGCAAGGAATGTTGTGGCATTTGTCAGGAGCAGGGGATACTGTGTTTTTCTGGGAGCAGGAGGGATGCTGTGGTTTTTTTGGGGTCAGGGAATGCTGGGGTTTTTCAGGAGCAGCGGATGCTCTGTTTATTTGGGAGCAGGGGATGCTGTGGTTTTGAGAATGCTGGCATTTGTCAGGAGCAAGGAATGCTCTATTTATTAGGGAGTAGGGGATGCTGTGGTCTGTCTTGAGCAGGAGATGCTCTGGTTTTTTGGGATCAGGGAATGCTGGGGTTTTTCAGGAGCAGAGGATGTTGTGGTTTTGAGGATGCTGGCATTTGTCAGGAGGCAGGGATGCTCTGGTTTTTTGGGAGCAGGGGATGCTGTGGCTTTTTGGGAGCAGCAGGGATGCTGTGGGTTTTCTGGGAGCAGGGGATGCTGTGGTTTTGAGGATGCTGTGGGTTTTTTTTGGGAGCAGGGGATGCTGTGGCTTTTTGGGAGCAGCAGGGTTGCCCTGGGTTTTTTTGGGAGCAGGGGATGCTGTGGTTTTGGGGATGCTGTGGTTTTTCAGGAGCAGGAAATGCTCTGGTTTTTCGGGAGCAGGAGATGCTGTGGTTTTGAGGATGCTGGAGTTTGTCAGGAGCTGGGGATGCTGTGGTTTTTTGGGAGCAGGGGATGCTGGGGTTTTTCAGGAGCAGGGAATGCTGTGGTTTTGAGGATGCTGGGGTTTTTCAGGAGCAGAGGATACTGTAGTTTGAGGATGCTGGGGTTTGCCTGCAGCAGACACCATTTCTGAGCCCGTTTCTGTCCTTGCCCTGAGTCGTTCCGTGGCCATCTGGCCCTTCCCGAGGTGCTGGACTCATCCCTTCACTGCCACAGGAAGCATTAGGGTTGGAATCTCTCCTCCTGAGAGGAGGAACTGGGGCTTCCCTGGCCCTTGGCAGTGCCTGTGGTGCCCCAGAGCTGCCCCAGGGCTGCAGCTGGGTTTTCCCACCTTGGCAATTCCCGTGATTCCTCTTGGACTGTGGCAAAGCAGAGCCTCTGCACTTTGAATCATTTTGCATTTTGTGCAGACCTGCTCCCTCAACAAAATTGTACATTACTGCACCATGACTATTCCTGGAACGCACATTGCCCTGGATTAAATTGCAGCCCTCTGTTTTTCCCACTTTATTGTCATGGAATAACAATAGCACCATAGGGAGTTCCAAGACTTATTATTTCACATACACTAACCTTCAGTTTCAATTAAAGACTAAAATCTGAACCACCTACATTAATAACTTGCTTCCATTCTATTTTTATTTTTAAAGCCTCCCTTATATCTGTGCCTCTAATTATACCTTCTGGAGAAGCTCCCCAGACTGGTAATGAAGTGTTCACCAGACATTGAGAAAGCAGAGATCAGCTCAGAGCTGCTGGCAAGTCTCTTGTGCTCTGCTTACAAGGGATGACTCACTCCTGGCATTTCAATTTCCTCATTTGCCAAAACCAGCCTTGCCCAAACTCAAGCAGGCAGAACGTTCAGTGGCCATGTCAGGTTTGATGGCACAGGCTTCATTTCTGCTTTTGCCTTCAATTCTGCTTTTGCCTTCATTCCTCCTTTTGCCTTTCTTGCCCAAGCTGACCAGCTGGTACCTTCTCCCAGGGTGGATGGCTGTGCTTCAGACAGCTCTCAGCTCCCCTTTTGGTCTCACAGAGGCAAACCTGCTGTGGCTTAGGGAGGATGGATGGATGGATGGATGGATGGATGGATGGATGGATGGATGGATGGATGGATGGATGGATGGATGGATGGATTGGAAATTTAGTCCCAACCCCAGCAAGATTTTTCCCAAAAGATCTCATGACAGATCACTAAGGAAATCACAGCATCATTAAGGTTAGAAAAACCTCTAGGATCAAGTCCAACCATTAATCCAAAATACTTACACCAAGCCAGGGTTGGAGCAGTGAGGCTTTGGACTCTGCACCAAACACTCCAGAAAGCTTCTCTTGCCTGCAGGAGCCTGGGTTTGAGTCTGTAGGTTTAGATATTTAGCTGTTTGCTAAAAAATTAAAAAATGCCTGTGTTACCCATGTCTATGAAATCCAAACTGGGCTGGGAAGCTTTCCTGATTTAGACCATTTCTTGTGCCTAAGCTGACCCCATTAGCCTTGGCTGATGAAACTTTCTCTCTGTGTTTACTTGGGGTTTTGTGTCCCAGTTCATGCAGCCCCTCAGAAGAAGGGCATGCAGGGCTGATTTAAAAGGAAAACCCCACTCCTCCTGCTCTGCCACCCCTCTCAAGGCACGACCTTCAGCCCTCTCCCCTCCCTGCGGCTCTGAACAGGCTTTTTGTGGGATTTCTCAGCTTGCTGAGCTGCCTCGGGAGCTGCTGCCTTTGTTCTGCCCATGGATCTCTCCCAGCAGCCTTAGGAAATGCTGATTTTGTCCTATATAAGCAATCCACATGTATCTTTGTAATCTTCCTCAGCACTGAAAGATTTAGAGTGTCTTCAGACATTAAAAGTCCTTTGAGTTGAACATCCAGCCCTAAGTGTGTCAGCTCTCAGTTTGGGCCCATCCAAAGCCACAGGAAAGTGCTGCTCTCACAAAGCCTGCAGCCTACAAGGCCACAGCTCCACTTTCTTATCTGAAATACACAGCTAAATATGAAGATTTTGTTTCTTTTTTTTTTTTTTTTTTTTTTTTTTGTTTTCTCGATTATTTTTAGGCATAAAGAAAAAACTACCACTAAGAAATAGCTTTTTGATGAGGCTGAGGGCCAGGAACCAGCTGGATAGTCCATCATAATTGTATCAGCATTGTCAGAAAACTACTGCTGGTAGGTCTCATATATTTGCAGCTAATTCTAGATTTTAATTTTGGTTGCATTTTAAGTTAGGCTAAAATTTTTATTTTTCTGGAGCAAACATTGCAAGAAAGTTCTAGTTTATTATTTATTAAATTGGAAGCCAATTAACTTTTCTTCCAGCAACAAAACCATTCATTGAAACCTCTTTAAATACATTTTTAAAAAGAAAAACCCTGTCCCACTGTGGCTGGATGAGCTGGGATTAACAGGGATGATTTTCTGGAGTTCAGCTCTGCAGACAGAACAGATTTACCTGCTGCAGCTCTGAGCTGCCTCCAGTGCCATCTGTGTCCCTCTTGCCTGGTGGCAGTGGCACATTGCCCTGTCCCCGTGCCCAGGGGAGCACTGAGGAGCCCAGAGGTGTTCCTGTCTGCAGGTTACATCCCAATAATCTGCTTGGTGAAGTTCCTTTCAGCTTTTTGATCCAGGGGCCTTCAATCTTCCTCCTCCTGTGAGGAAGGAAAACACTGACTCTGCCATGAAATACAATTTTGTTGGGTCTTTTCCTTTGCAAAGGGCAACTGTGTGGGCAAAGCTCTCAAACGAGGCTTTTAGAGAGAGAATGAGAAGCAGCCATTCACCCTCTCCTGGAACCACAGCTACTGAGCTCAAAGTGAAGCTCCTTGAGAAAATAGAAATGTTTTTTCCTTGTAAAGCAGAGTGGAACTTTGCAATGCTCTGCCCCAGAAGGTGCTTGATACTGAGTCCATTCAGATTTCAAAGACAGTCATGGATGAAAAATGTACCCAGGCTTATTAACTTCTGAGCTGCTCCCATGGCTGGGGACTCACTGAGCTGGAAGTTCTTGGGCACAGGGGAGTATCAGAATGTGATTAAACTGCAGAGTGTGCAGTCTAAGTGACCTTGGGCAGCATCTCAGTGCTCACAGTCAGATCAGCCTGGGGCTGGAGCAATTTGCTCAGGGCTGTCCAGGGAGATCCTGAAACCCTCAGAGCTGAAGGTCTCACAGCTGCCCCGGGGCTCTCTTCCAGTGCTGTGTCATCCTCAAAGGAAAAAAGGAATTTTCAGTCAGGAATTCCCTGTCCCAGCCTGGCTCCTTCCCATCCCCATCCTCAGCACCTCCTCCCAGGTGCCCCAAAGCTGCTGCTGCCTCCAGGCCAAACAGCCCCAATTTCCTTCCCTCCTGTCCCATTCCCTGGGCGCTCTGTGAGAGGTGGGGTCTGCTGGATAATGCTGACCTTGCCAAGCTGAGATATCCTCAGGAGCTGCTGCTTTAGCAAGACTTTTATTCTGAGAGCCCATGTCAGAAACAAAGGTCAAGAACTTTGAATTTTTGTTACTTTTAAAAAAAAAATTAAAGTTCTTGTCGGGATCTTTGGTGATTTTTGAGTATGTGTGTGGTTTTGTTTGATTTCTTTTTGTTGTTGTTGGTTGGTTGGTTTTTTGGGGTTTTTTTCCTGGTTTGCTGTTTCAATAATAATAGATGGTGAAGTTGAGTACTGCTCTGATATTTTGTGCATGGATTTTCAAATCACCAAGCTGAAGTGTGTCCCCATGGTGTGGTGTTGGGGAAGATGAAACAGGAAAGCCTTATAAATATGATTGTCTGGCAAAAGATTTTGAGAATATAGAATCTATAAGTGAGATTGAAATGAAAGCAAACTTTGAGATCCTTTAGTTACTGAACAACTGGAAAACAATGGCATGACCAGCTGAAGGTGATCCCCTTTCGATGAAACAACACCCTCTGCTTGCAGACAGGCCCAAGGCTCAGAGCAGACCCTACAGCTTGGCAGAAGGGGCCCAAAGAGGAGTTTTTAGGGTTTAAAATGTAACACAGTATGGTAATGTAATGATTCTTATAGGCTGTATGGAAATACTGTAGGATTTGTATATTGTACTGGATTGGTTAGTGAGAATCAGAATATTCAACACAGAAGAAGATTTATTACATTGTAACAAGAACTTCGCACTCTTACTCTTGCTTTTACGTCTTAGCTCTTAGCTCTTGCCCCTTTTACTCTCTTCCCCTTTTACTCTCTCACCCTCTCACCCTCTCTCCCCCTCTCTTCTCTCGGGCCTGCTCTGAGCTGTGGCTGCAGCTCCCAGCAGGGCCCTGCACCCAGGCCCTGTGCAATAAACCCCAAATCCCAGCAGGGCCCTACACCCAGGCCCTGTGCAATAAACCCCAAATCCCAGCAGGGCCCTGCACCCAGGCCCTGTGCAATAAACCCCAAATCCCAGCAGGGCCCTGCACCCAGGCCCTTGGCAATAAACCCCAAATCCCAGCAGGGCCCTGCACCCAGGCCCTGTGCAATAAACCCCAAATCCCAGCAGGGCCCTGCACCCAGGCCCTGTGCAATAAACCCCAAGTTCCTGACCTGGCTGCAGAGATCTCTGCTCTCCATCCATCCCCACCGTCCCACCCCCATCAATCCTACAGTGTGGTCCCTGCTCAGGGTGTTCTCTGGTGATCCACAACACAAATAGACGACAAATTGTTTCATAACCTGCTGTTCTATTTCCAGATATTTGCATGGGAAAGGGACTTATTGCTTTAGACAAACTGCTGTTCAAGAAGCTTATGGTTAGAATTCATTATAATATTTCAATGATTTCTACTCCTATAGAATTGTGCACTTTATATAAGAATTGCTTTGAAAGTGTTTTTATTTTGAATTTTATGACAAGTAGAATAAACATCACAGTAATATATTCTAATTGTGTTATTAATTATGCCCTAAAAAAGTAGACTAGAGTCAAAATTTGGTATGCACTTTATATTTAATTCCCAAAATCATTTCTTGTAGTATGTACTGTTGGTAGCTGCTTTCTGCAGAGGAGAATTGAAATGGGATAAACACACAGGACTGCTCCTGTATTAATTATTCTGGCATAGTATCAGGATTTCTGGCATTGTTTCAAACCATTTCTGCACATAAAAGAATAATAACAGAAATTTCAATGGTTCAACCATGTACCTGCAAACTTTTCAAGATGCTGCCCTTGGTTGAACTGCTCAGTATCTCAAATTTCAGTTTGAAATGGGAACATTTCACTGCAGCTACCCCATTTCTGGGGGTTTAACAGCAGAGGCTTGCTAGGAGCTGTCCTAATTGCTTTTGTTGGTCTGGAAGGTCATTTAAGTTCCTTAAGTATGCTTTTAATATGCATAACCAAAGAGAGCTGTGCAGCTATGAATAGAAAAGAGCTGCAATAACTGATGCATTGAAGAAAGCTGGTGTGCAGAGGTTTTTGGGATTATTCTGGCACCTCCCTGCATTCCCAAGGTCAGCAGTTCCCAGCGTGGCTGGCACCCAGCAGGCTCTGGGATGAGCAGCAGCTGCTGGCAGCAGGCAGAGCTGGCAAAGGCCACTCGAGGGGGTTTGTGTCTGTAAGAGTGTGTTGTGTTGTGCTGTGTTGTGTTGTTTTGTGCTGCTCTGGGAGCACAGAGCCTGCTGTGTACAGGCTGGAGCTGCTGCTGGCACCCCCAGCTCTGCTGCACAAGGGTTGGTTTGTGGAGGAAAGTGCAGCAGGGCCTGGAGAGGTCTCAGAGTTTGGTTGTTAATTGCAGCCCCAAGATGTGCAGGGTGTCTCTGTGTCGGCCCGCGTGTCCGAAGAACGAGTCAGAGCTCGTCAGTTTTTGGTCTTGATGTTGTTTACTAATTCTTATCTATAAAATTTTATTTCTGCCCAGCCGAGGTCTGTTCAGCAGGGCAGCCACAGGCACTCTGACCACCCTCAGGGCAGTGTTGTCCTTTTATACTACAAACTACCTATAAGATATTTACTCTTAATTCCCAATACCCATCACCTATGTTAGACAGTGCACTTCTACTCTAAACCAATCCCAAAGTGCCAGCATCACTGCTGAAAATGGAGACCAAGAAGAAGAAGAAGAAAGGCTGGACACACCCAAGTTCCTCCATCTTGTCCCCAAAACCCCCATACCAAAAATCCTAAAATCTACCTTTTCACCCTGTGTTAATTGTATTATTACACTATTCAAACCTTTGTGACTTTCAGGTCCTCATACAAAGCTGGTAACTTGCTCCAGGGGTCACAATCAAATCCCCAGGTGCTCTGGGCTGTGTGCCAGGGTCTCTGAGCCCCCAACGGGGTCCTGGCAACTCTGGACACCCGGAGAGGATGGAGGGTTGGTTTTTCATTTGCTCTTCATTCACCAAAATAATCTGCCTGGAGACATTTGGGGTTGCTCAGCCTGGAGCAAAGGAGGCTCAGGGGGTCCCTGGTGGCTCTGCACAGCTCCTGACAGGAGGGGTCAGCCGGGGGGGATCAGGCTCTGCTCCCAGGGAACAGGGACAGGAGCAGAGGGAACAGCCTCAGGTTGTGCCAGTGGGAGTTCAGGTTGGATGTCAGGAAACATTTCTTCACTGAGAGAGGAGTTAAACATTGGCACAGGGCAGTGGTGGAATCCTCATCCTTGGAGGAGCTCAAAAAAGGAGCAGACGTTGCCCTGGCCAAATAGGCATGGGGGGTTTTGGTCTTGGAGGTCTCTTCCTGCCATCCTAATTTTGTATTGGAAGCTCCAGAGAACCAGCACTGACATCTACATGCTTGGTTTAGAACAAAACTTACTATTAAAGTTGTATTAAAATTATTATTAAACTGAAGAGTTCTGGTGGAAAAAATAATCCTATGTCAGGTAGTGCTGGGAGTTGTGGTTTGCATGAAAACTTTATCCCAATCATAAATTGCATTGTAAAAATGAACAAAAGTTGGGGAAGAGCAAGAGGATTGGCAAAGGGAATCCTCTACCAGAGTGGGAAACCCAAAAATATTCCAAGAGTTACCACTATCCACAGTTCTGCATAATTTTGAGCCAAAAGGGTGTTAGTGAATTTAAATAATTTTTTAAAGGGTGTCAATGAATTTAAATATTTTTTGAAGGGTGTTAGTGAATTTAAATATTTTTTTAAAAAATGTATTAGTGTGTAGGGGGGAAATGCTGGTGGAAAGAAACTTTGAGAGTGAAATGCCTTTAGATTAGAGCTGTACTCAGCATGGGCTGTGTGACCGTGTTCACAGGGGTTCTTGGATGAGGGAAGAGATGAGGATCTGACTCCATGTTTCAGAAGGCTTGATTTATTATTTTATGATATATATTACATTAAAACTATACTAAAAGAATAGAAGAAAGGATTTCATCAGAAGGCTGGCTAAGAATAAAATAGGAAAGAATGATAACAAAGGTTTGTGGCTCGGCTCTCTGTCCAAGCCAGCTGAGTGTGATTGGCCATTAATTACAAACATCCAGCACGGGCCAATCAAAGATCTGCCTGTTCCATTCCACAGCAGCAGATAATCATTGTTTACATTTTGTTCCTGAGGCCTCTCAGCTTCTCAGGAGGAAAAATCCTAAAGAAAAGGATTTTTCACAAAAGATGTCTGCGACAGGGCTGCTGCTGCTGCCTCCCCGGTCCCTGGAGCCCAGGCTGAGTTCAGTGTGTGGGACCCAGGGGCAGGGACAGGAGATACTGGGGTGTTTGTGGGCTGGGATGTGGGCTGGGATGTGGGGTGGGCTCAGGGGGAGCTGTTTGGGTGGATGGCTCAGAGCAGAGGGTTTGCTGTGGGTTTGTTGTTGCAGCTCTGGCAGCACGTGCTCAGGCACATGTTTGTTTGGATTCTCGTGTTCAGCTGACTCATCTCAAACCACTCTGGCTGCAGGAGAATGCAGGGACTGAGAGCACACATTGAATATCGGTGCTTTTGAGTGTTTTAGGCAAAACAAGTGGGGTTTTAAAATTTCTGTTGTCTTAGAACTGTCCAAAATTTCCTGTCTAAAATCTGCCATAATTCTGCAGATTCAGCTGCGCAGTGTCAGTCCCCTGCTTTATCTGCAGGTAACAGATGAGGAGAATATTCCAGATGCTTTTCCACATGCAGCTGCTCCAGAGGCTTTCCTGCCCATCACACAGGTTCTCTCTGTGTGTTCTCTATGTATTATTGACAGGGCTTTTTCTCCCAGGAAATCCCCTTTGGATATCCCATTGCTCTCCTTCTGTGAGTAACAGCTTCAGGTGCAGCCTTGCACTGAGGTGTTCTCCTCCTGCATTCCTGCAGTTCTGAATTCATTCCCCATTGCCCAGAGCAGCTGTGGCTGCCCCTGGGTCCCTGCAGGTGTCCAGGGCCACATTGGAGCCACCTGGGACACTGGGAAGTGCCACTGCCCACGAGGACAGTGGGTGGGCTTTAGGGTCCCTCCCAACCCAAGCCATCCTGTGATTCTGGGATTATCCCACTGAAAAGTTCTTATTTGAAATTACTGGCTCAGTGACCCAGCATCAGCAAACAGCACCAAACTGGTGTCACTCCACGTGACCAGTTCAGAAAATCCTTTTGCTGACCTTCCTGTAAGTTTAAAAGACATTTTACAAACAAATACAGCAAATGCCTGACTTAGAGGAGCCCCTTGGGGAACCAGGTGACTCCAGACCTCAGCTGGGGTTTCTCTATCTCATCCTCATGTTCTCCTTTAAGCCTGTAGTGAATTTACATTTCAGCACTGAATCCATGTAATACCCATCTGGGGTTAGGTTTGTATTTACCCTGTGGAGAGAGGTGACACTGGTGTCTGTATTAACATATTGACAGATTTATTGACATCAGTTGTCTTCAGTCTTGCCTGTTTAATTAATAAAATTGATCTGCTGAACATCTAGCTAATAATTCTGGCACAAATATTCCAGCTAGTCTTGTTACTAAAATGGAAATTCAGCCTCTTATTGTGGAATCTGCCATGAGTCTGGTTGCCAAAATAATTTAATGATCCTTAATTTGTGGTTTTTGCTTCATCTAAAATGCTTAAGCTGGATTTTATTGCAACAATTAAGGACAAAATAGTTAAAATGCCTTCACAGAAAATAAATGCAAAGGAATAATCATAAAATCCCAGCTTATTTTTATGTAGAAAAGATGAAACAAATAAATTTAATGTCAGCGCGTTATGTAAGACCCATTGAACAGCAGCTGCAGTCAGAGTTTAAAGCTAGGAATAAAATACATGATTAATGTGCACCAAGGATGGAGGAAACACTTCTGAACTTCTTTTATCTTTTATTTGCAGCCCAGTTGGCTGCTTTTCTGGCTTAGCTAATTGTTGGGTAAATGACTTTGTCACTCTGGGTTAGGTCAGAAAAACACATTAAAGGACAAAGCCACCTGCAGGGTCAGCGACACGTGGGATGCTGGGCTGGAGGCTGCTTCCCTCACCTCTCTGCAGTGATTAATGATCACACTGCCCATTAATTCCCTAATGCTTGGGAAGCCTCTGCTGGTGGCAGAGATGGCTCCACTCAGAGACCAGACCAGGAGCAGGCGTTAATTGCATCCTGCTCATTAAGGTTTGCTCTGTGCTGGCCCTTCTTTGGGGCTGTATCTGCATCACCTCCCAGCTGAAAGGTCCATGCAGGAGCATCCATCCTGGATTTTGCAGCTCCATTGTCCTGAGGATGAAGGAATGCATCTCAACAAATGCATCTCAACAAATATTTTGTACTTCTGCGATGAATAGGGGAGGAAATATAGATCAAATTAACCCAAGTTTGTGACAGTGTTCACAGGGGTTCTTGGATTGGGGAAGAGACAAGGATCTGACTCCATGTTTCAGAAGGCTGATTTATTATTTTATTATATATATTACATTAAAATTATACTAAAAGAATAGAAGAAAGGATTTCATCAGAAGGCTGGCTAAGAATAGAAAAGAAAGAATGATAACAAGGGCAGCTGTCTCGGACTCTCTGTCCGAGCCAGTTGAGTGTGATTGGCCATTAATTACAAACATCCAACATGGGACCAATCCCAGATGCAACTGTTGCATTCCACAGCAGTAGATAACCATTGTTTACATTTTGTTCCTGAGGCCTCTCAGCTCCTCAGGAGGAAAAATCCTAAGGAAAAGATTTTTTATAAAAGTTGTCTGCAACACTGCAACAAGTTATATAATACAGTTATAAGTTATATATAATTAAAAACCTTTCCCAGGCTTGCAGCATCAGGTTTATTTCCCAGTTCCCCATTGCAGTGGGGACTCCATGCAGATTATTTATTGCTGGTTTTTCAGCAGCCCAAACCCCTCCTGGCTCCTTGTCCCTGCTGTTCCCAGCCTGTTCCAGGGATTCCTGCTGCTGCTGCTGCTGGCACTGCCTGTGTCTGAAACAGTCCAGGCCTGGGCTTTTCCTCAGTATTTTGTTGTTCAGTCATGCACAAGCTGTAAATTTATAGACTTCTTTATTTGTTCTCTGTTCGTGGCATTTTCATGGAATCCCAGACTGGTTTGGGTTGGAAAGGACCTTAAAGCCCATCTTGTTCCATTTCCTGCCACTGCCAGGGAACCCAATATCCGGAGAAAACAAATCTGTGGGATGCCTTTAAGTCTAGGACAGTTAAGGTGTTACCCAATCTTCAGGGCCTGCAGAATGTGAAGGTTTAACATTTTACCTTAAAATGTACCAATTTCTTAATTGAGAGTTCAGGTTTCCTTAAAGAGGTGATCCTTTCTCCAGAGTGACATGTTTGAGGAGCTTGGATGACCAGAACAGGGCAAAACTGCACAAACCAGAGGTGCCAAAAGGGGAATTGAGGGCTGTCACATAAAATCTTAACAGAGAAATTTTTAAGGTGATCAATTTAATACAAAGCATTTTATCACTTTCAGTGGAAGTTTGTTTTAGGACTGACTGAAAGCTGCAAAATTATTTGAATTTGGGTGGGAAAGACTTTTACTTTTCAAAGGCTTCCTTTTAAAAGCAGTTGTTCTGCATGGTGGGAGGAAGTATAAATACTTGTTTAAAGCCTTGTTTTAGCAGAGTTCTTAAAAGGAAGTTGTTACTTGGGGCTCAGGTTGTTTAGCAGGAAACAAATGGTGTTTTAATAGTAATGTCAGGGTAGAAGTTGAAAAAGGATTTATTGTCAGTGATAACACAGAGATTTTTCCGCAACTCTGACTGCTGCCAGCATTGTTTAATACTTGCAAGGGATTTTTTTGTGTGTGTGATGAGAGACAGTAAAATTCATTCAGCAGCCACTGAAATGATGCTTAGCTGAGACCTCATTTTGGTCAAGGAGTAGGTTTAATAACCACTTCTAACTATACTAAGGGTAAATGGAAAGCATGTAAGATATAAGATACAATAGAGAAATGCATTTAGCATCTATATAAAGCTCAGAACATACAGGGACAAAATTATTGCAGAGGAAATTCAACACAAGCAAATGTGAATCAACTCATCAGTAACAACCAAGCTGAAAATTAGAAGCAGCTTCCAGTGAAAGCTTTGGGGCATCTTGCTAGAATAAACAGTAGGGAAAAAATAATTCAGAGGCTTCAAACAGAACTACAAACGCTCATGAGAAACATTTCAAAATGTGATTGAAAATGAAAATACTGAAAATGAAAATACTGTGCTCTGGCCTGAGACGTTCCTGGCAGTTCTACAGCTGTTTATTTTGCTTTGAGCTTCAATATTTTAGCAGTGCAGCAATGGCCAGGGAATGTTCCATGGGGGCACACATGGCTGCAGGGAAGGGAGCACAGGGCTGGGTCCTTCCCATCACATTCCTGCCATCAGCAGCTCTGCTGCAGCCCTTGGGCTTCTCTCCCTTACTCCGAGACACATTTTGTGCATTAGAGTACAAGTGCCCAGAGGAATGAGCAGTGTGTAATTACATAACTGGGGCTCAGGGGGCTGGAAGCAGCCGTGGTGAGGAGTGCTCTGGATCCTGTGGCAGCCTTGTTGCTCAGGAGCTGCATGGAGCTCCACAGGCCCAGGATTTCAGGCCTGGAGCCATGGAATGGTTTGGGCTGGAGTGTCGCAGACATCGTTTATGAAAAGTCCTTTCCTTAGAATTTTTCCTCCTGAGAAGCTGAGAGAGGCCTCAGGAACAGAATGTAAACATTGATTATCTGCTGCTGTGGAATGCAACAGGTGCATCTGGGATTGGCTCATGTGGTTGTTTCTAATTAATGGCCAATCACACTCAGCTGGCTCGGACAGAGAGCCGAGCCACAAACCTTTGTTATCATTCCTTCCTATTCTACTCTTAGCCAGCCTTCTGATGAAATCCTTTCTTCTATTCTTTTAGTATAGTTTTAATGTAATATATATCATAAAATAATAAATCAGCCTTCTGAAACATGGAGTCAGATCCTCATCTCTTCCCTCATCCAAGAACCCCTGTGAACACCCTCACACTGGAGGGGACATTAAATCCCATCCAGTCCCACCCCTTGCCAGGCAGGGACACCTTTCAGCAGCCCAGCTTGCTCCAACACACAGCTCAGCCTCAGGTGGAGAGTGAATGAGGGAGAGTTTTTAGGTTGTAATGGAAGTTTTTCTGTAAAAATGGTCTCAGCTCCCAGGTTTCTCTGTGAATCCCATGGTGCTGAGCTTTGTGTGTGTGTGACACATGAGGGGAACGTTCATGGAGCCACTTCTGCTTCTGAACAAAATAACAACCTCTGGGGCTGTGTCAGGAGCAGGCAGGGTGAGGTTTTATTTGGGGTTTAGTGGGGAGGAGCTGAGCACCCATCCTGTGTTTGAGTAGAGGGTCTGAGATCTCCTGAGCAGGGACAGGGCTGTGTCTTTATCCCCGGTGGCCTCACCCAGAATTCCAACCACAAACTGCCTTTGGTTTTCTAGAATCAATCAATAGCCAAGCCTCCCAATCCAGCATGTTCATAATAAACAGGAAAACCCAAAAACTGGTAACAAATGGCTTTGCTTTTGAGTCTGTCTCAAAACCTTGAAGATAAATTCAGGCCCTCATTTGAAACACACGATGTTTGACTTTGCTCAGGTGATTGTTTATTCCTCACAGCCATGGACAGAAGAGGAATCTCAGCAGAGAAAACTGGGTTTTGGGGACAGCCAGTTCTGTGGCTGTGCAGGTCGCTGATGCTGGCAGGGATCAGTGTTCAGAGCACTCAGAACCACTGGGCATTTATTGGGACAGCCTGGCTGTGCTGGGCCCTGTGGAGCTCTTCCCAGGCTCTGCAGTGGGATCAGAGCCCTTGTCTTTAGTGCTTGTGGCTTGTACAGTGGTTGGGATAATGACTTGGGCATTTTATGTCCAGTTCCTTTCACACAGTGACATCAAGTGACTGTACCAGAGTCTTGCTGAGCTGGCTTTGTAGTGCTGGGGAGGACTCGGCCCCAGTGTCCCCAGTTCTGCCCTACTTACTGCATTTTTTGATAAAGAAAAGCCTTTTTTAAAGTTAAAAGCTAAGGCTAAACAGCCTGTGCAGTTACTAACTCCTGACTTTGTAGTATTCAATCAATTGTGGAACATTTGAGTTCATTCTGCTAAGACGCAGCCGTGGGCAGGCTTTATCCCACACTTACTCATCAGCCCAGCTCCCATTGTTCCAGGGGAGAGCCGAGGGAGACTGAGCTTGGCTAAACCAGTGTTTAACAGAAATCATGCAAATGACTCTGTTATCTTGAATAGAACTGTGGAGTTTAGGTGAGTTTAGAGCCAGATAGTTTTTTCTTCAGTTATTTTATCCAGACACATCAAACCAAAGCCAAGAACTGAACTGAAAGCTTGTCCCAAACACAAGCAACAATGCCATGCACTGAAAAGCTTCCTGTTACCCTGTCCTCCTTGAACTGGATTGATTATCACCCAGGGAGCCCCTTTCTGTATACCTGGGTAAGTCATTCCTCACTTTTCATTTGACCTGTGCGCTGTCAGATGTCTGCAGAAACTGGAATTAACAGCAGAAGAATGCACCAAGCTGCCAGGCCTGTTTATTCTCTTCCTCATATGCTGCTGGTGATTGAGGTACTTGACCTTGCAGTGCTTGGAAAGCTGTTTTATGGGATTCTTTATGGAATGGTGTTGTTTCCTTAGCAGGCATTCACCATTTATGTGATGTATTGGTGGCTGTGATGTCCAAGTTCAGGACACACAAGCACCTTTTAAAATTGTGCTTTTCCAGCGCTCTGTGTTTGGTATCTGCTAAAAATGAAGCAGTATTTGAATCATTATAAAGCTTCCTTGGAAGGCAAGACGCCTTTAGGCTGTGCAGCAGAAAAAAGCCACTCATCTAAATCTGTATTTCTCTGAATTCCCTTAATTTGTGCAAAAGATAATTCAACTTTGAAAGCTGACAGGTACCTGTGATCATGTCAGTGCCTCCCAGGGTCTCATATCTATGTTCAAGGTATGGCTGCTGCAATCCAGGCCTCCAGTGTGGCGTGGGGACACTGTGCTCTGGAGCCTGACCTGTTCCATGAGCCCGTGGGGCTGGAGTTACAGGATCAAACTCCCGGGGAAGGATTTGGGAACTGCACCAACAGAGATATTTGGGGATGGGCACACCAGGCTGGATTCTATTGTAAATCAAAGGTGACTCTGAATGAAGGGAGAGAATGATGAGGAGGACTCCATGGATATCAGAATAATTTATTATACTATATTATATACATTTCATCTAAACTGAATCTGCCCAGCACTCTACTCTGCTCACACTGCCCAGAATCTCGTGGCTGTCACCAGCCCACAGTCCCACACACACACCTGGCCCTGACAGGCCAAGGAGACAAAACACCATCACTGTGGGTAAACAATCTCCATATTGCATTCCACTTTGGCACAAACGCAGGCACAGCAAGTGATAAGAATTGTGTTTTCCCTTTCTCTGAGGTTCAGAGAATGTGAATCTCAGAAATCCTTGGGAAGAATTGTGCCTTGCTTTTCTCTGTGAAGAGAAATGTGGTGATAGGATTCCCTGGAGCTCGCTCTGCTGGGTGGGGCAGCACCACATCAAGTGGGTATTTATGGAGTTTTCTTAGGAGAAATCCTGCTGGAGCACCTTTTGGTGCTGGATCCAAGCCCTACATGCCACTTATGTGGGAGAATGAGGAATTTTGGGGCCTTTGCTTCCCCTCTGGTTTCTTAGTGCATTCCATTGCACCAGCACATGCTGATGTGACTTGAGGCTGCTCTGAGAATTCTACAAATTATCATCAAATTTACTTTTGTAAACCAAAGTGCACCTCTGCTAGGCAGAACCATGGAATCAGGGAGTGGTTTGGGTTGGAAGAGACCTCAAAAATCACCATGTTCCACCCATGCCATGGCAGGGACACCTCCCACTGTCCCAGGCTGCTCCAAGCCCTGTCCAGCCTGGCCTTGGGCACCGCCAGGGATCCAGGGGCAGCCACAGCTGCTCTGGGCACCCTGTGCCAGGGCCTGCCCACCCTCACAGGGAGGAATTCCTAATTTCCAATATCCCATCTATCCCTTCTGTCTGTCACTTCGAAGCCATTCCCCCATGTCCTATTGCTCCAGGCCCTTTAAAACAGTTCATCTTCCTTGCTGGCTCCTTCAGGTACAGTGAGGCTGCAGTTAGGTCACCCTAATTCATTTGCAGATTGGTTTGGACCAAAGATCTCCCGCCTCCCCGATTTTTTTTATTTTTGTTTTTAAAGTTTTGCAGCATCTTTGGCAGTTCCTGCTCCCCTGGAGCCCTGGGAGCTGTGTGGGTGCATCAGGAGGATTTGGCCGCCCCCTGTCCCTCTGGAAATGGGACAAGTGGCCATGGAGCTGATCATGGCAAATGAGCTGCCCTCATCAGTGTGTTCTGGTGCATATTTAAGTTAATAATGTGAGCAGATGGTCATTGCACTGATTCATGAGGGAAGGGAGGGAGCTTTGCTTGGGAACCTCACGGCTGAGCGCTGAGCATCGGGGCTGGGCAGGAGGAGGGCAGGAGCAAAGCTGAACAAAGCTCACTTTTGTACTCTCTGGGGTCTCTTGCTTTGGGTTTTAGTTTGGTTTTCTCTTTTACAAGTACCACCGAATAAAATCAAGCAGAGGTGACTCATCAGGCCTGCAGAAATGATAATTTCCCTGGAGGGGAGGTTTGTAGAGCACAAGCAGGATGGTGCTGAAGTGTTTGCACCTCTGGTGGTGCTAAAAAGGGGGAGATGGGGAGGCTGTCGCCTGTAGAGTTATGAAACTTCTCACTCTGCTGTTGCTATTAAAGATGACAGCTCTTCTGCAGGGAAAAGGTAACACTGGAGTAATAATTCTTGAGTAATTTTTTTTTTTTGCAAAGAGCAACTTTGTGTAAATCTCTTCCCATTTAGTAGGATTTAACTAGATTTTCAAGCCAGAAGCTAATAGTATAAAATATTCAGCTGCTCTCCTCATTAGCTAAACTGGGAAGTTCACAAATCCCCAACCTGCAGCAGCTCTCAGGAACAGCTTGATTTGCTTCTTAATTCTGCAATTTTCACAGGAGAAATGCTGTATACAGAGGAATATCCTCTTGAGCAAGAGCTTAATCTCATGTTTAGGTTGCTGTTTCTCCTGGTTGCTGATTAGCTTTGCTGTCTTATCAGTTTATGTCATAGTATGTGACTATAAATTGACTTTGCAGTGAGGAGGGAATACGTTCGTCTTCACAGATGCTGCTGTTTCCATGGAGATAAAAGGACCAATGGCCTTTTCTTGGTTTGGACTGTACTACAGTGAGCAGGCAGAGATGGTGCATTCGAAAATGCAACATTTGGTGCTTTGATATTTCCGTCTAAATAGCAAATGAGAAAGCATATTGTTCCTCCTTGGTGATGAAGTTGAATAATAAATACAGCTTTGGGACTTTTCCTGCAAGCAGAAAGCGAGCCCACCAGGAATGTGAGGACAGCGTGGCTGGTTTGTGCTTGCTAAACCTCCTCTCTGGGAAAAACCTTTTGGCTTTGCAAAATATAACCCTGTAGAGCCTTTGGGTTTATCTGATGCAGTGTTTGATGCTGGTTACATCACCAGCTTACTTATCCGTGATGTTCCACCGTGGCTGAGCCTCAATGAGCGTGCAAAAGCTGTGAATGTGATTTTTTTTTTTTTTTTTACTTTATTCTTGTTCCTTGAGAAAGAGCTTTTCTACCTCAGATTGCGTGAAAGAAAATATAAATTCCAAGGCCACCCCCCTTCCAGGATGGCTTGCAGAAGGTGTTATTTGTGAGTACCTTTTCCTTCTTCATCTGTTGTCACCCCTCTGATTTCTGTGTTGAGGATTCCAGAAGTGGGAGTAGTGATCAGTTTATTGTTGGGTAGGTTTCTTTCCACGAACCATTTTTAGGGTGTTACCTTTTCTGGTAGATAAATGCTCTGTATATTAAATGTGTTTAGATGATGATGATGATGATTGTGCATGTGGGTATTTAAAAATACAGTGTCATAAAGTGAGTAGTCTGTGTTTAGCAGGGGGAAAAAATGAGGAAACTCTTCACTTTGCATCCAAGCAGCAATGCAGGGTGCTAGGAATTCTGTCTGTGATGAGTCAAGGATCTCTCTTCCATTTTGTTGGAATGCTTTGTCATATTAAAGTGCAATCTGTCTTTTCAGAGCAGAAATAAAATGCAAACAGCAGAATGTGCAGTGCAGCCCTGAGCAGTGTCAGACCGAGGAGGCAGAGTTCCCTGTGGTTTTGCTGTTACCTTTATGCTGATAAAAACATAAAGATGAAACATTCATTGATTATCATTCCCTGGAGCAGTTTCTGGAGGGTTGAGGGCAGACACAGGAGCTGATTCTGCTGTGGGCTGAGGAGCCCCTGTGGGAGCTGAGCCTGAGGCTTGGGGCTCAGGACTCAGCCAGTCTGGAGCATGGATGGATGGGGCACACAGGTGGTTTGCTCCAAAAAGGGACCAAACCAGGCAGGAATTGATGGGACACACAGGGTTTGCTCCAAAAAGGGACCAAACCAGGCAGGAATTGATGGGACACACAGGGTTTGCTCCAAAATGGGCACAAACAGGCAGGGATGGATGGGACACACAGGGTTTGCTCCAAAATGGGCACAAACCAGGCAGGAATTGATGGGACATACAGGGTTTGCTCCAAAATGGGCACAAAGAGGAATTGATGGAACACACAGGGTTTGCTCCAAAATGGGCACAAACAGGCAGGAATTGATGGAACACACAGGGTTTGCTCCAAAATGGGCACAAACAGGCAGGAATTGATGGAACACACAGGGTTTGCTCCAAAATGGGCCCAAACAGGCAGGAATGGGCCCTTGGATTTGTCCTCACTCCCAGTCCAGGGGCTTGGAGATGCTGTACCTCTGTTTGCAGTTCTGAGCCCTGGTTAACCATCCATCCCTTTAGGGTTAAATCTGGGGGTTCCAGAGGGTCCTGCATGAAACACATGTAATTGTCATCCCCAGCCTTTTCCAGTTATTTTAGCAGTGCCTCTGAGCAGCCTGATTTGAGTAAATCTGCTCCATGTTCAGCAGCACCATCCACACGCAGGCAGAGTAAATAAAACCATTCAAAACCAGACTCCTCCAATAGAATAACAAAAGAATATTAGTATATGTCTTAGAGTTTCCTTCAGCTTTTTGTGTTGTGCTGAAGGGGTGAATGGTAAAGTTGAAATGTTTTAAAATCAAAATAAATGCGGAGCATTTTGTAGGAAGTTGAAATAAGTAAACTTGGAGAACAGGCTGCAGCCTTGCAGGTATGCATGGATCAGCCTGAAACGTCCTGCTGTGTGTGTGTCCATGGGAGAACAGCTCTGGTTGTGTTGGACTCCATTTTAATTTGGGTCCTGGGATTTGGGGATTCTGTAACTCTCAGCAGGGAATGGATTTCACAGAGTGCTCATCATGTAAGGGGGGTAAGGGATATTCAATCCCTGTGTGTTGCTGTATTTAACAATGAGTTTGCAGTCTTATTTACAGACCCATCTTGTGCAGGATTTTCCTGTTTTGCTGCTTACACCTTTGGTATCTTGTACCCACCTCAGCACGTTGCTGTACAAAACAAGATGTGGGTTCTGCCTCCTACTATAATTCTGTGTTTTAACTCCTGTGTAAGAGAGCTGATGCTGATGGTTGGAAAGGGGAAAATGTAAGCTGGGAATTTTTTAAAGAACTTACTCTTAAGAACACGTGTATACAGAAAATCTTCATGTTCTTTAAAAATGATGGGTTCTCAATACTGAAAATGTTTGTTAAACTGTTATACACCAGTCCTTCAATGCTGAGTAAGTTTTCAGATGCAACCTTACATATAACAACTCTGTCAGTGTTCTTGTGATATGTATATATCTACATGCCAAAGATCTTTGCCATTGAAAGTATCTTTTTAAAGATAAAAATATCTTTTTCATCTTTAAGTGTTGAAAGCCTGGTTGTTGCTGTTCTAAGAAAAGCTGAACAAGAGTGTCACACTACTTGGATTAGTGAAAGCAGTTTTTTCAGCTGCTGCACTGAATAGAACATATGTCACTGGAGCATTGTTTTAAGTAACAGGATTTGCCTTGCTGTAAATCTCTCCTGCTGTATCTGGGTAATTTCATTCTTTGTACTTTGTTATTTTGCCTCTTTCATCAGCTGCAAATCCAATATGTATAACTGGCACTGCTCAGCTTTGGGTTTGCTGTGTTATTGCTCTGTGAAATTATAGATGTGCCTGTGTTCTGTGATGGGAGTTGTAGTTTCTTGAGGATTTCTGGGGCCTGATTTAATGATGTGGGACATACAGAAAAGAAGTGGTGAATATATCCACACTCTCATTTAATCTAAAAGATATTTTCCTTCTCTCATGTCTCTTTGCTCTTAATTTCTGGGTTTGGACTGTGTGGGGTTTTTCCTACAAATTTTGACATCTCCCAATGGGAACAACTGACACAAGTGCATCTTATGAGTCCTGTGAATTATTCTACATTACCCTGTGCCATAGATGGGGTTCTAGTTAAGACTTAAAAGGATTTTTTTCTAATTACAAGCATCTACATATTAATAGTCTTAATTAAATTCACCCTAGTTCCAGCTAACCCAGGACTGGAGCAAACTGTGCAGGGATGCAGAAGGATCCCTCCTGCCTGTTTGTGTAGGCTGGTACTGCATTTTCATGAAACCTAAAAAAGTTTATAATAATTATTTCTAATTCTCTGTAATGCTAATAAGTGTTGTGTTCTAGGATGGGACAAAATAATGGCTGTTCCTTGTTTAGTATGCTGGGCCTGTGGTGCTTCCATTCTCCCAGGAGATGATAATTATTTACAGGCCCTTTGATGGAGGAGAGGTCAGTGAGAGTGTGCCTGATGATTCCATTGAAAAATCCAGCTGTGGGCACTTGAGCTGGGAATGCACAAAGGGAAGCATTATTCCCAACAAGAACTCCCAGTCTGCAGTTCTGCTGTGCCGGGTACAAATCCTGCTATTAAATCATTCTGGTGACAACCAGATTTGATGAATTCTGGAACAAAATTTAGTGGTCTGTACTCTGGACTGTGTGTGCTGCTCGTTTGGAACTGCAGCTTTTGTTGAGCATCCTTGTAGCTGGTGAAAACATCTTTCATTCCTGTGAAGAGGAAATGAATTCTGGAATGCTGTTAGCCAGGTTCTGGCTATTGCATGGAGGGGAGGCAGCACTGGGAGGAGGGAGATGCCAGCAGAGCAGCTTTGCAGCATATGGCTGTGCTGCTTGTGATGTGTGGGTGAGGTTTTTGGCTCCCAAACTCCTGCAGAGTAATGACACTGGTGTTCACCTGCCAGCAGCTGTCCTGCTGCCTCCCTGGGGTTTGGTGTCCAAGGAGCTGTGCCCAAAGAGCCATCCTGGGCTCCTTGAGAGCAAAGCAAAGATTTGCTCCAGGAGCAATCCCTGGGCACGTTCCCACTGTGCCCAGGCAATGGAGGGAGGAGTTGTGCTCCTCCTGCAGTGTGTGCTGGTCTCTGCTGTGAACTGGAAGGGTTTTGTGGATGCAACCATAAAAGCAATGGCAGTATTTAATGTTGTGGGGCTGCCATCCAAAAGAGTGCATGCCAGGAAATTAATTAATAATAACAACACTGGGAAAAAACCATAATATTGTCTGTGTGCCACCACAGCTTCTCTGTGAAGGGCTTGGCTGCAGAGTGCTGGACATGCAGTGGGGTGAAATGAATAGCAAAGAAGAGAAGGTTTCACAGTGCTGCTTCCAAAACCAAAATCATACTGCCCTGCGTATTTTGGGCAAGGAACAGTTGGAATTTGTCCTTGGAAATGGGAATGTGTCATGTCCTTAATCACCTTGAAGTGGCCACAGCCACAGCTGCAGTCAAACCTGGGCTGGGACAGTGGGAGCTGCCCTGGAAAGCTTCCTGCTGCTTTCTCTGCTTTCCAAAAGCTGTCCTGTGGCCTGGGACAGGATTTTCATTCTGGAAGCCCTTCTGGCAGGTTAATAAACTTGTTAATAGCAAGCATTTAGCTGGAGTTGATGTGGGTCTGTATTGTTATGACTTTTACTGTTCATCACCTCTTTGGGTATCCTTTGATTATATTTCAAATGTTGCTCCTCATGAAAGTAATGGTTGGATTTATTAAACAAAAACAGGACAGACTTTATTAGCTTCTATCTACAGCATTTTCTAATCTCAGCTGTTGCCATAACTCTGGATCAACTTGAGAAAGAAAATTTCAACTTGTAAAATAATGTTACTCTTCAACAGGATAAAACCCTGGGAAATGCAAATATTCTTTTTAATAGATCCAATCAAACCAACCGTTCTTGGCTCCCTCAGCTGATGTGGAGGGAATGGGCTGAAGCAGGGGATGGATTTGTCTATCCCTCCTGCTGTTCCCAAGCTGATTTCAGAAGGATGGGTGCACACAGCCATCCAGGACAGCAGCCCCTGTTGGGGTTGTTTTTTCCAAATTCTCATTGCAATGTGAACTTTATGGGAAAATGTGCCAGAAGAAAGGGAAGAATCCTGGCAGATGGAGGGGAACAGCTTGTTGTTGCAGACCAGAGGAGGAATGGTGAATGGAGTCAGGGCAGCAGCAGAGGGCAGGAGGTGCTGAGCAGCTCCTCTCATCAGCCACATCATTAACTGCAGACAGGCTCCTCCAGCTGTGCTCCTGCTCCCGTTCCCCTCAGTCTCAGGGTTTGGAACCTCTTGCAAGAAGAGGCTCTCAGACAGTGATGGTTTAATAATTCTGCTGAGAATTCCACAGCAGCAGAACGAGCAGGGCTGGGTGGATGTCCTGTGCCACCACGGTGTCCTGGGCAGGGACAAGCTGCCCCCAGGCTCCCAAACCTGCCAGGAGCATCTGCTGCCCCTGAGCACATTGTGAGAGCACAGGATAACCTGTTAGAGAAAAAGCAATTCCAGGTTAATGGCCTCGTGCTCTGCTCTGCCAGGTTGTTTAAAAACCAATACTGAGAAAATTGTCTGCTGAGTTTGGGAGGCTTGTGGGGGATTGCAAGAGAAAATGAAAGAAAAAATAAAAATAGTTCTGGCTTTATGTGATGACCAGTAGTTGATTTCTTTTTATTTGTACATCTGAGCAAGGCTCTAAAACCAGAAGATTAAAAAGAATTGTCATTTCTGTTTGCTGCTGGACAGGAGAGTGCTGTTAAAGTGAGTGGGTTCTGATGGCAAACATGATGGGGTTTACAGAGGGTGGGAGGCACAGCCTGGGGGCTGTGGGCTCTGTTAGGAGCTGGGCTCCTCCTGCTCTGTGGGGGAATGAGATGTCCAAGGTTTGGGTCCGGTTTGGCTCTGGTTTTACTCTGCTCTGCCAAGATCCTCGTGCAGGGGTTCACAGGGGTTGATGTCACAAGGGGAGAGCTGGAAGGAGCTTGGCCTGGGAATGGGAAATGGCCAAACTTCCACATGCAGCAATGGGCCAGAAACTGGAATTACCAGCAGCAGCCTTTGTCAGCTGTCATTTGTCTTGTCCTGGTGCTGAAGTACCCGTGCTCTCTTTGTAATCCTAAATCATCCTTTGAAGAACAGCAGCCACAGATGTGGAAACTAATCTTCACAGGGCTGAGAATCTGCGAGACTGTGAACAGGAGCAGTGATTAATTCTCCTCCAAATGATTGAAATGGATTTCTTCTGATGTCTTTAGGTGTTAAAAATTAGCAAATGAATTCTAGCTTGAATGCAAACTTGTGTTGAAGGCTGATTGCAACATATAGCTGTGAAGTTTAAAAAATAATTAAACCTCCAGCCAAACCAAACAAACAAACAAAGGGATTGGAATTGTAAACATTCTGTGGTATATTACAGAGGGGTAGATGACTGCAAGTGCTGTTTTGCAGGTGACTGAAGGCACAAAATGCCACATGTCAGTCTTAAATTGCAGTGGCAGATTTACCCCATTGCTTTGGGTAGAATGAGCATTAGTCAGGGGCTGTAAAGCCTGAGCCTCATCACTGTCAGGCTGCCATGAGTCACTGAGATCTGGAGGAGCCCAGACAGAGTTGAGCTATTCTGAATTTCAAACTTCAGAGCAGAGCCCAGACCTTGTGTTTTCCTCTGCCTATGGTGGGCCCAGGATGCTGTCTGGGATCCATCCTGCTGTGTGGGACAGCAGGGACCTGGTGGCCCTCAGTGCCAGCCTCAGCTGAGCCCTGTCCCCTGTGTCACCTCCTCACCTGTGGCAGGGCAGGGACATCCTTGGGCAGCTCCAGCTGCTCCCAGGACGGGAATGCTGCGTTCCTGCTGCTCCTGGGAACTCCTGAGCCCAGGGCTGTGCCACAGTGAGCACAAACCACAGCCAGAGCATGGGGAGAGCTTCACTTTGTGACAATTCACTCGTGGGGAAATTTGGAAGGAATTTGAGATGAGTCCTCTGAATTGTATTTGATGATGTGGTTTATTTTTCTTATCTTCTATGCAGGCAGGAGCTCACATTGTTACAGCACAGTTCAGAAGGTCACAAAACCCTTAGTGACAAGACCTTTTAAGGAATTATTGATTAATAAAACACCACTAACAAAGATATTTATGTTTTTTAACCCAGTCCTTAAATATTTCACCTTACAGACCCATACTACAATATAAACTTTCTTAACCAATCATGTTATGACAGGCAACCCTACAGTACTGCATTCTAAGCTCCTTATTTACCTCTGTAACAACTTTGTTTTTCCTATATCCTAAACTCTAAAACTCTAAACTTTCCTTTACTTGACATATCTCTACTTCAAACTATAAATCCACATTCTCACTTCTAGCATCTAAGTTTAAAAACCTTTTCCAAGCTCTCAAATCAAATCCTGTGTTTAATTCTAAACTTTAGTTCACAGACCCAAAATTGTATGAGTTCCTTACATTTCAGATTCTGTGGTATTTTTGGGGTCCCTGGAGAGAGGAGGAAAGATGAATATGACTCTGTGTTCTTAGAAGGCTGATATGATATGATATGATAATATTATATTATATTACATTATATATATTATATTATATTATATTATATTATATTATATTATATTATATTATATTATATTATATTATATTATATTATATTATATTATATTATATTATATTATATTATATTATATTATATTATATTATATTATATCATAATATATCATAATATATCATAATATATCATATTATATCATATTATATTATATTATATTACATTACATTACATTATATTACATTACATTATATTATGCTATACTTAACTATACTAAAGAATAGAGAAAGGATACAGACAGAAGGCTTAACAAAATAATAATGAAAACTTGTGACTCCTTCCAGAGTCCCAACACAGCTGATGGTGATTGGCCATTAAGTAAAAACAATTCACATGAAACCAATCAAACAAGCACCTGTTGGATAAACAATCTCCAGACCACATTCCAAAGCAGCAAACACAGGAGAAGCAAATGAGATAATATTGTTTCCTTTTTCTCTGAGGCTTCTCAGCTTCCCAGGAGAAGAATCCTGGGCAAGGAGGATTTTTCAGAAAATGTGATGGTGACAAGATTCCACCACCTTCTTTATTGTCCAGGTTCTTTTGGAACCCAGGAATATTAGAGCAAGACATATTCAGGGAGCCTTGAGGGCAGAATGATTTTGGAAGAGCCAGGAGCAAGCTCTGTTCAAAAAGCTTTATTGAGCAGAGCTGAATCCAGAGAGATTCTTTCATATTCTTTCATATTTCACTGGTTAATTCTCTGAAGAAAGAGACTTCTGTGTAGAAAAAGAACAGCGGTGGGAATGGAATCTGGAGCACTCTCCTACTGATTTCCTGCATTTCCTTCTTTTGCTTTTGCTGGAAGAACCAGGTATGGCCAGGAGGAGCAGGTTCCTCATGAGAACAGTTCCCTGCCCAGGGTGAGACTTTTGCCCTTCTGCCCCAGGACTGAGGGGAGCAGCTCGTGTGGAGCACTGTGTGCTTTTCCTGACAGAAAATCAGCTTTGGCTGCTCTGATGGAGCCCATCAACGCTTTCAGTGTTGTTCTCCATCTTTGGTTTGAGGTTTTTTTGTGTTCCCAAGGGGTTTGAAGGTGCCCCCATGGGTACCTGAGCCCTGTGAGGTGTCAGATCCCACACTGGGGTGTGTGTGGGCTGAGCCACATCTCCAAAAGCTCAAGCACTTCACAGGAGTTACCGCCTTTGGACAGAAATCCAGCTGATCCTGGCCATGCAGTTGCTGACACAGTGTTGGCAGCAGGAATCACAACGGGCTGACCTTGCCTTTTTTCCTAAGGATTAGTAACTTACTCCTTCCTGAACAAAGCCTGACTTCTTTTTGCTTAACTGCTCTCTTTGATCTTGTAAGAAAGTGACCTCACAGGATTCACTTTAAGCCTCAGGGATGCAGAAGAATCAAAATCAATCTTCTGAGACTTCTGTCAAAACACAAGAGAAAGATGGGGGTTAAAAAGTGCATTTGTGTACACAAGCACACACACACCCCCTCTGTTAACTGTCAGGCTGCATGCTCACAAGTTAAAGGAGGATTTTCAATTTAACAGCTCCCTCGTCCACTCAAAGAGCTAGGAGATATTGATTATTTTTTTATGATTTCCTAGAAGAATGCTGTGTCCTGAGAAATTTGATTAGGTGGATTTATTGTGGAAGACTTGCTGTGCTGAGCCTTGTTTAATGTTTCCTGGCACAAACACCAGGAACGCAGGGACGTGTGCTGTGTGCTGCTTAAAGATTTCCCAAGCTTTCCTTCAGAGGGGGAAACCTCTTGTCTGGTTTTGTTCAGTGAAACAACACCAATCTAATGATCTGGGCTGCAGAATATCTTTGTGCTGTGAAGGATTTTTTGTTTTCTTTCTGTGCTTTGAACAAATGAACAAATTTGAACAATTAAACTGCTATTGCACAGGTCTGAATATTGCTTAAAACACGGGTGAAACTTGGGTTCTTTCACATTGTTTTGCCGTATGTTTTTCATTGCTGGGCTTGAAGAAAGCTTTGTGTCCATGTCCATTGCACTGTCCCTCCTCATGCAGAGCACTGTGCATCCATAATTCCATGGCCAGAGAACAGCCTGACTGGTGCAGAGTAAGGTGCAGCCTAAAGCTTCATTTCCACAGGGATTTCAACCCTCAGAGTTTCAGCTTTGCCTCCCTCCCACCTGGCAAGGCAAACCCCAGGCCTTCAATTGGCATTTGATCTTAATCCTGCAGCAAACCTGTGACTGACTCCTCACTGCAGCAGCTCCTCCCCATCATTGTGGTGTGTGCATTTAACCCTGGCACCGTTCCCCGTGTCCCCTGGCATCCAGATCTCACAGCTGTGCCTGAAATTGCAGCCCCCGTTCTCCTGAGTTTCCAGTTCTCCTGTCAGCACCTGCCTTCCCCTCAAGAGCCCCTTTCTCAACACTGCTGGTTTGACTTTGTGTTTCTCCTTGTGTCGTAGGTCTTTAAATACTCTGCACCAGTTTTGCTGTCCAGCTCCATTGTACCATTCCCAGCTAGCTGTCCCTGCCACACACTCAGAGTACAGGTAAGAGTAGACATGCTCCACCCTCTGCTGCTCTTTGAGGGACATCTGGTGCTGCCACTTGGCATGAGACAAGCAATAGTTGCTTAAGTTTTAAAAGGAAAAAAAAATTTGGAAACAAATATCCAATATTTTTGAGGTCTTGTAGGGTAGCTGTGGATAGGCCCATCACTGCAGTGAGTCCTTCTCTCAGGCACTCTGGAATTACTCTGTAAAGTGAGTGCCATGTGCTTTGAGGGCACATCCCCCCTTTACCTTGCAAAGGCAGGGAGAAGGGAGGTGCAGGCTGAGCTCCCACGTGAAATACACTGAAATATTTATATAATTTATGGAGGATATTGATGTTTTCCTTAGCAACTCTTTTTTTTCACCCCTGCCAGTAGGTGAGGAATTCATCCATGTGCTTAACCCTCTGAAGGTTAAAGGCATGGACCTGCCCAGGGCTCAGCACTGCCTTGGATTTGAGTGAAATAAAGGGATTTAAAACACATCCAGGCCCTGAATACATCAAAAAGACACATTTTCCAGCTCATATTGCTTCTTTTAACATAGATGCCTTTACTATCTATGTGTTCTCTTTGATCCAATGCAGAGAGCAGCAATTACATCCCATAGTACAGTTTATTGTCAATGCCAGTGTTTATTGTAACATCTTAGAGAAGCATCCTAGGGCAGCTAATCTCAGCCATTGGAAATGTGAAAACTGTTAAAAAACTGTGCATGCCATGGAAAATATTGTCTGGAATTTTTACTTCTGCTATTAGCAATCGACTTAGTGATAATTGCCAGCTCATGAATAATATTTATATCAAAATATTGGAAGCCTGGTGCTGAAAAATCAAAATCACTTTGCACGGGTAATAAGGAAAGAGAAAAGCAAACAATGAATCCTAAATCTGTAAATGCATAAACATATTTCTGGTTTGAATATTTCATCCCCTAGTTACCTCTATCCATGCATGCTTGGATTCACCCTGTTGGTTTGTGTTGCAGCATCTGTTTGTGTGTTTGGGTTTTTTTCTCCCATCAGAGCCCTTCATTTATTTGGTGGTAGTGAGTCCATAGTTGAGTTGTAAGACAGCTCAAATTCCTTTGGTGAGGAGCAGGGCCTGAAAACTCTTAGATTCCCTGCTTGCTTTTTAGTGAGGCTTTTAGTTTTCCTGTGTCCTTAGTTGATAGTGCTTTAATTTTAAGGATCTTCCTGTTGGGATGTTGATGGGAAAACCAGCTGTTCCTTGAATGTCTCAGTGTCTTGCTCCACACAGGGTGTTATTTTTATCAGTGATATTTCTTGTGGAATTAAAGCCTAGAGCAGCTTAACTTTGTGCTTGAAAATTCTGAATTTCTTCAGGGGTTTTTTTTGTGCAGTGAGGACAGGAGTTCCCTGCTCTGGGGGTGCAGAGCCTGAGCAGTTTCAGAGTGCTGTGGGACCTCCAGCTGATGGCTCAGGGCTGGGGGTGTGGAAGGAGCTCATCCCTGGCCCTGTTTCAAGGAAATATCAAGGAAATTTGGGCTCAGGGGGGACCTTGTGGCTCTGCAGAGCTCCTGCCAGGAGGGGACATGCAGGGGAAATGGGGCTCTGCTCCAGGGAACAGGGATGGGAGGAGAGGGAGCAGCCCCAGGCTGGGCCAGGGCAGGCTCTGGGTGGAAACCAGGGCAAATTCTTCACTCAGAGATTTCCAGCCCTGGCACAGGAGCCCCGAGCAGCTGTGGGTGCCTGGCAGTGTGCAAGGCCAGGTGGGCAGGGCTGGGAGGGACAGTGGAAGGTGTCCCTGCCATGGCTTTCAGTCCTTCCAACCCAGACCAGCCTGGGGCTCTGTGAACAGGGGGAATATGGAAAAGCTGCAGCCAGCCTCTCCCAGGGACAGGAGGCAACCAAACCAAACTGCAGCAAGGAAAATTCAATTAGAGACAAGGTAGGGGGAGAGGGAATCTCACCGTGATCTTGGCCAAACGCTGGGGCAGAGGCCAGCAGAGGGTGTGGGGTCTCTGTCCCCAGCCATGCTCAGGTCAGGGGACAGCCCTGGCTGCACCTGCTCTGAGCAGGGACTGCACTGTGCACACCTCCACCACATCATCCTGCACCCCACAGCACTCTGCTCTTGGCAAGCATTAAAAGAGCTGCAAACCACAATATTTTAGTCTATGCGATTTAATTCCAAATGACGCTGCAATGTTTATGCTGTCCCTGCTCACAGATGTGCTGCTGTGCTGGAGCCAGGCTGTTACCATCATCCTCGTGGCAGGAATTGGTTTGGTTTGCCCATAATTTCAATTTCTGAAGTTGTTATATCCAAAGTGCTATCACCACAACTGTGATCTCTGAGTCAAGTGCAAATGATGCACCTGGTTTTGTGCAGGACCTGTCCATGGGGATCCCTTTGCTGTGAATGAAAATGAGCTGCTAGAGCTCTAACAGGATTGGGCTTTGCATTTCTTCATACACATGGTGGCATTAAATTTAGCTTTTAGTCTTCCCATTTATCAGTTTATAAATAGAAATCATTAGAAACAAAACTAACAGACGTGGATGCTTTGGTCTGGCTGCAGTTTTGAGGCTTTATTTAGAAAATACACTGAGGGATTAATTTTGTAGCCCAGAATTAAAAATTAAATTTGTTCTGAAAGAAGCAATTAATGAATGCACTACAGTGAAATCTGGAGCATCTCTGATTTGCTGTTAGCTAATTGCTGGATGTTTTATTCACTCCAGCAGTTTTATTTCTGGTCGAGACGATCTTTGGCATCTGTTTTGAATGGTTAATAGGGAAATAATGCATTTTTAATAACTGCGGCTATTGCAGTAATCCCTCACTCATTTTACAATGCTCAAAAGAGACAGAAATAACACAAGTTATCTTGCATTCTCCTATTACAGGGGAAGTCTTGGGAAGCCTGAGCTTGTTGTGTCCTTCCAGCTAGATGCTTGTCTGGGTTCCAGTTAGCCCATATGCCTCCTCTGCTTGCTCTTTTTGGGTTATTTCTGTTTGGGAATTAAAAAATAGACCAGCAATGTCTGTAGCTTGGCTTCTCTGACTCCCTTCCCCTTCCTGCCTCCCGAGTAGAGCTTTGAAAACAGCAGCCTCTGGTTGGAAGCTGCAGGTTCCAGGAGCTGCCCTGGGTCTGTCAGAGGTCATTGGAATGCAGATGTGACAGTGCTCACAGGGGTCTCAGCACGAGGGAAGAGACAAGGATCTCACTCCATGTTTCAGAAGGCTGATTTATTATTTTATGATATATAATATGATATTAAAACTATACTAAAGGAATAGAAGCAAGGATTTCATCACAGGGCTGGCTTAGAAAAAGAAAGAATGATAACAAAGGTTTGTGGCTCGGCTCTCTGTCCAAGCCAGCTGACTGTGATTGGCCATTAATTACAAACATCCAACATGGGCCAATCCCAGATGCACCTGTTGCATTCCACAGCAGCAGATAATTATTTACATTTTGTTCCTGAGGCCTCCCAGCTTCTCAGGAGGAAAAATCCTAAGGAAAGGATTTTCCATAAAAGATGTCTGCGACAATGAGATTTTATATCTGGTGTGAAGAGCAAAGTAAAGGGAGTGTGGAACACCCAGAAAATAGAAATCCAGGTAGTCCTGTACTTCAGCTGCTGAGGCTCTGGTTTGATGCAGGTGCATCAGCATCTCAGAGGCCTCACAGCTGGAGCTGGCAAAGCCCAGAGCTGAAATGGATCTGCAGGAGGGGGATTTCATCAGCTCTGTGTCCTGCCTGAGGAAGTTGGTTCCCAGCATTTTCTAAACAGGCTTTCTATGGCTTTGAACTGACAGAGAGTAGGTTTAGAACAGATATGGGCAGGAAATTCCTCCCTGTGAGGGTGGGCAGAGCAGCTGTGGCTGCCCCTGGATCCCTGGCGGTGCCCAAGGCCAGGCTGGACACTGGGGCTGGGAGCAGCCTGGGACAGTGGGAGGTGTCCCTGCCATGGCACGGGTGGCACTGGAGGGACTTTGAGGTCTCTTCCCACCCAAACCAGTCTGCAATTTTGTGACACATCTTTAGACACACTTCAGTCAGACCCTCAGCCCGTCTGTGCAGGAGCCTCACACACAGAAAATTCCATGTACAGAAGTGCCCCTGCTGGGGATATGCAGCCCTGTTCCTGTCTGCTTCCCTGTGTGGGTATGGAACAGGCTGATGTGTGCAAACTGCAACTGTGGACACATTTGCTTACCACTGATGTCTGAGCATCTTTCCATCTGATGTGTTTTTTCATAACTGTAACTTCCTCGCTCTGATTTGCATCAAATGTTGGCTGTCACTCATTCCTGTCTCCATCCACCCTACCTTCCATCCTTCTAATCTCAAATTAGATGCCCTTATCATGTCCAAAGACCATTTTTTAAATCGTGAAGCTAGAGATTTTTCTTTTCTTTTCTTTTTTTTTCCCCAGTGAGACCTGTGAAAACAAAATGATAATGCAAAGGATGTTATAGTACCAAAGAAATCCCATCATTTTCTTGCAGTCTCTGCCTGCTTAATGTTTAATCAGCACCTCTGGGAGGTAAAACCATCATTCTGAAAATACTGTACTTGTGTGAAATTTTAATGTGGAATCTTTGTTTCACCAGGTAATGTTGGCTTACATGCAACAAACCACAGTGTGGACGATGATAGAAGGATTGGTTGTGCTATTTCTTTGTGTCTGAGCCCCTGGGAGGCTTTGGAGCTGTTTTGCCACCATAACTGGTTAACACAGAGGCTCCCCTGCAACAGTGCTGAGCTTTCAGATGCTTCCATCATGGATTGGAGTGGTTTGGTTTTCCTTAGCTCTTCCCAAGAGCTCAGTGGGAATTTTTGCACTCTAGATCAGCCAGGGAAAACTGAGAAATAGCTTCCACCCCTACAACAAAAAACATCTCTTTATAGATAAATGTACTTTGCAACTCTCAGTTTATTTTTTCCCACTGCTGGGCACTGTTGTCTTCCCTGGGACACAAAGCAAATATTTCTTGTGTCCTCCCTGCAAACACCTCCAGAGACATCCCCCAGCATGCAGCAGAGCCCCTGGCCCTGTGGCAGCTGCCAGTCAGTGCTTAGTCCCAGGTAAGGACATCTCTGAAAGAGCTGCACTTCAGAATTCTTTCTAGCACTGATATGGCATCTCATACATAATTGCATATATAATATGCATTAACATTTTCTACCAAAAAAATGTTGAATAGGAATCTAATTTCTAGCTGTATACCTCAGCATGTTTAAGCTCTCTCTAGAATATGCAGAGATATAAAAGCTTGGTGGTGTTTTAATTTTCAAACTGAGCAAAGCAGTGAGAGCAGCACAGCCCAGACCAGCAGCACGTGGCCCAGAGAGGCAGGATGCAGATGGACAGAGCAAACCAGATCCAAACTGTGGCCAAATCCTGCCCCAAGTCAGTGTGAGGTTCAGCTGATTACATAAGGCATCTGTGCTCACACCCTATGGCAAGGGAAAGCTGGCATAATTAGAGTAATACTTGTAATTTTCCACTTGATGCCTACGTGATGCAGGGAGTGCAAATGGTGGATTGTGCTCCTGAGCACAGTTGGGAGAACTGGCAGAACAGCCTGAAATTTGGTTTGGGATTTTCTTGTTTTCCTCCCTTCATTGTGTTCCTTTCCATCCTCCTCCTTTAGCCTGTTCTTTACTTGAAAGGCAGTGGCCCCTCGTGGTTGTGTCACTGGTTCAGACGTGGCTGGAGCCTCCTGCTAGGCCAGCATCTCCTTCCCTGCCATAAAGCACTTCCAGCATTACAGATGTGGGTATTCCAAAGCGCTCCTGCCTCGTGGTGGCACCATTCATGATGCTGGCAACTCCTCCTGGAGACAGAGCTCTTCCTGCCCCTGGGAGGGAGGGAGGGAAGGGTGGAGAGCAGACCTGGTCATCACCAGGGTTTCTGTGTGAGCCTCCCTCACTGGGGGGATGCATCTGTTCTGCATTTCCAGCAGAACGTGGGCAGTGGAAATACCTGTGGGGAGTTCTGAGCGTGTTAAAAATGAAGGGGTTGTGGCCACATTGGGCTGGGTATGTAAGTGACAGCCTAATGTCATTTTTCTAATGGGAAAAACAGAAGTGGCCCTTCCAAGGCAGTGTTTTTTCTCAGAGTTTAAGTCATCAGCGTTGGCCTTGGCTCCTTGGGTTGTTCTTCCCTCTGTGGAGAGTCCTGTCTCTGAGATGGAAATGGGTTAACTGGGTGGTGCTTACAAACAGCTCACAGTGTTTGTGGATGTGAAAACAAAATCAAACCGATTTCAAGCTGAATTTTCCTAATGCTGCTCCCTGTGATTCTCTTCCTCTGTCTCTTTTCTTTCTTGCCCCCTCCTTGGCAGGGAAGATAGTGTCCTGCACCAGTTCTGCTGCCCACCCTCGGGCTCTAGCAGCCCCTCCTCGAGATGACAGCGCAGCTGGGCTCTGCTGCAGCCCCTGCTCCTGTGCCCAGCTCCTCTCCTCCCTCTCTGTGGGCATGGACTGGCACTGCCCTGGGACCCCGTGCTGCCAGTCTGACATTGCCTCCTCTCCAGCTCCCCACAGCTCTCTCCTCCTGCCCAGAGCTGAGGACACACGCCAGCTGTGGACAGATCCCTCCAGTGCACACTTGATTTTGAGCTCAAATAAACGGTACCATAAGCCCTGAGGTGTAGTGTGAGTTTTGTTGCTGTGTGGTGTGGAGGGCACAGCCCAAGGGGATTTTTTTCTCTGCCAGATGTGGGGTGGGAGGGCAGCTGTTGTGAGGGCTCTGTTGGGCTGGTTTATGTGATGGTGCTCACAGGAGTTCTTGGATTGGGGAAGAGATGAGGATCTGACTCCATGTTTCAGAAGGCTGATTTATTATTTTATTATATATATTACATTAAAACTATACTAAAAGAATAGAAGAAAAGGTTTCATCAGAAGGCTGGCTAAGAATAGAATAGCAAAGAATGATAACAAAGGTTTGTGGCTCAAACTCTCTGTCCGAGCCAGCTGACTGTGATTGGCCATTAATTAGAAACAACCACATGAGACCAATCACAGATGCACCTGTTGCATTCCACAGCAGCAGATAATCAATGTTTACATTTTGTTCCTGAGGCCTCTCAGCTCCTCAGGAGGAAAAATCCTAAGGAAAGGAGTTTTCATAAAAGTTGTCTGCGACAGGTTTAAGTTTGTTTCAAGGTGGGGCAAACACCAGCATGGGATGTTTTATGGATGTTGCTGCTGGAGAGGAGCCCTTCTTCCTTTCCTTGCTGCTGGTTCTGAGCAGCCAGCACATTTCTGTGGTGGCACCACATCTCTCTCCATGCCAGCTTCCACCCTAAGCTGCTTTGAGCTCTGTCTTCTCCTTTCCCTGGCCTCTGTGCAAGGCTTGGATCAACCAGAGGTCACTGCTCACGTGCTTCTGTTGCCTCATCAATGAAAATGTTTCTCTCCAAGCTGTGGTTCAGTTGTCACTGAAGGAATGAACTTGCAGCTGCACAGCCCCATGGCTGCAGCTGGAGAAATGAGATTGTGCCCATGGGTGTGCAAGTCCCCACTGCTCACAAGGCTCTTGGTTGATTGCGCCTTTCCAGACACATCCTGTGGCTCTGAAATAACCAGAGAACTTCTGCTGGTTGGGTTTTCCAACTTAACCAGTGCAAGCAGATGCAGCAGGGAACAGAATTTCTCTGCAGTGGCATTTACTACCCTGAAAATAGTGGGAAAGAAGGACTGGGAGAGGGGGAAAAAGTTCTTCAATCTGTTGTTGCTGTCATGAGGTAAAATATTGCTCCCCACAGTCTGGGGCTGGTTTAAGGCAGAGGTGGCTTGGTGCAGGGGGAAAAGCAGGAATTTATTTGTGCTTGTGTGTGGCTTTGAGGATGGGATAAAAGGAGAATCACCAGGATCAAGGAGGGAAGAACTGTGAAGGCAGCTTGAGGCTCCCTGTCATCTTTACAATGTGCTTTTTCTCCCTAAAGGAATCTCCAAAAAACCAGAATCCAGGTTATTTGCTCTTCTGTGAGGTTGGATCCAGTGTGTCTGTCCTTGCTGTGAAATGTTCCCTTGTGCTTCCCTTGTGACTGTGCAGGGTCCAGGCCTGGGCAGGGATTTACTGGCACAGGAATAATCTGCCTTCATGATTTTGCGAGTTTTTCTGCATCATTTCTGCTCACTGCTCACACTCTGTGGGTGCTGCTGTTCTTTGGTATTGAATGTTCTCAGTTTCACATTTCTTAATTGCTTTTTGTTACAATATAGAGGAAGAATACTCATTTCCACTGTAAAATGTCAAAATAATGTATGCAAAAAATAGTGTAGTGGCTGACTGCAGTTCATTATATCCCTGGAATATATATCTGGAATTATATTCCCTGGAATATATTCTTCTGATGTTTACTGGGCAGGGCAAAACACTGAAATGTTTGAACACAGCTCAGCATTTGGGTCTTTGACTCTGTAATTAAGAGTTTCTCAGAGTTGCTTCACAAAGATAGAAACAGTAGGAATTTCTGATATTTTGACTTGCTTATCTCCCTCCCAGATGTAAACGGTGATTACCACTCTCTCCTCAGTGAGCTGAACTCTGGATCACTGTAATTATTCCCTTGCAGAGGGGAGGGTTTGTCCAATCTTTCAATGAGTACCTTTTATCTATTTGTGCAAAGGAAAGCAAAGAAGCAAGGCTGATTTAACCCTGCAAATTCAACCCCCAGCCTGCAGGGCCAGCGTTGATTACGCTGGAAGTGGCTGCAGTTAATGATGAGGCTCAGGAGAAAATGAAGGCAAAGCCTGCCCAGCATTATTGGCTGTCACAGGACACTGGCATGGGGTGTTTCTATCCAGTAGTTTTCCAATTAAGGGAAAATAGGCTCATTAGGGGTTGCTGGGATTTGGAACAGTTTGAGTTTGGAGCTGTAGTGCCGCTGAATTGTGGCATCTTCTCTTCAGGAGCACACAGAGAGCTGCCCTTCCCTGCTGCAGTGGAAGCCAGAAATGCAGGAGTAAACATTTCCCTCCTTGAATAAATCATGGCTGGCTGAATAAAACATGCTGAGCATCCCTGGGTTTAGCAGCAGAGGCTGGTAAGGGCTCTCTCAGCTAACCAGAGATGGAAGTAGATGACCTAAAATGCTGCATGCTATTATAAAACAGGGAAAGGTACCAGCAGAAAAATTTTCCTTCCGTGGTGAATTTGCACTGTTTTTGTGAAGAATGAGGACTGTCTTACTGTACATTTTGGGATGGGAAACAAAGTAGAAATGGCATTTTTCTTATTTTTTTTTCTTATTTTCTCCTTCTATAAACTCAGAGGGCTTCAAGAAAGCTGCTGCTTTGAGGGAGTTCAGATGGGGAATTTCTCCTTTGTCACCTTGAGGCACTGGCACTGTTTAGGATGAGGCTGGTTTGGTTTCCTTCTGCAGTGTGGAGTTCTCCTGTGCAAACATATTCAGCTCTTACATAGATTTTGCCTGAAATAGGTGGGTGAAACTCCAGCTTTGCACAGCAACCACTGCCTTGCTGTTATTCTCTGTGCTTGTATTATTTTCTCTCCTTTAACAGCTGTGGGAAGTCCCTGGCACAGCTCAGAGCAGTGTGTGGACACTCTGGGCTGGAGCAGGGGATGGATTTTTGTGCACCACTAGATGGAGCAAAAAAAAAAAAAAAAAAAAAAAACAACCCAAACCAAACCAGTTCAACTGAGATGAATTAAGATATTCATCCCTCAAAGTAGATTTTAACTAGCTGAAGGGAAATGCTGTGTAATGTAGGAGAAGGAATTATCCCCTGGAAAATGCAGCAGGGTGTTGATCTCAGCACGGCTGCGGTCAAGGTTTCAGATGCTCCCTTAGTCAAGCCAGCAGCTGTGCCATGGAGCAGAGATTGCCACCATCCCAGCAGCTCAGGAACCGTGGGGAGCTGGAATTATAAAGGAATTTATGGCCAAGGCAGCTCCTTCCTTGAGCAGTGCCCAGGGATGGCAGTGAGTGGGGTGGGATGGTCAGGGATGGGATGAAGCAGCTCTGGGACAGCACCTGAGGTCACTGGTGAGGGGTGGGCACTTGGAATTCCCTGCTTGGAAAGGCTGAGCCCCTCTGGGACCCCCTGAGCCACAGTTTTGCAAGAAGAAAAGGAACATTTGCATTCTGGAATACTCAGTTCCCAGATGTCCCATTTGACGTGCAGCACCAATTCCTTTTTCACCTGGAATGGAGTGGGGAGTCCTCAGAAAATCCGACCCCAAAACCCACAAATCCCAACATCTGTGGGAGCCCTCGCTGCCTTTGTGTTGTGCCAGGATTGCGTGCGGGTGCTGCTGGAATTTTTTTTTTATTATTTTTTATTTTCAATAATTGACAATTTCCTGGCGTGGGGGCTAGAGGGAGCTCCAATGCAGCCTTCCCGAAGCTTTCCCGGTAAATCTCTCCTGCCTGGCTTGGTCCGAGGAGCTGCACAGGAGGGAGGAGGCCAGCTCGATGTCCTTCTGCACCCTGTGAACACTGGAAATGGGATATCTATGGATATCTATGGATATCTATGGATATATATGCCAGGATGCCCTACAGTCAATGTCATTTATATGTTTTATAGCTGTTACCATAAATGTCTATAAATTTTATAATTATTATGCTAAACAGGCTGTTTGGTTGTGTCCCCACCTGTCTGGAGTGCAATGCAGGATGTGTTCCAGGGAAGGTTTGTGTTTAAAGCAGAGGAGAAGCCACAGGAGCTGTTTCACATCCTGTTGGAAGCGAAGGGAGACGACCCATCCTTGTTGACCAACATCGACTCCAAATTTATTGATCCAAAGGCAGGTTTTTATAACCGTGTTAATTAAGATCATATTGCAAAACACGAGCTCACAATAGGCTACCAAGCAAACATTAACCCCTCCCTTTGTTTTCAATACCTGTGGTTTGTTTATTGAAACCAAGCTTTTTGTTCTCACCCTGATATGAAGGGTTCTCAACCTCCATGTCTGTTCCCGAGGACAGAATGTTTGCCTGTTATGAGAAGACAGTCTGAGAATCCTGCTGTTTATAAAATGTGCCTGAGAACCTAGCCATCCACAGAAACGGGCTTGAGGACTGCTGCTTCACAGCTGCCTTTTACTTTTCCATCAGCTGTATATTTTCATGGCCTCTTCCTTTAAGCCATGTCTGAGCAAAATTCTCCAACAACATCCCACTGGCACTGGTGGCTGGCTGGGAAAGGCTCTGAGAACAGGAGAGACGCACAGCAACACCTCTCCTAGGCCAGTGGGTTTTCAAATAAAGAAATTTATTATTAAAAGGTATGAAACAATATGATTCTATAGATTTTATTACTGCTAGATGAACATATCTGCTGAAAATCAGCAGAAAATCCAGGTTTATTGTGCTACATCTACTGAAGTAATTTATAATAGTTAAATTTACAAGGTGTTTGGCATTCTGAGCCTTTCTCCTCATTTTTAGGGACATGGTTTAGTGTCATGGGGGTGTTCAGCGGAAATTTGGACTTAGAATCTTAAGAGGCCTTTTCCAACCTCAGTGATTCTGTGGTTCAGGTGGGTTTCTCATTTTCTTTTAACTGCAGCAGCTGCTCAAGGATGGGAGGCTCCTGTCCAGGAGGGGCTGGACTGAACAGCACTGGGGGGTTATCCCATTCCCTGAGTGTTTTATTCCATTCCCTCAGTATTTTATCCCATTCCCTGGGCATTTTATCCCATTCCTCAGTGTTTTATTCCATTCCCTCAGTGTTTTATTCAATTCCCTCAGTGTTTATCCCATCCCCTGGGTGTTTTATTCCATTCCCTGGGTGTTCATACCCATTCCATTGGGGTTTTATCCCATTCCCTCAGTGTTTCATCCCATTCCCTGGGTGTTCATACCCATTCCATTGGGGTTTTATCCCATTCCCTCAGTGTTTTATCCCATTCCCTGGGTGTTCATACCCATTCCATTGGGGTTTTATCCCATCCCCTGGGTGTTTTATTCCATTCCCTCAGTGTTTATTCCATTCCCTCAGTGTTTTATCCCATTCCCTGGGTGTTCATACCCATTCCATTGGGGTTTTATCCCATTCCCTGGGTGTTTTATACCATTCCCTGGCTGTTTATCCCATTCCCTGGGTATTTTATCCCATTCCCTCAGTGTTTTATCCCATTCCCTGGGTGTTTTATCCCATTCCTTGGGGTTTTATCCCATTTTCTGGGTGTTTTATCCCATTCCCTCAGTGTTTATCCCATTCCCTGGGTGTTTTATTCCATTCCCTGCATGTTTTATCCTATTGCCTGGGTGTTTATCCCTCTCTCTCCCCCTGCTCACCCTTCTGGCGGAGGGAAGGGGCTCTGGGGCTCAGGAAGAGCCCAGGGTCGGGGCAGGGAGCTTGGGACTCCAGTTCCTCACTGGAATCAGGGATCCCTCCTGTGCTGAGCTGCCACAGATGGATGGATGAGGAGAGGCAGAACTGCACCGAGTCCATCCACGAGGAGAAATGCCATTAATGACTTGAGGGAGAGTTTTTCTGGCTGTGTCTGGATCCTCTCCAGCCTCCTGCTCCCAGCCATGAGCTGAGCTGACCTTCCTCAGCCCCGCCACCACCCGGCTCCCTGGCCATGACCCGGAGCTGTCCAGGCACTGACCCTCCAAAGAGACCCTGGGGACCTTCCCGGGGATGGGAGGGACTCCTCAGAGCCAGCCAGATTTGGTTTTGGGATGCTGCAAGGTCAGAAGGAGAGAGTAACTGTGCAGCTGATGTGGAATGAAACAGAATCACAGCATGGGCTGGGCTGGAAGGGACCTGAACAATCATCCTGTGCCATGGGCAGGGACACCTTCCCCAGAGCAGGTTGCTCAGGCCCCACCCAAAATATTTTGGTTCCATAGTGAGTGCAAGGCAAACATTTGGTGTTAAAGTTTCTGTGAAATAAATGTGCTGGTATGGGAGGGTTCCACAGCCCCTGATACTGAGGGAGCTGGGGGTGCTCAGCCTGGAGAAAAGGAGGCTCAGGGGTGAACTTATCACTCTCTGCAGCTCCTGGAAGGTGCCTGTGCTCAGCTGGGGCTGGGCTCTGTCTGCAGGCACTGACAGAACCAGAGCACACAGCCTCAAGCTTCACCAAGGGAAATACAGGTTGGATATCAGGAAAAAGTTTTCCATGGAAAGGGTGATAAAGTTCTGGAATGGCTGCCCAGGGAGGTGGTGGAGTCCCCATCCCTGGGTGTGTTTAACAAAGCCTGGATGTGGCACTGGGTGCCAGGGCTTAGTTGAGGTGTTGAGGATGGGTTGGACTCAATGACCTTGAAGGTCTCTTTCAACCTGGTCATTCTGTGAATTCTGTGAATTCTGATGAGCAAGGCCACCTTGTTTGTGCCCAGCTAACACCTTTATGTGCCATTCATGTTTTATCTCAGTCGTTTCTGTAAAAAACAGGTATTGCTGTTTTCCCTTTAGACCTGAGATTTGAGAAAATTTTAAATAATTGTCTTTATTTGCTAAACAAGCTGGGAAGTTGGAATTTCAAATAACCAAAAGCTGTTTCCTTTGAGTTATGTTTATTTCCCATATTCAAGAGAAAATGCACAAAACAATATAATGAAAATATGTCCCTTTCTAATTTCTAGTGCTTCAAGCACTCCCTGTTCTGCAGCCATTCAAGTATTTAGCTATTTTTATGTTATTTGTGTGCTCTTTGGCCTGTAATGATCTTTGGCATATGCATTCCTAGAACAAATGCATAAAATCAACCCATTTTATGACCCGTTAATGTAAGCATTTTATCCTAAAGAAAGTATGTCACATCTCATTCACCTCTGAATTTTTTTTTCCAAGCCAATCACTGGAGCATTGCACACCTGAAAATGAGATAGCGTTGAAATCCATCTTGCTCTCTCTGATTAAATTCATTTTTACGGAGCATTCAATTAGTTGTAATTGCTGCTTTACGACACGCGTTTGCCAGGGGCTGGGGTGGGGAGATAATTAATCTTGATCAGGCAATGGTGCTCCAATCATTTTGCCCTGTCACCCAACCGGGGCTGTCATTAATCAGGAGCTGTCCCCGGCTCGGGGGCTCTGCCAGCACCGTCCCTGCCCAGGCTGATGGCCCTGACAGACCAGGCTGTGTGCTGGGCCCAGGCTGCTCTCATTAAAGTCACCTCAGTCCTTTGCTAGGGTCACTCTCAGCTGGGCCCACCACCCTCTGGAGTGCTGGAGGTGCCTTCAGCATCCAGCTTGGGGTTGAGGTGCTCTCCTCGTGCCTGGAGCTCTTCAGGACTTTTCTCACCAGGACATTCTTTATTGTTGTAGTTGAGACAGAGACAGTACAAAGCAACACACTCCGTTTCCAGAAGGCTTCAAACCCTCTTTTTATTCTAGCATGCATGCTTGTTCTACATTCTTACAAAGCTCATAACTTTACACTTTGCTCATTGGTCACAAGAGACAAGCAAAGAGTTTATTGGAATAAGCAGTTACAAGTTTCACTTATTTATCCTTCTTTCTTTCTTGGTTTCTATGTCAACGATCTTGGTAGGAATTCTTTCAGGGGTAAACATGGATCCTCTTATCAAACTTCTCAATGGCTCACAGAAGTTGGCTGTAAAACCTCTTCCACACTTTGTAACTTTAGTGTTGAGTCATCTTTTAAAATTGTTCTTCTTTTTGATTTGACGGAGCTCACTGGAAGTTTTGTGTTTATTTTTATGCTGGATTCCAAGGGAGACGTGGACAGGAGCTGTCCTTGGGTCGGAACAGCTCCTCCCTTGGTGGAGGGAAGGAAACAGCCAAGGCTAAGGCAGGAAACAGCCTCTGCTTTTAGAAGTAAAGCTGAAAGCAACAAATAGGCATTATCAACTCATCTGATGCTTTTCATCAAAGACTGAAGGATGATCAAAGAGCCCTGAAGGGAGGCAAAGGTTCAGGTGTGTAGTGGAGCAGCAGGAAGTCTGTGACTTCATTCCACATGAGGCCAAATGGATGCTGAGCTTGGCTTTCAAGTTCCTTTTAGGGACCTTATCACCGAAGGGGTTTGGTGACAGCCAAAGGTAATACAGAGACTCCATCATCAGAAGGCATGAAAAGACACCTGATTATTAGAAATCTGCAGTTCTTATAGAAACAATGGTGGACTAAGACCTGATTGGCCTTTAGGAATCTTCTGTCACACTATTGGTGAACTATGAACAGCACACTCTGGAGAGCCATATCTGTAAACAATGGTTACAGAAAGAGACATAATAATTGTTTGAATTCTTTCCTCTAAGTTTCCCACGGCTTCTAAAATCCTGGGAGAGCTATGTCTCTCTCTGTTCAGAGGATTTGTAATTACTACAGGACCTGTCTTGGCCACAGCACTGAGCCCTCTGCAGAAAGCCCAAAGTTACCTTGGTCAGGAGCAGGAGCATTTGGGAGGCAGATTTTGGTAGTGTCCATGTCAGATGCTTTATCTTAACCTGGAGTGGAAAACCTGGGGCTGTGGAGGTCAAAACTGGAGGTGAAGTGGTGCCTCCTCCAGGCAGATGGGCAGATTTCTGCCAGGTGTTTTTTCCATCTGATTCTCTGCTGTGGAAAAGGTAAATGATGGAAATGGTCTTTGAGTAAAACTGAGAAATGGGGAAGACTCATTTAAAGTTTACTTTGACATTTTCCTTCCATATTCTTTGTGTTTTGAGGGTTTTTCCATAGAATTTCAGCACTCTGTGTGTGTGTGTGTGTATGAACACAGAGCATTTTCCAGGTAGGGTTGGCCTCCAAACACATCCAGCTGCATCCAAGCACAGCCAGAACCTTTGGGTGCATCTAGGGCTGCACATCCTGATTTCTGGGTTTGCACTGAAGCTGCAGGAGTTCTCATGGGTGCAAAGGCACCCTGAGCTGTTCTACTGTAAGTACTGGAACTTAGGATGAGTTTGGGAAGCACTGGGGAGCTCTTGAATTGTGTAAATCCCATGGTCATTTTATTGTGGTTTCAACTGGTTTGTTTTAATATCAAAATACAGGGCAGTGAGAATTATTATTACTGTAAATTGATAAAAGTAAACTGCCAATTTACTTGCTGGAAAATCCTGTTTCAGTTGAGGAGCTGCTCTGTAGCTGCCCATCCCTTTCCCAGCAAACACACCACTAACCCCACGTTTTGTTGTTTGGCCACAGACCTGCTGACATAGCTCCACTTGGGTTTGGGTTTGGATTCTGTGCTAGCTTGCTAATTGCATGTTATTTAACTTAGGTTTGTAAGCCTTTGCTACCAGAAAGCAATGATGCTTTTTAAAAAAAATCTAACCGTGCTTTCAGCCTGTAGGTTTGAGCCTGCAGAGGAGTGGGATCACTGAAACATTGACTGTGCATGTGGAGTGATGAAGAAGTTGTTTTCTGTCTTTAAAAAGAAGCATCATAACCTCTGACAGACTGAGAGAGTGCACTAGAATTTAAGCCATTGAATCTACTTATCTGAAATATCTCTGTCAATTTTCCTTTTGAGAAATGATGGGATTAAGATTATAAATGCAGCTTTGCTGAATAATAGGGAAGCAGCATATGGATTGTAGGTCTTTGAATGCACTTAGCAGCATGTGTAATTCTGTGTATTTCCTGGGAAACAAAAGAGGGATGCTCATTGATCCACAGAGTCTTGTAATGTGCTGCTCCTGTGAAATGCTGGGTGAGCACAGAGGAGCAGCACTGGCGTGCAGGGGAATATTCATTGATTGGGAGGGAATGGATGGAACCAGGTTGGGAGTCATGTGAATGCTGAACTGGCAATGTGATGGTTCTGGAGAGCTGCAGGAACGAGTGGCTTTGTCGTGGCAGGTGATGGGTGAGCCCTGGCAGTGCAGGCTGAGCTCTGCTGCCTGTGGATCTCCTGCCCAGCCCTGTTCTGTCCCTGTGGGATGCAGAGTGCAGGGAGCTGCTCCAGCTGCAGACGTGCCCCAGATCCCACTCTGAGCTGGGCACGTAGGGGCTGCTGACGGGAAGGTGAGAAACAAACCTTGGGCCGAAAAACCAGGGGAAAAGTGGAAATGAATGTGTCCCTGAGGCAGCCCTGAGTGCCAGCAGGAGCTGTCACAGTGTGCAGCCTCAACACACCTGCAGCACCTGCAGCACCTGCAGTGACAGGCTGAGTTCAGGTGATGCTGTGTGAGTCTGCCTTGGGATGGGATGGGATGGGATGGGATGGGATGGGATGGGATGGGATGGGATGGGATGGGATGGGATGGGATGGGATGGGATGGGATGGGATGGGATGGGATGGGATGGGATGGGATGGGATGGGGCCAGGCTGGGGTGTGTTCATGTTGTGCTCACCTTGGGGAGGGTTTATCCTCCCTGCATCACTTGCACAGAGCTGTGGGAGCTGCTTTTGGAGGGCAGTGATAGAGCTGCTGAAAGGACACATGGGATTCAAACACCTCCATGTCAGGGTTACTCCCCAGCCTTTGTTTTCTGTTGTTTTTCAGCAGGGTGGTCTCCAATGCCATGGGAGGATACCTGGGGGCCTGGGATGTTTGTGGTCCCTGGGTGGGGAATTGTGCAGGGTGTCTCTCTGGGCTGTTGGCTGGGATTTGCTCACCCAGAGAAGAGCAGTTAGCCAAACTCAGGTACTCCCAGTGCTCCATTTACAGCCATCAGGGAACCTTACACATACTGTGAAAGTGCTTTGGGGGTTGTGGCTCTCACAAGCATCACTTTCTGTGCAGAAGATGCTCAAACAAAAAGGGAAAGCTGCTGCTGGCCAGGGACACCAGTGAGGCCTCCTGGTGGAGAGCAAGTTTGTCCAACCATGTTGTTGAACAAGATATTTTCAAACAGTTCAGCTCTCAGATTACATTAGCAAGCTGGACCTTGGCCTCACAGGGGATTAAACATAGATCTGGAAGCTTTAATATCTTCAAACTGAGTTATATACAATTGGCTGCTGCTATCACAATGCTTCTTCTCTTCCTTCTTTGGAAAACCCCAATTCCCATGCCACATGTACAGCTTGGTTTTGTTTTCAGGGTTCTAAATTTGAGCTGCAAATAGTAGTGAAGCTTGTTAATAAACATCTGATCTTTGTGTAACTCTGGGAATAAATGCAATTTAAATGATGGGCCTCACTTCTAACAAAGCCAAAACCACATCACTGCAATATTTTAATATGAAATCAGTTCCTCTGGCAAGATAGCACCTTGAAAAACAATGCTGGGTAGATGTTCAGCAGATAATAAATTCTAAACTGCTTCTTGTCACTGGAGTGGGCCCCTGGTAAAGTAATTTTTCTTCTCAGAGTTCAGGGCTTGGGGGCTTGCAGCTCCTTTGGAAAACCCAGAAGAAGGCTGGGCTGCATGAACACCAGGCAGTCACAGCAGTGAAATCCTAAACATCAGGGCCATTAACCTCTAGGTGTTGTTGTTGGAGTTAATATAGTTCATGGCAGTTTTTGGAATTTAATTTTTCAAGGAACATTTTCACTGTACAGGGTGCGTGTTACTACAAAACAGAAATTACAGCATTTCTGCTTCTGCATTGTTACTCCTGCAGGCTGCTCTAGGAATGCAGGTCCCAAGTTTGCAAGCACAAATGGCTTTTAGTTAATGTAATTCTCTTGCCCATGCACAGAAATTCAATTTCACTTTTGCAGAGTGTTCTGAAATTAAGGAAGCCAGCTGAGCCTTGCTAGTCCAGCTATTTCCTCCTGGCTTTCAGGGTGATGTTGGGCTTTGTTTCCTGGACATTGTTTTTCTTACAGATCTAAAATCTCTTTGATATGCTGTGATTGTATTTTGATTTGGAAAGCATGCTGTAAAAATGAGTGTTTTGGCACACTTGCGTGTGAGTGACCTGGGCAAACCAGCTGTACTCTGAGGACAGGCAGGAGCTGCTTCCCATTTCCAGTGCTGGGAGCACTTCAGAGCCAGCCAGGGGTCCAGCATATTCCCAGCTTTGGGAATGCAATTCGCTTCAGCCCCAAGCAAGGAAAGCTTTTTTATTTCTAAGAGCAGCATTAAACACGTGTTTAAATACTCCCTTGCCTAAATGGTTCATTAAAATATTTGGGACAAAATGTATGAGAAGAGAAAATGAGAGGCAGGAATTTCCATGGTATCCTTTAAGGCCCTGGCCTCTGAAAGCTGCCTTTCCATAGGTGAGCAGTGCCAGCTCTTTAAGCACAGCTTTTAAATTGTCTGACCAGCAGAAAGGCTGAATTGGAGGAGTATTTTCAGCTTGTGTCCAATGACTGCTCCCAATGGAGTGCTGATTCCCTCTGCCCCACTCACCTGCAGGAGAGGGGCAGAACAATCCTGCAGGATCCTCTGGAGCAGGGCTGTTCCACTGTTACATCTGCACCGAGGCAGCTTTGCTGCACTGCATGTGCTGGTGCAGCTGCCAGAGCCACTGCAGCTTCTCTGGGAGCTCCTGCCTGTGCCCCAGCCCTGCTCTGTCCCTGCAAAGGGTGGCCCAGGGTGGCCCAGGGACGCTGGCCTGGCAGGGAGGGTGAGTGAGCACCACAGCACCCACGGCTGGCAGTGGCCCCTGGCAGTGCCAAGGCCAGGGCAGGAGGAAGGCAGCAGTGCCCTGGGAGCCTGGCAGTGCCAAGGCCGAGGCCAAGAGGAAGGCAGCAGTGCCCTGGGGGCCTGGCAGTGCCAAGGCCAAGGCCAAGAGGAAGGCAGGAGTGCCCTGGGAGCCTGGCAGTGCCAAGGCCGAGGCCAAGAGGAAGGTAGGAGTGCCCTGGCCCCTGGCAGTGCCCGGGCTGACTGCCATTGTTAATGTGGGTTCATTACTGCAGGCCATGGCTGCAGGCCTGGTGAAGGCCGCTCCAGCCAGAGCGATGTCGCTGCGGGGCTCCCTCAGATCCCTCTGAGCTCTGCGAGGAGACCAAGCCCTTCAGCAGCTTCTGCTCCTGATCCCCAGTGAGAATTGCCCTCAGGTTGCTCCTTCTGAGCCTTTGCTGGGGAGGTCAGGTGAAGGAGTGTGACAGGAGCTGCACTGCCTTCCCCTGGGTCCCTTGAGCTCAGGGCCTGTGGGGTTTTGGGAATGAGCCCTCCCAGATCTTTGCCAAGGGACATGAAGGGATGATTTTCTTTGAATGGCTGGATTATAATTTCAGGGTTTTTTTCTGGGGGATGGGGTGTCCTGGCTGAGGATGATCCCTCTGTCCTCTCCCTTCTGCCTGTTGGGATTGGATGCTTTGGGCTTTCCTTCCAAATGGAGCAGTGACACTGGGATCTATGCTGTGCCAGACCATCCTCAAGCAAGACTGAAGATTTCCATTTAGTGAAGCTGCACTTTGGAATACAAAGAAATAGTTTAGTACTCCTTTGTATGTGAGCATGTGGAGCATCACAGCACCAGCCTGCAGCGAGCAGGTTTCCCTTTCTTCCGTGAGCTGCCAGCTCCTGGGAAGAAACTGTGCCAAGCAGCAGCAATTATTCGCTGAGCAACACCCCAGACAGGGTCTTAAATATTTAATGTGTTATTCTGCATTCCTTCCCTTGGTGTGAGAGGGACATAGTGCTGCGAGCACTGAGGCTCCGACAGAGCTCAGAGCTGCCTTTTCCCCTCACACCCCTCTGAGCTGCTGTCTGCAGACAGCATATCTTTGTACTCTGATGCTCCAAGTGAATCTCCCTTCTTAGCCAAAAGATGATATATTTAAGCAGTCTTTATTTGGGATCAAGCTGGGGGTTTGCTTCAACTGCAATTATTTCATCTGTCACCACTGTGCGTTTCCGTGCCAGAAGAATATCTTGGCTTTTCTCAAATTGGATATTTTTCTGGCTGCTTGCACGATGTGTGCTTGTGCTGTGTGGTTATTTGTAGGCTCTGCCAGCAGTAAGGGAGTAGTGCTGGGGTCTCCTCTGTCCTCTGGTGAGCAGCTAATGAAGCAGTTGCAGCCATCTGCACTGATGGGAAGGGACTTTGCTGCCCCAGCTCAGCATTATCCAGGCAAATTGAGCCCGGAGGGTGGGGCTGCCCAGGGGACCCTGAGGAGGGCGGGCAGCTGGGCTGAGCCATCAGAGTGGGGACTCCCCCAGGATTATCCCCTCAGCCCAGCAAGAGCCTCCTCAGAACTTTGCCCTCCCTCAGGAGAGGTGAAGCCAAGGCTGCAGCGTGGGCACAGGGCTGGGCAGTGCAGTGACTGTCCCTGTTCATCCACCTCAGCCAGGGCACAGTTCTGGGTGGCTCTGTCACTCTGCGGCTTGCTGCAGTCACAGGGACATCTTCCAAACCCTCAGTGATTCCCACTGTCCCTGCTGCACATGGAGGGGCTGGGGGGCTCTGTAGCAGTCCCACATCAGTAACACTCCTTGTCTGCTGTCACTGCTGAGCTAAACACCTCTGGAGGTTTTCACTTCTGCACTGTTCATCCCCTACCCTCTCTATGTCACACAATATAAGGAGCTCCATCTTGGACTGTTTCCAAAATAATCTGCAGTCATACTGATTTTTGTATTTACAAAAACCATTTTTGTTCATCACAAAAGAAGCAAAATAAACCAGAGCTTTGGATCATGGCTCAAGATGCCAAGAGCTAATTGTGTGTTTCCCTTCAATCTGCTAAACCATTGTGGAATAAGGTCTTTTAGACACCTAGTTGCTGGGAATGCTCTCTGTTCACCACACAGTGCCAATAACAAGAGCTGGAGCCTGTGGCCTTGTTTTGTGCTCCAGGACAGAACTCTTGACTAGAATTGTGTTTATAGTTTTTGTCTGTGGATACCCAAAGCCTACTGTCTGGATTTTAGACCAATGGCTTCTTGGAAATATTTGTATTTTCTCTTGCATGACGCACTGCAGAAGTGGGCTGGTCAGGATTCCTGTGCTGATGGACACAGCTGGGAGCTCCGGGCAAGCTCCTCACCCAGGAGCTGAGGATATCCATACTTTGGATAATCCTTTCAGCCTTGACAGCAGTTGTTACTACCAACAATTGCACACATTCCTCAGGTTCCAGGCTGACCACGTTAGCAGTGAATAATCCCTGTGTGTGCCCAGTTTAGTTCCAGTTGATGCCACCATCCCTCTGCCTTTCCCTGAAATGCCAGGAATGTGCACGGTTCAGCTGAGTCACGGTGGAACTGGGGCAGATTCCTTCACTGCACACCTGGAAGGACCTTGCAAACTCCGTGGAAACCAACTGGAGATACAAAACAGCCCCCAGGGTGGTTTGGAGCATTCCCTGAGAATTCCAGGCAGTTCTGCAGTCTGTGCTCTGTCTCAGCTCAATTTTCACTCAAAGCCTTGGGCACAGTTCTGCACTTAATGTACTTTGGGAATTTTTATAATTATCTTTATTAATACCAATGGAAATTATACATATATAGACAAGCCTGTTATATTCAACAGTATTTTTTTAATGGCTTCATTATTAGATATTGTCTGTGCTTCTTTCTGGGCTACAAATGTCCTGAGCCAGTGCTCATTAGGAGTAAACAGGAGTTTCCAGCTCACTTTGTTCACAGCAGTATTTTATTTTCCCATCCAGTCAATTTGTTAAAAAGCAGAACAAAACTAACAAAGCTTATTTTGAAGTAACCTAAATGAGATATATTTTTGTCATCCCTGAAGTGACCCCATGTGCAATGAGATGTTTGGTTTGCTGCAGCTTTAATGACATTGTGTTCAGAATCTGGGTTATTTTTATGTTTTTAATTAATTTTCCATCTTTGAGCAGTTTGGAAAGAAACCAAAAGACTTAAATGGGATTTTAGCTGGGAAGAAAGAAGGGGAGTGATGATGTGATTATACTATTCTGTAAATTCAATAAGAATTAACTAACTTTCTGTACCCTAAATCCAGATCTTTTGGTAGAATTTAAATTTTATTTCTCCTGTTTCTACTGGGAGGGTTTGTGGCCACTAAAATGTTGGTTTTCATGTTGTCAGACTGCTCCTGAGGTTTTCCACAGTGCCAGGCTGAGTCTGGGCTGGGTGGCCAGGTACAAAGGCTGGGCTATAACAATTCTGGGGGTGTAGCCCTCCTGTGTAGGGCTTGTTTTCCATCTTCCTCCCCATAGTGTGGGGATCTGTCTCATCCAGGGAATTTCTCCACATCAGCTCCAGAAGCTTCTCCTGTCTTTGCCACTGTTCCTATATCTGATCTTCACCCAAAAAAACATATAGAAGTTGCAGCAGGGGAGGTTTAGATTGGATGTTAGGAAGTATTTCATCCCTAAAAGGTTTGACAAGTAGTGGCCCAGGCTGCCCAGGGCAGTGCTGGCATCAGCACCCCTGGAAGTGCTCAGAAAACATCTGGATGTGCTGAGGGGACGTGGTGGGATGGACCTGGCAGTGCCAGGGGAACAGAGTCATCCTGGAGGGCTTTCCCAGCCTTGATGAGCCTGTGGCTTGTGACCCTAAGAGGGGCATTTTTGCTGAGAGCTGTGCTCTCAGGTGTATTTATATAAATTTAAATATATATAATATTCCTATATATTAATATATTATATAGTATTCCTTAATGTATAATAATATATAAAATATATTATTTATTCTATATTAAAATACATTATTATATATTAATATATTATTTTTATATATTAAAATAGGTATATTTATAGCTAGAAATACGTGTGCCTGTCCTGACTGGGGGTTTGGGTGCTGGGGAGTACCTGGGATGCCTGACTTCAGGAAGGAGAGCCAGGGTTTCTAATGAAGCTGTGATCCTGCTCCTGGGGGCTGTGCAAGGAGTGCCCAGGTCAGGAGTGCTCAGTGTCAGCAGGGCTGTGCCGGGGCTGGGGCTAATCACTGCTAATTAGCATCTCCTCAGTATGCACAGCACAGCCCTGCTGCACAAAGACGCTGTCTGAGAAACATTTATTCATAGCACCAAGGGCCAAAACTGCTCCCAGCAGATTTTTTTTCTGCGAGTCTGGGTTACAAGCAAGGCAAAGCCCCACTGAGCGAGCAGGCTGGCACCTCACAGCACACACAGGGAAGCAGGAAACTGAATTATAAGTAAATGAAGTTCACCCTTTTCCATGGTTAAACCAACACCCAGCCACAAGGTTGGCATATGTGAGCCACCCCCCCAAAATTCATTCACAGACCCTGAGCTGGGGAAGCAAACAAATTACAGGGTGGCAGAAGCTCCCCAGATCTATTTTCAAGCTTTAGTGCTTTAATTAAAAGCTATTTGGACAATATGGTTTGTTTCCATTTCTGTACAGCTAATTCTTGCTGCTTTTGTGGGTTCCTCCCTTCACACCACCCTGTTTATTTCTGTAAGCAAATTAGGAATCTTTGGATTCAAAGTAAAGATTTGCCATTGATCTATGAATGGCCGCTGTAAATATAATTAATGCAATTCTAATGTGAATTTTATGAACCTCCATGGACTGTACATGTTTATGGCTCTGTGAGCAAAGGCCATTTGTGTAAGGGATAGAAATGGATGAGTGTAAGTAACCATTTAAAAATGATGGGGCTTTGGCTGATGTTTTATTACAGCCTGTGAAAAAAACTGGCTTCACCCTCAAAATATAACCCCATGTTAAATATATATATATATATAATGTTGTTATAATAAACCTGGAGTCATGCTCAGAAAGAGCAAGGGTAATTACACCACACTGCATGTTAAATATTGCTGCTTAAAAGTCAGCATAATCAGAGAACTTCTTCAGTTCCTACAATTACTTGAACTCTGTGCTGCAATAATTCTGCAGGACAACTCCACAGGTGCCTTTTTGGGCAGAGAGCAGAAAGCCCCAGAGTGTAAAAGTCACTCAGATACAGAAGGATGGAGTGCTTTTAGAATATTGAAAATTGATCAGATTGTGGCTTATTCAGACAAATGTTTCTCTAATATTCCCTCTTCTCTAATCTAGGAAAGGGTGATGGGTTTTTTGGTTGCGTATTTTTATTTACTGTCATGTTTAATGGCATGCTAAGCACTCTGAAATGCCACTAAGAAAGAAGAGAATGTAAAGTCATTGATATTTAAGGACATAGAATTTTTGAACAGTTCATGCTTTAATTTGGTTTCTAATTTAATGCTTCATAATTTTATTCTTTTGCTGTCACCTCAGGACTTCCCTGGAGACAGGAAGCAGCGTCTCAACTGACCCACTCAGGTACTGTAGCAATCCTAGCTGCTGGCTGTAGGTTTGAGCTGACAGAAATGCCCTGTTCTGCACCAGCTGCTCACCTCACAGCTTCACCTGGCCCAGCCCAGCCAGCAAAGGCACTGACCCGATGGCTGGATATTCCTAAGAGTGGATAATTTGCTCCTTTCCAGGATTTCCACTTGAAATTCAGCTCTAGCTTGCAAGCCTGGGTTTGTTCTGGGAGGAGCACCAAGGGGAGGGACAGAAGGTGTGTCTGTGCACAAAGCACCTCTCTCTCAGATTTTTACAACCTTCCTGCTGCCAATATCTGACCTGTCCTGTCCTGGCTGCTCTGTGCTGCCTTGGGGACAGTTGTGTGGGGATGTCACTGGTGTTTCTGTCGCTCGGCATTCTGATAAAAGCACCCACCCTTCAGGGAGCTCTGTCACAGGAGGCACTGCCAGAACTGGGGTTTCACTTTGATCACTCCATTTAGAAAGAAATGTTTGCCCCTGTTAACACTGCATATCAAATGGGTACCTTGTATATTTTATTCTCATCCCTATACACTGAAAAGTGCATCAAAGGCACAGAATTCCTTTGATAAAGCTGGGGCAGGGTCCCTCCCTCTCAAATCAGCAGCTGGTTTGGTACAAGTCTTCCTTTGGAGATGCTCTGGGTTGAGGATGTGACTTTTTCCCACATGATGTCATTTGAACCTTGCCTGAACACAACGGTGGGAGCTGCTCTGTTTAACCTTATTCAAATTAAGGCCCCTCTGTAATTAATCTTCCATTCTTACCCAGTGTAAAGTGTTCTGCAAGTGAAGCATTTGCCTTGTTGCCACTTCCTAGCAGCCTCCCCCTGTGCTGTGATATTCCCTTTGTCCTCCCACAGCAGCACTGCACCACGTGCAGTGCCCACTGTACTCCTGTCCCATTGCCAGTGTGATGGGAACACTGGGCCTTTGTCTGGCAGGACAATGCAGGAAAAATCCCAACTTCCCCCTGCTCTGCTCCCCTGCAAATCTGTTCTAACAACAGCACCGTGATGCTGGGGTGGGATTTACCAGAGCCAGGTATTGCTGCCACCTTTATTGCAGGCTGGAAATAGATTTTATTACAATTTTTTTCTTCCACGGAGTATTTTTTTCCATGGGAGGAGGGTATCAGTGAGAAATATGGAAGAATTAGATGCATGCAGTAAATCCTTCTGAATGTTGAGGACTGGGCTGAAATAATCCCAGGCAAGGATGTAAAAATGCCACTCTTTAACTACAAATTGAATAATTTTGTGGACTTTTAAAAATCTGGAGCGAAACAATCACAGAGGAGGAACTGAAGAAAACTGTTGAGATTTTATCAGATAAAACTGAGAATTTTTCTCAGTGTTAAATAGTTATAGAGGGAAGAGCACGTGATACCCAGTCCACTTCAGCAGGTCAAATAAGCCTGCTCTGGAGCTGTAATTACACAGAATTAAGGCCATTATTTATTAAGTACAATGAAAGATAATGGAGGCTTCTTGTTCCTGGATGTGTTCTCATGAGCCTGTTGAGCAAATTGGCCTTTGAACAGCCCAGAAAATGTGATGTACCAATTAACACAGCCCCGTGTCCTGTCAGGTATTTCCTAGTCAGGGCACTCTTTTTGCATTTTACCTGCTCGCAAATTTCCTGTTCCCATCACAAGGGACATTTCCCCTCAGTGAACCACTCAGTGCTGGAAAGAGTAAAGGTTAATGTAAATATCTTGCTTCTGTCCATTATAAAGAGGAAAATATGTAAAAATTGGCATATTATATCTGTGTATATGTTGGTTGGCACAATTTCTTTCATAGCCTGACAGGATTTATTCTGGATATTTTGGGTTGGCCTCTGTCAGCTTTCAGCTGGCATCTAAAAATATTTTGTTTCCTAGTATCTAAATGGTAACGTGGCCCTTCTGGAGGGGTGAATTGCCAGGCCTGTTCCAAATTAGCTGGAAATTTATTAAATTAGCTCTGCAGATATTTGGGGCGGATTTGTCATCTTCTGTAGCAAATTGATCAGCCAGTGGTTGTGTGAGCCCAGGGAACAGATGTGCAGAAGGGACAGTCAGGATAAAGAGAATTGAGAGAACAGCAAAGTTCTTCCTACCCTTCTGCATGGATACTTTGGCAGCTGAATGGCTTAATAACCAAAAATAAAGGTTATTTTATAAATGGTGATGAGAATTCATCTGCGGGGGAGTGCAGAACTCTGACAGCTGTCTGCAGCCAGAGAACTTTGTTTTGAGTTTCTGGAAGGTTTCTAGGCAGCAGAGCTGCCCGTCAAGTCAATATGGAAGGAAGAGACCTGGATTTATGTCCTGACTCTCTGGGCATCCCTGCAGAGCTTGTCACCAACACCTCGGGGTGTCACAGGGTGTCCCCAAGCCCGAGGGCTCTGTGTGAGCTCTCCCACCCGTCCTGGTGGGGCAGGGATGCTCCGGGGGCGGTACCAGGAATGCCTGCAAGGGGCAGGGAGGGACATCTGCTTTGCCAGAGCCCTGAACACCAACATTTGCCTCAATCTTTGTGCAGCCCAGGAATTTCCCCCCAGCTTTGGCACGGAGGCCACTTAATGCACTTTGTTTTGTGTGCTGTGGTGTCCTGTGAGCAGCGAGGCCTTCCAACCTTCCAGGAGGAACTTCAGCATCTCTTTGCTAGCCCAAACCCTGGGTTTGTAGCCCTGCTCTGTACTCCCCCCATTTTTATTGTGGTGTGTGCAGGGTATCATGGATGAATATGGGATCCACACTGGCTGGGTCCCGTGAGATCCCTGAACTCCACAACACACAAGTGGCTACCATGAATTTTTGTGTGTGGCCAGTTGAGCATTTCACCCTTGAAAGACTTGTGGAAAACAATTGAACTACTGCAATTTCTATGCTCCACCTAAATAGGGGCATACACTGTTTATCTGGGGAAGGGAAATATTTTTCAGGATTGTTCCTGGCATATCACTCTAAAAGTTGAACTAAGTAAATAACAGCAGTTAAATATTAGTACTTTGTGAAAGGCTGTCACCAGACAAGTCAATTTTCCTGATCTGCCCAACTTTTGAAAGCAGTACCCCAGGAACTCCAGCAGGCACTGGTTTCATGCTGGGGTTATTTTATCCCTCAGTGGATTGTTTTCCTTCAGCCTCAGAGCTCCAGGGGTTGGCAAGAAAACCACCCCTGAAAAAGGAGGTGGCACAACGTTCGATTTCCACTTGGCCCTTTTTTCAGGGGCTGTTTTTGAAAGCCTTGTCAGAGGCTGAACTCTGAGTGACTGCAAGAATTCTCAGCAAACTGCTTACAGCTCCAGTGCTGGAGCTGCAGCACATCCAAAAATCCCTGCTTGTCTTAGGCCTGGGAATTCCAAGTCAAAGGTTTCGGTAAATGCCCTTCTGAAAGAACCAGTTCTACATCCCGGCTGAGCGTGAGGTGAAGCTTAATTTCCTTTGTTGTTTTCCTCTGGAAGACAAGTGAAAATGAAGAACGTGTTGAGAGCGTGGGGCTTTTCATTTGCAAAAGTCCTCATTAGCATTTTCTCTGCAGGGTGGGATAATCGGGCTGGATGCTGTCAGGAAATCCATGGGTACATGGCTCCTATGCTCCAGCCCACTGCTTAGAAATAGATAATTAGGGTGATAAATAGGATTTTTTTTTTTTTTCTGGAAAGGATATGATGCTGAGAAAGAAATTGCTTTGCAATGTGAACAGACAAAGGGGAAGTTTCCTGAAAAGTCTCATTTCAGGGTTGAGCCTTTGGCTGGCGTCTCCTGAGCTTACTTGTCTTGGGCTGGCTTTCCCCTTTTCCCTTGATCCTGGGATAGCTGCCCTTGATTATGGGATGTAGCCTTTTTTTTTCTTTCTTTCTTTTTTCCTCTTTTTTCCTTGGAATGTAAAAAAGTCCAGACACAAAAATGTTACAACAGGGAAAACTCATTTTCTCTTCTTCTTTCATTTTTTTCTTTCTTTTTTTTTTCTTTTTTTTTTTTTCTTGTGCTGATTTTTTTTTTTTTTTTTTTTTTGTGGAAACAAAGGAAAAAGGATTTCCTGTTGCCATCTTGGCAGTACCAAACCCTGGGCAGGAGGCAGTGCCAGGAGCTTGGGGCTCACCAGCAGCCACTGGGTCTCCAGGGCCTTCCCTCAGTTCCTCTTTAGATAAAACCACCCTGGAGAACAGGGGATGAAAAGCTGGGATGAAAGAGTTTTGATAAGAAAATCTAAATATCCTCACCGTGATGGCATCAGTGGCTTGAAAATTGCCAAGCTAATGAAGCCCAGGGGAATATGAGTCCAGGATGATAAATGGGCTTGGATTTGGGCAGTGTTTTGTGTTGTTGGGGGGATGTTGCTTCTCACAGATAACCAGTGGTGTTTGCTCAGGATTCACCAGCTCTGGTACAGCTCTGAAAGAAATCCCAGCAAATAAGTGCAGGCAGCACAAGGAAAGGACAGACAGAGGTACTTGAAAGAGAATCTTCACAAGAAAATATGTTTTTGAAAGGCCCCAGTCAAACATATTTTTTCACTCCAAGTTGCTTTTCTCATGTTCTGGTCATTCCCACCACCTTCCCTGTCCTGTATAAGGTGTTTTTAGGGAAATACCACACAAAGTGTGACCCTGTTTAAGCATAAGCCCGCGATTTCTTTGCTGCACTAAAGAAACTGCCAGTTCTTACTCACATATATTTATAATTTCATTTAATTAAACTTACACAGGGCAATTTTCTAAGAAGATTCAAGGCACTTCTGTAACTGCACAGTGACAATGAGGAAAACCAGAACCCCTAAATATAGCTTATATAGATCCCTAAATATAGCTTATTATCCAGGCACTTGGGGAACTAGATAGATCCACATGGGAAAGAGCCTCAGGTTGAGGCTTAGGGCTTTGGTTTTCTCTGCCTATTTTTGAAACAGTGTTAAAATTCTTGTGGCATTTTAGGGATGGGATTGTGGGGGTGTTTTATGGTTTGTTTGGGTTTTTTGTTTGGTTGGTTGCTTGTTGGTTTTGTTTTAAACACTTGTCCAAGTGCCAGAGTGGTTTTGAAGCATTTTGTCAGATTCTGCCCTTGGTTTTGTTGTTGTGACTGTTGAACTCTCAAGTCCCTCTGTACCTGTTTGACAGCAGTCCAAGCTGTAGCTTAAATGTTTCCTGTGAGGGATTTTCAGAAATGAAACGGAACCAGAAACAGCCAAATTGTAGCTGCTGCAAGAGTAAACTTGGAGCAAACTGCACACCAGCATTGGTCTCCCTCAGGACACTTCTTATTTAACAACAGCCACAATTTAATTTTTTTTTTTAAGATAAATTGCTGTTGAAGTTGTTGTGTGCCAGTCCTGTGTGTTGCAATGGAGCAGTTCTGTGCTGTTGTTAACTCAGAGTATCCCGTGAGCCTGGAGAAGGGGAGGGATGGGCACAGATCTGATTTCTGACCAGGGACAGCACCCAGGGAAGGGCTGGAGCTCGTCAGGGGAGGGTTAGGGTGGATCTCAGGGAAAGGTTCTGCCCCAGAGGGTGCTGGCACTGCCCAGGCTGCCCAGGGGATGGACACAGCCCTCAGAGCTCCAGGAACACGGCCAGGGGTGCCCAGGGCGGGATTGCTGGGGTGTCTGTGCAGGGCCAGGAGCTGGATCAATGATCCTGGTGGGTCTCTTCCATCCCAGGAAATTTACAGAGTCCCAGGCTGATGTGAGCTGGGAGGGACCTTGAAGCCCAGCCCCTAAAGCCACCTCCCACTATTCCAGGTGGCTCCCAGCCCCGTCCAGCCTGGCCTTGGACACTTCCAGGAATCCAGGGGCAGCCACAGCTGCTCTGGGAATCCTGTGCCAGGGCCTGCCCACCCTCACAGGAGGAATTCCCACCTAATCTCTAATCTAACTCTGCCCTGTGTGATTCCATTCCAGGATTCTCACCCGTGGCAGTTCACGTTGGGATAGAGAGGAAAGAAGGAGGAGGGGGAGGGGAGGGAGTTGGTAGAATTGGGCCATGGTAAAATATAGAAATTGTTAAAGATTTGTGCTCCTGTTTTCTCAGAACAAAAGCAGCCCGGGTTTCTCTGCCCGGCAGGGGTTTCGGTAGCAAACGCTGCTGCTCTGCCATCCCAGCCCGGGCAGTCCCAGCCCCCGCCCGGGGGTGGCTCCGGAGCGGCTGCGGCTGCCGGGATCCCCCGGGATGCTCGGCCGGGATTCCCGGAGGGGCTGTCCGTGCCCGCCGGCAGGCTGCCTGTCTGTCTGTCCGCCTGCCTCTCTATCCGTCTGTCCGTCCGTCCGTCCGTGCCCGCGCCCCGGGGGCTGTCCCGCTGCCGCCCCGCGCTTCGGGGTTGGTTCGTCCTCCCCCTGCGCTCCCTGGCAAAGCGCGTTGGGAAGCAGATAAGCACAATCTGGTGTGCGAGCGGGAGGGTCTGAGCTCCTGCCTGCCTTCTTCTTTTTTTCTCTCTCTCTTTTCTGGTTTTTTTTTTTTTTTTTTTCTTCTTCTGCTTTTTTCCTTTTTTTTCCGCTCCTTTCCCCTCCCCTCACGAGAAGCCCCCAGCTCCCGAGGTGCCGCAGACAATGGAGCTGATGTGCTGGTACAGGAGGAGCTGATTAACGGGGGGGGAAAGGGGAAAACCAGGGAAAAGGGCAAACGCCTGCAGCCCCGTGTGCTGAGATCACAGCTCCGCTCTGGGTACCGGGCACTGGTGTCACAGCCCATCGAGATAACTGCCTGCATTTTCCGAAGTTCTGGGAGCTCTAAGGATGCTTTCCAAGGCTCCATCAAAGCCCGCAGCTGGGATCTCTCCACGCTGTTAGTCCGGGGGGGGGCCCTCAGAACGGCCTAAAGCAGCCGCAAGCAGCAGTGGGATTTCTGTGTAACACCGGTGATCCCGGTAGGAGCGGGGGCTGTGGTGAGACCGCGGCCAGCGGGATCCCGGGGCGCCGTGCGCTGGTGCCCTTTGTGCGGGCGGCGCTTCGTACGAGCGGGGCCCGGGGGCTGCAGGTGCTGAGCGGCGCCGGCGCTGCCCCGGCTCGGGCGATGCCGCAGCCCCGCCATGGGGCACGGACACCGCGCCTGACTCATTCAAACCCCGACGAAAAAGTCTTGTGTCGCTAAAAGCCCGCCGCAGACCGCGGTGGCGGCGGCGGGAGTGCTGGAAAATGCTGAAGTTAAAGGCCTTCTGCTTGGATTACTGGCAGTTTTTATGTCTCCAGCCTCTCCATGGTTTCTATAAAAGGTAAGAAAACGTTAACTCTGCAATGCTCTTCAGCACATGATGCCACCAGGGTTTTTCCTCGCCGTTGTGCTCCCTGGGAGAAGGGAGTGGTAGGCAATTAATGAGAACTTGTGACAAAGATTGTAAAGCTGCTTCTTTCTTTTTTTTTTTTTTTTTTTTTTTTTTTTTTATTGCTTTAATTATCAGCTGCTGTTGTCTCTGTGCATGCAGGTGTGAAGGTGAGGGTGCTGTTTGGTTTTAACCTCTACTTTAGGTCACATCACCTAAGACTCAGGACTTTTTCCTCCCTGCTGTTTTATCCTTAGGCACAGTGGCTCGTGCTGGAGTGTCCACACTGTACACGACACTGGCAGATTAATTGAAATGTCACGGGAATTTATGGAACGCAGAGAAGACCCTTTATTTCCCTGAGATATTTAGCAATATAACAGTTCATCTTTCCTCTCCCTCCCAGCACAAAGTGCACATCAGAGTCATTCAGAGCAGTGGGCACTTCACTTAGACAGGTCTGACACCCAGCTTAAATGATTGATGGTGAATGGTGATCCTAAAGAATAGGTCTGGGTGTCAGATGCATTGAGCTTGCCTATTTAATGGAACAGCAAAATAAGCAATTCCATTTAACATGTCCCTGAACTTACCCTGATGCTTTTTAATCTACACTTCGCTTTCCTTGCTTCTGATTTATGGTGCTGAGCAGAGGGAACTGGATGGGTTTGAATTTTCTGGGGGGAAAGTGGGGATCCCTTGGCTGTGAACAAAACCCGTGCGATTCTCTAAACCAGGATTCCGTTCTCCTTACGTACACTTTCTGCCCTGGCTACCTATTGTCAGCCTACAGAAAGTGCTTTGTACTAAATGCTAATTGCAGTTGAATTTTTCATGCAGCGACTGAAGGCTGGAAAAGGGAACTGTTCCAATCTTTTTCAAGGTTTGGGGGGTGCCCCGCACTTTCTGCATTGAGCAACATGGGACCCTCATCTGTGACCATTGGCTTGTGAAGTTTCAAAAGATAGCTTTATTCTCCTCTCCTTGGAGTTTTTCACAGATTCCACTGCCAAGCCAAAGAATTCCCAACCTAGTCCCAGCCCATTGTGATGTTTTCCTTGCTGAGAAACCATATAAAATAATAGAAATGGAGCCAGACTGTTTTGACACAAATAAATACTGAACTCGAGCTTTCTGTCTTGGGTTCCTGGCGAAATCCCAGCTTTGTGGCAAATGAATTTACTGGGGACTTATTCTGCATCTCCTAATGGAAACCCTTGCAATAGGGCTGCCCATTTATTTCCTTCCAGAGAATTAATTTACTTGCCATCACAGCCTGGATGGGCTTGAATCTTCTGTCTGCATGGGCAGCACTAAAACCAGGCCTTAAGCACTTCAGCATCACATAGAGGCACTTTGTTCTCATCTTTTTGAGAAGAAAAGAAAATTGAAGGAAAGTTGTGACTTCCCCACATTTGAAACAAAATAATTTGTTGGTTAAAGCACAAACAAGTGTGAAGAGCAGGTGCTGCAGAATAACAAACTTTAAATGCAAGGAAGTTCATCTGAAAAAAAAAAGAAAAAACTTTCAATTACTTTTTATTAGTGATTGTAAATTGTTTTAAATACTCTTGGAAAAGAGCCCAGGGGCAATGGAGAGGATTTGCGTGTGCCCTGTGTGTATATTTCCTATTTTTGTGTATAAAATGAAGTAACAGATAACCAAAGCAGGACTTGGGTAACATTTCCATGGAGTGACCGTGCTCTTTCCTTCTGTGCACTGCCTGACTCTGATTTTCAGTTGCAGTCACTGCTCAGAGCTGTGGAAAATGTTCCTGGTTGCTTTGGAAGCTGTGACTTGCTGCTCCATGGTGGGATGTCCAGCTGTGTTTTCCAGCTTTTATTATTCAGGGAATTCTTGTGGGTTCATGTCCAGAGAAGGGAATGGAGCTGTGGAAGGGTTTTGAGGCATCAGGAGAGGCTGAGGGAGCTGGGCAGGGGCTCAGCCTGGAGCAAAGGAGGCTCAGGGGGCCCTTGTGGATCTGCACAGCTCCTGACAGGAGGGGACAGCCGGGGAACAGGGACAGGAGCAGAGGGAACAGCCTCAGGCTGGGTGGATATTGGGAAAATTCCTTCATGGAAAAGGTGGTCAGGCACTGGAACAGGGCAGTGCTGGAGTGCCCATTGCTGGAAATGTTCAGAAAACACATGGATGTGGCACTTGGGGACATGGGTCACAGGGTGGCCTTGGCAGTGCTGAGGGAATGGTTGGACTCCACAATCTTTGAGGGCTTTTCCAGCCAGAATTCAGTGATTCTGGGTCTGCTGCCTGGCCTGGACAATTGTGATTTTTGGTAAAATCTTATTGTGCTCTGGGGTGCATTTCCATGGAAATGAAATCCATGGGCTTGAAGAGAATTCTGTGCGGGGTGTGTTGGGGTTTGTGGTGGCCCCACGGGGGTTTGTGGGCTGGGAGAGATGGAGGACAAGGAAAATGATCCCTTCCCCCTCCCTGGCTGTGGCTGCAGTGCCAGCTGGGGCACTGCAAGCAAACACTGAGCCTGGGTGATGGGAGAAAGGAGAACTAGGACAGGTTTTCAAGTTTATTTATGTATACAGGGTAAAAAATCCAGCTCCAAAATAGCAAGCTGGGCATGTGGCACTCCTAAAGAAATGCCAGGTAAGGGCAGACACCACGTGTACACAGAGAGCCTCTCTGGAGTTGGTTCTCCCAGCACAGCCAGGGGAGGGGGAAATTGGGAGAAATTCACCAACCACACTTGCAGCCTGTTCCTTGAATTTGGCAGCACCTGCAGCAACCAGGACTTTGCCCATCCCATTTATGTTCACAAAGCAAAGTTACTGCAAGGTAACAGTGCTTTGTGCCTCCAGTAATGTGTTTGTAAACCAGCAGCTAAACTGATTTATCCAAGTGTCAGCAAATTGCACAAAGCAAACTCGGGGGAGTGGAGGAGAAACCTGCTCCAGGAAATGTTTGGTAATTCAGTGATTCATGAAAATGAGATTTCAGTGCTCTTCAGTTGCCAGTAACACCGAGTGCACTTTGGTCAGAGCCCCTCACTTGAGGGCTGCTTTTGGTGCCCTCTGAATACAAGCACTGAGGTGCTGAGATGTGTTTCTGTGGCAGATTAAAGTGTAAGATGAGCAAATCACTGTCAGGTTCCTGCGGGCTTGGCAGGATGAACGTCTCATGCTTTACTTCCAGGATTATTATAAAGCCATGTGAGTCCAGGTTTAGCAGTGAAAGTGAAGATTTTCCTTAGCCAGGGGGGAAAGCTCCGTGCTGTGCTGCTGCCAGCTGGTGGGTAATAGCCCAGGCTAGAAATTGTTACCATTAGCATTGCATTAAAGATCAAGCAGAAGGTGAGGAAATGTGTGACTGGCACCGAGGGCAGCTGTAATCTGCAGATTTTCCCTCCCAGAATGTCTTCTCTCTTCTGGCTAAAACAGGAGAATTTCAAAAAACAGAAAGCAAGTGCCAAGTTTGTAGAGGCTGTTTTATTGGAATGGCTTGTTTGGCAAACAAAACTGTTTTTAAATTATTTCCTGTCATTTTCAATTTTTCTTTCATGGGTTTGGTCTCTCTAAAGGAGGCACGAGTCCCTTCCAGAGCAATTAGGGCCATTTGTAATGAGCCACCCCAGTGGAATAAGCAAAGGGAGAGCTGGCTGCCTCTTTGAAGCCAGGGATTAGCTGGAATTGTTTCTGCCACCCTTCAGCTGGGACTCACAGTTCCAGCACCCTGCTTCAGGATAGGGTGATTCATGTGCTTGAGCCCATCTCTGGGCAAAATAGGTCTGTATTTTGGTGTATGATTCATTCCCATGAGGATGTTTCAGTGTTGATTAAAAATGAAAATGCTTTCATCAATTGGCTTGTTAGGAGCAGCTGACTGCTGCCACCCTGGAATATCAGAGTATCTGAGTGTCAGAAGCTGCTTGAAGCCACTCTGATATTGCACTCTGCAGGGCACCTGCAGCTCTGTGCTCATCCTCTCTCCCACTCTCTTATCCTAGAAAAATGTGTAGCATTTGAAGCCATGAAAGGAATTGCCAGCCTTAATTTAGATGCTGTTCCAGAGGCAGCACACGGGCTTGAAGTGATCTGTGTCAGGGCTGTCCTTTGGGTTAACTCTTTGTTACAAAGAATGTGCTTTGAGAGGCTTTGTTCCCCATTCCTGGTGCTGCCAGCGTGGACTCTGGTCTGGGGCTGTGGGAGGTGGTTTCAGATGTGTTGGGTGACTGGCACAGAGCATGCTGCTGCTCTCTCTAAGGGGAAGGCAGCATAAAAAAAGGTGTAAAAAACTCCCTGGCCGTGGGTCACTACATAATTAAATTCATTATTTAAAAACAGATTTAATGAAGGGGGAAGAACTTGTATACAATCCTATAATGCCACATTCCTGGAGGTGATGGCTGCATTCTAATTACAGACCTCAGGAACAGGAGTAAGGGGAAAAAATCCTTGAAGTTCTGGTTCATGAGGGCAGGGAAGTGCTTTTGCACAGTGCTGGGCAGTGATGTCAGTGGGTCTGTTCATCTCCTTGCTGTCACTTAAACCGAGCTCCTTTGCAGCATCCCAAACAAAAGCAAAGTGGGTGGGGAGAATTACTGGAGCTCTGCCTTGAACTTGCATTTGGAGTTCACCATATATGTTGGTAGAAACAAATAGAGTTTGCTTTCACTCGACAGTGACTTCATCCAGAGCAGGGCTGAGTCATGTGCCCCTGGAGCAGCTCCCTCTCCAGAGGATCCTTTGGCCAGGCTGCTGCAGCTGCAGAGCAGCTGAGAGCTTCCCCCACCTCCCAAATCCACCCCCTCTGCAAGCACAGGCTGCAAACAGCACACACTGCAGTATTCCCACAGTCAGCAGAAAAATTATCAGGAGCAAACCTTCAAATAAACACACAAAGTAGCAAAAAGGCCTTAAAAGCCATCAGAGGATTTCCCTGTGCTCGAGAAATGATTCAAAGTTGAGAAATTTCAATGAAAATACACCAAATACCTGCTAAACTGGTGGGAGCCTTCCTTGCCATGTCATTAATTGTCCTCTGTGTCTGAAGGAGTCTTTCTGCAGGTGTTCATTGCTCTCATGCCTGAAATCCACACTCCTGGCGTGCCTGGTACCCCTCTGCTTTCCCTGAGGTGAGCTGTGGGATTTGGGCACGGCTGAGCCAAACCCTGCACCAATCTGTGGGGCTGTGCTGCCTCCTTGGACCAGTGCTGGAACTGGGTTAAACTGGGTTTCAGACCTGGCAGTTCCTTGTGTGTGTGCCTGCCTTTTCCCCTGCCTTTTCCCCTGCCTTTTCCTACCTCTCTCCTTCCTGCCTTTCCCTCCCTTTTCCCTTCCTCCCTTTTCCCTTCTTCCCTTTTCCCTCCCTTTTCCCTTCCTGCCTTTTCCCCCTGCCTTTCCTCCACCTTTTCCCACCTTTCCCCTGCCTCTCTGCAGTCCTCATGACATCAATTCTCCAGGCTTCCTAAAACTTTCCATTTCTCCACCCCCTTCCCTCTCACCCAGGAACCATCTGTGAGCCCTCAGCTTCTCCCTTTCTCACTCTTGCACAGATTTTAACCTTCCACAGACAGCTTGGTGGGGATTTTTTGGAACTGGGGTGCCTGTGCTGGGGGTTCCTGCTCTTTAGCTGGGTCCCTGGAGCACTCAGAGTTTGCCAGGCTTTTCTTTCCCTCTCCAGTCTCTCCTGTATTTGGATGCAGCTGATGGGCAGCCCCTGGAGCAGTCACATTTTAATTGTGCCTCTGGCTTGGTGCCCTGCAGAGGGGAATTGGAAGCTTTCTGAGTTCCCTTTGATCGTTGTCCAAGTCTGAGTCACAGCACAGGGAGCCCGGTGGTGGCTTGGAGACATCCCAGGAGTCTCTCAGAAGCTGCAGCCTGGAGGGTGCTGGGGCCTCTGCCAAGGGTCCCAAACCCTCCAGCCTTTGGGGGTGAGGGGATGATGCCCTTTACCAAAATGCCAAGTCCAGGCTGGCTTAGTTCCCCAGCAGGACTGGCATGTGCATGTCTCTGCTGTCAGCTCCCAGGAAACACCAGGGTTTGCATTTCCTTAGGAATGTTTGTGAAAAATCAGCAAAGGAGGTTTCAAAGGCAATGGAAGAGAATGCAGCAAGGACTAGGAAGAAAATAATGGTGAAGATATTTTATTAAAACCTCCTAAGTCAAAATGTTGGCTTGTTGCAGGTTGAAGAGTTAAAGATGCCCCAAGTAGTGCAAAAAGCCAGAATGCTTTTTCAGAGAAAAAATTAAACTCCATCTATTTGTACGACTCCTTGCAATCCTTAATTGGTAATAGCTGTTGTATAAGGGGAGTGCTACCTAAGTTAAAAATAGGTCTGGGACTGCACTGACAACCCAAACCAGGCTAGCTCCAGCAGTCACATTTTCCTTTTGTCAAATGACCTACAAATGTAACATACATCAGGACAGAAATGCTGTCAAATCCTGCTTTGGGACCATTTCATCATGGTAAAGCTTCAAAAATCCAGGCAAATCGTGTTCCTCCCCCTGGAGGGCTGCAGCAGGGCAGGCTCCCTGTGGCAGGGATGTTGTGCTGAGCTCACTTGGGCTGGGCCTGGGCACAGGGGCAGCCCTGATCACCTCACACACCGTGGCTGAGGGGGTGCTGCCATCCAGGGCACTCAGCTTTATCCAGATCCAAACCAGATCCATTGTCCTGGCTGCTGCTTTGCTCTGGGCTCCTCTCCCTGCTTGTAGCCACCAAGCTCTGCTTATCCTCCTGCAGGCCCTGCTGCCAAGCAGGAGTGGATCTCCAGAGGGGGGAGAGTGATGGAGTGTGAGACTCCAAATTGAGCCCTGCCTTTCTATTAATAGCATTTAAAAGTAACACACCACCTCCAACTTGTAAAGGAACCTCAGCTCCAGCATTTTTAAATACTTGGAGTGATTTATGTCTCTTGTGGTGTCTTTGCCTGCAGCAGCTTTGTTTCCAGTGTGAAAATTAGAAAATAGATTAAAAACCTCCCGTTCCTCAGAAAGGGCCTCAAGCTGTGCCAGGGAGGTTTTAGTTGGATATCAGGAAAAATGTCTTCACTGAAGGGGTTGGAACAGGCTGCCAGGGCAGTGGTGGAGCCCCCATCTGTGGAGGGATTTAGATCTGTGGATGTGGCACTTGGGGACATGGATCAGTGGTGGCCTTGGCAGGGCTGAGGAATGGTTGGGCTCGATGATTTTTGAGGGCTTTTCCAACCCAAATGATTCTGTGATTCTATTCTGCCTTTCCTTCCCTCCCCACCCCCCAGCACTGGGGTTTTGGGGGATTTCTAACTGCTCTCCATTGCTCTGGGTTCCCTCAAGAATCAAAACCATTAGGAGAATCCTATTATTGTCCCTAAAATGGGTGGCATGTGCTTGAAAGTGGCCAAGTTGAGGGCTTTGACAAACTTGGTGAATTTTTCCCAGTGTTTCTGTGATATTGATTCTTCCAACTGTTTTCCTGCCCTGCAGCAGCTCCCTGCTCCTGTGTGCAGTCAGCAGAACCAAAGCTGTGTCTGTCTTGGTGTTCCAGGCTGCCTTGCTGCAAACCTTCCTGCATCAGCAGCTCCCCTGCAGCCCCAGCAGCTGAGCAGAGCCTTTCTGCTGACCCTGCAGCTCAGGGGGACCCACCTTCAGCTGCCTCCAGCTCCCAAAAGCCACAGCATCATCTCTGAGTCAGTGGTTGTGGCTGTTGGAATTAAAGATTTCCTCCTAGAAGAGATGCAAAGTGTTTTCCCTGATTTACAGGCAGCAACAACCAGGTTCAAGGCATCCATTGTGGCCACTAGTGATGCTGGGTTTGGCAGAAACAGTCCTGAAATGAGAAGAAATTTTGGAAGGAGGCAGAACTTCTCCTTGCACCTTCCTGTTGTGGGTTGGGAGGACCCCCCAAGAGTTTGTGTTCCATGGGGCACTGCCATGGGTCCAGACACACAGGGCTGCAGGCAGGGAGAGCTGCTGTGGGTTCTTGCAAGCAGGGCAAAGCAAAAAGGTTTTCAGGGAGAAAGAAAATCAGAAAATGAGTAAATCTGTGCGGGGAGTTGAGCTCGGGTGGGTGCAGTGATGTGCTGCGAATGGAATCTGTTTTATTGCAAGGGGAAGAGATAAGTGATGAAGTTCTCATCCACACCCAGAGGGGAGGAACAGCCCAGGCAGGCAGCTCCAAACAGCCCAACCTGTGTGAGTGTGGGGGGCAGTGTCACTGCAGTGGTGACAAGAGGTGGTGATGGGTGCACAAAATGGAAAATCCATGTCCAGGGCAGACACGGCCCCTGCAGTGCTGGGGCTCATCCTGGTTGTCCTGAAGGGAAGGCAAACAAGGCTTCCAAACAGTGAAATCACTTGGCATGCAAATGTGTGCCTTGTTTGGGGCACGGTGATGGAACAAAAGAGAGGGAAGTAAACAGCCCAGACAAAAGGGCCTCAGTGTGCCACTGCTCCTGGAAAAGCTCCTCTGTTCCTCAGTGGGATTGTTCTGGCTACTGACAAACAGCTCATGTGCCCAGTTCCTCCTGGCCATCCCTTCCGGGACCTCCTTGGTGATGATACCCCAGAGGAGCTGCTTTTAGAGAAAATGAGAGACAGAAACACGTTCTATTAATCTCCAGTTCCTCACAGCAATCAGCAGCTATTCCCTGGTGCTGCTGGCACATTCAGCCAGGCCCTGCCCTCCCTGGGCTCTGCAGGATGCTGTGGGCTTGAATATTCCCCTCAAATATCATCCCAAGGAGCATCTCACACCAATCCTTTCTTCATATTTGCAGCAGAAAAAATAGCACTTTCTCACAGCAGAGATCTAATCACAGAACTGAGCTATGACTTATATTAGCTCATGGTGTGTTTTGCACAGTGTGCAGCATTTTCTGGGTGTGTGTTAAATTATATGTATTTCTCGCATAATAATAATAATAATAGAAAAAATAATAATATTCCCTGCTTGCTTAGAGGAGAAGCTACTTGGATTTGTCCAGGTCTTCTGGGAAATCAGTGGACAAGATCAGCCCAGGAGCTAAAATACTCTCTACACTATTTAATGGTCTGGTTTTCATGGGAAGTGCTGCAGCAATGATTTAAAAACCAAACCAAATCAAAAACCAGTCCCCTGCAGCATCTCACCTCTGCCCCATGATGTTCCCATGTTGTTTTAATTCCTTTGGTCGCTGGTTGTGCATAAAATTTAGAAACGTGGCTGAAGGAGGTGATGAAAACGCTGCTCTCTTGTAGATCTCTTCCACTGAATCTATCTTTAGAGACAGATAAAAACACTATTCCTGCAGATGTTGGTGCTGTCAAAATATTGGGACTGCAGGGGAATCAAGGAGGGTGTAATCTAAATACATCAATTACACCAAGGGCTCAGGATTGAGCTCAAAGGGAGGGAGGGAGCTGCCACAGCTGAGGGTGCTCTTTGATACCTCTGTGCTGCACAGGAAAGAAACTACTGCTTTAATTCTCTGTATATAATGGGTTTATTTATGCCACATGAAATCTTGCAAGTGTACAGGGTACAAAATCCAGAAAATCTCTCCTGTAGGCACTTCATCTCTGAAGTTAGGGAAGGGACAGGGTTCAGCTGGGCTGCCTGAACTTATGTAGCTTTTTCCAGCATTGAAATGTATTTCTGTGATTATGTTAGGAACAGATGTATAAAAGTTTTCTAATGTAATTTTCCTTCATTAAGGCAGCTGATTTAAATGTACAGTGTGCTGTGGAACTTGGTGTGACTTTTCCTGACCAGCCATCAATAGCTTGCTCCAGGAGCAATTATCAGGAGCTCCCAAAGCAGAATATATTTCAAAGAGTGGGAACAGTCACGAGACCCTGGGCAAAATGGCCTTAGAGAAAATGGAGTTATGCAACAGCAAACAGACAGTTAATCACGGACTGATTCTGCTCTGTGAAGAAACAGCATGAACTTGGTTTCTTGCTTAATTAAGTTTTATAATATAAACATGTATCTGATGTCCAGAAGGGCCCCTGGTAATGGTGCTGTTGACCTGGGCAGAGAAGGGAGTGTGGGCTGAGCAAAGGCTCAGGGAACTTTTAATCTGTCAGAGCAGCAGCTCTGACTTGCAGGGTGGTCTTGGAGATGCCAGGGCAGGATTTAAAGGGCTGGTCTCTACAACAACAGTAACAATACTGTTTTTGAAAGTTTTTGCCATGTGAGTGTGTGCTGGGGCTTCAATTCATTGAAACTTTTGGCAATAAATGCTGTGTGTTTGAACTTATTCAGCACAGCAAAAGGATTCCACATACATAATCTATTTTGGGGTGGTTTTTTGGTTGATTTGGGAGTTTCTTGGGTTTTCTCAGGGATTTTTTTTGTTGGTGGAGTTTCTTCTTAATCAGATCTTGCCATTTTACTGTTGCTGTCATTTCCAGGCTGAGTGTCACAGCTGATACTCAGCACTGAAAGCCAGGACTTCTTCGTATGCCTTCAAATCCAGCTTTGGAAAATGACTCACTACTTTTTTTTTGGCACCAAAAAGTTTATTACAGTACACAGAAAATTCTGCAAACAGCTGAGGGTTCCTCCAGCCCGAGGCATTTGATAGAGCATGTCTTGGGTTAGCACTTATAGCTCTCGTAAGGGATTTTCTAGGGCAGTGTTACTGGGCGGGGGGGGGTTTTGAAGTGGAATAAATGGGAATAACTTTCTGCAGGTGCTGCCTAGGTAGAGTTTTCTGACTTGGCAGCTCAGAGCAGCGAGTGTAACACGGAGCTTTCTGAACAGCCTCTAATAATCTCTGCTGGCTTGCGAATAATGTAAACACCGAATCTTATAAATCACGGAGAAAGGAGTAACCCGAGCCTTCAGATGGGAAAGCTGCCTTCCCTGGGAGTTCACTTGAGTGGAGGTCGGAGGAATCACTTGGAGCTGGTGAATCAGAGCTGGGCTGCTGCCTGAGCTGGGCTGGCTCTGCTGCGCTGCCGAGCCCGTGCTGGGCTCTGGGATCCTCTCTCTGCAAACACCACGGGCAAGGCCATGAAGGGGGATGGCAGTGCCATGTGGAACCTGATGTGGAAATACTGCATTTCGGTCAGGACCATCAGGTACGGGGGCATTTGTAAAACTTTGCTTTGGGAGGCTGAGAGGTGTGTGTGTTGGGGCTCGCCCGTGCTGCTGCTGGGCTCTGCTCCCTGCAGAGTTAACTCTCAGCAGCTTGTGAGGGCTGCTAAGGTAAATTCTTCTTCCTCAGACTTATACTGAATGTGCAGAAAGAAAATTACATGGTTATTACAAAGAAATCTTCCAGGAAAATGTAGTTTTCTGTCTCATTTGCAAGCAGGAGAAAATGGGAATATGAAAGAAACTTTATTTTAGCAAGTGAAAATTCAAAAATTCTGCTTCACTCCTGAATGCTTGCCTGTCATAACTTTGTGTTTGTCCTGTCTCCCAAATCCAGAGGTTGAGCAGCTGTTCTTGGCACTCTGTAAGCATCACTTGCAGGGAAGGGGGGGTGTAAAGGAGGTGGCTTTTAGGGCAGGATAAACCCCTGGGTTCAGTGGCTGTTGCCTCCAGGCTGGAGTGGTCTGTGAGCCCACCTGGGCAGTGCCAGGGGCTGCAGGAGGGGCTGGGCTGTGGGTGCTGAGCCTGGCTGGGCACAGCCCGGGGTGTTGGACACTGCTCCCTGCCAGGAGCAGCTGCCCAGGATTCCAGCAGAGCTCATGGCAGGAATGAGAGACACTTGATGATTGTGCATCCTCACGGCGAATTTTTGTATATTTCTAAACAGTTTCCCAGTCCCAGGCCTTGGTTTCTTGGGGGGACACAGCTGTGTGGGCTAAGTGGTACCTTTGGCCATGCCAGGTCCCCTGGAGAGGTCGTGTAATCCAAGTAATTACTGCATTTCACACTGCATAATTATTCCGGGCTGAGGAAATAGTTTACAGAGCCTGAATTCCTGCATGCGCTCTCATTACAACTCAGAATGAGACTGTGGAAGGCTTTTTATCATCAGGGTACCAGAATAAAGCTAAGAAATCCCTTAGTTCCCAGCAGAGTCAATATAATAGAAACTGGCAATAATCCCCAAGAGAGGATTCGATTAAGATAAAAACAATTTTATTTATGATCTGGGTTTAGAACCAGAAGTTGAGGGAAAGCCTGAAAGAAGCACATGAGTGCAGTCTTTGCAGCCCAGATGTTAATCCCAGCCTCGGTGCTGCTGGAACTGCCTGAGACAAGTCCTGTGCAAACCCCTCAGCCCTGAGGAAAACTAAACTTTAAAAGTTCCTCAGAGGCCTGGGTGTGGTTATTTTCCTGAAGTTTGACATGCAAACTGTGATGTCCTGTAAACAGCCAGTTCTTTATTTCATCAGTGACCTTCGTGCAGTGTAGGGTGGGTTGAATATTAGCTGAGTTATTCACGGCAGGGCTTATTTATAGAGCTGTTGGTGGCTCTCACAGGCAGTGAGATGCAGAGTAACAAGAGCATTTTCAATGAATGTTTTTGGTTGTTTTGACAGCTCCTATCTTTCTTTGGCAACTGCACCAAGAAGGTAAAGAGAATAAAAAAAACGAGTTTTCCTTTGTGGAAAAAGTTCTCTACCACCCTAAGTTGCTGTTGGTGGCTCTCACAGGCAGTGAGATGCAGAGTAACAAGAGCATTTTCAATGAATGTTTTTGGTTGTTTTGACAGATCCTATCTTTCTTTGGCAACTACACCAAGAAGTTAAAGAGAATAAAAAAGACTAGTTTTCCTTTGTGGAAAAAGTTCTCTACCACCCTAAGTTGCTGTTGGTGGCTCTCACAGGCAGTGAGATGCAGAGTAACAAGAGCATTTTCAATGAATGTTTTTGGTTGTTTTGACAGCTCCTATCTTTCTTTGGCAACTGCACCAAGAAGGTAAAGAGAATAAAAAAAACGAGTTTTCCTTTGTGGAAAAAGTTCTCTACCACCCTAAGCTGCTTTTGTGACACAATTCAGAGACCTTGGAACTATTCATGTGTTTTGGGAGACTCCAACCTGGGGCTCAGGTTCTCATCCATCCCAGTCCTTCCCTCTCTGTCTCCTCTCTTTTCTGGGAAGCTCTGGAGCCTGTGCAGCCCTGGCTGGAGGTTCCAGTGAGCCTGGCAGTGCTGTGGAGCAGCAGAGGGAGTTGGGTGCTGCTGTGCCCTGCTGGGATCCTCCCTGCCCACCCTGGGCACCATCCCTGCCTGCACACACTGGGCCACTTGTCCTGCAGCCCTGATGAATGAGGGCATTTGTGCCTGCCTGAGAAAACAGCCCCACTCCAAAAGGAAAATGAGGCTTTAGGGTTGATCTTATTTGCATTGGACTGCAGCAGCTTTAGGAAAACATATTTGACTGAGCCTTTGTTGCCTGTTCTGGGCTGTGAGGCCTGCGGGCCTTGACCACGTCCGAGCCCAGCCCTGTAGGGCCATGGCTGTGGGGCCTGGCTGTGCCCAGCCCTGTGGGGCCATGGCTGTGCCCAGCCCTGTGGGGCCATGGCTGTGGGGCCACATCTGAGCCCAGCCCTGTGGGGCCATGGCTGTGGGGTCATGGCTGTGCCCAGCCCTGTGGGGCCATGGCTGTGGGGCCACATCTGAGCCCAGCCCTGTGGGGCCATGGCTGTGGGGCCTGGCTGTGCCCAGCCCTGTGGGGCCATGGCTGTGGGGTCATGGCTGTGCCCAGCCCTATGGGGCCATGGCTGTGGGGCCTGGCTGTGCCCAGCGCTGTGGGGCCATGGCTGTGGGGCCATGGCTGTGCCCAGCCCTGTGGGGCCTGTCCATGCCCAGCCCTGTAGGGCCATGGCTGTCTGTGGGGTCTGTCTGTGCCCAGCCCTGAGGGGCCATGGCTGTGGGGCCTGGCTGTGCCCAGCGCTGTGGGGCCATGGCTGTGGGGCCATGGCTGTGCCCAGCCCTGTGGGGCCTGTCCATGCCCAGCCCTGTGGGGCCATGGCTGTCTGTGGGGTCTGTCTGTGCCCAGCCCTGAGGGGCCATGGCTGCCTACAGAGCAAACACAGAAAAGGTTTCAGGCCTGAGGGAGTCCTGGGGGTGCTGGAATCAGCTTAGGAGAGAGCAGTGTGGAAATACACTGCACTGCCTAAAAATAATGGTGCGTTTTTGCTGCTGGGGGCTGTTGGCCAGCTCCTAGAGCACAGTTGCAAAAGTTAAAAAGATGAAGGCATTTCTCTGCTGTTGTGCCAAAGCTGAGCTTGTTGCACTTAACGTGGAACTTGTGTCCTTGCAGAGCTCATTGCTCTGAGCCAGGGAAGCCTCACTACTGCCAGGTTATTTCCCAAGGCACAGCAGGGGAGAATCCCACCATGGTCTGGGTTGAAAGGGACCTTAAAATTCATCCATGCCAGCCATGCCATGGGCAGAGACACCTTCCACCATCCCAGGGTGCTCCAAGCCCCGTCCAGCCTGGCCTGGGACACTGCCAGGGATCCAGGGGCAGCCACAGCTGCTCTGGGCAAGAGGGGCAGGATTTGGCAGCCCTACAGCAGAGAACAGGATAATCCCTGAGTCCCAGGACAGTGCCCCAGGGGAGAGCTGTCATTCCTGTCCTGGCACTGGTGGGATGCAGGGTGATTGTCCCTTCCCTTGCCCAGCAGTGGCTCGTGCCAGATTGGGGTTTGGGCTCTCCTTGGTGGCTGCAGTCCCTGCCTGCACCAGGCTGCTCAGTGTTCCTGCCCAGAGCTCTGTCTCCCACGTTTCTGGGATGGGATCAGGGGTGTGTGCCAGCCCTGAGGAGGTGCAGGAGTGGCAGTGGCTGTCCTGTCACCACAGCCCTGCAGAGTTCCTCACCCTCCATGCTGCCCTGTCACTGTCCCAGTGTTTGTGTCGAGGGTGACCCTGCCCTTCCACTCCTCTGAAGCCTCTGAAGTGAGGGGCTGTGGCACTAAGAAGCCATGCTCTCCTCCTCTGGGAGTCCCCACTTGTGATACTTACAGGGGGAAAACTTCCCCAAAATCAGGGAGCTGGCAAAGCCTGGGAGCAGGACTGGGAAAGCTCCTTCACCTTTTATTTCTGTTACAGCTGCACTTTAGTGACCCCATGGCTGGGGGACAGGCAAAGGCACAATCAGGGAATTGTTTGTCCATATGTTCAGGTTGGCCCTGATGTGTTTGTACAGTTCTGGCAGTTTTGAGGCAGAGGAACAAGTGTTGGAGCAGACCCTGAGTGGGGAATGGCTCATCCCTGCTGAGGTCCCTGTGCCAGCCAGCTCTGAGCACGGGGTTAGTGGTTGGAGACTGGAGCCATCTGAATCAGCACATCCCAGCCCACAGAGAATAAATTACAGGGTTTATAGCAGGGTAACACATAGTTTTCAGCTTGCATCTTCAACTTCTAGTGCAAGTAATGGAGGAAAACAGTCAATAGTTACTTCTTAGTGCTCCACACATCTGGAAAAAAGTAAGAATTAGTCCTCAGTCTGAGCTGTCTGGGAGTTTCTTTCCTCATTTTCCTTCTGCTACAAACATTTTCCATTTTGGTTTGGTCATACTTTATTTTTAGTTGTCTGCTTGGACTTTTTTTTTTTCCTGAAGACTGATGGAACAATGCAGTGATTTCATCAAAGAAAACCAACACCCTGAGCAGTGAAAGGGTCCCCTTTGGGCTTTGTTGGCCTTTGGGGCAGCTACTGGAGCTGGGGTGCTTGGGATGGAGCTCATAAAATTTGGAAGCTTGGAGCACATAAAATTTAGTGTAACTTGGGCAGGGGGTTGTTCATAAATGTTCTGAACACCCAGACTGCTCTAAATTACACTGGGATCAGTGCAAAAGTGTGGGCTGGGAGCCAGGGCTGGGCACAGTTTGCTCTGGAGTTCGTGGGCAAACATCAGCAGCTGACATGTGAGCAGAGATAATGGGGTAGATAATCAGATATTTCATTTGTGCCTGTCAGTTTTCCTCTGTGATGGCAACTCCAGCAGCCACCTCAGCTGTTCCTCCTGGCACCTCCAGGGTTAATGTTTGTGAAGCTCACCTGGATAAGGAGAATATCTGTTATGTATTGTTACAGTGGGGAGCACTGGAGTTGGCACCTTTCATTAAGATCAGATGTTACCAGTGTGATTTTCTGTAGCTATTTTATGGCTTAAACACTGATGAGAATTACTAAAAATTCATTTATAAGATTAAAAAGAAAAGCCAGCACCGCAAACCCAGCTATATCCACATTTATCTCCACAACCTGTCTATTTTTGTATTCAGCTTCTACGTGGGTTTCTTTGTCAACTGCAAAAGGCTGCACTTGAGAAGCTACAAGACAAAGCCAAATGCAAGTCATTGTTACTGATCTCAGAGCTTTAGTCCTCAGGCAGGGATGGTTTTCTGGAGCTTTAGTGCCTGTTTGGGTGTGGTGGGGCTGTGGCTGTCCCCTTGTTTTTGTTCTGCTGTCCCCTAGAGCCTTGTTCTGCTGGGAGATGTGCTCAGCCTGGCAGCCCCACGCTGCTGGGGAATGCCTGATGCACTCCCAGTGCCAGTGGAACAAATCATGGCCAGGGTGGCACCACCTTGGTGTCCTCAGAACGCTGTGTTGGGGGGTGTGTGAGCGTGTCCTGTGCATTTTGCATCCTAAAAATGAAAATTATTTGGGTGAGTGTCTGCCCTGCTGTGCCTGGTCTGTGCACAGGCAGCTGCAGGGAATCACCATGGCATCAATTCCTCTACCTGGAGCAGCTCGTTCAAGGGCAGAATTACACGGCTGGGTTCTGCTTGGAATTGTTTTTTTTAAAAAGTCATTTAAATGTTGCTTGTGTTCAGGCAGGGTGGGTGGGTGCTTACACGGCTGGGTTATTTCAATCTGATTGTTCATGTAAATGAGAGCTTTCTGGTTTAGGTTCAGTGAGCTTCAGCTGGTTATGGGTTACAGCCCTCTTAGAGCAGAGGGCCAGAACTTCATCAGCTCCTCCTGCCTTTTTTTTGTTATGAGCACTCATTAAAATGCTCCCACTTTTACTTCTGTGTGTTCTTCTTGTCTTGCAGTCTATATTATTATTGATAAAAGCTCAAAATGCACAGGCAGGGGCTGGCAGAGGCAGCAGGTGATTGCAGATTAATCCTTGCTTGAGGGTTGGCGTAAAGCACCAGAGTTTGCAATATTTGCAGGTATTTAAGAGTTTCTTTGTACAGAACCCTCGAGGTGAGGGTGGCTGCCCTGTACAGGCACTGCCAGTGCAGCACTGGAACTCCCATGTGGGGATTTTAGGGCAGCTCAGATAATTGCAGGAGATGTTCTGGGGCAGGGAGGTTGGACTGGATGACCCCCAGGGGTCCCCCCCAATCCCTGACTCTGGAATGTGGAAGGGATGGGTGAGGGCTGGAGCTGCCCTCACTCCCTGCCCACACCAGCTGCATATCCAAGGTTCTGCTGTTCCATTGAAAGGAAAGGTGAAAGGACCAGAAGCCAGCTTAGCTAAGTAGCTCAGAATTAAATCAACTTCCAGCACTCTTTTGAGTTTTAATGTCTTTGCATTAAAATTACTGCATCAAGTTTTGCTCAAACTTTCAGCAGCCCTGGGCTGGACTCTGCCAAGGCTCTGTGCTTGCAGGGTGCAGGGTCTAATGACATGCACTGAAACCCTAGACGTCAGAAACCTAATCCAGGGCAGTCCAGAGAAGTTAACAGCCTGTTTTATTATTTATTTACACAGACCTTTCCAAAGAGCCTGTTGGAGCAGAACCATGGGTTACTGAGCTGGTAGAATTGTTTGTCTAGTGGTAGAGGAGTTTCATTCTGTTCAAGGCAGCTTTTTGTACTTCGGTGCTTGCTGGAGGTGAGGCATGTGGTAAAAATATACATGGCAGCTTTTTGGGCAGAATTAGTTTGAGATTTTTGCTGCTTCCACTGCTGGTCCTGCTGCTCCTTGTCTCCTCAGACTGAGTTAGAAATTGGCATTCAGGCTTTGCTCTGAAAGGGTGCTGCTGCTGCTGTCCTTCAATTACTCAGTTGTTTGTAGTTTTGATATTTTTTAACTCCTGAAGTAGCCCATGAGCTTGGGTCTTTTTGTTCTGAATGTACAAAGAAATAAATTAAATGGGAGCATTCCCTGCTCTTCGGCTTGAACAGAATTATCTTTACTGTGGACAGCAAAGCAAATTAGGTAGGGAGAACATAAAGCTCTGAGCTTATCTGCTTTTAACAAGATCATGCATTTTCCAGAAGGAGTCAGATGACGTTTTAGGAATTGGTAAGTACTGATCAATGTAAAGCTTATGAATCATGTCAGTAACATCTGTGCTGGGGATTGATCATAGTATGAAAACGGGGGGTGGGAAATTATTTTAAGGAAACTGTCTTCTGCCTAAATGCCTGGTAAAAGTTTTATTCCTTTCCTTACAGGAATTAATTTTGCTATACAAGTATAGATTCTAATTCTTGCTGTGTTGTTGCTGTCCTTGATGCAATGTCTACCTATTAATCATTTTCTTTGACAGTAATCATAAAACCAGCAGGAATTCATGCAGTAAGCAAAGTGTCACACGTTCAGTCATCTTTAGCAGAGACAATAATTCATGGGTATAATTAACTGCCTGACAGGTATCGAGGGTGTGAGGTGTTTGAAGAGGGCTTGGGTTGCTGGGGGGTTTCCTGTGCTCACCACTGCTGGGGGGGGCAGGGCTGGCAGAGCTGCTTAATGAGGCTCTCGTGACAACTGCAGGAACAGACAAATAAATTAAAATAAAATCAAAGCTCCTCACGTTCCTATTTGCTGGCTGGTTAATGACACTTGAGCAGAGCTGGAGGTGGGCAAGGCAGGGCAGCCTGAGCTGCTGCATTTCCATGCTGAGGGTGCTGCATGGGGTGTGGAGCTGCAAGCTGATCAATTAACAATTAAATATGCTCCTGAGTTAGTCACACCTGCCTTGGCCTTCTGGAAAAGTCTCAGCAGTGTGCATGGCATTTTGCATTCAATGAATTCTCATTAGCTGTGGTACCAGAGCAAGGAATGATATTCCTGCATGGCATCAGGGGGCCACTTTCATGCTCTGATGGGGCTGCTCTGCACAGGGAGAGCTCTGTGGCTGGGAATTACACAGGGGAATTACATCCTGACACAGAGCATTCTGGTTCAGCTCTCCTGAAAGCCATTTATTTTCACATAAATTGGTTTTCTAACACGGGAGTCCTCTTGGACACTGAGGGCTGAATCGCAGCCACACTTGTGTCACCATTCACCTTCCTGAGAGCCACTTCACGGTGTTTGCATGGCAAGTAAAGCCATCTTTCCAAGGAGATCTTGGAAATCAGGACTCCCTAGGAGTTAAGGTTTAAGAAATTAGGATTTAGGAAATTGGAGCACTGAGGCTGAGCTGAGGTGGTGTGTGCTCCTGCAGCACCTGTGACACGCAGAGTGCCGGCAGCGGGGCAGGGCTGGGGACAGCCCGGGCTCAGAGCTCGGCAGTGCCAGCACGTTGTGCCCCCATGACAGGGCACAGGCTGATCCTGCTCTTCTGCCTGCAGCCTGGATGCCTCCTTGGGCCAGAGCAAGAGGCATTTCCAAAACTTTGGGCAGGCTCAGCCCACAGGGAGCCCAGTGCCGGGGGAAGTGCGACCTTTGTGCTGCTCAGGAGCCTTTGGAATGTGTTCCAAGCCTTGTGGACAGCACATGTCCCTGTTCAAAGGACAGTGTGGCTGCAGGCTGCAGGCTCCTCTGCTGCCCACAGCTCTGGCGAGGATCTCTTTGTCTCAGGTGTTCTGAAGGTTTGTCCCAGCTCTGACTCTGCAATGGTTCCTGGCTCTTTCTCCCCTCAGAACTGCTGGGGCAGTGAGTGCCCAGGGCCAGCCCTGCCAGCCCAGAGGCACCAGCCTGGCCCAGCCCAAGGTGCCCCTGCCCCTGGCAGGGGGTGGAACAAGGTGAGATTTAAGGTCTGTTCCAACCCAAGCCATTCTGGGGCTCTGTGATGCTGGGAAATGATTCCATGATTATCTCAGGGTCCAGCTGGGAAGCGCTCCCGTGGCCAAGGCATCCAGGCAGCTTCAGAGGAAGCTGTGGGAAGGAGATGCTGAGCTTCTGATGCCTCTGGGAAGATGAAAGGCACATTTGTACTTTGCTTTGGATCCTCTTATCTAAGAGCAAGCCCTGCTTGCCTTTGGGAAGAAGGGCACAGAAGAAATAGCTATTGGCAGATCCAGTCATAAAAAAGCCTTTATAAAACCCATCAAGACAGCCCCCAGGCTGCTATTGTGGGGTTTATTGTGTTCCTAAGAAATAGAAGCTGGTTTAACAGAAGTTTCACAATAAAATTAGGAGACATGATGTGTTAAATTGCATATTTTTAGTCTTGTGTGTTCAGCTTAGGGTTAAAGCTCAATTCCAATTTCCTTGGAACTGCTGGGTGTCCACAAAGGACCTGCAACCGCTGCACAGGGATTTTGCACAGGTAGGTGTGTTTGTATCAGCAGATTTTTTTATGGCTTAATCCTCTTCCATGTTTAAGCAAGAGTGAATTATTCACCAAATCAATGAGATTGGGGCAGATCAATCTATTTGGTACATTGTTACCCATTTGAAATTATCTCTTGTTGTTTTAAAATTAGTGAAAGCTAGGCACACTGCTTAATCTGACTCTTTAGGAGAGCCTGGCCCTGCTGCTGTAGTGGGCACACAGCCCTGAATTTAAGCACTTTTCCACAAGGGGCTTTGGAGTGCTCAGCTGTGAGGCTTTTCTGGCCATGGACACAAAGACCTGATGGTAGAATTTCACTGACTGTATTTTCAAGTTAATGTAGCAAACACTCGTGGAGGAAAGGGGCCATCAAATGCAGATAAATCTTGACTGCTTTCCAAAGGTTAATTCTTAAAAATTTCCAGTGTTAATTTCTTAAGAACAAACACATGCAGAAGAACACAAACCATAAAGGCAGCCTCTTCAAAGACTTGTCCCAAGTTGTTTCTCCTCTTGCCAGGCTCTGGAACCAGTGCATTTTGCAGGTTATTCCACCTGCACAGTCTAAGTGCTTGAGCAGATTTGTTGCTCAGATGATTTGAGTTTTGTACAGTAGCTGAAATCCAGGTCTAAAGGGAGACTAATCCCATTAATGCCTGTCTTGTTGGTATTCCTCAGGATAACAATGGGATGGAGAGTGAAAAGTTATGCTGGAAAGGGTATAAATGACACTTTGTAAATGTTTTTGTGCCTGTGCTGTCCTGTGTTCTCTGTCCCCACACGCTGGTTTGTGACTGTAACAATCCATGGTCAGAGATAAGGAAAAGAATCCACATAAAAATAGTTTGGCAGGGCCATTTCCTCCAAACCATGGAAACACTGGAGTTTTCATGGAAATTGGGGGTGGACTCCACTGAATGCCTGTGCTGTGTGTGCCCTTTCAAGCAAAGATGGGGCTGGGTGTTCATGCAGAGATATCCAGAATTAAAATTGCACATTTGCAGTGTTCCAGGCCAGGCTGGACAGGGCTGGGAGCAGCCTGGTCCAGTGGAAGCTGTCCCTGCCCATGGCAGGGGGGTGGAATGAGATGGGCTTTGAGGTCCCTGCCCAGCCAAACCTGTCTGGGATTCTGTGGTTCCATGTTAATACAAGTCCCAGTGCTGTTCAGGGAGGACTCGGACATAAAACATCACATAGCAGGCATGTGGCTGTTCAGCTGCTTCCTTAAACCAAGTAAAAAACCCCAAAAAACCCCAAGGGAAGAAAAACCACACCCAAAAAAACCCTTTTGCAAGCTATTTCTGTATCTGATACTTTGTGTTTCACAGCATTGTTCAATTGTTCAATGAGCTTTGCAGGCTTACAGTTTTGTATCAATATTTGATCGTTTCCTCTGACTTTGAAGAAAAGTGTATTTCAGGCATTTAAGAGCCTTAGGGAAAGCTCTGGGCACCCGAGGGTACCCACTGAGTGCTCAATGGTGTGAAGCTGTTTTGAGGAAGAGAAATCCCCTGGTTTGTATTTTAAGTACACTGAGGTGTCGATGGTTTGGTGCTGGGGTGTGTTCATTGAGTAGTTCAGATAATGAATTAGGAAGCCCTGGAGATGAGCACTCAGAAGGCCTTTAAGACATGGACATTAATGCAATAATTTTATAGCCATTTTCATCTGCTGCTGGGTGGCTGTCAGTGACCTGAATTTGGGCTCTGAAGGAGTTCCTGGGCTCTCTGATTCTCCACAGGAATTCTGGGGCAGGGTAAAGATGAGCTTTCCAAAGTGCAAACAAATAAGTTGAGCAGAGGAGAGGACAACCTTCCCTGACTTTGTTCCACTCTGAGGGAATGACAAAGCGCTGCTCCGCTGTCCCTCCCAGCTGGGTGAGTGCTGGCCTGCCCTGTGCTCTGAGCATCAGCTCCTGTGCTTCCACAGACTGGGGGCTCAGTCCTGCTCTGTGCCTGCTCCCTGCCCTGCCTAATGATGCCATTAATAAAGGAGCTGTGTCCCTGATTTCTCGGGGAAGGCAGAGAAAGGAGCCATCCGTGTCCTTGGGGTGCTGATGTCCAGATGTGTCTGGAACAGATGGACTGCTAAGAAAACAAGAGACCTGGAGGAAGTCTCGGCCTTTTCCATCTCTGTCTCTAATTTTTCATGTCTATCAAAGCACTGAAGATGAATTTCACTGTGTCTGACTCTGCTGGGAGGGAAGGGAGGGAAACATTTTGTCCAAACAGTCGGAGTTCATTAAAAAGGGAGATGAACTTTGCTCCGTGCTTTAAAAAATGGCCTTAAAAAGTGGCCCAAATCTGTGCTAGTCATACATTCTTTATAACTTTCCTTTCAAAAAGCTTTTAGAACTCTTCAGCACAGGACTTGGAGCACTCTGGGTTGTGAAATTATCTTTGCAGACCTTGGGATTTTTTTCCAATGGTAATTTCAGAGCTCATATGTCAACAAAGCAGTGTACAGAATTATCATTTCCCTCTGGACTTTTCAAATCTGTATCTCCAGGGGAAATCTAGAGACCACATGACATCAGCTTGGAATATATTAATAAAAATGAAATGTGGCATTTGTTAAAATCCCTTTGTTGGAGAAACAGCCTATTTTTCTGATTAAGTGCTGTGTCAATGTTACATCACACTGACTAAAGATGTTTCTGGGTATCAGCTGGGCTGACAAGCTTTAAAAGTACCTGGAATCCTCCTCTTGGCATTAAAATCCACCAACATTTGCTAAAGTAATTACTTCTGTTGAATGAATCTGTGGTTTGTCTGGGGAATTTGCTGCTGCTGAAGCTTTTTTTCCCCCTCCAACCAATGTGTCACAAAGTAATTCCTTGCAGAGGCTGCAAAAGCCTTAATATAATCAATTCACATGCAAATAAACATAACTCTGTTAGTTCTTGAATGGAAGACGGGCTCTGGAAAAGTCTCAAACTGAGGCTTGTGGTTCTTTGGCAAATATTTTTCAAGTGTTTTCTCCTCTTCAAGCTGGAGATCCTTCTAATTAACCAGCTCAGGCAACAAATGCTGTCCAGCTGAGGGGCAGCTCCAGGGTTCAGATCCCAGATGGCTGATATCAGGACATGACTTATCTACCAGAGAGCTTCACATGTGCCCTGGATTTTTTAATTCTTTCCCCTCACCCTTGCAGTATTGAGGCAGTTTGTTATGTTGCTATCACATATTTATGTGGTTTGTCCATTGACTTTTCCTGAGGATTGCTGGGCTGGGAGGGAGCTTTCCCAGAGCACAGGTTCTGCTGCTTTGTTCAGCACCCCCTTCCCATCCATTCCTACAGCTGGAGTTTCTAAGGTGCCCTAAAAAGGGCAGGAATAAAAGGCACCCAGTGAGGATAATGTTAATGTTTACTTTTACTGTTTCTGTGGGCAGTTAAAGCCTGTGTGATTTCATAGAATGATCAATACAAATTTCAAACCATTTTTATGTTCAGCACTGCTGAAGCACATCCTGGCTGTAAAGTTTATCATCATTGGTAGCTAAACAAAAATACAGCAATGCAGCTTCTGTCTTTGGGGTTATTTTTTATTGTATTCTACAGTTAAACAGCTTGTGAATATTCCAGGCCAGGTTGGACAGGGCTTGGAGAAACCTGGGGTAGTGGAAGGGGTCCCTGCCATGGCAGGGGGGGAACAAGATGATTTTAAGATCCCTTTATCCCAAACCAGTCTGGTATCCTGTGCCTGTGGTAATGGATGTGGTGATGTGTTGATTTAATTGTCTATTTTTAAAATCTTCAACATTGTAGAGTGAGTTCTTTCATGGAGATGAGGACTTAGATTTCTAATTCCTGATGTTTAGAGCCTCTCTGAGTTCTGGAAGACAGCATGGTGGGAGTTTCTCTTGCTTCAAATTCCCCAAACACTGTGGTTCAGTGTTTGCATATAAGCAGAAAGCAAGACAGAAAGAGATTCTGAGCTCTGGGAATTCTGGCCAGGAGGTCTGGACAGAAGCTGGGGATTGCATCAGTGCTCTCCTGTGATCTATTTTACATTGCATGGAGTGCAGAGGTCAAACTGATGCCATTTCCAAACAGTGCAGAGTATTCAAAATACCTTCAAAACTTCAGATCAAGCTCTAGGTTAAATTAGAAACTGAGTTAAATGTTTTGAGGAAGTGCTGGTTTGGTTGTTTCATGGGTTTGTGTTGGAAAGGTGCAGTATTCTGCTTTGACACTGAGAAAAAAAGCCAAACACAAAAAGGGGGGAAAACCCCAACAAAAATCAACCAATCCCCACTTTTAGAGTTGAAACTTGCACAAATCTGTGTGAATTTCCTTGGCTTGCACATTTATGCCAAGGCTGGAGGGCTCTGCCAGGACATTTGTGGTGCCCTGTGAAGTCTGCCCATGCTATTTGTGTCTGCACAGGGAATGAGGAGCAGGGAGGAATTTTGCTCCTGACAGCTGCTGTGATCACTCTGCTGTCAGGTCCATCTCTGAACAAACCTGTTATTTACATGTGGTTCAAGTGAATGAAAATACAATTTAAGGAATTGCTTTGATGCCCTTGAGAGTTAGAGGGGAAACTCCCACTAACTCAACCAGGATTTCACATTTGCTCTCAGGAGACAACCAGTGAACCTGGAAAATGGTACAGTGTGCCCTCAAACTGATGGCTCTTAGAATCAGTCTGCTACAGTTTTCAGTTATCTTTATTTTCAAAATAAAGCAAACATTACAGCTCTTGCTCCAGTAGCAATGAGATATTTCTCACATGAGGTAGTTTGTGGTCTGGTCTGTTCTGTCTGTGCAGAGCTGGGCAGACACCAGCCGAAACAAATTGGGCTGCCCAAAGCTGGAGGAACTGCTTTAACAGGATGAGTAGAAAATCCTCTTTCTTGTCTGCAGGTAACAATTTCTACACACTTGGCCAATTTTGTGCTGTCTCTCTTCTGCTGATTTTTTTCTCTTTTAGCTTTCAGGCATTCCAGGTGTGGATTCAATTCAGGGTGCTGTCCCAGAGGAACATTCCCTGCTCCAAGGGAAAGCTTTTCCAGCTTTTCCTCTGCGCCCTCTGGTTGTGCCTGTGTGGCTCAGGGCAGGAGCACAGGGAGTGCAGCAGACAAGATCCCAGCAAAGCTGCTTAAGCAATTGGATTTGGGATGTGCTGAATGCCTCAGCAAACCTCCCAGCTGGGTGCTCTAATGGAGAGAAAACCTCATTTTGTGCCGTGGTGCTTAGCTCCTCTAAGCAGGTTTAGGAGCAGATCCTCAGTCCCTGAAACCACCAAAAACCTGGCTGGGAGGGGAGAGGTGGCTCTCAGGAAACACCTTGGCTTGTCACAAAAACAGGGTGTTCAAGGACATAATAACAGGGTGTTCAAGGATATAACTCCAAATAACTCACCTTGGCTTGTCACAAAACCAGGGTGTTCAAGGACATAACAACTCCAAAGTTGGGCTAAAAAGAATATATATACTTATAGAAAATACATATAAATATGTAATATATGTATTTTATATTGTATGTGATGCATAAATATACATATATATGTGTGTGTATGTATGCATATATATACACACACACACATATAGATATATATACATATACACGCTTATATGATGTAGGCCACAAACATGGATGGTTTTCGGCATGTTTAAGGAGTTTTTGCCTGTGAAGGGCTGCCCGGCAGTGGGCCTGAGGCTGATGAGCTCTGTGTGTGGCTGTTCTCCCTCCCAGGTACACTCAGACCTCGATGAAATCGGCACCTTGTGCAATTCCAGGAGCTGCCAGCTGAGTTCCCTCTCTCCCCTCTGCATCCGCAGCCTCCTGTGGATGTGCTCACTCCTCTGCTGCTCTGATGGAGCGTGGTGCCCTGGCCAAGCACCTTGCTGAAGCCCTCAGCACAGGTGGCTGATAATCTGGTTTAATTATAGTAAACGTGCTTAATTTCAGACGTGATGTTTAAAGCTGACAGGAGGTTCCAAAGAGCTTTCCAGCTCTGCCTCCCCAGCCTGGCTGCAGCCACACAGCTCACAGGCTTTTGAATTATTTACCCAAAATTGCCTTTGAAGGAAGAATTAAAAATTAAGAAAAAAAAAGAAATAAATTGAAGTTTGAATCTATTAAGAACTTGATAGAGGAAGGGAATGGAAATAAGAGCTCTCCTAGGAGCACTTTGCTTTCTGCTGACCTGCAGGGAATAATGGGTGAGTTTTGGAAATCTCATTGTTTTTTATTTCCCCCCTCAGTTTCTCCCTGTCCCCCATCCCTGTTTCCCCTTTCAAACACCAAGCAGCTCCACTTATTTTACATTTCTAGTGCTCAGGCCTGTTAGCAGGTGGACAGAGTGATGTGAATTGATAATTCCCTTCCCAAAAGGGGTCCTGGCTGCTCTGCACGTGATGCCTCCTGCTCTGGGCTTGGTTTGTTGATTGTTTTTCTTTAATTTGGCTGTGGAAAGGAAAGCTGTGCATGTGTTTGACTTCCTGGCTGCTTGCAGTAGCACAGGGGCTGACAGGCTGCCTGGGCAGCTGCTGAATTTCACTCCATCATTTCAATATAAACGCAACCCTGCTCCCCTCAGCACTCCGCACGCAGCAATCTGTCTTCCAGGCAAAATTAAAACCAGTTTTAGCATCTGCTTAGCTGTGTAATGCATCAGTCCGGGGGCTGTGGGGAACAAAGGCAGTGGGCAGGCAGGAGGAGGTGTGTGCATCCCCTCATTTTGTGTTCTGCAGCTCAGGACAGTCATTTGCTGAAAATTACCCCTGTTCAGCGCTCAGCCAGATCAATATTGAGCAACAAAAGGTGCTAAACCTTCCCCTTTAATCTCTGGTGCTGTGCAGGATTTCAGCTCTCCCTGAGGCTCCCAGGGCTGGGAGATAACCCTGCAAGAGACATTTCTTTCTTGCCTTTGCTTTAATTTCCCTGCTATTTAATAATCCTCCTTTTAACCCACGCAGTGCCTGAATAGGTTTTCCCCCTGAAAAAATGATTCTGGTACTTTGCAGCTGAGACATTGAGATAATTGCTTTTCCCAGCCCTTGCATAGGTTTTATATCTGTTCCCCTCTTCAAAGTGTCCCTCCTTCCTCCTCCAGTATTCCCAAGCACAGCTGGAGAGTCCAAAGAGCAGTTTGGAAATTCTATCAAGGCAGTATTGAAATGTCAGCTCCTGTAACCACGTGGGCTTTCAGTTCCTTAGTGCCACAGCTCCAGATGTGATGTGAAAACAATCATCCAAATGCAGCCAGAGATGGTAGGATTGCAGAGATTGTTTATGCTATAACAATAAAGCAGTGATTTTCTATCTTATGTGATTTCTAGACTATTAAATTCTTTATGTTATGGTGAGCAAGCTTGCAAAACCTTCATGTGAGGAAGCTGCAGATGTTTTGGCAGCAATGAAGATTTGGGATTCTGCTTCTGCCTCATCAGCTACTGCTCTCTGTTGGGTTTGGGGTGACTTGTAGCAGCTTTGGGGCTGAAATGAAGCCAGAAGTGTATTTGATAGAGCAGTGAACTGCCTGGTGGGGCAGGGCAGGGCAGTTCTGGGAATTCAGCCCTGGGTTTCTCCAGACTGCAGGGAGAGCTGCACGTGCTGTCTGTGCCTGGGAGCTTTAACTCAGGGCTCACTGTGTGATGCCAGAGGCCATAAAACCTCTGTGTGATTTGGGATTCTGCCCAAGCCTGCCCCACATCCAGGCCTGTTCCTGAGGGAACTGCATCTGGCACGTGTTGGGCAGCACAGGGAAATTCACTTTGTTCTTTACTCCACACCTCTCCTTTCCCTCTCAGCCCTTCTCTAAAATGTTATCTGCAAGGCTTCCCTCTGCATTTTCAGGGGGAACAAAAACAGACCCAGGGCTGACTGGAATTTGGGTGGTCAATGTTTTCACCCACAGGGTTCAGGTTATTCCTCCACTGGGGGTTAACAGAGAATGGAAAAGGTGGAGAGGAAAAGAGCACCAAGGAGTGGAAGAGGCAATGTCAGCTTGGAACAAGGCTCTGGAAGAAATCCGGAGCTGGAGCAGGGAGGAGAGAGAGGTTTGGGGAGAGCTCAGATCTCCTGAGGGACTGAAGGGAATCGTTTAAGCCCTGAGTCTTTATCATTGAGCCAAGCTGCCCTCCTTTGCCACCAACTGCTTTGCAGAAGGTCATCCTTCCTCTGGGCCTCACTGCAGGGAGGAATAATGTGGATATTTGGGTGGTTTGGAGTTCAGGAGTGTGTGCTCAGATGGCAAAGAGCTGCAACAGGAGCCACAGGCAATTACTCTGCTTTACAGAGGTAATAATTACAGTTACACTCAGGCAATCACACATCTGGCTAGTGAAATTGTTCCTGGAAATACAAAAAAAAAAAAGTATGAAGATCTGAAAGATATTTACACTTTAAATATTTTATCCAACCTGTAGTACAAAACTTTGCCTGCCCAGGTAAGGGAGAACTGCATTATATGTATGTATCAATGGGTATTTACAGATAAAACAGCAAATACAAGACTTCAAAAGAAGTTTTACTGTTTCAGAGTGGGATCAAATTCATTCAGTTCAGTGCTGGAGTCCTCAGCAAAGCCTGTCTGTCCTGCCTGCTCTCAGGGCTGGATATTTCATGTTTATCCTCATAAATGAATTAGCCTGAAACTCCTGAGATGGAGAAAAATCTTAAAAAAAAATTCAAGGCAAAAATTGGGGCTCAGGTGTGAACTTTGATAGGTTTGAAGAGGGCTGAGTGTTGGTTCAGGGCTGTTTTAGTTAAAAATGCAGTGAGTGCATCAGCTGTGCCATTAAAGGAAGATGCTGTGGCATCTGAAGGGAAATTCTTTATTTAGCAGGAATATGAAGTGTGAAATGCCACAGCTGAACAGATAATTGAAGGAGACAGCCAGCCCTGCTCAGAGCCCCCAGTGTCCCTGGCTGGGGGAATTATTCAGCCTTTTAAAGTCCCATTAAAGTGCTCTGCTGGTCTCGTGGAAAATCCTCTGTTCTGCACTCACTCCCACTCAGGAGACCTTGAGAACTTGAAAATTTAGTGCTACAAAACAGGCTTAATTCTTGCAGAAGGTTCAATTTAGTGTTGATGCACGTGGAAAATTAGAAAAGCTAAAAATGCACTGCTTTATCAGGCATTCAGGAGGTTCTGTGCAGGGAAAGGCAACTTTTTGGAACAGATGCAAAAAATGAGATGATAATTTGAACAGTACAGTGTGTGTCCTGTACAAGCAGTGCTCCTTGTTTTCTTGTGGAAAAGGGAGTTGGTGTTCCAGTGGAACAAAAGGGACACAAGAATGAAGATTTCAGGAGGGATGTGTGTGGGAGCAGAGGTGGCTCAGCCCCAGGAGTGGGATGGAGGTGCTGCCATCACCAGGAATCCTCCCCAGCTCCAGGGAGCTGCTCTGTCCTCAGCCAGGGATGGAGCCTCTGGTGCCCTTGAACCAGAACAGACCCAGTTACTGCTTCAATTCCCTTAAAATTCAACCCACCATTCATTTTGTCATCTGATCTAAATAATAATGAAACAAATCCTGATTTATCAGTGCAAGGAGGGTTTCATTTCCTCTGCCACAAGCCAGCCCTGAAGCCTTGGTGCATCTGAATGGTCTCAAGTTCAGATTTCTGAGACAGAATCCCAGGAACCCACATGGATCAGGTGGTTTGTGACCTGCAGTGCTGTGGTTAGGGATTAACCTGGGCTGGGGAATGGTAATTATTAATTTCTGAGCAGCAGTGGCTCTGCTGTGATCAAATAAAAGCTGCTGTGTAATCTAAGTGGCTCAGGGTGATGTGAGCACCTATAAAAACCCAAGTGCAGCACGTGGAGGAGAGGCAGGTGACTCTGGGCATGCATCATCCAGGAGCTGCTCCCCGTGATAAGCAGAGCATTGCAAATCCATGCCACAGCAATCACAGGGCAATATTTGAGTTATTAATGCAGAAAGAATTTGAATGGCATTAATTGCAGCTGGTAAATTTGTCACCAAAGGCAGAAAAGGGGAATTCAGCTCATTTCTTGTGCTTTGGAAGGCAGGTGAGGAAATGTTGTCACTTCTTACAGAGTAATATTTTCTGTTGTGCTTTCCACAAGACAAAGAGCACCTGTCCAAGCAGCACATCTGGATAAACTGAATCCAAAAGCTTTCAGGAGAGTGGGCCAAGGAACTCTCTCCAACATGTAATTAATTGTTTTATGGGGATGGGGAAAACAGAAGCCTGAGCAGTGCAAGTTAATGTAATTTTGATCTTGGAGGAGAGAGGAATGATTTAGACAATTGCTAATGTGTGGGAACCTGCTACTGATTTTTGACAGAGCTGTGGAACAGCCAAAATGCAACTTAATTCTGCTGGGCTGGCTCTGTAATTGATGGGGCATTTATGGACTTGAATGGAAACAGACTGGACTTGTGTCTCAGAGCTTGCTGTGGGTTTGTGCAGGGTGCCAGGTGTCCAAGGCAGTGCTCTCCAAACCCTTGGGTGGAATTCTGAGAGCTCCCCAAACGTGGCTGCAAGTGAGAATTCCTGCAGAGCAGCTGAGTTCAAGTGGAGTCACAAGGATCTGCACCACAGAAATGTCAATATTCTGTTCCACAATCATTGTTCAGTCTGTGGGGACACACAGGGCCAGAGGTCACAGCTCTGGGGCACTTTGGGCAGGACAGTCCCAGCAAACAATGTGCAAATTTTAATAGGTGATGAGCTAATAGGCGATTTTGACAGGTAATCTTAATTTTAATAGGGAATAGGTGAATGTAAACAGAGAATCTGTAACTGGGGCTGGAGCCCACACTGAGTGGGAGTCCTGTCCCAGGGAACTGGTTCTGTAAAGCTCAGCAAGCTATGAGAGGCAGATGGAGCTTTGGTGGATATGATAAGATTATCTCAGACCTTCTCTGAGTCCCTCCAGAATTTGGGAAGGCTTGGAAGGATTTTGGTGGCTTCTCCCTGTGGAAACTCCATGTGTGGGATGTGTTATCAGGACAAATTGCTGCTGAGATCCCAGTTTTCTGTCCTGTCAGCCTCATTGGTGACTCCAGCCCCAGGCTGGGATATGACAGAGGATCTGCAGCAGGGACAGGCTGGGCACAGGGATGGGAGCCCCATCACTGCTGCTGCTGCAGACAGAGCACTCAGGGCTTGGGGCTGACACCTCCAGCAGCAATCAGCCCTGGTTGGACATTTGAGGATGGTCTTTCTGTGTTCTAATCATTTCTAACCTCCCACGGCAAACCAAACTCTCCCTTACTATTGCCTGAGGCCAGGCTTTACCAGCTGTCAGACTGCAATAAATCTATTGAAATAAATAAAAATTTTAAAAATCTATTTAAATAAATAAAGCATTTCCAGCTGTAATGAAATCTGTGTAAATGCCTTCAGAGTTCTTGGGGAAGGACCTCCTGCCAGCCCTGGGCAGTGGGAGTTTGCACATTTAGAGTAAATGTAAATTACAAGTTTGCACATTTAGAATAAATGTAAATTACAAAAGTGCAGTTTGTGCATTCCTGGGTTTCTGTAGGGCACACACCTGCACATCACACTTGGCTTGGAAGAATGAGGTGCTGGGCACACCCTGCAAGGACCTGACCCCTGCATGTTCTGGGTATTTGTGTAAATTGATGTTCTGCCCCACCATGGCATCACGTAGACAGCTGGGATTTGGGCAGAGTGTGCACCTGCTTTGCAGAAGTACAAAGGAATCCCATTTTGGGCTAGAACAAGCCCAGTTTGTGGGCAGAGTGCTGGTTCAGAGCCTCCCATTCCCTTGCCCTGCTGCCCAGGGGATTTCCTCCAGCATTACCTCAGCTTTTGGTGCCACAGGGCTCCATCACTGAACACGGGCAGGTGTTTCTCATACCTCATGATTCATTCTGAATATCTTAACTGTAAAAAATAATTGTTTTACTTCAACATTGGGCTTAAGCTCTGCTGGCTGTTACTGCTCACATCAGGAACTCTTTGCAAAGAGAGGCACAGCCCCTCTCCCTGGGCAGTTTGGTACCACTGGGAGCACTGAGCCCCAAACTGCCCAAGGTGGGCTGTGTCCTTGCTCCTCCCACAGCGAGTTCAAGCTGATTCCCCCTCTCAGTGTATCCAGCAGAGCAGTTTTGTACGGGGATACAGGATGGGTAAATGAAGGTGGTACAGAATGCAATCTTATCCCCTAAAGAGTTGCAGCTGAACCAATTACTAAAGATCAGGAGCAGGCCTGATGCTAACAGGCCACGCCTGTAGCCAATAAGAAGAGTGTTATAAAAGAGTGGATTGGTGAGAACAGGAGTCAGATGGTTACTGCAAGGACCAGGAGCAGTCAGTGCTTAGAGGAGCTGCTTACAGAATGCATTGAGGAGGTATGAAACTCTGGTGGTACAGAATCCTTACACCATAGCGATAATAGAACCTTTGATAAATAAGACAACACAGTTCCTTCTTGGGAGAACATTCCCAGGGTGCTGTGTGTGCCAGTTCATGCCCCAGGGAAAAGCTGTCTGGAGAGCAGGGAGGGGAGGTGGCTGCTGCTCGTTTGCTGGGATGGCTTCAGGCTGCAGCTCAGCACAGAGCCCTGCCCAGGGACATCTCTGAATGCAGCCATTTCCCTTTGCCCACCTCTGCAGTGCTGCTCTGGCTCTGCTGTCCGTCAGAAATGGAGGTGCAGGTCATGGGGGGTTAATTGGGAGCTCAGCTCTCACCACAGGCACGGAAAGAGCATTTGGAAATGGAAACAGAAAAGCTGCCCTCGTGTTCTGCAGCCCTGGCCTTTGGAGGAGCTTTGCCTCTGTCCTTCAGGGCTGGGGCTGCAGGATCCCTCCAGGTCTGGGTGATGGCTGGGGCAGAGTGCAGGGAGTGACAGAGTGAGAGGACAGCAGCCCAGCCCTGCCTTTATCTCCACATAAATACCCTTTTCAAAATACAGCTATTTTTAGGAGCTGTGAGTTAGCACCATTCTTTCTGTGTTTCCATCCTTCAGCTGAGCACTTGGCATTTAAGCAGGAGGGGTTTTTAACGCTGACCTGGTTCCAGCTAAAGGATAAATTCCTGTTTGCTGGGTATCTCAAGCATTTTTCATGATCCAACTCTTAGCTTGACTCACCAAAGCTCTGAGCAGTCATACAGCCAAATACAGACCCACTAGTACAGGCAAAGGAAAGTTATTCCAAGTATTGATATTTCCTATGGATTTCTTTAGCTTTGCCTCCTAGCTTTTCCTGTTTGTAAATGTGGAAAGAGACCAGCTCTTCTTTACTTAGGAGGGGGAGAAAAATGGTTATTTAAAGTGAATGAAAACTGATTATCATATCCACGATTGAAAGTGAAGAGTTCTATTTCCAGCTCTCCTGAGTTTGTGTGTAGCCCCAGGTTTCTTTCATTTTGGGGAGAAAGGGCTGGTAAAACAATAAAACAGTTTTTCTAACAGATCAATTTGAGGAATTGATCTTTTGAATCAGAATTACACCTGGGAAGAGCTGTGCATATGCTGGATTGATGAACTGTAAAGCACACTCATCGAGAGGGAAATGGAAAAATGTTATTTTTCCTGTCCCACTTGTCACCCTGGCATTTATTTCCAAAGAGCAGCTACTCTTTGGGAAAATTGCAGCAGCTTGAAAGTCAGCCTATGCTTTCTTTTCACAATACATTGATTTTTACATGTTTTTAGTGCAGCTCTGTCTGTGCCCTCTGTCAGAGCTGGTGCTGGGTGGTTCCTGGGGCAGGGGTGACAGCTTTGGTGGCCCAAGGGCTCATCAGGAGTGGGAAATCCCTGAGCCCTGCACACACTGACAGGGGGAGAATGAGACACTGGTGAGAGGGGCAGGGGCTCTGGGTGAGGGATAAACATGGGACAAGCAGCAATTCCAGGGAGCTGAGGTTGGAGTGGGAATTTCTGGCCTTTCAGCACTAATCCCTTCCACTTCAAGCAAGGATATTGTATGTTTTTTTCCCTCATAATTCAGTCATTTTGACATTTTGCTGCTCACAGAGCTAGAAATCTTTTCATTTCTGTCTTAATTCGCTTCCAGCTCATGCACTCTTGTGGCCATGCTGATTTTGGATTTCCAGCCCATATTCTCACCCCAGGCTGCACTGGAGAGGCCACTCTGACCCTCCTCTGCTCTGTGGGGCTCAGGGAGGGATCCTGGGCTGCTCACGGAGAGGCTCCCACTCCTCAGGCAGCCGGGTGGGGTTTGCATTTCCTCGGGTGGGGTTTGCATTTCCTCGGGTGGGGTTTGCATTTCCTCGGGTGGGGTTTGCATTTCCTCGGGTGGGGTTTGCATTTCCTCAGGTGGGGTTTGCATTTCCTCAGGTGGGATTTGCTTTTCTTCACGTTTGGGTTGGACAGACGCCCCAGCCCTGTCCCTCAGCAGGGCAGACATGGGGTGAAGTTAAATCAGGAGCAGGCAGCATTCCCAGAGGGAATTCCTGGTGCAGGGGCCTTGCTGAGACCCTTGGGCAGCTGGCAGGTCCTGGGGTTTTATCTTCTTTTTCTGCCAGGGTCAGGATTAAATGCACCAGATGGAATTTCTTGTTGGGGCTCAGATGTTTGTTAGTTCTTACTTATGTCACAGTCTCACAAACCCTGAGTTCTGCAGCACTTCACTCCAACAAACTGAAAATGGAGCCCCATCTCCCTCTCTAAAAGGCCTTTTAAGGATAAACTGTCCAATTAAGAAATGACACCTAAATAATTTTTACTTTTAACCCAATAACCAAACACCTGGACTTTTTATCCAATTAGACAAAACCACCCAAAACCATGGAGAAGGAGGTGAAGGAGAAGATGAAGAAGGACTAGGCTCCACTCTAAAACCTCCATCTTGCTTTATATCTATTACTGTCTTCTAAACCTTTAACTCTGAGTTTCCCACCCCGTGATATCACACGCTTCTATCCAAACTCCACACCCACAATCCCAGTTCTGCCATTCCATTCTGGAAGCTTCTCCATCGCCTCAGGTCAGTGCAGTGTTCTCCTGGGGGTCAGAATAGCAGAGATTTCTGTGCAGCACGGAAATCTGAAATTCTCATTTTCCAGGGCTCCACAGCAGGTGAGATGGGTGTGACTCCAGAGCAAGGAACCTCTGCTTGGCACTCCAACATCAATGAATTCAGGTTTTTTAGTGCCTCACTCCCAGGCTTTTCCTCATGTCCCTGATCTTGGATTGACAGTTCAACTGAAAAAAAGAAACAAAACCTTCCCCAACCTCACGTGATTTTTACAACTTCTGGTTTGTGACACACTTGAAAAACCCCCACAGCAGCATCATCCTGCCTTATCTGTTTCTCTGGGGTTTTCATTGCTGTGGGAAAACTGCCAGGGAGCTCCAAAAACCCCTCAGGAACTGGAGGAGCTGTGCAGGGGTACCTGTACATCCACACCAACGCCCACAGGTGTTTCCTCTGTTTCTGCTCTTTAATTTGAGGAGTAAAGTCCTAGGAAAAGGAAAGAGAAAATGGGAAAGGAAATTTCAAGGAAAGGAAAGGAAGAGGAGAAGAGAAGAGAAAGGAAAGGGAGAACAGAAGAGAAGAGAAAGGCTTTGGAAAGAAATTTCATCTCTTGCTCCAAAATACCTCATTTCATCTACGGAGATGGGGCAGAGCAGTAGCACAGAAGATCCACATTTGTGTTGCACCTGCTACAAGATCTCTGATTTTATAGATCAAGTCCTTCAACACATTATCTGAAAAATGAATCAAGTTCTTGTCTTCATCTTCTGGGAGAGAGTGGGAGGAGGAGCCTGCAGGTAAAAGCCCATCAGACAGAAAGCTCAGAGGGGCAGGTGAAGGAAGGAGCATTTTGCCTGTTAAATCTCTCCTTTAGGCAATGTTGACATTGATGGAAATGTTCTTTTTTGGGTGATTTGTCTGATAGTTTGTGATTGTAAGGCACTGAAAGTCACAAGTTTCTAAAAATGAGTTACAGCTCATAACCTGTGCATTTATTGGGCCTGTGAGGGTCTGTGCTGGGAGCGGGGAAAGCAGCTCAGTGAGAAGGTTTGGGCAAGCCTAGCAGACAGGAAGTAGAACTATAAATATTTTTCCCATATTTCCAATATTTTTCCAGTATTATAAATATTTTTCCAATATTTTCCTACAGATTCCTTTAGCCCTATTTCCCTCTCTCTTCCTTTCTGGAATGATGGAAACAGACCCTCTCTTCTTTAGTGAGGAGGAGGAGAAAAAGGGGTTTTAAAGTGAATAAAAATTATTACACCCAAATTGAAAGTCAAGGGCTCCATTTCCAGCTCTGGCTGGCTCCTGATGGCTCCTTGGCACGGGGACACCTCATGGCTCACATTCCAAAGGGCTCTGAAAGGGGAGATCCTGGTCCTGGATGAGGGGCAGGACCCATGTGAGGGCAGGGCCAGGGACCAGTGGGGAACTGAACACCCCCCTCCCAAAATAACCCAACCAAAACCCTAAAAATCTTCCCTAAAAGCCAGGAGGGTTTGGGGATGGATGGGGGTATTGGGTTTTTCCAGCCAGAAATCTTCCTGTCCTTGTCACTGTGCAGCAGCTGAGAGCAGTGTCAAAATCTCAACCTTGCCCCATCTTGTGTGTCTTATCTGCAGAAAAGGGGAAGAAAAGATTTGAAATTATTTTCTTCATAATATTTATCTTTTAATGTGGTTTCCTTGAACTATACAAGACTCTGGTCCAGTCAAAAAATCCACAGAATTGTCCAGCAAAGCAAAAGCTGCCCACAAGATTTTAATCCTGAGTCTACATAAGGTCTGCACTTTGCACTGATCCCTGGGTGGAGTTAAAAGCACTGAGCACACCTGAGTGAGAGGCTCTCACCTGAGCACAGCCCCCCAGCACCTCTGTTCCAGCTGTTGCTCCTTGTAAGAACATGGAAAAATTTCTGTTAAATCCAATTTCCTTTTTATTCTAGGCCAATATTTTCCTTCTGCATTTTTTCCTTTGGGCTGTTCTACATCTGAGTCTCATTTTTTCTGAAAAATTAGTTAAAAACAAGAACAAAAAAAAAAAAAAGCCTGAAAATCTCAATAACAAAGAAAGCAAATCCCAATGATTCAGATTCAAAACCCTTTTTTCAAGTCCAAGTGCTGTTCCCTGTGAGAAAGAGATGAGCTGCTTTTTGCAAAATGGACCTTGGAAAATGAATTTTATTATGAACCTCTCTCTTTGTAATATGCTTATCTCATTTAGTCACAGTCAAGTATTAAAATTTTATATCAGTCATGACTGTATATTCATGGGCTACAGGTCCTGGGGATGATTTTCTGTGACTTGCATTTTGGACCAGTTCTGAGGAGATACAAATGAGCAGCCTGTGCTGGGAAGGCTTAACAAACTGTAGTTAAATATGGAGAAGTCTTAAAAATTAAATGGAGATTTTGCTCTTTTGTGGCCATAAGTGTAGAAGAGAAAAAAGGCAAACATGAAATAACTGGAGACTGGGAAAAAGGGGCCAAATTCATCTTGTTTTCCTGAGGAATGGTCATGTGCAAGTGGGCTCTTTATCTGAGCAAGACATGAGAGGGTTTGCCTGACTCACCTGGTGCTGGGAGCCCCTCAAGGTGCAGCCAAATCACAGCCCCTGCTTCAGTAAGGAATTGAACATAACCATGGTCAGGATATTCCAAATGCAGCTGCCAAGGTTGTGGCAGGAGTGCAGAGGAATTCAGGAACAGCAGGAGGAGCTGGGAAGCACCTGAGGTGCAGTAGGTGAGAGGAGGTTGCTGAGAACCTTCCCAAGGCCCTGGGGAGGGGAGATGAGGAGCCAGGAGCAAATTCAGTGATAGGGAAGGGTCCTGGAGAGGCTCCCTGGGAAGGGACAGAGCAGAACCCACCAGGGTTTGGTGGAAATGAGCTCTGGAGTTGGGGAGAGCTGGGGAGCATCAGGGCAGGGCTGGGAGACTCAAAACTGGCACGGTGGGAAGGGTTCCTGGACCTGCCCAAACTCCTGGACCTGCCCATCTTTGGGGGATGTGGTGCATGGATAGGGGAGGAAGGAGGGAGCGTTGGCTGAGGGTGATCAGTCTCAATAAGGAAGATCAAAGTGGAATCAAACAAATAGCGGAGGTCAAATCCTTGCAAAGCTTGGATATTTAGAAACAATTTCTGCTTGCACTAAACATGATGCAAGTATTAATTCACAGAATCCCAGACTGGTTTGGGTGGGAAGGGACCTCAAAGCCCCTCCAGTGCCACCCGTGCCATGGCAGGGACACCTCCCACTGTCCCAGGCTGCTCCAAGCCCCAGTGTCCAGCCTGGCCTTGGGCACCGCCAGGGATCCAGGGGCAGCCACAGCTGCTCTGGGCACCCTGTTCCCATGTTTTATCACCCTCATTGTAAAAAAAACTTCTTTCTTCTATTACATCCCAGTTTATATTGCCCTGAGAGTGTCATCAGCCAACTCTTTGATGCATTTCCTCCAATATATTTGTGTCAACATTTGAATCTGTTTCAGCTTCCCCATGGCTGTGATTTCCCAGCTGTGCAGTGTGTGCTGCTCCTGGGTGGATTGGTTTGGTTGTGATCTCTGATTTTGGAGTGCAGTGACTGCAGTCAGGCTCATCCCCATGGTCCCCATGCCCCCCTCAATGTGCGCCCTGCCAGCAATCAAACTTCAGCTGGGAAATAAGGAGAACATGGCTGAGGCTGCCTCGCTAAAGGAATGAACATCTATCAAATAAACGGCAGCAGAGTGACAGAGAGAGTCCCTGCAAGGCCAGGGAAGGGATATCACAGGAGCCTGTGGCAGCAGGCTCATTCTGAGGGGAGCTGATGCCTTCACCCACACACAAACAAAGGGATCTCTCCTCCGGGAAGGGAGCAGCATTCCCAACAAAGGGGGCAGGGATTGTTCCCATCCCTGGAGATGCCCCACACGTGCTGCAGGGTCTGAGTGCAGTTACCAACCTGCAGCAGGAGAGCAGGAACAAACTCCAGGATTGTTCACTGTCACTGCTAAGGCTGCTCAGCATTTGAGATACCACTTGTCTGGGGTTTATTTTTAATGAATGTATGGGGTGTGCAGTGATTCTTCGTTTTTAACCAAAATTCTTGCCTCTGACTGGTTTTTTTTGCTTTTTTTTCCTGTGCTTCCCCATCTGTGAAGCTCAGCCAGGGCCGAGGGCTGTGCCTCTCTCAGCAGTGCTCTGAGGGCTGGCAGCTCCTTCCTGCAGTGGGGAATGTCTGATCCCATCTCAGGGGCTGCAGCAGCACTAGAGCCCCTCTCTGCAGGGCCTCAGACCTCAGGAGAGGACAGCAAGGGGCAAAGGCACCTCCAGCAGCACAGGCACCTCCAGCAGCACAGCTCTAGCCCAGCGTGGAGCTGCCCACAGCCACTCACTCACTGCTGCTCTGCCTCCAAAACAGCCAGGATCAAAATTAAAATATATACAGGGGACATATTTCGCTATTTCCCAGGTTTTCACAGGGCCCAGCTGAGCTTTGTTTCAGTCCCCAGCAGTTTCCCCTCTTTGCAGATGAGCTGGAAGGTTCAGCTATGGATTCATCTCTGCTTCCACAGGCAGCAGCAATGAAATCATCTGCCTTGATGTTCTTGCATATCTCCTTTGCTGTGCTAAATTATTGCCAGCAATGTAGCTGAAGCTGCTCTCTGTCCTCTAATTCCCAGCCCTCTGTGCTGTGATTTCTTACCTCTTGCCTGGGCATTATTCTAAAGGTGATGAAAATGGCACTGTGGGTGTCAGCACATAGGTGCTACCTTCAGCTCTGCTTTGGCAGTCACTAGTCCAGAAGAAAAAAAAAAAAAAAAAAAAAAAAGACTTTATCTTAAAAAATTAAATCCTGAGAGATGATGGTGAAAAAATCACAGTGCAAATGAGCTGCTCAGGAGTGATTTCATTTTGACCCCTATAACTCTCAGAGGCCACAGTTGCTGCACCCAGCAGGTAACATTTGCTTGAGTTAATCTGCTTTTATTAATATGCTGGTGGAGGGAAGGTTTCTGAATTCATGAAGGTTCCAAGACCTTTTGCAGTTGTATTTATGGGCTGGAGAACCATCCTGGCCAGGACAGCTCAGGACACCCACAGGGTATTAAATCCATCCCAGCCCTGCAGTGCTGAGCTGGACAGGCCAGGCTGGAGGGTTTTGTTTTCCTCTGGGCTGCAGAGCCAAGGCAGTGTCTGACCATGGTGCCATGTGCTGGGCTGAGCTTTCCCAAGGAAACAAAGGAAAGAGGGATTGCTGGAATGGCTCACTCAGCCATGGTGGCCCAGGAGGTGCCCTGGCCCTCAGCAGGGCTGGCACAGAACCTGCTCTGGCTGGGGAGGAGCTGGGAATTGTGTCCTTAGGCTGTGATAAATGTGAAATACACAGGCTGTGTGAAATACACTGTCTGTGCACGGGGGCTGGAGGGCTGGGATGGGGATTTTGTTCAGTGGCCCATCCCAAACCTGCCATATCCCAATCCTGGCCCATCCCAAACCTGTCATGTCCCAATCCTGGCCCATCCCAATCCTGGCCCATGCCAAACCTGCCATGTCCCACACCCTGGAGGGCAGGCACACAGGATGGCAGCTCTGAGCCGGAGCTGTGGGAGCTCAGGGGCAGGGAGGAAGCACAGTTCAGACTGATTCAGGCCCTTTCAGCTGCAATTTGCAGTCTGCAGCCAGTCAAGGCAAAGCTTCCTGACACTTTTATCTTGTCTGTGGGCTGCTTTAGGACAAGGGTAATTCTGATAAATGCTGGTTAGGATTTCCCTGGCTTTCCAGGAGTGAAGGAAAGTGATGTCAGAATTGCGTGGTGTTGAGCTTTGTCTGCTTTGCCTTTGAGGGAGAACTCCCCTGAGAAGGTGCTGGACTTTTAGCTGATGTAAACGTGCAAATGATGCTGTTTAACAGCAAAGCAGCCACTCCAGTGTCACTGCACAACTTTTATCAGGATTTCTGCAAACTCTGCCCTTCCTGGGCCCAGAGCCCTTTTGGCTCCTCAGCTCTGCCTGGCTTTCCCGTGGCTTGTGCCTCATCCCAGGTGTCTGAGCTCCACTCTGGGAGCTTTTCTGCCTCTGAAGGTCAAAATCCTCGTGGTGACATCACAGCTGATGTGCTTCCAATCGGGCTGAGCCCACGGAGTCCTGTGAGGTTCCAGGGTGCAAACATGAGGAGAAGTGAATCAGCTCTTACGAAACAATGACCTCCTCCAGCTCCCAAACAGCCTCAGCAGTGCAGCAAAAATAACAGCAAGAACCAAGCTGTTCCCAGAGTGGAGAGGAATCAGGTTTGCAGCTCTGAGGGAGGAGGAGGATGGACGCCTTCCTCCAGCCAGCCCAGCCAGCTCAGTGCTCACTCCAGCTCCTGCTGCAGCCTTGGTACTCTTGGGTTTTATTCTAATTATTGCAGCAGCGATGGAACTTGTTCTTACCAACATGGATTTCAGTAACATTTTGCACTTATTCAGCATCTTTGCATTGAAAATCTCAGAAGTGCTGAACAGACGGCAGTGGAAATCATCTTCAGTTTTTCCTCAGGGGAAGCTGAAGCAGGCTGGTAAGGACCTCTGGTGTGGATTGATAGTTCTCTGATTTTGGAGAGGCAGCACATTCAGATTTTTTAGGGTTTTTTTTGCTGTTCTTTCCCCCCCTCTTTACTGGGAAGCTTTCCAGGAGGATGCAGGAGGTGCCTCAGTCACTGGGAAGATGTCTGAGATTTTGGGCTGCTGTGTTTGACCTTGAACCCTGCAGGGAGAGCTGTGTGCTCTCAGGGACAGACTGCATGGCCAGGATGAGGAAGGGGATCCCAGATCCCCTCTCTGCAGCAGGGGCTCCCATCCAGCAGGACTCACACAGGAGATGGGTCCTGCCTGCTCTGGGGGCTTGGGCTCTGCCAGAGCAGCACCTGAGGAGGGTGAGGAGACAGGAGCCCAGCACACAGAGCTGCTCCTGTTCCCTCTGTGTTTCTGGACCTCCCTTCCCAGCTGAATTCCCTCCCTCCTGGCTCTGTGGGGCCACATTCCCATTCCCATGGCCCTGCAGGGAGCCCATCTGGTGGCCAAGGCTTTGTCCCATGCACACCTCAGCTCCAGGCCCCTGGAGCACCACATTTCTCCTACAATGCAATGACATTTCTCCTTAAAGGGATGAAACATCCTCTGTATCTCCTGAAGCACCCACTCCATGCAGAGGAAAGCTGAGAGCTCGGGGAGATGGGGGTGTGGGAAGGAGCATCCCTGGGACAGCAAACTGGAGAGATGTCCTGTCCCTCAGGAGGGACCAGGACAACAATGAGGGAAGGAGAGGGAACAGCCAGCAGACGAGCCAGAGGGGTTTGGGACTGGGTTTGGGACTGGGTGCAGCCCCTGGTCACCAGGGGAGGGTTTGTCACGAGGGGAACACCTCCTCTGTCAGTCCTGGGTCACCTTTCTGCCGAGCTCCCCAGCCCTTGGAAGAGCTTCCAGTACCCTGCAGTGACTCTGAAAGTCACCATTAGTGATGCCAGCCCAGAAAACAAACAGAGCTGAATGAAATGCAGTGATTTTATCATCAGAGAAGTAAGAACTGAGGCAGTTCACAGAAACCCTTTATCAGATTTGAGAAAAGGGCTGTAAAAGCCTCGGGCTCTGAGTGCAGCCCAGCTGAACTCGTGGTATTTGTGTCCCAGACAGGGACAGGGCACTTCCCTACCCCTGGCTAGAGGCAGTCAGTAGGATGCTGCATCATCACACAGATGCTGCACAGATGTCTGACAGGTAGGAGAGGCTGCATGAAGTCCTTCAGATGCTGTTTCTGTGGATTTTACTCCTAAAGTCAAGCTCCTGACCTGCCACCCCTTTTGCAAAACTCCAGAGAAGTAGTGGAGAAATTCTTGTTCAAAAAATTTCCTTTTCAAGGGATTTCTCTGTGAAAGTGGAAAAGATCTGGCAGGTGGTTGGACAGACCTTGGTTTACTGTTTTATTACATGTGTGTAGTTTGCTGCTGTTTGAACCATGACAACTGGTGAGCATCACTGGAAGAGTCTGTGCTGAGGCTGTGCTAAAGAGCACATGTGAAAACTTCACCCAAGTTTGACCAGAAACAGCAAAAACAGAGTTAGTTTTTAAGTAGTCCATGACTTTAAACCCTAAATTTCTCAGGGCTGCCCTGCACCCAGAAACACCCGGGTGTTGGTGTTCATCTGGGGGTGGGTTCAAGCTGCACTGAACTGCCCCAGCAGCACAAGCACAGGAATTTCAGTGGTACAGGAGATGGCTTTGCAGGAGAGGAGAGGTGGGGTAAAATTGCTTTCCCTGGGGGGAGGAGAAGCCTGACCCACACATTTTTGAGAGGGAGTGTGAAACTGACCAGGCTGGGGGTCTGACAGGGAGGAGGGTGGGAGCCTTCCTCCAGTGTGCCCTGCACTGAGCTGCCCAAGGCAGGGGCTGATACCTTCCTGCCTGCTCCAGCGGGGTTTAAGAGAACAATCCACAGGAAAAATAATCATTAATAGAATTACAGTCGGGAGACAAAACACTTTCTGCTTGGGCGTGAAAGTTGCGCTACGGCATTCTGCCGCTTCTGCATCGCCGGTATCGTTGCAGACCGCGAGCCGCGAGTTGCTAATAATAATAATAATAATATCAGTAATAACAAAAATAAGGATACCAGCGCTGCATTTTGGGCCGGCGGTAGCTGGCGCCGGGCTCGGCGCTGGCTCAGCTCGGGCTCTGGCAGCCGCTCGGCAGCGCTGCAGGGCTGGCGGGGCGCTGACCTTGCAGCGAGTGCGGCTGTGCCCGCACAGCTGCTGGGCTGGGCTGGGCCGGCCCCGCGCACCATGCTCGGCACGGGAGCCGAGCCGAGCCGAGCCGAGCCCGGCCAGCCCCGGGCGGCTCCCGGGGCGCTTCCCCCGCGCACGGAACCCAGGCGGTGCCTGCCCGGGCACCGCAGCCCGCGGAGCGATGGAGGCAGAGGTGGGTGAGCGGTGAGCGGTGGATGGTGATGCACTGCAGAAGTTGCTGCAGCGGGAGCTTCGCTACGGGCGTGATTCACTGTATCGGGCTGGCGGCGGGGGGAAATGGGAATAAATTCTGTTTCTGCGTGTATCGGGCTGGGGGAGGCGAGCCCCGGCGTTCCGGGTGCAGCAGATGACATTTTCTAATTATACGGCTTTCTGTAATGCCTGAAGTAGTCATGTACGAAGGTTTTGCTTCCCCGGTAATGACAGAGAGCCAGGCTTTTCAAGGCAGAGCTTCTCATTTAACTCGCTGGAATTAACGGAATGTCGCGTTTCATCCCTATAAATGCATATCAAGTTCTCAGCAGAAAAATAAGGGTGTTAATCATCGCAGCTGATGTGCTGTGTTATGTAGATTGCTGGCATTGATTCCAGGCTGGAGGTTCGGGTTTCTTGTTTGCATTTAGTCAATCGAGCCCGTGCCCACCCTGAATCCCTTCGGGTGAATTTCTGTTGATTTTGTTGCTGGATGTATTTATTCTTCTTTGTGTATGTGCCCCTAGATAAATCATCAGGACAATAAACAATCCTACGGCAGAGGGAGCAGAGTGTTTCGGTTCCATCGCTGCAATCCATGCAGGCGGGGAAGGAGGGGTTTATGCAAACCATGAGTGTGGTTCAGGTGGATTAAATCGATCTCTGGCCGTGCTGTCCATGGGAAGGTGCAGATCCATGGGACAGACATGGGAATGGATTCTCAGCAGAGTTCCCCGAGCACAGCCCTGGCACTGCCCATAGGTGCTCTCTCCTTATGTAAGGGCTGGGATTTAGGGGGCTTCATTTGTTTTTTATAGCTCCTAGTGCATGTAATACATTTCTTGGGCTTAATACATTTTTACAACAATTTTTCTAATTCCTGTCAGAGTCATTGGGTTTAAGAGATATTAGATTAGTGATAGTAGATGAATATATCTTTATTTTAATGAGGTACCAGTTAGGTGGGACTACTTTGGGCTGCCCGTGTTCCCTGAAATGCGGAATGGCCGGAACAGGGCAGCAGGAATCCGAGCTCAGCTCCGGGCAGAAGTTACAAATTCCCATTAAAAACCCAAGGTCTGGAGGAGCTGCTCGTCAGAAAGTCACGGGATCACAGCTGATGCTGTCAGGCTTTGCACAGCAGTTTGACTGGGACATGGTGATCTTATGGAGCTTTTAATTGCCACACGCAGCTGGAAGTAAAGGGATGAAAAACCCCCTGAAGGCATAAGCTGAGTTAAAGTTAAAATTCACAGAGTGCTGTTTTATGGGATCTTCAGGGGCAGAATGGGACATGCCCTGGCCTGTCATAGGCTCACTGACATGAACGGAGCAGAGTTTCTGTGCTGTGGAGCAGGGCTGGGTACGAGCCCTGGGAATTTGGAGCTGAGTTCTGAGCATGGTGAGGGTTCATGGGCAGAGGTCTGGGGTGGGTTGGCAGTGCCATGGAAATCTGGGGGTCTTTAGGCAGATTGGGAGGTGCCAGGTGGCTTTAGGGCTGTTTGGGCTGAGGCACTGGCACGGGGAGAAGGTCACAGGGACACCAGCTCTGAGCTCTCCCCTGCTCCTGTGTTTTCCTTGGGCAGCCCAGCTCTTCTCCTCAGCCAGGGCAGGACTTTGACAAGCGCCTGCCAGGGTCTGTGCTGGGTTCCTGAGGGATGGGTCACTCACCTCATCTGTGTGCAGCACCCAGGGCTCCACCAGCAAGAGAGAAACTCTGCTTTGTGCTTTTTAAAGTGCTTGAGGAAGAGAAAAATACTGCTTAATACCACTGAAAATTACCTTTCCCCCCCACTAAGCTATCATTTGGTTTCAAACACAGTACCATTTGAAAGCAATAATCTAGGGGGTTTTTTTCTAATATTTTTTAAAATAAATAAGTTAAAACAGGGGCTTTGTCAGTTAAATGGTACCAAAAGATACTGGTCTGCAGCCTAAGGAAAAATCGAGGTCTTGAATTTATAAATGCATATTTATATATAATGCATAAATATATAATTTAAAAATGCATTGCAGTAATGCATTTTGAAATTATATATTAAAATATATATTATATATACTTGTATATAATATATATATTTGTGTATATATATATATACAAATATATATATACAAAGATAGATATGATATGATATGATATGATATGATATGATATGATATGATATGATATGATATGATATGATATGATATGATATGATATGATATGATATGATATGATATGATATGATATACAAGTGCTTGTAGTTATACCTGATCAGGTATTTGAAGATCCAGAGCATGTTTTTGGCTTTTCTGTAACCTGGACAGTAAAGGCTGTGCATGTTGGGTGTGAAAGCTTGGTGTTCCATACACAAATTGAGGGGGAAACTGGGGGCCCTGAGGTCCTTCTTGCTGAAATGCTGAATTCCTGGAGGGCAGGGGCTCGAGGCAGGTCCCACTCCCAGCCAAGCCAAACCCTGCAGGAGCTCTGGGGAAAGGGAACAGCCCAGCAGGAAAGTTGGATTTTGCTTTGAGACTTCTCCCAGGAGCAGTCTCTGCATTGGTTAGAGGGGACTCCTTCAGAAGCAGGAATTGAGATTTGGCAAAGCACAGAAGGTTGCCAGGCTGCTGTGCTGTGCCCATTGCAAAATTCACCTCCTGAAGGTGAAAAACAAGTTCGCCTCCTGAAGCATGAAAAGGGAGATGACAGGAAAAGAAACAACGTGGAAGAAAAAAAATTGCTTTTCAGCAAGGGAAAACTGTATGTCCGTGCCTCCTGCAAGAAACAGCTTAGCTGGCTGCTTCCTCCAACAGCTGCATTCACCAAAGTGAAAAATCCTGCTGAAATTCAGTTTAATCCAGACTCCTCATTCCTTTAGGTCTCTGAAAAAAAAAATTCACAGACTGTGTACATGTGAGGACTGAGCAGCCTGGAGTTTAGGAAGAGTTTTGGGCACTCAGAAGTTTTCTGATGTGGGCAGTGGGAACATGGACCAAGGAGATGCTGTCAGGGGGGAAATACCTTTTCCAGCAGGAATTGCTGATGTGGGAGCTGCAGTCCCTGCTCAGTGTGGAGGCATCCACAGGGCCAGGACTGGGCTGTGCTTTGGAGGAGGGGGAGGAGAGGTAAATCTGCTGCCTGGTACCATTTTGTCTGTTGTGATAGCTGGCAGATCTGGAGCTGCAATAAGAACTCCTTCATATTTAATATCAGCCCTGAGGTGCCTGTGCCACAACCTTAAGGAAAATAAATTCCATGGACAATGAATCAGATCCCTGGTGAACAATCCTGGGTTTGTGGGCTTTGCTGGGTTTTGTTTTGCTCCACAAAAACATAAATAAAGGTATTAAATCAGAACTACGTAGATTTTCCTCCTGAAATGATTTTTATAAACATTTGCTGATTGAAATGCACAGCACAGGCACCCATAGCACAGATGCAAATGTCTTCATTTTCCAGATGGAAAGACTGAGGGAGAGGAAAGGAGAGAATGATTTGTTCAGCTGCAGGGGAAAGTTGATATTAGAGGCAGAGTTGGGTTTTAGAAACCTTCATTTCAGTTCTGTGCTCTGCCAGCAGCCTGGGAGCGCTGGGCAGGATCAGTTTCATGGGCTTGGTCCATTTGTACAGGTGTGGTTTGTGTGTGTGCATGTGAGATGTGCCCAGCACAGCCCCTGGCAAACACTTTGGGCTCTTTTGGGCACGAGTAGCTCTCGAGGTGAGTTCCCCTCAGTGCTTGCAGAGCTGACAGGATAACTGGGGTGGCTGTAATCACGGGTTCCACGTGACAGCACTGACTGCACCCTGCTCCTTCTGCTGTGCTTAAAACCCAGGGGAGCTCAGCTGCTCTGCCCTGCACTCCCATAGTGAGCACAGCAGTCAAAATAGCACCAACAGCACTGGAAACAACCAATATCTGCTGCACACAGGGAAAGGACACTCAGGAAAAGGATCTTTCCCAGTCCTCCCAGTTTTCTCAGGCATTAGTGCAGTGCTGAAGTCACAGTGCAGAGGCAGAAGGCATCAGCAGCACAGCTGTGGTGGGATCACCCTGAAGGACAAAACCCTGGATATTTCAGGGGGTGGGCTGTGAACAACTCCTTGGGCTCCAGGCAGAGCCTTTCATACCCATGTTGTCCACTCCAACAGTATTTTCCTAAGATTTTGGCCAAGATTTGGATCAATTGAGATTCTTCAAGGCAGCAATCAGCAGAGGAGAAGGCAGGGATCAAAGAGTGTGACTGGCGAAATGGCCTGGTGTGTGTTTATTGTGTTACTCAGAGTGTGCAGTGAAGGTTGTTGGTTCAGCTGTGTACCCCTTCCAGGGGCTTCACCCAGAGAATATTCTTGGATTCAGTTCCAAAAGGGGAAAAAAATTGTATTTCCTTTTAGACACTGCTCTCTTTTTCCTTGTTTGATAGCTGCTGCCAAAGAGGGGTGGCCTCAGATGTGTTTCTTTCCAGCAAAGGGCCACAGGAAAATATTTCCTGGTAACCAGACTTTACTAGTTGGATACTATTTGTGGGACATGTTAAAGTAACCATGATGCTTTGTATCTCTTGATTAACGTGATGAATAGCCCAATGGAAACATAAAACACCATTCTGTTATCAGTAACAGAAGTGATGAGGTGGGGAATGGGAAGGGCAGAGCAGCACCCTGGTTTAGGTGTCAGGGCATAAGGCATTTGTATCCCAGAGAGGAACTTATCATGGACCCTTATGCTCCTAAATCAGTGGCACACATGAATTTCTAAAGCATTGCTGGGGGATCAGTGATGGTAACATTAACCTGCTGAGCAAAGTGTGGAAGGCTGGCTGGAAAGGAAATGAGCCAAAGAAAATCATTGTGGGGTTAAATTTCACCCTGCTCTCCCTCCTTCCCTTCCTGTTTGTGGTTGCTGTGTCCCCGTTGTCATGGACTCCTCTTTAGTGCCATTTGTTTGTCTCTTCACCCACCTGGACTTTGCCTCTCCCCAGAGCTCCTGCCTGGTGCTCCCTTCACCTCCTCCCTCCATGGCTGTGTTGGCTCAGCACCATCCAGAGCTTCTGCTCACCCTGCACAGCCCCTGAGGGCCAGGAGTGTGCCAGGAGTGTGGGCTGTAGGATTGACGGGGGTAGGACGGTGGGGATGGATGGAGAGCAGAGATCTCTGCAGCCAGGTCAGGAACTTGGGGTTTATTGCACAGGGCCTGGGTGCAGGGCCCTGCTGGGATTTGGGGTTTATTGCACAGGGCCTGGGTGCAGGGCCCTGCTGGGATTTGGGGTTTATTGCACAGGGCCTGGGTGCAGGGCCCTGTTGGGATTTGGGGTTTATTGCACAGGGCCTGGGTGCAGGGCCCTGCTGGGATTTGGGGTTTATTGCACAGGGCCTGGGTGCAGGGCCCTGCTGGGATTTGGGGTTTATTGCACAGGGCCTGGGTGCAGGGCCCTGCTGGGATTTGGGGTTTATTGCACGGGGCCTGGGTGCAGGGCCCTGCTGGGATTTGGGGTTTATTGCCAAGGGCCTGGGTGCAGGGCCCTGCTGGGATTTGGGGTTTATTGCACAGGGCCTGGGTGCAGGGCCCCGCTGGGATTTGGGGTTTATTGCAAAGGGCCTGGGTGCAGGGCCCTGCTGGGATTTGGGGTTTATTGCACAGGGCCTGGGTGCAGGGCCCTGCTGGGAGCTGCAGCCACAGCTCAGAGCAGGACTGAGAGAAGAGAGGGGGAGAGAGGGTGAGAGGGTGAGAGAGTAAAAGGGGAAGAGAGTAAAAGGCAAGAGCTAAGAGGCAAGAGTAAGAGAATAAAAGTAAGTGAGCAAAGTTCTCGTTACAATACAATAAATCTTCTTCCGTGTTGGATATTCTGATTTTCACTAACTAGTCTAGTACAACATACAAATCCTACAGCATTTACATACAGCCTATAAGAATCATTACATTACCATACTGTGTTACATTTTAAACCCTAAAACTCCTCTTTAGACCCCTTCTGCCAAGCTGGCAGGGTCTGCTCAAACTCTTAGACCTGTCTGCAAGAAGAGGGTCTTGTTTCATCAAAAGGGGATTACCTTCAGCTGGCCACACCATTGTTTTCAAGTTGTTCACTAACTAAGGTATCTCAGAGCTTGCTTTCATTTCAATCTCACTTATTGTTTCTATATTCTCAAAATCCTTTGCCAAGCACATATTTATAAGGCTTTCCTGTTTCACCTTCCCCAACAGTGGGGTGGCCCAGCTTGCCAGGGAGGACAGGGAGCCTTGGGAGCAGGTGGTGCTGCAGGTGCCCAGCCTGGATTCCAGAGGGATCTGCTCTGAGGAGCTCCCAGGGGTGGCTGTGCAGGACTGAGCTGGCCATGTCCAACCCTGTCAGCACAGAGCCCACAGAGCTCACACAGCTCCTGTTCCAGACGTGGCTGCAGTGCTGGGCAGGGCACAGAACACCCAGGTGCTGGCTCAGGTGCTCCACAGCCCAACGAGGGCTGGAATTCTGTATCCCCCTGAGTGCCAGTGCAGTTCTGAGCAGCAGCAGTCCCTCTGCCCCAGCCTGCACAGATCTGCAGGAGCTTTGATTTTGCTCCTGTCCCCATTCCTGTAGGGCACTGAGCAAAAGCCCAGCCGCAGCTTTCCTGTTCAGCCTTCACAGCCACTGTTTTTGTGAAAAGATAAGGAAAACCAAAGAGGAGATTTATGTGCAACTTCTGTTTGGCTCCAAGCTCAGCCATGAGTGGAAGTGGATGAGGGAGCTGTCAGTTCTAGGAGAATACAGAGTGTTCGTATGCAAAAGGGGCAAAACTGGAGCAATTCACATTGCTGAGCTTTCTGCACCCAGCACAAGCTGTTTGTTAGGCAGTGTCAGGTCTGGGAGGGCTGAAATAAAGCAAATGCCTGGTGTGCATGTTTGCATGTCAATAGCAGCAGGGTTTGCTGGTTGCTTTGAGGCAGAAGGGAGCAGACCTGGTGCTGGAGGTCGGGAGCAGCAGCAGGGCTGAGAGCCCTGAGCCTGCACTTGGTGCTGTGTGTGCTGTGCCAGCTTTTCTCTCCGGTGAGCTCCAGATATTTGTGTGAGGCTCCAGCCTCCCCACAGCACTCTGGGTAGGGTTACATCATCCTCTGCTCGCAGCACCTCATCTGATCGCTGTGCCTGCTGAAAAAGGATCCCAGCACCAGCCAAGCAGATCCCAGCTGCTTCTGCCTGATGAGTTGGCTCCTTATGGAGCTAAACAGGGCTTCTTCCAAGGAATCCAGCTTGTGCACCAAAGCAGCAAATGAGAATTGTTTTCTTCACGATTAGATTTTAATTGGATTGTGAACAGCCAGGTCTGTCCCCTTCTCCAGCTGCCTTGGCACACTCAGTTCCTGACCCTGTCATTGTGAGCTGCCCTGGAAGCTTGGGCAGGGAGCCTCTCATTGCTCAGAGCATGAACCGCAGCTCACAGTGCAACTGTGGCAGCAGAGATATGTAGGAAGTTGAGTTTTATTAATTTGTTTCAGTTTGGAAACTGTTTGTCTGTAAATGGGAAAGCAGCATTCAAACCCAGGGTTAACACAATCTTGATATATATATATATATAAATATATATTTCTGAAGGATATCCTTTAGTAGGATTCTTCAGGTCTCCAGTTTGGTATTGGAGTAGGGCAGTCTCTGATGAGATTATTCATCCATTTATTCTCTGAAAGAAAACTGGGGAGCTGTGTACCTTGATTTATCATCATGGTGCTGCTCTGTCTCCCTTATCTGTTGCTCAGAATTCAGTAGATAAAGCTGTATATAATGGTTACTGCCTGGATTGACTTATTTCTTGGCTGAACCAGAGAAGATTGGCTCCGTGCTAAATCCCACTTTCAGCTGGCTGATGTTTTGGAGAGCACAGAGCAGCCTCTGGGTGCCACACAGATCATGGTGGGACCAGAAATCTCGCTCTGGGGAAAAGAAACTGTGTCTGCTGGGAGCCAAATGTGATCCTGGGCACAGGCTGCATTCCTTTGTTTGCTTGTAATCACAGTGGAATTGTGCCATGAAGAGATTTCATTCCCAGTTGATATTTTGGTATGAAGAACGTGTGGGTGTTTGAACATTCTAGGAAAAGTGAGCCACCCTCACAGGGTGTGTTTACCCAATCTTCTAAAACGCTCACTTCCTCTGACATTCTTATTTGTCTTGGCACATGAATGCTAAGTCAAGCTGTTTCCCCTTTCCTGAGCTCAGTGCTTTTGAAGGAAGCTGATGTTCAGCCTGGCTGAGGAATTCCAGAGCCCCCGAGAGCAGGACCTGGACAAGGGGAACGGGGACATCTCGTGAGAGAGCCCTCCCAGATTCTCTGCTTCTCACAGCAAACAGAACAAACCCTCAGCTCAGAAGGACCGTGTGATGCCAGTGCTGCAGGTCTGATCCCATTCTGGATAATATGATTACAGCAAGTTTAAAGGTTAACCTGTGTGCTGGAAATATATCATCTTATTATATGAATTTTCTTATCCTAAACCCGTCTGGAAAGGATGAAACAGCATTTCTAAAGCACTTCACAAGGCCTGTCATTGTAGTGGAGGTTTTTTAGCAGTCTTGAAAGCATTTGAATCATTGTATAATGACATTCTGTCATCTCTTAGCAAGGCTCACACTCTAAACACTTTCACACACAATAGAAATTAAAATGGAATTGAGTAAATTCTGTCTCTCAGATTCACAGGCTGTGTAGTGATTGTCTGGGTGCTCTGGATTAAATTTAAATTTAGGTTTGTATCTAATAGAGCTGGGTTACTTGGAGTAACAAATTGTAAAATGTGAAATAGTAGGTCACATGTGGAAAATCAAATATTAATGCTTTCTATACACTTTTTAAAAATTTTGTGCATTATAGGCATAGGTTTGGCTTTATGCTTTTTCTCTGGTTTAGAATTTTGAAAAAGGGTTTTTTTGCTGTAAATACATAGTTTATAGGGTGAAAAGATATATGCCATGTAACAATTTTTTTCTAAAAATGTACAAATATAGTAGATGTGGTGGTGTGCACACGTGCCATTTTCATGATCTCAGCTGATCTCAGTTCTCCAGCTGCCCAGGAGGTTGCGCAGGTTGGTCTGCTCTCTCCAGTGTTGCACCTGAGGAAGATTCTGTGGGATCATACCAGGAAATGCAGGCCAAAGCAACTCCTTTGCAGGGGGCAGTGATGGGGTTACTGAGGCACACCAGAGAAAATCCACATTTTGATATGCAGCTCCTCTGCAGGACCAGCTCTCTCTGCAGTTGCCTCCATGGAGATCCCAGTGAGATGCTCTCAGACTGATTTCTGTCAATTCCTGGCTTGGAAGATGTTTTCTCCTCCCCAGGTGTGCTGTTACTCCCCCCCTTCATAACTTGTCTGACTTTAGACTTTCAGGATTGAGTTCAACGTGGCTGGTCCTTTCCTGGGGAAGTTTCTTGGCTGGTTTTGGCACCAAGACTGGTCCCAAGCAGCCCCAGAGGGACACGAGTGGGGGATGCTGCCCTGCAGCACCCCTGGCTGGGTCAGTGCTCCTGCTGAGCTCTGTTTGGAACATTCCCCCAGGGCACACCTGCTCCTCACCCAACAGTGCTGAATTTGGGGGGTGGCAGGTGCAGTTTGAGGCAGCTGAAAGCAGAACAGGAGACAAGGATGTGTATCTGAGGGGAGAAACCTTCACACTTTTCAAGCATAGGAAGGTACAACCCTGATTTGTGGCTTTGTACCAAGAGCGGCAGAGGGCAAACCTCAGGCTGGTGGGTGCTGAAAGGTGCTGCCCAAAGGTTTCTGTCTGCAGAAGCCTTTGGTTTGTGTGCAGACAGAAACCTTTGGGCAGCAGAGACCCTCGCCAGCTGGGACACACCTCTGGTACCTCACTGGGAAAAGCTGGGGAGAGGAACAGGGACTTTTGGGGGGTTTGATCTGGAGCAGTGGGTAAAAATGGCCAAATAATGAGCTCATCTGAGTCCTTAAGCCATCAAACACGGTCTGCCAGGAAATGCAGCCATTCCTGGAGAAGGGGATGTGTGATGCTTTGTGTTTGTACCTCCCAATTTATTTTGTGAGCAGCCTGAGTATTGACAAAACCAGTGACATTCTGAGGAGATATGGTGGGCATCTCCCACAATTCTCTGGAGCTCTTAAGTGTGCATTTGTGATCTTTCACAGCTTCAGACTGGTGTGTTTCAACTCCTGCAGATCCTAGAGGGAAAAGTGCCTGGCTGTTTTCATGCATCTGAACATTTAATGAGAGAGCTTGCCTTGCCTGATTGTACTTGTCACTGCACTGTTTCACCAGCCATAGAGACACTAATTTGTGACTGTCCTGACAGCATAGAGCTGAGACTGCCTCGTATTGTCATGTAAAAGAAAGAAAGGCTTGTGGGCATGAAGTGAAATGAAAATACTTGAGACTTCATACCAAACTATTCAGCCCTTCCTGAACATTTTGCTGGCTGTGGTCTGGTTCTGGCAGGTACTCTGTCTGCAAGTGTTCCAGAGAATCAGAGCTAATGGGAATGAATATTTTAATTGATGCCTTCAGTTGAGCAGAAATAACTAGATGGTCTCGGTTCCCTAAATAAGAATAGAAAAATGTGTGACCAAAGCTGGTCACACAGCAGTCGTGTTCCAAATGATTGGAGCACTGCAAAGAGCCTTCTTTCTTTAAATAGCCACCCTATTAGCTGAAGAATGGTAGGACAGCTCTGGAGGCATTTCTGTGACACTAAATTATGCCTGTGCAGGATCCAGCTCCCTCCTCTGAGTCTGACCTTCATCTGCCAAATTCTGAGAGCCTTGCTGGGCCTGGCTGAGCTCAGGCCTGGCCAGCTGAGACACTCTGATGTAAAGGATCTGTGGCAGAGCCTTTTGGTGCAGAAACAGCAGATTCCTGTCCCTGTCACTGCTGGGGGATTCCTGAACTGGGGCAGCTCAGCTCAGCACTGCAGCTCTGAAATAAGGGCAGCGTTTTATCCCGTGTGGCCCCAGGTGTGTGAAGAAACCACAAAAGCTGCTCTTGGACAGGAGCTTTATTTAACTGGACAAACATTTTTGTGTTCCCAGCTGAAACAGCTCCATGATGCTCCTGCAAAGCCCAGCAGCCCCTGTGGAGCAGCCTGGGCTGCTCCTGGTCAGCAGAACCTCCAGGGGATGTTCTACACCAGGGCACATCAGCTCCCTTCATCTGCAGGCCTGGCTCCCACGCCAAACAATTAATTTTAAAGCAGCCTTTACCTCCCACCCCATGGCACAGCTGCCTTGTCAGCATGGAGCAGCCACCAGGCAGCTTCCCTTCAGTGCAGGACCAGTTTTAGCTCTGCTACAGATTCCTGCCAAGGCTCTCTCTGTAACACAATCAAGAAGGGTTTCTTTGTGTGAAAATACCTGTTTTGTTTGGCTGCCAAAGCACTGCACATTTATGGAACTCTAAATTTAGAGGGAGGAATTTTTGCTTAGAATAACATATGTTTATTTCTCAATATAGAGATCTGAAGCAGGACTTTACAAACGCAGGTTTGATCCCTCTCAGTAAGGTTCCAGAAACGTCCTTAGAGGACTTGAAATGCATTTTTCTAATACCTGAACCTCTCTCTCTCTTAATTTTTATCAAAAAATAAAAAGGAACTTTTAGCCAGAGTATGAGGAAATACGTTTTCAATATTCATAAAATGCTCCAAACAACTGCTTCCTTTTATTTGCCAAAACAGGGTGGAGTAGTGAGTTTTGTGGTTGAGATCACCATCACCAAGAGGGATGAGGTATTGGCTTCATGGTGATGTAATCCTAATTTAATGTTTATAATTAAAAATTCTATAAATTTAGTTTCAATTGGAAGAGAATCCTCAGAGTATTTTTTCCTTGCAGCCTCAGCACACAGGTCCCTCGTTACCTTGTGCAAAACATCTGCAATTAAAATTCCCTCCTGAGCACAAACATTTTTCTCCTGGCCTGGTTACATCTGCAAGCTCTGAACCTCTCCCAGCCATCCTGATGATGAATACAAATCATTTCATGCTTTTATTTGTCAGCACATTAAAGGGCAGGAACAAGAGAGGGAGTTTAATTTGGAACATAATTGGTTCTTTTGTGGATCTGTGATAATTAAATGTGCCTACATGGACAGGCAGCCAAGACAACACCGTCCTCACTCGCTGAGAGCAGAACTGTTGCTTTGCTTCAGAGCAAACTGAGAGTAAAATCTGAGGCAGAGCCCTTTTAGTGCCGGCGCTGTGAGATTCTCCTCTCTCAGCTCCCTCCAGCTGTGGCCTGCTGCTGACCCTGAGCTGTCATCTGCAATAGTGCTGCAGTGCCACCTTCCATGCTCTTCCTGGAGCGAGCTGGGCTCTGACAGTTCCTGATGTGATTACTGGGAGGGGAGTGGAGAATGGACACCGAGTGTCTGAGGAAATGCTGCTTTCTGAAAGTTTGCATACTTGGTTGGCTTCTGGCCGCAGATTCTTCCCGTCAGCACATCCCAGGAATGCTTTGCCACACTCTGTGGCTTGGCCAGGATTAAGCTGCAAGTGTCCAGCTGAACCAGACTAATCCTCAGGCTGAGCTGAATGAACTGCTTGTAGGCCTGTTGCATAACAAGTTCAGGGAGACTGCCTGGCTGGAGGAGTCCTTTCCAGGGGGAAAATGATGTCTCAGGTTTAGCTTTTATATTTTACACATTCTGTGCTGCTTTAGTGTGTAGGTCTGGGCTTTGTATCAGGGGATGGGGAGCTCTGTGCACAGAGCAGGGAGACAAAACAATTCCTGCTCCAGCTGGGCACCAAGGACAAATGATCCAAATCTCAGCCCCAAAAGCACAAACAATGTGACCTGAAGAGAGAAAAACAAGCAGGATAGGACTTCATAACCTAAAGATGTAATTGGACAATGAACCCCAACATGCAAATGGAGCAGAACTGATCACAGTGAGAGACCCTGTGCCCATCTGTGACCATTTTGGTTCATCTTGGGTGCAGCCCTGGCTGGGCTCTTGTGCTGCCCAAGGTGCATCCATGGAGGCCTTTTAATAAATCCCTGCTTTGTTCTTTAGCTCTGTCCAGCCTCTGTTCTGGGTCAGCCTGCACAGGGCACCATCAGCACCCTGGAAGCTGCTCCCAGCCTGTGTCACAGGGCAAACCCAGGAGCCCCAGGCACCCACGTGTGCCCTGGAGTGACCCACAGAGGGCTCAGTGTGGCTGAGGTTTGCTCTGGACACCCAGAGCATCTTCCAGGCTGTGAGCATCTTTGGGTCATGGCAGCAAGGCAGAAAGGGATCAAATTGTTGCTCCTGATTCCTGAAATTACTGCAGGCTCTGCTGGATGGGGAAAAAGTTGTGCTTTCCCTGAGGAGGAGCCTGGAGCACCTGGAGCTGTTCCTCCTGCCTGGGCATTGTCCTGCTGAGCTGCTGCAGCATTGGTGAGGAAGTGGCCACTGTCCCTCACAGAAACATGGCTCAGATTGACAGATTCACACAAAATCACAGAATATTCTGAGCTGGAAGGGACCCACATGGACCACCAAGTCCTTAAGAGAATGGCCCATCAGAGAATGGCCCACCCAGGGGTTGAACCCCCAGCACCCTGCTCTGGCCAGCTGAGCTCTCCCCTTGCCCCTCCGAGGCAGAGTAAAATACCAACACATGTAGAGAGGAGAGGAGGTCCAGGAAAGGCTTTCAAAACAGAGATGTGACCTTTTCTTCCCCTGAATCATGAATTGGCTCCCACAGAATTTATTTCATGCAGGTGGGAGGGAGGGTCAGGGCAAAGAATAGGAGATATTTCAGTTTTACTGAAATTGGCTCTTCTGTGAATGAGTTGACATGTGGCAATGCCCATACCCAAAATCATCTCATCCTTACTGTGCTGGGTTGTAAAAACAGGAGTAGCTCCTAGACAGAGGATCATAAAGAAAACCTAATCTCACTCTGGGGACTGGGCAGTTTTATTGTTCCTTCCAGAAAGCCAGATGAGACCTTGCTCAGTTTCTACTCCAGTGTATATCCATGCTGTGTAAATAAATTTGAGGTGAGGGCTTTTAAATGCACTTTTACAGCTTGTTTTGAAGATAATGGAAGTAGATGAACAATATAAACCTGCAGCAGAAAGTGCTGCTTATTATCATAGGCTTGACCTGAAGATAAACACAACCTGGAGGTAAGGACAGGCACAGGGGCTGTGGGGAATTGGTGCAGGTGAAGAGCTGCTGAGAGCTGGGAGATGTTTGTGTCTGTCCACATGGGCCAAAGGAGAATATGTGAGCATAAGAACATTTCCTGAAATAGCCAAGCAGTCCCTGCAGTGTGTGATGTACAGCACATATTGTGGAGTGTGGTTGTCTCGTAAATGATTTCTCTTTGTTATCATTCACAGGACAGAACTGTTTACAGTGTGCACTGCATCATTTTGGGCACCTGCTAAAGTGAAAATTCAGAAGTGAATGTTTTTGCTTTGGAATTCATTAAAGACCTTTCAGCTGTTGTAAGGACACTGCTTCACATGCTGCTCTCGAGTCAGTTGCAGCATAATTTAAAACTGCTGTTGCATCCTGGCCTGCACTGCTGTCTCGGTGCCCTCACCCTTGGGGTTTGAGAGCAAGTACATTCTGTAGAGATAAAAAACTCCAAGCATATTGTGTCTGTCTGCAAAATTACATGTACACACCTAAAATCAAGGGACTAAAGCAGGGGTTTAAAAGCAATTTAATCAATAAAGGGTTATTTACTCTTGAAAGATTTGAGAATAATACCATGGGTAATTCAGGGCCAAGAGGACTCTGTAATTCCAGCAGTTTCCAGACCCACTACAGCATTTTGTGTTGTGGTGAAATGACTGGAGCCAAAGAGCCAACTGGATTCTGGGCATCCATCACCTCATAAATGCAGTCCTAATAGTTGCAATGTTTGTTAGAACACCATAATTCAATTTTTCTGTTTGTGAACTAAAAAGTCAAAGCTGCCTTTTGGACCTGGAAAAAGACTGCAAGGCCTCTCTGGTGGTATTTTGTAATTACCACGGTGCACCAGTATTCAGTGAGGGGGAGAAGACATGAGGCTTTCCCTCCCTGGAACTCTTGGCCTGCAGCAAAGCACTCAAACTGCACATTTCTGCTGAGCTGCCCCTGCTGATGGTGCTGCTGGAGCCTCCCCTCCCAGTCTGAGCAGGCAATTAAAGCCTGGGGAAGCTGGATAAAAAATCAAGCATGGAGCTGGCTGGGGAGGGATGGGTTTCCCCCACTGTGAAAGGCAATTAGCTGTAAATTATACTTAAAGAGTTTAATAGCACAATATGCAGCTCATCTTCCCTTTGCCTGGCTGTTTATACCTGAGAAATAGGTTGTGATGTTGTTGTTTATTTACCGGTCTGGAAAACACCTTCATCAACAAATTCTCTTCAGAGATGATATGACAGTTGGGTGATGTGTCAAATCAGCAGGTATTTACTGCTGATGGTGCAGGAGTTGGCCTAGGCAGAATGGCAGGTTGATTACAGGGAAGAATTTTCTTTTTCCTTCCCATTTCACATTGAAGGCTTTGCTTTTTGTGGTGCTTGCTCTGTGTCACAGCCTGTGGGGACTCTTCTCCTACGCTGCATTCTTCTTTCTGTGCTGTCATTTCTTTACTTCTGTGTTAAGTGACAGCTGCAAGGGAATAAAACCCTCCCCACACCTCACACCAGTGAAAGTGAAGAAATAAATAAAATAAATAAAATTAATAAAATAAATAGTCCTCTTTGCAGTGATTACAAAGGTCTTCCATTATGCCTTTGCCATGCTGGAAGTATTATTCATAAGGAGTTTAGATTTTAGTAGTTTATGGTGTAACTTCCCATTTAGCCAAGTCAACATCTAAAATGTTGACTTTGAGTGACCACTGACCTGGAGGAAGGGGATATTGAATTAATAAAACTAATATTATCATTTGGGCTTCCACTTTCCAGATTGCTGCCAATACCAAGCAGATCTTTTAAATATATATATTGAACTGAGACTAGAAGGGGTAGCAGAAAAGACTTTGAATCACCTCTGATCACTTCTGGCTTGTCCTGCTATTTTAACACTTGTACATCAGAATTCTTCTAATATAGCTCATGACTTGCATGAAGATGAAAATGTTGTTCCTGTTCCCTCAGAATTAAACATTTACAGCTGCAAATGGTGTCTTTTGCATTTGTAAATTTTATCTTGTTAATATTTATAAATCCTTCAACAAAATAGGCTTGCACATAAGGCATGAATGTAGGTTTTATATTTCCTTACAGAGTGCCTTAATATAGCAAATACAAAATCTGAGTTAGAACATGCAGTAAAAAAAAACATTAGCTTTTACTACATGCAGAAGGAACAAAATAATTACAACGTGACGTGTTTATTAATCTTCTGAAATTCACTCTTTTCCGTCTGTTGTTTGGAAAATATGAACAAAATAACACAGTGGTTGTGGCTCTCATCAGTTGGGATTCCCAGCTGGTGGCTGATAGCAGCCACTGCGGTTTCAGTGGAACTATCAAGGTTTTTAAAAGTGTTGGACATTGCTGAATGCATTTACTGTGGTTTTTTGTCTCATTTTCCAGTGTTTCTGCCTTCATTTCATTTACTTTTGCTTCAGCAGGATCACACCTCTTTCATTATTCATCTGTTTATCAAGAGCAACTCTGAAACAAACCATATTGGAAAAAACAGCTGAATAATACTGTTGATAATGACCTTCTGGGGGTCTCATGCCCTAAAAATCCTGTTTATCCATATATATATTCATACAACCAGAATACCCTCTCCATCTCAGGGCAAGGCAAAGTCCCTAAAGATGTTTAAACCTTTTGTTCAGGGAAGGCTTTGTGAAAGCTGCTGTGTTTCCCCCCACTGCAGCAGGATGATTTCAATGCACATTTGTCTGTGAGCACGAAGGGACCTCATTTCATCATTGTGGCAGTGAATGTACCGTGCTCTCTTGCCAGCAGGAGGAAGTTCTAGCAAGCTGCATCTGAGAGATTTGGTGAGAAACGTTTCCCAAAGCAAATATTGATAGACTCTTCATTTCCTAAACCAGCACAACGTCAGCAAAACGCGTGGTGTGTCACCCGATCTTCAATTCTGCCAGGTGGGAACGTGACAGCTTCATCACAAAACCCTTCAGCATCCAACAGTGCTGAAAACTGGCATCAGGAAAGGTCTGGCTCTTTGTGCAGACTGACCTAAATGCTCTTTAGCAGTGTCAGGTGAAATAATAACCAGTCTGCTCAGCTGCAGGATTTTAATGCAAAGTGCCAGGTTTACATGAACAGAAAGCAGCAGAGATAGACGTGCCTCTCAAAATTAAATTGTTTCCTCTTTCATCGAGCAAAGGTGGTTGAGTTTTATCTCTTATGTTCTTCTAGGAGCTGGGTATAAATACAGAGCTATTTCAGTAGAGTCTTTGTTCCAGCAGCTGTCTCAAACCTCTCAGGTTATTCTGCTCACTGTCAGCTCTGTGGTGGTTTTATCCTGCATGAGGAATTATGGCACCATGTTGCTTGGTTCAACCTGAAAGGTCACTTGGATTATTTATACTGCAGCCTTTCCATGCTGCAAACCAAAATTGTACATCCATGTTGAGCCTTTTATTGCCAATCATAATCTTTATCTATTTTAATATAACTAATTGGAAAACCCATATTATTTTGTACCATTTTAAAAGAATCAAATGAAGAGGTTGTTTCTCCCAGCAAACTTCCACTCATTTTTGAGATTGCTTTCTACTTACAGAGCTTTAGATTAACAGCTTTTCAGGAACAGTTCCCAAGAGCTGCACACAGATTTGAGGTTTGTACCTGATGTATGTTGTGCTTTAGCCATAAATAGAACAAGAATGGTTAGGATCAGCATCCTCCCCCCTTCCCACGGCAGGCAGTGGGAGCTGTGGCAGCTGCTGGGCAGGCTGCTCCCTTGGAGCTGATGGTGCCTGTCGTCTGAGCCCATGGAATATTAGCATTGTTTCCAAACTGGCTGCAGTAGCTGGGCTTTGAGCACAACAAATTAAATGGATCAGGTTTATGTAACTGCTGTGTTGACAGCATGGCAGAGAGAGTCTGGGTGGCTTGGTTCTAATAAACCCACTGGGGTCCAAAAAGAGAGAATGGTGCAGAGAAGAAAAACTTTCAAAACATGGCTAATGCACCAACTAACAGCGTATATTAAAATAAAAATTACATCCTAAATTATTTTACCAGAGCAGCCAGGAAGACTTAATTTCAGCCTCATGCTCATTCTTGTTTGGCCTCTTGATGCAAGTATGTCTGACCACACTTCATAGAAACGAGCCAAGAGGAGATGCTTTTTGTGCCTTTGTCTTTTACCCAGAGGGAAACGTTCTAATGGCTTTGGTAAATGGATTAAATTGTGTTTTGAGTGGTGCAGACTCGGAACATTCCGTGTGTTTCCGGGTGCTTCCCTCGCAGAGCCTGACTTGCTCCAGGCGTTTGTTCCCCATCTGGGATTTTGCCAAACCCCTCTCCTCCAGCAGAGCTGTTCAGGCTCTGCCTGTGGTGACCACACATCCAGACAGCCTGGTTAGCTGCTGTTAGCTCCAAACTCTGCTGCTTTTCCTCTCATGCAGTCACATCTCTGCTTCCTTCACAAGCACAGAGAGAATTGTCACCTCCGAGGGAGATGCTGTTCTGCCAGCTCCAGCTGTACATGTGAGTCAGCATGTTCTGGGAGCATAAATGCAGGGAAATCTTATCCAAAATAAAACCCCCTGAATTTTTTGGAGCGTTTATTGCCTCCCTTTTGCGGTTCTTATCTCACAGTTGTCGATGAGCTCATGTAATGCTTTCTGTGGAGTTTGTGTGAGGACATGGGCATGTGGAGCCCTCTCAGTACAGAGCTGAGTTTTCTATGGAAACCTATTCTGGATGGAGAAAATGTGGCAGGCAGTTGGAATTATTCTGAGTAAATAATGAATTCCTGAGATTTTTCTATGGTAATTTTCTTAGTGTGATAAAATTCATCACAGACAAGAAGTTATTTTTATTTGAAAACTTTGCAGAAGTATCTGGGCTTCATCAGGTTTAAAATAATTAATCCTTCATTTTTAGAAGTGAAATAATTGAAGGGTGTATGTGCCATCATCACTGTAGCATTATGCTTTGGACAGCATATGCAGGGATTTTCAGAAGATTTCCGCTCTGAAGTCTGTCTTTGATTCTACATTAAATATTGTTGCTGTGGGTGCTTGAGAGGCTTGAATTCAGCGTGCTTCATTTTGAATGTTTGGGGTTCTTTTTTGCTCTACTTGTATTTGTTTGCATTGTAGGGAGGGTAAATGCAGGTCTGTGGTCAGGCAGGTTTTTGTCAGAGCTCTCAAGGTTGTGTTTCAGAGGAGATGTAGATGAAGGCCAGCCCTGAATATTCTGTCACAGCATGGAAGGGTCACCTTTCCTCTGTGTTAATGGTGCCTCTTCCTTTCAGCAATCCTCAACTGGAGCTTGCTCCCAACAGCCCTGGCACAGAGAACTGAGCTGCTGCTCTGGTGCGTGGCAGTGTGAGTGCCTTCTTCAGACCTAACCAAAGCCCAGATCCCAGCTCTCAGCTCTGTGTCATTGAATGCTGAGGGCAGGAACTTTAAACTCCTCCTCTCTTGGGAACAGCTCCATTGGTGCCACTGGCAGTATCCATTCCAGGAAAAAAAATCAGGATTTTATGTCGGTTTCTCGGCTGTTTAGGTGGCCTTGAAAGGCCCAGAGTGGCCTTGGGCAGCCCGGCGCTTCAAAGGACGAGGAGAGACTTCAGATCTTTTCTCGGTCTCAGTGTTTATTAATTGTTTATCTAAAAGATTTTCTTTCAGCCCAACAGAGGTCTGCACAGCAAGCCAGCCATGAGCACACTGAGAGCCCCTGGGGCGGTCACTTATCTTTATACCCGAAGTTACGTATACAATATTTATAATTTTTCCCCAATACCTTCTACCCTTATTAACCGGTGCACTTCCAGTAATAAACAATCCCAAAGTGCCACCATCACCACAGAAGATGGAGGCCAAGAAGAAGAAGAAGGAGGACAGGACACGCCCCAATTCCTCCATCTTACTTCTTTAGACCCCCCTGTACAGAAATCCTAAACCCTGTGTTTCACACTCTAATTAACTTATCCCTTCACCATTCACCCAGTGAAATCCCCCCATCCTCATACAGGTGTCGTCTCCCGAGTAGGATCAAAGTCCAGCCACCAGACACTTCTGGCAACATTCCAGGACTCCCGAGCCCCCCAAGGGTGGTCTCGGCCACTCTGCACCTCCGTCCTGAGGTGCTGAGATCCCACAATTTTGGATTGTCTATCAGGTGATCTTTCTACATTGTTCAGAATGTGCATTTTGCTGGGAATTTCAAAAAGAATCCATTGGAAATAACTCCAGCTTGGACTGTTTGGCTGTTTCATTCCTTCTGGGTTATGGAGGAGGTTTTGGGACAGCAGAAAAAGGGATGCTTTGTATTTCTCCACTGGTGAAAGCTAATTTGATGACTAAATAACTGCAAACCACAACCAATACCTTCCTGCTATCAATACTCTCATCCTCAATAGCTAGAATATGCTGTAAGTAGATATTTAATATAAAATAAGTGTAAGAAAACATCACTAAAGATCTTCAGGACAGGGTCTCCTGGCAACCTGAAAGCAAAATGGATGATCTCATTTCTGCTGAGCACTGGCAGGTGCTTTGTCTACACTGCGTGGAAAGAGAACCCTGTAAATAAAGGTGCATCTTTGCTGCCAGTTTTAAGTTACTTGTTGAAACTCATTGTGGTGGGTAACAAAAGCCTGTGGAGTGATGTGGGAGAGAAGCTCCTGGAATGGCTGTAGAGCAAGCACCTGATACAGTTTGGACACCCTCCACTGCCTGGGCAATTAAATTTTGTGCTCATCTCCCTGTAAAAACAGGAGGATTTTGTGTTGTCACTTGAGAATATCAGATACAAAGTTGTAAGATTAAAAGTTCCTAATTTTTCAGATTTTGCTGGTATTTTTGGTAGGAAGAAAAATAATTGTAAATCAAGTATGCCTGAATTTCTTGAGATGAATCTTTAAACTGATTGAGCAATACTTCACATTTCAATTACTTTGTAATTCATAATTTAAACGAAAGATGGCATAATATCCAAGCTGGTGATCCAATCAAGGAAATGGAACAGGTTTCCAACACTTCTTGTTGAGCTGCAGTTATCTCCATTTTTCTTCTGTCTCTAGCAAGTCAGAATTCTCTTCCTAGAATTAAACATTGGGGTTTTTAGTTGACAACTAAACATGAAAGTGCTGGTCCTCCACTGTTTCCTTCATTGCAATGGGGTTGCAATCCTCAGTATGCTGGTTTTATGTTACAGGCTTCAGGCCCAAAGCAATGCTCATGGTGAATGTGATGGGAGGTTTGATCCTATAAATATTTTTTATGTCCCTCTGGGCTTGTGCATGGTTACAGGGGCCTGTACATCACATTTGGGTGATGTTCTCTGGCACTGCTGGCGAATTCATAGGGGAGAATTAGAAGACTAAAATTTATCCTCATGGTTGTTCAGGAACTGAACACCTGCCGCTTCTGATAAGGGATTTGGTGACCCTTAGGTGTTAGATTGTGTCACCTCTTTGGTGTTAGGTTGTGTCACCTCTTTGGTTTCCCCTGCTGGGGTCTCTCATCCACAGCCAAGTTTGCACCTTAAGCTTAGCTTAACTTTGGTTTGGGATAGGAGCTCAGATCCACAGGCCATGGAATGTTGTTTGTACTGGAAGCCCCCAGAGGATTCTAGATGGCTCCCCTCTCTGAAACAGCCTGCTCCCTGTCCAGCTCTGCTGCCAGCCCCTGCCAGGCTCATGAGGATGGAAAGCTTTCCACTGTGGTTTCCACAGAACAGCCCTGACTGGAACTGCATCCCTCCTCTCCATCATCCTCTGCCTGTGGTGGCTGGTACCAGGAACTGGCTGTGCTCTGCCCCAGTCACCTGTCTGCAATCCCATCAACAAAATAAAGTGTTTCTTGTAATTCAGTTTTCTGGCTTCTCGGCAAACAGAGCTTTGAGCGCACCAGGATAAATCCTACCCTAGAGGAGGAGGAAATCTCTCTGGTCAGATAACACAAAATACAAATTGATTAAATTGCCAGTGCTCTTGCAGTCCTGTGTGTGCTGAAGAGTAGGAGGAGGAGTAGTAGCAGAGATTGGAGTCCCTTTGAGTCCAGAGTATATTTCCTGCACATTGGTGAAGATAAGTAACATTAATATAAACTGATTCACTGAGTAATCTTTGGTGGATGCCAAAGATCATCCATTTACAATGCATTCTTTGTCTCTTTTATTGCCTCAGAGGAGTTTTATTTGCCAAGATACAAAGTGGAAGTTCATAGCATGGCCACCTAGACTGGGGGGTGTGGGGAGGAAAGAACATGGCATGGTAAAGCCAATGAATTCACATTTCAAATTACTTCCTCTTCCTAATCTCTAGATTGGTTGGCAGCTTTTCCTAGGGCACCTGGGGTGGTTCTAGTTGTAAATTAACTGTTTGGATTTGAAAGGATACCCACCCTTAATTGTACGGTGTAATTAATTAACATAATGGATTTTCATTTTCTTTTTGTCTAAGATTTAGATGAGACTTAATTCATTAAATGTTTTCTGTGACAGGACAAAAGGTCAATTGAAAGTTAAAAGTGAACTTTCACTTCAGTGAATTTTCACTTCAGTGCTATAGTTTATTGCAAAATAACCTTTCTGTTTTGGGTGTGAGAAATGGGATTTCTTTTGCCATTTTTGCCTTTTGAAGGCAGTGATTTAAAATATGCTTTGGTTTATGCCCCACCTTGTGGGGCAGGTGGTGTTGGTGGTGTGTGGAAATACCCTTTCAGAGGAGGTAAAAGGAGAGGGGGTCAGGCTGCCCTGTCTGTGTGCCATTCAGTGAAACCATTCTGTTCTTCCCTTAAGGCAAGAGAGATCCTTTGCTCTTTTATCCAGGTTGAAAACAAGGACTGCAATAAGTAACAATTTTAAAAGATGAAAATTCAGCACCCCGATGTCTTCAGTGTCAGTATACAGTTGTGCCAAAGTACAACTATTTTTGTAAAATTCAGGAGTTATGCATTTCCAAAAGGAATAAAATATAGATCTTGCTCATCTGTGGACGAAGATCTACTGTGCATACTCATGTGCAAATTGTTCTCTCTGTTGGTATTTTGCTAATGGTGCCTGGGAGAGATTTAAGGCAAATCTGGGTGTTTCCCCCACAGATCTAACACTGGCGACACCCATTTCTTCTTCCATTTAACATATTGGCAAATGTAATCAGTTATGTAATCAATTGTAATCAAAATGTAATCCCCAAAGACTTGGAAAGAGGGGTTTTTCTGGTCCTTTTTTCCCTTACACGCTGTGTAGGTCAGTGTGATAGAGAAGACAATGTGAAGGTGTCACGTGTGCATCTCTGTGCTCTGGACCTGCACACTCAGCAGGACTGGTGCCAAACACAAGTACCTGTCTCCTTGGCTTGGACTGATCCCTCTGTAAATGCCCTGCCTCTAAATCCCTGATGCATGGCGTGTAAAATGCAGCTGTGCCATTTAGAGTTGGTATTTTCTGATTGCTTCTTCCTTCTGGTTTAACAGTGGAAGGAAAGATAAGGCAATGTTGTCCTACCCTTTTACACCTCACCTCTTTTCCCAAGTTTACAGGGATGGACAGTAGGTGTATTTTCAGGTTCTGGTTGGGATGGGGAGCTGGCTGGAGCAGCAGTGGAACAGTGGGCACACTCTGCTGCTCTGTCTCAGCCCAGTGGGCACAGAGAGGTGCCCTGTCTCAGCCCTGCTGTTTTGGGTGTGAAAAATGGGATTTCTTTTGCCATTTTTGCCTTTTGAAGGCAGTGATTTAAAATATGCTTTGGTTTATGTATAGGTACCTTACCCCATACCTTGTGGGGCAGGTGGTGTTGGTGGTGTGTAGAAATACCCTTTCAGAGGAGATAAAAGGAGAGGGGGTCAGGCTGCCCTCTCTGTGTGCCATTCAGTGAAACCATTCTGTTCTCCCCTTAAGGCAAGAGAGACCCTTTGCTTTTTTATCCAGATTGTTTTTTTATTCCAGATTTTATCCAGAGCTTGGGCAGGATGAGCAGAGGTGCCCTGTCTCCCTGTGGAAGCAGCTTGAGCTGCCCAGCCTTTTTTCTGAGAGTTCAGCATGTTCTATAGAGAGGGCACTGGAACTTGCTGTGCTTCCCTCCAGACTCCAGCCAGGAAGCAGGAACAAAATTATTCCTTTTATTTATGCTCTTCATTCCGTGTTGGTGTGGGTGTTTCTCCAAGGTGTGTTGTCCTTGTTTCTATTCCTGTTTTTGTTTATAACACTAGAGTTTCTATTCCCTATAAAGATTACCATGGAAAAGGTCAATATTTGTTGTTACTTTTAGCTAGGATTGAGTTTTGATAGTTCTTGAGTGTGGTCCATGGCCTGATGTTGGTGAGTGGGGGCTGAGCTCTGTTGGCACAGTGGTGTCACACACACACAGCTGTTCCCTGACCTGTGTCTGCAGAGGTAACCTTAGCCCAGGACTCATTTTGCTGCATGAGCACTGCTGGGGAATGTGGCTTTGTTGGTTTGCTTTGCCATGGTCACCACCCTTTGCACTCTGCAGAAAGCTTCAGCAGAGGCCTCTGCTGCATTGTGTGCACAGGGACCCTGTGGTGGCACAGCCGCCTGCAGGATTGGCTCAGGGATGTGCAATGCCAAAAAGAAGTGTCCATAAATATTAATTTTAATATTTAAAAATTAAAATTAATCAAGTTCTAATCAAGTTTTCTATCTGAGTACTACAGTGCATCTCAATGCTGATGGATTTGACAAAATGGGAGTGTAGATAAATATTTTTCTGGATTTAAAAGTAGTTGCACTGCAAAGCCATGCACTAATACAGAAACCATGAAAATATTTCCATGAAATGCCTTTAAATCTAACTTCATTAGGTAAACAGTAAGATCTTCCTTATAATCTTCTTCTTACCCACAGGTTTAAATATGCAGTTAGTGAAAAAGTGATTACCTTAAAAATCGATTTTGCTAATTTTTTAAAAAATTATTATTTATATATGGGAATTGCAGCGATGCCTGTCATTTTACTGACAGTTTAAACTTGGTAGTTGCTATTAAAATAAACAAGTGTAACACAGTCTGAGCTTCAAGTAGAAAAATTCCTTGGTTTCGAATGGTGCTTGCAGAAAGGCACTCATGGAAAATATGTCCTTCTGCATGGCACACACGGCACGCGTGATCTCTGAGAGCAGCACATTATCCTGAGCCAGATGTCACAAATGCTGCTGGAGAGACAGTTCTGTCCAGGATCTAAAGTAGCAACATTCCAGCATTTACTTTGAGGCTAAATAGTAATTATGTTCCCAAGCTTTCGGCCACTGTCTGTGGGGTTTGTAATTATTTTCACATATGTGTTCAAAGAAACACAATTCTGTATTTTGTAGAAGTAGAAAATATTAGTAAAAAATGTTAAAATCAGTCATGTGTCTTTCTGCTTGATTTTAGTGTGTGCACTGAAGCTCACACATCTCAGTAAATGTATGAATTGTTCAAACTAGAAAAAACCCCAAAACATTAAATATCAAGTAAACATAATCATGCTTTTCTTGGGGATGGAGAGCTTTTGAGATGTTGATGACATGAAGCATAACTAGGCAATGTTTAATCTTGGCTGCCATTAATTAATCCCAAAGAAATACTTCTTGCAGAAAATATATTATTACTGCCCTGAATGAAAGCAGAAAAAAAGAGGAAGCTCTGAGGAACCTCTGGTATGGAATATTTTTAAAGGATGATTTGGGTTCAGTTGGTTTACACAACTCAAGAGGTTTAACCCAAAGTGTATTAGCCACCTGCACTATTTGTGTCATCTCAATGTGTGTTTTCTGTCCAAATTCATTGCAAGGTATTTTATTCAGTAACAATTACTTTTTCAGCCTTTTATTAAGACTAACATTCTGGAAGGGGGAATCCATGGTTTCAGCTTTCCCTCTGTGAGGCCTGCTGGTTTAGAGCAGCAGGATGTGTTCCTTACTCCCTGAGTTTCCCCATGGGTGCCCACCACCCTTGCTCAGCAGTGGCACCAAACATGCAGCCACAGGAACCCTGTGACCTGGTGCTGCCAATGTCTGGGTGTGTTCTGGGCTGTGGCAACTCTGGATTCCACAGAGAAAGTGCCACTCCACGTGAGGAGAATGAGGGAGCCACCCATGTACATATTTTATTGGAAGGAACAAAGGAGTTTTATACACGTAATGGTATCAGCAGAACTATAATTGCAATCACCTTGAATTCCTGGTACAGAGTCCTGCCTTTATTGCCCCACAAATTCAGAACAGAGATTTCCCTTTCCCTTTTATTCCACCTACGATTTCTGGTGAACAGAGTGGCTTTCTTGGCTTCCAGATGAACTTCTTTCTAAGGGGGCTCTCTAGCTCCTTAACAGCCTCTGTACTGCCTTTGGGGGATTTCCAAGCATCCACTCTCCTTCTGTGCATGGATTTATGAAAAAGAAATGTTTCCTCTTGAAGAACTGCCCCTCAGTGCTGACTGACCTTTCTGGCAGCTTCTGCTCCTCAGGTATCGTTTCACTGCTGGGGTGAGTGGCAGCAGCAGTGACAGCTGCAGAAAGGCCTCTGCTAAATTCTTTTCAAAGGGAGGTATTTGGTTTTTGTACAAAAAAAAAAAAAAAAAAAAAAGAAAAAAGTTTCATGTGCCTGTGGATCTGTTGAGAGAAATTTTAAATCTCTTGATAGTGTTATAATGAAATGCAGTTATCTAGTAATGGATTGATTTTGTGGAAAACCAAAACTGTGTCTTGCTGTGAGCTGCACTATGGGGAGCAGAGGCAGGGCCAGAGGATGAACACATCAGCTCAGAAGCAGCGTGAGCAGCATTCAGAGCTGTCTGAGAGACAAACCTAAATCATGTTCAAAAAGCTCTGCCTAATGTTACTTTCCCCAGTGTTGCTGCCGCGGATGTAAATAGTCAGGCAGTGTTATAGTGCACCACTAATACAGTTTACAATAGCTTCTAGCACAAATGAGGGTTTGTAGGATCAACTACTGACTCTGAGAGACAAAACCAGGTCAGAGTGGTGACAGCAGGGAATTTTCAGTCAGGAATCCTGGCTGTGGTCTAATGGTTTGACTGCAGTCTAAGCCTCTTTAGGCATTGTTTCTCTCAGCACTGTGATTTTGTATATGTGCTTCATAACTTGCTGTAGTTTGCAGGGTTGCCTGGTTTGCATGCGCCAGCCTTGGTAAATCAGTGTATTTAGCATTTTGAAACCTTGTTATCATGTGGAATTTCCTTCTTTGTTCCAAAATTGCTGCTCTTAACCAAATCCTCTAGCCAGGGTATGGAGAGACTTTGCTGGAGAGCACAGCCTTTCTCTGGCAAGGTTTCTTTTGAGGGCCAACAACACAGACTGATATTTCCTCCCACTGTAGAGTGCAGCATCTTGTTTTGTGGGAGGGGATAAAGAAGCAGAGCATGTAGATAGATCTGTTTCACTTTTAGTTCTCCCACTGATCTGCAAGGCAACTGACAGAAGTTATTCTAATTTTCCTCTGCTATGGTTTATAATCACTATGCTTCAGTATTCCCATCATTCATACAGCAAGAAACTTGTTTAGGTTTTGAAAAGGTGAGGGGCTTTGAGATACATGGAAAAAAAGCACCACTTTGGGGTGTCCAAGCCCTGGAAACCAGTGAAGATTGCCTTAAATAGACTTAGGATTTGTTCTTTGGAGAGCAAAAAAGACTACAAAGATTCACTGTTTTGCCTTCTCCGTAGCAACTGACAGCATAAAGCCTTTTCCCAGATGTGTTTGTTTAAAGGCTTTATAAGTTCAGTTGAAGAAATGAACTGAAGTTATAGTTATTGTTTCTATGCTGATTTTTGTGTGTTGGCATTAAAAAATGAAATAATCTAGTACAGAGCCATGGAAAATGCAGAAATGTGTATGAGAAAAGATAAATCCACTTAGGGGGGACACAAAACTGGGATGAGTACAGGAGCATGTTAGCTTTTGAAGAATTCCCTGGCATACTTGAGAATTCCCATGTCATTCCAAGTCATGTGGGAACATTGTAATGTTTTATATGGTTAGAGCATTGATTACTGTTCACTGATAATTCTCACTGTGCACCAGAAGAGAACAATGTGAAAGAAGATTGTGCTGTACATCCTTGAAACTGATCTATCCCAAACTTTTTTACTGAATACTTATTTTATTTAGGTTTACATTAGGTGTACAGATAAAGCATGGGTGGAGGGAGAGCATGAGGAACAGAGAATTCACCATGGGAGGCAGGATGTTGAGGATCAAGATGGGTTAGCATATTTTTTTCATTAATATCCCCTCAAATCCCACTGTGAGAGGAATAACAGGTATTTTGACCTGTATATGCAGTTTATTGTACAATGCTGCATGGCTGTATTTATACTCTGCAGGAAGAAAACTACGCCCTAGCAGTTTCTTCTGGGGTTTTTTGCCTGTGTAACCCTTTGCTTGTATTCAAGCAAAATGCAAAACAAATGCCTATTTTTCAGCCTTCTCAGATCTTGGAAATAATGGTGTATTAAATGTGATTAAAGTGGGAATTACCCTTTAAGCGGGGTCATAATTACTGTAGATTTAGATGGCATATTGTACAAATTGCTGTGTGCTCATAATTACAAATTGAGTTTGTTGCACTCTGGGGGTTTACAAACTTTGTTTTAGCCATTAACACATTAAATAGCAGTGATTTATGTAAATTACTGGATAAACCAAAATCTCAGTGCTGCATTTAATCTAAGGTTTAATTCTATTTCTGTATTAGAAATGAAATAGGTTTAGCTTTAGCAGGGAGGGTTGAATGGTCTGAGGGAGTCATTCACTGCTGAGATATTGTAGTTTGAGAGTGCTGTTTGTTGGGCAACAGGCTGGAAACTGCAGTGGTCCAAAGTGAACGAAGCAGCAGCTGCAATGAGTGAGCTGCTTGTCACAGTAAGCTCTTCCCAAGGTCAGCCAGCCCACTTGCTTCACAATTATTTCCCTCAAACTTCTGGGCTGGTCTGGAAAGTGTAAAATCACACTTTAAAATCTTTGTTTACTTCCTCTTCAGAGAGATTTCCCAGTTCCTTCATTTGTGCTTAAGTCAAGTCGATCTAACGGAGCAAAGATCACCTTGTGTTGGGCTGTTAGTTGTGCTCCAACAAATTGCCAGGAATAAGGATAGTAGGACATAAAAAGTCACTCTTTGATCTCTTTACACTGCACTACAAATTTCCACAATATCTTAGTGGCAGCTCTAACACTAGTTCGGTGCCAAAATAGCAGCAGGAGGACAACAGAGAACATACATCCTACTGGTTCTGCCAAAGCTTCCTATGCAGAGTGCAGATCAATGAAGTGCTGGAGGAGCCCACGTTTGGCTCTGTGTTGATAGAAAAGCCTCTCCTACGCCTGTTTTCTGGAGCCTGAAACATCAGCTCTGTGTGTTCAGCACCTCTGCCATCAGGATGGCAAAGAAACTTAGCAAGTGCCACCAAAAATTGTCCTAAGAAGTCATAGAGATCTCTGCTAAATCACCACCTGAGACAGGGTGGATTGTGTGGTGTGGATTACAGTTACTGTTACCTGAGGGAAAATTGAATGTACACTATTGATTAGGGTTGAATTAAAATGCTTTTGGAATGCTGAAACATTCACCAAAAAATCCCTCCAAAAATAACTGCAACAGGCTGCCTCGACTCAGAAACCACAATGTTGTCTGCGTAGTGCAGCAAGAATTTGTTTTTCTGTGTTTAATTCCCCTCGTTGGAATACATACGAGATCTTAAATGTGTAGATGATTTTGGCATTTAAAATCTCTACGTTAAATTTTAACAACATATTCAAGCAAAAAATGACTTAACAAAAACTTTGTACCTGAATGGTCAAAACTAAATTGAGAATTCTGGATGCTTGACATTGATGGGGGGGGGGAAGCCATCTGTAACAACTATCCATGCAGTGTTTGGAAAGGGATGTGTTTGTATTGCTTGGTTATTTGCTGATCTAGCATGATCGTATCTGTGGAAGGAAGATTGTGTTTGAAGTGGCTTCAGAAAAGCACATTCTTCAGAAAATTCTGTGACTTCTTTGGAGGTCAGAGCTTTCCAGCCACACTTTCCAGTGTCTCCTCCCTTCACAGCCCACGCTAAAACTGTCTGCACTTGGTTCCTAAATGGAAACTGGTTTCCGTAGAAGTTGACTTTTGGGAACTGCCTGTGTCTGCTTTGGATTTGTGTCTGTTTACAAGTAGAGACGAAGCTTGATGCAGGAGGCATTGAGTCAGGACCAGAAAAACGTGGGGTTGTTGTGGATCCCAGACATTCGGGGAAAAGGCTGTCTGGATAATCATTAGATGTTGAAAGCAGGCACTGCAGCATAAATAGTCTCTGGTTAGAGTCTTGCAGTGACATTCCTATGAAAACAGCCGGTGTAGGTGTGTCCTTCCTTAACGTGTTTGAGTTTCACTGAAAGCTAGTTAAACCCAGCCTTATTGGAATCTATGCCTAACGCTTCCTTAGGAAACTATGCAAAATGCACACTCCATCCAAATGTTTAAGGGGGTTTGACCAAAATTGCCTCGATTCTTTTCACCACCTTGAAAGACGTGATCAGCCCTCATGGGATGTAGCAATACGAGATACGTCGTGTGCGCATCTTTGCGCCGTGCTCCTCCTCGCACCGGTGCGCAAGAGCGACGCTTTCAGTTCCTGACTAAAGTTTCCCTAAACTACAGAGCTTGGCCAGCGGAGCTTTGTTGTGTTATTATAGGATATGAAGTTGTGGGAAGGGTCGTCGCGATTTTGTTGTCAGGGGGCCCGAGGGGCCCCCCGCCACGGTGAGGGGTGTGAGGGCGGCTGGTGTGAGGGGTTTTGGAGAACCGTGCCTGCTGGAGCCGCACCGAAAATCCCCCGGGCATGGTGAGGGGTGTGAGGGCAGCCCTTGGAGAACAGTGCCCGCCGGAGCCGGCCCGAGGGACCCCGGGGCACGGTGCGGAGTCTGAGGGCTGCTGGAGTGAGGGGAGCCCTTGGAGAACAGTGACCGCTGGGGCCGCACCGAGAGACCCTCGGGCAGGGCGAGGGGTGTGAGGGCGGCTGGTGTGAGGGATTTTGGAGAACCGTGCCCGCTGGAGCCGCACCGAAAATCCCCCGGGCGTGGTGAGGGGTGTGAGAGCAGCCCTTGGAAAACCGTGCCCGCTGGAGCCGCACGGGGCAGGGTGAGGGGTGTGCGGGCTGCTGGAGTGCCGGGACCCTGCCAGCCGCGCTTTACCCGGGAATCCCGCCCCCACGCGTGCGCTCTGCCCGCTTCCCTGCCCCGCCGCCGGCGGCTGAGGGGAGCGGGCGCGGGGCGGGGCGGCCGAGGGGCGGCTATGGTGGCGCGGAGCTCCCCGCCCGACACTCCGGCCCGGCCATGTGGTGCCTGCACTGCAGCTCGGAGCGGACCCAGTCGCTGCTGGAGCTGGAGCTGGACAGCTGGTGAGCGCTGCCGAGGGCTGCGGGGGTGAGCCCCGCGCCGCCGCTGCCGCACAAAGGGCTCCGCGCCGCCAACGCCGCCGCTGCCCGGGCTCGCTGTGGGGCGGTGCGGGAGGATGGGACTGGGGGGTCCTGCTGGGCTGGGAGCACCCCTTTTGTCCCTGGGGATTGTCCCTGGGGTCCTCCAAGTTGTCCCCGGGATTGTCCCTGGGTCGCCCCCGCTGTCCCCGGGATGTCTCTGGGTCGCGGCGATCGGGAGCTCGTTCCCTGTGTCCTGGCTCGGCAGCGGGGACAGGCGGAGGCTCTGGCTGCCCTGCAGGAGCCCAGGGTTAAATCATCTTAAATCATCTCCGTGGTTTAACGCGGCGTCCCGGGCGGCCCCGCTGCGCTGCGCTGGCTGTGGGTGACAGGCAGAGCCATAAATCGGCAGCTGTGGCAGCGGGCTGTGAGCTGACCTGGCGTGTGCCGCTCCAGACACCGATGTGTAAACACTGCTTTTCGGGAGAGAGCCGGGAATCACATGATTTGTGTCAAAGCAGTGCGAGTTTGACTGCAGAGCTCTGGTACAGGCTGTTCCCGGTGTCTGGGGCTGGCCGGAGACCTGGCCTTGCCCTGGCTGCATGGGAAGGTGTGTCACACTCACAGGGGTAAATCAACATTCGCCACTCTGCCCGCAGCCAGAAAATAAGATACAAGAAAAAAATAGTTTCATTCTAAGGCCTTTAAAGAACAGATACTTGAATAACTGCCACAGGAGGAACAGAGAGTGGGGTTTGTCATGTGAACACATACAGTCCCTGTTGTAAGGATGTTCTTAACTACCAAAATAATGTGTGTCAAAGGTACGGCAACACAAAGCTTTGTTCATGGGCTGCCTGAAAACTCCAGGCACAAACGAGTTTTCTTCTGGTGTGATGCTGTGTGTGGGTTTATGATAAACTAAAAAAGTTATCCTGCACTTGCAGTGCACTTGCAGAAAGAATTTATCTCCCGTGCATTGTGGAAGTTCATTCCATGAAGTGATTCAGCCAAATGCCGGGCTGTTGGACTGTAAAAGAGCATTCAACTTAGCTAAAGATAGAAAACATCTTAAATTGGGTGTGGGCATGTGTGGAAAAATATAAAAGGAGGAAATGACTGAATTCAGTGTAACTATGTATGAATGCAACAGTTGCTTTTCTAGAAAAAAAAGGCAAAATATTTTTTGATAAAGAGAAGTGTTTCATAGTACAGTTTAGTCATACATTTAATGATCCTTCAGCCCATTTTTTATCCTTAAGGAAAAGAATAATGTAAGTTTCCTGTGTGGAGTTGGCAATGTTTGCATAAATGATGTTACCTTTGCATGCCTTGCTAAAAACATAATTCATAACACTTACTTTAGTGACAGATTTGCCTATTACACAGTAGCGTTCTGTTATTCATCATTGTTTCAGACTTTTTTCCTCCATTTGTACATTGCTATGCACTTCCTTTCAGTTAAACTTGATTATTCTGCCTGATGTGCTAAAAGAGGAATTGCTGAGCACTTAGTTTGGATGGTTGTATTTAACTGTGTCTATTCTTGTGGCAGATATCCTTCATATAAACACAGAATTCATTACATCTATCGGGTGCTTTGGGAGAACTACAGCCATGCTGAATAAAATGACCAATTTTCCATTTTAGTTCTACTTTTGTACCAGGTTTGGTTTTGCTGTTGAGATGTCCTGTTCTAGTTCCTGAAAGATATTGAGAGTACTGTTACAAAGTAGTCAGCTGGGCTTTTTTCTCCTGGTTAAATAGAAGCTCAAATGTTCGGGTTTCCCATGAGAAGTCATCTATCATCCTATTTTTTTTTGGTTGTTGTTTATTTCTACCAATCTGAAATAATTCATTATCATCCAAGATACTGGAGCTGACCAGTGAAAACAGCATCAACAGCATTCAGTATCAACAGCACTGAGCTTCTTTGCCCCTTTAGAAGCCCTCTGGGAATCCTGGCGCAGTTAATAAACAACCTGCAGTTCAGTTTCATGGAATTATTGGCAGCTTTCAGGCAAGGAAGCCCAAGGATTCGGTTTTTGCACTGAAAAGTGCAAATACCAAGTTGAACAGTAACTCTGATTTGTTGTTCCTGTAGGAGTCTTGTATTGCAAGGTTGCAGGGACTGGATCCAGGGAGGGCCTGCAAGGAGACATTCTCTGCTGGTGCCTTCAGCAGTGGTTTGCTGGGTGTTCCTCTGGAGAAATGGGAAGGGATTTCTTAGGATTTCATGGCCTTACATGGGTTTTCTCGCCCTGTGACCATTTCATGTTTCCAAAATGAAAAATCTTTCAAGAGGATCTGTTCATATGGCTGTAGAAAGTGTTTCTCCCAAAACTGGGTCTCCATGAGGAGAAAACTCCTCCCTAGCTTGGAGGCTGGGGCTGTTTGTGCCTCTGAGGGCCTCAGGAGCAGTGCAAGGACTGTGGGCGGAGCAGCTCCTCTGAAACAACACTTTACCTTCACAGCCATGATGTGTTCCCTGGGTTCTGCAGATGTCAGTCAGTTCAGGGCCCCAGCTCTGCAGAGGGGCAGATCCCTCAGTGGTGGAGCTGATCAGCACCCTTGGCTGATGGCTCCAAGGATGCCTGCAGGCTGTGCCTGCCCTGGGCACAGCAGGAGGAGATGGATGGTGAGAGCTGCTCCAGAGGCAGGCAGGGCTCTGGTGGGGGGTGCCATTGCCTGGAGGTGTTAAACAGCTGCTCACACACCCCAGTTTGTTCCCTGGGGCTTAACACCACTGGCGTCCAAAGTGCAGTAAAAAATCCTCGGGACACAAGTGCTGGAAGAGAGGAGCTGCTTTCTGAGTGAGCCAGGAGCTTCCAGCTCCTGCAGGACTCTGAGAGGTGCAAAGGAGGGTTTAAGGTATTTTTGAATACTGGATTTAAAAAAAAAAATTGTGAAGCACCACAGCCCAAGCCTGGGTTGTTGTGCCTTTTCATTGCAAGGATTTACCATAATTCATAAAGGTCTTTCAGGATGCAATTTTTTTGCTCCTTCAGCGTTTACATGGTTATTCCTCTGTTAGACCCAATGGTAATTTTATCATTAATTTCAGAGTCAGGCCTATTTGAATCACAGCAGCTGTCAATCAATTATTTCTTTTTATGTTTATTTAATAACAGAACTGCAGGAGAACTCAGACACTGTAACCAAGGTGGAGCCCTGATTGCTCTGTTTGTTACAAATTAAATTTGTGAGGATGTGCCCCTAACCCAGGCACTGCCTGACCCACAGAGCAACTGGAATTATGAGGAGGTGGCTCATGAGTTAGGGGGGAAAGTGTGTTGGTGCATTGCTTTTGTGAACCATGCTTTGTTTAGATGTCATTTGTATTTAAACAGGGTACAGGCCACAAGCCAAATTTATATTCCTGAGCTTGCTGCTTTATTTTTGTTGCCTCAGAAGGCTGTGTAGTTACAAGAGCAGATTCAGCCCTGTGTTTGGGGCTAAAAGTTCACTTTTAGTATCTTGTATATTGCCTTTAATGTCAAAAATTATGTAAATACAGGTTTTGTTTAATTCATGAATCTTTGTTATGCAAAACCAGTTACTGATCATGGACTTTTTTAGCAAGACTTATTAATCAAAAATATTTTACTTACACAGCCCTTCTCGTGTCTTCTGGGAATCCATTTGAATTTTATTTAGGTTCCATTTAGGGTACAGACAGAGATGGCAACTTCACTGCAGTGCTGTGATTTGACTCCAGGTTTCCAGAGAAGAACAGATGCTGCTTTAATCCACTGTAGCACAAAGCCCCAGTATTACGTTAAAGGGGAATGCAAATTTAACTAAATAAATCCTTTTGCTTGCTTACAATAGACAAAGGACTAGAATCGTTCTCATAAAATAACTGTAGAGATGTCTTTAATAAAAATAATGTTAAAAAGACAAGCTTTGGTATGATAAAAAAATCAAACTGTTTAGTCTCTGTGAGAGAAGCAGAAAATTAGAATGATGGCTTTGATAGCCTTTAGTACAGGAAATTGATGTATTATATCTGTTAATGAGATTCTCTCAGTAGTTCAGTGTCATCCCAGTTAAACTTGTGCTTATGAACAAAGGACACAATTCCCAGTTGCCTTCTGCTGTGCAAGCACAAACAAAATGCCACGGCTATGACCTGACTTGCATTTACAGCAGTGGCTACATACAGGGCATGGCCAGAGAAAAAGAATCCTGAGTTTGTTTTGAGGGATGCATGTATTATTTAGTCCAAAAAATTGCAAAAAGTGGCCCTTAAAACTCACCAGATTTAGAAGGATGGATGTGTCATGAACACAGAAAAAGAAAACCAACTTCCTTGTGTTTGTTAATATATCCATGACCTTTCCAGTCATCCTCACACGAGGCAAAGCTGAAGGCTTTTCTGTCACAGGGAATGTTTGCAGCCAGCCCTGACTCTGCACTACAGGAGCACTCGCAGTTTGTTTTTAATTGACTTTTCACTCCCAGCTTTACAGCAGAAGGGGCCCAGCTCCATCTCAGGTCACCCCGAGAGCTGGAAACGGCAGCAGGAGCTGCTCTGGGTTTAGCTGAGTGCAGTGATGCTTTTTGGGAGCCTGGAGTGGGAGTGGTCACAGGAGAGATTATTCCATTGTCGTGGTCAGGCTGGGACAGGCCATGGCAGTGAATTCCTGGGGTACACCCATGGGAAGGGATGGATGATTTAGTGGGGAGCTGTCCTGCCTTTAAAGACAGAACCACAGACTGGGTGTCCCCGCTGGTTTGGGGGCTGTGTCAGGAAGTCATCCTTCAAACCAGAGGGACAGCAGTGTTCCTGACCCAGCTGCAGCTCCAGGGATCTGAGTGCAGAGAGCAGGCCTGCACAAATCCCTGACCCTCTGGTCACGTTGCAGCCTAAGAATAGGTTTTCTCTCAATCTGACATCACTCTGTGTTCTCAATCAGGAATAAAACTATTTTTCTTTCTGTGGGGTTCTTCATTGTAGTAATGTGCTGTGAACGGGCTGTTGAATTTCCATTCTAGAGGTGTCTGGGGGGATTCTTGTGCTTCAAGGTGACCTTTTCACAAGGTGTTAAATGTTAGATAATGTCAGCTGTTCTTGGGCTCATGAAAGGAAGTTCATTATTATTTTTTATATTTTCTTTTCTTGTATTTTACTCCCTGAGTCTTATTTAGAAGATACCAGTGATGTCGAGCATCGGTAGAAACTGAAGAAGGAGCTGATTTTAATTCTCTTGGATTTGAGAGAATGGGACTTTACAGCTGATAGATTCCTGTTAATACTAGTCATTAATGCCTTGTGAAGTGAGAGAGAACAGAGGATTACCTGCACTTAAAGGAACTTGTCCCAAATGATGGCAATGTGATGCAAACTTGGATTCTTTATGTGTTATTAAGAAGTCATTAAGATGTTTTTGATTAGGTTAGCCTAGAAGAAAAGTATTCCAGGTTTTCCTACCACAGTGCAGTGTGTTACACAAGACCATTTCTCACTGTCTTTGGTTGCAGTTTTCAAAATCTGTCTTTGCACGATATCACATTTTCATTTCAGAAAGTGGTGACCCTTGTTTTCAGGAACTGGGCTTCTACCCCTGTCCTGAAAGACACTTTTCCATTGTGGAAAGATCTGTGAACTTTGCTGTGATGAAGAGCCTACAGATGACCAGGAGTTATCCAAGTTGTGTATTTTAGACAACTCCTGTTGTGGTTGAGCAGCCTCACGTGCAGCCCCAGCTAAGCCAAGCTGCAGCCCCATCACAGACACTGTCCCAGAGTATTCCTGAGCTGGGAGGGCCCACAGGGCTCCTCAATCCAACTCCAAGCTGAAGGCAGGGCAGGGGGTTGGTGGTTCTGGGGGCCAGCAGTGCTGGGCAGCTCCAACATGGCCTTGCACAGCCCAGAAGCTGCTGCTCCTCTTCTCTGTGTGTGCAGTAAAAGATTTCCAAGCCTGGAGTTGCTACCTGTGTCACTCTGTCATCAGTGAGGTGAGTCAGAAGTTCTATTGAAAGCCTCTCCTAATTCCTCTCTGACAGAGAAAGAGCTGTAAAATGTATAGACTCAGCACAATGGAGGGGAAGTGTAAAAGGAAGGAAGTTTGTGAATGAGAAAAAGCATCTGTCAGCTCTTTGGCTGATTTAGAGGTTATGAGCAATCTTCTGAGGTCTCAATTCTACAAGAGTAAAGATTTATGTGTGGTATCTTTGAGTGTGTCTGCAAAACCTTCTGTTTGAACACATTGCCTTGAACCTAAGGATCATCTACAACACTGTCTTTTCCACCAAGCCCCATACTCCCAACAAAAAATCCATTATTTGGTTTCCTTAGCCACTGTGTTCTGTACACTCTGATATAAACCTTGGGTGTGCAGCAGAGGATAAAATCTCCCTTTTATGAGGATGCCTGTGATTACAGAGAGGTGAGCAGTGCTCCTGTTGCAGTGAGTTACACCAGCTCTCTCCTGGTGTGGGCAGAGAGCTCCAGGCCAGTGCTGCTCTCACTGCTGGGTAACAACACCCTGAGCTTCCCTGGCAGCAGGAGCAAGCGCTGTGGGCTCGTCCTGTCCTCTCCTGCCTGAGAGTTTCCCATGCCCATTTGCACTTCAGCATTTCAAAATTACATTGTTTTCCCTTAGAGAAAACTGGTAGGGTTTCATTCTCTTTTTGGGTTGGTTTTTATTTTTTGAGACTTGGCACAGCAAAGTTGGCAAAGTGGAGGGTTTGTGCAGTGATTAAAATGGAGTGAGACTTTTATATTATAGATACTTTCAGATTCACTTTTATATTATAGATACTTTTGGATTCATTTAGATCAGTGTGAGGTTTCTCTGATCAGACTTGTAACAGCCCATCCTCCTTTTGGATTGGCCTTTTAAAGTATGTTACTCTGTAATTTTTTGAGTTTTATTTGTAACTACAGAGGGAAGTCAATCAACCACTAGAAAGCTGAACAATCCCTTTCTGATTTTAAAGAAGATAATTTTGACCAACAATTTCTTAAATCCTAGAGAGACAGCAAAGTATCTCATGTTCATCAGTGCCATTGTTTGAAAGCACAACTTATTAGATAATAACAATATATAATAAGTCATTGTAAGGAAATCCTTTGGTTGTTCTAAATAGATCCTTTTGTACAACATTCATTTGCTACAGAAGTTAAAATATGCTCTAAATGAAAACAGTTGTTATTACTCAATATTTACTCAAGGCAGTGTCCAGTACAGAAAGATGGTTTATTGTCATTTCTGCTGCATGGACCCTCTCATGCTCTTTGTTTATGCTGCTTCTTAATTTCCCTCGCAGACTGGGAAGGACTGGTCTGCTCCAGAGTTGTTCCCAGTGCTCTGTACTGTGTTGTACTTGTAAGCAATTCAAATAGTGCAGGAGCAAACCTTTAAATGACTCAAGTGTTAGGCTTTATTTGATCTATATCTGATCTAATTTGATTGATATTTAATTTTTGTTTTACTGATTTGATTTATATTAGTTTGATTTAGATTTGATCTGAGATAGTTTTAACTATCTATTTAACTAGAATGTTCTAGGTATGACATTTCTGGGCCTGAAACATTGGGTCATTAAACAGGATTTTGTTAAGCATCTTCAAAGCAGTTCATGTTTCTATCACACATGGAACAGCAGAGGGGAAAGAAGAGTTTTATCCCCCAAGACCTGAGTGGGAAGAGGAAATCAGTGCTGCTCTCTGCCAGAGCCTGACTGCCCAGCAGCAGAGCCGTTCTCTCAGCCCTTCCTGGGACAGGCTTGACACAACAGCTGAGGAGGTGAAAGAGGAGGATGGCTGGCACAGGACACCCAGGATTCTTGCACTGTATCAAATGCTGCTTCAGCTGTGTGTGCAAATCAGGGCTTTTCAGCTGCACACACTAAATCTTCCTTTTTAAGCTTAGCAGTGTCTGAAGGGTGTGTCACATAGACAGTGGAATGTGTGCTAATATATTGCTATCTTCAGTCCCTGTCATATATAGTGTGGGTTTGCTAAATTAGGAGGATTTCTGCTGCTGAATGGTGTATCTAAATAAATTGCAAATAGTTGAGGTCAAATTCTACTACAGCTGCATTGAGAAACTCCACAAATTTTTCAAGCTTATCATGTTGTGTAAAAGTTTGCTTAGCAGGGACAGGACAAAGTCTGCAGTGGGAGGCAAACCTTCACAGATTTTGTTAAGGGATCCATCCCACAGACAGCACAGTTACATTAAAATAGTTAGCTTTAGTCCATGTAAGAAACAAAGCATCCTTTTGAAGCACATAGGACATTTTCAGATGTTAATTTTTATGCTGACACATCAAGAAGAAGAACTGGCCATAAAAAAAATTCTAAAACTTGGGCTGGTTTGAACCACAAGCCTCAAATTATCACCCCATAGTCATCTTTTGATAATATCAATTTTTTAGAGTTGTTGCTGAAAAAACATACACTGGGTGATGATTAACACAGATGGACAGCGAGTGATGCTGGCTGACTTCACCTGAGATAGAAGTGAACATTTGTAAGCTGTACCCAGGTTCTGTTGGTGCTGCCAGTCCCCTTGTTACTCTTGCTAAATAATGACAATAAAGTACAGCTTTGCCTTCAGCAGGGAGGTTCACAGGCATCGAATGGCACTGGGGAGGGTTGGCTGGGTGGATCCTTCTGTGCGTTCTTGTGTCTGATGGCCAGTATGCTGCCACTGTTTGACAGAGGTGATCTGAGAGCTGGTTAACCTTCCTTGTGCTCTTGGAAGCTGAAGATGGTCTCAATAAGCTGTTCCCAAAGGGATATTCTTAGTTCTTAACCCTGTTGTGTTACTGCCTAAAATGGGTGGGTGATCTGGCTCTATTTCCATCTCACTGCTGCCCATCTCCGTGTCAGAAGATGCAGTGCATTCATTCCTGCATTCTGCTTCAGTGGGGAGAGAATAACCTCTCATCTTTCACTCTGCTCTCTGCTGCTGCTGATGGCATCTAAGAGTGTGGGTCAAAATGCCCTTTTTCACAGAGTGTTTTTGTTAATGCCTTTTACGGGGTTGCTCAGTGAGAATTACAGCTTGCCAGCGGCCAGGGGAGGGGTGCTGGCGTTGTTGTGTGCTTTGGGAAGCAGGGGCAGGGAGCAGCTGCAGGTTTGCAGGGGTACCTGCCTGTGGAGCTCTGCCCTCCCTCAATGCCTCTCAGACTGTTTGACCCAGGCTGCTCTTATTGGCACTCTCACCACAGAATATTACAGAATAAGTGACTGCTTTGTTAGGGTTTGCTTCTGAGACACATGCAAATGGTGTCTGGATTTTTCTTGCAATGATATTTGACTTCAGTCAGATGAATTACCTGGGACATTACTTTGATGTGCATTCAAAGGTTTCATTTGTTTAGAGCAGAAACAGCTGAATTGAGAGTGCATTGGAACTGAAACACATTGGTCAATATTTCTCTGCTGGATCAAAGCTTTTGTCGCTGCCTGTGAATGCTGTTGTCCATCATAATGGCTTTGAACTCTTGGCAGGGTGTATTTGAAGGCAGATTGGTTTGTTAATGCTATTGTGCTTATTGAATTCAGGGATTTGTGTAAGTTCTTAATATAATTGACTTCTGTTTACTAGACAGCACAAACCAGACATGGCAATAAGGACTAGGTTCTAGTTCAAACTGCATTAATAATAAACTTCTGCTCAAGTGTTCTCACTCCAGTGGGGATTATTATATTGGGGGGTGGAGAAAATGCTAAACCATGGCTTGTGTGAAGTACATATGGCCAGTTGTGCATTTTGAGAATTAATGGAGAATGTTTGGTGGGTAATTGGAGACAATACAGTGCACACACATCATAACTTTAATTAAATGCACTCCTGGTTTGTGGCAGAGAGCAGCACAGGTACTGAAGCACGAGGCAGCTTTGAAGCAGAGGGCTGTGCCCTGTGCCAAAGGAGGGCTCTGTGAGCTGAGGTGGTGTGGGGAGCACGGCTCTGGAGAGCAGAGTTCTGCCGGCAATTGTCATTTAAAATTACACATTCAGACCAGGGCTTCATTGCACTTGTAAAGGCAAAGTTATGTGCAAGACATTGACTTTTGGAGAGGTTTGTTCCTATGTGGAATGGCCACATTTGGCCTAAACATTTTTGCTATTTGAGTGGTTTGTTTCAGCCGTCGTGCTGGAAGTGCCTGGCCGCACCAGCTGCTGCCGCAGCTGCCGTCCTGCTTCTCTCTGTTACCCACTTGGTTCCAGGGGCGACTTCTGGTCTGCATTCCCTGGGCTAGGTAGAGAATTTGGGTCTATTTCAAGTGGAAATCTATAATTAGGAGCTAAGATCACAGTTTGACTGGTTTTAACCTCCGCATTTGAAGAGATGGTTGGTGTAAAACAGATGCGTAGCAATTCTTCCTCCCTGGGCATTTGGACCTGTTTATACAGAATATTTATTTTTGAGTGAGGCAGAAGTTTTACTGGAAATGATGTTTATGAAATGAGATTTTAATGCAAAAAGCTTCACTCTGTGGTTTGCATTTAAATCCATCTCATAAATCCTAAGGCAGAGTCCCAAGAAGGTATCTGGATACTTCAGCTGTGGATATGTTGGTGTTTATGGGCAGAAAAGTTTCTGGAACAAAGGAAGAAGATGAGTTTGCTGAATTGTTCTGTGAGTAGGTGTGACTTCAAGGGAACCAGCTTTACATTGCATTTTTCTTGAAGAGGGAAATAAATCATATGGATCCATAGAAAAGCAGGCAAGTGAGAGAAGGATGATTTGGCTGAGGAATTTCATGAAGAACCACTCATGCAAATGCTTCACAGTTGCAACAAATAAAATAAAGTATCGATTCTTCATTAATCTCCATTTTAATTCAGGCTGTGCTGACTACCTGGAGTTTTAGGGCTGCTCTACCACAGCCGTGCTTTAAAACCTCCCTGCTTCCCAAAGAACAGAGCCCTTGCACTGTCATGGCCAAGCTGAGTGCCTTTATCACCCTGTGCTGACTAGAATTTTAAGCTGGGCATGTTTTTATTGCTGTATTTGTAATACTCATGCTGCCTTTCCACAATGTAGAAGAAAAGAAATTTATTCAGTGTACCCATGTGTTCATGCTGTGGAAAAATCTTTAAAGATGTAACAGCACAAACTTATTATATTGTCATACTTCTCTTTGTGTCCAAAACAAATTTTTAACAGGATTAATATAATGCTGATTGGTTCTCATGTGTGTACTATCCAGTTGTTAGGGCCTGTTTTCAATTTCATGTCTTTATAGTACACTGTTGAAAGTCCATTCTGAAAGAGTGATGAAAATAATTCTGATTTCAGAGAATGCTCATTGTAAAACAGCTTCTCAAGCAATTGCTCTGTTCTGCTGGGAGGATCTTCTTCTATTTTAGAATGTTGCATGCAGTTTGGGTTTGGCATTTGCATTATTTAGAAACATGTTTCATTTCTTTGTTCCAAACTAAATCTGCAGCAAACCAGTTTGAACATTTGGGTGATTTCTGTAAGCATATGTTCCCATTATCTTCATATTTTAGTTCTAAAAATGCACAGGGACACTTGACTGCTTGAAACTGGGGGGTTTCTGGGGTGAGAGGCAGCACTGAATCACTGCTTGCATGTGATGGTACTGTTATACACTTCCTTTTTATATGCACAAAGTGTTAAAGATAAGGTTCTGGGCCTCAGGAGGAAAGGGACTTTCTGCTTTTCTGGTTATCAAATGTCTGTCTTTCATAGTAGAAATTCTCTGGCAGATAAATTCTTGTACCTCTGCATCCAAACCAGCTCCTCTGGTCATTTTGCCATTAGTCAGTGGAACTGATAAATCCATACTCATGGAAAAGCTTGGGGTTTGCTCCTTTCTGGAATTCAGATCTTTTTTAAGATTTCCATTTTAAGCTCAAATGTTGAAGTTCTCTTATTTTCAAAATATTGTCTTTTTTGTGGTTTTTTTTTTTTTTTTTGTTTGCTGGTTTGTTTGTGATTTTGTTTTTTGTTTTTTGTTTTTTTTTTTTTTTTTTGTTGTTTTTTCTTTGCTAATAGTTTGGCAAGATTTGAAGGAACAGGAAGGTGTGAATATAAAAATGAAAAATAAAGAATGACAGTAGATAGTCAAACATCATGAATAATATGATACTGTTTTAAAATTTTAAAATATGGTAGTGGATTTAAGGTACTGGTGCTAATTACAGCCTTTGTGATTAGAAGTAATAACTGAAAGTGTAAAGTGAGAGCCAGGGAAGAAAAGACCTGCCAGGCTTGTGCTGCTGAAATGCCTGCAGAGGAAATGTTTTGCTTTGGTCATGGCTAACCACACAACTGGAGAGGGAGAGAGGAGACTGAGCTTCTTCTGATGAGGTAGTTCTTGCAAGGAACTCATCCTGAATTGTGGGAAATGACTGTAAAATCAGGACCTTTTCCTAGCAACAGCAGCTCCTCCCCTTTTTGTCACTCTGGATTTTTTTAACAGTATTATAAGCTGAGGTTTATGCAGGAAGAAATTTTCAGTTTCTGACAAAATGCTAATTCAGTCAGTGCTGGCAACTGTTTCAAAAAGTTATTTAGTTGTATAAAGTTTTTCAATGGCTCTATTTTAAATTTTTGTTCATGCAAAGTCATATTAGTAATACTAATTATTTTTAAATATTTCATTTTCATTCTTCAGCTGTTCCATTCTCTGCTTCTTTGTAAAATTCTTGCAAGCAACCTTTCACTTTTTCTGGCTTGGCAGATAATGAACGTCTATTTTCTGCTGAAACAGGAGTGCAATAAAACAGTTGGACTTCTAGGTTAATTTCAGCTGTTTTGCATTCTCCTAATAACACACAATTAGAATATTCAACAGATTGCTGGGCTCAGTGATATGCAGTTGCACATTGCAGGGAGATAAACCAAATTAATCCACCAGAATTTTTTTTTAAACAATGAAATTATCAGTAATTGTACTGGACATGTCTGGTAGGTAGCAGATGCCTCAAATTGGAGACCATTATTGAGAAGCAGTTCCTAATTCCAGTTGGGATTTTTAATTAACATTTCTTTAATATAATATATATGTATGTGTATATATAGTAAAAGCCTAAGTAATAGTAATTAACAGTATTACAGTGCCCATTTTTGTAGTGTGCTTGATGTCCTTAATGTGTCAGCATCGGAGAGAGGCAGTGTGTGCAGGGTGTGCAGGGGGAGCAGGGCTGCAGAGGTGTCTCAGCTTCCCCCTCAGTCCAGGGAGACTTCTCCTGCTTCTCACTGCAAGCCAGGGGCAGAGCCCTCGACATTTTTGTGTGCTGGCAGTTTTAGTGAGTGCACAGATAAAAACCACCCCTGTAGCCCTGCAGTGACTGCTCTTGTTCTGAGTCTGGGTTACAGAATCGGGTTGGAGAAGCCCTCCCAGGCCACCGAGTCCAACCATCCCCCAGCAGTGCCACGGCCACCCCTGCCCCGTGTCCCCAGGTGCCACATCCACACGGATTTTCAACTGTCCCCCCCAGGGAGCAGAGCAGCCAGTTTCTGCAGGAGAGGGCTGGCAGGAACAGGGCCAGAGCTTTGCTGAGGTCCCAGCAGGTGACATGCACAGCCTGTCCTCGCCCTGAAGCAGCTCGCCCTGTCCCAGGAGGAGAGCAGGTCGGTCAGGCAGGACCTGCCTTTCCCAGCCCCACGCTGGCCAGCCCTGCTCCCCAGGTTGTGCTGACGCTCAGGGTGACCTGCCCTGTGACCTGCCCAGCGCTGAGGTCAGGCTGGCACACCTGGAGATCCCCAAAGTGCCCTTCCAGCCTTCTTGCAGAGGGCTGTTGCATGTCTGATAACCTGCCGTGGCCCAGGCCTGCTGGGAGCTGGCTCGGTGAGCCCTGCTGCCAGCTCTGTGCTGCTCCCTCCCTGCAGCAAGCCAACTTGCCATCCTTGCAGCTTCACACAAGTCATATTTGTTGACATGTTTTTCTTCTCCAAACATATGTGAAGTAGAAGAAGTAGAAAGCAAGCTGCTTTTCTTGGCCAGTGAAGTTTCACTTTAATGAAATAATTCATATGGAGGTTCAGCTGCTCCTGGGAGGCCGGGAAGAGCTGAATGGGGGAAAGCCTTAAAGCCTGTGCACGTGTGTTTGCTTGGAAGAGCTCTTGTTGTGCCTGTTGTAAATGTAATTATTTCCATGCTTCAAAGGTCGGGTGGCAGGGAATAGGCCCATGAGCAAAGTGAGAGCGAGCATTACAGTCAGTCAAGCATCACATTTATACCTGGAAAAAGTACAAAAGGCAAACTAAAAATTAAGAAGGAACCCTTAACTTTAGTCAGAACTCTGGGCAGATATCCTTCCAACTTCTTGTGATTAGGGCAGTGCCCTTTTTGTTGAGGAAAAGGTTAAGGGATCCATGGAAGGTAGTGTTATTAAAATGTCAACAGGAGGTTATAATCAGCATGGAAGGGGTATTAAATAGTTCACAATGCAAGGGTGAGGAAGGCAGAAAATGTCAACAGAACCGAAGAAGATAATTCCAGCCTTCCTGTTAAAAACAAATTTGCCATGCTTGTATGAAAAGTACTCACAAATAAACTTGCAGCTAGGATGTGCTGTCCAAAATAGCACAGCTCACAGCTGGCAGAGCAGAGGAAGGAATTTCAGTGTTTAAAAGAGAATGTGAAGCAGCTCAGTATCATACCGTGTCTTTAATGGATGCTTCAGAGAGAATGACCTGTTTGTTTTTAGCGGGTGCTTACACAGTTTCAATGTCACTGCAGAACTCTGCATAGTTTATCATTTTTAAGTTGAAAGCCAGCTGTATCACGGAGGGAAAGGGATTAGTTTCCTGTCAGCTTCCTTTTTGGAAAAAGCAATGTGTGCACACTGCAAATATTTCCAGTCTGGGTTAAGTATGTTTGAAAATACCTTTTGGTTGGATCATATTTTGATAGGCAAAGAGAGAGGACTTGCTTTCAGTTTTACATGTTTATAGAAGCATTTTAAGAAATCTAAGGGGCTTTTTTTTTTCTCCTTCCCTTTAAAAAGTACAAACTGTTCAAGCTGAGAGAGTTTGGCCGGGGTTAACCCTCAGCTCTTCAGTCGGTGGAGAACATTCTTTCAGAAATTGCTCTGTACTTTTTGAAGGGACAGCTGAGAGACAACAGGAGGGCTTTGGCTTTTAAGTACAGATGAACGAAGGAAAAAAATACAGGGTGTGGTGGGAATGTGGAGTTTTATTTCTTTGGAGTTTGGATGTGCCGTTCCTAAAACAAAAGGTAGGGGAAGTGCTGCTTGTGTTGGTGCATGTGTGAAGTGTTTGCTGAGTCTTTTCAGGAACTGAAAAAAAATAAATCGTTTTTCTGTCAATGTTCTGTGTGCACAGGATGAGACAGACAGTAAATATTGGTGTGAAACATGAAAAGATGGAAGAGTGAAAGTGCATGTATGGCAATGTGAGCGTGCCCTCCTGCAAACACAACCCAAATACAAATTGCTGTTAGTCATCAGTACTTCAGAATACACCTAGGGCTCGGTTTTACAATGTTTCTTATTGTGTGCATCCCTTTTAATAGAAAAGGTGTTTTTCCTTTCCTTTATTCCTTAGCAATAACAGCATTTGTGTGAAAACAACGTAGTCTCTTTGCTAGATGGGTGCTATTGAGCTTTCTTCATCTGAAACCAAGTTGCTTTCATTAGCTAGAAACACCATCCCTTGGGATGCTTTTACTCCAAAACCTACCAAAAGTATCCCATGGGAGCAATCTTTCACTTGCAGGGAAATAAATGAGATTTCTCTTGCAAATTCTTTTCCCAACTTCAGTTTTTAGAAACATCGTAGCTCTCAAGATCCATTAAATCCCTATCTCCATGAGAGTAATCCTTTTATGTCAAATTGTAATATAAAGGTAAGAGAATATTGCTTTAATTGGTCAAAGCAAAGAGAGGCATAAATAAGCATCTGTCATTTTGAATGGAGAGGCTTGGAAATAAGCAGTCTTTTAAGAAATTAGAAGTTTGCATTCATTTTACAGAGCGACTTACTCAGGATATTATTAGAAATTAGTGTATAAAGTTAAATAATGCTTGAAACCTCCATTCTCCTGTTTGGCTTATGCTCTAAAGATGTCATGGGCATGACAGATTGAGACTTGCAAAAACTGCAGCACAAACTGCAGCAAAAACTGAGGCGTTTGTCATGAAAGCCACATTACTTGAAACACCTGCATGCAAACAGCAAAACTTGCTGGGTGCCTACACAAACTGAAACTAAAGCAGAACTGCGCTGTTTGCTGGGGAGAATTTCGGTGTGCTGGGCTCACCCGAGGCTTTTGCTGTCTCTCTCTCGTTGTGCAGCGTTGAGGGGGAGGCTCCCAGCAGCGAGACCGGCACGTCCCTGGATAGCCCGTCCGGATACCCGCAGGGCCCTATAACGCACAGCTCCGCCCTGAGCCCCGAGCACTACGAGCACCCCTACGGGCTCTACTCCATCGCGCCGGGCCAGCAGCGAGCCCGCCGGCCCAAGCTGCAGCACTCCGCCTCCATCCTGCGCAAACAGGCCGAGGAGGAGGCCATCAAACGGTCCCGGTCGCTTTCCGAGAGCTATGAACTCTCCTCAGACCTACAGGATAAGCAGGTATTTGTGCTCTGCTGCCTCGTGTGTGTCTGTGAATTGGGAGAAGTCTTTTCCAGCATCACTTCACTTGGGACTCTTAACTCTGTTGTTCTTTGTCCCATACGCCTTCCCCACCTCCTAGAGGAAAGTGTAAAAGATATTAACAGTTTAATTAAGATTTAGTCGTTTTAACAGTTAATACTGTTAAAAGTAAAAAGAGTTCTTGGAACTGAGATTGTATGCTCCGGGAGTGTATTAGAATGTAACCATGCAAAATGTTTTTCTAAGAAAATGAGTAATTTTGAAACCCAGGTGTTTTTGTTGTCACAGAAAGGAAGGAAGAACTTATTGCAACTGATATTCTCTTACATCTGTGAGGTGAATTAATATGCTTTTGTATTTTATGGTGGAAATTGCAGATAACTATTCTGTTCATCATTGGAATTTTGAGTTTTTACTTTCAACCAATACATATAAAGTCTATTAAAGAGGTTACGAGCGTGAAATGTTTTTGTGAGGCGTTCCCCTTGTCCCGAGCTGCACGAAGTGACGAGGGGTGCGTGTGTTCCCTGGCAGGTGGAGATGCTGGAACGGAAGTATGGGGGCCGTCTGATCACCAGACATGCTGCCCGCACCATCCAGACCGCCTTCCGCCAGTATCAGATGAACAAGAACTTCGAGCGCCTGCGCAGTTCTATGTCCGAGAACCGCATGTCAAGGCGCATCGTCCTGTCCAATATGAGAATGCAGTTTTCCTTTGAAGGACCTGAGAAAGTCCACAGCTCCTACTTCGAGGGGAAGCAAGTTTCTGTTACAAATGATGGGTCAAAGCTGGGCTCCCTGGTACCGTCGGAGTGCAACGAGCTCGGGGAGACGGCGACCATGAAGTCCCCGGCGGCGTCCACTGATTTCTCTGATGCTATAACAGAACTGGAGGATGCTTTTTCCAGGCAGGTGAAATCCCTGGCGGAATCCATCGACGACGCGCTGAACTGCCGCAGCCTGCACGCGGATGAAATCCAGAGCGCGGAGCAGGTCAGGAGCCGGGAGATGGAGAGGGAGAGCTGCGCCCCGAGCAAAGCAGCGATGCACAACGTGGATCACAGGAAGCTGGACGAGATGACGGCGTCCTACAGCGATGTCACGTTGTACATCGATGAGGAGGAGCTGTCCCCGCCCCTGCCGCTCTCCCAGTCCGTGGACAGGCCGTCCAGCACGGAGTCGGACTTGAGGCTCCGCTCCGTGAACTCTTCCCAGGAGTACTGGTCCATGACCCACAAAGACGATAAGTTAGACACTGATACGAGCTGCAGGAGTACCCCATCACTGGAATGCCAGGAGCAGAGGATGAGGATGGATCACCTCCCCCTGCTCACCATCGAGCCGCCCAGTGACAGTTCCGTGGACTTGAGCGACCGCTCGGAGAGGGGCTCGTTAAAGAGACAGAATGCGTACGACCGAGGCATCCCCAGCCAGCAAGGCAGCCCCAAACATATCCCTCACAGCATTCCTGCCAAGATCATCACCCGGGAGGAGCCGGAGGCCAGGCACAGGGCTAGGCCCATAGACAGTCACTTGGCCATCAATGGCACAGCAAACAGGCAAAGCAAGTCAGAGTCTGATTACTCTGATGGAGACAACGACAGCATCAACAGCACTTCCAACTCCAATGATACAATAAATTGCAGCTCAGAATCCTCTTCTAGGGACAGCCTAAGGGAGCAAACCTTGAGCAAACAAACCTACCACAAAGAGACTCGAAACAGCTGGGATTCCCCTGCCTTCAGTAACGATGTTATCAGGAAACGCCATTATAGGATTGGGCTGAATCTTTTTAACAAGTAAGTACAGCAGCTCCTGCCTTCCTCTCAGTGTCACTGAGAATGAGCCAGGAATATTCTTCTTGTAACAGGTAAGGTAAGGCTGGTGTCTGGTACTGACCTTTCAGTGAATAAAAAGGTGCTTGTGGTGACTGTTCATGTTCAAGTTTAAGTTGATGTCTTCATACTTTAACAGCTTCAGGAGAAAAAGAAAAAATGTAATTATGAGTGTAGGAATGGTAGTAAATTATTGAAGATTAATCCAACTCCCTTCTTGGGGAAAAATATGGTGGCTTGATCCCGATCCATTTTTTTGTGTTATGTTATAAAAAATTCAGATTTTTCCTGCCCTAAACATGTAGGTGGTGTAAAACTCATTGGATAGGAACTAGAAACAACATGCAGCATATGAGGAGTTTCCTTTTTAACACTGGCAAGGCCTGGAATTTGTTCAGTAGATTTCATTAAAACTGTGATGCTAAAAGCCAATGCACTGAATATTTTTTTATACTAAATGAATATTTGTCATTTATCACAGAACTATCACAAAATTTGTATTTCTGCCTATGACTAATAGTTTTCCTATGTTTTCTCTGTGGCTTGAGTGATTTCAGGCCTCCTTTTCAGATAGCAGTGCTTTGATGTGTTTGGATTGATAGGTTGGTGGTTCCTCGTGTATTTGTTCTAACATTGTAGTAAGTTAAAGATTTTTGCTGCCATCACGTGAGCTGTGCATTACAGCCCCAAGTTTGGCTGTAAACACTTCCAGGTTTAGTTTTTAATCTGTGTGAAAATGCCTTTATGGGAGCTTCCAGCCAATTGGAATTATGCAAGTCATAGGATTGCTGCTTGTGAGGTTGAATGGGTAGGAAAATACTGCAATTGGCTCTTTTTTAGAAAATTGGAAAATAACATCCTTGGCAGGGCAGGTGGGGAGGAAGGTGTTGGTGCTGTTGGCTGACATTTAACATTGGTGTTTGCCTGAGTTTTGCACAGCAATTGAGCCTCGAGCAGTCAATGCTCAGTGAGCCTCAGGCTTGGTAAGAGTCTTTTGAGTCAGCTGCAGGAGGGTGTAGGGAAAAAGTGAATGGAAAAAGTGCCCAGGCAGCATGCAGGGGTGAATGAGAGCATTGAAGCTGTCAGGTGCTGCTAGTGACACGTCAGTGGGAGGCTGAAAGTGAAAAGTAAACATCAGGAACAGACAAGAATAGAGGCAGTTGTTTGAAACAGATCAAAGTGACCTTGCTGCACAGATTTGCACAAAGATAAACCTGTTTTCTGTATTGTTCCGAGGTGATGAGCAGCTCCTCAGCAGTGAGTGCTGCAGGACAGGACTCTGCAGAACTCCAGGCAGCACCTCTGAGTGCATCTTTTGCTCTGTGTGATTTCCTTTTCTCCACTGCATTTTATCTCCAGCATTGAAAGCAAAGTGAAGACTGTCATTACTTTCTGCTAAGTCAGTGAGATTCTGTTGATTCCTCAGACAGTCCCCAAATACCCCACATATCCCACATGTCTTGGGCTTTGATTGTGGCCCTTCAAGTCTGAAGATTGTGACATTTTCCATAATGTGCAGTGTCAGGTATTGAACTGTCATAGAGTGTGATGGTACATAAATCTGTAAATTCTTTTGCGGAGCTGGAGCACCTTCAAAGCTTTATTCTTGTGAAAGCTCAGGAGTCTCTAGGGAGTGCATCAGGTGGGATTGCAAATTGCATCTGGAGGTGAGTGGTGAGTGCAGTGGCCAGGTCAGTGCAGCAGAGTCACTTCACTGTCTGTTCACCACATTATCTTCACAACAGATTTATGATCCTAAAAGGAGGGAGCAGGGGCAGCACTGGCAGCAGCTGCTGGGAGGATGTGTGCTCCACCCAGGAGGAAGCACTGAAAGAAGTGGCTTTGAACTTAGCTACTACAAGAAGGCAACTTTTTTTTCCAAATGTCTGCATCTACCAGAGGAAATTTTAGGCATGTCTTTTACAAGGAGTTCAGGTTAATTTCATCGTGTCTTTGAAATCTTTCTTGCAAATTAAGATCCCAAGCCTTAATTAACAAATGTCCCTTCTTTGTGGTACATGAAGCTTGGCTGAAATGCAAAGAATTAAGAACCTTAAAGAAGTGCATAAATTGTAGCAAATACTTCTGCTTTGTTGAGCAGAAGTGGTAAAAAGGATTAGGATTTTAAAAGCATGGAAAGTCACTATCATCTTAATTGAAATTTCAGTTTTTAGCTTTTCTGGCTTTCCTTCCTTTCTGTTATTTTAATAACAATTTTCAGAAGCCAAAGGACAGTTGTCTTATCAGAGGCCCTTTGTTAGGATAGGCAGTTATGGGTGGGGTAAAAGTTGAGCACAGCTGGTGGTCAGTTCACTTAATCACTGATAGATGCAAAACATCAGAGCACAAAGCTCCCAGGAGAATGGACAACACAGAACATTGGGAAAAAATTATAGGCAATTGAAAATCACTTTTCTGGGAGTTCTGTGGGAAGGTGTCCCTACCCATGGCAGAGGGTTTGGAAGAAACCATCTTTAGGATTCCTCCCAGCCCAAACCATTCTGTGGCTCCGTGATCATCACTCGATCACAGAATTTTTTTCAAAGTGCAACTTGGCCTTCAATTTGGAACCTGAGTGTTGATTAAAGAAGTGCACTTGCACTTTTCAAAGGCATTTTGTAGCAGCCCCTAAGCTAGAAGGTAAAGTATCTCCCAAAATGGAATGATTTCTGCCAAAGGAATGGCAAGTGAGTAACAGCTTCTGTGCCCTGCCGTGGCTGTGAATGGCAGCAGTGATTCCCCCTGGCAGTGTGTGTTCCATTCATTCCTCCCCAAAGGAAGGGCTGCAGGTGCATGCCCAGAGTGCAGCAGCTCCCAGGGAGCCTTGGGCAGGCCAGCTGTGTTGAATTGGGCATTTTCTTCAGTGGAGCTGGAAAGAGATGTGGACTGGGAGAAATGCACTAGAAACCATTCCTCCCTCACAGGCAGAAGGAAAACACTACCTAGAAAGGTTTATTTTGCAGGCTGCAAATCCTGCCAATGCAAATCCAGCCTTCGAGACTGGTTTGCTTATAAACAAGGCTTCAAGAGGCCTTTTGACTGCTGCTTTAAAAACAAAAACAAGGAGAAAAAAAAAAAAAAAAAAAGAAAGAAGAGCTGTGATTTCATTCTCCTGTTTGTTTTCACTGCAGGCTGGAAATACCAGGTTTACCAGTTATTGCACCCCATTCTGGTAGGATTTTCAGGTTCCATCCTGCTACTGATGCACCGATGGTTCTGAGAGATTAATGGCAAGTGTTTAACCTCAGCAGTGTGAGATGTGTCCTGCCCATGGGTCAGCAGTGCAGGGCTGGCATTCTGTGCACGGGGAGTGCCACAGAGCCTGGTGCCACCAGGGGGGTGACAGGGGTGTGTGGCTGCCGGGTGTGTTTGTTGCCAACACTGCCCGGGGTCACTGTGTCCCCTGGCACACCGGGCAGGGCCATGGCAGGGACAGGGACAGGGACAGGGCAGTGCCTGCTCAGCACTCCTGGGCACAGGGCACAAACACCTTCTGTGTCAGCAAAATGGGGACAACATCTGAGTGCTTTGAAAACTTGTTGCACCATGCCTGGTGTTGCAGAAGATGGGAGATAAGGGTTGGCGTAGCTCAGACTCAGTTTTTGATCTAGCAGAGCCTGGAGTCATGTTTAGTGTCTCCTTTGGGATATCAGCTGTTGGCAGGCACTGTAAATGGTCCTCCCATCTGGCAGGGCTCCTGTGGCATTGTGTTCCTTGCCATGGGAGCCAGTCTTGCTGGTGCTGATTGCTGACATTGCTGGTGAGGAGAGGCAGCAAAGTGCAGCCCAGGGGCTGTTTCACTGCTCTGAGCTTGATGCCAGGGCATAGTTAAGGCTTTTCAGCCTAATCCTACATGTACTTCTTGGGGATACATGAACGTGACACCACTTTACAGTGCTAGAACAGAGCCTGGGCCAGCAATAATTTTACAATAAATTTTCCCAGATTCCTTGCACCCTCCACCTCCCTTCTTTTGTCCTCTTTTCCTCTCTGGAAAGGGCAGTGGCAGATGGAGAACTGTTCCCCACGTGTCCTCAGTGCATTACAATGCTCTGTGCTGAAGGGTTTGCTGTAGTTTCTTTTATAAAAGGCCATTATCAAGGTTCCTGCTATTTCTAAGTTCTCCTGAAGGATTTATTGACAGAGACAAAAAGGCTTCAGTATCTGTTTGCAATATGCAATGATGTTTCATCGTTAGCCCTGAAAGCCCTACTGGCTTCCTTTATTGCTCAATGGGGAGGATTTTATTCCAATTTAAAACCCACTGTTGATATGAATTGGATACTAATTCCAGGAGCAGACTTTTCCCAACATTTCTGGATTCCCCAGAATATTAATTTAAGAAGGGTTTTTTTTTTTATTTTACTAAGCAGATATGAGTGGAATTTGCTGGGTGCTGGTGGGATTATACCAAAGACAATATTACAAATTACAGTTTCTAGATAAATTCTTGTTGGAAATCTGAGGCACACAATAATAATATTGAGAGAAGGCACATTTTTCATTTTCCATGAAAGCAGCTTTAACTGTTCAACAGAGGTATAAGGTTTCCATCATTTTCCATCTCCAGGTAGAGACTGAAGGTAATTTGGATTCCTGCATACTGTCACACTCAGAAAGTGCTGCAAGCTTGGTTTCTATTTGAAATCCTTAAAAGTTTCCAAATGTTGCTTACTTGGTTTGTAAAAAACAGTTTTGCAAGTAGTAATTAATTTAACTCCTGTAATAAGTGCACTAATCTGGTGTTCTCAATTTACACCCATCATGCTCATAATGAATTTCAGTTAAGATGCTGAACATACTTCTGTATTGCTTAGAGTCAGTCTCATCCATTCTAGTATCTGGTCTCTAAACATGTGCTTTTGGACCGTCCTCCTTTCAATGTGAATTTGGAAGCTTATTGGAAACATTTCTAATGATTCTGAACTTTGTAAATACAGATTGAGTAGGAGGGAGAATGTGTAAATCAAACTGAGTTCATTCTCCTCACCTTTGAACCAATTCTTTTATTTTGCCAGCTGATCCCTAATATCTTCAATGATTTTTTTTGAATGATTTGATAGAAAGAGGAAGGGGGAGAGAAGAGGCTTGGCCAGGATTTCACAACAGAGCCATTTGCTGTCCTCGTGTGTGTGCTAAGAGGGACTTTACTGTTGTTGCAACATCTGGACTGCAGATTATTCAGGCGCAGTCGCTTCCAACAAAAATTAAAATCAAAGCGCTCCATGTAACTTGTCCTCTAACATGCCGAGGAGTTAGTAAGAGGAGAAGAATGTTCTTAGTATGACTCTCATTATTTCTAAAAACATTTAGCCTTAAGTGAGAACACCCAAAGTAAAAAAAAGCTTTGTGTGTTTTGCTTTGTTCTGTGCATGTTTTATCTTTTCTCCCGGAGGAGCCATTTTTCCTCCTTTCTTTTCCAAAACAAGTGCTTGGATTAGCATAAATTATATCCCATCCAAACCAGCTGAAATGTAGAACCAATAGTAAATTGAAGCACTGGGTTCAAATATGGGCATGGGGATTCCTTTTATTGCCATTAAAAGGCAATATAAACTGTCCCAAATGTTGGAAGCAAATGTGGCTTTGCTGGAAGCAGCAATAGCTGAGTGTGAGTGGCCCTGGATCCCTGCAAGAGCCATTACCTCATCCCTGCCTCCAGCTCCTGCTGCCCTTAAACATTCCAGGCACACTCCTTCCTCCCTGCTACGTGCCAGGAATGGGAGCTGAGCTTTGACAATGCCTGCGTGCCTGCTGTTGGAAAATGAGCCCATGAATGGAGGAATTTCGCTGGCTGAGCAGCTCCAGACAGCGAATGATGGGGCTCCAGGTGCCTGAATTGGAATTCCTTCTGTCCAAACATCTCCAGTGGTCAAATGCTGAGGGTGACAGATGTGACCAGCTGCCTTTGCAGGAATGCAGGGGACAGCTGGCATAGAGACATGGGAAGGCTGTGTAGGAAAAAGAGTTGAGGAAAAGGGAAGGTCCAATGAACGCTTTCTTGTGTAACAGTTCATATCTACCAACTGGATTGGGGATTTGTAGGTTGTAATTGGCAAATCAGAAGATGTTTAAACTGTATTGCACAAAAGGTGTCCCTTTCAAAGGGAATGTGACTGACAAAGTTTCCCATTTTTACTCAGCAGAGTTGCAGGACTTGAAGCTGAAGTGCTTCTGTTTGGTGTAAGTGTGGTGAGGTGTGGAAGGAGGATATAGGGCAGGGACACAAGAAGACATAAACACAGGGACTGTTCCTTAATTTAAAGGACACAGTCATCCTAAAGTGTTGTTCCTTACAACACTTGCATAAACATGAGGGCAACGCTCAGCCCTGGCACACAGCTCTGAGAGAGGCAGCCAGTTTTCCATATGTCTTGTCCCAAAGTGGAATGTGCTTTGCTCTGCTGGCAGCTACAAACTCCTGCCCCTGCTCTGTGAGAAATGCAGCGGGGTCAGAGGAGGTGAGAACAACCTCACAGAGTGTTTTGGTTGGGTAATTTAACTAAAATATTTCCTTCTTCTTGCCTCCTTTCTTGTGAGGAAGGAAGGAGTGGGGGGACAAAGCAGCAGTGCTCACTGCCAAGGGAGGGAATCATGAGGAGGTAGGAAATGCTCTGGCAGGATGACTCAGGGCTGTTTTCACTAGCAAGGACATGTCCAGCTACTGCACTGGAGTCCTTGGGGTGTGCCTCTGTGCCTCTCCACTGTGCTGCCTGCTCTGTTCCTCAGCAATGATGCTTCTTACACGGGAAAATCCTTTTTCTGAAACACCTTTAAACTCCATTTCCCCTCCTTTATTAGAATGAGCCAGACTTTCTGCTCAGGAGCATTTAGGTGCCTTTGATACGCTTTTTGCCCTTTGATACACTTTTTACCCTTTTATAATCAGCTCTGATTCAGGCAATAACTTTTCTGACCAACCTAAACATTCAGTAGCAGTAATAATGTTCAATGTATAATTTCCTGGCACCTTGTTAGGAAATTATGCCATAAAGAAACTGGTTGGCCAGGCAGAAAGTCATGGTAGAATCATGTAATACAGTTGCCCAATTTCATGAAAATATACATCAACAGAGTTTCCTCTCTTTATTTTGCTCCCCCACCAAACAGAACCAGGCACTGAGATCACTTCCTGGTGAATTCTTTCCTTAGTGGCATGAGTGGAAATTAACTTTTTGTGAACAGAGGTTACTCCAGGTAATTTGGTGCGATTGCAAGTGTGCGCTGACCTTTCCATCTGTGGTTGGAGGTCTTCAATGAACTTCAGAGAATTAATATCCTAATGTGGGAGAAATCATCCCCACTGGGGGCAAACTGTGGTGCTCCTGCCCAAATTATGGGAATAGCGATCTTCCTGTTTCCATGAGATGCAGAAGGGAGAAATGTGTTCTTTTCTGGCTTATTTTCCTCACGCAGGGATTTTTTTTTGTAATTACCAGAAGATGCAATTTACAGCCAGTTTTTCTTTCTCTTCATTGAATAGTTGTGCAATTGAGAAAAGTACAGCTCAGGGTTCCCACTCAGTTTCTCTCATTTTCCTCCTCTCAATCCCCTTTTGCCTCACTGTGGAGTGAACTCTGACAAGTTGGTTTGGCACTAGTTTGGGCAGTATTTTAAGGATATTGGTTTTTTCCTTCTTAGCCAGAAGGTTTAAAATAGACCTAGGGATTCTCTTGGCTTCACTGCAGCAGCAGTGGGCTCTTCAGCAAAAGCAAAGCAAAAAGTACAACCATAGAAACAAAACTGAGCTGTGTGCCAGACTAAGGAGAATGTTCAACTAGCTTGTTATTGCCAGCCTGGTTATTTAAAAATATTTAACTTCTTCAATGATTCTAAGAAAAGTCTTAGGTTCTTGCATTAAAAAAGCCATCCCTTTTTTTTAGTGTTGAAGTAATGCTTATTTTTGTGACAACTGTAAATATTTTCAAAATGAGATCACTGGTATCAAAGGCAAGCGAGATTATTATTATTATTATTATTATTATTATTATTATTTTTTTTTTTTTTTTTTTTTTTTTTTTTTTTTTTTTTTTTTTTTTTTTTTTTTTACTGAGGGCTGGCATCATAGCTGCATTAAACACTCTACCTCTGACATGAAAAGATTTCTTTGGCAGCTGTATGTTTGTGAAGTGTTCCTGTTTGCAGTGAGTTTCTAACAGCCTCTAGGAAATGTTTCTGTACTTCTGGTTTGCTCCTTTTCGAATCGTCTCAGTTTCCCTGTAGCAGAGACAAGGAACCAACAAACACAGGTGTGCCTTCAGAAATCCTGGAGTTACAGAAGTTTCAGCAAGCTGGCTTTGCCCCCTTCCCTCAGTCAGCTGTCAGAGCAGTGTGCTTGTGGTTGTTTACACTGTTCATAAATCCCTGCTTTAATTCAGATGGTACTTCTGGCATTGCTGGCTATTGGAAATGGCCCATGCTCGTTTGTTAATTAATCTCTCATTTTACAGCTCTCTTACTGGCTGAGCTGTAAAAGGAAATACAAAGATTTCATGTGGTTTAGGGTGTTTGTAAGCTTTACAAATTCAGCTTGTCAGGAATGGGCAAGGCTTTATCCACCTTAGTGCTGTGGTTTTGTGGCAGGTTTCTGTTCCAGGCAGTGCTTGTTACTCCTCCTCTCCTTCTCTTGGCTGCTGTGGACACAGGCACTTGATCCACACTGTGGCTTGGATACTACAGTGATGGTGCAGCTGTGGGGAGTGCTTGACTGGATTAAAAAAATAATAATAAAAACCAAGCCAAACCAAACCACCAAACCATGCTGAAAAAAAAAAATAATAAAATAAAAAAAAGGCAACAACAAAAAGAAAAGAAACAAAAAAGAAACCCAAACCCAAAACACCTTTTTGGCCTCTTTCAGTTTGTCAGAAGCCCCAAACCAGCCACAGGAATGTGAGAGGAGCCTGCAGGCAGTGCCACTGCTGTGCTCACCCGCTCAGCACTGGGGCTTACTGGGATTGCCCTGCCCCAGGACTGGCTGCACCAGGGCATCCTGGGCTGATCCCTCTTCCCATCCAGAATCCAAATAAAAGCTTTTCCTCCACCACATTCATTTGTCAGAATCATTGCAGTGTTTTTGTAAAAGCAATATTTCTTGAAAATTTAAGGAGAACAGTTTGGATATGTATAGGAAGTCAGTCAGGTTTTACCCTTCTTCCAAGGAGGAGCTGTCTCTGCCTCCCTTCTCGGACTCTGGCAGGTCTTGAGCCCTTCTAGATCTGGCCAGTACTCTCTAAGAAATGAGCTTTTTAAAATATACTGGCTTGATCTGTTATTTTGAAGTTTGCATTAATGCTTCCATCATTTTATTTCCCTTAGAAATCACTTTAAACTAGCCTAAATGTCTTGTTATTAATCAGTTTCTGGCAAGATCCTTAGTCCTTTGATCAACCTCTGAGAATTTTATGAAAAAATTTTGCACATCTTCTGGTGTTGATTTTTTCTTCTTCTTTCAGTAGATCCTTGTGATGTTTTTTTTTTTTGGTTGGTTGTTTCATTTAGGTTGTTTTGTTGGGTTTTTTTGAGACAGAAGACCTTTTAAAACTTATTTTGGAAGCAACCTTGTAAATATCAAAAGTTCTCTAAATAACTACATTATCAGCTATGCAAGGTGCTCATGTTAGAGGGTTTATTTTGATATTAGTTAATGTATTCAAATCTGAAAATAACTGCTCTGCTTCTGCTGCTTCCTCCATTGCTATTTATAGATTTCTTATCTTGTCTGTTATTGGTCTGTGTAATTAACAAGCCGTCAGTGGGAATTTTCCTAATCACAAAAGACTCTTAGTTGTAAGTACAAAACAGCCTCTGCCCAACTCTGAGCAGACAGAGAGGAGGATAACCTATCCAGGTGTCCTGTCCTGTTCCACCCTGACCCTTCTGCACCCAGTCAGACACTTGGCAGAGCCAGGCTTTGGTGAACAGGAAGGTGTGTTCAGTCTGGAACAGCTGGGTTTGCCAGCAGAGAGTCCCTGGCTGGTGCTGGGGGTGTTCACACCTGGCCTCCCCACAGCCTGCCAGGTCCCTGGTGGGGAAAAAAAACACCTTGGGAAGGAGCAAACGAGTTTCTGGTGCTTTGCTGGGGAGCAGCACCACAACCTTCACATCCTCCTGTGCATTTAGGGAGCAACTCCTTCAGACTTGGTGGTGTTTGAAATTTCTGGTGTTGGAGGTGACTTAAATTTCCATTATCCTATTTAGTTCTTCAGTTTCTCTGGCTTTGAAAGGAGACAAAATGCTGCTTATGTTAAAAGCAGAAGGGAAGGCCCCCTTGAGTGCATTTTTCTCTGAACCTATTGTTAACTTCACTTTTGAAGTAAATTTTCCTTGGAAATACAGCACTTCAGAACACTCTGGAAGAGTCATCACTTTCTGGTAAGTACTTTTCCTGGTGAATAGGATAATGTCCCTCCTGGTGGGAGGTGGGAAGGAGCTTAAGCAACAATAAACCCTGAGCCTGCCTGCCTTACCAGTGATTGATCAAACAGGGCAGGAGCAGCCTTCATTCCTGCAGCCTGGGGCTTCAGGTGTTATTTTCATATTATTGCTGCCAGGTTACAGCTTTTGTAACAAACTGGAGTATTTTAAATAATCCTAGACTGCTTTCAAATAATCCCAGACTGCAAAACTCCCTGATATTTCACTCCAGCATTGATGGGAAAAGAGCTCTTGGCTTCCAGTGTTTTGTAAATGGATTTTTAACTCTGTTTTGGACACTCATCTAGCCTGGTTTGAAGGGTATTGGAATCAAGTGACTTCATATTACCAAACCAGGGCAAAGCTTCTTAGGTGAAAAAGCAAACCCTGACTTATGTAAAGTTATACAACCAGAGAGGGGCTGATAAAAAAGTAATTATTTTATCTTTGTGATGATTTTAAATGTTCAGGCTTATGCAGGTGTTAGGAATTCAAATTGGTTTTTAGTACAGTAAGTAATGATCCATTCTATCTGTCAGGGAAAGGTGATCTTTGGATTAAGCTGTGGGGTTTGAGTGCTGTTTTCTACTTTGACAGTCACTGGAGAGGAGCTCTCCTGGGTTTGCATCTCTCTGAATTTACTGGACAAGTGCAGCTCACTAACAAGGGGGACGGGGGAAACTGTTCCTGTTTTTGTTGGGTGCTGTGAATTTAAATTTAGAAAGATTAAGGATTCTGAAATACAGTTTAAAAGCATATGAACATAGCAATTACATTACTTACAGAAAAGGGACTTTTTGGGATGAAGGAGATTAGTTTTAGAAGATGACCGTGTGTGTAATCTTATTTCAGATGAAAAGAGCCACAAAGCCTGATGCAAGAAATTGAGATTTGAGAACTCCCTTTTGATTAAATTATATATATTTCTCTGATCTGTCTAATTCTTAATAGGGTATTAAGTGTATAATAATGGAATGTAAAAGAGTAGGAGAACTGAATGATGATGTATTTAGCAATGTTATTTGCAATTAAAACAAGGGAAGGGTTATGGTTGTGTGATCAAACTTGCATAAAAATAGCACGGTCACCTTGTCCTCTCTGATTGATTTTGCTTGCCTTAAAGGAAATGTCTTTTAGGTCATCCAGCAAGCTGCAAACCACCCACTGTTACAGGTGGACATTATAGCATAATTCCATAAAAAAATAAACCTGCTGATGGAATTACTGGTTCTGTAAAGATTCTCCTTGAATATTTTTAATAGCAATGATGGTTTTCTGCTGCATTGCACTGCTGGATGATGCAGTGCACAGTTTGTGCTCTCAAGGGGATTTTGCAGCACTTGAGAATAAAGCAGCATTTGGCTTTATAAGCAATATCTTTTATTGCCAGCTCTGTCCCAACCCTCCTCCTCAGCACACACTTCTTAATAAGTTAAAATAAATTACTTTGGTTTGCTTTGTTTTGGGATGTGAAAGTGGTTACAGCTGAATCTGGAGCTGTGTAAAGTGATGTAAAACACTGCAGAAACTGGGAAGGTGCTTGTCTGAGGGAGGGAAATCTGGGGCAGTGGGTGTGTTAAAGGAAGGAACCAAAAGTCTCAATTAGATGAGAGTTGCACCATTTTTAATTGAGTTTTTTTGCTTGACTGGCCATAGTTTTCCCCCTTATTTTTTGTTCTCTCAGCTTGCAAGTGACACCACTTCAGATGTTTTTATTCATTAAGTTTAACTTTTGCCAGCAGGCAGGGGGAGGTCAGGAGAGCTCCTTGTTTCTTGTTTTTCAGCAGCAGCTTTTCAGTTCAGTTTGTGCCTCTCTCCCAGCAACAGGAGCTTTTAGTACTGGTGTTGGGCTTTGTTTCACTGGCCAGGGAGGCTGTTTGCATCCAAAGGTTCTCCTTGGGAGGGTTCTGGAGCAGGGAATGTGTGAAAACAGGCAAAGATGTGTCTCAAAGCTGTCAGCTCTTAGCAGTGAGCAATGCATTCAGCTGGACACTCCTGCAGCTCCGCCAGCCCATCCTGCTGGGACATTGGTTAGAAGTGACTGAATATATTCACCGCCATTGGCAGAACCGGTGTGGAATTTGAACCAGATGTGCTCAGGAGGAATGGAAGGGAAGTGAGACTCTTGCACTGTCATTTGTCCCCAGAAAACCCGAGAAGGGAGTGCAGTACCTGATCGAGCGCGGCTTCGTGCCCGACACGCCCGTGGGGGTCGCGCATTTCCTGCTGCAGCGGAAGGGGCTCAGCCGGCAGATGATCGGAGAGTTCCTGGGCAATCGGCAGAAGCAGTTCAACAGGGACGTGCTGGAGTGAGTATTGGCTGGGCAAGGGCGAGCCCTGCCCTCCCTGCTGCACCTGCTGGCTGCGGGCCACAGAAATGCTGTTTCATTCCCCTCCTCAATTGGGCTAATTGCTTCGTTTGGAGGCTGCACATGCACTTCACACCTTGGAATGGGGAAACACCATTTACACCAGGAAGGGGAAAAGGGCTTTTGACATTCTAACAGAACTTGCAATAATGGGAAGCCTGTGAGCATTATTGCAGAACTGGTAATAAAGTTTAGGTGAGGATTGGAAAGGGTGTGAGAAATGCCAGGCTCGTTGTTTCATTGTGCTTTAGCATAAAAGGAAAAATAGTAAAAGCAAGGTGTAAGAATCCCTTGTCAAACAACAAACCAAATAACTATTTAGTGCAATACAACAGCAAGGGGAATAAATAGCTTGCTGTTAATCTACATTAGCTACAGTGTTACTGGAAGAAAAACATGAGCTTCTGCAATTTGTCATTGTATATCTATACATTTAAGAAAAAGCTTTTAAAAGTGGATGGTGCTTTCTGTGGTTTCTGCATTACAGTGCTGTTGCTTGCAGTGATTCATGTCTGGTCTTTTCAAAACTAAAAGCTAAGCTTAAAGGAAATTTATAAGCCTCTGATTTTTAAGCAGTCTTTAAACAAAGTATTAGAATGACATAGTTCATGTTGCTGATTATATTAAAATGGTTCCCTTTTATTTTTTGTCAGCACTGTATTTTCAGAGCAAGAAAATAATTATTTCTCCATAAATGTTAACTGAAAGTCATGGCAAATGATGGGGAGATGAGAATTACAGTAATAATAGGAGAGTATCCAAACAAGGTTATTTTTTCTCTCTGCAATTAAGAATGTTCCTAGACACAGAGCCATTTGGTACAGATTATTGTGCTTGCTGCAGGCTGTCTGAGATATGATATTTTGAGCAGTATAAACTATTTATTATTGTTGGAGGCATTGTGATAGTTGATTGGCCTGGAAGCACAGAACTAATAATTATTTGTGGCAGTGGTACATCACTTACAATGATCAGACATTTGTCATTCCTGTGGCTCTTCAGTTAAAAAACACAAGGGTCTGCTCACATGTGCGCATTCTCATTGATCTGTTATTTTCAACCTCCCTTCACAGCTTACCTGCAATTATTGCAATTGCTGCTGAAAGTTTAAAAAACAATTCCAAGAATCTCCGTCAGATAGAAAGTTGAAAAGTTTTTTCTGTTTCAAAATCTTCCCTTTGGTACTGTGTTGTTAGAAATGAGGAGACATGATGTGCGTCTGTTTTTGTCCTAGCTGTGTGGTGGATGAGATGGACTTCTCCACAATGGAGCTGGATGAAGCACTCAGGAAATTTCAGGCCCACATCCGTGTCCAAGGAGAAGCCCAGAAGGTGCAGCGGCTCATTGAAGCTTTTAGGTAGGATGTGAAATAAGTCCCTCAGTCCCCAGAAATCTGCTGCTTTGCAGTCAGACTGCAGAACTGGGGAACCTGGGCTTATCCAAGTCACTTTCCTGATTATTTTCAGTGTCATCATGAGGTACAAACACTTTCAAATATGTCTTGTTTGGGAGGGGAGGTTGCTAAGTATGGAATAGGAAGTTTCATTTGCTGGTGTTGTTCACGTGTGGCATTTGTATTAATAGAACTTTCTCAGAAGTTCTTTCTGGCATCAGTTGAAAAGATACTCGAGGATTTTTGAAAATCTCTAAGAATATATTTGGATTTAGTAGTTTATATGAGTAGAATTAAAAGCCTATGTACTTTCTAGAGTGTGTATACTCCTGACTCTTCATTAAATACTTCAACAGCAGTGGGAGAAAGAGGAGTCACTCATCAGTACTGACAGAGGTGTATCCAGGGCAGGATAAGTTGGAAATCACCACATGGCAGTAAGCCAAAATCAATGCTGTGTTCTTAGCTGCTATTGGGGTATTAATCACTGAAAAAAGCAGGATACAGAAGTTACTGTAGTAAGTGAAGTTACAGTTAAGGAGAACCAAACTCCTTGCACGTTCAAGGACTGCCTTAGGAAAACTGGTGGATGGAAAGCTAAAGCTGTGTCTGGGCAGGGAGCAGCAGCTTGCTGAGGCTCTGGAGTGCAGCAGGTGGGTTATTTGTGCATTTGGGCAGTGCCTCCCAGCCCTGACAGCCTCCCTGGTGTTCCCAGCCAGCGTTACTGCATCTGCAACCCGGGCGTGGTGCGGCAGTTCCGCAACCCCGACACCATCTTCATCCTGGCCTTCGCCATCATCCTGCTCAACACCGACATGTACAGCCCCAACGTCAAACCCGAGCGCAAGATGAAGCTGGAGGACTTCATCAAGAACCTCAGGGGTAAGAGACCCTCAGGGCAAAGCTCCTCAAAGCTTCTCCCTGTCACTGTCCCTGCAGGGACACTCTGTGTTTTTTGGGAACAACCTCACGCTGCTGTCACCTGGCTGCCATTTGGACAGATTTCAGTCGTTTCTGTAATGGCAAGATAGAATTAATTGTGTCATATTTTGTCATTTTTGTCTTTCTTGAGTGGATGGATGTATTGTCAGGACCTTTCATTTTAGGACCAGTAAAACCAAAATACTTTTGGTGTTCTGGAATTTCAGATCTTGAAAGTCTAAGTCCTGGTTGGTGATTTTATTCCCTGAGATTTATATAAGGCAGCAGTGAACAACCTGTGCTTAGCAGATGTTCCATCTTAGTTTAAAGTTTAAGTTAGTGCTGAGATTTTATTGTAAAATCCACAAATACTCCAAAGGCCTGATATGCATCTCTTGGCATAATGCTGCAGTTACATTTGTGGAGTTAGCCACAGCACATTCTCTCTGGACTGCAGCATGCATGCCAGCAGTTCTTGTTACTGCAGGCATTTCTGTATCAGGCTGCCTTGCTGCAGTAAATCACTGCATCACAAAGGGTGGCATGTGGAAGGCTTGGCCACGTGGCACAGAACAGAGGGGGTTTTGCTTGCTTCTATCTGCAAACAAATTGTATTTTATCACTGTATTTTTTATGGAAGCTGTTGTTGCACTGGGGTGACAAAGTATTCTATCTTTGTTTCTGAAGGGGAGATAAGAGTTTATTGCTTTAAAACCTGTTTAAAAAAGAGACATGCATCTCTCTGTCCCTAGAAAACCCAACTTTAGGTCACTTAGTGAAATTGGACTCCTTCCATTGCTATTAAAAATTCAGGATCAAGCATTCATGCCATTGGTGTGGCATTTGTTAGCATGCCACACCAATGATAATCACACAGTGCTAAACAGTAATATTGGATCTGGGCTATTTTGTCCAGATTAAACTTGTTCTTTTTGAAATATTAAATGAAATATTGACTAAACAATTATAATGCATTCATACGTTTCTCACATAGGAAATTATTTCATGAATCTTGAATAAGAGACAGAGGCAAAATGAAATTATTCTTCTGCTTCCTCCCAGAGGTTTATTCCTAGGAGAATGTCATATGGAGATTTTAGTGTCTGAAAAGGAATTTAACTCATTGCAGCTTTAATACCAAACAGAGGTGTGAAAGAAAAAGAAAATACTTTAGTGTGAGAGCATCAGGGGGTAAGATGGTTGGGACAGACTGAGACGAGAGATCTCTGAAGCCAGGTCTGGAACTTGGGGTTTATTGCACAGGGCCTGGGTGCAGGGCCCTGCTGGGATTTGGGGTTTATTGCCAAGGGCCTGGGTGCAGGGCCCTGCTGGGATTTGGTGTTCATTGCAAAGGGCCTGGGTGCAGGGCCCTGCTGGGATTTGGTGTTCATTGCAAAGGGCCTGGGTGCAGGGCCCTGCTGGCATTTGGGGTTTATTGCACAGGGCCTGGGTGCAGGGCCCTGCTGGGATTTGGGGTTTATTGCACAGGGCCTGGGTGCAGGGCCCTGCTGGGATTTGGGGTTTATTGCACAGGGCCTGGGTGCAGGGCCCTGCTGGGAGCTGCAGCCACAGCTCAGAGCAGGCCCCAGAGAAGAGAGGGGGAGAGAGGGTGAGAGGGTGAGAGAGTAAAAGGGGAAGAGAGTAAGGGAGTAAAAAAGGTAAGAGAGTAAAAAGGATAAGAGCATAAAAGGGTAAGAGAGCAAAAGCGTAAGAGAGCGAGGTTCCCGTTACAATACAATAAATCTTCTTCTGTGTTGAATATTCTGATTCTCACTAACCATTCCAGTACAATATACAAATTATATAGTATTTACATACAGCCTATTAGAATCTTTTCATTACCATAGTGTGTTACATTTTAAACCCTAAAAACTCCTCTTTGGGCCCCTTCTGTTAAGCTGTAGGGTCTGCTCTGACCCTTGGACCTGTCTGCAGGCAGAGGGTGTTGTTCCATCAAAAGGGGATCACCTTCAGCTGGCCACACCATTGTTTTTCAGTTGTTCAATACCTAAAGTATCTCAAAGCTTGCTTTCATTTCAGTCTCGCTTATAGTTTCTATATTCTCAAAATCTTTTGACAGACAATCGTATTTATAAGGCTTTCCTGTTTCATCTTCCCCAACACTTTAGGAAATCAGCCTTTTTATATCTTAGTTCTAGATGGAGTTTTAAAACAAAAAAATCCCCAAACCTGGATTATCTCCATCAATGTCTTGGTGTGTGGGCAGTGAGCTTCTGGACCAAAATCAGTGTTTAAATCACGTTCACACCACTTCTTCTGCGTGGCTGAGGCAGCACAAGGATGCACAGGAGGAGCTGGCTGGCAGAAGCCAGCACAAACATCCAGGCAGGCAGGCAGGCAGGCAGCACTGGGAGGGCAGGAAAGCAGAGAGAGGCAGGATTTTCTCCTCCCTGCTAACAGCAGCTTACCCTGCAGGGGTGGATGATGGGGAGGACATCCCGCGGGAGATGCTGATCGGGATCTACGAGCGCATCCGCAAGCGCGAGCTGAAGACCAACGAGGACCACGTGTCCCAGGTGCAGAAGGTGGAGAAGCTCATCGTGGGCAAGAAACCGGTGAGTGCCCTCTGCTGTGCCACAGGGAGGGCAGGGCAGGGCACCAGAGCTGGGCTGCTCCCCACAAATGGCAAAGGGCGGGAACTGTCACAATCATTCCCTGTAAGGCTGCCTTAAATTCTGGAGTGTCCATGCGCATGAATTTTGGTTTTGCAGTCGTGGGTGACATGATGATGTTAGGAGTCTTAAAACCCTTTATTGTTATTGTGAAGCTTTACAATTCTGAAATATCTGCATTTTAGGCAGTTCTCTTGTTTATTTCTAAAGAATCAAAGTGCTTTGGTAATGTGCTATCGTAGAGAACTGTATTTCAAAATGCGCACTGTCAGTTACAGCTCCATAATTTACAAGAGTAACAGAGAAGTTCTGTTCACATCAGCATCTTTGTCACCTGCTCAGCTTCCTCCATGACCTGGCATTTGTAAGGGGACATGGATGGGGTCATTTTATCTCAGGACATATCTGAAATCAGGTCCCAGGGATTCTGGTGCTGGGTTTGAGCATCCAAAGATAGGATTGTTTTGGGAAAAGTCCTGAAATATTTTGCTATATAAATGAATCTTGCTCTATAAAAGCATCTCTTGGAAAAGGAGAGAGAAAAAAAAGGCCACAGCATTTTTCCTCCTGGATTTCAAGATTCTCCCTATTACAGTTAAAGGGCTTTGAACTGTAATCTCTTCTCAGACAGGCCTTAGTCAGGGGAAGGGAATGAGGGACCCCACCAAAAATCTAATTTTGGTCTGTTTCCAGTAAAGAATGTGCTGAGGAGATCTCTTTGAAGAAGCAGAGGAAAGAAAGCAAAATTTTTATAAAAGCTTGTATCTGTTTTTGAGAGGAAGGGGAAATAAATATTCTGAAGACAGTATTCATGCACTTAATATGAAACTTTGTTTCTGTAATTGGGGATTTGAGTTTATATATAGGCTTCTGTGGGAGATGTTTTCTTTCCATGTTTCTTTTTTTATTCAGACATGTGGCAATTCAAATCCTAAAACTAATCCTGACCTTGTAAATTAAATGGGATTAAGAAAACAATGCCCTTGGTGAAGTCCTAGCTTGAAGGATTCTTCTGGTGGGAGACTTTTTAACTGTGTGCAAGGAATTTAGGGGTACAGGCAAGAGTCTTTATTGATAGCTCTATTTGTTTTTACTTTATAGGCATTTAGTCATAGTCAGAGCGTGCCGTATTTACTTGCTATGATACAGTTCTGTGTTTCTCTGAAGTTTAATCAACTTGTATGTGTCTTTCTACTGTAGATTGGATCTCTGCACCATGGACTTGGTTGTGTAGGTATTTCTCTCCTACTCCTTCAAAATTTAAAGTCATTGTAACTGGCAGCATTTTCCTAAACTGGAAACAAGGCATTTTGTTACATTTTAAAAATAAAATTTTAAGTTACTGATGTTCTTTCAGGCAAAATTTTTGTTGTGTTATAGTAAAAACTCTCCAAAGTATAAAGATTTTCTAAAAAAATTATTTCCCAGAGGCTGCTTAATTTATTGCCAAGGGTCTTCTTTTATTACACTTTTTATTTATTTGAAATATTATCATCACTGAAGAAATTAGCCAGTAAGGAATAAACAAATAATTAAAATCACCGTTTGCACCTCACCTTCCCACCTGAGCTGTGTGTTTATTCTTTCTGGTCCATTTGAGAATTGAATGATACTCTGGAAAAATACTGCCAGTTAAAGTTCACTTCTGAATGGTAGATGAACATTGAAAATATTGATTCCAGATTTAAGTTATAGGCATGGTCAGTAATAAAGATAAACTGTTCTTATAATGCACCAGTTTATGGATTTTTTTAGGTGTTGTTAACAAGATCTCATCGTTGCATTTGAAAGAAATTAAGTCTCACTTGTCAGCTTCAGAGACACCTTCAGCAGACATTTCCAATAAGAAAATGGAAACTCAGTCTTGATTTTCTTGCTGGCTTGAGAAAATAAGACAGATAGAAAATGCATTTGCTTTGATGTCACCATTTTCTTGGTATTAGGGAATGAGCAAATTGAATTAATTTGTTGGCTGACAAAAAGTAACTCACAGCATCTCACAAAAGCTAAACTTGCTTTGCGTCCTATCTTCTAATGATAATAAAAATGCTTGTGGAAGGAACTTTGATGAAGTTTGAATGTCCTGCAAGTTTGTGGCATAAATTCTTTATGTTCCCATTGTTGGTCCTTTGATGAAAAGGTCTAATGGGCTTAGAGGTAAAAATATTTGAAGTGTTAAGGAAAAAAGTTTCTGTGTATAAAAATGCTCTTTCTTGGCTAGAAGTTGTTATATGAACCATGAATTTTTGTATTATTGCAGGTGCTCTCTCTCCCCCACCGGAGGCTTGTTTGCTACTGTAGGCTGTTTGAAGTTCCAGATCCAAATAAACCTCAGAAGCTTGGATTGCACCAACGAGAAATATTTTTATTTAATGATCTTCTCGTGGTATGTATTTGCAGGCAGAGAGAATGAGGTATTCAGAAATCCTATCTCCATGAAATCACTGGCAATTAAGTACATGAGCATTCCTAAAAATAAATATCTGTTATCCTCTATTCCAACAATCCTGGGATGATTAAGAGATTTGTATCTTAATTTTAAAAATTCTGTATAATTTGCTTTTAAACTGAAGTCTTTCATTAATGGCTACACTCTGCAAGAAGGTATTTGGTGCAGTAGCTTTTACTACAGAGAAAAAAACCTCACCTCCAGTTCACCCATTGTCCTAAAGTATAAACAGAGACATTATTTATTCCATGAATAATGAGTTCAAGGTACTTGTGGAAAACCAAAATTGCATCCTACTTTGTGTTCCCCAGATGTTCTGTGAACCAGACCTGTTTGTGCATTGAAACAGGAATAGGCTCTGTTGAAATAGATTTTACAGTTGACTTTACTTTTTAGTGTGCATTTACCTTCACAGACTTGACCCAGTCTTTTGAAAAGCAGACACACAGAACTCAGGACAGCTTGGAATTATTTGGTTGAGTTACTCTTAAAAATGGGAAAATTTGTTGCACTCCATTTGGAATGCACTTGGCTGTTACCTGAAAACTGAGAACTACAGCAAATATTTCATATTTTGTCAGGGAAAAGGCACATCTCATCTACACAGTTTTGCTCTGTGTGGTTTTTTTTTTTTTTGTTTTTTTTTTTTTTTTTTTTTTTTTTTTGCCTACCTGCAGACTTTAAAACCAGGAATTAAATAAAAAACATTAATCCTTTTGCTTCTGAGTATAACCTAGGAGTTGTCAATGGGAGCTTGAGTGGAAACTGATGGAACATTGTTTTCTGCTATTTTTTATTACTTACTCAGATATCAGTAGTTCCATCAAACTGGGGAATAATATGGACCAAATTTGTGAGTGTGGTAGCACCTAAATTTGGGGGGCTTAAGGATAACTTAAATGTATTTTCATTTCTTGCTAGCACAGAAAGGATGCATCCAAAGTATTCCAAAGGTTTTGGAATTTGAAAAAGTAGAGTTCTGGAGGAGAGAGAACACAAAGGCTTTGTGTCTGGATAAAATATCAACCCTTCTGCTTTAGAGAGATGATGCTGAAGAGCTTTGGTTTTTTCAGTAGCAGGAGTTTAAATACATCAGTTGCATTTAAAAAAAGGGGGAAAATGACAACTGCATTTTTTCTGACAGATTTATAACTTCCTGTTAAATAAAATGTTTTCTCTTATGCTAATTCTTCAGAGCAATAATTTTCCACAGGCACATTTGGTAGAATGAGTATTTCACTTTGTTTATCTGATCCCTTTCAGGTGACCAAGATTTTTCAGAAGAAGAAGAACTCTGTTACGTACAGTTTTCGACAGTCCTTTTCCCTCTATGGAATGCAAGTTCTTCTCTTTGAGAACCAGTGTAAGTATTTCCTCTCTTTTTAGAAGACCACTTTGTTCATAAATAAAACAAAAATGGTGTAAGTGAAAGGGATGGACAGGACTTGATCTGAGTTTAGGAATAAAATTGCTCTGGATTTGACTTTGTTCTGACATTTAAAACAAGATGTTGTCAGTATATAAACCAGAGTTTTTTGGTTGTAGTCAGGAGCCAAATCTCCCTAAATGTGTTTGTGATTACTTGTAAAGAATAAAAGGATTGCTAAGAAAAAAAAACCATCTCTTGCTGAGTCAGTGGTACTATTAGCTGGAACTGAGTGATAATAAATAATGACTCTTTAAATGGTATCTGTAATTCAAAACACTATTTAATTTATTTTCCTGATTTATGGCTTAACTTTGCCTAGATAATATATGCTACTTCAAATTTAAATATAAAACATAAGCTTTCATTTTCTGAAACCTTTTGTTTATGTCTCTTACAATCTGCATCAGTCCAATATTTTTTTTAAGTTTAGTGCTTCCTAGCAGACAAAAACATAAATAATTTTCTAAAATCCTGTTTCTAAGCCCAAATACAGTGTCAGTAGTGACAGCATAGCAGAGTTGTTGGTATGGTACATAGGGACACAGCCTGACTGAATTCATGGTTTGTGACCATCCTTCACCCCTGATAAATTGGGTACAGCCCAGTGTGAGCTGTTCCTGTGCTGTTCTGTCATGGAAGGTTCTTAGTTTTAATTTGTCCTTGAGAATGTGCTTCCTAAAAATCCATTGCTGTTACTGCAAGCCTCTGGAGAGTGCAAAGGGAAGGTTTTGATGAGCTCACAGCAGCTCACTGTAGCTCACAGATCCTTTCTGTGCTTACACATGCATTCTCTCTCTCTTGTGAGCACGTTATATGATATAAAATTCAGTTTTGGAGGGGAAGGCCAAATACGTCTATCCTGGATGCTACTAAAAATAGAAGGATTTATAATTCTCTGATGCCATGTTAAATAAAATACATTTTAAAAATAAAGCATGATAAGTAGAAACACTAATCAAATAAATTTTAAAATATCTATAGTGAAACAAGAAGTAAAGGATTGGATTCCTGCCAGGGAACTGGAGGCATTTTAACTGAGGCACTTCAGGAGGGCTTCTGAATTCACTGCAGTGAATCAGTGAACAGACTGCACTCCAATATTGGTGCCTCTCAGGTGGGATGCACAATTTTCCAGTTGAGAAAGAGAAGTATTTGTCCCCTTTGATTTGTAAAATTCAATATTCTTGGTTTCCCCTGTCCCCAGCAAGCTTTGGGCTGTTTTGTCCAGAGCCATCAGTAACTCTGTGTGGAGCAGCTGTTCCGTGGTTTCAAGGGAATAAAAGTCAGTGTTGCTAAAACAGAAGCAACAAAAATATTGGTTTGGCTGCTGGTGAGGTTGAACAAATGACTGGCACTGGTGATAGAAAAATTGACTTTTAATGATAGAAGTCAATTATGTTGAGGGATGGATGAGCTGCAAAAGGGAAAACAATGCCACATATCTCTAGTAAATAAATAGGCCATATGGGAAGTATATTTTCCATTTTCAGTCAAAATCAGTAACAAAATATAGAGGGGGAGCAGATCACTGAGGAGAGAATGTGACTGCAAGCAAGAAATACTGATGTGAGGGTTTCCTGATACTTGATGAACACAGTGCAGAGAAGTCCCTCTGGTAATAAAATCCATGTGTTTGTTACATGGAAATTCCTTCTTGGCTCGTTGTGTGGGGGCAGCCCTGGTGACTTTGGGCTTGCCAGCTTTCCTTGTTGGTTTTGTAAACATTTTTATTCTTTCCCCTGGAGTGGTGCAGAGCTGCTTGCTGCATTCCTGTGCCAATGTTCCCAACTTCCCACCTGAGCCTGCCCAGCACTGGGACCTTTTGGCTGTTCTTCTGTGTGAGGTGTTGACAGCAAACCCCAGCAAAACTCCCAAATACTTCCTCCCTCAGCAAAACTCCCAAATCCTTCCTCCCTTCTTCCCCTCAGGACCATTTGAGCCTCGGGGCAGTTGCTCTGTTTTCCCTGAGGATTGTAAATGGACTTGCTTCACTTTTAGTTGCAGCTTTGATCTGGAAGTTAAGGTACCCTAAAAAAGCCAAAGTGAAGGTCCCCTAAAAAATCCAGAGTTAATGCATCCTAAAAAAGCCAAGCACGTGCACTGGTTTCTCAATAGTTGAAGTCTTGTTGAAACCTCAGGGCTTTGAGGGAGGGGAGTGCCTCACTTCATCTGCTGGCTCTTGAGAGAGGTTTTAGTACATGGGAGCCCTTGAGCTTGGGCTCAAATACTGAAGTAAATATTTGAGAGCTTTAGCAAACCCAGAGGGCAAGGCAGCTGAGTAAAAGAAAACTTTGTGTTAAAATGCACAGGTTGAGGTTTGCTGACACCCCATTGCTCCGGGTGTGTGCTTCAAGCAAAGACTGATTTGTTTTCTACAGCAGAACTTATTTTCATTCTGAGTATCTTGCTGTAAATGAACCTTCTGTCTCAACCAGGAGATATTTTTGACCAGCTGTTAAAATTTCAGAAGTACACCTAGAAAAGAGGCAAAGACAGTTTCATGAAATATCTGCCTTTTATTATTAGAAGTCCATAATATGGGTCAAAAGAGGGGTGGAAAAACCAAATCAGTCCTTTTATTTCTTCAGTGTATGATTTCACAGGTACTTTTAATTTTATTTAAAAGAAAAAAAGGAAAGTAGGATATACAGGGAGCACAATCCAATAGGAGATACTAAATGTGTACCTGTTTGTGTGTTTGTCCTCCTGCAAATGGTGAGTTAAAAGACAATTTGTAGCATTTGAAATGTCTTCAAGTAGCCTTTACACCCAGCAAAACTTTGGTCACAAGTGGGTAAGGTACCTACCTTGGGAGGGAAAGAAAAAATTATCCCCTTTTTGCTTTTTTTCCTACTGTTTTTGATATATATTGCATATTGCTGCTACCTTAAGGGTAGCAGCTACATAAAGATATCTCTCAATATTTGTTCAGTATTTGACAGTTAAGCTGTTCCAATGCACCTTAGGGATTTTTATTCTAATTTTGTGCTGTCAGACTTCTATTTCTCTGACTTTGTATCCTCTGTGGTAATATTACTAAAAGCTTTCAGTTTTGGTGGGTATTTTTGTTAAAAGAAAAGTAATTGTAGTAATCAGAGCTTAGTTTTCTTTGCTTTTTTCTTTCAGATTATCCCAATGGCATTCGGCTCACATCAGCTGTTCCAGGAGCAGATATCAAAGTACTCATAAATTTCAATGCACCAAATCCTCAGGACAGGAAGAAGTTTACAGATGATTTGAGGGAATCAATTGCAGAAGTTCAAGAAATGGAAAAGCACAGAATAGAGTGTAAGTACAAAGGTACATATAATGGAGTATTTTCCAGCTAATCAAAATAATAAAAACTAATACTGCCCTTGGAAAATTTAAATTTTAAATTAAAAATTACCCTTAATAAAAAGTGTAATTGTATAACACATTGGAACTCCTTAAAAGTTCAAAATAATGTGGGTTTTTCTGTGACTTTGCCTCAAGAAGGAGGAAAAGCCAATAATGGCTTAAGCCCCAGCTGAGTTCATTGACTCATATTTACTGCAGTGTAGCTGCAGTGGAATTTATCTTGGACAAGCTGCAAATAACAATGGACAGAGGAAAGCTGGATCTGTGATTTGTAGCATAAATTACAGCAAGAATTTTAGGAAAAATTTGGACGGACAAAAGATGGATCTGTGATTTGTACTATAAATTCCAGTAAGACTTTTAGGGATAATGTGGACAGAGAGAGAGATCTGTGATTTATATCACAAATTACAGCAGGAGTTTTAGGTGCAATTTGCCTCACACTGAAATTCCCAATGATGGCCCTTCCAATAAGCTTCATTGAATTTTTCTTCATTTCCGTGTTGCAATTCCTGAAGTCAATAAGGAAGTCGTGCTCCAAACTGATAGATTTTGCTTGTAGTCCCGAGAGTGTCTGAAGATTAAATTTTATCCCATTTTCCCAAAAGAGGCCCTGCTCCACATCCAGCTGTGGGCAGAGGGGTGAAGCTGCCTTTGGGCACAGGGTGATTTATTAAAAATATGGATATTGATCTAGTACCAATATCCAACTGTGACAGACAAAACTCTCTAACAGTTTAAAGTTAGAAAGTGAATGTTTATTGTGGGATAGCTCCCAAATACACACTGCAATTTACAGGTGATTACAGAGTCCTTTTATCTATACAACCATTGAATACCCAAAATACAAATGCATATTCGTAACTTTGGTACATCCCATTCCCACTTCCCATGGTAATTAGTTCAAAAGCTATTAAGCATTCATAGTCTGTTCCTTGAAATGGGTCGGTGGTTCCTTTCATGGGGAGGGGTCCCAAAATGAGGAAGTAAATGAAGTCTTCCTCGTTCTGACCTTTCTACCATTTCAATGCAAATATGACAAATGAACCCTTGGTAGAGCTCCCATTCCCTGTCTTCAATTGGTTTCAGAACAGAGGAGGCCACAATTGGCTTATGTTCCTGAAAGCTATTTATCAGTTTCTATATTCTTCATTACAAACCCAGCTAACCAAACATTGTGCTGACAAGTAATCAAATATTAGTTAACTACTAACTCTTAACTTCATCAAGGCCTACCCCTTTATTTTAATTGACTCCAGTAAAGCTTATCTAACTAAAATCTTAGCTCCTCTAAAGTCTCTAAATTCTTTAGAGTTTAAGTCTCAAGGGCTGTTCTGGGTTGTTTCATGAAATAAACGGGGCAGGAGACCTTTCTCCTTTTAAATGCCTTTATTAAAAATCAGCTCAGGTGGGGAGAACTAACAGGTCTTGCTCACACTGCTACTGCTCCCAGGAGTGGCACAGAGGTGGAGAAAGAGTGCAGCTGTGTCTGCAGATTGAGCTGGGCATTGCATCCTTACAACAGCATCAGAAGACCTCCTGTTTTCTGGTTTAACATTTGAGCTCCTCTGTCTAACCAACATCCTTAGGTTAGGGTGAGGAGTAAAAAGGTTCTTAGCAGATACTGAATTCTGTTCCTCACGTGTAGACATTGCTTTGATTCATCCATTTTGTGTTGGCTCATTGTTTTTAGGGGTTTTTGGCTAGGTTTGGTGAGGGGTCCCTCCTGTTGCATGCTGGCTCTCAGGTCATTTGCATGCCGACTCTGAGGTCTCCTCCTCTCCACCCTCGGAGGTTAACAAGAGAGTGGGCAGGTCCACCACCAGCAGCAGGCAAGGATAGGCCAGTACTGCCAGGTACAAGAGGGATGGAGAGACCTCAAGTCTCTTTGAGCAAAAGGTGCTGCTATTATTGTGGAGAGACCAGACACGTTAGGAGGGTTTGTAAAAAGCTCAGTATCGATGAGGCAACAGCCAGGGAACAGGAAGCCTTAGAGAAGGTTCTTAGAGGTGACAATTAGGAGTGTCAAGGGCTTTACGCTTTAGGGGACCTGATGCAACATCTAGAGGAGCCCTTGGTAAACTGTGAGGTGGGACCCCTAAATGAAGAATTTGAACTTTTGGTGGGTACAGGAGCAGATAAGTCCTGTCTCAACAAAGTACCAGAAGGTGTGGTAAAAGGTATGCCCAAGAGCATCTGGGGTTAGACAAAACAGCTAGGTGGGAGGATATCCAATAGCACTGGGATGGCCAGTAACACTAAACTTGTAATAAGTGATGTGAAAATAAAAGGTACCTTTTGTTGTCTTCTTGTGTGTGTGAGAGTGAGTCACACACAAAGTCAGCCTCAGCTTCCCGGGTGCGTGATAAGTGGGGGAGCAGTGGAAAGAGGAGTGTGTGACCCACAAACGGGCAGGTGGGGGCTTTGGCCGGAGGGTGCCATCCTTCAGGAAGCAGCAGGGTGTCACTCTACAAAAGGGGAATTCTTAACCATCAAGGTAGTTAACAAAAATGACAGGTGATTACAACAACAAACAGCTAGAACTCCACCCTGGCAGCAACTGGCCCTACCTGTGAACTCTGCAACCTTTTAAAAAAATGTGCAGCTTATCTACTCATAGCATTTCACGCCCACAACCGGCAATGTAAAACCCCCGTGTGTGTTGTGTGTTGCAGCGGAGCTGGAGAAGCAGAAGGGCGTGGTGCGTCCCAGCATGTCGCAGTGCTCCAGCCTGAAGAAGGAGTCGGGGAACGGGAGCCTGCCGCGGCCGTGCCTGGATGACAGCTACGCGGGCGGCGAGGGGCTGAAGCGGAGCGCGCTCAGCTCCTCCCTGCGGGACCTGTCCGAAGCAGGTAAGCGCTGCCCCTGCCCCTCCCGCCTCTCTGCATGCACAGCTGCCTCCGCAGAGCAGAGCCCAGCTCGCTCTGGGCCTCCACACGTAGCACTGGTGGGATCTCACACTTCCAGATAGCTCCTTACTCCCCCCCGGCTCGTGGGTAATTTCTGTTTGTTTTTTTGGTTTTTTTTTTTTTTGTTCTGTTAAGCGGCCACTGTTTGAAAGCATTTAAGCCGTTGTAGGTTGCTATAGGAACTTTTAAAGGACAGTGAAGACAGAGGAAAAATTGTAAGTTTTTAATAAAACAGAAGTGACTGACTCGTGCTAGGAGTAATTCACTTAGTTTTCCTTTCTTTTTTTTTAATCTCCTTTGCTTTTTGCCCCTCATAGAGTAGGCCTAGAAAGGGAAGGAAAGCTCCTGGTCTCTGTGTAACGAGCGCTTTCTGTGTATTCTGTGCTCAAGTGTACCTGTGTCACCACCTGGATGAATGAAATTGAGTGAAGCCCTACTAAATTTTCTCTAGAGCTGTGTAGCACCAGTGTGCCCCGATGCTCCTTTCTTGTTCTGTAACTCAGACACAGTTCCTAATTCTTGCAAAAAGAGGTTGTTGTGAAGTACTCTTGGCAACAGAACCAAGGAAGTCCTAGTGGACAAGGATGCTGATAACTCACAAAGCCACTGGTGTGTTTGAAGTTTTATTAACTGATTAAAGACTGGAAAGCAGTGGTGATGTGATTTTTTTTTAGCCAGAGCAAGCCAGGGGAAGTTGGACATGTTTTTATTTGATGGTTTGCCTCACACCTGGCATAGCCATGTAATCTTTCAGTGTTAAAGAGTCCTGTCACTGACAAGAACTCTGATCTGAACACTATGTCCACTATTCAGAAAGTGAATCTCTATCTCTACTTCCAGAGGTAGCAGCAACTCTGTTTTTTTTAATTATTTGTTTTTTAGTTCATAGGCTGTGTTGCATACTCTGCTTTGTTCTTTCAGTTGCAGTGATGATGTACAGTGTAGTCATAATTTCAGTATTCTGTATGTCTTTGGTAGTAGACTCTACTTACCTATTTCCTTTTTTTTTTAAACTAAAGAAGAGATTTTAGGTATGCTGCAATAAATAAAATTGTTGTAAACTGAAATGATAGCCTGTGTTTTGTGGGTATATGTATGTGCATACAAATATGTAGAGAGTGAGCTCTTTCAATTCTTTTCTTCTCTGTTTAGGCTTTCATACTCACATCTCCATGTGCTTCATTAGAAAGACTTGGGCCCTTGATCCAAAATCAGGCTGAAGTTGAATATTGGTGCTTGCTTGGCTCCAGTGGATTTTAGATCAAGCCCTAGTCTTCACCACTCTTATCTCTCAGATTTGAGGATTCTTCATCATCCTTTTATGTTGTTTTGGTTTTATTTCATTAGAATGAGAACTACCATATTGTTAATATGTGAGTTCAGTGGGTATCTGTACCCCTAAATGTGATTTCTGATTAATTTTTTCATTCCATCAGAATTACTCATCCCTCTCTTTCAAACACTGCCATGTATTTGAATTCATATTATGGGTTTAATTCAACAAACCAGCATCTGTAATCACAAACACATTTCACAGGGCATGCCTACCACTGGCATGCTTTTTACTGAAAATAACCTTTTTCCATGACAAAATGTAGAAATCACTCACAGACTGCAGGGTTTATCAATGAGTTTGTTAAACCCAACTAAACTTAATTTTAACTTGAAATAGCTGAAAATTATGGAGAGCTTCTGTTTGGTCTTGTGCAGTGCAACTGACTTGAGAAACAACCAGCCTGTTATTTGCTTTGTTATTTGGTGGAGTGACTTCAGGGAGATGATCCGTAACTCCCCTGCCTTCTCTCAGGGAATAGCTTGCATGTGAGGCTAATTTTATTTTTAATGTGGAAGAGGTGATCCATAGAAAAGCAAAGAAATCTCTTTCAGTTAGGAAGATACTGCACCCAGTGATTATCCCATATTAAATTGCTTCTCTAAAACAGGCCTGAGTTAGGTTGCCTCAAATCCTTTTGTGGATGAAGCACAGGATGAACAATGAGGAGGAGCAGGAGTGTGTGGGCCTGTAGGAAAGTGGATTTTTAGAGAGACCCTTTCTACATTGAATCAGAAATAAATCTAACAAACATGAGAAAATGGCCTGGTTGCATATTTATGCAGGAAGGCAGGTAAAATGTCCAGTGAACACTGCAAACTCAAAATTTTAACTGTTTATTCAGTGAAGGGAAATGTGACTGGACAGCATTTGGCTGCACAGGTACTTGACAGAACTATTTAGGAAAGCAATCTATTGCTGTCCCCCAGACATGCCAGTAAATGGAGGCTCTGGAAAGTGATTAAATTTCTCTGAGTGTCAGTTCAGAAGCTTCTGAGATCTAACAAATGCTGATACCCTGACTGATTCTGCTCCTAAGCTGGGAATGCACAGAAAGCAGGATTTGTCCATCAGGAATCCTTTCCTGAGAATGGTTCCATGCCTTGCCAGTTCTTTCCATGGAATATAAAATACAATGTGGCATCCAAGTGTTTCAAGATGCAAACATGTTAAAAATATTTAGGGCTTTATTTTTCTCTAAAGAGAAATGTATCATTTTTATTGAACATTCTTGAGCTATAGTCAAGGAAGAACTGAATTTATTTGTTCCAGACTTTGAAATTCTTAATTTATATAAAAATATTAGAAGCCAGACCAAAAAAATTAATTCATCTAAAGCTGAGTTTTATGAGTTTACAGAAAGATGGGAAAAGTGTGATGTTCCCCCATGGCCCCTGTTCCACAGGAAGAATGATTTAGTCACTAAAGCAGAGCAGGAAGGGTTGGACTGGTTGTGTTTCCCATTCTGTTTCTCCCAGAAACAGTCCCCTTGGACTGATTTTAGGTTCTTTAATTTGAATTCCAGCCACTTTGAGTTGCTGGGGGACCCAGTGCTTTTACGTTGAGTTTACAGTGCAATTCAAACTTTATTCCCACATCCCTAACCTGTAAGGTGGGAATAATATTTACACCCTGAACTGGTTTAAAAAGTGCAATTTTGTTGTTTGCCCCAGTGCTCCACAGCTGGCACAGCCAGGTAGTGCTGCCCAGGTGAGGAGGGCACAGTGGTTCCTATTTCTGGGAGCTGGGCTTGTCTGAAACAGCCACAGACCAAAAAAGATTACTGCAAAACCAAACCAAACAAAAAGTATTTCCAGGATTAAATAATTCTGTTTCAGTGTGAGATCTTAAGATTCTACCTGTTCCACACAGAAACAAGATGAAAATGTGACAAAGAGTACTTTCCCCCTCAAAAGTGGTCTCTCTAATGATTGGAGTGAGCAGTTTAATTTAAACTTTTTTCCAGGCTTTTTCCCCCAAGTCACTCAAAGCCAAATCCTAATATCAAATCATTGATAGTGTTTAGCTATCTATTATCTCACTGGCCCAGAAGAGTTTCAAGAGCTATAGAGCTGCAGTGAGAAATATCTCCATGTACTGAGCTGATCTGCAGCCTGAGCTGTGAGATCACCACACATCCTGTGATGTGTCCAGCACACATCCATCCTGCAAGCTGCAATGGCTTTTATTAATAAAGCTCAATGTTCTTTTGGCATGGTTAAGTTTGTAAAAATCTTGTAATCACTTCATATTTCTACTATAAATTTGAAATATTCTTGGCCCCATATAATGCATGTTCATGTGTGGGACATATGTTCATATGTGGACTTGTGTAAGTTAAAGATACTTCTTACAAGGACTATTGATATCTAATAGATAAGGTTAAATTAATTGAAATTTAATTTTATAAATTAAAGTCCACTCTAACAGCTTTAAAAAATTAAAGTAAACATAATATATTAAGCAAAACTAATCTTCAGATTTGATGAATACCACCTTGCTTTGTACCACAGCTACTAATTTTCCTGCCAGTACATGCTTAGATGCAATTCTAGTTGAGAATTTCCCTGAGATGCATGTGAAGGCCGGAGCTCCAGGGAGGCATTTCTGGGATGGGATGCTATCCCAGAGACCAGGGAACAGTCTGGAATAAACACACATTGGCAGGGGGAATGCTCCAGGGGATTTACTGAGTAAACCCATCACACTGCATGTCAGCACAGAATTGGGTTCAGTTTGTTTTTAGGAAAACGAACCAAGCCTCTGTACAGCAATAGTTCCTATCTGAGGGAAATTACAGGCATTTTAAGGAGGATTTTTCTGTTTGTTCTTGGCTTTGCAAGTACTACTTTGCCCTGGAGTTACTCTGAGCAAAATTCCATCTGTCGCTCTCTGTCCGTATTTACTGTGTCCATGGTTATCTGATCAGACTGTGACTCCTGCCATATGCAAAAGGCATTGGAATTTTTGTTGTGTTCTCCTTCATTTTTGGCCACGTTTAATGCCCCGTGTCAGCTCTCAGTCTTATTTGCAACCCTGACCGCTAAGTTCCGAGGTGGCTGCCGCAGTGTGTTTGCATCAGCAAGAGTGGTTGGAGTGTTAATCACTACTAATCCTGTTATCAGAGCAGAAAAATATCATACCTGACTAGGAGTCAAAATAAGGGATGAACAAACCCAGTTTTTCTTGGGGGGCTCATAAAATAATCCAGCTCTGCTTTGGCTGAGGCTAAAACTGCAGCAGGAGATGAAGCAGTGAGCTTTTGACAAAGAGCCCATCCAGGGGAATTGTTCCGAATCCCAATGAATTTCACAATCAAACACACCACCTTCACCACAAACACCTTCCCCTCAATTTAATGTCACTGCAGAGGGGGTTCTACTGGGTAGCAACTCTTTTTAAGGAGTGAAAACATTCCAGTAGCCTGGAACTGTAGCAGTTAAGAGAAACTTGTTTCAGGGCAGTGTCCTGTGACCAGCCAGGTCAACGTTATGCTTATAAATCCAGCAGGTGATAGTCTTTGATCATCCTGGTCCTTTGGGTAGTCTGAATTGCTCTATGAGCAGTTCCACTGCTCCCTAGTTCTGATGCCAGGTGCTTTTGGGGTGTCTGTGATTAGGGTACGTCATTAATTGGTTCAGTGATGCTGCAATCCTCACATTCTCCCCCAAAACTACCTCTCAGAGTAGAAGATTCTGAAGGCAGCAATGTGCCAATGCAGGGTGGAGATTGATATTTGGCCTTGCAGGAAAACAAGGAGAGAGTGCTGAGAAAGCTTTGGTTTCTAAAGCCCTGCAGATTTTAGGGAAGCTCTGAGCACCAGGAGGGTTCCTCAAAGCTCAGCTTTGTTTCTACACCCTGCCAGGAAAGCATTCTGAAACTTTGCAAAGCAAAGCTCCACAAGCTGTTTTCTAAAAATCTCTATTTCCACTGCAGCCAGATGCTATTTTCTCTGCTGTGAAGTGAGAAAGAAAATCTGGGATCCTGTGTCGTATACAGCCACTAAGGTTTTCTGGCTCTTTAGGCAAACAGTCTGGAGTTTCACCTGTGGGTTTAGGCAAAAGGTTTTGCAATTTGAGACGGTTGGAGTACAAATCCAACATGCTTAAAGATAAAGCACTGCACAGCTAAACAAACAAAATCTAGCCATAATGTCAAGACAGATTCCAGATTTACTGATCAAAAATTAAGTTTAGTTTTTTTTTTTTAAACCTCATGAAAGAAGATTGTATGAAATCCACTGAGGTTCAAAGCTGAAATTGAAATTATAAATTCGATGAAGTGATAAAACCGATGAAGTGATAAAACTGATTAAGTGATAAAACCGATGCCCCTCACAGTGCCCCACACTGAAGTTCAGAATATTTCAACGTTAAATTTTGCATTTAAGTTAATTCCACTCCACAACTGTATCTCAATGCTTAAAGTAAAACAAACCTTCCTGGCCGATCAGATTCCAGGAAACCAAACCCTTTAAATCCTTGCTGCTCCGCATCACGAGCGCAGCACTAAACCCAGCTGCCCAAACACCTAAGAATCGTGCAAATTGCCAACAACATCACACCCCGCTCGTGTGATTCCCAGCACCAGCCCCACCTCTCCAAATTCCCAGTGCCCCCAAGCCGCAGGCAGTGCAGGGAGCTGCTGTCCCTGCTGGCCCTGACGCTGTGGGGCCGCACTCCTGGCGCCGGTCGTGTCGCAGTCTCTAATCTCTGCTGTTGCATGTCCTGGGCAGGCAAGCGTGGGCGACGCAGCAGTGCAGGATCGCTAGACAGCAATATGGAAGTAAGTAGGAAGTTCCTGATGTCTAGCTGGATGTGATGATGTGCATTTCAAACCTTTCTTTTATATACATACATATTTTTTTGCTCTTTTTTCTTCTAACATATATATATATTTATATATATAACCTGCCTGCCACGAATAAAATGCATGCCTAGGCTATTCACTCTGTATTCTTCCAGCTTACAAAGCACTGACAGCTTGTTTTAGAGCAATGCCATTTTTGGTTTGAGCTAACCTTGTTCCCTTTGTTCCTGCAAGCATGGTTAAATGGATATGATGTGTCCTTTTGCCACCATTTCAGTCTGGTCCCAGCTTAAAAGCCCACTTGCTCTTTGTTACCAAGTACACTGTTCTTGCTGTTTGATATTTAGCTACAACTATTGACTGTCATGCTCAACCATCCCCATTGCTTATTTTCAAGTTCAATTGCTATATGTATGCAGTCATGACACCATGGAATTGCACAGATAGGGCATGGGAGGATAAAAAAATTATTCAGATAGGTGAATTCAATGTGGATTTCATGAGATTTCATTCATCTTCAAACCATTTATATATACTGTTCATGTCTCTGAATTCAGCTTGCAGATTTTTTTCTTTTCTTTTTTTGGTTTTTTTTTTTTTTTTTTTTTTTTGTGTTTGCTTTTAGGTAGATTACAGTTTAAATCTAGCACACTTTGCCTAAGTACTGTTGTGTCCCATAACTCTTTAAAAATACAAACCCCGAATTTCAGCAACTAAATTCCAGGCTAAATAATAGAGAATGTTGGACGACAGGTCAGGATAATACAAGCACATAGAAATCTTAGTGGCAAAAATGTTCCATTTAACACAAAATGCAGAGGTAGGCCTGAGAAGCAGCACTGTCACATATAGTAGTGGAAAACTGCTATAAAGAAAGATTTAAATACCATTTTAAAACCTGAGCTGTAACTGTAATATTTGCTGCTGTATGTTTAACTATTTAGGTTGCATTTAATGTAGCACTTCTCTCTTTTTTTTGTGGTAAAAAAGCAAGTATGGTATTTTTTGCAGTATTTAAAATGTGTTTTTGCTTTAAAAACACGCTTGTAGGTCTTATATCATGTTACTCTCCCTGACATTTTTTTTTATTTGAAGTCATATCTCTTGATGTCAAAATACTGAGAGAAAACCGCTCAATGCTTAACACCCCTTAAGAAGGGCACGAGGGCCCCATTGGCCAGTTAGGGAAGGTGGAGATAAAATTTCCCCTAGAACTCTCTAACATAATCCACCCATGCGAACCCTAAAGGAGGAGTTTCTGGGGTCAGTGTGACCTTTTCCTTTTTTTTTTTTTTTTTTTTTTTTTTTATTTTTTAATTTAATTTCCTTTTCGAACATTTCAAGGTTTTTTTTTTAATTTTTATTTTCTATTAATTTCTTTTTAGGGGTCCATCATTAGCAGTCCTCACATGCGCCGAAGAGCTACATCAACCCGAGAGTGTCCATCTCGCCCTCACCAGACTATGCCCAACTCCTCCTCACTCCTAGGGTCCCTGTTCGGTAGCAAGCGGGGCAAGCCGCCCTCGCAGAGCCACGCGGAGGCGGCGGCGGCGCCGCACCCGCACCACGCGCAGTTCTGCCACCAGAACCCGCCGCCCTACCACCACCACCACCACTACCACCCGCCCCCGCACCCGCACCCGCACCCGCACCAGTTCCACCAGCACGGGCACGGCCACGGGCACGGCCCCTTCCTGCCGCACGCCCCGCACCACGCCCCGCACCACGCCCCGCACCACCACGGGCCGCCCCCGCCGCCCGCCGCCGCCGGCAGCAAGCCCAAGCACAGCGGCATCAGCACCATAGTCTAGGCCAGAGACCCTCCTCGAGACTCTAGCTCTAAACCCACCTGCAAAGGCACCCACGGGAAGCCACAAAATCACACCGGCAGTTTTTACCTAGGCCGTTTAATGAGCTTAAAGGCTTGCTGTTACTAAATAAAATAATTCCGGTTAGCCCAGGCCATACTGGTTTTACTTATCTACTGGATAGATGTTCACCACCACCCGGTTAGTTCTTATTTCCAAACTTGCCTTGAAAACGTGCTGCTTGCTGAATCTGAGGAAAGCTACCTTTTACACCAAACCCCTGGACAATTTTACACACGTAATGAAAAGCTAGCCTATGGAAAAAAAACAGGGAAAAAAAGTCAGACAGAACCAAGTGTTGCATTCTTGCTCTTTTATTCTCAATGGGCAAAAAAAATAAGTAGACCTGATATGGTTGATGAAAGTACGTAAGTAAACTTTATATAATATAAATATATACATATAATTATATATATATATACTGTATAGTTAACATTTGTGCTTGGAAAGAAATTTTTTCAGTCCACAAAACTAGCAATATAGACTTTACAAGGAATTCCACTTACTTGATAGGACAGTATAATAGATGAATAGCCTATGAAAGAGTAGACCAAAAACATTAAACGTTAGAAACCAATTTCAAACATTTCAATATTTTCATCAAAAGTCCCCTGGACTTGTTAAGATTTCTAAGCAATCATTACTAAATGTGCCAAGTAACATAGCATTTAAATGTTGTAGTCCAATACTGCTTTGTATAAATCCTTATTTTATTAACACGATGATATCATACGTAATCAGTATTAGAGCTGCTCTGCTATTTCAGGTAAGCAAACTCGTTAAGATGCAGTAATTATTCCGTAGCAATGGAGGGTGCCCACGTACCAGGGGGCACCACCAAGCATTGGTCACACGAGTTCTTAGACACTTTAAAGGCTGTGATAACTGTGAATTTACATGATCCACATTTCTTTTGTAAGCATATGGATTGAACGAGCACACGGGAAGAGTTCTGCCAGGTGCATGTAAGCACTGCAAAAACATTCATCTCAAACATGAAAATGGCAAACCTCCATCCTTCTCAGCTGCTTTGGTTCCTCTTCACCATAATTGCTCATTTTTACCCCCAGCGAAGCTGAATTCTAGTCCAGAGTGTTTCCAGTGGAAGTGCTCTAAAACTTGAAGGTTTGTTTTAGAATTTAGTATAGGGTTTTTATATATATATATATATATATATTAAAAAAAATTTAAAATCTGTAATTCCATGTAGCCATGTGCTAGCAACGAAGTGGCTTTACCATTTTTACTCATCACATTTGTTAGTTTGAAGCACCCAGCACTCAGCAGGCTGAGTTTATGCTCAAACCCTCACTTCCATAGTCCAGTTAGTTGCAAGACATCACATAAAAATAGGCTGTGCTGTTGTTGCTTATGTGTTGTAACCAAACAATTTGCAAATTTCTCTACAATTTGTATCCCGAAATCCTGTACAAAGTTATCCATGGCGCCTACTTTGTAGTTTCAGCACTTTGAGCCACTGCAAGGACTTAACACCTAAACAGTAGAGACAAAGGAATCACAACTGCAAAACTGTACCAGCCTAAAAGCAAACCTTGAAGAGGATGAGCAAATGTTCCAGTCAGAGATGGGTAAAAGTAATGACAGCTCCAACCTGTCGGGTTTGTGTGTAACAGAAAACAAACAGGAATAAAAGTGTCCCAAACCGGGAGGACGTGGGAGCAGCAGAGTGACTTGTCCTGTTGGCTTGCTCATGGCATCTCTAGCGTGGGGAGGATGGGAGAGGTTCAGTCATTTTTTCCCCTTTCATACCATGGATACCACAATACCAGCAAAACTGCAAACTGAGCACTTTGTTCACCTCCACAGAGAGCAAATACAGCAATCTAGAGTTTAGCCTTTTGTTTCCAGCAGTCCACGTTTGCTTCACACATGTGCAATATGTTTTCCCCTTCTGCTCCTTCTCCTCAGAATGATCTCCATGAAAAGAAAACAAATGATTTTTATTTTTCTGTGTCACTCATTCTATTCTAAATTCTGCGGCTTACCTTAAGAGAGCTCACCTGGGTCCCCTGAGGCTCTGTTCCTTGCAGTTTAAAAAATATATACTGTTCTTATAAGGGAAAGTAGAACTGTCTGCATGTCATCTAATGTTATTAGTGTGAGGCTACACTCTACATATTGTATAATTGCAAAATATATCAGTGTTCCTGTTGATATTAGTTGAAGTAAAGTGATAACATATTTCAATATGTAGACTTTTCTTCATACATCTGTACCAATAGTAGAGTCTAACTGTAATTTATAGGTTGTTCCAGAAAAGATGAAGAACCATTTAAGTGCAAACATCTCTGAGAAACTGCATCTTTTAACTAAAACAGAGGTAAGAAAGCTCCTCTTCACTGGGTGACAGAGTCTGTATACTTGTTTCAGATGCAGAGGCATAATGGAAGTAAAATTCTGTATATGGAATAAAGGCAGAATATGCAGTAGTAGTGGGGAGGAAAATCTGACTCACTGTGTTAACACTGAAGATGTTAAATCTCCCAGATCTGCATTTGCTTTATGTTTAAAAAGCCCTTTCATTCATTTAAATTAGAGTTACATATAAATATTCTGTGCTTGAACAGTGAGCCACAGTTTATTGCCTGCCCGCTGATTTTCCATGTGCAATCAATGTATTTGTGAACCAGAGTGTTGAGGAGATGTCACAAACGTGCATGCACAGAAACATTTCCACGTGGTCCCATGGGCGTGCAGGGAGTGAAATCACAGATCACAGAAACCAAAACTGGTCACCTGAGGGCACAGCATTTGGAAACTCTGTTCTTTCAAGCCAAGGAGGAGAAACAGTGGACTTGACTCTTTTTTTCCCCCTAGTTTTGTTCTGTTTTGTTTCTTAGACTGTGTGTTTCTATGTACTCCAGCCAAACAAATGTGTCTTGGTGTCAGCACAAGTCTCCAGACCTTTGCTGCTTGTTTAGGGTCACAGTAAAACCTCTCTGACTCCATCCTTGATCAACAGTTGCTTAGAGCAGTGTGGGTCATGCTTAGAATAGGAGAATTCCAGCACTTAACACTGGGTGGGGTTAAGAAAATGAATTAAAATTAATTCTTCAGCCTGCAGACAGCAGTAGAATGGAGAGGGTTTTTTCTTAGATGCCATTGCCAATTACTAACTGGTACAGAAATGCACAGAGTGGCCGTGGTTCTCTCTTCCCATAAACGATGTGGCAAAGCAGTAATTGCTGATTTGAACAAATGAAAGGGAAATGTAAAGAATGAAGGTGTGGCAACAACAAAAAAATCTTTTCTGGGACAACAATGAAATATATATTTGGGGTTTTTATTTTTTTAAGTTAAGAATGAAATGTAAAACGATGTAAAAAACAAAAAATCAAAGTTCATCCTAATATAATGTGCGTCTTGTATTGCTAAAAAAAAAAAGAGTCTAACATACAGTGTAGAATGATTTTCCCATCATGTACTGCATGCAGCAGAAGCCTCTTGTTTCTTGATAAAATGAGCTGAAAGACAGTCAGCAGATATTTAAACACTGAATCTCTAGATGTTGACTTGCTGTTCCATATGAAGCTGTGTGTTTTCTGCAGTTAAGCATGCATTTTGCTGTTCCCTTGTAAAATACCATCGCACTTCTTGCCTGCAAAATGGATTCTCGTGTATATATTTCAAAGAAAAGTGGAACCAATAACAAGATTCAATTTGGAAAAGAGAAAAGAGAAAAGGGGGTGGTGAAAATGGGACCAGTAGGGGGAATAGAGAATTCTCTAAATTGTACATAGTGTGTAAATTAGCATTACTATAAGTCTGCAGTCACTTTGAGGTTGCCTATCTCCTGCTAGGAACTTAAATCAGCTTTGAGTTGTATTAAACTGTTAGAATTAGGTCTTGAATGCAGACTGTTAAAGACTTCAAAAATCATTATGCTTACAAGAAGCTTCTGTTCTGGGGAGGCTCGAGACCCCTTTTGTAACTCTGGGGAAGAAAGGAGTGCTTTCATTTTAATATGCATTCTGTTTGTAAGTAGTAACAGACCCTATTGATGTAAAACTATAACTGTGATCATGTGGAGAAATCAAATAAATCATTTAAAACTCTTTGTTTCTCATTTCATGCAATCCAAGAGCTTCAGCTCTTCATATTTGAAATGAAGGAAATTCCTTCCAATGGTATCCTGGTCCTGCTGAGGCAGGGGGATTTGTGCTGCTCACTTCAGAGGGGCCAGGAACCGAGGATCAGGTGGAGGAGGTGGTGAGTGGAATCCTCACTCAGCTTGGATTGGTGTGGTGGTGCTGAAATAAACAGTTCCAGAGTCACTAAAGAGCAATGAATCCAACAGCCAGGTGTGCAGACAGACAGGGAGACAGCGACTCCATCCAGCACCCAGATGTGCAGACAGACAGACAGACAGTGACTCCATCCAGCACCCAGATGTGCAGACAGACAGGGGGACAGTGACTCCATCCAGCACCCAGATGTGCAGACAGACAGACAGACAGTGACTCCAGCACCCAGATGTGCAGACAGACAGTGACTCCAGCACCCAGATGTGCAGACAGACAGGGAGACAGTGACTCCAGCACCCAGATGTGCAGACGGACAGGGAGACAGTGACTCCAGCACCCAGATGTGCAGACGGACAGGGAGACAGTGACTCCATCCAGCACCCTGAGGTGCAGACAGGCACTGCAGAGGCTCTGGTGGACAATTCCCAAACCCATCTTGGAGACCTTCTGGCCCAGGGCTGTGTGTGCAGCTGACCCCAGGCAGCCTCAGGAGCTCCTGTCCAGGGCTGGAGCTTTGTCCTTGCCAGGGCCAGGTCCTGCTGCTCTGGGGAGCCCCCAGGAGCTGGCAGTGCCTCTGGAGCCCTCAGCCCAGCACTGAGTAAGTACTGAGTAAGTACTGCCCAGTCACTCCTTGTCCTCTGTTTGTTGTGTGTCTCAGTTTGCAGCCCTGAAGGATCCTTTGCCACGCGTGGCCTTGCCAGCATCGGAACTGCAGTTCCAGTTTGACAGTCACTGTGGGATATCCCATTGTGCCCCGACCTTGGTGCACTTCCAGCCTTTCCAGGGGATTTCCAGTGTGCTCTGGAAAGCCTGGCCAAGCTAATGCTCGGCTGTCAATTAAACTAAACACTGTGTTTGCTTCTGTTTCCTATGAATTTTAGGAGGTTCTTGAATTATTTTGTGGGAATAGTCAACCATGACCTCTTTCTGGAGGGCTGTAATTTCAGGATGTGCATCTTCATCAATGATTTATTTTTTGACAGGTAAGTACCCACTTACCATCATCCTCTGTGCCACCCTCTGAGCTGTGGGACCCCTCTGAAGGTGCCCAGTGCCTCTGCTATAGAAACACCCTCTAGTGCAAGTAGAAGAATTTGCAGAGCTGTTCTTCACCGATGCTTCTATTCCTGATTTAGAAATTGGGATTTGTAGAATTTAAGTAGATTTTGAGAAGAGGTCTGCTCGTGGCAGTGCACACACAGATTGCAGGAATGAGCTGTCATGCAATAAACAACTTCCCAAGCTCTTCTAGACAGCAACTTTTTAACAACAGGTTCTTTCCCAGATATTTTTTGCATTTTTTGGTTGAAATCAAGAAATGCAAGATTAAAAGGACAAAAAAAAAAAAACCAAAATAAAGAACTTTAAATGTTTTATCTGTATTTTTCTTCAGATTTTTGTTGACTTAACAATCAATGAATTCTATTTAACTTTGTTTTTTCCAGTTGGCTTTAATGATTGATTTTCATTCAGAGTTTCATAAAAACAGGTATGGTATTTTAGCATCTATTTATTTTATTTTAATAGTTGTGTAGTGTTTTATTAATCTCCACCCTGTGTTACAGCTGCATTAAATACACCTTTTCCAAAGGAATCTTTCTGGATTTTTACCCTACTTAGTGATTTTTGCTGCTGTATTTTGTTGACATAAAATTCCTGGAAGGGAACGTAGCACAACCAATCTAATAGAAATATCTAAACTCCACAAAAATTTCATTTTAGGTGTATTTTTTTAGTAGGCCTTCTTTCTGTTTCCTATTATTTCAAGAATTAAAGCCAAATCCTGTATTACTCAGCAGAAGTAAATCAACTGCAGGATGAGGCTGGTCATGAAAGTTAGGAAAATCTTAAATTAATATTTCTGCTGGAAGTACTTCCTCAGCTAAGCAAGACTTAAATGAACGTTGTGTGGGTGATGCTGACTTGAAGCCATCACTTTTTCCAAATCTTTAGATTTATCATTTTTGCCATGTGAATAAATGCATCTTTAGGGATAAAATAAAAAAAACCAAAACCTTTATTTAGCATTTTGCAGTAACTGACTTGTGAAATTAGCAGCATGGTCCAGGAGACACAGCAGCTGAAAGCAGCCACAGGAGAGTGCAATCCATCAGCTCTGCTGGGAAATGGCACCACTGGAGCTTTCCTTTATTTTTCATACTTGGACACAGTGCTTTAGACGGGTCTGTGTAATGAGCAAAGCAAAAATAATCTGTCTTTAACAAGATGAGCAGGAAAAATTCATTCCAAGGCACATGAAGTATTAGGAGTGCATGATGGAAATGTCTGTTCTCTGCAGTTTCTCAGCTCTGGCACAGCACAGTGCCTGGTTTCTGATGAGGAGATGGGCCCTGGGTGTGTGTCCAGGGAGGTGGGAAAAGCAGGGACTGTGCAGGAGTTCTGTGACTCAGCAGTGGGATCAGAGTGATCCAGGGCTGGAAATGAATCCATTCACTCGTTGCCAGTCTGATTTTGTAGTGGTTTTAATAGGAGCAGAGCTCAGCTGAGTGTGGGCCCTGCAGGGAGGTGCCACCCCCTGAGCATCCCCCCCTCCACCAGCTCCCCCTCTGCTCCTGGCTGATTATTCCTTCACTTTGCTGGCTGGTATTTCTTTATGTCCATCTCCAACAAGAAAGAACATTTTTATTTAATGATTCGTCCTTTATATTGTCCTTGCCATCTTGCTGGTAGCCTCGAGTCTCTGCTTCTGCCTCAGCCCTTACACCAGGCTCCAAAAAATGACTCTGCTGTAATTAAAAATAACATCCAAAAAACCCCAACCAAACCCCAAAAAAACCAACCAACCAACCAGACCCCTGCACTCACCAGGGTTTGAGATGCTTCTGTTGTCCTTCAACCCCTGAGTTTGGAAGAGCAACAACATTTTCCAGCCCAGTGAGAAATGTACTGAATATTCCAGTTCAGACTTGGAGCATCCCAAGTGTTTATAGCCCTGAATTTTCATGGCATTTCAGCAGGTTTTAAAAATGTCCTTGATGATGTAACTCCTCTGCTATGCCAGTCTGTACATTTTCAAAATAATTTGTTTGTGTATTTTATGCCTAAAGGAGGAGGAAACTTTGGTTTTGCTCTTCCTATTTTTTTTTTCTACTAGTGCAACATGCAGCTTTCTGGGCTGTTGCAATATTCCATGACCCCGCTCACAAATTTCCAGACTGCCAGCATAGCTTCATTAAAAAAAAAATATATATATATATATACATACATATCTATATACCTGTCTATATCTTAGTAGTGAACCACAGGGGACATGTCCTGAGCAATTCCTCTGACTGCAGGAATTTGAAATGACTTTGAAAAAAAGCTGGTGAAAAAGCACTGGCATTTTGGGTCATCTGTTTCTCTTCCCAGATGTGAAAAGGGAGAAGCAGATGCCTCATTGGACTAATAATTAAAAAATTAATTAAGTTAGTAATATGAATATATAAGTAATTAAATTATTTAATGTAAATACTATAAATACTTAAATTATGTAATATAAATAGTACAAATAAGAAATATAATTAACATTATAGTAATAATTATTAGTGAAATGTTCTTGAGCTCATGGAGCTCCTTCCTTCTCTCCAACATTACAATGCAATGAAAGTTCAATTTTGGCAGAGAGGTCCGTGACCCATCTCCCCTCTGTGTTCATTAATAGTGCCAAGATGTGCTTTATCCAGTTACTTCAAGGTCTTTTTATAGCTGCCCCTCATCAGTGTCCCCTGTGTGTGACACGCAGGCAGCGCTCTCCAGGCTGGCCTGCAATCCTTGGGTGCAATCCCACAGCAAAGCTTCTCTCCTGCACTGGGCTCAGATTATCTCCCCTCACTGAGCTAGAAACTTGATTCCAATACATTGTTTGGCCCATTTTCCCTTGCTTGAAAAATTAAATCTTACTTGGCTGTGAAATAAAATATCAATATTTCAAAACATGAGGCAATTTAGTGCTTCCTTTTAATCTAACATGGCAGAGCTGATGGGCAATTTCCCTGCAAGTGCCACCTGACATTGTGAGGAATCCCTTTCACTAACAGAATGTATCTTTATTTTTCAGATGGTTTTTTAGATGGCCACAGTCCAGTCAGCATGGATGGACAAGAGCTTGGACAAATTTACTGATGTATTTACACAGTGACCATGTTAACATCTGGGTTTCAAACACATCACATCACTTGCACAGCACGTAACAGGAGCAAAAGTGGAAATACCAGTTCCTGCCCTCACCTCTCCCAGGATTTCATTTGTGAATCAGCTTTTTAAAAAAATATTCCAAGCCAGGAGGTGATGCAATGAGCACATCATCAATGAGCACACGCCTGTGGGAAAGATAATTATGGATGTCAAGAGCAAAACTTTCATACCATCTGTCAGGAGCAAACAATGATTGCATAAAGAGAGGAGAAATTTTATGTATTTTATTTTATATATTTTCCTGGAAGTGTTGCAAAGCCTGGTGAATGTTTTTGTAAAGTAATTTAGTGACACTTTTTCAGTAAATAAAATATCTATGTCTCAAAGAGCTAAATGTTATCAGGTCATTTTATTATTGAATACCAGTTTTTAAGCAGCTGTTGGAAAAATATGGAAGAATAAAAAGGAAAACTGAAGGGTAATTTTATTGTAGTCCTTTACTGATCTCTACTTCTCTTGCATTAATTCACTCCTTCTCCGGAAGGAATTCTTCCACTTCTGTGTGGAATGGGCTGCAATGGACATCACTGTGGGAGTTGTGGTGGTTCACAAAATGTGAGCTATGAGGAGCTGTAACAGCTGAGGGATTAGCTGGCCCAGGAAGGCGATCTGAGATGATGGAACACGTGGATGAATACCTCAGTGGCGGAGACTGCAGAGAGGAATCATAAATAAAAGCAGGGAAAGGAAGAGGTTGGGCATGTTGCTGAAGCAAAAGACAAAAATACTGATTTTTATTTTTCGTTTTTTCAGTAGATGCTGCAGTTCTGTGCAAGGCAATCTGAAGATATGCCAGGTCAGGGTGGAAGGATTCTGCAGAAAACTGCAGGTCCCAAGAGCTGTGGTTACACACAGCACTGGATGGAACAAGATCTGTGGTGTGGCACCCCTGATGCCAGGGCAGGGACAGAGGATTCTCTGTGCCAGTGATGGCCCACCTGCAGTTTCATGCTGTGGGTGTGATATCACCCCCTGTGACTGGAAACCCCAGGTGTTTATTTATTTAGGATACACTCCCAATGCCATCCTCATGCCTGCTGAGTGAGCACACAGGGTGGGGTGTGCTGGCTGCTGCCTCACTTCTTGTGAACTTCCTGATGAGGCATCTTTTCCCTGTGCTTCCCAACTGCCCAGCCTTGTTTTCACTCTTTGGATCATTTTCTTCAAGCTCTGTTTATCCTTTCTTTCAAGCTGCCACATCACCCCTACATCACCAGAACCTGCCTGACTTGTCTCAGGAGAGGGTGGCCTCAGTTCAGCCCTGTCATCCCTGATATTCAGTCTGGGAGGTGTTGTGGGACCTACACCTCTCCTGACCTCCAGGAAGATAAAAAAACCTCATTTTTTATCATTTTTTACCTCTCCTGCCCAGAGCTGGGATGTGGCACTGGTGTGGCAGTGCCACCCTCAGAGGGACATGGTGTGGCTCTGCCCCATTAACCCTTTTTCCCTTCTATCCACACCATCAACCACCTGTGGATACCCTCTGGAGGCACTGGCACCTCAGCACTGCACCCCAAAAATTGCCAAGTGCTGCACCCAGCTCAGCTTTCCCCACCCATTGTTCCCTGCCTGGTAGGATCACACATCACCTCTTGCATTTCTACCCTTCAAAATGAAAAGAAGCAGGACAATGTCACTTAACCAGAGCTGAGCACATCCTTACCTTTTCCTGATCCCTCACTCTCAGCCCTTCTTTTTTCCTACTTGCAGTACAGTCGAGAGGCAACCAACATGGCAATTTATCTGGGTCACAAGATTAAAGGTTTTTCATTTTACGAGTCATAAGCAAAGCAAGCAAAATAAGTGAGTTCATTAAGCCTGTGTTTACTTGTTCTTTTTGCAAATGCCATTTTGTCACATCCTGCAGCTCCACACAGACCAAAGCAAAGGGAAGGCAGGTGGACATGGAGATGCCTTAAATGAGAGAGCAGCAGCAGCTTTTAGAGGGCTTGTTTTATCTGAAAGAAATAGTTCAAATAAATTAATTCTACCCTTGAGTAAACGAAGCTTAGCACGCAGAAAGCCCTTCTGTGCCGGTGAGGAGTCCCAGGCACCTGCAGGTGAGGCAGCGGCCGCGGGGTGACGGTGTCACAGACCTGACCGTGACCGCTCGTACGGGAGGGGAGCAGCGAGTGCACCTCAGCCGGATTTCACTGAATATCAGTAAATTCACACGACTTTGGCACCTAGGTTTTTAAAAAAGACAAAGCCTGTTGCCAGAGGGATGGCAGGAAAAGCGAAAGAGGAGGGGGGAATGCTCGGTGCAGGGCAGTGCTCACCGCAGGGCACAGTGAGCAGATAGGACTTAGACACTTATTTGGAAATAAGTGTGGAAAAGCCTGTGGAAAAGCCAGCAGGAGTGCGGGGAGAGCTGGAGCTGCCCACACCATCCTGCTCCGGCTCCTGACACACGGAACAGGGGAGTTAGGCTCGGATTTAGGAGATTTTTGGGGCGATTTCCACGCGCTGGGTTTGCAGCTCAGCGTGTCCCGCAACTGGAGGCGGGCATGCAGCGCTCCCTGCCTGTGGTGCTGCTCCCTGCCTGGCCTGCGCCGCAGCTCTCGCCTCAGGAAGGCGACTCCCAGGCACCCTGGATGCACCAGGAGCTGCTTCCTGGGGGCACCGTGCGGCTCAGGCAGGAGCTGCCGGGCCGGCGAGGGGAGGGGAGGGCACCGCGGCCCGAACCGGGGCCGGGGCCGGGCGGGAGAAGCCGTGCGCGGCGTTACTGCCGAGCGCCGCCCCGCGGGGCCCCGGGGCTGCGGGCCCGGGTGAGACCAGCCCTGATGGGGTGTGTCCCTGTCCCCGCGGTCGCTGCGAGCCAAGCGCCGCCCGGTGGGGCTGTGGGGCGGTGGGGCGGTGGGGCGGTGGGGCCGTGTCCCGCCCCGGGGCGGGCCGGGCGCTCGGCGGTGCCGTCACGGAGCGCCGAGCGCGGCCATGAGCGCGGTGCTGCTGCTGCTGCGGGCCCTGCGCGCCGCCCGGCCCCGACCCCGGCCCCAGCCCCAGCCCCGGGCCGGCCCCTCAGCCCGCGGCCTGCGCACGGCCGCGCCCCGCCGCGCCTTCGCCAAGGAGCTGTTCCTCGGCACCCTGCGCAAGGTGGGTCCGCGGGCGTGCGGGTGGCCATGGGGGCGGCCCGGGGCCGGCCGTGCCCGGGCGTCGCTGCCCTTTCACCGACGGGCGGAGGGGTTGGCACAGACCGGGGGCATCGCCCGCCTGGGCACCTCCGCAGCGCCGCCAGGGCCTTTTCCAGCTGCTCCTCCCAGCCCGGGCCTGCGGGCCCTGGTGTGAGCCCACGGCAGGGCCCGGCCCCGGCCTGGCTGTCCCGCAGCCCATGGGTCTCTGCAGAGCTCCGGAGGGACGGGAGGCGTCTCTGTGTGTCCCGGTGCCCTCAGCTGGAGCCGGGTTAACTGAAGGGACCCTTTGCACACAAAACCCGCGATGGAGCTCAGAGTGGCCCCAACAACCATCAGGCCAAGAGCGGGGCTCAGCCGCAGCCCCCTGTGCCTGCCGGCCCTGCAGGTCACCGCACACACGCGTGGCACTGGGCACACTCTGGGCACGCCGCTAAACCTGGATCGCTTCATCCTCTGGTTGTACTTAAGGATCGAGGCTTCATGTAGAGCTTCATGTAAATCTTAGCCTACAGGTTTGATAGGAAAGATTGAAGTTCTTGTGGTGCCTTTAACTGGACAAAGAAGTTAAAGTCTGAGACAGAACGCTGTATAAAGCAGAGCTTGTTACCGTAAGGCTTAGAGTGTGCATTTATCAGAGATTGCAGGGTGAAGTAAAGGAAAAGAAGGAATAACTCAAATACACTGAAATGAGTTGAGCAGGAAAGTCTCCTGCAGCAGAGCTTGTCAGGTAAGGTGTTACAACAGGCAGCACTCAGGCTCCACTGTGTTAAACCCCTCTTCAGATATGTCTGGGGTGTTTTTTCTCTCAAGTTTCAATACAACAGCTTTCTGAAAACCTCTAGCATTTCCCAGGTCCTCAATTTTTGATGCTAATATTATTACTCAGATTATCACGAACAGATTTCTATGAACAGAGATAAATTCTTCTGTTTGAAAGGGGAAAGGCAGTAAAAATCAGAAGTGTAGCCTCCCACTCCTTGTGTTCCTTGCCTGGATTTTTTTACCAATTCAAACCTGTCAGGCTGTGCTGCTCCCAGTTCGTGGCCAGAACACCCTGGGATGATAAGGAGTGGTGGGACTCACTCACCTTTGTCCTCGAGACATTACAGGTGAAATGTGCTGGGTGTTTGCAAGGGACACTGTTCACAGGCTGAGCTTTGTAAACATTAAACTCATTTTTTATCAATCCCTAAATAGCGTTAAAGCGCGTGGGCAATGAAGCATTTTTGGGTCTTTGTAGTTCTTAAAAGATCTCTCAATTTCTCCCTCATATTTCTGTTGTTCAGGTAACACCCTCTGGTCTGGTTTTGGTGGGTAATAAAGTTGGGTCCTGAGGAGCTCTGTTTCTGTTTCAGAACATTTTCCACAATTCTTAATTTGCACGGTATTTTAGAGTCTTTGCAAGGCATATCTCCCATGACTGTTATTTAAGATGCATGGTTCGTGTATTAAAAGTTATTAAATAATTCTCCTATTTCAGGAAGAAGTTTTTCCTTACCCAGAAATTAGCAATGAAGAACTGGCAGAAATCAACCAGTTTGTGGGGCCTGTTGAAAAGTTCTTCAATGAGGAAGGTATATTATTGTGTTTTTATCCATGCAAGTGATTTAGTAATTACAAAATGATTTAGCTATAGCAGTTGAATAAGATTATTACACTTAAAACATTTAATTTAGTTTATGCATTTATTGCTGCTCACATAGTGATGCTGATTCTGTGGCATGTCCATTTATGGCTTTTTTGGGAAGTATTTTGGTGCTGATCAGAAGAATTAAATCTCCAAGACAGGAAAAAAGCCAAGGATGTAAAAGAATTCTGGGATAAAGATAGGATTTGAAATTGGTTTTAGCTCAGCTGAATTGTGTTTCTAACCACTTAATATATTGTGATTTTTTATTCCTAGTTCTGACTCCTAGAACTTTTAAACTGTCCTGCTCTGCTAAAACTGACTGTGGCAGGAGGCAGCAGAGATACTCAAAATTGCTGGCTCATTGAGGAGTTAGGAAAAATCAAAAGCAGTTCTGATTTTTCAGCATTAGAGTAATAATTCTGTTTGGGAAAGGCCTTATTACCCATCTGCAATCCAGAGAGCATTGCAGGGTGTTCCTTCCATTAGTGCTGCCACGGATAAGCCAATTCCAGAGCAATTGCAGAATATTGGTTGGCACAGACAGCAATTTCTGGGGCAGTTAAACAGCATTGTCTCAGACTTCCCATTGACAGAGGTTTTCCAAACACTGCAGGAGTTTGGAGAAGCCAGTGATTGTCACAATTTGTGAGGTCCAGGTGATTTTAACTGTAAAACTGTAGTGTTGCTCACTGACAAGTAAATAAAGAATTTATTCAAATTACATTTTTTAATTCTTTACCTCTGTGAGGGAACGTGATATATGGAGTAAACAGCCTGAAGTTTAGGGAAGGAATAAAAGGGTCAAATTACAGAGTCTGGAGAAAATAGGATTCCTGTTTGTTTTCACTGCCCTGGTACAGAACAGCTCTTTTAATCCCCCAAGAATCTAAAAACTCCTAAGAGCAAGGTTTTCTAACTACCTCATTTATGTTGTTTTTTTTTTCTTTTTCCTTGTATTCAACTACCTAGAGTTGGTTCAGATAGAAAATCCTGGAAATGCTTTGCTTATTACAGTCTTGGAATCTGCTGGCATGCAGAACCAGTAGAAATGTTTGAGAAAATGAAATAAATGCTGGGTTTTCCCACTTCCAAGTCTTTTTCCTGAATGTTCTAAGGACAAACAGGAGAGTCAGGCTGAAGCTAGAAAGAAGAAATTCTTGTGAAGCTGGGGATGAGGAGTCTCATGAGTGACCTTGGCCCTGCTGGGGGAATCCTGCAGCCTCCCAGGTGCCCTGGGCACTGGGAATCACAGTGTTAAATGAGAAAAATTCTGTATTTGCAGTGGACTCGAAGAAAATTGATCAAGATGCAAAAATCCCACCTGAAACCTTACAAGGACTGAAGGACCTGGGTCTGTTTGGCATGCAGATTCCAGAGGAATATGGTGAGTAAATGCCACAAAAGAGCACCCAGAGCATTTAGGGGTGCATTTTGTGCCACTTTTGTAGCTCTCCAGTTAAAGCTGCTGCATTCCTGTATTTCTGTATTTGAAATGGGTTTTTTTTGGGGAGGAGAGGGGCACAAAAAATGCACTAAAATAAAACCTGGTGCCTGTTGCAGGTGGGCTGGGCCTGTCAAACACCATGTATGCACGGCTGGGAGAAATCACCTCCCTGGATGGCTCCATTGCAGTGACCCTGGCAGCTCATCAGGCCATTGGGCTGAAGGTAATGCTGCTGCTCTGGGGCCAGGATTCTGCTCAGATTGCACAGAAAAGGTGAAGTGAAAAATGTGGGGCTTGGAGGGAGCAAATCAGAGTTACTGGGGAAGGATAAATCAGGTTGTAGGTGTCCCCAGCAGCCTCTGCCACTGGTTCAGTGTGAGACAGAAAGGCTGGATAGGAAGCAGACAAGAAAGTTACTATTAGGATAATTATTCTTAGGAAAACTACTTTAAATGAGTCCAAGTGGTGATTTTTTTTTGTCCAATTGACCAAATTTGTTTAAAGTAGCTAGAATAAATAGAATTGAGATAGAACATCAGGGAGGCTCAGGTGATGAGGAAGGAAAGAATTCAGAAGAGAGCAACTTTGGCTGGCTGGGGCTGCGTGTTGGGGGGCCTAGAGGAGATAATTCATCTGAGGGCAAGTGTGTCAGTTTTGAACTTGAATACAGCCATAGGTTTTTACCTTTAAGTGGTGGATGGATGGCAGAAAGAAGCTTGAAAGCACACTCGGTTTGTTATAGCAAGAGAAAATTCCTCGTGGAATTGAGCACAGAGTGCAAATGAAAAAATACTGAAATGAAAAACAACTGAAAAATAATACAGTCTGATGTTTATTAAACTGTGTCTTGCTGTGCCATAATACTTGCAGATGAAGCTTTCTGAACATGCTGGAGCTTCTCAGCTCCCTCTCTTTTCCCCAGGGTGATGCTGCAAAGCTTCCTGTGCTTGTTTCTGCAGGGGATCCTCATAGCTGGCACCGAGGAGCAGAAGGCCAAGTACCTGCCCCGCCTGGCCTCGGGGGAGCACATTGCTGCCTTCTGCCTCACCGAGCCTGGCAGGTGCTGCTCCCCTCACTGCCTTGCCTGCATTGCTTCACACCTTGATCTTCATTATTTGGGGCCCATACTTTCAGTATATACATCTGTGGTTTAGTTTTCGTTTTTAAAGAAACACTCCAATTACTCTCCCTGACTCTTGTTGTTCCCGTCCCAGGAATTCATTTGCTTAATTTTTTCCATGAATTGAAAGGATGCTTTGTGCTATGTCAGGAATAATGTGCTGTGACTGTTCTAGGATGCTTTCAGTTCTTATTCAAAATATAAAAGCCTGTTTTGAAGGAGCTACCAAAACCAAAAGGAAGAATTTTTGGTGTCACTTAAGTGAGAGGCTCATTGTGTATTCACATATCTCAAAGTGTAGTTCCAAAATGTTGCTGTTGTGCCATTCTGCACATTCTGGTCAGGTCATAACCCTGATAATATGATAATGAGAAGAATTGTCCCCTCAGGTAACTTTTAGAGCTGTTCAATCTAGTTAGTTAAAAGCCAAAATTGATATGCTGCTATTTAAGACTGACTCCTTTTCACAGAATGGGAAGAGGGGGAATATGCAGTTTTGGTTTTTTAAAGCATGTTTATGTCTTTAAACATTAATAACTTGTTTGTTTTCTAGTGGGAGTGATGCTGCATCCATCCAGACAAGAGCAACCCTGAGTGAAGATGGGAAACACTTCCTGTTAAATGGCTCCAAGGTACCCACTCACAGACTGGGAACAGGGAAGGGCATTGTTCCAAGTGTAGGAACTATCCTTGACTTTTGCATCAGTCTGGAATTGGGAGGTTTCCAAGCTAGAGGAGAACAACCCTGTCAGAAAGATAACCCTTGTTGGTTTAGGCACAAAAGGAACAGAAAATTATTGTTAGAGAATTACTGCATTAAACTCCTGGTAAGAAAAATAAAAAACTACCCCAGGTTCCTTCTCTATTGCCCACTTGTGTGTTCAGCTTCAGGGAGGGTTGGTTAGTTGGCAAATCAGCCCCTTCCATGACAGCGTAGGTAAAAGGGAGCCTAAACCTGTATTTGGCATCTCTTCATTCTTCAGGCTAGATTTTAAAAGAAAACTTGATATTTAATTAGAAATAGGTCTAATTGGAACCTTCCTGTTAAAGGAAACAGTGACAAAAGCCAGTTTTGAAGAAATCAGAGATGTCCTGGGTGCAGCAGTATCGGATGCATTGCAGACTGGATCTGTAGTTGTTGATCCATTTGTGATGTGAAGAGACCCACCCTGGGGGAGAGGCTGATCAGAGAATTTCTCATCAGAGTTAATTTTTGGGCACAGGCTTTGTCCAGTCTGCATTGCCCCTGTATCTTTCACGTGCCATCAGCAGCAGGAGGCACCAGCGTTTGTGGAAATGCACTGTGGATTTTAATTTAATGCATTTTGATACTACATTCTGGTTTTAAAGTTGCTCTAAACTTAGCACGTGTGGTCAGCTCTCCTCAGAAATGTGCTCACCCTCGTTAGAAGTGAAGGGAAGGAGCAGCAGTTTTTTCAGCACTCTGTTCTTTGCTCAGCCTGTTACAAAACCCCGGAGAGCTGTGCTCACAAAATCAGCACAGTTACACTTCTTACACATCTTCCCTCTCTCAAAACAGGTCTGGATCTCCAATGGTGGCCTGGCCAGTATTTTCACAGTGTTTGCCAGGACAGAGGTTGTGGACAAGGACGGGCAGGTGAAGGATAAAATCACAGCTTTCATCGTGGAGCGGGACTTCGGCGGCGTCAGCCACGGCAAGCCCGAGGATAAACTGGGCATTCGAGGCTCCAACAGTAAGAGCCACCTGAAGTTTTTAGCAGAAATTGTTTTAATAGTTTTGTTTTGGTTGGATCATCTCTGAATTCAGAGGCAAATCAATACCTATTCAATGTTACAGTTAAGTTTCATTTTTCTTTAGCTGGCTTTTCCTAGGAGTCCTTCCTGACACAGGGTCTGAAATAAGAAATCCATTTTGTGGAGTTAATTCACTGTGCAGTGAAAGAAATCATTCAGAAGATTCAGTGACCATTAGATTTTATCTAGAAGTCCAATTTCTTCAGCTCTTCTAAGCTTTGTAATGATTACATCTTTTCACCATCTTGGTGACTGTTCAGTCAGTTCCTCAGAAGTAAAAATAAAGACCAAACTGTAGTTCTCTGTTTACACAGTGTCTATTCATAACATTTTAAACATTTTACATCAGTAATTGATGTCAACTACAGCCTTTTCCCACATTCTCACTTCTTTGGCAAAGCATGTATAATTCTGTCATAAGCAATCCATTAGGAAGACTTCATTTCTTGCTACAAATAGTAACTTAATTTCCTGAATGTCTTTTAAATATTTCTGTGTCATATTTGATCAAGTGTCAATTCTCTGTTTCAGCCTGTGAAGTGCATTTTGAAAACACCAAAGTGCCTATAGAGAATGTCATTGGAGAAGTTGGAGGGGGATTTAAGGTAAGCAGTGGAGAATTGCTACTGGTGATTTGTAGAAGCCTGAGGGAGGCTGTTTGCCCCTGTGCTGAAGTTTCCTCGTGGGTGGTGTGGGCACTGCCACACTGCGGGGTACAGGAGGACAGAGTCCCCCACTGATCTATAAATTGGTGTCACTACACAGTGCACAGTGTGCCATCACCTCAGATTTCTGTGTTTTTCTTCTTCTTATTGGGCTTTTGGTTGTTTTTGGTTGTGTCCCCTCAGAAAAGGGAGTGACTGCAGCTGCCCTTCTGCCCTCAGTGGGGGACAGGTCCTCTGCTGGTTCCACAGCAGCTTGAGGGAAGGGAGGCAGAGCAGAGAGTGCCCAGGGAGTGCTGGAGGCGTGCCCAGCTCCAAGGTGCCCTGGCTGGCAGCTGCTGCCCCAGGGCTGCACTGTGGCACAAGGAAATGCTGGCAGCACCCCAGCAGAGAAAACCACACATGGCCTTGCTGTGTAACCTTTCTCTGAGAGTGTGACCTGGGCATTTGCAAAACTGCTCTTACTCCTGCTCATTTCCTACTCCTGCTGTAGCAGGCAAGTCCAGGCCTAAATGCCAAATGAAATAATTTCCCTTAATGTAGTAGAGATTAAAAGAAGATTGTTATGGTGTCTTCTGACAAGTTAAAATGTAGGACAGTGACTTCTTTCCTAACAGGCTTTGACCTGAGTCACCCATGTTGAGAAACAACACTACAGACACCAGACTCCAGAATCTATTTTTGTACATTATTGGTCTGTATTTCATTTCTACACCTCCATTCTTGTCCCTTCTGTGATGTGTTACTGAAAGGCATCTGAGGCAGAGAGCAGCCATCACAGGTCAGCTGCAGGGGGAAATATTGTGGTTTTCTTCTTCATCTGATGAACTGGAACAGTGCTGTCCAGCTGGAATGTTATTTACCAGCTGCAGATAAATGCATTTTTATCTACATTTTACCTTCATGTAATTAGAATAGAGATTATTTCCAAGTTCAGATATAAAATTGGATGTAATGAGTGGCAGGAAAAGCCCAGTTTTGAAGCATTTTCCTTGGGATGCTGAGAGCTGTGGTGGCTGATGTGAGGGCACGTCCCAGGACTGGCAGTGTGTCCCAGTGAGGAGTGAAATCCAGGGAACACCCAAGCAGTGACCAGCGTGGCCTAGGGACAGTGTGGCCTGAACCCCATCTGTTTCTTCCCAGGTTGCCATGAATATCCTCAACAGTGGAAGATTTAGCATGGGCAGTGCATCTGCTGGAATGATTAAGAAGTTGATAGGTGGGTGAGTTGGGTGCTCTGCATGGCTGGGTGCCAGCAGAAACTGCTCTGCCTGAGGCAGATCATGCAGGACATTCAGAGTGGGAACAGGAGTCTTGACCTTGTCATAACACGCTTTGAAATCCTTAAAACACTCAAATATGGTTTTGAAAAATAGTTACTAAAAGCTTGCTGGTAGAGGTTTTGAAATAAAAGTTTTTCTCCTTTTGTACAGTGTAGGTTCAGTTCATAGAGTGGGAGGTTATTGCCTCTGTCGGGCTTTCCTGAGGTAAAATGCTCTTCCCAAGAAAAAAACCTCTCTACTATTTGTTTTTAGAAGGTGTAATCTCCCCTAGAACCTCCCACCTGAATAACTGGCTCACAGCTGCACACAGTAATTAGGACTAAAGCTGCTTTCTGCCAATAATTAACCAAAACAGTAACAGAAGTCTGTCTAATCAATTAGCACCAAAATTGATTACTTCCCTAAGAGTACAAGTTCACACTTCTGGTTCAAAAGCCTTTGACAGGCTGGTCCCAGACTTGATCAACACCATCAGTGTGAGGGTGATTTTCACAAAGTGCTGCTTGGGAGCAGCCAGGGGGCTCCTGGGCATGGACTGGAGTGTCACCATCCAGGGAAGGACACCAGCAGCTGGAAGGGTCTGTCACAGCCCCTCTGAGATTTGATTTGTTTTTCTTTCTTTAAAGAGCTGACATCAGAGTATGCTTGCACCAGGAAACAATTCAATAAGAAACTCAGCCAGTTTGGATTAATTCAGGTAACAAAAATGAAACACATAAATCTCTATGCTAGGTGCCAGGACATAGATTGCATTGGGGGTATTTTGGCTGTATTCGTTTAAAGGATTTGCTAGAAATTTGTGTGAACCTGGTGTTGACTTCTGTACACCAGTCTTTGAAATGTCCAGAATGATAAATGTATAAAAGTATTTTCTATTTATTGTTGTTTTGAAGTGGTACTTTTTACTGATTGATTAATTTGATGATGTAAAACACATAAAAACTGCAGGTTTTTTAAAGTTTGAGGGTTGATTGTGGACTTTTGCATCTGAATTTCTGTATGATTCCTCCCGTTGCTGTGTGGCAGGAGAAGTTTTGTTTGATGGCTGTGAAAGCCTACGTGATGGAGAGCATGGCTTACCTGACTGCAGGCATGATGGACAGGCCAGGCCTCCCTGACTGCTCCGTGGAGGCTGCCATGGTCAAGGTACCCAGGGCTGGCAGAGGGCTGAGGGCTCAGGGCTGCATTTGGACAGATGACAGAAGCACTGCAGCCAGGGGAAATGACAGGTGCTGTTCTGTCTGTGTCCCACAGGCTCACACTTGTGCAAAACACAACCTGCAGGGAGCCGGTTGGGAATGTCACAGCCCCTGAGCTGGGGTCTGAGGAGGCCTCACACGAGCACAGGGACACTCAGTTACACTGGCCAGGCTGCTGCTGTGCCAGCTTTCCCAGGGAGCTGGTGGCACAACAAACCCTTGGAATATCCAGGCTGTGGCTGCCAGGGTGTCCCTCGTGGTCACTGCAGAAAACTCCTGCTCTGGGCTCCAGCCAAGCAGCTGCTCTGCCCGTGTGGGGTGCCCCTGTCCCTGGAATGTGCCCTTTTGGAGAGTGCCCTGTGGTTGCATCGCTGAATTTGGCAGCAGCAAACCCCTGAGCTGCAGGGACACAGCTCCAGGACTGGTGTAACACACAGAAAACACGGCAGCAGTGTCCTGTGGGTACAACCCCAGAGCAGGGCATCCTGTGTTTATTGCTGATTTATTATGGACTCACCGCTGGTCAAACCCTGTTCCATGGCAGGTGTTCAGCTCTGAGGGTGCCTGGGCCTGTGTGAGCGAGGCTCTGCAGATCCTTGGGGGCCTTGGCTACATGAAGGATTATCCCTACGAGCGCTACCTCAGGGACACCAGGATCCTGCTCATCTTTGAGGCAAGTACCAGCATCCCCTTTTCACTGCAGACTGCAGCTCACACCTCCTGTAAAGGTGAGCAGAAACCTCAGGTTTGATTGATCAGGACTTTGTTCCTTCAGCTGCAAAGTCTGTACAGTAAGACTGCAGGACTAACCTTGTTTTCTTTGGAATATCAGTAATAGTTCCCTGTAGTAAAATAAGCTATGATGGCTTTTACAGACTGACCACAGTGTGAGTCACAGCAGTGACCTTTCCTCTTGTGTGCTTCTCACAAGTGAAGCAGGGAAACTCAGAAAATATAACTTAGACATTTAATTAACTTATTGAGGGACATTTAAATTAAAAGAAGGGTTGGTTCTGAAGCTTGTTCTCTTTCCAAGCTGGATTGTCAGTGGCCCATCGTGTGCACATCAGAGTCATTGCCAGACTTGATTTTAACTCAGCTCATTTTGAGTAGTTCTACAACTGTTCAAATGTTCCTTCACTGGAACATTTTAATCAAAATGCATTTAGTCTGGTTTCTTTTTCATTGGGGTATATTTGTGTGTTTAATGATGAGGGGCTTGACTTCTGCAATGCCCCATGAAATCAGAATTAAAACTGAGATAAAGCAAAAGGCAGCGGTTTATGGGTGAGGAGAGTCAACATGTGATACTGCAGCAGTGGGAAGGGCACAGGGGCACAACAGACCTGCTTGGAAAACACTCACTCTTGTAAACTCTGGGTCCTCACCTGTCTCACTTTCTCTTCTGCTTTTTCCAGGGAACCAATGAAATCCTGAGAATGTACATTGCACTGACAGGCATGCAGCATGCAGGGAAGATCTTAACTGACAAAATTAAGTATGTTCTTATTTATTGTTAAAAGATTTAAATAAACTAAACAGAATCAGATAACTTTATAGATGAGAGAAGAAACTGCAGGGAAAACCTGCAGTATTTTATATTTATTGTCTGTAAAAGTTCAGTGTTACAGGGGCTCTTTGTCTTTTTAATGGGATGGTTCATAGATTTAGGAGTTGAAGCATTTAGTGCATTTTATCTTGGACTTTTACACAAGCAGTAATTATTTCTTTCAAGACCAGTAATGATTATTTTGTGTCTGAATGAAGTTGTATTGGCACAACAGCTGTGTTGTGCATATTGAGTACTGGTCTCTGGAGCTCCTTCTGGGTGTCTTTGAGAGCAGCTGATGACTCTTGAGGCTCCACAGTTGTTCTCCAGACTTCACAGTAATGCAGTAATGGATCAGGACGTGGTAATTCATGGACAAGCTGCAGGCATTTTGCTAAAGCATTTGGAATTCCAACTGGTTGTGTCTGAATCTCCTGGAATTTTTAACAGCCATTCTTTCCCCATCATTTCAGAGCAATCAAGAAAGGAAACGTGGGAGTGGCGCTGGGGGAGTTCATGACCAGGTTGCAGGACAACCTGGGCAGGAAGGTGGATCTGGGGCTTGTAGGTCACCATGGGGTGGTGCACCCCAGCCTCCAGGTAAGGGCCTCTCTGCTGAGCTCTCCTGTGTGTTCCCTTTGCTGCTTGCCACATTTCATCTCCTGTTTTGCAAACCAAAATGTGTGCTCAGGGGCAGTGGGATTTCCCAGGGTAAGCAGATGTTGGCACCATGACAGGGTAGGACGTTACAGGTTATTGTCTAGGTATCAAGAGAAGATGAAGGCTGCTCTAAGCCTGTGCTTATACCAAATCCAGGTTTAGATCCAAACAAATTTAGGTAATTTGTATAAATTGAGGCTTCACCATATTAAAGTGTCTGTAATAGCTGCCCTTTGTTGTAAGGCTAGTTACAAAACAGGAGTTTTTCCTGTTTAATTGGAACAGAGTTCCAGGTAAGAATTTCTGTGAATTACACCTACACATACTTGCTTAATCACTTAGGAAAAGGTTTTTATGACCAAAAATGAATGCTCTGTTAATAGCAAAAATATAAGGTATATTTTTTATGGGCTATTCTGTTAGTTAGTTTTGTCAGCGTGAGCCTATATTGAAAGTTACCAAGAGTAAACTCCAGAAAATTTTAATGGATGTTTGAGAGAAAAAATAGTGCCTGTCTGGCTTTCAACAGCAACGTGGATGAATGTTAAAATGAGAAAATCCAGTGTCCTCTTTAAATGGGATGGGGGTATGTTCCTTTCCTGTTATAAGACTACTCAAATTGTTCTATTTTATGTTCTGTTTTACAGGAGAATGCCAAGAAACTTGAAGAAAACGTTCATTATTTTGGAACTACAGTCAGGGGCCTGCTAAGTAGGTTTGGCAAGGTAACTATTTATAAACTCTTGTCTTTGTTACTGAATAGTTTATCCTTGGGGCCCCACTGGAAACTGTAGGGGACTGAGTGTGGCAGGACCAGCACTTCCTTCACACAACACCTTCTCACTGGGTGTGAGAAAATGCACTGACATTCTGTACCTCAGTGTAATGGAGAAGTTACGTTGTTAGAGCCAAAACCAAAGCACCAGCACCCTCAGGGAATTGCTTGTTTTCTTCTCCTCATATAAGCACAAATCCTGCTGTTGCAGGCATTTAGCAGAGTGGTTTAAGGCACACATCAGAATTACAGTTTTACAAGCAGACTGTTAAAAGGTGCAGCTTAGTAAGCCCAAAACTAACTGATAATTTCTGACCTAGTCTAGAACCTGTTTATGCAGAGTAAAGCTGGACCTAAACACGAAGTATGGACAGTGATATTTGGTTGAAGTTTTGAACTGACAAACCACAAGCTAATAATGATTTTCCCTCTCCCAGACAATAGTGGAGGAGCAGCTGGTGCTGAAGAGAGTGGCAGATGTGGTGATTAATTTGTATGCAATGACTGCAGCCATCTCCCGGGCCAGCCGCTCCATCAGCATCGGGCTCAGGAACCACGACCACGAGGTGAGTGCCCCTCAGCAGCAGCCATTCCCCTCAGGCTGTGCTCCTGGGAGCAGGCAGGCTGCATCTCTGGGCAATTAGAGCAAACTCTCCCATAATAGTGCAGCAGAATGTGGCTAAACCTGCCAGAGTGCAGAAGCCTCTCAGGGGCTCTGCCTGTTGAGCTGCACACTCTCAACATGTTTAAAATGCTTCTTTAACACATACACAGACATTTAGAACCTCACCACAACCCTGCACATTCTCTCAAATCTGTTAACACCATGCAGTTCTTCCCAAGCTCTTTCCATATAATCATTAATAATAACATATAAGCACAACAGTGTTTGGGCAGCACAGTTCAGGACAGGGCAATGCTTATTTTGTAGCTCATGAAAAGTTTAATGGAAACAGTGGTGTTGCAGGACAAGCAAATATGCTCCAGTTCAGTGTTAAAACAAATCCAACCTAATGAAGGTTTGGATTTGGCCATGAAACTTTGCTCTTTGTGTGAGCCCTGTTCTGGATTGATTCCCAATCAGTCTTGGAGCCAATTCTGGGTGAAGGCTCATCCCAGCCCTTAGTGTTTGCAGTTCTGGCCTCAAAGGGACAGCTGAGGCTGCACTGGACATGACTGGGAATCAGGGCTCTATTATCAAAGGGCTTTGAGAAGTTTAAATTACTGTATTTTTTCTACATGGTTTTCTTTATGAAATTCATTCACTATTTTTTAAATCATATTTACTCCTTTTCCAGGTGCTTCTTACAAATATCTTCTGCACAGAAGCGTATTTCAAGAATAATTATGCCATGGCTCAATTAGAAAAATGTAAGTACTATAAAATAATTCTTACACTCTTCTGTCTTTCAGACTGTGATCAAAAGAAGTTGGGTTTGATGTGACCAACAGAAGAGTTTTTCTCTGCTTTTAATTCAAACAAGCAGCAGAGCTGGAACCTGTTGAAAAGAGTCTCTTCACTTCATAGCTAAAGCAAACTGCCTGGGTTCTTTATTGAGCAATATAAAATCTATATTTTATGTGTATACTCCTGTCAAGTGACTGATAGAAACGAGGGATTTGGACTCTTTGGGATGTACTGACCAGCTGTGCATTGGCTCTGCGAATCTCAGTCTGTAATAATCAATCTTTTTCAGAAGACAATGTTCAGTTTCTTCCTGGCACTCACTCTTGCATTTGTACTCAAAAACACTTCTTGAAAGAAATTTACAACAGCTCTTTATGCTCCCTTAGATGACTTTTCTCTCTTTCTCCATAGATGCAGATGAAAATCTGGATGATTCCATTAAGAAAGCTGCAAAGCAGATCCTGGAGAAGAGGGCATATATCTGCTCCCACCCTCTGGACAGGACCTTCTGATCCCTCCCTGACAGCAGGCACTCATCACTGTCAGTCAGGGAGGGATTTGCTGCAGTTGCAGAATTTGACACATTAAAACCATGTTTTCAATGTCTTTACTAAATGTAACTTGTATAAAATAAAACTTCTTTCTAACCACTACTTCATAGGAACAGGATAAACAAAGAGATTTAATTTAAAGCTGAATTGATTTTGTTAGATAGATAGATAGATAGATAGATAGATAGATAGATAGATAGATAGATAGATAGATAGATAGATGTATATATATATATGTCTGTTCCTCTTGGAGCTGGATAAAGAGAGGGAGGGGAGGTTTGGATGGGGAGATGTTTCTTCCCAGGGAAGGGACTGTGTGGTTTCTCAGTATCTTTTCACTTTAGTGAGCTCCTCATTCCCTGAGCAAGTCTGAAAGACTTGAGCAATCACAACAGTTCTGTTTTGGAGGCCCCTCCAGCTCTCTTGTCCAGCAGCACCACCAGGACACTGAGTCCCCAGTGTCCAGGGAGCTTCTGCTGTCACCCTGAGGGACACCACTGGTCACTGACGTCTATCGGGCCTCTGAGGCATTGACCACAACCCCCTGGATGTGACCAGCCAGGCAATTGCTCATTCTCCAAACTGTGCCTCCATCAGATCCATAGCTCACCAAAGGAGGGACAAGGATGCTGGGCAGGGCTGATGTGTCCAGGGCATGGCAGAAGTCCAGAGTGGTGGCATCTCTAGCTCTTCCCTTGTGCACCAAGGCAGCCACTCCATCATGGAAGGGCTCTGGCTTGGTCAGGCAGCACAGACCCACCCTGTGTTCCTCAAGGTTTCCTTTGACATATCCAAGCATTGAGGAGGTTGGGTGGTTTTCCCTCCTGTTTTATTGGCTGTGTCCTTTGAGAACCACAAGAGGAAGCAGTGCCTTAAATTGCACATGAAGAGCAAACGGTGAAGTAAAGGCTTCACCTTTCCTATGAAGTCAAAGGACTGTGCTAGCCATGGCCTCCCCAAGGTGCCAAATTTCCATCTGGGAAGCTGCTGACAGGAGGGAATGTGGCACTTGTCTCCAGGCAGACTGGAGGGACTGGCAGAGGGCAAGGCAGCATGGCCCTTGCTCTGCGCCTCTTCCTCCTGCTCCTCCTGGCCGTGGCCCTGCCTGCCAGGGCTGCCCAGGCTGCTCCGCTGCAAGCGTGGGGAGCAGGTGAGCCGGCAGCCTGGCTCCCCTTTCCCTGGACAGCGCTCCCTGCTCCCCGGGAAGCGCTGGGGATGGTTTTCCCCAGGCCTTCAGGGAGGGTTTCCTCTGGGGGAGGGAGAGAGACCCCATGGGCCTGGGGCAGTTCTGGCCTCAAAGGGACAGCTCAGGCTGCACTGCACATGACTGGGCATTAGGGCTTCATTATCAAAGGGCTTTGAGAAGCTTAAATTACTGTGTTATTTCTACATGTTTTCTTTTTTATGAAATTCATTCACTTTTTCTGAATTTGGTTTTAAAAACAATTATTTTCCAGTGCTTTTCCCAGTTATTTGATATAGTAAATGATAGCCTAGTTATCCCATGGTAGAATTAGAAGACTGTAAGTATTATAAAATGGAATAATTTTTACACTCTTATGTCTTTCACAGACTCATGAAACTTATATTGGTTTGATGCGACCAACAGAAGAGTTTTGCTTTGCTTTGCTTTTAATTCAAACATGCAGCAGAGCTGGAACCTGTTGAAAAGAGTCTCTTCACAGCTAAAGCAAACTGCCAGGGTTCTTGTTCTCCAGCTCTGGGCAGGAAGATCAAAATCTCTCAGCAGTAACCACTCCAGACAAGTACCAGCTATAAACTAGGGATTTGGGCTGTTTGCTCCCTAAGCCCTGAGTTCCGCAGAGCTGCAGCTCCCTGTTCTCTTTGCCGACAGGGGCTGCCTATGGATGACAGTCACATCTCTGGCCTGGTGCACACCAGGTCCACACACGAGCTGAGGGATCATCCTTGCACGCCCCATCCTGGAAGAACCCAGTTCATTGATGAATCTGACACAGTTTTATGCATGGCAGCAAAGGAAGGCAAAATAAAGGCTGGAATTGGTATCATTCCAACCACTTTACATTTTGTCATGTGTAATGGAGACAGGAACTACAAGTTTCCTATTCATGCACAATTTGCTGTCTGAGAGCACTCAGTTCTCAAAGTCACAGGGCCTTGTGGGTCTGAGATGACTTCAAAAACAACCTTCATGTGAAACACCTGTGTATCAAAACTTCACAATACAAATCACAAGCTGATTTCTGTTGTTAAGTGAATGAAAAAACCTAAACCAGCACCAACACAACCACAAATCCAGAAAAAGTTAAAAATCAGGTGAAGAGGCAGAGATCCAAGAGCAACAAATGGGCAGAGGAACTACAGGACTATAGAAAGGACAGATAATAAGAAAGAAGAGATAATAAGTGACCATGGCACCAACGCACTCAGGGGATCTGAGATACTGTTCTCACCGTTCTGAAATAATGTGTCATAAAAATAAACTGAAAATCATTGATTATGATTGTGATAATGGGAATCTCCATGTTTAGCTTTCATAAATCCAATGTGTGTGAGTTCTGTTTTCCTTGTTAAGTCACATCATCTAGCAAGGGGGCTTTTCTGTCCAAAGAAAGACACTGCAGTGGAAAAGCTTGGAAAACATTAAAGACAAGAGCTACAAATAAAGTACTTTTTAAAAATACATTTTTTTGTAGGTTTGCTATTTGTTCATGGGGTTTTGGTCTGTCTTTGAAAGCAGCCCCTTAGATGTTAATGCTCACACAAGTCCTTTCTAAAGGGCTGTCTTTGCAAAAACCCTGCCAATTTGGTGATGCAAGACAGAAACAGCTTCCCTTGGGCTACAGCTGGAAGGCTTGGAAATGTGTTCCAGAAACTCATGATGGGGCAAAGTCTGATTAACACAATTTAATATCATGAAGTGCAATATATAAGTTATCCAATAAAATAATCACAGTATTTAAATGACAAGCAGTGGGAAAGGGCTGTGCATTGGAATGACAGAAAATAGACACAGAGGCATGATGGAGAAGTTTCCCAGCCCAACCAGACCAGAAGCACTGGGAGCACAAATGGACACAGCCAGGAGGCCCAGCAGCTCCTTGCTAAGGGCCCACTTCATGCAAGAACTGGTCCTCAGAATATTAAACAAAATAAAAATAAAAGGGTGGGAGGAGGCAGAAGTGAGGTGGCCTCACAGGTTCAACTCTGCACTCTGCTTTTGTCACCAGCATTATCCAAGTTCCTGTACTTTTTTCCTGGAGAATTTGCAGTCAACAGAGCTTCATTCCGTCTCATCAAATAAGTCTTAAGGCCAGCTTTGGGCTGGGTCATTCATTTAAACTCGAGCACTGACTGGGGTCCAGGCAACAAAAGAACATTAGCTGCAGGCCACCCATACAGCTTTTCATATTAATGAGCACAAAGCCTTTATTTCTGCAAGCTCAGGGATGCTGGGGGGATCTTTGCACCATCAGGCCGAGGTACAAGGCTCGGGATCAACACAGCATTGTGGTAAAGAGGGGAATACAGGTGGGGACAATTTGGGCTGTCAGCAACGCCCCCAGCCCCTGATTAGGGACATCACAATTGCTTTTAGAGCTCCTAAACCAGCTGGTGAAAAACTGATCTTCTTTTCTTACCCCCTGCACACTGACAGACAAGTGGAACAGAAAATCTGCCCCTTCCTCCATTATCTCTGAGCATCAAAGCAAAGAACCAAGGAAAAAACCAACAAAAACTAAACAAAAAACCAACCAACTAAAATACAAGTAATTTTTTGCCCAGGCTGATTTTTTTAAAGAGCTTTGTAAGACCGACTGTGCCAGTGCTGAATTAAGAATGCCACATGTTATGTGCCTTCCACAAAGTGTGGGACAAGCTGCTGCCATGCAAAGATGGGTGCAGGGTCAGACCCTCTACTTCAGAACCAGCCCTGCCTTCATAAAATCATAAAATTTCACAAGAAAACTATCAAGTATCTAAAATATGCAATATTATGGTATTTTCTATTTTCAATATTGCCAGCACATAACTTAAGGAAATAGGTATTTATCAACCAGCACAGATGAAAAAAATTAACATGAAAAAAGGGCTTTTAAGGACATCAGAGTGAGGATCACCAGTCATTTTCCAGCTTTGCAGGGTTTCAGTTCAAATTCATCTGTTAGAATCCCTTGGAGCTTCTGGAGCTGCTCTTGGCCCACGTGTGGATAACTGGGCTGCTGTGGAGCAGCAGAAAACTTTCAGCTTGGTACCCATGCACGAGGTCTGCAGAATCTAAGCAGCATCTTTGTGGGCCAACAACAGACTGGAAAGGAAACACCAGCATCAGAAACCAGTGAGATGGAAAACTTCTGGCTGTTTGAGATAAAAAAATACCAGCTAAAAATCTCGGTGGCAAAGAACAACATTTCTCACAAGAATTCCAGTAGAATAAATGACATGGGTGTTGGGATAACAGCCAGTGCCCACAGCAATGACAATTCTTTGGAATAAAAGCCAGTGCACACTGCAAATACATTTCCCTGTCCTGTGGGCTCCATAAACTACACATGAACATGGCACTTATCCTGAGTGCTTCCCAAAGCTTCTCTGCAAGAAGCACTGGAGAAGTGCATGGGGCAAGAGTTCTGCAAGTGCCAGGCTCTTGTGCAGCAGAGAAGTTGTAAAATATGAAAGATTCTTGCAACCACAATAAATCCATCATTTATGGCTTGCAAATACTCCAGCGAATCTCAGTTACTTCTGGGCAAAAACAAACACAGGGCAAACTTTCCAAAATATGGTTTCATGACAAAATTCCAGTTTGTCTGTTCCTGTTTGTGGGAGAAGGCAAGGTTACAAGCTGCCCAGCTCAAGAAAAAAAGGAGGATCTACACTTCCCTGTCATATTTTCCTACTGACAAAGGAATTAAGACCAAGAATTTGGGTAAATGGAGAAATAAAACTGGAGTATGGTTGAGGTTTTACATCCTAAGATACTTAATTTGCTAAAATACAAACAGTTTTGCTGTGCATGGATCTCCTTGCCAAACCTCTTTGTCTTCAAACTCCCTTCCTCCATGGCAGAACTGAACAAGCTCCATATGTCAGAGCATCAAGTTAAAAGCTCTGTGATAAGTTAATTTTAATGGATCCATTACCAGTCCACGGGGTTGCTGTCATGAGGAGCTCAGGTGGCTTTTGGTTGAGATCAAAATCAATGGGCCATTTGTCCCAGCTCCATCTGTCCTGTGACAGCACTGGCTCCACAAGCACACTGAGTCTTTTTGTGCCATTTCTAAATGAAAAATGAACCTCCTAAAGAAGCCAGGCAAAAATAATGAGAGAGTAGTCACAAAAAATAATGTAGGCAGTTTGCTGGGTATTGATCTAACAGCTACCACCTTCCCAAAGTCCAGGCTACACTAAACAAGGCTCTTTCCTCTGTAAGCAGCCTTTCAATTTGTAGTGTTTCATACACATGCAGAAGAACAAAAAGCCACTTCCACTGTACCAACATGAGCTGCATCTATGCAGTAAGTTGTGCTCAGTAGCTGACCTGCTGGTTTAGTTTTGAGGCAGTTTTAGGCAGGAGATAGTATCATAAAATTTCACAAGAAAACTATCAAGTATCTAAAATACGCACTATTATGTTATTTTCTACCTCCAATATTGCCAGTACATAGCTTAAGGAAAATAGGTATTTACCAACCAGCAAAGATGAAAAAAATTAAAACGAAAAAAGGGCTTTTAAGGATATCAGAGCGATGGCCACCAGTCATTTCCCAGCTTTGCAGGGTTTCAGTTCAAAGTCAATCTAAACAAGCCAGCACATATCTAGCAAGAAGGAAATCACAGTTCATGTCTGCTCCTAAACCCAACTTTGCTGTATCAAAGATGGATGGTATTGTTTTCCAGCTCTCAATAGATGTGTCATAATTTACAAATAAACAAAATATCATGCATAGAAATATTTAATAATTATTAAGATAGTTAGATAGATAGATAGATAGGTAGATAGATAGATAGATAGATAGATAGATAGATACATACATACATACATACATACATACATACATACATAGACAGACAAGTCAGAGACATATGAATGCACTTGCCTGCATAACTTTGTATGGAAAGGGATAGCGATGTGAGAGGTTATTCTCTTCCACACATGAGAAACAATCTTTTCTCCAGAAGAATCAGTTTCCTTCTTCAGTGACCACCAGGGTACCTGAAGACCCCACCAAGAAGGCCTTGTGATCCCAATGGCCTGTGCATCCAGCAATTCAAGAAAGTAAGGCCTGCCTCTTAATACTACAGTGGTGTTAAAGACGTTTATTCTCAATTTTTGGTGACAAGAGGAACAAATTGAAGCCAGTTACTGTAAAATGCCTGCACAAGCACCACTGCAAACCACAGCCCAAGGAAGGATGAAGCCAAGGTGTCCCACAACCATGGCCCAAGCGGCCAGAGATCCTCCTTCAGCCCTGGCTGCATTGCAGCCCCACTGACCACCAAGGAGAAAAGGGCCCTACTGAGAGCAAGCAAACTTAACCTTCTACCAGGACACAAATTCAGAGGGCAAAAAATTAAAAATCCCCACACCATCAGGCACACTTCCCAGTGAGAAGGGTTGGAACTCTCTGCCCCTCAACATTTCCCGGCAGGTTCCCAAAGGTAACGGGGATCCAAGCTGTGCCCTCCAACGGAACAGGGCCAGCCCCCTTGATTTGGAGAAGGCATGGCCTCAGTTGCAGCCCCGGGTGCCTCCTGTGGGCCAGGGCACGGCCCTGGCTGTAAATGTGTTGGGCTGCAGCACAGGGCCAGGGCGGAGCTCAGCAGCCTCATCAGAGCCCAGGGCCACGGCCCTTCCCTGCCTGGGCCCCAGCACTTGTTTTTAAAAATTTAAAAGTGTAATAATAATAAAATGGTTATAAAAATAGTAATACAATTAGAGTAGTAATAAATTGGACAATTTGGATTAGGGCAATAGGAGTCAATAGAAACAAAGAGTTACGGATGTCTGGGTACCCATTTTCTGGGCAGCATAAGCCCGAAAAAGGACCCACATTAACAGAAAATTTACCCTTAAAATCAATAACCTGTTGCATATTCATACATCTCGTACATGATGCATAAATTCCATTCAAACACAGGATTCTGTCTGGTCATCATCAACTTCTTCCTCATAAGCCTAATGGTGTCGCCTTGGTTGTGTGAGGCAGCAATAAATTCTCTTTCTCTGAAAGATTTAGGTGTCCTGTCGCTGCTATCTCAGTGCTAGTACATTTTTAGGAAAAAAAGTATCCTACATAGTGCAGTTTCTATTCTAACATTTTGTTTTAACCTAAAACTATATTTACCACACTAATTAAGATAATTAATGCAGCATTAAATTCTAACACAACACATAAAATATTCATTTTAATATTTGCAAAAAGCCAATCATGAAATACGCATTTATCACACCCCTCAAGTGTACCCCTGCTACATTCCTCATGAGGGATCCCTGCACACCTTAGGAGTGGCCATCAATACTCCTTTGTTCTTCATGAGGGACCCCTGCACCCCTCACCAGGGACCCCAAAATATCCCTATCTGTCTCACGAGGCCCAGGCCCAGATGATGCCGGGGAAGGAAATGTGCCCTCAGCCCAGGGACGCTCAGCATGGGCTCCCCCAGCCCTGGGGACCCCGCCGCTGGTGACAGCAGCCCCTGCCTGGCTCCTGCCTGCCCACACCGTGGGCATCCACGGCTGCTCCTGGCCATGGAACTCAGCTTGTGCTGGTGCCGCGTGGGCTTTACTGATTCTACCACCTGGACAGAGCTGTGACATCTCCATTACTTTATTTGAACAAAAAACTGGGGACAATCCCTCCCCTGGCCGATAGGGCCTGCCCAGCTTCAGTTGTGGCTGGAGACCAGGACCAGGGGGCTCTGGGGCAGAGGGGCTCGTTTAGGAGGGGTGGGTTTTGGGCAGGCCTTGTGATGGGATTGAAGCCGCGGCAGGGGAGATGGGGGTAGACGTGGACAGGTGGGATAACAGGTGGGGAGCACTTTGACTGAGGTTTTAGGCTCCTCTTCTGTAGATGCACAGGAGCTCCTGTGAAGAGAGGAGGTGGCTGAGGCCCCAGCTGCCAGGGGCACACAGGGAGCCTCCTGCACAGCAGGGCCCAGAGCTGGCAAGGCTCCCCAGCACGGCTGGAGCTGCTGGCACAGCTTGGCCCAGCTGCACAGCTGTCCCTCAAGGCCCCGGCGAGCAGGGCACGGCTCTGGGCAGGCTCCCTGGCCAGGAGCGGGCCCCAGAGCGCCTCTGCCTTTCAAGGGCAATCTCGTCCCTGCTCTTACTCCTTCCCACCGTGCTTTGCCTCTGCCCTGTGCCCCTGGGGTTTGCCTTGGCCAGGCAGCCTCAGTGGGAGCCAGCACTGGCTGCAGCCCCAGCGGGCCCCCCAGGACAAGGCCCAGCAATGAGGAGGCCAATGAAAGCTCTGGGCAGCAGCAAAACCCTCAGCAGAGTTCTTTGGACAATCATGGACTGGCCGCAGCTCCACTGCAGCCTCACTGGGAATGTTCCCTGACTATGAGCAGTCTTTAAAGGAAACTGTTTGAGGTAGAGAATCACAAAACACTCACGATTTTCTCTTTGAGCAATACCAGATTGCAGCACAGCAAATCAACAGGAAAAGTGCTGCACCAGCCACGATGGCCATCCACTTGATCAGACAAGATGCTCCCCAGCAGAAAACTCTTCTCCAGGTGTTGTCAGCACGTGTTGAGGTGCCAGTTGCATCTGTGGGAGCAATGGGGAGTGTCAGCCCGTGCTGTGCTGCACTGCTGAGCTGGCCGCATGGTGGATGCGGGCAGGACGTTCTCCGTTTCCCCCCGAGCTGGGGCCTGCAGGCACCTTGCTGCCCCTTGGCACAGGAGTGCTCAGTACCCAAACCCCTGAGCCTGCATGACATAATTCCTTCTCTGCTGTGCCCTTCAGCTCCAGACAATACTTGTCAAAGGCATGGACAAGGACAAGGAAAATGCCCAGGGTTTTGGAGCTGCTCCAGTGCCCTACACCCTGCAAACAGCTGCCTCTGTGCATCTACCCAGAGACTGGGAAATCGCAGGGGATCTCAGGCCCATGGTGCAGTTTGGGCTGCCTGTCAGCAGATGCCAAATGCCTTCCTGCAGAGGCTGGGGAGAAGCTGCAGCCAGGCCAGGCTGGCAAACAGCCCTGCAGGGCGTGGAAGCAGCAGCGGGGCAGCGAGGTTGCCATGGATCCCTTCCAGCTGTGCTGGGCACGGCGTGTCCAGATGTGCAGCCACAGCCCCCGGCTGCTGAGCCCCAGGACAAGGCTGAGGGAAATGCACCCACTATGCTGGCTGTCCACATCACTCCGTTTTTGTTCCAATGTTTGGATTCCTCAAAGGACTTACTACCTCCTATAGGTTTGTTCTTCATTCTCAGGGGTCTTAAGAGAAATGTTTCCATTTCCCAGGAATGGATCCCACAGAAGCAGGGCTCAGCCTGTGGGGTCAGCAGGGACACACTGCTCACCCCTGCAATGGGAGCTGGGCTCGTGTGCAACATCCACCAAAGGACCTGGAAAAGCCCTCCCTTGCAGACACCCTTGTAACTCAACAGCCACAGAAGCTTCTGCCATCTCTGCTCAGCTGCACGGGCACCACTGAGCCGCAGGAGCGGTGAGGGGACCGTGCAGGGCGAGGGCACACACGTGCATGGCTCTGTCCTGGCACCTGCAGCGATGCCCCCCTGGCCGAGCTTTGGGCTCTGAGCCGGCAGCTCTCCCAGGGGAAAGGCCTTGACCTACCCTCACCATCTCCCAGAGGATTAGTAATGGGTATGGGTTGGGAATCCAGATCATCGTCATCATCAGGATAATCTTCATCATCATCATAATCTTCATCATCAGATTCATCTGCAAAGGCAGGACAGAACAGCTCCAATGGCACTGCTGAAGATTCTCCTTCAGGCCCAAGTGGCAGTGAGAACACCTGGGTGATTGGTGCCCTCCAAGGCACTCTCTCAGCTCTGCCTTCCACTCAGGAGCAGGGCCAGGGGCACCTCGTGCCTGCAGTGGCCCCACACTGGGATGGAAGGAGCCCCTTGCAGGGCAATTGGGGCAGAAAGGACTCCCTGGAGCTGCTGCAGCTCCAAACACAGCCCCAGGCAGGGCCAGGGCTTGGCTGTGGCAGCAGGAGCAGCTCAGGCTCCCTGGGGCTGGCAAAGGAGCTGAGAAAGGCTCAGCCCCGGGGCACAGCCCTGGGCCCAGCCCCTTCCCTCTCTGCTCTTCTCTGTGGCTGCACAGAGCACGCAGAAGGACACACTGGCATTGCACATGGGAGGAGGATGGACACATAAATGCTCCTTCCTCCCACTGACAGCGATCCTGTAGGATCACTGTTGGGCACAAGAGGTGAAATTTGGAGGCCAGGATTCCCAAAATCCATCAAACTTCAGGGGATCTTAAGGAGAATGACACAGGAATATTACTCTGGACGAGGATTTCACTTGGACAATGATTACTCTGTTAGGGAAGGGTTGCTGGTAGCCTACCTTCACCAAGCTCCAACATCCTTATGCCGTGCTTTACCACTATTCCCAAATGATGCAAATCAGGATCCCAGTCTAGAAAGGAGCACAGATGGGAACCGTTCCATGCTGCGCTGGGATCCCCTTCTATAGGGAACCCAGCACTGGAAGGGAGTCAGGTAATGCTGTGTGCCAGCAGTGCCAAGCAGCAGAGAGGGCAGCTCAAGCCTCAGCAGGGCTCAGGCCCAGAGGCACAGCAATTACCTCCTGTGGCTGTGCCTGCCATCGCCTCCCTTGCTGCAGCAGAGGCTGTCAGTGAGCCCCTGCTTCCTCCGGGAAACTGAGCCTTCAGCGCATCCTCTCCTTCCATCTCTGCAGAAAGGAAAAGGGACAGCTGGATCTGGGGGGCTGTTCCCCAATGGGAAGGTGGCATCTTCAGGAGGCACTGCGTGTCCAAGTAATGGATAAGATGCAGAAGAAAGATCAGGTTATTGGGGCTGCTGCAGGGTCCTCCCTCCTCCAAAGAGCTGCCCCTCCAAATGTGCTCAGAGACCAGGAAATTGCAGGGGATCTCAGGCCCATGGTGCAGGTTGATCTCCCTGTCAGCTGATGCCCAATGCCTTCCTGCAGAGGCTGGGGAGAAGCTGCAGCCAGGCCAGGCTGGCAAACAGCCCTGCAGGGCGTGGAAGCAGCAGCGGGGCAGCGAGGCTGCCATGGATCCCTTCCAGCTGTGCCGGGCACGGCGTGTCCAGATGTGCAGCCAAAGCCCCCGGCTGCTGAGCCCCAGGACAAGGCTGAGGGAAATGCACCCACCACGGTGCCTCTCCAGGTCACTCAGGATCCTGGCCAGGTCTTTGGATACCTCCAGGGACTTTTTGTCTCCTCCAGGCTTGTTCCTCCCTCTTGGGGGACCTTAAGAGAAGTGTTTGCATGTCAGAAGAGTGGACCCCACAGAAGCAGGGCTCAGCCCGTGGGGTCAGCAGGGACACAATACTCACCCCTGTGATGGGAGCTGGGCTTGTGAGCAGCAACCCGGAAAGGAGCCTGAAAAGTCCTCCCTGCAGACACTCCTGTAATACAAGAGCCACAGAAGCTTCTGTCACCTGGTTCCAGCCAGGTTGTCAAGGATTATCCTCTGAGGTGAACATTGACAACAAACCTGCAGGAGGGTTAAGAGGGAAATCTTCATGGAGCCAAGCTGCTGGAGAAACCTTCCTAGCAAGCTCATCTAGAAGGGAGCACAGATCAGATCAGACCCATTTCCATAGTTTGCTGGGATCCCCTTCTGCCTTAGGGAACTGGAAGTGTGGGGTAAGGCTGTGGGAGCCAGATGTGAATGACAAGGCCAAAGCTGCACAGGGGCCGGGGGAGCTCTGGTCACTTCTGGTCAGCTCTTGGTCACTCTCCACACTTTTTGCAGTTGCTGTGCCATATCCCTAGTGAGGCAGCTGGAGCAGCCCAGGGCCCGTGAGGGCTCTCCCAGTGCCACACCGGAAACCCTCACTAAATCCTTGGGGAAAACTGCAGCAGGCAGTGCCACAACTATTTCTCCCTCTACTACCTCTGTCCCTCCTACTACTAGGAAAGCTTCCCCCAGCCCAAGGGAACATGGCCAGGCCCTCTCAGGACCCAGTGGAGCCTTGCTCTCCCTCTCTGCCCCCTCCCCACCATGGGCACCCCGTGCAGCCGCTCCCAGGTTTCCGGTCGTGTCTCCCACGGAGGGAGCCCAGCAGGACAGCTCAGTACCCGAGTGCCCTGAGCCTGCTGGGGACAATTCCTCTGGGCTGTGCCCGTCTTGTCTGGGCTGTGCCCGCAGTGCCAAGCAGCAGAGAGGGCAGCTCAAGCCTCAGCAGGGCTCAGGCCCAGAGGCACAGCAATTACCTCCTGTGGCTGTGCCTGGCATCGCGTCCCTTTCAGCAGAAGAGGCTGCCAATGAGCCACTGCTTCCTCCGGGAAATGCCGCCTTCTGCGCAGCCTCTCCTTCCATCTCTGCAGAAAAGAAAATGGACAGCTGGATCAGGTGGGGCTGTTCCCCAGTGGGTAGGTGGCCTCTTCTGCAGGAATATTTGTCAAAGACATTCATAAGTTTCTGGAACTCAATCAAACTTTGGAGATGGGCCAGGGCTTTCCCTTCTCCAAACCAGCACCCCTCCTGATCTGTCTGGAGACCAGAAAATTTGGAGGAAATCTCAGGATGTGCGGGGCCTGTGGTGCAGTTTGGGCTGCCGGTGAGCAGATGCCCAATGCCTTCCGGCAGAGGCTGGGGAGAAGCTGCAGCCAGGCCAGGCTGGCAAACAGCCCTGCAGGGCGTGGAAGCAGCAGCGGGGCAGCGAGGCTGCCATGGATCCCTTCCTGCTGTGCCGGGCACAGCGTGTCCAGATGTGCAGCCAAAGCCCCCGGCTGCTGAGCCCCAGGACAAGGCTGAGGGAAATGCACCCACCACGGTGCCTCTCCAGGTCACTCAGGATCCTGGCCAGGTCTTTGGATACCTCCAGGGACTTTTTGTCTCCTCCAGGCTTGTTCCTCCCTCTTGGGGGACCTTAAGAGAAGTGTTTGCATGTCAGAAGAGTGGACCCCACAGAAGCAGGGCTCAGCCCGTGGGGTCAGCAGGGACACAATACTCACCCCTGTGATGGGAGCTGGGCTTGTGAGCAGCAACCCGGAAAGGAGCCTGAAAAGTCCTCCCTGCAGACACTCCTGTAACACAAGAGCCACAGAAGCTTCTGTCACCTGGTTCCAGCCAGGTTGTCAAGGATTATCCTCTGAGGGGAACATTGACAACAAACCTGCAGGAGGGTTAAGAGGGAAATCTTCATGGAGCCAAGCTGCTGGAGAAACCTTCCTAGCAAGCTCATCTAGAAGGGAGCACAGATCAGATCAGACCCATTTCCATAGTTTGCTGGGATCCCCTTCTGCCTTAGGGAACTGGAAGTGTGGGGTAAGGCTGTGGGAGCCAGATGTGAATGACAAGGCCAAAGCTGCACAGGGGCCGGGGGAGCTCTGGTCACTTCTGGTCAGCTCTTGGTCACTCTCCACACTTTTTGCAGTTGCTGTGCCATATCCCTAGTGAGGCAGCTGGAGCAGCCCAGGGCCCGTGAGGGCTCTCCCAGTGCCACACCGGAAACCCTCACTAAATCCTTGGGGAAAACTGCAGCAGGCAGTGCCACAACTATTTCTCCCTCTACTACCTCTGTCCCTCCTACTACTAGGAAAGCTTCCCCCAGCCCAAGGGAACATGGCCAGGCCCTCTCAGGACCCAGTGGAGCCTTGCTCTCCCTCTCTGCCCCCTCCCCACCATGGGCACCCCGTGCAGCCGCTCCCAGGTTTCCGGTCGTGTCTCCCACGGAGGGAGCCCAGCAGGACAGCTCAGTACCCGAGTGCCCTGAGCCTGCTCGGGACAATTCCTCTGGGCTGTGCCCGTCTTGTCCGGGCTGTGCCCGCAGTGCCAAGCAGCAGAGAGGGCAGCTCAAGCCTCAGCAGGGCTCAGGCCCAGAGGCACAGCAATTACCTCCTGTGGCTGTGCCTGGCATCGCGTCCCTTTCAGCAGAAGAGGCTGTCAGTGAGCCACTGCTTCCTCCGGGAAATGCCGCCTTCTGCGCAGCCTCTCCTTCCGTCTCTGTAGAAAAGAAAATGGACAGCTGGATCAGGTGGGGCTGTTCCCCAGTGGGTAGGTGGCCTCTTCTGCAGGAATATTTGTCAAAGACATTCATAAGTTTCTGGAACTCAATCAAACTTTGGAGATGGGCCAGGGCTTTCCCTTCTCCAAACCAGCACCCCTCCTGATCTGTCTGGAGACCAGAAAATTTGGAGGAAATCTCAGGATGTGCGGGGCCTGTGGTGCAGTTTGGGCTGCCGGTGAGCAGATGCCCAATGCCTTCCTGCAGAGGCTGGGGAGAAGCTGCAGCCAGGCCAGGCTGGCAAACAGCCCTGCAGGGCGTGGAAGCAGCAGCGGGGCAGCGAGGCTGCCATGGATCCCTTCCTGCTGTGCTGGGCACGGCGTGTCCAGATGTGCAGTCAAAGCCCCCGGCTGCTGAGCCCCAGGACAAGGCTGAGGGAAATGCACCCACCACGGTGCCTCTCCAGGTCACTCAGGATCCTGTCCATGTGTTTGGCTGCCTCTAGGGACTTACTGTCTCCTCCAGGTTTGTTCCTCCCTCTCAGAGGACCTTAAGAGAAGTATTTGCATTTCCCTGGAATGGATCCCTCAACGCCAGGGCTCAGCCCATGGGGTCAGCAGGGACACACTACTCACCCCTGTGATGGGAGCTGGGCTTGTGTGCATCAACCCGGAAAGGAGCTTGATAAGTCCTCCCTGCAGACACTCCTGTAACCCAACAGCCACAGAAGCTTCTGTCACCTGGTTCCAGCCAGGTTGTCAAGGATTATCCTCTGAGGGGAACATTGACAACATACCTGCAGGAGGCTTTAGAGGCTGGAAATCTTCATGGAGCCAAGGTGCCTGAGAAACCTTCCAAGCATGCTCATCTAGAAGGGAGCACACATCAGACCCATTTCTATGGTGTTATGGAATCTCCCAAAGCATTTTGGAACTGGGCACTGCAATGGGGTTGGTAAGGCCATGGGAGCCAGGTGTGAATGGACAAGGCCAGAGCTGCACACGGGCCTGGGGAGCTCTGGGCTGGCTCCTGGTCACTCTGCACCCTCTTTGCAGGCCCTGTGACACATCCCTGGAGAGGAAACTGGGGCTGCCCAGGGCCCGTGGGGCCTGTCTCCCTCCCCCAGAGGAAACCCTCCCTGAAGGCCTGGGGAAAACCATCCCCAGCGCTTCCCGGGGAGCAGGGAGCGCTGTCCCGGGAAAGGGGAGCCAGGCTGCCGGCTCACCTGCTCGCTGCGCTTGCAGGGGAGCAGCCTGGGCAGCCCTGGCAGGCAGGGCCACGGCCAGGAGGAGCAGGAGGAAGAGGCGCAGAGCAAGGGCCATGCTGCCTTGCCCTCTGCCAGTCCCGCAGCTCTTGCTGCCACCGCTGTCCTGACACCGCTGTCCCAATGTCAGCACCACTGCTGCCACCGCCGCTGCTGCTGCCGCAACAGTTGTGCTCAAGCACTGACTGCTCGCTCCTTGTGCTGCTGTGCAACCACGGGGCTCTGGCACCTCTGTGACCTCAGAGCCTGCTGTGACCTCATGGCCAGGGTGGAGTTGTGTGGGGAGTGGGATCTGCCTTCTTTGGCAGGGAGCTCGTCCTGCCCAGCTGCCCTGTCCAAGGGCTGTGACACAGTCCCAGCCCAGCTGATCTCACAGGCTGGGCCATGAAGGGATGGAGAGCAGCCCTGCCAAGATGGACTTGGGGGTGCTGCAAGATGAGAGGCTGCACATGAGCCAGCCATGTGCATCCAAAGGAGAGTGCCCAGCAGCTTGGAGGAGGTGATTCCACCCCTCTGTTTTGGTGAGACCCCCTCGTGGAGTACTGTGGAAGAGGTTTTACATCAACCTCTGTGAGTCATTGAGAAGTTTGACATGAAAATCCATGTTTACCCTGAAAGGATTTCGTACCAAGGTTGTTGACATAGAAACCGAAAAAGAAAGAAGGATAAATAAGTGAAACTTGTAACTACTTACTTCAAGAAGCACTTTGCTTTTCTCTCATGACCAGTGAGTAAAATGTAAATTATGAGCTTTGTAAGAATGTAGAACAAGCATGCATGCTAGAATAAAAACAGTGTTTGAAGCCTTCTGGAAACGGAGTGTGTTGCTTTGTACTGTCTCTGTCTGTACCGCGACAGATTACTGCACTCATCTCTGGGCTCCCCACACAGGAAGGCCATGGTCCTGTTGGATCTAGTCCAGAGGAGGGACAAATTGCTCTGAGGGCTGGAGCCCTTCTGCTTTGGAGACAGGCTGGGAGAGCTGGTGGCGTTCAGCCTTGAAGAGAGCAGACTCCAGGGAGACTTGATTGCTGCCTTTCAGTACCTTAAGGAGGCTTGTAAAAGAGATGGGACAGAACTTTTAGTAGAGCTTTTTGTGAGCAGACCGAGAGGGAATGCTTTTAGTCCAAAAGATGGTCGATTCAGACTGGACAAAAGAAACCCATTTTTTACACTAGGTCTGGAAGGCCTGGCACACATTGCCCAGAGAGGTGGACATCCATCCCTGCAGACATTCAAGCTCATGCTCTCAGCAACCTGACCTACTTAAAGGTGTCCCTGCTCACTGCAGGGCATTGGACTAGATGGCCTTTAAATGTCCCTTCCAAGCCAAGCCATTCTGTGCTCCTGGGCACCATCAAAGCAGTGCTGGATTAGTGCTGGGGTGATTATGTGGCACCTGCATTTTGGTAGCTGTGTCCTTTAGCAATTGGCCCTGAGAGCATTCATGGTATAGGCAGTGATGTCTGCAAATAACAGACAGTGTGCTCTAGGAGTGTTGCAGTGTGATTTCATGGTTTACCCCAAAACCCCGGGTTTCTCCCCTGAAGATTCCCTCCCAGGTGTGTCCATCACCCCTCCTTTCCCCACCCTGACCCCTGCTGAGCACTGTCTGCCAATCCTGCAATTCCAGAAGGGCATTGAGTGATTGGCAGATTCAAAAGATGCCCTCTACCCGGGGTGGGGGGGGCATTGGGCCATCCAGGTGTCATTTGTCCCTTGAGATCTCCTCTCCTGTCTCAGGTTGGTGGGCTCCCTATCCCTTCCTTCCTCCCCTCCCTCGGGCAAAAGGGCGAGTAACCATGTGGTCCAGGAGTTCCATTGGAGCAGTTGCTGGATTCAGTGGCCTTTGGGCCAGAATAAAGCTCTGAATTAAAACCCTCCATCAGAACCGACTCCTTTCCTTCACTACCGCCTTAAAGTTTCTCTGGCAGAGGGAAGCCTGAGGAGCAGACCCTCCACGGGAGGAAGCTCCATCCCGCTGGCACCAGAGTCCCGGCATGTCTGCACTTGTCCCCACGCGCCCAGCTGCAACATCCAGCTGGCCGCAAGTGTCTCTGGGGTGGAACACCACAGTTGCTGCTATTTGGTTCAGCTGCAGGGGCCAGACAAGCCAAGGCATGTGCCATCAGCAATGTAATATATGTTAGAAATAATTCATGCTATAAAAGATTGTATTTTATAAACATTGTGAAATCCAAACCAGTCTCTGACCACAGGCAGCCCAAGAAGCAGAGATCTATTCAAACTCTGAAATTCCTGAAGGAGGCAGGATAACAATCGGCATTTTAGCACCACCCTGAGCCATTGGAAACCGCCTAAGAGTGATCATCGCCCTGTTGATAACATCCATCAAGATAGGCAGGGACTCCATGAAGATTTATGTGAATACATGGCTTCCCTGAACTCAGTCAATGCTGGCTATCAGCCAGGAGACAGCCTTTGTCCGGCTCTGCACAGTGAAACAGCCAACTATGAATATGCAGAGTTAGAAAAGAAACTTGAACTCCTTCACCTCTGGCACAATAAACTGTATAAAACATCCTTGCTAGAGGCGGCTCTTGTGAACGAGGGGGAATCTGATGTGATAGAGGTTAGATCCAGGTTCACCCAGAGCTGAACCCAGGCTCAACGCTGTCTCTTTTGCTGTGGTGGTTTTGAGGACCGTATTTTGGTTGCGGAAAAAGATAAATAAATCTTTTCGCATTTTTTGATAATTTGACTTTCAATTGATCATTTATAACAATTAGGGCCACCCTGATGTGATTTGAATTTTGGGTTTGGGCACCCCTTTCCTGTCAGGAGGCTCCCCGCTGATATCAGCAGGGTGATGGGATTGGGAGTTCACAAAACCAATCTGTGGGAATCCACAAAAATTAAAGGCTTCTGGGAAAGCTGCAAAAGGCAGGCCTCAGAGACAGTAGAACTGTGATTAGACCTAAGCAGCAGTCACTAGATAGGTCAGCAGAAAAATTATTTGAAAAGTAGAAAGGCAAGGACAAATAGAACAATGGTCTGTGTATTAAGGCTTGTCTAGAATAACTCTCTAAGCTACAGAAAAGTTTATCTAACAAGATATCAGGAAGTTTAAGCTTAATAATGGAGCTCTGTGCATTGTGTTTTCAGGCTTACAAGCAGGTATTTTATTCGAAATAAGCAAGCATTGTTTTAACCAAAGGTACGTGTGCTTATAGTGGTTGGATAGAACTACTGTCAATATGTTTTTGCTTTGTGTGATTGGTCAAAAAACATATACAGTAAGTTGTATTATTAAGTTCTTTGTTTGCTGCCTGGGATGTGAGCTGGTGGCATCTTCCCATTGTCATAACCATGTAATGAGACTGATGCTGAAAAATGAAACAGCTCAAGGCATGTTCCACAGCAGTCCTGTCCCATTTGTGATTTGTACACAGCCCCTGGCCGGCGATACCAATCAAATACCAAACCGAAGCCAGAACCACAGCCAAAGATGGATAAAATGAGCCCAGAGCTCTTGGAAATTCAGAACGATCCGAAGAGGGATCTCCGAGGCCGTGGTGCTTTTTCTTCACTCAGAAAATTGACGTGCGGAAGGAATCCACCTGGGAAAAGGAACCGTGAGTACCATGTGATTGAGCAGGGTGTGATTGAGCGTGTGTGAGACGTGATTTTATCATGAAGCAAGTGTGAATACCACAATTGCAGTTCCCCTCTCCCGCGGGGAAAGTGGTTGGTGAAAGGGGAAGCAAGCGCTTTTTCTTGTCACACGTGGGACCTGGGACTTATTGTGAGTTCAGGGGGTCAATCATGGTTGGGGTCAGGAGGGGAAAGAACGTTCCCGAAATATTTTGGGAGCCAGTCTGCCTTCTGATCTAGAGAATCAGGTAAGAGAGCTTGATACCAGTCAAAAGACCCGCAGAACAGTTCTCCACGTGGCTGAGTAGACTGTGTTTCACAGACTTAGGAAATCAACATCGGACAAAGACTTGGGACTCACGTTGAGAATCCCAGCTGAAGGACACAAGGTGAGAAAATTAGCGAATGGGGTTTTTGGGAAAATGGGATTGAAAAAGTGTAAGTGCCGGAAAAAGCCCCAGGAAAAACCTCCCCAGGATCCCGGGAAGGTTATGCCTGTAATCTTGAGGGGAAGCCCATTGGGATGGATATTAGAACACTGGGATGACAGCCCCAGGAGGGTGGGAAAGTCCAAGGAAAAGATGATACATTTTTGTATGGAAAAGTGGGGGGGAAAGGAGATTGCAAAATATGCGGTTTGGCCAGTGTTGGGCACTTTCAAGGATTTTGAGGAAATTGAGTATGTTGAGATGTGGAAATACGCTTGTTTGGGACTACACCCAAACAGAGCTCTCAGATGCTTGGCAAACCAGGGCAAGGAGTGGGAACTGCTGGAAAACCTTCCGCCGCCCTACCTTGTCCCTTTGCCCCAACCCGTGCCAGCCCAGGTACCACAGGTGCCCACGTTGCCTCCTGAGGCATCGATCCCACAGGGACAGGCTTCAGCACCGCTGCTCCCACCGGAGATGGCCGCGGCACCTTCTCTCCCATGTGAGCAGGTATTGGCGCCTCCACTCCCATGCGAGCAGTCCCAGCCACTGACCCTTCCCAAAATCAAGGAGAAACAGATAATTTCCCTAAAGAAAGCAAACTCTCCTCCGGCCAATTGAACAAGGTGGAGGATGAGGAGGGCAACCACTGGAGATAGTGATGACGACGAGGAAAAGCCTGGACTCTTCCCTTTACAGGAAGTACCGACGGCTCCAGGGGTTATTGGCTTCGTACATGCGCCGATCGACACCGGGGATGTGAGGGCTTTCAAGAAAGAGATGGGGAAGTTGATGGATGATCCTTTGGGGGTGGCAGAACGACTAGATGAATTTCTAGGAACCAGCACCTACACGTACGAGGATCTCAGTGCGATCCTGAGGTCACTGTTCAACAATGAGGAAAGAGAAATGATCAGACAAGCCGTGATCAGGGATTGGGAGAACAGGAATCCCCAGGGGGAGCGAGGAGATTAGATGTGGCCATCTTGGAATGCCCAAATGGAGGAAGGGAGGCAGAAAAGGATAAACTTGAGAAATATGATAATAGAAGGTATCAGGTAGGCAGTGCCAAAGGGACAAAACATGAGCAAAGAACTCAGGGAATGCCAGGGAAAAGATGAAACCCCCATGGAATGGCTGGAAAGGCTCCGAAAGAGCTTGAGAATGTATTCCAGGACGGACCCCAAATCTCCGATTGGGGCGGTCTTGCTGAAGACCCAATTTGTGGTGAAATCATGGGAAGACATAAGGAAGAAATTGGAAAAGATAGATGGATGGCAGGACAGGGAACTGCATGAATTGCTCTGAGAAGCCCAGAAAAATCTACATTAGAAGAGACAAAGAAAAGCAAAAGATTCAGGCGAAAGTGCTAGCGGCTGCAGTGAGGGAGGCACAAGAACAGGAACAGGTCAGAGACTTGGCAAAAACAGCGCCGGTGAAGAAATAAAATCCTTCCCAAGGAAAAGGTTCAAACAGCCAGAAAAAGGACTTCAAGTGCTACTACTGCAAGCCAAGGGGACACATTCAGAGGAATTGTCCCAACAAGGTCAAGGATCAAACTATGTTTCAGGAAGATTAGGGGTGTCAGGGGCTTCTCAGTTTGGGGTCTGGAAGGCCAAGGGAACCCTTGATAAAATTGAGAGTGGGACCTCACAGGCAGGAAATTTGGTTTTTAGTAGATTCTGGGGCTGAACGGACCACGGTGCAGCAGTTACTGCGAGGGTGCTCTCTAAGCAATGATGCAATGATGGTAATTGGAGCAAAGGGGAACCTTTTAAGGCTCCGATCATAAAGAAATAGAGACAGAAATAGAGACAGAAAGTAAAAAGTGTAAAGGAAAAATGTTATTGATAAAAGATGCAGACTTTAATTTGGTGGGGTGGTATTTGATGGTGGCATTGGAAATGGGTTTAGCAGTGCAAGATTCCCAGCTCAAAGTGAGATTGTATAAACTCACCACTCAGGATGAGGAGATGATTTATCCACAGGTTTGGTATGTCCAGGGGGAGGCCGGGAAGTTGGACATAGAGCCAATCCATGTTGCAATTGAAAGGCCAGAAGACCCCATTCGGGTCAAACAGTACCCCATCCCCATGGAAGGGAGGAGGAGGCTGAAACCGGTGATTGATGAATTGATGAAAAAGGGAACGTTGGAGCCATGCATGCCCCACCACAACACCCCGACGTTGGCAGTGTGAAAAGCGGATGGTAGCCACAGGCTAGTGCAGGATTTAAGGGCTGTGAATCAAAGGACTAAGACACTGTTCCCCACAGTCTCAAATCCTTACACCCTGCTGAATAACATCTCTCCCGAGGACACATGGTACAGCATGATCGGTTTGAAAGATACTTTCTGGACCTGTCCTTTAGCAGAGGACAGCAGAGATTACTTTGCGTTTCAGTGGGAAGACCCAGAAACAAACAGAAAGCAGCAGCTCAGATGGACATCGTTGCCTCAGGGCTTTGTTAATTCTCCAGACTTTCTGGGCAAGCACTCGAGCAAGTGCTAAGTCATTTTGTACCAATAGAGGGAACACAATTGCTAAAATACGTAGATGATTTGTTGATTGCAGGTCTTAGGGAGGAGGATGTGAGGACGAGTACCATTGAACTTTTGAACGTTTTAGGGGAAAAAGGATTGAAGGTGTCTAAGTCAAAGTTGCAGTTCACAGAGCCAGAGGTCAGATATTTGGGACATTGGTTAGCAAAAGTGAAAAAGAAGTTGGATCCTGAAAGGATGGCGAGGATTATTGCCCTACCACCCCCACGGACAAAAAGAGAAGTTAGGCAACTTCTGGGGCTGTTGGGATATTGTCGGCAGTGGAATCGAAGGATAGAGTGAGAAGGTGAAGTTTTTGTATGAAAATCTCACCATGGACAGAATTGAATGAGGAAGAATTTAGGGGAGTCAAGGAAGTGCTCACAGCAGTACCAGTGCTAAGGCTCCCCGATGTGATACGGCCATTCCAGTTGTTTATGGATGTGAGCAATCACACAGCACATGGTGTGCTGACACAGGACTGGGCAGGGGTCAGGAAACCGGGTGCTTACTTGTCTAGGCTTTTGGACCCTGTAAGCAGGGGCTGGCCTGCGTGCTTGCAAGTGATCGTAGCTGTAGCATTGTTGCTGGAGGAAGCCAAGAGAGTAACTTTTGGAGCACCTTTGGTAGTATTTGCACTGCACAATGCGCGGGGCATACTACAACAAAAGGCAGATAAATGGCTCATGGATGCTAGATTGCTGAAGTATGAAGCCACTTTGATTCACTCACCGGACTTGGAATTGCGGACATCAACCGCGCAAAACCTGGCTCAGTTTTTGTTTGGGGAAGCTTCGGAAAAACTCATCCATGATTGTGTGGAAGCAGTCGAATTGCAGACAAAGAGCAGATTTGGAAGAAGAGGAATTAGACGAAGGAGGAAAAGGGCTTGTAGATGGCTCAAGCAGAGTGATTGAAGGGAAAAGGAAGTCACGATATGCAGTCGTCGACAGGCAAACAGGAAAAGTGATAGAAGCAGGCCTCCTGAATGCGGGTTGGTCAGCACAGGCTTGTGAATTGTATGCAGTTCCGAGAGCCTTAAAAGAACTGAAGAGAAAGAAAGGAACAATTTTTACAGACTCTAGGTATGCCTTTGGGAAGGTTCACACCTTTGGGAAAATTTGAGAAGAAGGGGGACGATCAACACCCAGGGACAGGGACTGATGCACAGGGAATTGATCCGGCAAATTCTGGAAGCGATAACGGAGCCAGAGGAAATATTGGTTGTCCATGTGAAGGGACATCAGGCAGTTCCAGACCTGGGGAAACCACTTGGCAGACCAGGAGGCAAAAACCGCGGCATTGATGATGGTAAGTACCCCAGAGATCAAAGGGATCGAGGTCCCAAATGACCCTCCTCAATCCTCCCAAAAGGAGATTGAAAGTTATGAAAGATTGGGGGAAAATTGGAGGAAGGTAAGTGGAAACTACTGGATGGGAGAGAACTAGCCTCTGAAGGTTTTACCAGGAGAATTTTGAGGAGACTGCACCAGTGAACACACTGGGGGGTTCAGGCCCTGGCTGAACAATTTTGGAAATTTTTCTGGTGCAGAGGAATTTATGAATTGGCCAAACAAGAGGTACAAGGATGCCTGATCTGTCAGAAAGTTAACAAAATCAAGGCAAGACAGGCAATCCTGGGGAGTCGCCACATTGGGTACTGACCTTTGGAGAGAATTCAAGTTGATTTTACTGAATTGCCCCAGCTGAGAAGGTTCAAATCTGTGCTTGTAAAAGTTGACAAATTGATCCATTTGGTGGAAACTTCCCCCAGTCCAAGGGCAACAGCTCAGACAGTGTCCAGGAAATTGCTGGAAGAACTTGTGCCCCGATATGGGGTGGTGAATTACATTGACTCGGATCAAGGGACTGATTTTACTTCGAAAATTATTAAGCAGATGGCAGAGGCACTGGGCATTTGGTGGGAATACCACTCCGTGGCATCCCCAGAGCTTGGGACAAGTTGAAAGGATGACTCAGACTTTGAAGGTGCAGTTCTCTAAATTAGTTTTAGAAACTTGGATATCCTGGCTGAAATGCCTCCCTCTGGCCTTGCTTAGTATGAGGACGATGCCTCATTCAGAAACGGGGCTCTCACCCTTTGAAATGCTATATGGAATGCCATATAAGCACAGGACACCAGTGGGACACCCCAGATTGGAGGACAGCCAAATTCAACCGTATTTAGTAGCAATAAACACAAACTTTCAGGAATTGAGAGAACAGGGGATAATATCTCAGAGCGCGCCCCTCTGGGATTTGCTATCCACAAAATTCAGCCTGGTGACAGAGTACTTGTGAAAGTATGGAAAGATTTACCCCTCTCCCCTCACTGGGAATGCCCCTTTCTTGTCCTGACAAAAGACGTGGCCATTCGGATGGCAGAAAAAGGCTGGACACACATGTCCAGGGTGAAGAAAGTCGAGCATCAGGAGGAGGCTCCTGAGTAGAGGATCACTTCTTCTCCAGGTGACCTAAAGATCAAACTTCAACGTCCTCATAAATGACCGATGGTGAACGGATAGGTTGTATACTGTCTGACTGTGTATGCTATCTGTTTGTACACTTCAAGTGTGAATATTGTCAAGGGGTTTTTGTTGTATACTGTAGGAGGGGGCAGAGACCAAATGGATTGTGCACCCAGTGTCTGGAAGAGGAGCTTGAGCTGACTGACCGCAATCTAACCCTAGACACAAATTTAGGAATTATCGAATTAGATTCACAAGAGTGGTTCCACATTTTCCAGAACAGCGTGCATGGAAAACTCAAATCTAAGGCAGAAATATTGGATGTGGAATGTTGGAAGTCAATCAAAGTACCATGCAGCTCAGATGCTGTCAAGATCTCCTTTAAGAGGAGGAATGTGGCTAGGTCAGAGAATGTGTTCCCTGAAGAATACTCCTGCTGCCGCAAAGATGGTCTTCCTTGCCGCTGGTGGCACCCCAGGGGGTGGAGGCAAAGGCAGAGGAGTACGCCTGGTGGGAATCCTGATTGGCCTGAGCCTAGCCATGTGCAGGACACAGAGTCTGCACATTGAGACCCTGATCCATGTGGGAAATCAGAGCTCCATGGATGAGTGCAGTAAGTGCACTCAGATGGTCCTGACTGAGCGAAGGGACAAGGGGATCTTAGCATGCCAAGCCCTGGAGAAATGCATCAAGGGAATCTGGCAGGTACTGTTTGATAAACGGCACTCGGGTCAAATTGTGCAGATTGGGCAAAGAGATCCTGTGTTTAGATCTGAAGGCTGGGATGCTGAACGGGCAGTCAGAAAAGCACCAACACTGAGTGCTGAAAAGAAATGTAGAACCAATGTCGATCCCTGTTTGCAGTCAATGTAACCAAACAATGTGGGTTGGGGGAAAGACAGAATCAATTTTTGTAGTGTATCACCAGGTGAATCCATTGTGTTACGACAATTTGAATCTGGGAATGTGCGTGATGAACAGGAAAATGTACTGTGTGGGAAGAAATATGAAATTTGATAGCAAATTCCCCCTGAACAGAGAGCCAATCATGTTAGACTTAGCACAGGCAAATGATGATAGAGTCTGCCTGCAATATGTTTAGGGCTGTCTGTTTTGCAAGGAACAAAGATGGAATAGATCCTGAGGGAAAAATGAGAGCGATTACTCAGGAGCTGAAAAGGAGGGAGTCAGAACTGAGAAAGAAAAGGGTGGAACAGGAAAGATTGAAAACTTTGAGTGAGCAGTACGAACAGCTCAGGAGACAATACACTGATGGGGAACTACCTTCCCAGATCGAAACTTACTCATTGATTTAGTTCAGGAAATTGCCACGGAATTGGGACTGTCAAACTACTGGATTTGTAGGGGGCTGAAATTGGCAGAGAAGTGGCCTTGGAAGGGTGAAGGTTTGGCTCCAGAACAGCTTTTGAAATGGGACAACCCAAGGGTCTCAAAATTGGCACTAAGACCTAAGAGATGGGTGTTGGAGCAGCTAGTGATTGGGACTATCTGCATCAGTCGAGAAGGGAAAGAATATACTGAAATGGTGGGATACACACTGTGTATAACCACTTTTTCAGTGAATTCAGACAGCAAGAGCAAAGTCTGGCAACCAGAACCTCCTATGGTGTACTGGAGTCAGAAGAATGAAACAAATTGTGATTGGAATGGTCAGATGGCACTATGTTGGGTCAAGAGTCCTGGAGCTAATCCTTACCAATCCTTGGCAGGACTGAGAGAATATTGGGGAGACCCAGGGAAAACTAATATCAGATGGAAAGCCCCAGACGGAATTTATTGGATTTGTGGAAAGAAAGCCTGCAGTGAGTTACCTCCAAGGTGGAAGGGATCATGTACTTTGGGCATGATCCAGCCAGTTTTCTTCACTCTTCCTCAAACAAAAAGCAACTTACTCGGGGCTCCTCTGTATGAGACCCTGAGGAGGGAGAGAAGAAGCTTGAAGAAAATGATACCTGTCCTAAGTGGCAGGCAAACTTGGGGGGAGAAGGAGTGGCTGGCAGCAAGGGAAATTGGTTACTATGGGCCGGCCACATGAGTTCAGGACAGAAGCTATGGATATAGGACTGCAATCTATCTACTGAACCGGTTGATCAGGCTGCAGGCAGTGGAGGAAATTGTGTTGAATCACACCTCAGAGGCCCTAGATTGTTGAGTCGGCAGCACACTCAGGTACAGGCTTTTGTGTACCTGAATCAAATAGTTTTAGACTATTTGCTGGCTGAAGAAGAGGGAGTCTGTGGAAAATTCAATGAATCATAATATTGTATTGAAATTGATGATTATGGGGAAACCATAAGAGGATTGGCAGCCAAAATTAAGAAAGTGGCCCATGTCCCAGTCCAGAAATGGAATTCGATCTTGCAGTCATCTTGGTGGGACAGATTATTTGAGGGGGCCTGGTGGAACAAAATAATATTTTTTGTGCTGTGATCACTAGCAGGAGTCATATTCCTCCCTTGTCTAATACCTTGTTTTAATAGACTGATACACTCCGTGGTAGAGGGTATGCAGATAGCTATAGTGGACCTGGAGTTGGCTTCCAGAAACAACGTGTCCATGATCATGAACCTGGGAGACGGAAGTGTACAAGCAATGCTGCTGAGGTCTTGGCAAAATTTGAGAAACAGGTCAAAACAAATGGGAACAATTATAATGGTTATTAGGGAATCCCGCAATGAGTGCATGGCATGAGAATTTAATAAAGCCTGCTCTTTGTAGGGGACCCTTAAAAGTGGAGGGTAGATGTAGGAAGTAAATAGATAATGGTAATTTGGGATGTAGAGGGAGCATAAATGAATGTGTTGGCATTAGAGGGGAGGGATTGTAATATATGTTGGGAAATAATTCATACTATAAAAGAAAGTATTTTATAAAGATTGTGAAATCCAAACAAGTCTCTGACTACAAGCAGCCCAAGAAGCAGATGTCTATTCAAACTCCGAAATTCCGGAAGGAGGCAGGATAACTCTCAGCATTTAGCTTATGAATAAACGCACCCAGGGTGATGATCACCGCCGTCCTGAGCCATCGGAAGATGCCTAAGAGCGATCATTGCCCTGTTGATAACATCAATCAAGATAGCCAAAGTCACCAGGAACATACATGTGAATAAGCGACTTCCCAGGATTCGATCAACGCTGGCTATTACCAGGAAACGGCAATTGTCCAGCTCTGCACAGTGAAAGAATCAACTAAGAATGTGAAGAGTTCCAAAAGAAACTTGGACTCCTTCTCCTCGGGCACAATAAACTGTATAAAACATCCCCACTAGAAGTGGCTCTTGTGAACAAGGAGGACTCTGATGTGATAGAGATTTGATTCAGGCTCACCCAGCACCGAACCGAGGGTCGACGCTGTCTCTTTGGCTATGGTGGTTTTAAAGACCGTATTTTGGTTGCAGAAAAAGATAAATAAATATTTTCACTTTTTTTTTTTTTATAATTTGGCTTTCGATTAATAATTTATAACAGCCATTTTGGTAATGCCAATAAAGGAGAAACAGGAGAGGAATGCAGCTTCCAGTTCAGATAAATGCCAGCATTCTGCTGCCCATTCCTGGTTAAGAAATAAAGGAATATCCTGAAGATTCCTTCATGTGGGTGCATTATTGGCTGTATCAGTGCTTGTGTTCTGTATAACAGGTAAGTTGTTAATGCTTCTTGCCCCATTTATCACTGGATGAAACCCAAATACTGCATTGCTTCTTGACTACTTGCTTCCAAGTCAAGGCAAATTTTGGTCATGTTTGAGTGGGACATATTCATCTGTCCAGAAGCAAATTCTTCTTGCCATTCACACAATGGCAAGATTGCTTTGTGGATTTGCTCTAATCGCACTGTAAATAAGGCCTACCGCTCACTAGAATTAAAGCTGATGCATTAGGATGCAAAGTTTTGCATAATTTGTCCTGGTGTCTGCAACTGTAGAGAGTTGTTCTGGATTTAAATGACATTTGAAGACACGTGTATTCTACCATACTTCTGGCATACTAGAAGTGAAAAAACAGCCTTTGAAACACGATTTTATCCTTTCTTCCTTCTCCTCGTCTCAGGAATTTCAATGTCTGAGGTCTAAGCTCTTCAGCTGCCTCACAAACATTGTTTTAATTCAGACAGGCATCCATGCCTTGAGCCACAAATCATGACTGTGGCTGTGAAGCTTGAAGCAATGTAGGTTTATAGCACTAAAAGTAATAATCCATTCCCAGGTTAAGCCAAGCATTTCCCAAGTAACTCTACCTATCCTCAGGAATGTTTCAAAAAGGATCATTGTAAAAGCTGGGAATGTGGAGAAAAAGTGTCATCAAAATTACAAATACAGCTTTCTGAGATCTTTATATTCCTATAAAAAGAGATTCAAAATTGTTCATACATTCAACATTGACTATGAAGTGAATGACAGATTGTCAAAATAATTGCTTGGGAAAGAAAAAAACATAAATAAAAATAAGTTGACATGTAGATAAGAAGTAAACCATCACACTAAGAAAAAAAACCAGACCTGCCAAAAGTAAAACCTATAAGGCTCTTTCATCTGTCTCAATACAAAAAAATTGCTGAAAATATCAGATATCCTCAAGAGCATTACTATATACAGGAAATTCCAGGTATTGGGAAAAATGAAGACAATTATAGTGTGCAATTCACAGAGTTAACCTGTAATTTATTGGTGGGTTTGTTGCAAAATTTCAGAAAACAGACTGGGAAAGCATAGGGGCTGGTCAGCCCATGTGTGGGCATTTAGAGCAGTGTGAGGGATGTTTCTGGGACCAACTGCAGGGAAGAAAAGCAGCAGACAATTACTGGGACAATCTCTTTGCTGCCTGTGGAGTTTGTGTCAGTCAGTTCCCTGGGGCTGGGGGAGCTGTCACGGGGCAGGGAGGGCCAGGGCTGGCAGTGGCTGCTCAGGGATGGCTTTGGCCCGTGTCCCTCCAAGCAGTGACTGCCCAAGCAGCTGCGCTGCCCCCGGGCTCTCCTCCCGGCCTGCTGGGCTTTGTTGGGTGGCACAGCCTGTGCCAAGGGGCGGCAAGGTGCCTGCAGGCCCCAGCTCTGGGGGAAACGGAGAACGTCCTGCCCGCATCCACAGTGCTGCCAGCTCAGCAGTGCAGCACAACATGGGCTCACGCTCCCCATTGCTCCCACAGAAGTGCTTGGCAAGTCAGACACGAACACCCAGAATCCATGGAACACCCCAAGAATTATCTGCCCCAGGATGTGCGCAGCTCCTGCATGATTGGCACGGTAGTGACACTGTTCACTGTGCCAATTTCCATGGTGCTGTGCTATGCTGGGTTCCAGTGGTGGAACGAAAAGAAACAGTAAGTTGTGCTCATCTCCACCCTCCAGCTTCCTTAAATGCTGCTCATAATTAGCTAACATTCCTGCTGAGGAGTTGTTCCAGTCCATGGTTGTCCAAAGAACTGTGCTGAGGGTTCTGCTGCTGCCCAGAGCTTTCATTGGCCTCCTCATTGCTGGGCCTTGGCCTGGGGGGCCCGCAGGGGCTGCAGCCAGTGCTGGCTCCCACTGAGGCTGCCTGGCCAAGGCAAACCCCAGGGGCACAGGGCAGAGGCAAAGCACGGTGGGGAGGAGAAAGAGCAGGGACGAGATTGCTCTTGAAAGGCAGAGGCGCTCTGGGGCCCGCTCCTGGCCAGGGAGCCTGCCCAGAGCCGTGCCCTGCTCACCGGGGCCTTGAGGGGCAGCTGTGCAGCTGGGCCAAGCTGTGCCAGCAGCTCCAGCCATGCTGGGGAGCCTTGCCAGCTCTGGGCCCTGCTGTGCAGGAGGCTCCCTGTGTGCCCCTGGCAGCTGGGGCCTCAGCCACCTCCTCTCTCCACAGTCACACCTCTCGACAGACGCTGAAGGACAGTGACAGGATCTCACCCCGAGATACTTTGAGCAGCTCCTCCAGCAGTGGTGAGGACCTGGGTAGCTTCAACAAAAGCTCTCAGAGGACAACTCCAGAACAGCTGCCATACAGGAGGAAGCAGCCAATCCTTTTGGAGATCTCAGTGCCACCTCCTCTCCCTGCAGGAATCCCTCAGCCACCTCCTCTCCCTGCGGGAATCCCTGAGCCTCCACCATTCCCTGCAGGAATCCCTGAGCCTCCTCCGCTCCCAGCACCAATCCCTGAGCCTCCTCCACTCCCTGTAGGAAATCTCTGAGCCTCCTCCACTCCCCACGGGGATCTTCAATATGCCTCCACCCCACTCTGGTGCATCCCAACCTGTGCCGCAACCCCAAAACCAGTTCACCAGCTTCCGTACCCAGCTGAGACCACCACGTCCCCCTCCTCCCAAAATCATCTGACCTGTCTTCCAAATGACACTGAAGGTGCTTTTGTCCCCCACCCCACGTCCACATTCCAGAGCCTTGCCCAGCTTTTTTGTTGCAATAAAGAGATGAAGATGTAAGCCCAGTGTCCAGGTGGTAGCAGCAAAGCCCACCCAGCAGCAGCACAGGCTGAGCTCCATGGCCAGGAGCAGCCGTGGATGCCCACGGTGTGGGCAGGCAGGAGCCAGGCAGGGGCTGCTGTGACCAGCGGTGGGGCCCCAAGGGCTGGGGGAGCCCATGCTCAGCATCCCTGGGCTGAGGACACATTTCCTTCCCTGGCATCATCTGGGCCTGGGCCTCATGAGGCAGGCATGGATATTTTGGGGTCCCTGCTGAGGGGTGCAGGGATCCCTCATGAATCACAAAGGAGTATTGATGGCCTCTCCTAAGGTGCGCAGGGATCCCTCATGAGGTGTGCAGCGGGGTTACATTTGAGGGGGTTTTTTACTCTTCTCAGCACAGCAAAGGGTCACTTGGCTGAGGTTTTGCAAAGCTGGGAGAAAGCCTCTTGCAAAGCCTTGGGCCCGGCCTGCGGGCACAGCGGACAGGCGGAGCCCATCCCCTGGGGCCAGGCCGGGCTGCTCAGGCCTGGCCGGGCCAGGCTCGGGGCCCGGCAGGGAAGGGCCGTGGCCCTGGGCTCTGATGAGGCTGCTGAGCTCCACCCTGGCCCTGTGCTGCAGCCCAACACATTTACAGCCAGGGCCGTGCCCTGGCCCACAGGAGGCACCCGGGGCTGCAACTGAGGTCGTGCCTTCTCCCAATCAAGGGGGCTGGCCCTGTTCCTTTGGAGGATCCCGAGCCTTGTACCTCGGCCTGATGGTGCAAAGATCCCCCCAGCATCCCTGAGCTTGCAGAAATAAAGGCTTTGTGCTCATTAATATGAAAAGATGTATGGGTGGCCTGCAGCTAATATTCTTTTGTTGGCTGGACCCCAGTCAATGCTCGAGTTTAAATGACTGACCCAGCCCTCAGCTGTTCTTTAGACTCATTTGATGAAAGGGACTGAAGCTCTGTTGACTGCAAATTCTCCAGGAAAACAAGTACAGGAACTTGGATACTGCTGGTGACAAAACTGAGTGCAGAGTTGAACCTGTGAGGCCACCTCACTGCCGCCTCCCCCGACCCTTTTATTTTCATTTTGTTTAATATTCCGAGTGCCCGCTTTTGCATGAAATGGACCTTCAGCAATGAGCTGCTGGGCCTCCTGGCTATGTCCATTTGTGCTCCCAGTGCTTCTGGTCTGGTTGGGCTGGTGTGATAAATAGGTATGATTCGTGCTGATGCAAATTGAAACAGTAATCAATATTGATACAGTAATTAATATTTAGGAATAATAAAATATTTAAAAGTTGTAATGCCAAAGAAGAGAGGGAGAGGAGGGGCTCCACCACCCCCTGCTCCCGGCAGATGTTCACAAGGACAGGAGGAAAGAAGCTGAAGATAAAGTTGCTAAAAATGAGCAGAAAGGAAGCAAAACCTGGTTGGGTCCCAGAAATTGCTAATTATAAGGGATTTATTGCCTTGATATGTAGATATAGTGATATGTTATTCTTGGCTTACATTGTACTGGCTTGATGCGCATGTGTAACCCAAAGGTGAATTAAAGGACAAAGAAGAAGACTACAGAGCCTTCATCAGTGACGACCCCCAAAGACTTGTGTGACCACCAAACCGAGTAGTGGCGCATGTGTGGTAAAAGTGGTAATGAAAGCAGAGATAGAGATATGACGAACCGAAAATGGGAGGAGATGGTATTGACACATGGCATATAAGGGGTGATTTTCTCTTGGCAAGCTTGTATGTGATGTGGCAAGGGTCCAAGAGCCCTGCGTTCCGTACCCTGCGGTTATCTTTTGCTTATGCGCTATTATTGGAACCAAATTATCCCTTATTTTAATCAAATTATATTATGTCCAAGTTTATATTTTTTATTTTAACTATTCAATTAAAATTGTTACTACTTTTAATATTGTTTGGTTTTTTTATGATGGGATGATTGGGTAAACATAACAGCTGGGACACTTGTCCATCATGCCTATGTGTCTGTTTCCTGTCATTCCAATGCACAGCCCTTTCCCGCTGCTTGTCATTTAAATACTGTAATTATTTTACTGGATAACTTGCGCCTTGTTATAAATGTGAAGCTTGACTAGGCCAATATTCAAGCAGCAATCAATTTATTAAATAATACGGTAAAGTATGAGCAATACAGTGGTAGGTACAGTGGGGGAAGTTTTCCCTCCCACTGCACACCGATAGTTGAGGCTTACAGGTATTGATAGGGGTATTCATAAGCTTTCTCAGCAATTTCTATTCTAAGTTTTACTCATCAGCAGTTTCTAGTCCCAATTTTTATGTCACAATTCTATACACTATTGTGATTTAGTTTTTCTCAGGATGTATTCCAGAAAAGGAGTGTCCCAGGTGGTGGTGGTCCGGTTTCCGAAATAAGGAAGAAGTATCCCATCTGGTGAGGTCCAGGTCTCCAGATGTGTGTCCAACTTTTAATTGCAAGGACTATAAATCTCATGACAGTGATGTCCAGCTTCCCTTGGTCAAAACTATTAATCCTTGAGTTAATGTTCATCTTCTTTTCTCAAGCTGCTTTTCTCTGTTTTGTTAAGGCCTGAGATAAGCCTGCTTCCTTTTTATATATTCTAAAGCTGTAGTTTCCAAGATCCTTACTATAAGCAGTATTCTAAAATTATACTTAATTTATACTAAAATAAAAGGTTAATATTGCAAAACTCTTTAAGGCTTAGCTACAAGCAGAAAGTTCCTGTCAAACAGGAACATCCTTAATGCTTTAATTCAAATGCTCCTAAATCAACTTAAGACTCATAAAGGTTAATTGTGAACAAAAGATAGGTTCAAAGGCCTTTTCCCATGCTTTACTTTCCTCAGTTATTGTTAGAATTTGTCTTTATAACTGTCTCATGGTTGGTTTCCCCACATATCACAATGACAAATACATACGTTGCCTGTATGTACCTGACACATAACACAGCTTGGTATTTCACAATCCTGCACTTCATGATATTAAATTGTGTTAATCAGACTTTGTCCCATCATGAGTTTCTGGAACACATTTCCAAGCCTTCCAGCTGTAGCCCAAGGGAAGCTGTTTCTGTCTTGCATCACCAAATTGGCAGGGTTTTTGCAAAGACAGCCCTTCAGAAAGGACTTGTGTGCATTAACATCTAAGGGGCTGCTTTCAAAGACAGACCAAAACCCCATGAACAAACAGCAAACCTACCAAACAACATATTTTGAAAAGTACTTTATCTGTAGCTCTTGTTCCTTATGTTTTCCAGTTGGCCACCTTTTCCACTGCAGTGTCTTTCCTTGGACAGAAAAGCCCCCTTGCTAGATGATGTGACTTAACAAGGAAAACAGAACTCACACACAATGGATTTATTAGAGCTAAACATGGAGGTTCCCATGATCACCGTCATAATCATTGATTTTCAGTTTATTTTGGTTTCAGATAGTTTTCAGAAGGGTGAGAACAGTATCTCAGATCCCCTGGGTGCGTTGGTGCCATAGCCACTTATTATCTCTTCTTTCTTATTATCTGTCCTTTCTGTAGTCCTGTAGTTCCTCTGCCCATTTGTTGCTCTTGGATCTCTGCCTCCTTCACCTGATTTTTATCTTTTTCTGGATTTGTGAGGATGTTTGTGTTGGTTTTGGTTTTTTTTTCTTGGTGGTTGTTTTGTTTGCCTGTTTTATTTGGTCACAGTTTTGCTATTGGTTTTTGGGTTTTTTTATCCCCTTAAGTTTGTGATTTGTATTGTGAAGTTTTGATACACAGGTGTTGCACATAAAGGTTGTTTTTGTTTTTAAAGTCATCTCAGACCTGCAAGGCCCTGTGTCTTTGAAAACTGTGTGCTCTTGAAGCGATACACAAAAAAATTAGAATCCACAGTCTGATGTAATTGTGAAGTGGGTACGTATTGTCAGCAGCCGACACAAGCGAGATAGCTCTTGTGAAAACTTGTGCCCTGAGCCTCCGTCTGACCCACATCTTCATTCTCAAAGATGTTCCATGTTCATTACATTGCACAACCTTGCCATGCATATTCAACCCCTGGCCCCTCCTGTCCTGGCCTCGCATGGTAATCAGATCCAGGTCCTTCTGGGCATGCATTGTTTGCTGTGGTGTTCGCACAGGGGTCTCTTAGTGATCTCTGAGGCGGAAGACTGTGGTCTTCCTCATGACTGAACTTTGGAACTTTTCTCCTTTGTGTGTGCGCTTTGGTCCCTTGGTGGGGGTGCAATCTGGGGGTATAGCTAAGGCCATGAGGTCACAGCAGGCTCTGAGGTCACAGATGTCCCAGACCCGGTGGTTGCACAGCAGCACAAGGAGTGAGCACTCAGTGCTTGAGCACAACTGTTGCAGCAGCAGCAGCGGCGGTGGCAGCAGGGGTGCTGACATTGGGACAGCGGTGTCAGGACAGCGGTGGCAGCAAGAGCTGCGGGACTGGCAGAGGGCAAGGCAGCATGGCCCTTGCTCTGCGCCTCTTCCTCCTGCTCCTCCTGGCCGTGGCCCTGCCTGCCAGGGCTGCCCAGGCTGCTCCGCTGCAAGCGCGGCGAGCAGGTGAGCCGGCAGCCTGGCTCCCCTTTCCCGGGACAGCGCTCCCTGCTCCCCGGGAAGCGCTGGGGATGGTTTTCCCCAGGCCTTCAGGGAGGGTTTCCTCTGGGGGAGGGAGAGAGCCCCCAGGGCCCTGGGCAGCCCCTGTTTCCTCTCCCGGGATGTGTCACAGGGCATGGAAAGAGGGTGGAGAGTGACCAGGAGCAAGCCCAGATCTCCCCCGGCCCCTGTGCAGCTTTGGCCTTGTCCACTGACATCTGGCCCCCATGGACTTTCCCGACCCCCTTGCAGTGCCCAGTTCCCTAAGGCAGAGGGGAATCCCAGCTCACCATGGAAATGGGACTGTTTGTGCTCCATTCTAGATTGGGATGGCGTTATAGATTATCTGGATGCCCAATCGGATGATAGCTTGAAACTCCTGGAGAATGCTGGAGGTAAATTCTCTCTTTGCCTTTCCTGACAAAATTATCCATGTCCATGCGTGAAGAGGTCACTCATGAACCCTTTAGGTTAATATCATTTCAGGGTTTAAAGGATCTAGTAACCTTTCCCTACTCACTTCTGGAGCCTGAGTGATCCCACTCTGGAGGCCCTGGGGGGCATCCCCTAAGTTACACCCCATTGGCTCCCTCCACTGTTCTTATGTTCCTGAGCCATTGCCTCCCATTTCCTTGATTGGCCCTTTGTAGTGCCCTGAGACCAACGTCAGGCCTCGGGCCCCCAGAGAGAGAAAGCTGGACCCACTGTGTGTTTGTTTCTGGAACTGTAATATTTCACCGCCTGGCTGAATTAAACATCTGCGGATATTTTTCAAAGGCCCTTTTTGCTTCTTTACCTTGCACTTTACTAGTAGCAATGCAGGCTGCAAAATCCCCCCGGATCGCTGTCATTGAGAAAAAGGATCATTTATCTATGCAACCTCCTCCTATGTGCAATGCCACTGTGTCCTTCTGTGTGCTCTGTGCAGGCACAGAGAAGAGCAGAGAGGGAAGGGGCTGGGCCCAGGGCTGTTCCCCGTGGCTGAGCCTTTCTCAGCTCCTTTGCCGGCCCCAGGGAGCCTGAACTGCTCCTGCTGCCACTACCAAGCCCTGGCCCTGCCTGGGGCTGGGTTTGGAGCTGCAGCAGCTCCAGGGAGTCCTTTCTGCCCAACTGCCCCGCAAGGGGCTCCTTCCATCCCAGTTGGGGCCACTGCAGGCACGAGGTGCCCCTGGCCCTGCTCCTGAGTGGAAGGCAGAGCTGAGGGAGTGCCTGGGAGGGAACAATCACCCAGGTGCCCTCACTGCCACTCCGGCAGGAAGAAGAAATGGAACAACTTTCTATTAAGGTCCTCCTAGTTCGATGAACCAAGGGACAGGAGACAAGAAATCCCTGGAGGCAGCCAAACTTCTGGACAAGATGCTCAGTGACCTGGAGAGGCCCCATGGTGGGTGCATTTCCCTCAGCCTTGTCCTGGGGCTCAGCAGCCGGGGGCTCTGGCTGCACATCTGGACACGCCGTGCCCAGCACAGCGGGAAGGGATCCATGGCAGCCTCGCTGCCCCGCTGCTGCTTCCACGCCCTGCAGGGCTGTTTGCCAGCCTGGCCTGGCTGCAGCTTCTCCCCAGCCTCCACAGGAAGGCATTTGGCATCTGCTGACAGGCAGTCCAAACTGCACCATGGTTCATACATGCCATGAGATCCCCTGCAATTGCCTGGACCATGGGGAGATCAGGAATTACAGCAGTTTTGAGAAGGGCAAATCCTGGCCAATCCCAAAAGTTTTTACGATTTCTTGCTCCTTATCCATCAGTTTGACCTGTATTGCCTCCTGAAGATGCCACCTCACAGAAAGGGGAACATACACAACTAATTTAGCTGTCCCTTTTTCTTTCTCCAGAGATGAACTGAAAGTCTGTGCCGAAAACAGCATTTCCTGCAGGAAGCAGGGGCTCATTGGCAGCCTCTGCTGCAGGAAGGGAGGTGATGCCCAGCACAGTCACAGGAGGTAATTGCTGTGCCTCTGGGCCTGAGCCCTGCTGAGGCTTGAGCTGCCATCTTGGCTGTGCGTCAGTGCCTGCCCTCCAGGGATGTCAGACAGGCCCTGCAAAGAGGGTGCAGAGTGACCAGGAGCCAGCCCAGAGCTCCCCAGGCCCCTGTGCAGCTTTGGCCTTGTCCATTCACATCTGGCTCCCACAGCCTTACCCGATCCCCTTGCAGTGCCCAGTTCCCTAAGGCAGAGGGGGATGCCAGCACACCATGGAAATGGGTCTGGTCTGTGCTCCCTTCCAGATGAGAGTGGTGCCATTGCTTTGCCAGCAGCTGGGATGGAAGGTGGTTTGGAGCACTTGGGAGCTTCTGCAGGTGAGTTCTGAGAGAATAAACATTGACAACCTGGCAGGAACCAGGTGACAGAAGCTTCTGTGGCTCTTGAGTTACAGGTGTGTCTGCAGGAAGGATCTTCCCAGGTCCTTTGGTGGATGTTGCACACAAGCCCAGCTCCCATCGCAGGGGTGAGTAGTGTGTCCCTGCTGACCCCACAAGCTGAGCCCTGCATCTGTGGGATCTATTCCTGGTGAAATAAAAATAATCTCTCTTAAGGTGCTCTGAGAGGGAGGAAAAAACCTACAAAAAAGAATGTGCCCATGGAGGAATCCAAACAACTGGACCAAATCCTGATTGACCTGGAGAGGCACCGTGGTGGGTGCATTTCCCTCAGCCTTGTCCTGGGGCTCAGCAGCTGGGGGCTGTGGCTGCACATCTGGACACGCCGTGCCCGGCACAGCAGGAAGGGATCCATGGCAGCCTCGCTGCCCCGCTGCTGCTTCCACGCCCTGCAGGGCTGTTTGCCAGCCTGGCCTGGCTGCAGCTTCTCCCCAGCCTCTGCAGGAAGGCATTGGGCATCAACTGACAGAGAGTCCAAACTGCACCATGAGCCTGGGTTTTCCCATTCTCTGGGCAGATCCGGAGTGGGAGATCTTTGGAGGAGAGAGGGCCCTGTGGCAGCCCCAAGAGCCTTGGCCTTTCCCTGATCCTTATCCATGTCTTTCACAAGTGGTATCTCCTGAAGATGCCACCTCCCCCGTGGGGAGTGGCTCCACCTGATCCAGCTGTCCCTTTCCCTTTCTCCAGAGATGGACCAAAAGTCTTTCCAGAAGGCAGCAGATCCTGGAGGACGCAATGTACCTGTGCTAGCCACAGATACAGGACATGAGGAGATGCCAGACAGTGCCACAGAAGGTGATTGCTGTGCCAGGCTCAGCCGGTCTGGGCAGTTCTGCTGGGGTCCCCCCGTGTGGGACATGTCCTGAAACCTGGGAGAGACTGCATGGGGTGCCCATGGTGGGGAAAGGGCAGAGGGGGAGAGCAAGGCTCCATTGTGTTTTTAGAGGGCCTGGGTGTGTGTCCCTGGGGCTGGGGGAGCTGTCACGGGGCAGGGAGGGCCAGGGCTGGCAGTGGCTGCTCAGGGATGGCTTTGGCCCGTGTCCCTCCAAGCAGTGACTGCCCAAGCAGCTGCGCTGCCCCCGGGCTCTCCTCCCGGCCTGCTGGGCTTTGTTGGGTGGCACAGCCTGTGCCAAGGGGCGGCAAGGTGCCTGCAGGCCCCAGCTCTGGGGGAAACGGAGAACGTCCTGCCCGCATCCACCGTGCTGCCAGCTCAGCAGTGCAGCACAGCACGGGCTCACGCTCCCCATTGCTCCCACAGACGTTGTCACTGAAGCAGGAATATATGGCCCGGATCCAGTGCACCTCCCAAGAATTGTCTGCCCCCAGGATGTGCGCAGAAAGTGCATGATAGGCACAGTGGTGATAGTGTTCACTGTGCCACTTGTGCTGCTAGGCTGCTATCTTGGCATTCGCAAGCTGTATGAGATCAGATGGTCAGCTGCTGATTTTTCTCCACAGTTTTCTTATAACTGTGCTCCATAGCATTGCTGGCCTGACTCGTAGTCGTGCTGCTGTGGAGGAGTGGCCAGTCCATGGTTGTCCAAAGAACTCTGCTGAGGGTTCTGCTGCTGCCCTGAGCTTTCATTGGCCTCCTCATTGCTGGGCCTTGTCCTGGGGGCCCGCTGGGGCTGCAGCCAGTGCTGGCTCCCACTGAGGCTGCCTGGCCAAGAGCAGCCCCAGGGCCACAGGGCAGAGGCACAGCAAGTTCTCAGCAGTGTTTGGGCAGCACAGTTCAGGACAGGACAGTGCTTATTTATTGCCTCATGAAAAGTTTCATGGGAAGAGTGGTGTTTCAGCACAAGCAAATTTTCTCCAGTTCAATGTTAAAACGTGGTTTTCTTTATGAAATTCATTCACTGTTTTAAAACTTTGTTTTTAATATAACTTCTTTTCCAGTGCTTTATACCGTTATTTGGTATAATGAATTATGGCCTAATTATCCCATGGCTGAATTAGAAGACTGTAAGTACTATAAAATGGAATCATTTTTCTGCTCTTATGTCTTTCACAGACTTATGAAACTTTTGGTAGTGTGATGTTGTTTTGAGGAGAAAAGAAGAAACCTCACAACTTTGTAAAAGTTGTAAATCCCGGTATGCTTTTATTACAACGCGCGCCGGACGCAAGCCCCCAACAAGGCACGCGTACCTCTGAAGACCTCGGGTCTTCTTTTATCCCCCTTCCAAATGCATATGCATGCAGTTTCACAATAAGTTCATACATATTCATTCCGCGTTGCATTTAGCACCAGTTCTTCTTTATCAAAGGAATTTCTAAGTCGGGGGCAAATCGACCTTGTGGTCTTTTCTCTTTATCTTTCTCTGTCTCCTTGCTGTCTCGGCATGCGAGTTTTTCCTTCAGCTTTGGCCTCACAGACATTTCACCTTTCTTAGACACTTCACCTAATTCAGAATTGATCTTTACTCTGTCTCATTCCCCCCTTTCCTAGGAAATTAGTAGATTCTTTTATTTAAGGTAAACCTCCATGACAATAAGTGTCTTTTAACGCTTCACCATGTACATTTGACAAAGAGGGTAGTACAGCTATTTGTTGTAGCATTCTACAGTTCCAAATTAACAATGTAATAGATAATCCTAAACTTATCCCAACTAATATTAGTAAAATTACAATGGGGTGGCACAACTTATTAAAGATTCCATTCGCAGTTGGTGACCACCCAAAGATCACATCCCACCAGTGATGATCCATATTTTGTTTTATTCTTTGTAGAACTCTGCTTATCTCCTTTGTATCATGTTGGACAGTAATTAAGGTTTTCTTTCTGCTTCCTTGGATTCCTTTCAAGCCTTCCAATAGGTCTTGGTGCTTAATTAATTGTTTTACCAATGTAAGGTTCATCCCAATAGGGGTAGGTGGTAGTCTGTGATACATTGTGTAATTGGCTTAAATCAGCTGGTGGGATGTTACTGGTACCAAATACGAAAAATCACACCCAATAATCTTAACAAAATTACAAAAACAGAGATTAGAATGGTTTCTACTAGACAGAATAACATCATTGCTATCAATTTGTACAGCAGCACAAGCAGTTCTCAAGCATACACTCTTTTCTAGTATATACGAGCACAATTTTCTGGTCAGTGACTGGATGAATTTCGAAGTGACAAATACTCTGTTCAGTGTCCAAACACACATCCTGAGCATTAATAGTATTGCTTTCACAAATGAATCCCATCTGTTCTCTAGTAATGCAGGATTCCAAGTTTACTGTCTGCCACTTTCCATTCATCTTTCGCGCCCACACTCCAATTTCTGAAGGATAGAGTATTGTTTTTTCATGGTTTAATTCTAGGGCAACGATGGGATGGATAACATAAACAGTGGCATTATGTATGGTAAGCACAAAGGCAGTTGCCACATTAGAAACAGGATCATAGGTGAAATTCACCATAGTCCGCCAGGATTGAAACTTCCTTTCAATATCAATTGCATTATCCCACACAATTTCTTGAATTTCAGCTGGAAAATTACCTTCACCCCTTTCCCATATGATCAGAGCTGCTGTTGCTTGTATCCTTAACTGTGCTTGTATACAACTGAAAGCTAAAGACACATTATCTTGAACTATACTAAGTGCTTCTACTATCAACTTGTGGTCTTGGTCCCCGGCCTTTTCATACTTCCTTACTTTGGCAGTACTTTTGAAATCTGTCACCGGCTAGTTCCTAATGCCAATAGAGATTACTATAAAGGCTGCTTCAATTTTGTTAGGCTACCTGCTGCAGTGGCCAGTTTATTCACCAGTATTTCTGAATCAATTCCATTTAAAACTCCTAATCTTGTCCCTAATATGCCAGTTAGATGTTTGTTATGGGGAACAGGAACTGCTTTCTGTCCATGACCATCCCTCCCTGCCAGAGGGGCTCACACTGCAAATTCAGACACACTTCACAAGCGTATCTGACAGAGGTTTAGGTCATATTTGAGGCAGATGTTTGTTCTGAAATGTAGAGACCTCAGGGAATCTCCTTCCCTCTCCAAAGCACCTGATTTCCCAGATGTGTGGCAAGCAGGAATGTCTCTCCTGGTCTACAAAACTTCACCCACCTTGCCCCTAGCTAAGATCAAGCTGTGGACGGTGTTCAGGGCAGGTCCAAGCCTCAAGTAAATAATGAAGGGGAAGTCTGAGAGAAGAGCCTAAATTCATTGCAGCACCTCAGAAGAAACTGGGATCCGGTTTCTGCTACTTGAAACACTCAGCACAAAAGTGATGCTCAAAATCCTACAGCCTGCTACTGAGCTCTGAGGGGGTGTCTCTCTCTACCTCTTTTAAGCAGAATCCAACCGCCTCAGACTGGGACAATCACTGATCCAAATCTCAGTAGGAAAAGGGATAGCTATAAATAAAGAAAATCACCTTCCTTGCTTGGGTTAATAATGCTGCAGTTCAACACCCTTTACCAGCCATTGCCTGGGTGTTCAGCCAACCAGCTTAGAAAATGACTTACGGAAACTGATTTCTTGGTGTTCCTGGTTTTAAGCACCAGGAGAGCTGGCTCCTTCCTTTCTTGTTCTGCTCCTGAGATATGCCTGTTTTTGTAACCATGTTGTCCAGCCCTCAAAGGAAGTTTTAGGAAAGATGGGCAGGCTGGTTGGATTTTTGAGATGTTAATTTGCATTATCAGCTCTAGATGTTTGAGAGACCATTCTGGATTGAATAATAGCTGTTGTTCAGTCACATTCTTTACTACGTTAGGTTCAAGTTTGGAGTTTGGGTAGAGTCTGAACTAGTATGGGGTGTATAAGGCCCTGCTGTGGTAAAAAGTGCAGTGTCCACTTTGAATAGTAATTTGAGCTCAAAGGCAGGTCACTTCTGCAGGCTGTATCAAGGTGAAATTACACCAACAGTCTGATTCACTTAGGCTATCACAGACTTCCTGGTGTTCATATACACCAGGGGAGGTTCAGACACTAATTACATCTGGTCTCTCATAAGCCCTCCTATTGATGACCCAGCACTTTACTTTGATTTCTTCTCCTCAGATTCTTTGAAGTGTCCACAGTTCCTGTTCCTGCCATTCTTGCTCCTCACATACCTGATTCTCGTGGATTACTACAGTAGATATGTTTAAATCTTTTATCTCAGAAGGTTTTCCCATGGATCCAGTATACTGATTAAATGCCTGGGACCAAGGCCATTCAGCATTGCTTTGGATAGAGGTACTCTCTAGTTTTAAAACTTCAGTTATAATTACATACAAAGCAATTCTGTAAACTAAAGTATGAACTACTCCCGACCGCAATATACTCATTTTGCCCAACTAAGTTTTAGTCTCAGTTCATTGTCTCCTGGTGTCACTCCTGAAGGGGCTTCTGGACCTTCTTCACCCGAGAGTGATGGATCCAGGCATTCTGCTCCTTGATTTTGATTGCTGTGAAGGTGGTGAGAAGTACTCGCAGTGGTCTCTCCCACTGTGGTTCTGAAGTCTTCTCTGTAAGAGACTTAACATATACATCATCCCCAGGCTATCTAACTCCCTGCTCCGAGTTCCAGCCACATGTTTCTCAATTACTCTGAGCTGTTTGCTTAATGCCACCATGTAGATGGACATTCTGGACATTACCCTTCTATTCTATATGGTCTTCTATAAGGCATTCCAAAAGGATTCAGCATTCCTTTAGCTCAGGGTTTAGTTTGAATTTGCAATAGTGCTCGTGGAAGAGCTTGGGCTAGGGTAGATTAACTTCTTGCCCCAGTCTTATGATTTGCTGCTTAATCAAATGATTCATTCTCTCCACCTGGCCGCTTGATTGGGGGTGGTATGGGGTGTGAAGTTCCTGATCTATGCCCAGATGGCTACTAATCTGTTGCACTATTTTGGAAATGAAATGTGATTCTTTATCTGAGGATATCGTAGCTGGAACTCTGAAGCATGGTATTATTCCTTATAAAAATAATCTGGTCACGTCTTGAGCTTTGACAGTTCTGGTGGGGAATGTTTCTGGCCACCCTGAAAATGTATCTATCAATACCAGTAAATACTGATACCCCCCTTTCCTTGGGAGTTCTGAAAAGTTAATTTGCCACTGCTGTACAGGCCCATGGCCTCTCCCAGTCTGACCAAGTTTCGGCAGGGGGTATTTTGGGGTTAGTCTGGAGGCAAGGATCACATTGTCGGCTTACCTGAGTGATAGTGGCATATAAATTCCTGACAACGATACAACGATTGTTTCAATCAGATGTGTGTTCTAGAAAGCCTATGGAAATTACTGCTTCAAAGTCAACACTTCATTTCAATGCACTCTGTATCACTCGCAGCCTCGGTCATTTCGAAAAAGGAGCCACACTCTATAAAAGGCTTCTAAGTAGTTCGGCCCTAGTGTGCTTTCTAGTGCCCTTCCTTCACTTGTAACCACGAAAATGGGAAGGGATTGCTAGCTCTCTTTCAATGGTAGCCCACCCCTTGCACTTGTACATCTCTTTTGATTAGTATTATTGTATTATGGCTTACCTTCGAGGAAAATCTGTACCTCACCCTTTGCTGCTTTCTTTGCCTCTCCATCCGCCAGCTCATTTCTTTCCTCCAATTTTAAGCTCACTCTCTGGTGTGCCTTAATATGCTTTTTCAGGTAGCTGAACTGCTTCCAGCAGCTGGATTGTCTCTTCTTTCCCTGTGAGGTCAGCAGTCCCGTCTCCTTCCAGATGGCTCCATGTGCATGTATGACTCCAAATGCATTCCTTGGGTCTGTGTAGATGGTTATTCTCCTCCCTTTTGCCCTTTCCAGGGCACGGGTCAGGGCAATTATCTCAGCCTTCTGCACAGAGGTACCTGTTGGTAAGGGTCCAGACTCGATTACCTCTCTGTAGGTGGTCACTGCATACCCAGCATGTCGCTTCCCATTGCCAACGTAGTTGCCCCCGTCAGTGAACCAGGTCTCCGCATCGTCTAAAGGAGTGTCCTTTAGGTCTGGGCGGCTGGAGTAGGTAGCTTCAATGGTCTCCAGGCAATCATGGTGTACTGCTTCTCCTTGATTTCCGCTGAGAAAAGAAGCTGGGTTGACAATATTAGTCACCACTATCTCTACATCATCTTGCTCTACCATGATGGCCTGGTATTTCAGAAACTTCTGTGGTGAAAGCCAGAGGCCACCCTTTGCTTCCAGTACTGCGGACACTGTGTGGGACACTAGCACAGCCATTTTTGTCCCAGGGTAAACTTGCATGCCTCTTGAATATTCAGCATGACTGCTGCTACAGCTCTGAGGCAACCTGGCCATCCTTTGGCTGTTGCATCTAGCTGATTGGAGAGGTAAGCAACTGCCCTCTGATATGGACCCAAGTCCTGAGCCAATATTCCCTGGGACATTCCTTGCGTGGAAAAATAGAAAAAGTGCTTTACTTATATCTGGAAGTTTCAAAGCTGGAGCCAACATGAGGGCACTCTTTAGCTGGCGAAAGGCCCGTGTGGCGTCTTTTGTCCACTGGAGATCTGTTTCCATTGGCAATAAGAGCATAGAGGGGTCTGGCGAACAGTCCATAATTATAAACCCACAGCTGGCACTACCCTGCCATGCCTAAGAAGGTTCAGAGTTCCTTCGTTGTCTGGGGTTTCAGGGTTTGGCATACGGCTTCCCTGCCTTAAAGTCTGCTGCTCCGCACTCACTTCTTACCCCAGGTAGATTACCTTCTGTTTCACTGCCTGTGCCTTTTTCTTTGAGACTCTGTGTCCTTGGAGTCCTAGGAAATTCGAAAGGCTTACCGTCCAGGCTTCTCCTGCTTCCCTTGTCCGAGTGGCTACTAGAAGATCGTCTATGTACTGCAACAGCCTCCTTTCCTCTTGTGGAGCTTCCCGGGACTCTGGGTCTTTGCAAGCTGTTCTCCAATCGGAGTGGGGAATCTTGAAGCCTTCAGGCACACGGATTATGTGAGCTTGTGTTTGAATGCAAAAATTTTCTGGCTGGCTTCGTGGATAGGGAGGCAAGAGAAGGCATCTCTTAGGCCTAAAACAGGGAACTAGGTTAGCTCAGGTGTTAAACAAGTTAGTAAGGTATATGGATTTGCTACCACAGGGTATAAATTCTGTGTTATCTTATTGACAGCCCTTAATCCAGTACTATCAGTTATTTGGCTAATTTCTTCCTTATCTTCCTTTTGAGGGTACTACTCAGTTCTCACTAGTTGTGTTCTTTCCTTAAGCTTGATGCTCATGGGGGAGCATCTTTCACTCTCCCTGGTACAGCAGAGGCCCATACCCTTGAAAACTTGTTTACTTGAAAACTTGTTTACTTATTCCAATATCTCCTTACTAATGTCTTTAATTTCAGTGTCTGTTAATGTTAAGCCTAACCTCTTTGTATCATTTGCCTCCAGAGTAACCTTTCTCATTTGAGAATGTTTAGCAAATTGGGCTAATTGTACAAAAGCTTTTAGGTACACATAGTACACATGTTACTTTAAAGGTTTGCACAAGTATGCCTTCTCAGACTGCTTTGCATTTCAGCATGATAATCTTTGCCTGATTTCATACGTTGCTATCTTATGCTGCATGCTGAACAACATGTTTGATTTGCTTTCTCTTTGCCTTGTTTTCCTTTTTCAAGGGCCAAGACCAGAGGGCGGTCTGATCTTACAGTCTCTTTTTCATTCTGGGTGATTTCTTAAAACAAAAAGACATTCAGCATACAAAACATCTATCCCATTTATCCATTTATCTTCCTATTATAAAACAGTACTAACAGCAATGAAGTATTATAAATCTTTTTATTTTCTGAGCTGCTCTTACTGGCAACCTCCTCCCGGCGAGCCCCTCCCAAAAGGGGCTAATTTAGGAACCTCTTTGCTCCGGTCAGTTCTCATTATTTATTTCTCCTTGCCCTATCTCGCTTCCACTCAAACCTTTTTACAGACCTTCACAGTAGTTTCTCAACTTTCCTCCTATACACACAGCTCCAGGTGGCAGGTATCAGATGTGGTTCTCACACACAAGCTCTAAGACCTTAGGTTCTGAATCTGCTTGACTAGAAACCTCTAATTTACACTCGGGGCATGTGTCCTGACAGCAAAACAGCAATACCAGTGATTCTCATAAACACCACACTGCAATAATACCTGCACATCCAGCTTTTGCTCACAGGTCATTCCCGTGTTCCCTGGGGAGACGGGGCAGCCAGAGCTGTCCCTGTGCCCAGGGGACAGCCACTGTCACCTTACATAGCATGCTAATCAAAAACATGACATAGACACTATGTTCTGATCAAACAAAATATGTCTTTTCTAGTTCTCTTCTTGCACAATCTAATTAAGTACTGTGCCTACTTACACTTCTTTTACTGCTTTGCAAAAAGGCTGTTGCTAGTCACAGCCGAAACTCTGATATGCTCACAGACACGGACACATGCACCCACACCCCCCCTTTATCTCAAATTCGCTAGAGCCAAGGCTTGAATTGCTGTGAGGGGGAGAATTCTTGGAATTCCTTTAACTCGCTTTATCGTAGTTAAGCATAAATCACTGTACTATAGTTCTCTTATGTAAAATGCCACTTTTGTTGCAACAAAATCTTAAAATCTCTACAAACACTACTATACAATCTGAGAATCAAATTACCACAATGCAGCAGAAGAAAATCTCCACACAAAATCACTGGGAAAGGGCATATCTCTCAAAGTGCTCACTTTTCTCAACACAACAGAGCATACCATAATTCAGCATTTACTCACATCAATTTTTCTTTGACACAATCAAAATAACAGCATACAGTCTAGAGATCAAGTCTAAACATCTAAGGCAAAGGAACTCTCTGAGCTCATACTCACGGTTAAAATGTACTAAATCTACACAAACTACTACATTTAAACACGATAAATACCATCACTGACATTCCTCCACTCGCTTCTCTGCGGGGCACTTTTCTCTCTGCCCCCACAGCCTGCTGCAGCTTCAGGCTTCACTCGGCTGCTTCAAACACGGGTAGTACTCACCCCCCCCCGCACTGTAGGGCACTATAGATTTATTCTCTTTTATACACCATACACTTATACACTTGCACAATTAGAAACACAGTGCACTGACCACACAATGCACACATTAACTATACAGCAACACAGTGTCCGGACATCACACACACACAAAAACAAAACACACACGGGCTCAGCGGTTCTGCTCCATCAGAACAATGAACCCCCAACACACACATACACGGGTTCACCCGGCTCACCCCCAGAACCGCTTGCGGTCTGCTCTATCAGAACGATGAACTCCGTCTCTAATACAGCTGCTCTATCAGCTGAACCCAGACGTCTCTGGGTGGTTTATTCCCTTGCTCTCCTTTCCCTCCCCCAGGGGCATCTCAGTACATACCGTATCTTCCTCCGCAGGCCAGCAGGTCCTTGTCTGTCTTCGCAGGTGGCAAGTTGAGATGAGCGGAGTCCCACCAGGAAAAAATCCTAGGGCGCGCCTTGGAGGTCCGTCTATCCCCCCTGCCCCTGCGGGGACAGAGAACTCCTGCCTGGCTCGCCATAATGTTTTGCGGAGAAAAGAAGAAACCTCACATCTTTGTAAAAGTTGTAAATCCCGGTATGCTTTTATTACGATGCGCACCAGACACAAGTCCCACAACAAGGCACGCGTACCTCTGAAGACCTCAGGTCTTCTTTTATCCCCCTTCCAAATGCATATGCATACACTTTCACAATAAGTCCATACATATTCATTCCGCGTGACATGTAGCACCAGTTCTTCTTTATCAAAGGAATTTCTAAGTCGGGGGCAAATCGACCTTGTGGTCTTTTCTGTTTTTCTTTCTCTGTCTCCTTGCTGTCTCGGCATGCGAGTTTTTCTTTCAGCTTTGGCCTCACAGACTTTTCACTTTTCTTAGACACTTCACCTAATTCAGAATGGATCTGTACTCTGTCTCACTCATTCATGGAGAAAGTTTCCTACACTTCAAGATAAACTAGAATCCACAAAAGTGTGAAATAGATTATAGAGAGTAGTGTAGTTATATCACTTGGTGAGAAATTTAGTTTTGGGATTTTTAGTATTTTGTGGATGAAAGCAAGATGGAGGGCACAGGGTGTCATCCTGGGTTTCTTCTTCATGCTTCTTCTTCCTCCTTCTTCATGGGTTTGGGTGGCATTTTGTAATTGGGCAGAAAAGTCCACATTGTAGCTCTTTGGGATCAGTTATTGGGTTAAAAGGTAAAATAATCTAGGTGTCAGTTCTTAATTGGATAGTTTAGTCTTAAAAGACCGTGGAACAAGAGCTTGTTGGCCATTTTGTGCCTTCTAATGAAAAGCTGCGGAACTCACCGTAATGAGACTGTTTTACTGATAAGAAATAATAAACACTTGAGTCTGAACAGAAATTACCGTCTCAAGTGCCTTCAATCCAGACCCAGAAAAACCAATGACTGGGACCCCCACACAAACCTCTCTCTGACACTTACTAAAAGCCACTCCCAGAGGGAAAGGGACCCTGGCTCCCTTATAAAAATCTGATTCATACCGGAGTCCTGGGTCAAGGCTCCCAGATTCCTTGCCTCACCACCATCCAGCTGGACACGTGTCCCGATAAGGTCCCAGACCCGGAGTAGCCAGGTTGTACAAGCCTCACATCCCCGTCATACAATGTCTTTGTGCAGATTACGGAGACTTTCATACATTAGGGACTCGGTGATGATCGCAACCTCTGGCTCCCCTATGGGTTTTGAGGGCCCTCCCCTATCTGGGTGCTCTGCTTTCATCTTAGATATTCTTGTTTCCACAGGGGTGACTGCTGCTGGCTGTGTCTGCCTTTGCAGTTCACCTGGAACCTGGACAGTTGTAACATCTGTGGGTTCTGCTGCTGCACTATTAGACTCTCCCTCTTCAAGGCAGGGGGAGGACTTCTCACCAGGTGGGGAAGTGTATTCCTTCAGCATCTGGCCCATATCACGCATCTCCTTCACCAGATCCCCCACCCAATCTGGGTAGTTCACATCTGGGATGGGCTGTGGGGCAGGGTCAGGCTCTGGGGCAGCAGCATCCCAAGGCTCTGGTGCCATGTCAGGTTCTGGGGTAGGTGTCAGGGTAGTTATCCAGGTTAATCTTCCCTTCTCTCTAAATGCTAAATAGAACTGGCCTATCAGCAACACCAGCAACTGCATGATATTGTTAGTATTGAGAGTGGATCTGAACTCTTCAAAAACTCGTGGGGCAGACCCAAAGAGATGATTAAAGGGCTGGGAGAAAATTTCCTCCCGTGTCATTTCCTTACACCAGCTGCCATTAATAAAGTAACCCCAAAAACATACAGTTAGTGTGTGATAGCTGTGAATCCATGTACCTGCTTTCCAGAGCAAGTTAAAAATCCATTAATTCCTCACCTTATTCACCCATAAAACAAACCAGATAACAGACACAGTAGCTTTGGTTATAGGACCCATGTTTAGATAAGGGCTTGCACATGGGAGGAATACAACCAGTACCACGTGCCACCCAAACCAGGGCAAGCTGGACCCCATGGGGTCGCTTAACAAGGTTTCTATAGTCGTACACAGAAAAATTGATTACTCAAGAACTGTTATTCGCTTTTTGTTTCTGTGCCCTCGAGCCTCACGGTGGGCACCAAAATCGGTCTTGGTTTGGAACAGACAGGAGTCTGCTAAGGAAGGCAGTAGTGTCCCCTGAAAGGGAGAATGTAAGTGCCCCCACTCCCCCCCAACCTCCAAATTGTTATAAATTTGAAATTAAGGGCCTCTCAGGAACAAAAATATGGGAGCAGGAAAGAACAGTTCTTAACTAGGGAATAAAATAAAAGTATAAAATAAACAATGCAGTAAACTAAGAACACAACCTGACACCCAGTGGGTCAGGGTGTTGGTAGCAGTCCAATTGGAATTATGGCTGCAGTCCTCCTGGAGCGTCAAGTGTGGTTCTGCTGGAGCAGGAATCCTGTAGAAAAGGGTGTAGTCTTCCTCTGAAGATCCAGGGGAAGAAGAGGCAGCTGCTGTTCCTCTGGGAGAGCCAGTGGAGAAGCTGTCTTGGTGTTCCAGAATCTCTACATTATATCTCTGGCAGGAATTCCCTCTGGGCAGAGCATCTCAACCAGGGATGCTGTAGTTCTTATCATTCATTCAATAGCCGGTTATCAGCAGAGGTTTGTGTCCTGTTCCTGAATGTCCCAGTCCCGCCCCCAATCCCCCTTAACCAATCCCCCTCTGCCCACCCACACTTCCCCCACCACCCCACCCCCCAAATGAGGAGTGGTTGTGAAAGAGATAAGGAAAACTGCCCACTTAATTGAAGATACAATCTGGGACAATACTCCTGTCAAGTGACTGATAGAAATGAGGGATTTGGACTCTTTGGGATGTGCTGACCAGCCGTGCATTGGCTCTCCATAGCTCAGTCTGTAATAATCAATCTTTTTCAGAAGAGAATGTTCAGTTTCTTCCTGGCACTCACTCTTGCATTTGTACTCAGAACCACTTCTTGAAAGAAATTTACAACTGCTTTTTGTGCTCCTTTAGTTGACTTTCCTCTGTTTCTCCAGAGATACCAATGACAATCAGGATGATTGCATTAAAAAAGCTGCAAAGCAGATCCTGGAGAAGAGGGCATACATCTGCTCCCACCCTCTGGACAGGACCTTCTGATCCCTCCCTGACAGCAGGCACTCATGAAAGTCAGTCAGGGAGGGATTTGCTGCAGTTCCAGAATTTGACACCTTGAAAGCATCTGTTATTTAATGTCTTTAATACATGTAACGGCATAAAATAAAACTTCTTCGTAAACACTACTTCATAGAAAAAGGAAAAATAAACAGATTTTATTTAAAGTGGAATAGATATACATATATATGTCTGTTCCTCTTGGAGCTGGATAAAGACAGGGGAGGTTTGGAGGGGGAGATGTTTCTTCCCAGGGAAGGGACTGTGTGGTTTCTCAGTATCTTTTCACTTCAATCAGCTGCTCATTCACTGAGCAAGTCTGAAAGACTTGGGCAATCAGAACAGTTCTGCTTTGGAGGCCCCTCCAGCTCTCTTGTCCAGCAGCACCACCAGGACACTGAGTCCCCAGTGTCCAGGGAGCTTCTGCTGTCACCCTGAGGGACACCACTGGTCACTGACGTCCCTCGGGCCTCTGAGCCATTGACCACAACCCCCTGGATGTGACCAGCCAGGCAATTGCTCATTCTCCAAACTGTGCCTCCATCAGATCCATAGCTCACCAAAGGAGGGACAAGGATGCTGGGCAGGGCTGATGTGTCCAGGGCATGGCAGAAGTCCAGAGTGGTGGCATCTCTAGCTCTTCCCTTGTGCTCTGGGGTGTTGTGGTGTCTCTCTATTATATATTCAATTGCAATTCAGTTTTAACAGTCGGTTCTATAATCCCCTGCAGTCTTTTGTATTGCTATAGCATATTTTATCCTTAATGGATTGTTCCTTTGCACCTCTCTTGTTGGTTTTGCCCTGGGTTTCCATCTTCCCAAAAACCTGCCCTTTGTTCCTTAATGTTCCGTAGTCCTGCTCCCAGGAAGAACAATGCCAATCCCTCCTCATACCTGCCCCTTTCTCCAGAAACCTCCCTGTCATTTTTGTATACCACGAGGTCCCATTGGTTTGTTTACCCTCTTCCCCTCCCCTGTAATTCCCAATTGGTTTAAACACTGTATTCCCTGCCTTATGCTTCTCCCCAGGTTTCTCCCACTTGGTTAAAGTTTTGTACTCTCCTCTTGAACCTCCCCTTGTTGAAAAACCCCTTCTGGAGCCTGGACTTGTGTCTTTCTGTGCCTGACCTTCCTGGACATAAACACCTTTGGGAGTCATACAGAAGACCTCTCCTTGTTCCTTGTCCCTGCCCTTGAAGCATTCCCCCTGCGCCATAGAGCAGTTGTGCCCTACAGCTGCACCCCAAATTGTGTGGCTTTTTGGGGGCAGTCCCCTCCTGGTGACAGTGCTGGGAGCAGCCCAGGCTGAAGAACTCTGGCACCGCATCACTGAGGCAGCCACTCCATCATGGAAGGGCTCTGGCTTGGTCAGGCAGCACAGACCCACCTTGTGCTCCTCAAGGTTTCCTTTGACATATCCAAGCATTGAAGAGGTTGGGTGGTTTTTCCCCCTGTTTTATTGGCTGTGTCCTTTGAGGACACAGTGCCTTAAGAGGAAGCAGTGACTCAAATTGCACATGAAGAACAAATGGTGAAGTAAAGGCTTCACATTTCCTATGAAACCAAAGGGCTGTGTTAACCATGGCCCCCCAAAGGTGCCAAATTTCCAGCTGGGAAGCTGCTGACAGGAGGGAATGTGGCACTTGTCTCCAGCCAGAGATCACTCATTCCTCAGCATGCTGGGCTGTGCCTGGCAGTGCCTGAGGAGCTCAGAAATCATTGGATGTGATCTCCTGTGCCAGTGCCCAGAACACAGAGCAGTGAGCTCAACTTGGGGGGACGCAAGGCCAGCCCTTGGACACAACAGCCAGGCAAGCATGAGCTCCCTCCCAGAGAAGGAAAATTCCAGCCATGAGGTCCATCCCCAAGCAGGCCATGAGGTCACAGCAGGATTGTGAGGTCACGGCAGGCTGACGTCCAAAGAGACTCTGGGGTCACAGCATCACAATGTCCAGCCCCTCAGTCCTTAGCAATTCTTGCACATGGGTGTCAGGACAGCGGTGGCAGCAAGAGCAGCGGGACTGGCAGAGGGCAAGGCACCATGGCCCTTGCTCTGCGCCTCTTCCTCCTGCTCCTCCTGGCCGTGGCCCTGCCTGCCAGGGCTGCCCAGGCTGCTCCGCTGCAAGCGCGGCGAGCAGGTGAGCCGGCAGCCTGGCTCCCCTTTCCCGGGACAGCGCTCCCTGCTCCCCGGGAAGCGCTGGGGATGGTTTTCCCCAGGCCTTCAGGGAGGGTTTCCTCTGGGGGAGGGAGACAGCCCCCATGGGCCCTGGGCTGGCCCTGATTCCTCTCAGGGGATGCGTCAAAGGGCCTGCAAAGAGGGTGCAGAGTGACCGGGAGCCAGCCCAGAGCTCCCCAGGCCCCTGTGCAGCTTTGGCCTTCACATCTGGTTCCCACAGCCTTACATGACCCCCTTGCATTGCCCATTTACTATAGACAGAGGGGGATCCCAGGAAACGATGCAAATGTTCTGGTCTATGCTCTCTTCTAGACTGGAATGATAAGATGGCTTATATGGAAAAGCTGGTGAATGACAATATGAAGACTCTAGGGCATGGTGGAGGCAAGTTCTCTGTGTGCCTTTCCTGAAAAATAATCAGTGTCCATGTGGCAACGGCTCACTCATGAGCCCACTCCCTTAACATAATCTCTGGGTATAAAGAATCTGGACATCTTGCCCTGCTCCCTTCTGTGATCCCACAGGATCGCGGTCAGTGGGAGGAAGGAGCATTTATCTGTCCATCCTCCTCCCGTGTGCAATGCCAGTGTGTCCTTCTGTGCGCTCTGTGCAGGCACAGAGAAGAGCAGAGAGGGAAGGGGCTGGGCCCAGGGCTGTTCCCCGTGGCTGAGCCTTTCTCAGCTCCTTTGCCAGCCCCAGGGAGCCTGAGCTGCTCCTGCTGCCACTGCCAAGCCCTGGCCCTGCCTGGGGCTGGGTTTGGAGCTGCAGCAGCTCCAGGGAGTCCTTTCTGCCCCGACTGCCCCACAGGGGGCTCCTTCCATCCCAGTGTGGGGCCACTGCAGGCACGAGGTCCCCCTGGCCCTCCTCCTGAGTGGAAGGCAGAGCTGAGGGAGTGCCTTGGAGGGCACCAACCATCCAGGTGCCCTCACTGCCACTTGGGCCTGAAGGAGAAATGGAACTTTCCATTAAGGTCCTCCTAAATGGAAGAACCGAGACATAGGAGAAACGAAATCCCTGGAGGCAGCCAAACATCTGGACCAGATGCTGAATGACCTGGAGAGACGCCGTGGTGGGTGCATTTCCCTCAGCCTTGTCCTGGGGCTCAGCAGCCGGGGGCTTTGGCTGCACATCTGGACACGCTGTGCCCGGCACAGCGGGAAGGGATCCATGGCAGCCTCGCTGCCCCGCTGCTGCTTCCACGCCCTGCAGGGCTGTTTGCCAGCCTGGCCTGGCTGCAGCTCCTCCCCAGCCTCTGCAGGAAGGCATTGGGCATCAGTTCACAGGCAGCCCAAACTGCACCATGGTTCATACATGCCCTGAGATCCCCTGCAATTTCCTAGTCTCCAGTCAGATCAGGTGTAGGGGCTTTTTCGGTCAGGGAGGGCCCTGGCCCAGCCCCAATAACCTGGCTATTTTCCTTATCCTTATCTATGACTTTACAAGTATTGTCTCCTGAAGTTGCCACCTCCTGCAATGATTCCATTGGATCCAGCTGTGCTTTTTCCTTTCTCAAGCAATGGAGCAAAAGTCCATGCAGATGGGGCCATATCCTGTAGGAAGCAATGGCTTTGTGCCAGCCACTGATGCAGGAAAGGAGGAGATGCCAGACATGGGCACAGGTACAGGAGACAATTGCTCCGCTAGGCTCAGCCCTTGGCGGGGCTGTGTGGCAGCAGCTCTTCCCCCAGGCCCTGCCCTTGCCCGGCCAGGCAGCAGCCAAAGCTGGAGGAGCCTCTGGAGGCTTGGAGGCCTCCGGAGCTCGTTCACAGCCCCGGGGAAAGGGGACTCGTGCACCAACGTCCCTCCCACTGCAGCTGCTCTGGAGCTGGCCCTGAGTGCCCCGAGGCCCAAGGCACAGGAGCAGCCCCGAGCGGGAGCCCTGCCGCGAGCCCAGGGCCAGAGCCAGCCTTGGCTCCCAACTGGGCAGGGGCTGCACTGGGTCCTGACAGGGCCTGACTCTGTGCCCTGGCGCTGGGGGAGCTGTCACGGGGCAGGGAGGGCCAGGGCTGGCAGTGGCTGCTCAGGGATGGCTTTGGCCCGTGTCCCTCCAAGCAGCCACTGCCCAAGCAGCTGCGCTGCCCCCGGGCTCTCCTCCCAGCCTGCTGGGCTTTGTTGGGTGGCACAGCCTGTGCCAAGGGGCGGCAAGGTGCCTGCAGGCCCCAGCTCTGGGGGAAACGGAGAACGTCCTGCCCGCATCCACCGTGCTGCCAGCTCAGCATTGCAGCACAGCACAGGCTGACGCTCCCCATTGCTCCCACAGAAGTGCTTGGCAAGTCAGACACTGATGCCCAGAATCCACGGAAAACTTCAAGAATTATCTGCCCCCAGGACGTGCGCAGGTCCTGCATGATTGGCACGGTAGTGACACTGTTCACTGTGCCAATTTCCATGGTGCTGTGCTGTGTTGGGTTCTGGTGGTGGAAGGGAAAGAAACGGTAAGTTGTTGCTCATCTCTACCCACCAGCTTCTTTAAAGGCCGCACACAGTCAGGGAACATTCAGGGAACAGAGAGGCTGCAGTGTCGGTGTGGCCAGTCCATGATTGTCCAAAGAACTCTGCTGAGGGTTCTGCTGCTGCCCAGAGCTTTCATTGGCCTCTTAATTTTTGAGCCTTGTCCTGGGGGGCCCGCTTGGGCTGCAGCCAGTGCTGGCTCCCACTGAGGCTGCCTGGCCAAGGCAAACCCCAGGGGCACAGGGCAGAGGCAAAGCACGGTGGGGAGGAGAAAGAGCAGGGACGAGATTTCCCTTGGAAGGCAGAGGCGCTCTGGGGCCTGCTCCTGGCCAGGGAGCCTGCCCAGAGCCGTTCCCTGCTCGCCAGGGCCTTGAGGGGCAGCTGTGCAGCTGGGCCAAGCTGTGCCAGAAGCTCCAGCCATGCTGGGGAGCCTTGCCAGCTCTGGGCCCTGCTGTGCAGGAGGCTCCCTGTGTGCCTCTGGCAGCTGGGGCCTCAGCCGCCTCCTCTCTCCACAGCGCTGCCGCCGCTCCAGCATCCCGGCCGAGAAGGCGTGCCTCTCCCTCGCCCCCAGAGAGCCCAGAGACCGTCGCCTTTGACAGCTCTCACACGAGGCCTCGGCAGCAGCAGTTGCCCAAGAAAGCAGAGCACCAGCCCTCCGTGCCTCCCCCACGGCCCCCCAGCCCGGCCTTGAAGCGGAAGCCTCCCGAGATCCCCCCACCTCCTCCCCTCCCGAGCCCACCGCCCTGGTCCAACTAGGACTGCAACTGGGCCAGCCACGCAGGGCTTGGGCCACCAACAGCTTGGCCACCTGCCCTCCTCTACAATGAGCATGTGTTACCTATGGGCAACAGCCAGAGTCAGTTTTCATACTCTTGGACCTTCCACAGGAAGGGCTGAAGATTCTTCCCATGCCCTTTCTCATCCTTTACCTCTTTGCTTTTCATACAGTTGGGAGCTAGTTGCATCTCTTAAAGCTTTATTAGCACTGCATCTTTACCTTACCAGTTAAGGGGAAAAAAATAAAAAAATTCTTCAGTTTTGATTTAATTTTTAGTGTGGTTGGGCTGCTCACATTTTCAGCAATTAATTTTCCACAGTACTGCTTCCTTTTTCTGTACTATCCACAAAAAGTTCATCTGGACATAAAAATCACCAGCATTACTGAGATTTACCTCAAAGCCCAGATAGAGAATCTAGCACCAAATATTCTCCCTGTGTACTGCACAACAAGAAATATTCAGAAGAATATTCACTGGCAGCTGAGGCTCGTGGAGCTCCCAGAATACTGAGCCTGCAGAGGAGGCAGACAGCTCTGGCAGTGGCTGAGGGGACTTCTCGTCACAGACTCCTCTGAAAGGGTGTCACTCCAGGAGGAGAAAGCATTTAAACCTGTGCCTTACCTTCCTCCTGTGCTAAAATGTAAGGTTCCTCCTGAGCTACAAACAATTCTCCATTCCTCAACAAAGCTACTCATGTTCTTGACTTATCTTAAAGAGCAATAGCAAATGTGGTCAGAAATTTCTCATCAAAGCCTCTTTGCAGAGAAACGCTGCCATATGTGAGATAGCATCAGCTCAGTCAAAAGAAAGCCAACAATTGAGCAGTGCTTTAAATGAACTTGAATTCTCTTTCCTCACCTATCAGCCGGATTGGTTTTGTGGTAAATAGGTATGAATTTTGCTGCCAAAATTTAAACACTAATTAATATTGATACAGTAATTAATATTGGGAAATAATAAAGCAGTTAAAATGTGTCATGCCAAGAAAGAAAGGGAGAGGAGGGTTTCCACCCTCCCCCCTTTCCTGCAGTTGTTCAAGGACACGAAAAAGCAAGAGATAATAGTTACTAAAAATTAACAGAAAGAAGGGAAAATCTGGTTGGGTCCCAGGAAAATGCCAGCTATAAAAGATTTATTGCTTTGATGCTTAAATGTGGTAATATGTTAGTTTTGCCTTACATTCTACTGGTTTGATGCGCATGTGTAACCCTAGTGTGAGTTAAGGACATCAAAGAAGAGGAGAGGCCTTCATCAAAAATGACCCCCAAAGAGAAAAGGAGGCCGTGAGTATCACCAGGTTTTGGGTCTGGGGGGCAACTGTATGCATGTGTGAGTGTGTGTGGAGTATCTGAGACAGAGGCTGGGCAGTCCTGGACCCCTCAAGCGGGTGAGGCCTCCCGGTACCGCGTTTCCAAGATATCCGCAAGGAGACTGGCCAGTAAAGGAGGGAAGTGAAAGAAAAGTGAACGAGTGGAGACCCCAGGAGGGTTTGACCCAGGGGGAAGGAGGGCGTCCCTGGTCCAAGCACCTGTGCGAAGGTCCTTGAGCAGGAGGGATTGACTCAGTAGGGAGAATGAGAAGGAGAGTGATTTAATAGGTTCAATTTCCTTGGAGGGCTTGGTAGCTGGCAATTTAGTATGAGATTAGATGATGAGAGGACGTGGCTAATAGATTGAGAAAGAGTGAGAAATAGGAGTGGAACAAGTAGATTGAAAAGGCAGTGAGACAGAGTAGTAAGTGAGGAAGTTGAATCATGAGGTGAGTGTGGAAAACCAAGACTCTCTTGGTACCGGGGATCTCTTAGTTTGTTGCTGCCAGAGATGGGTCAGGGAAAAAGTAAGTCCTTAGACCCAGGGGCTGCAGACTGTGTGAAAGAATCGCAGGAGTTTAGGGTATCTGGGAACTTTGAGGGGGGTTCTCAGGAAGGGAGCATTCCTCAGGACAGCCCACTGGCGATGATGATACGGTTTTGGGATGGAATGGGAATCCTGAAGGGGAAAAAGTAAACAAAAATGATTAAGTATTGCATGTTTGAATGGACAAAGGAAATGATCCTGAAAGATATATTGGCCTAAGTTTGGATCATTTGAGGATTGGATTTGCCAGGCTCTAAATATATATGTGAATTCGAAAAACCCTGTTAATCAGCAGGCGAGTGAGTATGCTGCCTTATGGAGTCCTGAGGGGAGAAGTAGGTTTATTTTTCAGAGGCAGGAAGCTGGGGGTTGCCAATGTATCCTTTATTAACCAAAGGGCAGGTGGTTAAAAGGAACAGGCAGGAGCCGTGGGACCCACTAAATCAACTCCCACCCCCTTATGGACAACCCAACCAGCTAGCTCAGCCACAGGCCCCTGAGAGTCCCCCCATAAATCCAAATGCACCTCCTATTCAAGAGGAGCTGGTGGCACACAGAACCAGAGGCAGAGGGAGACAAGGGGAGGAAAATGATGGAGATGAGGGGGAAGAAAGGGAGAATCAATTGTACCCACTTAGAGAGGTTCCCATTGTTAGTGTTCAAAAACACATAATCATGGAGCAATTATATGCGGTGCTTTTTATTAAGAGCTCTGGGAATCAGGGTATATTCAACCCAAATCTGACTCCGACCATACATCCGAATTGATCATGTTTTATACTCTATCGTTACATAACTTTCATGTTAATTATTAAACTTATATTGTTCTATTGTATACATAAATTTAGCCCCTCTCTGAATTTCCAACATAGTTTCTCACTATTCTTCTTATGGTTATATAATAATTACATTTAATTACTAAACAATCATCACATCTAACAATTCTATAGTTTATCATACTGCTTATGCAGGTGCAGTTGATCTGGGAAAGCACAAAGTCTAACATTTTAGATTCTATCTTTAACTTTTTCCATGGTTCCACTATCATTCTCCCCCCTTTGAAAGCATTTTCACTTCACTATAGGTGTAAATGTTTTCACTTGATACACTCCTTTATTCCTCAGTTCGTACTTGGTTCTTCAAATCCAGGGTTGATGTAAATGTTGTCGTGGATGCTGTTATAAACTGGAGAACCAGAAGATGGTGGGCGTGGATCTCGTGTTAGTGCCTTTATTATCCTCTGGTTCCAGGATGTTTTCTTCTGTATCTCTCCCTTTAAGATGCTGTAAACTAACCAAATTGCTAAGAATACCTAAGAATACAATTAGTAAGATTATCACACTCTCAATGATAGATTTAATCCATGAGCTCACATTCCACCCTAATCCTTTAAAGATTTTTTTCCTAACCAGCTTGTAGCCAAATCCTTTTGCTTTTCTTGTGCTTCATGATCTATTTGTTTCAACTGATTGATGTCATATTCTACATCTGCAGTTACATTTGGGATATGAACGCAGCAACGATCAACTTGTCCCTTTAAAAATCCACATACTCCATGCTCTTTCAGGAGTAACATATCTAGGGCCAATCGATTTTGTAAAGTCAGTTTTGTGGTGGCTTGTAACTGTATATTTAATTCTTTAAATCCTTCCCGGGTGACTCTTGCCAGTCTACCTACCTGACCTGTAAGTTTGTACAGCATCTCTCTGCTCTTATAGTTTGCTATAGGACCAAGCAATGACTCTAGGGCCCATCCAAATTTCACTCCACTAGAGGGTTCTTGCCAAGTGTCATCTGGATTTTCATTGTCTAGAACTTCTCGTCTTGCTCTTATCTGCAGAAGTTCATGTTTTCCATTAAATGGGGACTTTTTCCAAATTGGACATAAGGTTGGGAGGCCTAAAGTAATCTCCTTTACTTTCCCATCTACAGGCAGATGTGTTGTCCAGGTACCATCACTTGCTGCCCATACAAATTGTCTTGGACCTCGGATTGTAATCCTGGTACACCCTATAATTACTTTATAATTCACTCTGCCTTGGTTATGTTCAATCCCTCTGCAAGCACAACCAATTTGTAGGGCTATTGCCAGGGGTGGCATCTGTTTCATCTCTTCATCATCTGAAGTGCAGTCGTAAGTTTTATTACATGCCCACCAACTTACTTTGTCTGTCCTCGTTCTGCTACTAGTGTCAGTGTTCGTTATTGCTGGATCTGTTTCATTCTCAGGGCCTTCCCACTTAATACAGCAAGCGGTGTTTGCCATATCTTGGAATCTTTGAAGAAAACTCACAGACCACGCACTGTCCCAAGGTTCTATCTGATCTTTCTTATCCTTGGCCTCACATTCCCATACCAGAGTTGTTTCTGTAACTTGCCTTGATTCGGGTACCAGTTTACATGTAATTGTTTTGTTCTTTTGTATTTCAGGTAGTTTTGATGTTATGATTCCCCAGTTTACTGGGTCTCCTGCTGCCTTTGGTATTGGCAGACAGGCAGTTATTCAGCTGGTGTTTTGCATTTTGGCAAAATCTTTGACTAATCCAATCATTACATTCTCAGCCTTAACTGCATTAGAAACCTTTATCACCTGTGTTTCCATTTGTACCTCTCTCTTCATTCTAGAATGAAGAGTGGTTAGTTGATCATTTTGCATTCCACATCCCAAAGATATTAATAACCATAATGTTAGCACAATTACTGATAGCATTCTGAAAGCAATTAAACACTTCTTATCTGCAGCCTTTGTTCATTCCAGAGTTTATACAGTCTGTGATCCAGAATGGACTTTCTTCACTCGGGTATAGTGAATCCAGGGGTCCACGCCGGCTACTTTGACTGCTGTAAAGGTGGTCAGTAGTACCTGATGGGGTCCACTCCACTTTTCTTTCAGCGGTTCCTCATTGCAGTTCTTGATGTACACCTCGTCTCCTGGATGTATGTTATGGACTGGGTTCTCGAGAGTCAGTGGTCTATTCCACACAAGGATACTCCGGAGCCGAGCTAAAGTTTTCCCAAGAGATAGAACATAATTATACACTTCCTGCTTTCCTGTGACATGTACACTAGGGTTAGGCTCAGGAGATTCATATGGTTTCCCATACAATATCTCATAAGGACTGACTGACATCCCACTCCTAGGCTTTATCCGAATCCTCAACAGTGCTATTGGCAAAGCCTGGGGCCACTGCAATTTGGCTTCTTGGCATATTTTACTGATTTGCCTTTTTAGTGTCTGATTCATCCTCTCTACCTGTCCACTTGACTGGGGTCTCCACGGTGTGTGGAGGTCCCAAATTATCCCCAACAATCTACTTACCTCTCTTACTACTGTAGCTATGAAATGGGGTCCCCTATCTGATGATACCCCTAGGGGTACCCCAAACCTGGGAATAATCTCCTGTAGTAACCACTTAACTGTTTCCTTTGCTTGGTTCGTGCGACAGGGAAGGGCTTCTGGCCACCCAGAGAATGTGTCAACCCCCACTAACAGGTATTTGTATCCTCGAGTCCTTGGTAGTTCTACAAAATCTACCTGCCAATAGTTTCCTGGCTCTATTCCTATCCGAATTCTTCCTAGCTGTGCCTGTCGCCTGGCCACCGGGTTGTTTTTCAAGCAGATATCACATTTTGACATTACTGATTTTGCCATTGTTAACATCCGTACTGAAATTAAACTCTGCTTTAGCAATTTTACCAATGCCTCTGCTCCCCAGTGACATTCGTTATGTTTAATTTGTAGAACTTCTCTCATTATCAAGGGGGGTACCACTATTTGTCCTTGTGTAGTTACATACCATCCCTCTGAATTCTTTTGTGCATTTAGCAAAAGTGCCAGTCTCTCATCTTCTACTGAATATTTTGGTTTTGGAGGCAAATTGAATTGGGATACATTAAGCTTCAAAGGTATCAATGCCATTGTTGTTTGTACCTCTCGAGCAAACTGTCGGGCTGCCCAGTCTGCCTTTCGATTTCCCTCACAGATTTTGGAATTTCCTGATTGGTGTGCTTTGCAGTGTATGATTGCCACTTGTTCAGGTTTTTGTACTGCCTTTATCAATTGCAGGACTGCATCCTGATGTTTAATGTGCGTATCCCGAGAAGATAACAGTCCTCTTTCTTTCCACAGTGCTCCCTCCGTGTACATGCACCACTCCAAAAGCATATTTTGAGTCAGTCCAGATATTTACCTTTTTCCCTTCACTTAATTCTAGTGCCCTGGTTAAAGCAACCAGTTCTGCCTTCTGGGCAGATGTATTTGGTGATAATGCCTTTGCCTCCACTACTGCATTGACTGTTGTTACCGCATATCCAGCATATCTGGTTCCGTTTTCCACGAAGCTGCTCCCATCTGTAAACAGCTCCCACTCCGGCTGCTCTAGTGGGACGTCTTTCAGGTCTTCTCTTGCTGAATAGGTGTACTCTATTACTTCTACACAGTCGTGTTCTAATGGGCCTTCTTCAGTTGTGGTACCTAGGAACAAAGCTGGATTCAAAAGGTTAGTTGTTTTTAATGTGATATCATCCTGTTCAGTCAGGACTACCTGGAATTTCATCATCCTGCTGGGAGATAGCCAATGGCCCCCCTTTTGTTCTAAGACAGTGGTTACCATGTGTGGTACATAGACATCTATGTGCCTTCCCATAGTAAGTTTCCTGGCTTCTTGTATCAGGATCACAGTAGCTGCGACCGCCCGCAGACATGGGGACCACCCGGCACTTATGTTGTCGAGTTGTTTGGAAAAGTAGCCCACCGGCCTTTTCCAGCTTCCCAGACGTTGGGTCAGGACTCCTAGTGCTAGGCGCAGCCTTTCATGTACAAACAGCTGAAAATCTTTAGACAGATCAGGTAACCCTAATGCTGGAGCAGTTGTCAGTGCTTCCTTTAATTTTAGGAAGGCTTCTTTCTGTGGTTTGCCCCAGGTGAATGGCTGCGTCTTCTGAGCTTCATACAGGGTTTTGCAATCAGTCCATAGTCCATGATCCACAAGCGACACCATCCTGCCATCCCGAGGAAGACTCGCAGCTCATGTAAATTCTGGGGCTCTGGAATAGCACAAATAGCTTGGATACGATTACTAGTTTTCGTTGCCCTTGTGAAATTTCACATCTCAGGTAAATCACAGTCTGATGTGTGATTTGTGCCTTTCCTCTTGATACTTTATAGCCTCCCATTCCCAGTGAATTTAAAATCTCAACGGTTACCTTTATACAGGTTGCTCTTTCTTCTGTAGCTATTAGTATATCATCAACATACTGCCACAATAAGTATTGGTCTCTTGGTACTTGCCCATTTTCAGTCCAAATCTCCAGTTCCTTTGCCAGTTGGTTTCCGAATAGGGTGGGACTGTTCTTGTGGCCTTGTGAGAGTCGTGTCCAGGTGAGCTGGGTCTTTCTTCCGTTCCCTGGGTTTTCCCACTCAAAGGCAAACAGTTTCCTACTTTCTTTGTCAAGGGGGATGCAGAAAAAGGCATCTTTTAAATCAATTACGGTAAACCATTTATATATCTCCTTTACGGATGTTAGCAATGCATAAGGATTTGTTACCACTGGATAAATGTCCTTTGTTATTTTATTTATTGCTCTCAAATCCTGCACTAATCTATATTCACCATTTGGCTTCTTAACTGGAAGTATTGGTGTATTAAATTCTGATTCACATTCTTCTAAAATTCGGTATTTCAAGAATTTCTCAATAATCTTTACTATTCCTTGCTGTACTTCTGGTTTTATGGGATATTGTTTGACTTGTACAGCCCTTGCCCCTTCTTTTAACTCTACATGCACTGGTTGTGCCAATTTAGATTTCCCTGGTATATCTGTCTCCCATACAGAGGGAATCACTGCATCTTCTACCTCCCTAGGGATAGAGGGGACAGGTTTTTCTTTGATCATTAATATCTGTCTCGTCTTTGATTCAGGTATTTTCATTATAAGCTCTCCATTTTCAAAGGCAATTACTGCATCAAGTTTTGCTGGCAAATCTCTCCCTAAAAGCAGAATTGGACACTCAGGTACATATAAAAATTCGTGTGTTATAACCTTGTTTCCAAAACACAAATCTAGGGGTTGCAGGAAAGGCCGTTTTTCCTCTTTCCCTGTAGCGCCGATTATTGTCGCTTCCTTGTCCCCAATTTGTCCTTGCAAATCATTCAATACAGAAAAAGTAGCTCCCGTATCTATTAGAAATCTGACCTCTTTATGCCCTAAATGTATATTTACAACAGGTTCCTTAACTTGTTCTACCGGTTCTATGTCTAGTCAGCTGGTATACTCCCCCAGGACCATCTCCTTGGTAGCCTGCTGGAACTGATTGCCCTGGTCAAACTGGTTATTCAAACTTGGGCAATTTGGCTTCCAATGCCCCTCCTGCTTACCCCTTGGGTAACTGGTCTCCTACCCCGACCATTCCTGTTACGCCCCCTGAAATTTGGGTTCCTTCTTCCCTGTATTACTGCCAAAAGATTCTGCTGCTGCCTTTTCCTAGCTTCTTTTTCCCGATTGTTATATACCTTCCAGGCGACCTCGAGTAACTTATCCAAATTCCTTAATTCTTCCCCTTCTAATTTTTGCAATTTTCTACGAATGTCATCCTGTGATTGGCCCAAGAATATGAGAGCAAGCTGAACCTTTGCTTGCTCTGTATCCATTTGAAGGTCTGTATAATTTCCTTGCTACCTCCTTAAGCCTCTCCAAAAATGCAGTGGGAGATTCCTTCTTTTCCTGTCGAACCTCATATAGTTTGGACCAATTTATAGTTTTGGGCACAGCGTTCTGAACTCCTATTTGGATCCACTCTTGGTATTTCCGTAATCTCCTCATATCGCACAATAAATTAGGGTCCCAATTTGGATCCTCAATTGGGAAATTCACATCTAAATTCCCTGTTACCAGCCCATTTCTAATATCTTCTCTTGCCCTGTCTTTGGCTGCCTTAAGTACCATTTCTTTTTCAGTACAATCCATCAGAGTATCTAATATTACTTGTATGTCATCCCAGTCAGGATTTTGAGTTTTCATAACCATTTTACTACGCGTGCCACTTTATCAGGATTTTCTCTACAAGTTCCGGCTGACTGTTTCCAAATAACTAAGTCTACCAGGGAAAAAGGCACTTTTACAAATACTGGCCCTTCCACTCTGGAAGGGGGCAATCACAGTCCGTTTTTGTTTCCTTATGCCATCTCTATGCACAACTGGAGCATGCTTTGCCCGACCCCAGGTTCTATGGGCTATTGGGGTCACTGATTCATTACCATTGCTATCTTTTTCACTCGCATACCTCTTTCCTCTTTCTATCACAGTTAGGTTTTGCTCATCTTCCGAGGAAGAGGGATCAGGTGATGATGGGAGAGGAGGATAAAGAGGGAAAGGTGTACTAGATGAGAAAGGTTCAGGGTAGGTGGGTGAGGAGCAGGTAGTGGGATAGGGACAGATGAAACAGGTGGGATAGGGTTAGGTTCTCTTGTTCCTATTGGAGCTACTTGTAAATCAATATCTGTATAATTTTCCCTACTCAAGCTTTCTCTTAACGCCAAGTGTTCTAAACAACGTTCCTCACAAACCCCACACTTTGCAGATGTTTTAACCACTATTAATCCACATTGATCCTGCCATTCTGGCTTTCCCCGTAAGTAGAAAAACAGATCAACATATGGGACTTCATCCCATTTTCCTTCTTGTTTACAAAACGACATTAACTGTGAAATAGTGTTATATTGCAGAGTACCGTATTTTGGCCATTTTTCACCGTTCTCCAAGGCATATTCTGGCCATCATGAATTACAATAATCAATCAACTTAGTTTTACGTAATCCTTCCCCAAAGTTACCTTGTTTCCAATGTGCTAATAAGCACCCCAAAGGAGAATTTTGCAGGATAGGGGTGTTACTGCCCAAAATCCCTTTAAATTTCTCCATTTCAAAAATACCACAAATGCCGAACCCGCAACGCTTTCGCGATTGTCTTACGGAACGGCGCCTAGGCTTACACCAACAGGAATTCCTTTAGCCCAACCAAGCGTAGCTTTCGCTGCGTCTTATTGGCAGGCATCCAAACCAAAGTAAAAAGCACCTTACCTTTCTCCCAGGGACGTTTGTGAGCAGCGGAAGCGGTCGCAGCCGATGGGCTCCCCGAGAATCCCTCGGTGCCGGCTGGAGCGTGATCGAGTCGCAAACTCGCTCAGCAGCACTCACAAGGGTCCCTTCTGGGTTCACCAAAATGTTAGCGTTCAAAAACACATAATCACAGAGCGATTATATGCGGTGCTTTTTATTAAGAGCTCTGGGAATCAGGGTATATTCAACCCAAATCTGACTCCGACCATACATCCGAAATGATCATGTTTTATACTCTATCGTTACATAACTTTCATGTTAATTATTAAACTTATATTGTTCTATTGTATACATAAATTTAGCCCCTCTCTGAATTTCCAACATAGTTTCTCACTATTCTTCTTATGGTTATATAATAATTACATTTAATTACTAAACAATCATCACATCTAACAATTATATAATTTATCATACTGCTTACGCAGGTGCAGTTGATCTGGGAAAGCACAAAGCCTAACATTTTAGATTCTATCTTTAACTTTTTCCAGGGTTCCACTATCACCATGGCAAATCCAGGACAGAGGCCACCTATTGGTTATGTGAGTGTTCCCCTAAAGACCGGGGATGTCAGGGAGTTTAAGAAGGAGATGGGTACACTGATAGAGGACCCCGTCGGAGGCAGAAAAGTTAGATCAGTTTTTGGGACCAAACACATATACCTGGGTGCAGATGCAGTCTATGCTAGGAATTTTGTTTACAAGAGAAGAGAGAGAGATGATCAGACAGGCAGGAATGTGGATTTGGGACAGAGAACTGAGGGACAAGGGCGGAGTGATCAGAAATGCCCTATTCAGGATCCAAATTGGAATAATCAGAATGCAGAGCATAGGTAGAATATGAGTGATCTCCGGTGGATAATAGTTCAAGGAATTTGTGGGTCAGTGCCTAGGGGGCATAATATAGGAAAAGCTTTGAGTGAGCAGCAGAGAAAGAATGAGTCCCTGGCAGAATGGTTAGAGAGATTAAAGAAAGACTTGCAATTATATTCAGGCATAGATACTGATACTGCAGCGGGGCAGGTTCTTTAAAAACTCAGTTTGTAGCAAAATCCTGGGGAGACATCAGGAAGAAGCTGGAAAAATTAGAAGATTGGCAGGACAGGGGACTTCAGGAATTACTGAGAGAAGCACAAAAGGTGTATGTAAGGAGAGATGAGGAAAAGCAGAAGGCAGATGCATGAATTTTGGTGGCGGCAGTTAAAGAAATGCAGGCAGCTTTGATTACAGAAAAACCTGCAGGAAAGAACAGAGCAGATGTCAGGATCTATTTTTAGGAACACAGGACCCATGTGTTTTTCTTGCCACAAGAAGGGGCATTTAAAAATTCTTGCCCTACCTTGAGGGGTGCAGGCCCCACCTGTTTTTACTGTCATAAAAAGGGGCACCTACAAAAAAGTTTTAGGAAGAAACAGCAAGAGGAGAAAAATTTTCAGGAGGATTAGGGAGGTCAGGGGCTCTATTTAATGAAGGGGACCAAAACACCACCAGAAGAGCCCTTGATAAAGTTCAAGATAGGTCCCCATAGTAAAGAAGTTGTATTTTTAGTGGATACTGGAGCTTCTCGGGCAACAGTTAGAAAATTACCCCAGGGATGTAAGATAAGTCATGAGCGAGTTCCAGTAATTGGAGTTAAGGGAGAGGCTTTTCCCGTTCCTGTAATTAAAGGGGTGAAAATTGAAACAGATGACAAATTTGGAGTAAATGATTTATTGTTGATACTGGAGGCCGAGAATAATTTATTAGGCAGAGATCGAATAATAGCCTTGGATTTACAGATAAAACCCTGTGAAGAAAAACTTAAAAGTTATTCTTTAACTGGAGAGGACAATCTGGAAATTAATGATACGGTTTGGCATTCGGGTGAAGGGGGGAACCTCAACATTCCGCCTATTAAAACTGAAATACAGAATCGAGAAGTACCAATCTGAGTGAAGCAATATTCAATATCACTAGAGGGGCGGAAGGGATTAAAACCAGTGATTGAAAATTTGATACAGCAAGGAATATTAGAACCTTGCACGTCACCCCCTAATACTCCCATCTTACCGGTAAAGAAACCTGACGGGAGTTACAGGCTGGTTCAAGATTGAAGGGCAATAAAACAAAGGACTATTACACATTTTCCAATAGTGGCTAACCCATATACTTTGTTGAGTCAATTGCCTCCTAATTACATGTGGTATAGTGTGGTGGATTTAAAAGATGCCTTTTGGACTTGCCCTTTGGATGAGGGCAGTAGAGATTATTTTGCTTTTCAGTGGGAAGATTGGGAGACAGGTAGAAGAGAACAGCTCAGGTGGACGGTACTACCGCAGGGTTTCACCAAGTCACCTAATCTTTTTGGGAGAGCATTAGAAAATCTTTTTAAAACTTTTGAGTTGCCTGAAGGAATCAAGTTGTTACAGTATGTGGATGATTTGTTATTAGCAGGGGAAATGGAGGAGAAAACTAGGAGGAGCACTATTCATTTGCTGAATTTTTTAGGTGAAAATGGTCTGAAAATATTCAGATCCAAATTACAGTTTGTGGAGTCAGAAGTCAGGTACTTAGGTCATTGGATCAGTAAGGGAAAGAAAAAGCTGGACCCTGAGAGAGTTTGAGAAATATGAGGGACCCCTGAAATAAAAAATAAGACAGTTTTTAGGTCTTTTGGGTTATTGCAGACAGTGTATTGAAGGATTTAGTGGAAAAGTGAAATTTTTGTATGAAAAATTGCCTACAAACCATTTTAAGTGGACTACGGAGGATTAGAAAAAATTTGAAGAGGTTAAAGAAGTTTTGTTGCAGGCTCCTGTACTAAGTCTTCCTGATTTGGGAAAACCCTTTCAGTTATTTCTAAGTACAACTCATCAGACAGGGGTACTGACTCAAGACTGGGCAGGAAGCTTGAAACCAGTGGGCTATTGTTCAAAACTATTAAATCCAGTTAGTAAAGGCTGGCCAACATGTTTAAGGCTTTGGTAGCGCCTGCCTTGCTAGTGGAAGAGGCCCAAAAAGTAACCTTTGGTGCACCTTTGGAAGTATACACCCCTCACAATATTAGGGGAATTTTAGCACAGAAAGCTGAAAAATGGTTAAGAGATAGACGAATACTGAAGTACGAGGCTGTCTTGATTACCTCCCCTGAATTAGACTTGAAGGTGACACAAGTACAGAGCCCTGCTCAATTTCTTTATGGGGATCCAGGGGAACAGCTGATACATGATTGCATAGAGGTTACAGAATTACAAACAAAAATACCTCCAGATTTGGGAGACCAAGAATTACAAAGGGGAGAAAAGTTAGTTACAGATGGGTCATCTCGGGTAGTGAGTGGGAAAAGAAAATCAGGTTATGCTATAATCAGTGGGGGACAGCTTGAGGTAAAGGAGTCTGGTCCCCTTAGTCCATCCTGGTCAGCACAAGTTTGTGAACTTAATGCATTACTCCGTGCATCATTAATACTAGAAGGGCAAGAAGGGACTATTTATATGGACTCCAGATATGCTTTCAGTGTAGTACACACTTTTGGAAAAATTTGGAAGGAAAGGAGACTTATAAGCACTCAAGGAAAAGGGTTAGTACACGAGAGATTGATAATTCAGATACTTGAAGCTTTAAAGGGCCCAAAGAGAATAGCAGTGGTTCATGTAAAGGGGCACCAGAGAGGGAGGGATATTAGAGACAGAGGAAATAATCTGGCCAATGAAGAAGCAAGAAGAGCAGCCTTAAGGAAAAGAGATACTGAAATCATGACCTTAAAAGAAACAGTCATTCAGCAGGAGACACTTTCCCTTTCACTAGCAGAACTGGCAGCTATAAGGAAATTAGGAGCAACATTTAAGGAGGGAAAGTGGCTTCTTCCTGATGGCAGGATTATGATGCCAAAGCCAGTGGCACGTCAGATCTTAGATAACTTGCATAGACAGACACACTGGGGAACAAGAGCCCTTTGTGATCACTTTTTAAAATTTTATGGGTGTATAGAGATATTTGAAAGTGGAAAACAAATTACCCAGGGGTGTCTAAGAACGTGTTGAGGAGCCCTCTCTCTGGAGGGTACAAAACAGCCTACAGGCCATTTGAAAAGATCCAGGCTGACTTCACAGAATTGTCTAAAGTGGGTCAGTGGAAGTATTTGTTAGTTATAATAGATCCATTAACTCTGTGGGAGAAGCATTTCCAGCAGCTTGGGCTACAGCTCAAACGGTGGCTAAAATATTGTTAGAACATGTAATTCCAAGATTTGGATTAGTGAGGGTCATTGATTCAGACCAGGGTACACATTTCACTGCAATTTTAGAAACTGAGATTGATAACACCTGTTGTTAAAAGACCTCAGAGACAAGTAAAATGTTGGGAGTGCGGTGAACATGGTTTAAAGTGTCATCTCTGGATGTGTATTGTTTGCACACTTTGCTTTAACTTATGGTTGAGAGTAACTAAGAGGGAAGAGAAGGAGAGACAATTGATTTGTTGGTTTTGCTATGGTTATGTATTTAGCTGGCTAACTATAGAACGCATTGCTAGTGATTTTTTGAGATACCTTTGAGACTGGGAGACGGGACCCTTCCAGCAACAATTGGATTAACAGAGAACTTAGATCAATTGGTTCTTGCTATATTGGCTGTAGCACAAATAAGAGAACGAGCAATTAATGGCCTTATAGACCAGTGTCTTATAATCAATAGTTGTTGTGGAGAAGAAGTCTATATACCACATCATAGGCACATTCCAGGGGCATATTGGTGCTGCGAGTGTGCCTATTGGAGGCGGCGACTTAATGAACTCCCCGCCCTTGAAGCAGAAAATAATTGGTAAAATCCTATTGTGGTTGGCACATCCCAGAGATTTTGGAAAATACAGGTTTATGGTGTTTCAGCCTAACCTTTTCCCTGCTCTTTTAATTTTAATTATCTTTTCTTAACCAACCTGAACTGGGAAATGGCATTTAAAAGGGGAAAAGCAAGCTCTGTGGGGCTATGGGTACCAAGGAAACTAAAACCACCAGTGACTAGATCCCGGGATATTACCTCTGCTACTGAGAAGACTGGCATCTCGGCCCTTGGTTGCAACCCAAGGGGCCTTGAGAATGGTAGAAAGGTAGATTTCCTGAGGATTATTTTCACTATGTTTATTATGGTACCCTGGACAGTTGGCCAAAGCCAGAAAGCCACACTGGACAGAGTTCAAGAAATGAAAGGATCGGCAATGAAAAAGCAAACAGAGAAAAACCAAGTCCCAGCAATTTCAACATTTGTGACTATTGCAATCACCCTGTTTGGATTAGGGACAAAATAGAATCTGTGTTAGTTCTGCCTGCTACAATTGCAGCAGTTTTATAGATGTTTGTGTTAAAAAGGGAAAAATGTATTGGGTAAGGAAAAATTTGGAATACCATGAACGAGCTCCTTATCCCCATGGCGATCAGATTTGCCCTCAATACGAAAGATTCTTTTGTTTTGAAAGCGATGATCATGGAGATGATCCAAGTATAGGCATAGGAGGCCAGGAAATAAGAGAAAAATTAAAAGAGAACAGGAAAGAAGAAAAGGAACCAAAGGGGAATAGAGGAAAGAACAGGAGAAAAAAGAGTCAAAAGAACTGGCCGAATTGTATAAACAACTAAAACAGCACTACAAAGATTGAGACCTGCCAGCCTCAAAAAGAATCCGCTTGTGGGATTGATGCAAGAGATTGCCGCAGAATTGGGATTATCCAAATGTTGGATTTATGGGGGTCTAAAAATGTCTGAAACATGGCTGTGGAAAGGTGAGAGCTTAGCTCCAGAGCAATTTTTAAAATGGAACCACACCCAAATTTCTGGAACATTGAAGAGACCTGAAAGATAGATTTTAAGCCATCAAGTAATTGGAACCATTTGTATAACCTGAGAAGGAAAGAAATGTAATAAAATAGTGCAGCATACTCCTGTTAAGTCCACATTAGTAGTCAATACAGATAATGGTTCAAAAGTTTGGTGACCTGAAATTCCTGATGGATATGGGGGACCAATAAAAGAAATAAACTGTGAGTGGGATGATCAAATTGATTTATGCTGGTACAGAAGTCCTGGAGCTAACCCCTACCAATCCATCAGCAGCCTGAGGTCTTATTGGGAACAGCCAGAGAAAACTGATAAGAAATGGAAAGCCCCATAGGGGATATATCAGATTTGTGGGCAACGAGCATACAGTGAGTTACCTCAAAAATGGGGAGGAACCTCTACCTTAGGAGTAATACAACCCTCCTTCTTTGTTCTACTGAGGTCTAGGAACAATACGTTAGGAACTCCATTGTATGAAACCCTGCAGCGGAAGAAAAGAGATTTGAATTTCAATTTTCCAACAGCAGGAGGGAACCAAAAATGGGGAGAGGACAAATGGCCTGCAGAAAGAATTATAGCATATTATGACCCAGCAACATGGGCTCAGGACGGGCCATGGGGATATAGGACCCCAATTTACCTGTTGAACTGATTGATAAGGCTCCAAGCAGTAGTGGAAGTGGTGTCAAATCACACCTCCGGTGCCCTAAAATTGCTGGCCAGGCAATATTCACAAATGTGGGCGTTTGTGTACCAAAACAGGATTGCCCTAGACTATCTGTTAGCAGAAGAAGGAGGAGTTTCTGGCAGATTTAATGAATCTGAGTGCTGCATAGAAATTGATGATTATAGAGAAGCTATCACCGAACATGCGGATGAAATTAAAAGGGTGGCTCATGTGCCAGTACAAATGTAGAATTCAATCTTGAAAGCAGATTGGTGAGATAACCTCTTTGGAGGTGTTTGGTGGAAAAAGTTAGGATTCACGTTGTTACGTTCAGCTTTGGGACTTTTGTTTCTGCCTTGTATGATTCCGTGTTTTAGTAGGCTAATTCACTTGTGATTCAAGGGATGCAGATTACAACAATGCCTCTAGATCCAGAATCAGCAGTGAAAGGAAAACCAAGATCTATAATGGTAGTAAGAGCTAAATCGACCAGTGTTAAAGAACAAGGAACCAATTAACTGTGGGCAGGACCTGGAGAGATTGAAACAGAGGAAATGCTAACCAAATTTGAAAAAGAGTGTGAAAAACTAAAGGCAGCGAGAGAAATGCTAGAAAAGTTTGAAGTTGAAATGAGACAACAAGAAAATCCAAATCCTGAAGAATATAAAGGATATCAGGGCACAGTTTTTTGATAAAGCACAAATCAATGATGAAGAAGAGAAATGGGGGATTTGTGGTAAATAAGTATGATTCGTGCTGACAAAATTAAAACAGTAATCAATATTCATACAGTAATTAATATTTGGAAATAATAACACAGTTAAAACGTGTCATGCCAAGAAAGAAAGGGAGAGGAGGGGTTCGACCCCCCTCTTTCCTGCAGATGTTCAAAGCAGGAAAAAGCAAGAGATACCAGGTACTAAAAATTAAGAGAAAGAAAGGAAAATCTGGTTGGGTCCCAGGAAAATGCCAGCTATAAGAGATTTATTGCTTTGAAGCTTAAATATAATATTATGTTCGTTTTGGCTTGCATTATGCTAGCTTAGTGCACATGCGTAACCCAAAAGTGAATCAAAAGACATCAAAGAAGAGGACAGCCTTCATCCAAAGATGATCCCCAAAAAGGGGTGCGACCACCAAAAGAATGGTGGAGCATGTGTGGTAAAGGTGGTGATGAGGGCGAAGGTAGAAGTGTGATGAATCGAAAATGGGAGGAGATGCCATTGGCATATGGCATAGAAGAGGAGAATCTTCACTCGGCAAGCTTGTTCGTGAGGTGGAAAGGGTCCAAGAACCTTGCAACCCGTACCCCACGGTTATCTTTTGCTTATGCACTATTATTGGAATCAAATGATCCCTTATTTTTAATCAAATTATACTGTCAATATTTCAAGTGTATCCAATTTTATATATTTTCTAAACTATTCAATTAGATTTGCTAATACCTCTAATATTGTTGGGTTTTTCTGATGATGGGGTAATTGGGCAAACATAACAATGAGCACAAAGCCTTTATTTCTGCAAGCTCAGGGATGCTGGGGGGATCTTTGCACCATCAGGCCGAGGTACAAGGTTTGGGATCCTCCAAAGGAACAGAGCCAGCCCCCTTGAGTGGGAGAAGGTGCGGCCTCAGTTGCAGCCCCGGGTGCCTCCTGTGGGCCAGGGCACGGCCCTGGCTGTAAATGTGTTGGGCTGCAGCACAGGGCCAGGGCGGAGCTCAGCACCCTCATCAGAGCCCAGGGCCACGGCCCTTCCCTGCCGGGACCCGAGCCTGGTGCAGCCCAGCCCGGCCTGAGCAGCCCGGCCTGCGCCAGGAGATGGGCTCCGCCTGTCCACTGTGCCCGCAGGCCTGGCCCAAGGCTTTGCAAGAGGCTTTCTCACAGCATTGCAAAACCTCGGCCAAGTGACCCTTTGCTGCGCTGAGAAGAGTAAAAAACCCCCTCAAATGTAACTTCGCTGCACACCTCATGAGGGATCCCTGCACACCTTAGGAGTGGCCATCAATACTCCTTTGTGATTCATGAGGGATCCCTGCACCCCTCAGTAGGGACCCGTATCACTGTGTGTCTCATGAGGGATCCCTTCACCCCTCAGAAGGGACCCCACAATATCACTGTGTGCCTCATGAGGGACCCCTTCACCTCTGAGCACAGACCCCAAAATATCACATTGTGTCTCATGAGGTTCAGGCCCAGATCATCCCCCAGAAGACAATGTGCCCTCAGCCCAGGAACGCTCAGCATGGGCTCCCCCAGCCCTCAGGGCCCCACCGCTGGTCACAGCAGCCCCTGCCTGGCTCCTGCCTGACCCCACCGTGGGCATCCGCGGCTGCTCCTGGCCATGGAGCTCAGCCTGTGCTTCCGCTGGGTGGGCTTTGCACATGCTACCACCTGGACAGAGCTGTGACAACTCCATTTCTTTATTAAAACATCAAATGTGGGCCAAGTCCTGCCCTGGCAGACAGGGGCTGGCCAACTTCAGTGCTGGCCAGGGAACAGGACCATGGGGCTCAGGGGAAGAGGGTCTCGTTTGGGAGGGGTGGGTTTTGGGAAGGGTTCATGACGGTGCTGCAGCCACGGAAGAGGGGGCAGATGTGGAGAATTGGGATAAGAGGTCGGAAGAACTTTGCCTGAGTTGTTAGGCTCCTCTTCTGACAATGAACAGGAGCACCTGTGGAGAGAGGAGGCGGCTGAGGCCCCAAGTGCCAGGGGCACACAGGGAGCCTCCTGCACAGCAGGGCCCAGAGCTGGCAAGGCTCCCCAGCACGGCTGGAGCTGCTGGCACAGCTTGGCCCAGCTGCACAGCTGCCCCTCAAGGCCCTGGCGAGCAGGGCACGGCTCTGGGCAGGCTCCCTGGCCAGGAGCGGGCCCCAGAGCGCCTCTGCCTTTCAAGGGCAATCTCGTCCCTGCTCTTTCTCCTCCCCCCCTTGCTTTGCCTCTGCCCTGTGCCCCTGGGGCTGCTCTTGGCCAGGCAGCCTCAGTGGGAGCCAGCACTGGCTGCAGCCCCAGAGGGCCCCCCAGGACAAGGCCCAGCAATTTAGAGGCCAATGAAAGCTCTGGGCAGCAGCAGAACCCTCAGCAGAGTTCTTTGGACAACCATGGACTGGCCACAGCTCCACTGCAGCCTCACTGGGAATGTTCCCTGACTATGAGCAGTCTTTAAAGGAAGCTCTTTGAGGTAGAGAATCACAAAACACTCACGATTTTCTCTTCCAGCAATACCAGATTGCTGCACAGCAAATCAACAGGCAAAGTGCTGCACCAGACACAATGGCCATCAACTTCACCAAACAAGGTTTTTCCCAGCAGAAAACTCTTCTCCAGATGTTGTCAGCACATGTTGAGTTGCCGGCTACATCTGTGGGAGCAATGGGGAGTGTGAGCCAGTGCTGTGCTGCACTGCTGAGCTGGCAGCACAGTGGATACAGCTAGGACGTTCTCACTCCCTCTTTCCCCCTGAGCTGGGGCCTGCAGGCACCTTGCTGCCCCTTGGCACACGACTGCTCAGTACCTGAACCCCTGAGCCTGCATGCCATAATTCCTCTGTGCTGTGCCCTTCTGCCCCAGGCAATACTTGTCAAAGGCATGAAAAAAGACAAGAAAAATGCCCAGGGTTTTAGAGCTGCACCAGGGCCCTCCCTCCTGCAAACAGCTGCCTCTCTGCATCTACCCAGAGACAGGGAAATCGCAGGGGATCTCAGGCCTGTGGTGCAGTTTGGGCTGCCTGTCAGCAGATGCCAAATGCCTTCCTGCAGAGGCTGGGGAGAAGCTGCAGCCAGGCCAGGCTGGCAAACAGCCCTGCAGGGCGTGGAAGCAGCAGCGGGGCAGCGAGGCTGCCATGGATCCCTTGTGCCGGGCACGGCGTGTCCAGATGTGCAGCCAAAGCCCCCGGCTGCTGAGCCCCAGGACAAGGCTGAGAGAAATGCACCCACCATGCTGGCTGTCCACATCACTCCGTTTTTTTTCTGGATGTTGAGATTCCTTCAGGGACTCACTCACTCCTCCAGGTTTGCTCTTCCTTCTCAGGGGACCTTAAGAGAAATATTTCCATTTCCCATGAATGGATCCCACAAAAGCAGGGCTCAGCCCATGGCGTCAGCAGGGACACCTGTTTCTGTCCTGTCACCTGCAGTGATGCCTGCTGGCCGAGCTTTGGGCTCTGAGCTGGCAGCTCTCCCAAGGGAAAGGCCTTGACCTACCGTCACCATCTCTCCGTGGCCCAGTAATGGGTATGGGCTGGGAATCCAGATCAACGTCATCAACAGGATCATCGTCATCATCAGGATCATCTTCGTCATCAGGTTCATCTGCAAAGAAAGGCAGGACAGAACAGCTCCTGTGACACTGATGAAGATTCTCCTTCAGGCCCAAGTGGCAGTGAGGGCACCTGGGTGGTTGGTTCCCTCCAAGGCACTCCCTCAGCTCTGCCTTCCACTCAGGAGCAGGGCCAGGGGGACCTCGTGCCTGCAGTGGCCCCACACTGGGATGGAAGGAGCCCCTCGCGGGGCAGTTGGGGCAGAAAGGACTCCCTGGAGCTGCCAGCAGCTCCAAATCCAGCCCCAGGCAGGGCCAGGGCTTGGGAGTGGCAGCAGGAGCAGCTCAGGCTCCCTGGGGCTGGCAAAGGAGCTGAGAAAGGCTCAGCCCTGGGGCACAGCCCTGGGTCTGACCCCTTCCCTCTCTGCCCTTTTCTGTAGATGCACAGAGCACACAGAAGGACACACTGGCATTGCACACTAGAGGAGGATGGAGAGATAAATACTCCTTCCTCCCACTGACAGCGATACAGTGGGACCAGTGTTGGGCACAAGAGGTGAAATTTGAAGGCCAGGATTTCCAGAATCCATCAAGCTTCAGAGGAGAGGATCTTTAGGGAAATGATGCTCTAACATTACTTGGACAATGATTACTCTGTTAGGAAAGGATTGCTGATAGCCTACCTTCACCAAGCTCCAACATCCCTATGCCATGCTTTGCCACCATTCCCAAATGATGCAAGTCAGGATCCCAGTCTAGAAAGGAGCACAGATGGGAACCGTTCCATGCTGTGCTGGGATCCCCTTCTGTAGGGAACCCAGCACTGGAAGGGAGTCAGGTAATGCTCTGTGCCAGGAGTGCCAAGCAGCAGAGAGGGCAGCTCAAGCCTCAGCAGGGCTCAGGCCCAAAGGCACAGCAATTACCTCCTGTGGCTGTTCCTGGCATCTCCTCCCTTCCTGCAGCAGAGGCTGGCAATGAGCCCCTGCTTCCTCCAGGAAACTGAGCCTTCGGCAAATCCTCTTCTTCCATCTCTGCAGAAAGGCAAAGGGACAGCTGGATCAGGTGGGGCTGTTCCCCAATGGGAAGGTGGCATCTGCAGGAAGCAATGCATGCCCAAGTAATGGATAAGATGCAGAAGAAAGATCAGGTTACTGGGGCGTTGCAGCTGGTGTTCTCTGTCAGCAGATGCCCAATGCCTTCCTGCAGAGGCTGGGGAGAAGCTGCAGCCAGGCCAGGCTGACAAACAGCCCTGCAGGGCGTGGAAGCAGCAGCAGGGCAGCAAGGCTGCCATGGATCCCTTCCCGCTGTGCCGGGCACGGAGTGTCCAGAGCCCCAGGACAAGGCTGAGGGAATGCACCCACCATGGCGTCTTTCCAGGTCACTCAGGATCCTGGCCATGGGTCTGGACACCTCTAGAGACTTTCTGTCTCCTCCAGGCTTGTTCCTCCCTCTCAGAGGACCTTAAGAGAAGTGTTTGCATGTCAGAAGAGTGGACCCCACAGAAGCAGGGCTCTGCCCATGGGGTCAGCAGGGACACACTACTCACCCCTGTGATGGGAGCTGGGCTTGTGAGCAGCAACCCAGAAAGGAGCCTGAAAAGTCCTCCCTGCAGACACTCCTGTAACACAACAGCCACAGAAGCTTCTGTCACCTGGTTCCAGCCAGGTTGTCAATGATTATCCTCTGAGGGGAACATTGACAACATACCTGCAGGAGGCTTATGAGGTTGGAAATCCTCATGGAGCCAAGCTGCTGGAGAAACCTTCCTAGCAAGCTCATCTAGAGAGAAGCAATAACCCAAACCCATTTCCATGGTGTCCTGGGATCCCCCCTCTGCTTTTGGGACCTGGGCACTGCAAGGTGGTAGGGTAAGGCTGTGGGAGCCAGATATGAATGGACAATCCAGAGCTGAACAGGGGCCTGGGGAGCTCTGGGCTGGCTCCTGGTCATTCTGCACCCTCTTTACAGGCCTGGGACACATCCCTGGAGAGGAAAGAGGGCCAGCCCAGGGCCTGTGGGGGCTGTCTCCCTCCCCCAGAGGAAACCCTCCCTAAAGGCCTGGGGAAAACCATCCCCAGCGCTTCCCGGGGAGCAGGGAGCGCTGTCCCGGGAAAGGGGAGCCAGGCTGCCGGCTCACCTGCTCGCCGCGCTTGCAGCGGAGCAGCCTGGGCAGCCCTGGCAGGCAGGGCCACGGCCAGGAGGAGCAGGAGGAAGAGGCGCAGAGCAAGGGCCATGGTGCCTTGCCCTCTGCCAGTCCCGCAGCTCTTGCTGCCACCGCTGTCCTGACACCGCTGTCCCAATGTCAGCACCACTGCTGCCACCGCTGCTGCTGCTGCCGCAACAGTTGTGCTCAAGCACTGACTGCTCGCTCCTTGTGCTGCTGTGCAACCACGGGGCTCTGGCACCTCTGTGACCTCAGAGCCTGCTGTGACCTCATGGCTGGGGCAGGATTGCATTGGAATGGATCTCAAGAGGTGCCCTTCCAGCGAGGAGAGCCTGTCCCGCCTTGTGTCTATTTGCAATCTAGATTTTCTTTAAAAGAAGTGAGATACATGATATTGGAAAAGTGGAACATTTCCTGGCTCTACATACAACAGCAATGCCAAACCCAAAATTCCACTCATGTTGGCGATTCCAGCTATTGCAGGCAGCAGCAGCCCTGCCATGCTAACACCGAGTCCCTGCTCTGTGCTGTGCAGCCCTTTGTCCCATATTTTAAAAGTGAAGAACTTGATGTGAAAGCTTACAAAAATAATGTAACACAGGACATCATGGTAGTTGCACACTTCAGGGGACACCCAAACCCACAGCACAACTTATAGGTGTCCTCAGCCACCCTAAACTCCCCCTGTGTGCCTCACAGGAGACCCCCAAGTCCTGCTCAATTTACAGATGCCTCTGCACAACTTGGGACATTCATTAAATTCCATGCACAACTTCTTGGTATCCCCAGTCCCCTGCACAGCACAGAGGTGACCCAAAGCCCCTGCATGCCTTTAGAGGGACCCAAACATAACACTCAGGGAGCAGCACCAGTGCTGAGCCATCTTCTGTGTGTGTGTGTTCACCATGTGTCCCTGGGTGAACAGATGAGGCCTGGGGGTCAAATCCCCACTCTGCTCATAAGAGATGCAGGGCTGCCACAGGCCCAGTGTCTGTCGGGCTCTGAGCTCATCCCTCAGGCTATGAAGGACTTCCTTCAGAGTCCAGCCTCTTTCCATTATTCTCAAGGCAAGCACGTCCCGATGGCTTCCCTCTTTCCCTGGGCATGCCACTGGAGGAGGCCCAGGCCCAGATGACGCCAGGGAATGAAATGTGCCCTCAGCCCAGGGACGCTCAGCATGGGCTCCCCCAGCCCTGGGGACCCCGCCGCTGGTCACAGCAGCCCCTGCCTGGCTCCTGCCTGTCCACACCGTGGGCATCCACGGCTGCTCCTGGACACCGAGCTCAGCCTGTGCTGCTGCCGGGTGGGCTTTGCTGCTGCTGCCACCCGGACAGTGGGCTGACAGCTCCATCTCTTTATTGCAGGAGAAGAGCTCATTTGGGAAGTGCTGCAGTGCCCAATTTCTTCAGCCTGACTAGCTGCCAATTCCAACACCCAGAGTGGGCCGCCCCCAGAAAACTGTCAACTCTGGGGTTTGGCTGTAGGGCACAGCTGCTTTATAGCACAGGTGGACTGCGCTGGGGTAGAGACAAGGAACAGGGAGAGCTCTTCTAGATGTTTATTCCCCGCAGAGTCAGCGACAGAAAGACACTGAATTAAAGCCGTACACCAATTTCCAAACTGGGGAGGTCCCTGGGCTGGATACAGTCCAGCTGGGAGAAACTGAGGGTGGAACACAAGGCGGGGAATACATTGTTTAAACCAATAGGGGATTACAGGGGAGGAGGACAACTTAAAAAAAACAATAGGGTTTCAAAGGATACCAAATTGATAGGGAAGTTTCTAGAGAAAGGGGTAGGCTTGGGGAGGGATTGACATTGAATGGGAGGAGGAACAGTGAACAAAAGTGCAGGTCTTTGGGGAAATGGACAACTAGGGAAAAAACCAGCAATATACAGGGGGGAATTGAGCAACCCATTGGCAATAAAATATGGTATAACAATACCAAAAAAGGGGGTGTTATAAAACTGACTACTAGGACCGAATTACAATCAAAAACATGCACCGCAACAGGGAAGCTCTCAATCAGGGCTCTGTTGAGCACTTCCAAATCTTTTCCTGGCATCAACAGAAGGTCAAACTTGCCCTTATCCCAAGCAAACAGAGTGTTCCCCAACAGCACCCCATTCTGAGGTCCTCTGAGAAATGTGTATTTTATGATTGGCTTTTTGCAAATATAGCAGCCACAGGACGGCTGAGAAAGAATTTATTGCTCTCCTATCAGAATTAACTAATTTCTTCCTGCCTCGCTAAGCTCTCAAGAAGCTGGTTAGGACTAAGAGGGAGAAGTTGAGGATGACCAGACAGAATCCTGTGTTTGAATGGAATTTATGCATCATGTATGAGATGCATTAATATGCAACAGGTTATTGTTTCCAAGGGTTAATCCTCTGTTCAAGTGTGTCCTTTTTCGGACTTCTGCTTCCCAGAAAATAGGTACCCAGATGTCCGTAACTCTATCTTTCTATTGTCTCCTAATCCAGATTTTCCAAAATTTTTATCACTCTAATGATATTGTAATTTTTATAAATATTTTATTATTAATAAAATTTTAACATTTTAAAATCAAGTGATTGACATTTTTCACACCTCTTCTGGGAATCAGGAACACGTGTGGTGGGGCCGGCTGCACCTGTGGGAGCAATGGGGAGCGTCAGCCCGTGCTGTGCTGCACTGCTGAGCTGGCAGCACGGTGGATGCGGGCAGGACGTTCTCCGTTTCCCCCAGAGCTGGGGCCTGCAGGCACCTTGCCGCCCCTTGGCACAGGCTGTGCCACCCAACAAAGCCCAGCAGGCCGGGAGGAGAGCCCGGGGGCAGCGCAGCTGCTTGGGCAGTGGCTGCTTGGAGGGACACGGGCCAAAGCCATCCCTGAGCAGCCACTGCCAGCCCTGGCCCTCCCTGCCCCGTGACAGCTCCCCCAGGGCCAGGGCGCAGAGTCAGGCCCTGTCAGGACCCAGTGCAGCCCCTGCCCAGTCGGGAGCCAAGGCTGGCTCTGGCCCTGGGCTCGCGGCAGGGCTCCCGCTCGGGGCTGCTCCTGTGCCTTGGGCCTCTGGGCACTCAGGGCCAGCTCCGGAGCAGCTGCAGCGGGAGGGACGTTGCTGCACGAGTCTCCTTTCCCTGGGGCTGTAAACGAGCTCCAGAGGCCTCCAAGCCTCCAGAGGTGCCTCCAGCTTTGGCTGGTGCTGGGCCATGCAAGGGCAGGACCTGGTGGAAAGAGGTGCCGCCACACAGCCCTGCTAAATGGCTGACAGTGGCAGAGCAATTACCTCCTGTGCCTGTGCCCATGTCTGGAATCTCCTCCTTTCCTTCAGCAGGGGCTGCCAGTCAGCCTCTGCTTGCTTGGGGAAACACTGCCTTCTGTCCTGCCTTTTGCTCCATCACTTGAAAAAGAAAAAGTTCAGCTGGATCAGATGGAACAATTTCTGATTTCTTTTGGTGGCATCTTTAGGACATCATGCTTATCAAAAATAGGGATAAGATTCAAATCCATCTGGCCTTTTGGGGCTAGGCCACGGCCCACCTTCCTCCAAATAGCTGCCAGGCCTGAGCAGAAGGTGTGAGGGGATCAGGCCGGGCGAGGGCACACACGTGCATGGCTCTGTCCTGGCACCTGCAGCGATGCCCCCCTGGCTGAGCTTTGGGCTCTGAGCTGGCAGCTCTCCCAGGGAAAGGCCTTGACCTACCCTCACCATGTCCCAGAGGCTCAATCCTGAACGTGGGTTGGGAAGCCAGATCACCTTCACCAACAGGTTCAGCTGCAAAGGAAGGCAGGACAGAACAGCTCCCGTGACACTGCAGGAGATCCTCAGGCTGCAGGCAAGGCTCAGCCCCAGGGCACAGCCCTGGGCCCGGCCCCTTCCCTCTCTGCTCTTCTCCGTGGCAGCACAGAGCACACAGAAGAACACACTGACATTGCACACAGAAGAAGGATGGACAGCTAAATGCTCCTTCCTCCCACTGACAGTCATCCTGTGGGATCCCTCAGGGCTCCAGAAGGGAGCAGGGCAAAGTTTCCCAAACTGAACAACCTTTAGAGGAACTTAAATGAAATGCCATATGAGTGAGCTGTTGCCACATAGACATTGATTATTCTGTCAGGAAAGGTACGTTGAGAACTTGTCCCCAGCATCTGACAACATCTTCAAACCACCATTTACCAGCATTTCCAAATAACCCAAGTCATGATCCCAATCTAGAAGGGAGCAGAGATGCTTCAGAACCATTTCCATGATGTGCTGGGATCCCTTTCTGACTTGGGGAATTGGGCAATGCAAGGGGGTGGGGTAAGGCTGTGGGAGCCTGTGGCTCCTGATCACTCTCCAGACACTTTGCAGTCCCTGTGCAACATCCCTGGAGGGGCAGCTGGAGCAGCCCAGGGCCCTGGGGGTCTCTCGCTGCCACACAGGAAACCCTCACTAAATGCTCGGGGAAATCTGCAGTGCCACAGCTATTGTTCCCAACCTCTGTCCCGCCCTCGTGTTTGCCAACCTGCACAAGGAACAGCTTCCCCAGCCCAAGGGCACATAGCCAGGCTCTGTCAGGACCCAGTGGAGCCTTGCTCTGCCCCTCTGCCCTTTCCCCACCATGGGCACCCCGTGCAGCCGCTCCCAGGTTTCGGGACGTGTCTCCCACGGAGGGAGCCCAGCAGGACAGCTCAGTACCCGAGTGCCCTGAGCCTGCTCGGGACAATTCCTCTGGGCTGTGCCCGTCTTGTCCGGGCTGTGCCCGCAGTGCCAAGCAGCAGAGAGGGCAGCTCAAGCCTCAGCAGCGCCTCAGGCCCAGAGGCACAGCAATTACCTCCTGTGGCTGTGCCTGGCATCGTCTCCCTTCCTGCAGGAAATGCTGCCTTCCACAGAGCCTCTCTGTCCATCCCTTGAGAAAGGAAAAGGCTTGGTGGGATCAGATGCAAACATTGCACATCCAGGTGGTGGCCTCTTCAGGAGGCAATACTTGTCCACAACATGGATAAGAATCAGGAAAATCCTGATCCCCACAGGCTGTTGGGGCTTCCTACGACCCTCCCTCTGCAAAGCAGCCACACCTCAGGATGTGCTCAGACACCGGGAAAGTGCAGGGGATCCATGGTGCAGTTTGGGCTCTCTGTCAGTTGATGCCCAATGCCTTCCTGCAGAGGCTGGGGAGAAGCTGCAGCCAGGCCAGGCTGGCAAACAGCCCTGCAGGGCGTGGAAGCAGCAGCGGGGCAGCGAGGCTGCCATGGATCCCTTCCTGCTGTACCGGGCACAGCGTGTCCAGATGTGCAGCCACAGCCCCTGGCTGCTGAGCCCCAGGACAAGGCTGAGGGAAATACTCTCATCATTCCCTTTTTGCAGTTCTGTCACGATTTGATTAAGGATGGTATTTGGCTCATCATTTGGCCCTGTGACTTTCTTCTTCCCTCTCAGAGGACCTTAAGAGAAAGTGGTTCCATTTCCTATGAATGGATCTCTCAGAAGAAGGGCTCAACCTGTGGCGTCAGCAGGGACACACTACTCACCCTTGCGATGAGAGCCTGGCTTCGGTGAAGGAACCAGCAAAGGAACAGGAAAAGTCCTCCCTGCAGACGCATCTGTAACACAACAGCCATAGAAGCTTCTGTAACCAGGTTCCTGCCAGGTTGTCAACAATTATTCCGTGGTGGGACAATGAGAACAAACCTGCAGGAGGCTCCAAAGGCTTCAAAACTTTCTTCAGCCAATCTAATGGAGAAATCTTCCTAGCAAGCTCATCTAGAACAGAGCAGAGATGAGAACATTTTTCATGGCATGCTGGGATCCATGTCTGCCTCTGGGAAATGGGCACTGCAAGGGGTTCGAGTAAGGTTGTGGGAGCCAGATGTCAATGGACAAGGCCAAAGCTGCACAGGGGCCTGGGGAGCTCTGGGCAGGCTCCTGGTCACTCTGCACCCTCTTTCCATGCCCTGTGCAACATCCCTGGTGGGGCGGCTGAAGCAGCCCAAGGCCCTGTGGGCTCTCACTCCCACAGCTGCAACTCTTGCTAAAGCCCTGGGGAAAGCTGCAGCAGGCAGTCTCTCAGCTGTCCCCCTGTCCCTCTGACTCTCCTGCCCTTTCTCTTGCCTTTCCCACCTTCTTCTATCTCTCCATCTCTCTTTGCCTTGGGACCCCTTCCCCATCCCAAGGGCACATGGCCAAGCCCTTTCAAGACCCAGTGGAGCCTTGCTCTGCCCCTCTGCCCTTTCCCCACCATGGGCACCCCGTGCAGCCGCTCCCAGGTTTCGGGACGTGTCTCCCACGGAGGGAGCCCAGCAGGACAGCTCAGTACCCGAGTGCCCTGAGCCTGCTCGGGACAATTCCTCTGGGCTGTGCCCGTCTTGTCTGGGCTGTGCCCGCAGTGCCAAGCAGCAGAGAGGGCAGCTCAAGCCTCAGCAGGGCTCAGGCCCAGAGGCACAGCAATTACCTCCTGTGGCTGTGCCTGGCATCGCCTCCCTTCCTGCAGCAGAAGCTGCCAATGAGCCACTGCTTCCTCCAGGAAACTGAGCCTTCATCACAGCCTCTCCATCTGCTTCTGGAGAAAGGATGAGGTACAGCTGGGTCAGGTGGGGCTGTTCCCCTTTGAGGATGGGGAAGCTTCAGGCGGCAATGCTTGTCACAGACATGGTTAAGAAGCAAGAAATCCCTATAAAATTTTTAGTGAGGCCAAGGCCCTCTACTCCAAACAGCTGCCCCTTCTGATTTGACTGGCAACAGGGAAATCGCAGGTGGTCTGAGGTCCGTGCTCCTGTTTGGTCTGCCTGTCAGCTGATGCCCAATGCCTTTCTGCAGAGGCTGGGGAGAAGCTGCAGCCAGGCCAGGCTGGCAAACAGCCCTGCAGGACGTGGAAGCAGCAGCGGGGCAGTGAGGCTGCCATGGATCCCTTCCCGCTGTGCCGGGCACGGCGTGTCCAGATGTGCAGCCAGAGCCCCCGGCTGCTGAGCCCCAGGGCAAGGCTGAGAGAAATGCACCCACCACGGTGCCTCTCCAGGTCACTCAGCATCTGGTCCAGAAGTTCAGGAGGCTTCAAGGATTTATTTTCTCCTTTAGCTTGGGTCTTTCTTTTTGGAAGACCTTAACAGAAAGTAGTTCCATTTCCCAGGAATGGATGCCACAAAAGCAGGGCTCAGCCTGTGGTGGGGTCAGGAGGGACACACTACTCACCCCTGTGATGGGAGCTGGGCTTGTGTGCAGCATCCAGCCCAGGAGTTGGAAAATTCTGCTCTGCAGACACACATGTAGCTCAACAGCCACAGAAGCTTCTGTCCCCTGGTTCTTGCCAGGTTGTCAGTCATTGTTCTATGGAAAAACATAGATATCTTACCTGTGGGAGGTTCCACTGGATCCAAACTATCTTCCAGCCAAGGTTCCAGAAAAACATTTCCAGCATCCCGATCTAGAAGGGAGCACAGATCAGAACCATTTCCATGGTAGCAAGTGACAGCATGAGAGGACACAGTCTTAAACTGTGCCAAGGGAAATATACGTTGGATATTAGGAAAAAGTTTTTTACAGAAAGGGTCATAAAGTACTGGAATGGTTTGCCCAGGGAGGAGTGGAGTCATCATCCCTGGATGTGTCTTAAAAAAACTGGAAGTGGCACCTGGTGTCATGGTGTATTTGAGGTGTTAGGGCTGGGTTGGACTTGATGGTCTCTTGCAACCCAGTGATACTGTGATTCATGGTGTGCTGGGATCCCCTTCTGCCTCTGGGAACAGGGCACTGCAAGGGGGTTGGTTAAGGCTATGGGAGCCAGGTGTGAATGGACAAGGCCAAACTGCACAGGGGCCTGGGGAGCTCTGGGCTGGCTCCTGATCACTCTGCACCCTCTTTACAGGCCCTGTGACACATCCCTGGAGAGGAAACTGGGGCTGCCCAGGGCCCTGGGGGCTCTCTCCCTCCCCCAGAGGAAACCCTCCCTCAAGGCCTGGGGAAAACCATCCCCAGCGCTTCCCGGGGAGCAGGGAGCGCTGTCCCGGGAAAGGGGAGCCAGGCTGCCGGCTCACCTGCTCGCCGCGCTTGCAGCGGAGCAGCCTGGGCAGCCCTGGCAGGCAGGGCCACGGCCAGGAGGAGCAGGAGGAAGAGGCGCAGAGCAAGGGCCATGCTGCCTTGCCCTCTGCCAGTCCCGCAGCTCTTGCTGCCACCGCTGTCCTGACACCGCTGTCCCAATGTCAGCACCACTGCTGCCACCGCCGCTGCTGCTGCCGCAACAGTTGTGCTCAAGCACTGACTGCTCGCTCCTTGTGCTGCTGTGCAACCACCGGGTCTGGCACCTCTGTGACCTCAGAGCCAACTGTGACCTCAGCCTGCTGTGACCCCTGAGCCTGCTGTGACCTCATGGCCTCAGCTGTACCCCCAGAGTGTACCCCCATCTGTACCAATGGGCTGCCCTGATTGTAAATGTTTTGCTTCATCCATTGCTCAGCAAAACTTTTTGTTTTTCCAGCTTCCATTGCTGGTCGGTATGGCTGTGTCTCTGAAGATGCTCTTGATTGTTGCAGTTTGAATTTATTTTATTGATTCCTGTTTAAGTGGTTCATGGTTTACCCGTGGGTTTTACCCTCCCTCAAAGCTGTCCCTCATGCCATTCCCCGCCCCTTGTTCCAGCTCTTTCCCTGCCTGCCACGGCACCCCAACCCCTTGGCTCCCGAAGGAGCCTTCGGGCCAATCTCTGACTGCAACAGCCCTTTGGAATTCCCCTATTCCGGAGGCCCCGTGGGCCCATGTGAGCCATCCTCTCCACCCTCCTACCGCAATGGGCCCCAGACACTTGACTAATCCCCTCCCTGCTCCCCTGAGGATTCCCTATTGCTCAGCTGTTTGTATGCCCCCCATGACTTCTATCTGTATAAACCCCCTTGCACAATAAATCTAGGGGCTTTTTATCCTATTTCTTTCACCTGGAATACACTCTTCCTTGTGGAACCTCAGAGGGCCTCCTCCTTTCTCCTCTGCCTGCTCCCTGTCGTGGCTGGTGTCTGGCACAGTAGAGCAAGTGGCTCTAAAGGTTCTGCCTCTGGGAAATCCCTATCCTGAGGCAGTTCCCTACTCCTGCGGTGGTGCCGGAGTTCTGAGAGTTTGCCCGGGTTCCAACAGTCTAGTCACTAATCCCCCTGTCCTGGTTTAGGGCAAATTTGTTAAAGAATCTGCAAAGGAGGGCCCCTCCAGAAAGCAAAACCCACACGGCCCCTCCCCCCAACCGGTTTGGGAAAACATTCCTCAGACAGAGGTGGAAAGAACCTGTTTATTTCAGGCACAGCACCCGCCAGCACACAAAATGAACAATACCCGATGACACCGCTCTGGGAAAGATGACAAAATCAGAAAGTCTCTTTCGGGGGTGGTTGCTGTGTTCTCAGTCCCTCCGGCACTGGGGCAGCTGCTGCAGGCCAAAACGGTGCAAATCCTCAGTGTTCCCAGGTCCCAGTCTGGAGCAGGTTTGAGATGGTCGAAGAAAAGGAGAGGAGAAACAGTCCAGGAAGGAATTTGGACTGTTTAGCTAGAGCTAGCTAATAAGCAAAGGCCAAAGCAGAGCAGAAGCGAGAGCAGAAAAGAGAGCAAGCAAAGCAGCAAGCTGAAAGCAGGAAGTAAGAAGAGCCCTGTGTACTGCCCCTCTCTTTGTCCCTGATAAGAGAAACCCAAACAAAACTTCCACTCTTCAGAGCCGGTCTTAAAGGCACACAACAGATGAATGGGGATACAAGCATCATAACGTCACCCCAGGACATTCCACCCCTTATCCCCATATCATCAACATACTACAACACATCATGCATTATTCATACAAAATTTCCATCTGTTCCCCCAAAATGTACAAGCAATACCCATCATGCCTTCATCACATCCCCACACTGGACCACTGAATCCAGGCCCTATATTACAGAGCTGCAGGATTCCCCCTTTTCATTTTAGTCACTTAAAGCTCCATCTATCACTTGCTCAGACCTTCAACACTTACACATTTCCTTCTCCATCTTCCACTTGCCCAGACCTTCAACACTTACACATTTGCTTCTATCTCATGTCTGTATGGTTTAATGTACAGACAATGGCAGTAACATTCAATGAACAGTGATATTGCACATCATTCTTACCCGACAATCAGGTCTCCTTGAGGTACACATCATGTTGTTCCATCTCTTTGCATTATCCACCATGTGCAACCTGGTCCCTGAGCAAAGACAACCCCACGAATGTGTTTGTCTGTACTCGAGGCAGAATTGATCCACACAGTCTTCCCTAACAAACCTCTGATATATACCACTGGGACTTTGTCTCCTTCTATTACATTCAGGGACTCAGACTGGGCAGGACCTGCTCAGTTGGTGGAACCTCGGGTGTTAACTAACCAGGTGGCCTTTGCTAAATGTTGCTCCTGTTTTTGAAAGATCCCCCACCCAAAGCTTTCAACTGGGTTTTTAGTAGTCCATTGTACCTCTCCACTTTGCCTGCAGCTGGTGCATGGTAGGGGATATGGTACACCCACTCAATGCCATGTTCCCTAGCCCAGGTGTTGATAAGGCTGTTCTTGAAATGAGCCCTGTTGTCTGACTCAATCCTCTCAGGGGTGCTGTGTCTCCACAGGACTTGCTTTTCAAGGCCCAGGATGGTGTTCCGGGCTGTAGCATGAGACACAGGGTAGGTTTCCAACCATCCAGTGGTGGCTTCCACCATGGTCAGCACGTAGCGTTTTCCCTGGCGTGTCTGGGGCAGTGTGATGGAGTCAATCTGCCAGGCCTCCCTATACTTGTACTTGGACCACCGCTCACCGTACCAGAGGGGCTTCACTCGCTTGGCCTGCTTGATGGCAGCACGCGTCTCACAGTCATGGATAACCTGAGAAATACTGTCCATGGTTAGATCCACTCCTCGGTCTCGTGCCCACTTATAGGTGGCATCTCTACCCTGGTGGCCTGAGGCATCATGGGCCCATCTAGCTAGGAATAACTCTCCCTTATGTCCCCAATCTAGGTCTATTTTGGACCCCCATATCTTTGCAGCCTGCTCATTGTTTTGGTGCTCCTCATTGGCCCTACTCTTGGGTACGTGGGCATCTACATGGCAGACTTTCACAGGTAGCCTCCCTACCCTGGTAGCAATGTCTTTCCACTCATCAGCAGCCCAAATTGGTTTCCCTCTACGTTGCCAGTTAGCCTTTTTCCACCTCTCCAGCCATCCCCACAGAGCATTGGCTACCATCCATGAATCAGTGTAGAGGTAGAGCTTTGGCCACTTCTCTCTCTCAGCAATGTCTAGGGCCAGCTGAACAGCTTTGAGTTCAGCGAGATGGCTTGATCCACCTTCTCCTTCGGTAGCTTGTGCAACCTGTTGTGTGGGGCTCCATACGGCTGCTTTCCACTTCCGGTTCATCCCTACGATGCGACAGGAACCGTCAGTAAAAAGAGCGTAGCGTGTTTCCTCTGGGGGCACTTGGTTATAGGGAGGAGCCTCTTCAGCACGTGTCACTGGTTCTTGTTCCTCTTCATCTGTGACACCAAAATTCTCACCTTCGGGGCAATTTGTAATTACCTCCAAAATCCCAGGGCAATTCAGTTTACCTATACGGGCGCACTGAGTGATGAGAGCAATCCACTTGCTCCATGTAGCACTGGTGGCATGGTGAGTGGAAGGAACCTTGCCTTTGAGCATCCACCCCAGCACTGGTAGTCAGGGTGCCTGGAGGAGTTGTGCTTCAGTGCCTATTACCTCCGAGGCAGCCTGGACTCCTTCGTAGGCAGCCAAGATTTCCTTCTCTGTTGGAGTGTAGTTGGCTTCAGACCCTCTGTAGCTTTGACTCCAAAATCCCAGTGGTCGACCCCGAGTCTCCTCAGGCACCTTCTGCCAAAGGCTCCAGGACAAGCCATGGTTCCCGGCTGCAGAGTAGGGCATGTTCTTTACCTCTGGTCCTGTCCTGACTGGGCCAAGGGCTACTGCATGAGCAATCTCCTGCTTGATCTGGACAAAGGCTTGTTGCTGCTCAGGGCCCCACTGGAAATTGTTCTTCTTGCGGGTGACCAGGTAAAGAGGGCTCCCGATCTGACTGTACTCAGGAATATGCATCCTCCAAAAACCTATTGCACCCAGGAAAGCTTGTGTCTCTTTCTTATTGGTGGGTGGAGACATTGCTGTGATCTTGTTGGTGACATCTGTAGGAATCTGACGCCGTCCATCTTGCCACTTCACTCCCAGGAATTGAATCTCATGAGCTGGTCCCTTTACTTTGCTCTTTTTAATGGCGAAACCAGCTCCCAGCAGGATCTGGATGATTTTCTCCCCCTTCTCAAACACTTCCGCAGCTGTGTTCCCCCACACAATGATGTCATCAATATATTGCAGATGTTCTGGAGCCTCACCCTTTTCCAGTGCAGCCTGGATCAATCCATGGCAGACGGTGGGGCTGTGCTTCCACCCCTGCGGCAGTCGCTTCCAGGTGTACTGCACTCCCCTCCATGTGAAGGCAAACTGAGACCTGCATTCTGCTGCCAGAGGAATGGAGAAAAATGCATTGGCAATGTCTATAGTGGCGTACCACCTTGCTGCCTGGGACTCCAGCTCATACTGGAGCTCTAATATGTCTGGCACAGCAGCACTCAGTGGTGGAGTCACTTCATTCAATGCACGGTAGTCCACAGTCAATCTCCATTCTCCTTCAGATTTTCGCACAGGCCAAATGGGGCTGTTGAAGGGTGACTGCGTCTTGCTGACCACCCCTTGGCTCTCCAGCTCAGGCATCATTTTGTGGATGGGGATCACAGCATCTCGAGTGGTCCTATACTGTCGTCGATGCACTATGGAAGTGGCAATTGGCACTCGTTGCTCTTCTCCCGTCAGGCATCCTACTGCAGATGGATTCTCAGACAACCCAGGCAAGGTGTTCAATTGCTGGATGTCCTCAGTCTCTTCAGCAGCTATTCCAAATGCCCATCTGAGTCCCTCTGGGTCTTTGAAGTACCCATTCGAAGGTAGTCTATGCCCAAAATACATGGGGCCTCTGGGCCAGTCACAATAGGATGCTTCTTCCACTCATTTCCCGTTAGGCTCACATCAGCTTCCACCAAAGTGAAATCCTGGGATCCCCCTGTCACACCAGCAATAGAAACAGACTCTGTCCCCACATGTCTTGATGGGATTAATGTGCATTGCGCACCAGTATCAACCAAAGCTTTGTACTCCTGTAGTTCCGATGTGCCAGGCCAACAAATCCACACAGACCAGAAAACACGATTTTCTCTGGCCTCTACCTGGCTAGAGGCAGGGCCCCTCTAAGCCTGGTTATCCTTCTTTCCCTGGGCGTATATTTTGGATGTTCCTTCAAGGGGATCAGACATGTCATCATCATCATACCTGGCCATTCGGCTACAGGCAACTGGAGCTGCTTTCCTTCTGGTGGCTTCCTTCAGTTCACGCACCCATCGTGCCATAACCGCAGTAGGTTTCCTATCCCACCTTCTCATGTTTTCCTCACAATCACGCAGGTAAAACCACAGCTCAGCTCGTGGGGTGTACCTTCTCTCACCATCTGGGAAACGTCTGCCTTGGATACCAGAACCTCGGATCTGTACTGCTGAAATTTGGAGAAGGTCTTCTTTAATCTCCTCTCTAAGCTTCTTATGATTCTCCTCTATCTTATCCTCTAAGTTCTGCGGAAGTGTTTCTACCGCTGCGATTCTGGCATGTGTCGGGCCATGCACAGCATCTGCATATGCTCGGAGCTTCCTTGCCATGTCAAGCACAGTCTCATCCCTCTCATCCCTCTTCATGATGGCTAAGGCAGAAGCATATTCATGTGGCCCAAGTCGTACAAGTTTTCGCCACATCGCAGACGTGCATGGTACTAAGTCTGGGTTCCTAGTTGTTACATCATCTGAGAAGATAATCTCTGCCACTGCCATTTCTCTCAGGCGTTGGATCCCTTGCTCTATGGTCTTCCACTGAGTTTGCTGCATATAGAGATCGTCTGCGCACAGGTATCTTTCTGCTACACTTCTGTCGTGGGGTGACAGCCTTTATCCCAATATCTTGTGTGTTGTATGGAGTCCCACTCGACGGGTTGCAGAGGCTACTGAAGGAGAGGGTGAATCCAGTCAATTTGCTGAAATCAAAGCTGTTCAACTGGCCCTAGGTATTGCAGAGAGAGAGAAGTGGCCAAGGCTCTATTTGTATACCGATTCTTGGATGGTAGCCAACGCTCTATGGGGATGGCTGAAGAGATGCAAAGAGGCCAACTGGCAGCGCAGAGGAAAACCAATTTGGGCTGCGGAAGAGTGGAAAGATATCGCTACTCGGTTAGAGAAGTTACCTGTGAAGGTTTGCCATGTAGATGCCCGTGTCCCCAGAAGTAGAGCTAATGAAGAGCAGCAAAACAACCAGCAAGTACATCAGGCTGCAAAGATAGGGGAGTTGAAGATAGATCTCGACTGGGAGCATAAGGGAGAGATATTCTTAGCACGATGGGCCCATGATGCCTCAGGCCACCAGGGTAGAGATGCCACCTATGGGTGGGCACAAGACCGAGGGGTGGATCTAACCATGGACAGTATCTCTCAGGTTATTCGTGACTGTGAGACGTGCGCTGCCATTAAGCAGGCCAAGCGGGTGAAGCCCCTCTGGTATGGGGGGCGGTGATCTAAGTACAAATACGGGGAGGCCTGGCAGATTGATGACATCACACTGCCTCAAACCCGCCAAGGCAAGCGCTATGTACTAACCATGGTGGAAGCCACCACTGGATGGTTGGAAACCTACCCTGTGTCTCATGCTACAGCCCGTAACACTATCTTGGGCCTTTAAAAGGAGGTCCTTTGGAGGCACGGTACTCCCGAGACAATTGAGTCGGATAATGGAACTCATTTTAAAAACAATCTTATTAATACTTGGGCTGGGGAACATGGCATCGAGTGGGTATACCATATCCCCTATCATGCACCAGCTGCAGGGAAAGTGGAAAGGTACAATGGATTGTTAAAAACCACCTTAAAAGCATTGGGTGGGGAGTCTTTAAAAAACTGGGAGCAGCATTTGGCAAAGGCTACCTGGTTAGTTAACACTCGAGGTTCCACCAACCGAGCGGGTCCTGCTCAGTCTGAGCTCCTTAATATAGTAGATGGGGATAAAGCCCCAGTGGCCCATGTCAGAGGTTTGTTGGGAAAGACAGTATGGATCAACCCTGCCTCAAGTACAGACAAACCCATCGGTGGGATTGTCTTTGCTCAAGGACCAGGTTATACATGGTGGATAATGCAGAAAGATGGAACAACACGGAGTGTACCTCAGGGAGACCTGACTGTGGGATGAGACTCATATATGAATGTCATTGTTTGTTGAATGTGAGACAGAAGGAAACTGTAAGTATCAAAGGTCTGAGCAAGTAAGATGAGAGGAATGCGTAAGTGTCAAAGGTGTGAGTAAGTGAAATGAAAGTTTTTTATTGTATGTTCACGATATGGGATAAGGGGTGGAGTGTCGTGGGGTGACAGCCTTTATCCCAATATCGTGTGTTGTGTCTGGCAGCTGTGCCTTTTCTCTCTTTCCCCTCCCCCCCCCGGCTGTCTTGCTGTGGCGGGGCGGGGAGGGAGGAGGGAGTGTGACCGGGGCACTTTCGGTTTTGGCTTTTGGCTGCTTGGCTTGGCTTGCCGCTTGCTTGCTTGCTTGCTCCTGCCTCGGCCCCTAGCTGATAGGATTTTTTGCTGCTTTCTGCGCTGGTTTTTTTTCTTTTCTTTTGTTCCCTCTTTTTTACCCTCCCCTGAAGATACTGGACTGGCTCCGGACCTGACCTGAGACGTCCAGGACCCCCGGAGTCTGAGAGGGAAGCTCAGCGCCCTCTACAACACTGCCTGGTTTCTTTCCTTTTCTTGTGTTGGGGAGTGTTCTTTTGTTACTTGTTAATAAATAGGTTTTGTTTTACACTTTGCTCCTCCGAGGAATTCCTTCCTGAACCCGGTATTGGGGGAGGGGTGGTTGGAGGTTTGTTTTTTTGGGGGCTCCCTTTTGGAGATTTCCCCTAATTTGTCCTAAACCAGGACAACTTCTTAGGACCCGTTCCCAGAGGCTGTGAGAGTTAGCCCCCCTCATCATTCCCTGGTCTATGGCAGGATCCTGTGACAGGGATCCCAAATGCCTGGCTTCAGTGCCATCCAGAATTGTAGCCTCGCCTGCAGCGTCCCAGAGACGGACCAGCCAACTAATTATGGATTCATCAGACCTTTGAGTGTAATCCTTCCGTAGGCCACGAAGGTCCTTCAGGGAATAAGACTCAATATTTGCATCTGATCTTGCACCTGTGGCTTGGACTCCTGATTTTATGTCAGGAGGCATTGAGGTTCCTTCTCCTTCATCATCATCATCCACTGGTCGATGGGTCTTGTCCGTGCATTTCCCACTTCTAGTGCTGGTAGCAACAGCCATGGGTTTAGATGCTGGCTTCGAGCCTGGAGTGTTAGCTGCAGCCTGAGTCACCGGGATAGTGCTGATTTATCTCCCTGCCCCCTGCCTCTGTCTGCTGCCCGACAGTATCTAGCAGTGTGCGATAAGCATATGCCAGGGCCCAGCTCACTGCAATGACCTTCCTCTCCTTAGGCTCATCCTGGTACTTCTCTTTCAGATATTTCCCCACCTCAGCTGGGTTCTGAATTTGTTCATGGGGAAAATCCCAGACTGTAGTGTCAGAGAATTCCTTCAGGATTTGGCCCATATCCTCCCATTTCCCACACCACTTAGGATTTTCCACACCGGGGTTTACTCCTGAGTCAGGGGTCTCATCAGCCCGTCTAGAAATCTCAGCCCTCATTCCAGAGAAGCAGCAGGCTGTATAGAGGAAGGTTACCAGATTGAATACCAGAAAGATGGTTTCTTTGACATTGAGGGGAAACTGAACATCCTTCACCAGTGATGCAACAGATTCATAGGAGAAGAAGGAAAGCAGAGGCTGAAAAACCTCATTCCCTGCTGCTCCTCCTGCAACAAACTGGATGCATAACCATAGCCATGAACCATTCATACCATTCATACCCAAGCATGTTTATAAACTTGTTGCACATCATTGCCACCAAGCCCAGCAGGATAGCTACTCTGGTCACTGCCCCTCTGATGTAAAAACTATCTATTAGGGACAATACTAAAGCTATTTCTGGATGAGAAAATAAACCTGGGGACCAGAGAGGTATTAAAATCTCAACAAACCCTAGGGACCAGAAATGCATGCAAACCTTCATCCCAATAGACATTATGAACTCAAAAAGCATGGCTACTAGCTGACTTAAATGAACACAGAGTAATAGCAACAAAAATGCAGTCAAAACAGGGTTTTTCCACTCTCTCTCGAGCCCCACGTTGGGCGTCAATATTTTGTCCTGGTTTCGGGCAAATTTGTTAAAGAATCTGCAAAGGAGGGCCCCTCCAGAAAGCAAACGCACACGGCCCCTCCGCCCAACCAGTTTGGGTAAAAATTCCTCAGACAGAGGTGGAAAGAACCTGTTTATTTACCAGACACAGCACCCCCCAGCACACAAAATTAACGATACCGAATGACACCGCTCTGGGAAAGATGACAAAATCAGAAAGTCTCTTTCGGGGGTGGTTGCTGTGTTCTCAGTCCCTCCGGCACTGGGGTAGCTGCTGCAGGCCAAAACGGTGCAAATCCTCGGTGTTCCCAGGTCCCAGTCCGGAGCAGGTTTGAGATGGTGGAAGAAAAGGAGAGGAGAAACAGTCCAGGGAGGAATTTGGACTGTTTAGCTAGAGCTAGCTAATAAGCAGAGGCCAAAGCAGAGCAGAAGCGAGAGCAGAAAAGAGAGCAAGCAAAGCAACAAGCTGAAAGCAAGAAGTGAAAACAGCCCTGTGTACTGCTCGTCTCTGTGTCCCTGATAAGAGAAACCCAAACAAAACTTCCTCTCTTCAGAGCTGGTCTTAAAGGCACAGAACAGATGAATGGGGATACAAGCATCATAACGTCACCCCAGGACATTGCACCCCCGAATGTCCGTGCTTCAGGGCCTGCTCTGGTGCCCTGCCATCTCCCACACCACAGTGGGATTCACATACTGCAGCACAGAGTTAGGATTGTGCAACAGTGAAATGGGTGTGCTCGGCAGCGTTGCTGGAGATACATCCCTACAGAAGTAAAGAAAATGTGTGCACCAAGCCAGGGCTTCAATAGGCACATGTATTTTGGAAAGACAAGGGCACGGCAGCAGAGAACAATGTAAAAATCAGCTGAAAATAAAAGGAGGAAATGCTAAAGGAGTTATTTGTGCACATTTGAAGATTTATTTTTCTTGGGTGCAAAGCAAAATCAAAAGGTCCTAAATGCCCAAAAGATTGGAAATGTGGAACATCCTCCATAGCAGAGTGTTGGACCTCTGGATCCTTAAAACAATTTTATGGTGGTGGAACAGTGGCAGCTTGAGCTGGTGCCTCTGGGGGCTCTGAACAAAGAACCCCTGGGCTTTGATACCCTCCCAGGTGAAGTGTGACAGTCTGGGGTATTGCTGCTGTGTCCGAGTGCCCGGGCACTGGCTGGCACCACAGGTCCCCATGTGAAATACAAAGTTGTGTTTCGTGTCAGGTACAAACAGGCGATGTGTGTTGCTGTGAATGCGAAATGTGTGGACACCGACAATGGGAGAGCTGTGAATTCTAATAATAACTGAGGAGAATAAAGCATGGAAAAAGGCCTTTGAACCGATCTTTGGTTTGCAATTAACCCTGGTTGATTTAAGAGCATTGGAATTAATGTGTTAAAGATGTTGCTTTTTGCCTGTGTTTAATTCATAAAGAGTTCTGCAATAATAATCTTCTGTAGTATAATTTTAGAATATAACTTGTATTGTTGAAACTATAGCTTTGGAATATATATAAAGGAAATATGCTTATCTCACGCCTTATTGAAGCAGAGAAAAACAGCTTGAGAAAGGAAGATGAACATCATCTCAAGGGTTTATGGTTTCGACCAAAGGGAAGCTGGACATCACTGTTATGAGATTTAGAGTCTCTACAATTAAAAGGTGGACACACATCTGGGGAGCTGGATCTCACCAGAAATGGAGTCGTCTTTCTTCTTTCTGAAACTAGACCGTCACCATCTGGGGATACTCCTTTGAGATACATCCTAAGAAATTAAAATCACAATAGTGTATGGAATTGTGATGTAATAATTTGGAATAAAAATTGCTGATGAGTAAAAGATTGGAAATAGAAACTGCTGAAAAAAGGTGATGAGTACCCCTATAAATACCTGTAACCCTCAAGTATCGGTGTGCAGTTGGAGGGAAAACTTCCCCCACTGTACCCAGCACTGTATTGCTCATACTTTACCATATTAAATAATAAATTGATTGCTGCTTGATTATTTGCCTAGTCAAGCTTCTTATTCATAACAGATTTGGTGCATTGGCCGGGAATTTCCAAATCCATTGAGGGAGACTCCTGATCTCGGGGAGACGCCCCACCTTGGAGGCTTCTGCCTCCAGTGGCTCTGAGTGACGGGGGAATGTCTCAGGGAAGAGGAAATCCATAAGGTAAATTATGAGCAAAGAATTTGGAGCTCCCGGAGTAGACTGCAGTAAAATTCACCTGTAATAAACTCGTGCATGAGTTTATTAAACTCTCACCCAGGCGAGAAAAGGAGGCTGTAAGTATCGCTTGGTTTGGTGGGATAAGAACGGGTGGGTGTAGGTGTGTAAGAGTGTGAATGGTGTGTGTATGAGACGTGACCTAGTCACGACACGAGTGAGGAGTTCTTCTAACCTCGGTTTCGCTACCCCGCGAGGGGGGCGGCAGGTGAAGGAACAAAGCGTGTGGAAAAGGATTCTCTGTATGTAAAAGGTCGGGAGTGGTGAGATAAGATAATGGTTACGGAGAGGAATTTGTTTTCTTTTCCCGGTAGAGAATCAGAGGCGGGAGGATTTAGAAGGGACTTTTTATTAAGGAAATTCCTGACAAGAAAGGACTAAGGTGTGAACAAGTGAAGTCAAAGCGAGTGAGGGAACACCCGTTTGGTGGAAAAATGGGTCAATGCCAGAGCAAAAACCCAGGAGCTGGTATAAATCAGCAGGAAAATAAAGGTACTGAAAGTACTGGAAAAAGAGGGAGCATTTTGCCAGATATACCCCAGGACAGCCCCCTTGGGGTAATGTTACAATTGTAAGATAAATGTGAATCCAGCAGAGGAAAAAAAAATAAAGAGAAAATGATACAATATTGTATGGTAGAATGGACTAAGGAAATGATACGACCGGATAATTTATACTGGCCAATGTATGGGTCATCTGAAGGGTGGATCTGTAAAGCCTTGAATGCCTATGTAAATGAAAAGGACCCTATTAACCAAGAAGAAAGCGATTATGCTGCTTTATGGCATGGGTCCTGGCCTACTCCCCTGTATGCATTAAAAACCAAAAAGAAAAGGGATCAGTGGGACCCTTTAGATAACCTTTCCCCCCTTATCTACCACAGCCAGCTGCACTGGCAGAGGTGCCTCATCCAGCACCTAACCCGGCACCCTTTGCACCCATTCCAGCACCCGCTGCACTGCAAACCCCAGAGGTTCCACTAACACTGCCACAAGCCCCGGTGTCTCCATTGCCGCTGCCACAAGCCCCGGTGGCTCCACTGCTGCTGCTGCCACAAGCCCCAGAGGTTCCACTAACGCTACCACAAGTCCCAGTGGTTCCACTGCTGCTGCCACAAGCCCCGGTGGCTCCACTGCTGCTGCCACAAGCCCCAGTGGCTCCACTGCTGCTGCTGCCACAAGCCCCAGAGGTTCCACTAACACTGCCACAAGCCCCGGTGGCTCCGCTAACGCTGCCACAAGTCCCAGTGGTTCCAGTCCTGCTGCCACAAGCCCCGGTTGTTCCAGTCCCGCTGCCACAAGCCCCGGTGGTTCCACTGCTGCTGCTGCCACAAGCCCCAGAGGTTCCACTAACACTGCCACAAGCCCCGGTGGTTCCAGTCCCGCTGCCACAAGTCCCAGTGGTTCCAGTCCCACTGCCACAGGCCCCGGTGGCTCCGCTCCCGCTGCCACAAGCCCCGGTGGCTCCGCTCCCCATACTTGATTCACCACCAGCACACAGAACGAGAAGCCAGGAAAGGGCACGAGCAGAAAGCAGTGGGGATAGCAATAAAGAAGGGAAGGGGGGGCAGCTGTACCCATTAAGGAAAGTACCATTAGTAGGAAATCAAGGGACACCAGTCCTTGGGTATGTGCCAGCAGCCCTGAACACCAGGGATGTAAGGACTTTTAAAGAAAGAAATGGGAAGGTTACTTGAAGATCCTCTGGGGGTGTCTCAAAGGCTAGATCAGTTTCTAAGACCCAGACGGAGATTCAGTCAATTTTAAGTCTTTTATTTACAGCAGAGGAGAGGCAGCTGATAAGACAGGCTGGCATGAGAATTTGGGATAGGGACCACCAGCAGGGACCTTTAGGAGAAATTAAATGGCCCCTGGCAGTCCCTAACTGGGATCATAACAATGACCAAGATAGGCAGAATATGGTGGATCTCAGGAATATAATTATTCAAGGAATTCAAGAGGCAGTCCCTGGAGGGCAAAATATTAGCAAGGCCCTGAATGAAAATCAGGGGAAAGATGAGTCAACCATAGATCAGTTAGAAAGAATAAAGTAGAGTATACAAATGTATTTGGGATTAGATCCTGATACAGCTGTGGGGAAGCAGTAATCTAAACTCCGTTTGTGGCGAAATCATGGGAGGAAATTAGAAGGAAACTTGGAAAGTTAGACGGCTGGCAGGACAGAGGTTTGCAAGAATTGTTACGGGAAGCACAGAGAGAGAGATGAAGAGAAGGTGAAAGCTAAAGCTAAGGTTTTCATGGCTGCAGTAAAAGAGGTTCAGAACGGTAGCGCATCTTCAAGTAATGCTAAAAGCATGAGAAAAAGAACAGGTGAGGGTTCTGAAAGACCTACCTGCTTTTACTGTGGTATGGAAGGACATGTTAAAAGGGTTTGCAGAAGTGAGAGGCAGATCAAAAACTGTTTGTAGAGGAAAATTAAGAGTAGTTCCCCAAGGTGAAGAAGTCAGCCTTTTAGTAGATATGGCTGCTGAAAGATCAACAGTGCAAAGATTACCAAAAAGATGCAAAATCAGCCGGAAAACAGCTCCAGTAATTAGAGCAAAAGGGGAGGCCTTTAAGGTTCCCATTATTGAACAAGTACTAATTGAAGCAAAAGGACAAGTGGATATTAATGATCTATTACTAGTTTCAGAAGCAGAATGCAATCTTTTGGGAAGGGACCTGATTATTTCATTAAGAAAAGATAAGGTGAGGACAATTTACACAGACTCAAAATATGCTTTTGGAATTGTGCACACATCTAGATAGAAAGAAGTTTGATAAACACTCAAGGGAAGAAACTGATCCATCAGGAGTTAAAAATCAGAGTGCTTGAAGCCTTGAAAAGACCTAAGAGAATAGCGGTAGTACATGTAAGAGGTCATCAACAAGGGTCAAGCTACTTAGTAAGAAGAAAAAGAGGCAGCTTGTAAACTAAAAGAGACTATCCAGCTGAACACTATAGCGGAAATTCAAGAGAAGCTGCCAAAAAGCTATAGTACTCAAGAGGAGGAAGCTATAAAAAAATTAGAAGCTAAGAAAGAGCTGGGAAAATAGATACTATCAGATAAGAGAGAGATTTTACCTAATGCTTATGCTAGAAGGATTTTAAGCCAGTTGCACCAACATACTCTTCGGGGAACAAGAGCCTTATGTGATCATTTTTTAAAATATTATAGGTGTATTGGAATTTTTGAGATAGCAAAACGAATAACACAGGAGTGTTTGACATGTCAAAAAGTTAACAAAAAGGTAATGAGACAAGCTTCAACCGGTGGTAGAAAAATAGCCTACCGACCATTTGAAAGGGTTCAGGTGGATTATACTGAATTACCAAGGGTGGGCAGATGGAAATACTTGTTAATATTAGTAAATCAACTGACTCATTGCGTGGAGGCCTACCCGGCTGCCCGAGCCACGGCGAAGTTTGTAGTTAAAATATTGTTGGAACAAATCATTCCTCGATTTGGGGTTATCAGGGCCATTGATTCTGATCAAGGCTCCCACTTTACTTCCAGCATCATAAAAGGAGTAACAAAAGCCATGGGGATTTCCTGGGAATATCACACCCCTTGGCACCCCCAGAGCTCTGGGAGGGTAGAAAGAATGAACCAAACAATAAAAGAGCAGTTAACAAAATTAATGATTGAGGCCCAAATGTCATGGGTCAAATGTTTACCTTTAGCATTGCTTAATATAAGGACACTTCCAAATGCAGATACGGGACTTTCTGCATGTGAGATGCTTTATGGGCTGCCTTATTCCCAGGAAGTACCCCAAACATCAGCAGTCATAGCCGATATGACTATTCAAAAGTACATCCAGAAGATGGGACAACATGTCCTAGAACTAAGGGAGAAAGGCATAATTGCTCAATCAGCCCCTCTCAGATTTAGCAGACATCAAATAAAATCAGGTGACTGGGTGCTGATTAAAAGCGAGAAGGAAGAGAGTTTGTCTCCTAGATGGGAAGGTCCATATTTAACTCTGCTGACCACTGATACAGCTATCTGAACTGCGGAAAAAGGCTGGACCCAGGCGTCGCGGGTCAAAGGACCAGTGGAACCACCGACAGAGATGGAACCACCGACAGAGACGCCTGCTGAATCCCAGTGGAGAATTGCATCTACCCCCGGAGAACTGAAAATCAAGTTAAAAAGAGACTGACGTATGTCACGAAAACGCTCCTGCCTTAAGCTGCAAAACCAATTGTACTCATGAGAGGTAGAATGTACTACTCTAAACTGTAAGTGTTGTACATGGGGTTGTTTTAAGTGTATAGGGTGTGAAGAATTTTGGTATACAAACCTACCAAGGGGACAGATCCCTAATGCTCTCTGCTGTGATTGTATGAAAGAAATAGAGAAAGAAACTGATAAAACTTTGTGGGCTCCAGTAAGGAAAGGATATATTAAAACAGGAGATAAAGACTGGTGGAGAACCTGGGTACACGGAACAAGAGCAGGAATTGATTTGCAGGAAGTACCAAAAGCCAAATTAGAAAAAGTAGAGTGTGACAAGAGCAATTGGATACCGGACGAATATCAAATTAAAGCAAAAGAGTGCCAGGAAGCCAAGTACTGCTGGAAGAGGGGGAGGCACATACACCAACCCCATTGTAGTCGCACATCCCCTGAACCCAGGGGCCAATTAGCCTGAATTAAAAAGATTCAGACCACAACCATGATAAATAGAGATCTGAAGGCTCATGAGTCAAAAGGCAAAAATGAAATGGAAAATATCAGTGACTAAATCCCAAGGCATAAACTCTGCTACCGAGATCTACATCTCGGCCCTTGGATGCAACCCAAGGGGCCTTGAGAGAGGTAGAGAGTTAAACCTCTTGAGGATTATTTTCACTGTATTGATCATTGCATCCCAGGCAATGGGCCTTAATAGCCTCACTCCTGAACTCCACGTAATCCATGAGCGAGCTGCAGGATCAGAGCCTATTGCTCCAGCTGTCTGTGACAAATGCAATCATACTGTCTGGATTGGGGGAAAAATAGAATCAATGTTCATGGCACATTCCCATGTTAGTGAAGTGTGCTATGACCATAACCAATTAAAGATGTGCACTATAGGTGGCAAATTATACTGGGTTGGAGAAAATTTAAAACCTGAAGGTGTAAATGACCCATTGAAAGCCCAAATGGTATATATTAGATTTGTGGACAAAAAGCTTACAGAGAACTGCCTGCCCCATAGGTAGAAAAGTTGAGATTGATGACTACGGAGAAACCATCCGGGGTTTAGCAGCAGAGATCAAAAGGGTGGCTCATGTCCCTGTCCAAAAACGGAATTCCATTCTTCAAGCCTCATGGTGAGACCAGATGCTTAGAGGAGGAACTTAGTAGAAGAAAAAAGGGTTCCTGATATTGTCCTCATTAGCTAGGTTATTGTTTCTACCTTGCCTTATTCCATGTTTTATCCAACCAATCCACTCGGTTATTCAAAGCATGCAGATTGCAGTAACCGACTCAGAACTGGCTACCAGAGAAGCTGGTAGATTTGAGAAAAGAGCTAAGATACTCAAAATAATGAAATTAAAGATAAGAGACCAAAAAGAGAAAGTTTCCAAAGTTTTAGCCAGAGTTGAAGCCCAGACACGAATGAGTAAGAGAAATGAAAATTTATACAAGCAGAGGGGGGATTGTGAAATTCAAAGTTGTGTTTCGTGTGAGGTACAAAGAGGTGATGTGTGTAGCTGTGAATGCGAAATGCGTGGACACCGACAATGGGAGAGCTGTGAATTCTAATAATAACTGAGGAGAATAAAGCATGGAAAAAGGCCTTTGAACCTATCTTTGGTTTGCAATTAATCCTTGTTGATTTAAGAGCGTTGGAATTAATGTGTTAAAGATGTTGCTTTTTGCTTGCATTTAATGCATAAAAAGCTCTGCAGTAATAACCTTTTGAAGTATAATTTTAGAATATAACTTGTATCGTTGAAACTATAGCTTTGGAATATATATAAAGGAAATATGCTTATCTCACGCCTTATTGAAGCAGAGAAAAACAGCTTGAGAGAAGAAGATGAACATCACCTCAAAGGTTTATAGTTTTGACCAAAGGGAAGCTGGACATCACTCTTATGAGATTTAGAGTCTCTTCAATTAAAAGGTGGACACACATCTGGGGAGCTGGATCCCACCAGATGGGAGTCGTCTTTCTTCTTTCGGAAACTGGACCACCACCATCTGGGGATATTCCTTTCAGATACATCCTGAGAAATTAAAATCACAACAGTGTATGGAATTGTGATGTAATAATTTGGAATAAAAATTGCTGATGAGTAAAAGATTGGAAATAGAAACTGCTGAAAAAAGGTGATGAGTACCCCTATAAATACCTGTAACCCTCAATTATCGGTGTGCAGTTGGAGGGAAAACTTCCCCCACTGTACCCAGCGCTGTATTGCTCATGCCTTACGATATTATTTAATAAATTGATTGCTGCTTGAATATTGGCCTAGTCAAGCTTCTTATTCATATAAAGGACAAGGTAGCAGAGAACAATGTAAAATTCTGCTGAAAATAAAAGGAGGAATTGCTAAAGGAGTTATTTGTGCACATTTGAAGATTTATTTTTCTTGGTTGCAAAGCAAAATCAAAAGGTCCTAGATGCCCCAAAGACTGGAAATGTGGAATGTCCTCCATAGCAGAGTGTTGGACCTCTGGATCCTTAGAACAATTTTATGGTGGTGGAACAGTGGCAGCTTGAGCTGGTGCCTCTGGGGGACCCTGAACAAAGAACCCCTGGGCTTTGATACCCTCCCAGGTGAAGTGTGACAGTCTGGGGTATTGCTGCTGTGTCCGAGTGCCCGGGCACTGGCTGGCACCACAGGTCCCCAGTGCCTCTGCTGAGCCATCCCTCTCCAGTAGTCAAGTTTGGTCTGTCACATTTGGCTTTTCTCTCTGATGCACTAGCAGGACCACAAGAGCACGTGGTGCTGAGGATGTAAAAATGCCTGTTCTGGCTGGAACATTGCTGTTGTGTGACAGCCTGCAGGCAGAGCGGGCAGCTGGAGGGATGTTGACTCGTGTCCCCGGTGCCAGCCGTGCTGCATACATGAGAGCTGCTGGGTGTTGGTGCTCGCTGGTGTTAGAAATAGGGCCAGGAGAGGAGCTAATTTAAAATGCCTTTATTAAAGACAGCTCTGGGTGGGGAACCCGAGGTGTCACGCACACCGCCACTGCTCCCACTGGACGATGCTGAGGAGGAAGAGTACAGCTTTGTCTCTTGGCACAGCTGGGCCTTCCATCCTCACGAGAGTCCTTAGGAAGGCAAATATTGGCTCGCAGCCGAGGGGTATCTTCCAAGCTGGGTACTATCAAAATTATGGGGACAGGACGGAATCTGGCTCTGGCCAAGAGTGGGTGGCTTAGTGTGGTTCTGATGGGCTAAAGTCAAAGTTTATGTGCTGGTTTGTTGTTTTGAGAGGGTTCATATAGTTCCCACAGCCTCTCATTTAAATTCACTCCGGGTGCAAGTCCTCCTGCGAGGAGGGGAGTAGGAAAAGTGGTTCCCGAAGGGAATGGATACACATCCCGGGTGAGACGGAAAGGGGAACAAATACAGAGAATGACGGGGAAAGATAAAAATACAGGGTGAAATAGCAACATCTAACAGCGGCAGCTAAAAACAAGTCTTAGAATACTAACATTCAAAGTTTTACAAATGACTAACACGGGGTACAAATACAGAGTATGAGAAGAAGAGATACAAATACAGGTAAAATAGTAACAGTCAGCAACAGCAACTGAAGGCAAGTCCTAGAACTCTTACAGTCAATGTTTAACAACAGACCAATACTTCAAATTAAGACCTTATCAATTTCATTAACGTCAACTACCAATGACAACTCTGAAAAAGAGCTCTGATCTCCAGGATTTCATTCCTCACACTGGGACCCGGCGTGGCCCGGCGCCACGGGGAGTTACAAAGCGTCTTCAAGGAATCCCTGTGGCATTGTGTGTTTTATACGGGTTTTATTGTAAAGTTGGTTATTTTGGAAATTAGGATTTTGGTTTGACCCTCGGTTCCCCCCATGTTCTCCCTCATAAAGGTTTGTTCCTCCGGCCAGTTACCTGTCCATCATTGTAAGCAGCCCCCTTTCCTTTCGAGAAATTTCTGTGTCAATCTTGCCTTACTTAACACATGATTTGTCCCCCGACCCTTCTCCCTCCCCAGTGCCATTGCTATTGGTTCGGTTGTGTCCCTCGCTCCTCCCCTGGGCTTCGTTCATTGGTCCCTTGTGTCCCCTCGTGTCACGCCCTTCGCCTTTATAACTGCCCCCCCCCAACAGTTTTTCTCTGAAACCGCTGCTGGCCGCGGCTGTGGCAGTGAAGCGTCTGGGCATTCCTACGTGTGTCCAGTCCTTCCTTCCTTCGCCTCAGTGCTTCGCAGTGCTGCTCTCGCCTGCGTCGCTGCGCCGCAGACGGAGCCAGAAGTCGGGCTCCTGGCAGCGAACCTGGGAGTGGCGGGATTGGCGGTCTCCACCCGTCAGCTGCTGTGGCTGCGGGACGAGACTGCAAATACCCAGGCGTTAAACCACACGATTTAGCCTGGGATTTCAAGTTGTTTCGCAGTAAATCTTGTAAAAGGCCTGAGCAAGTCTCCTATGAATTGTCTCCCTGGCAAGCCCAGTCCCGGCCCCGAAGGCCCCTCAGCGTTGTCAGGGCAGTGGCAGGAGCCGGCAGCTCGCCCAGAGCGAGTCCCTGCCGCCCGGGATGGCCACAGGAGAGGCGGGCGGGCGGCGCCAGGGCCCTGCGCGGGGCTCCCCAGGCTCCTGTGGCATCGGTTCCGTCCCCTGGGGCGCCGAGCGGAGCCCGGAGCCGCCGCTCTGCCTGCGGGGCTGTGTGTGCCCGGCCCCGAAGGAGGCAGGGCCGGGGCTGTGGCGCCGCCTGCCCGGTGCTCAGCGCCGCCCGTGCCGTGGCCGTGCAGCGCGACCCGGCGGGGCAGCTCCGGCTCGGCTCGTCGCCAGCGCCGTCCCGGCACGGCGGCTGCCCCAGGGCCGCGGCAGCCCCGAGCCGGACGGGCCCGGAGGGCCTCGGGAGGGAGCGCGGGAGGGCCCCGAGCCCTGCGGGCTTCAGCAGAGACTCCCGCCCCACTGCGGGCAGCAGGAGGGGCGCAAAGCTCCGGGACACTTATGAGAGCCCACAGCCCTCTCCGCATGAGAAGTGCGACCCCAAAACCCCGTCATGTGCCTCAGCAGAGACCCCAGCACCCTGCACACCTTGGGACAGATCGCTCACTCCGTGCATGCCTCACACAAAATTCCAAATCCTTTGCATGACTTGAAGTGGACCGCAGCACCCTCCGTGCCTCAGAGGGAGCCTGAAATATCCCTGTGTGTCCCACAAGGGACCCCAGCCCCTCGTGCGCCTTATGGGGGTCCCCAAAGCCCCCAGGTGCCTTACGGGGAAGGCTAGGGCAGCTAGGGCTAGGGTTCTGACCAGGAAACAGAGTGTGGCTGCAGCTGGGCTGTTGTGCCTCTGGGGCTGTTCATCAGCCCCATCGGGCCCCAAGGCCACACAGCCCTTCCCTTCCCTCCCCTTCTGGCCCTCGTCCAGAGGAGCAGACCCTGTGCAGCACCCTGCATTGGTGATGGGCCATCAATTAGGTTCTATCAAGTGTGTGTTAATTAGGGTGGGGCTTTGTTTTGCCTGCTGGAATTGCTGGTCAGGCTGTGGCTGTGGAGATGCTCTTGATGGCTTCCCTCTTTTCCTGGGCTTGCCACTGGAGGAGGTGCAGGCCCAGATGATGCCAGTGAAGGAAATGTGCCCTCAGCCCAGGGACGCTCAGCATGGGCTCCCCCAGCCCTGGGGACCCCGCCGCTGGTCACAGCAGCCCCTGCCTGGCTCCTGCCTGCCCACACCGTGGGCATCCACGGCTGCTCCTGGGCACGGAGCTGAGCCAGTGCTGCTGCTGGCTGGGCTTTGCTGCTGCTGCCACCCGGACACTGGGGTGACAGCTCCACCTCAAGCACCACAGAGATTTCAGGTACAATTGTAATCTGGTCAGATTCAGAGCTGCTGCTACTGCTCTTCCGGCTGTAGAGGTCTTGTGACCAGCCACCAGATTTGAACTTTTCTTTGAGGTGGTGCCTGTGAAGAGAGGAGGTGGCTGAGGCCCCAGCTGCCAGTGGCACACAGGGAGCCTCCTGCACAGCAGGGCCCAGAGCTGGCAAGGCTCCCCAGCACGGCTGGAGCTGCTGGCACAGCTTGGCCCAGCTGCACAGCTGCCCCTCAAGGCCCCGGCGAGCAGGGCACGGCTCTGGGCAGGCTCCCTGGCCAGGAGCGGGCCCCAGTGCGCCTCTGCCTTTCAAGGGCAATCTGGTCCCTGCTCTTTCTCCTCCCCACCGTGCTTTGCCTCTGCCCTGTGCCCCTGGGGTTTGCCTTGGCCAGGCAGCCTCAGTGGGAGCCAGCACTGGCTGCAGCCCCAGCGGGCCCCCCAGGACAAGGCCCAGCAATGAGGAGGCCAATGAAAACTCTGGGCAGCAGCAGAACCCTCAGCAGAGTTCTTTGGACAATCATGGGCTGCCCACCCAACCACTGCAGCCTCACTGGGAATGTTTCCTTCCTATGAGAAGCATTTAAAGGAAACTGCTTCAGTGAAGGACAGAGATAAGGGGGTGGCAGGGGACACAGAGACAGAGGAACTGCTATGAGAACAGACCAACCTGACCTGGGAATTCTTTCTGATAAAGATTAACGAGCGGTAAATGTCCAACTAAATTTGTAAAAATGAATATGTATGAACCTATCGTAAAATTGGATGCATATCTATTTGAGAGGGTGATAAAAAAGGATCTGGAATTCCCAGAGGGACGCATGTCTTTTAAGGAGAGGAATCTCCACATGCATCCAGCACAGTAATAAACATACCAACTTTACAACTTTCACAAAGTTGTGGAGTTGCGTTTATCTCCGCAAAAGAGGCCCCGGTGTCAGCTGGCTCACAGAGACCCTCCTGCACAGCAGGAGATTCCCACTGTGCTCAAAGCTTGCCTCTGAAGACTGAGAGATGAGCTTGTAAGAAATGCCGTAAATTCTCAGGGAAAGGGCTTTAAGTCCGTTGTTGTCACTAGGTAAAAATCTCCAGTGGGAAAAGAGCCTCTCCAGTACACTGGGTGTCTTGTGATGACTTAGTGCATCTAAGAGTAATGATCACCAATTATTGCAGTTTTATTTTTTATTTGGCAAGTGTAAAAGTGTTCCAGATTTTTCAGAATTCTAAAACTACTTTGAAAAATCCTAAACTACAATGGGAAAAGGGAAGAAATACTTGGGGATATTTTTCTACAAAAAATGTTTCTAAATATTTCTAAAATCTTCAGCTGTGTATAAATGTCAAACAAAGACAAAATGAGGTTGCTTTGTCTCAGGAGCCCCGTGCTCAGCTGCTGCCTGCCCAGCCCTGGCTGTGCCCAGACAAGCCGCTCCGCCAGAGCTGGTGGTAGCACAGACACACCTGAGCTGAACCCCAAAGATGTTGCCAGGCTCAGGCCCCTCCCTGGTAGGAGGGCTGCAGCTCCTGGCCTGGCTGGACACCAGGGGCAGCACCTTTGGGGACAGAGGCTCCTGCTCTGGGTGGTGATACCAACAAGCTGTCCCTAGCAATGAGCTGGTAATGCAGCCGTGGAAGGGACAACGGACACGGGCATGGAGATGCGAGATGACAGGACCAGTTCTCCCTGGCTGAGTTATTTGGCCAGTCTTGTGAAGCTGCAGAGGCATCCCTGTGGAGAGAGGAGGTGGCTGAGGCCCCAGCTGCCAGTGGCACACAGGGAGCCTCCTGCACAGCAGGGCCCAGAGCTGGCAAGGCTCCCCATCTTCTCTGGACAATCACAGACTGGCAACAACGCCACAGCAGCTTCTGTGGGAATGTTTCCTGTCTACAGCATTAGACTTTTAAAAGAAGGTGTTTGAGGGAAAGGTGAACAAAACACTCACCGTTTTCTCTTCCAGCAAGTCCAAATTTGGACACAGCATAAGATGAAAATAAGCTCCAAAAAAAGCAGGCCTGCAATTAATCCTATCCAGCAGCCTGTTCCCTGACAGAAACCCCTTCCAGGGCCCTTCTGGGAATCCAGAACACGTGTGCTGGTTCCAGCTGCACCTGTGGGAGCAATGGGGAGCGTCAGCCCGTGCTGTGCTGCGCTGCTGAGCTGGCAGCACGGTGGATGCGGGCAGGACGTTCTCCGTTTCCCCCAGAGCTGGGGCCTGCAGGCACCTTGCCACCCCTTGGCACAGGCTGTGCCACCCAACAAAGCCCAGCAGGCCGGGAGGAGAGCCCGGGGGCAGCGCAGCTGCTTGGGCAGTGGCTGCTTGGAGGGACACGGGCCAAAGCCATCCCTGATCAGCCACTGCCAGCCCTGGCCCTCCCTGCCCTGTGACAGCTCCCCCAGCCCCAGGGCACAGAGTCAGACCCTGTCAGGACCCAGTGCAGCCCCTGCCCAGTCGGGAGCCAAGGCTGGCTCTGGCCCTGGGCTCGCGGCAGGGCTCCCACTCAGGGCTGCTCCTGTGCCTTGGGCCTCTGGGCACTCAGGGCCAGCTCCGGAGCAGCTGCAGCGGGAGGGACGTTGGTGCACGGGTCCCCTTTGCCTGGGGCTGTGAATGAGCTCCAGAGGCCTCCAAGCCTCCAGAGGTGCCTCCAGCTTTGGCTGGTGCTGGGCCATGCAAGGGCAGGACCTGGTGGAAAGAGGTGCTGCCACACAGCCCTGCTAAATGGCTGACAGTGGCAGAGCAATTACCTCCTGTGCCTGTGCCCATGTCTGGAATCTCCTCCTTTCCTGCAGCAGGGGCTGCCAGTCGGCCTCTGCTTGCTTGGGGAAACACTGCCTTCTGTCCTGCCTTTTGCTCCATCACTTGAAAAAGGAAAAAGTTCAGCTGGATCAGATGGAACAATTTCTGATTTCTTTTGGTGGCATCTTTAGGACATCAGGCTTATCAAAAATGGGGATAAGATTCAAAATCCATCTGGCCTTTTGGGGCTGTGCCAGGGCCCACCCTCCTCCAAATAGCTGCCAGTCCTGAGCAGAAGGTGTGAGGGGATCACGCAGGTCGAGGGCACACACGTGCATGGCTCTGTCCTGGCACCTGCAGCGATGCCCCCCAGCCAAGCGTTGGGCTCTGAGCTGGCAGCTCTCCCAGGGGAAAGGCCTTGACCTACCCTCACCATCTCCCAGAGGCTCAATCCTGAACGTGGGTTGGGAAGCCAGATCACCTTCACCAACAGGCTCAGCTGCAAAGAAAGGCAGGACAGAGCAGCTCCCGTGACACTGCAGGAGATCCTCAGGCTGCAGGAAAGGCTCAGCCCCGGGGCACAGCCCTGGGCCCGGCCCCTTCCCTCTCTGCTCTTCTCTGTGGCAGCACAGAGCACACAGAAGGACACACTGACATTGCACACGGAAGGATGGACAGCTAAATGCTCCTTCCTCCCACTGACAGTCATCCTGTGGGATCCCTCAGGGCTCCAGAAGGGAGCAGGGCAAAGTTTCCAGAAGTGAACAACCTTTAGAGGAACTTAAAGGAAATGCCATATGAGTGAGCTGTTGCCGCATAGACATGGATTATTCTGTCAGGAAAGGCACGTTGAGAACTTGTCTCCAGCATCTGACAACATCTTCAAACCACCATTTACCAGCATTTCCAAATAACCCAAGTCATGATCCCAATCTAGAAGGGAGCAGAGATGCTTCAGAACCATTTCCATGATGTGCTGGGATCCCTTTCTGACTTGGGGAATTGGGCAATGCAAGGGGGTGGGGTAAGGCTGTGGGAGCCTGTGGCTCCTGATCACTCTCCAGACACTTTGCAGTCCCTGTGCAACATCCCTGGAGGGGCAGCTGGAGCAGCCCAGGGCCCTGGGGCTCTCTCTCTGCCACACAGGAAACCCTCACTAAATGCTCGGGGAAAACTGCAGTGCCACAGCTATTGCTCCCAACCTCTGTCCCGCCCTCCTGTTTGCCAACCTGCACAAGGAACAGCTTCCCCATCCCAAGGGCACATAGCCAGGCTCTGTCAGGACCCAGTGGAGCCTTGCTCTCCCTCTCTGCCCTTTCCCCACCATGGGCACCCCGTGCAGCCGCTCCCAGGTTTCGGGATGTGTCTCCCACGGAGGGAGCCCAGCAGGACAGCTCAGTACCCGAGTGCCCTGAGCCTGCTCGGGACAATTCCTCTGGGCTGTGCCCGTCTTGTCTGGGCTGTGCCCGCAGTGCCAAGCAGCAGAGAGGGCAGCTCAAGCCTCAGCAGGGCTCAGGCCCAGAGGCACAGCCTCCTGTGGCTGTGCCTGGCATTGTCTCCCTTCCTGCAGGAAATGCCGCCTTCCACAGAGCCTCTCTGTCCATCCCTTGAGAAAGGAAAAGGTTTGGTGGGATCAGATGCAAACATTGCACATCCAGGCGGTGGCCTCTTCAGGAGGCAATACTTGTCCGCAACATGGATAAGAATCAGGAAAATCCTGATCCCCACAGGCTGTTGGGGCTTCCTACGGCCCTCCCTCTGCAAAGCAGCCACACCTCAGGATGTGCTCAGACACCGGGAAAGTGCAGGGGATCCATGGTGCAGTTTGGACTCTCTGTCAGCTGATGCCCAATGCCTTCCTGCAGAGGCTGGGGAGAAGCTGCAGCCAGGCCAGGCTGGCAAACAGCCCTGCAGGGCGTGGAAGCAGCAGCGGGGCAGCGAGGCTGCCATGGATCCCTTCCCGCTGTACCGGGCACGGCGTGTCCAGATGTGCAGCCAAAGCCCCCAGCTGCTGAGCCCCCGGACAAGGCTCAGGGAAATGCTCTCATCATTCCCTTTGAGCAGTTCCGTCACGATTTGTTTAAGGATGGTATTTGGCTCATCATTTGACCCTGTGGCTTTGTTCTTCCCTCTCAGAGGACCTTAAGAGAAAGTGGTTCCATTTCCTATGAATGGATCCCACAGAAGAAGGGCTCAACCTGTGGGGTCAGCAGGGACACAGTACTCACCCCTGTGATGAGAGCCTGGCTTCGGTGAAGGAACCAGCAAAGGAACAGGAAAAGTCCTCCCTGCAGACGCATCTGTAACACAACAGCCACAGAAGCTTCTGTAACCAGGTTCCTGCCAGGTTGTCAACAATTATTCCGTGGTGGGACAATGAGAACAAACCTGCAGGAGGCTCCAAAGGCTTCAAAACTTTCTTCAGCCAATCTAATGGAGAAATCTTCCTAGCAAGCTCATCTAGAACAGAGCAGAGATGAGAACGTTTTTCAGGGCATGCTGGGATCCCCGTCTGCCTCTGGGAAATGGGCACTGCAAGGGGTTCGGGTAAGGCTGTGGGAGCCAGATGTCAATGGACAAGGCCAAAGCTGCACAGGGGCCTGGGGAGCTCTGGGCAGGCTCCTGGTCACTCTGCACCCTCTTTCCGTGCCCTGTGCGACACTCTTGGTGGGGCAGCTGCAGCAGCCCAGGGCCCTGTGGGCTCTCACTCCCACAGCTGCAACTCTTGGAAAAGCCCTGGGGAAAGCTGCAGCAGGCAGTGCCTCAGTTGTCCCCCTGTCCCTCTGACTCTCCTGCCCTTTCTCCTGCCTTTCCCACCTTCTTCTATCTCTCCATCTCTCTTTGCCTTGGGACCCCTTCCCCAGCCCAAGGGCACGTGGCCAGGCCCTGTCAGGACCCAGTGGAGCCTTGCTCTCCCCCTCTGCCCTTTCCCCACCATGGGCACCCCGTGCAGCCGCTCCCAGGTTTCGGGACGTGTCTCCCACGGAGGGAGCCCAGCAGGACAGCTCAGTACCCGAGTGCCCTGAGCCTGCTCGGGACAATTCCTCTGGGCTGTGCCCGTCTTGTCTGGGCTGTGCCCGCAGTGCCAAGCAGCAGAGAGGGCAGCTCAAGCCTCAGCAGGGCTCAGGCCCAGAGGCACAGCAATTACCTCCTGTGGCTGTGCCTGGCATCGCCTCCCTTCCTGCAGCAGAGGCTGGCACAGAATCACTGCTTCCTGTAGGAAATGCTTCCTTCTGCACAGCCTCTCCTTTCATTTCTAAAGAAAGAAAGAGGCACAGCTGGATCAGATGGAGCTGTTCCCCATTGGGGAGGTGGCATATTCAGGAGTCCTTTCAAATCATGGATAGGTTTCAGGAAATCAGATGGGCTTCGGTGTCTCCCCCTCAACCTCTTCCTCCTCCAATCCTGATCAGCTCAGAGACAGGGATGTTGCAGGGGATCTCAGGCCCGTGGTGCAGTTTGGGCTGCATGGCAGCAGATGGCCAATGCCTTCCTGCAGAGGCTGGGGAGAAGCTGCAGCCAGGCCAGGCTGGCAAACAGCCCTGCAGGGCGTGGAAGCAGCAGCGGGGCAGCGAGGCTGCCATGGATCCCTTCCCACTGTGCCGGGCTCAGCGTGTCCAGATGTGCAGCCAAAGCCCCCGGCTGCTGAGCCCCAGGACAAGGCTGAGGGAAATGCACCCACCTTTTCCTGCCTGCTGCATTTCCTTCGTCCTTTTCCTCATGTATTCAGATGGCTCATGAGCTTTCTTCTGTGCTGTAGATTTGTACTTTCCTGTTGGAGGACCTTCGAAAAACATGATTTGGTTTCCTATGAATGGATATCACAAAAGCAGAACTCAGCCTGTGGGGTCAGCCGGCACACACTACTCACCCCTGCGATGAGAGCCTGGCTTTGGTGAAGGAACCAGCAAAGGAACAGGAAAAGTCCTCCCTGCAGACCCATCTGTAACACAGCATCCACAGAAGCTTCTGTAACCAAGTTCCTGCCAGGTTGTCAACAATTATTCTGTGGTGGGACAATGAGAACAAACCTGCAGGAGGTTTCAAAGGCTTCAAAACATTATGCCGCCCATCTAATGGGGAAGCCTTTCCAGACACCTCATCTGAAACAGAGCACAGATGAGAACATTTTTCAGGGCATGCTGAGATCCCCGTCTGCCTCTGGGAAATGGGCACTGCAAGGAGTTTAGGTAAGGCTGTGGGAGCCAGATGTCAATGGACAAGGCCAAAGCTGCACAGGGGCCTGGGGAGCTCTGGGCAGGCTCCTGGTCACTCTGCACCCTCTTTCCGTGCCCTGTGCGACACTCTTGGTGGGGCAGCTGCAGCAGCCCAAGGCCCTGGGTGCACTCACTCCCACAGCTGCAACTCTTGCAAAAGCCCTGGGGAAAGCTGCAGCAGGCAGTCCCTCAGCTGTCCCCTGTCCCTCTGACTCTCCTGCCCTTTCTCCTGCCTTTCCCACCTTCTTCTATCTCTCCATCTCTCTTTGCCTTGGGACCCCTTCCCCATCCCAAGGGCACGTGGCCAGGCCCTTTCAAGACCCAGTGGAGCCTTGCTCTGCCCCTCTGCCCTTTCCCCACCATGGGCACCCCGTGCAGCCGCTCCCAGGTTTCGGGACGTGTCTCCCACGGAGGGAGCCCAGCAGGACAGCTCAGTACCCGAGTGCCCTGAGCCTGCTGGGGACAATTCCTCTGGGCTGTGCCCGTCTTGTCTGGGCTGTGCCCGCAGTGCCAAGCAGCAGAGAGGGCAGCTCAAGCCTCAGCAGGGCTCAGGCCCAGAGGCACAGCAATTACCTCCTGTGGCTGTGCCTGGCATGGCCTCTCTTCCTGCAGCAGAGGCTGTCAGTGAGCCACAGCTTCCTCCGGGAAATGCACAGCCTTCCTTCTGCACAGCCTCTCCATCTGCTTCTGGAGAAAGGATGAGGTACAGCTGGATTAGGTAGTGCTGTTCCCCATTGAGGATGGGGAATCTTCAAGAGGCAATGCTTGTCAAAGACATGGTCAAGAATGGTTAGGAAATCCCTATAAAATTTTTCTTTAGGCCAGGGCCCTCTGTACTCCAAACAGCTGCCCCTTCTGATTTTCCTGGAGATGGGAAATTGCAGGGGATCTGAGGTGCATTGTGCAGTTTGGGCTGCCTGTCAGCCAATGCCTCAATCAATCCTGCAGAGGCTGGGGAGAAGCTGCAGCCAGGCCAGGCTGGCAAACAGCCCTGCAGGGCGTGGAAGCAGCAGCGGGGCAGCGAGGCTGCCATGGATCCCTTCCCGCTGTGCCGGGCACGGCGTGTCCAGATGTGCAGCCAAAGCCCCCGGCTGCTGAGCCCCAGGACAAGGCTGAGGGAAATGCACCCACCTTGTGCTGTCTGCTGCATTACCTTCGTCCCTTGCCTCATGTGTTCAGATGACTCATGGGCTTTCTTCTGTCCTGCAGCTTTGTTCTTTCCATTTAGAGGACCTTAGAAAAACATGTTTCCTCTTCCCATTAATGGATCCCACAGAAGCAGGGCTCAGCCTGTGGGGTCAGCAGGGACACACTACTCACCCCTGTGATGGGAGGCAGGCTTCTGTGTAGGAATGAGGGAAGGATCAGGAAGAGTCCTCCCTGCAGACACATCTGTAACACAACAGCCACAGAAGCTTCTGCCATCTCTGCTCAGCTCCACGGACACCACTGAGCCGCAGGAGCGGTGAGGGGATCGCGCAGGGCGAGGGCACACATGTGCATGGCTCTGTCCTGGCACCTGCAGCGATGCCCCCCTGGCCGAGCTTTGGGCTCTGAGCTGGCAGCTCTCCCAGGGGAAAGGCCTTGACCTACCCTCACCATCTCCCAGAGGCTCAGTCCTGGACGTGGCTTGGGAAGCCGCACCACCTTCACCAACAGGTTCAGCTGCAAAGAAAGGCAGGACAGAGCAGCTCCCGTGGCACTGTAGGAGATCCTCAGGCTGCAGGAAAGGCTCAGCCCCGGGGCACAGCCCTGGGCCCAGCACCTTCCCTCTCTGCTTTTCTCTGTGACTGCACAGCCCACACAGAAGGACACAGTGGCATTGCACATGGGAGGAAGATGGACGGCTAAATGCTCCTTCCTCCCACTGACAGTCATCCTGTGGGATCACTCAGGGCTCCAGAAAGGAGCAGGGCAAGGTTTTCAGAACCCTTCTGCCCTGACTTAACCGCTAATGGAAATGGCAGAGGCACGAGCTCTTGCCACTTGGATACTGATTAATATGTCACTAGAAAGGGAAATTCAGAACTTACCTCCAGCATTCTTCAAGACATTCGAAATATCATTTAACAACAATTCCAAATAATCAAAGTTGTGATCCAAATCTAGAAGGGAGCAAAGACCAGACCAATTTCCATGATGCACTGTCATCCCCTTCTGCCTCCGGGAACTGGGCACTGCAAGGGGGTCGGGAAAGTCCGTGGGGGCCAGATGTCAATGGAAAAAGCCAAAGCTGCACAGGGGCCTGGGGTGCTCTGGGCTGGCTCCTGGTCACTCTCCACCCTCTTTGCCGGCCCTGTGACATATCCCGGGAGAGGAAACAGGGCCAGCCCTGGGCCCATGGGGGCTCTCTCTCTCCCCCAGAGGAAACCCTCCCTGAAGGCCTGGGGAAAACCATTCCCAGCACTTCCCGGGGAGCAGGGAGCGCTGTCCCGGGAAAGGGGAGCCAGGCTGCCGACTCACCTGCTCCCCACGCTTGCAGTGGAGCAGCCTGGGCAGCCCTGGCAGGCAGGGCCACGGTCAGGAGGAGCAGGAGGAAGAGGCGCAGAGCAAGGGCCATGCTGCCTTGCCCTCTGCCAGTCCCGCAGCTCTTGCTGCCACCGCTGTCCTGACACCGCTGTCCCAATGTCAGCACCACTGCTGCCACCGCCGCTGCTGCTGCTGCAACAGTTGTGCTCAAGCACTGACTGCTCGCTCCTTGTGCTGCTGTGCAACCACCGGGTCTGGGACATCTGTGACCTCAGAGCCTGCTGTGACCTCAGCCTGCTGTGAGCCCTGAGCCTGCTGTGACCTCATGGCCTCAGCTGTACCCCCAGAGTGTGCCCCCATCTGTACAAATGGTCTGCCCTGATTGTAAATGTTTTGCTTCATCAAAGGGCCATTGCTCAGGAAAACTTTTTGTTTTTCCAGCTTCCATTGCTGGTCGGTCAGGCTGTGTCTCTGAAGATGCTCTTGATTGTTGCAGTTTGAATTTATTTTATTGATTCCTGTTTAAGTGGTTCATGGTTTACCCGTGGGTTTTACCCTCCCTCAAAGCTGTCCCTCATGCCATTCCCCGCCCCTTGTTCCAGCTCTTTCCCTGCCTGCCACGGCACCCCAACCCCTTGGTTCCCGAAGGAGCCTTCGGGCCAATCTCTGACTGCAACAGCCCTTTGGAATTCCCCTATTCCGGAGGCCCCGTGGGCCCATGTGAGCCATCCTCTCCACCCTCCTACCGCAATGGGCCCCAGACACTTGACTAATCCCCTCCCTGCTCCCCTGAGGATTCCCTATTGGTCAGCTGTTTGTATGCACCCCCTGACTTGTATCTGTATAAACCCCCTTGCGCAATAAATCTAGGGGCTTTTTATCCTATTTCTTTCACCTGGAATAAACTCTTCCTTGTGGAACCTCAGAGGGCCTCCTCCTTTCTCCTCTGCCTGGTCCCTGTCGTGGCTGGTGTCTGGCACAGTAGAGCAAGTGGCTCTAAAGGTTCTGCCTCTGGGAAATCCCTATCCTGAGGCAGTTCCCTACTCCTGCGGTGGTGCCGGAGTTCTGAGAGTTAGCCCGGGTTCCAACAGTCTAGTCACTAATCCCCCTGTCCTGGTTTAGGGCAAATTTGTTAAAGAATCTGCAAAGGAGGGCCCCTCCAGAAAGCAAAACCCACACGGCCCCTCCCTCCAACCAGTTTGGGAAAAAATTCCTCAGACAGAGGTGGAAAGAACCTGTTTATTTCAGGCACAGCACCCGCCAGCACACAAAATGAACAATACCCGATGACACCGCTCTGGGAAAGATGACAAAATCAGAAAGTCTCTTTCGGGGGTGGTTGCTCTGTTCTCAGTCCCTCCGGCACTGGGGTAGCTGCTGCAGGCCAAAACGGTGCAAATCCTCGGTGTTCCCAGGTCCCAGTCCGGAGCAGGTTTGAGATGGTCGAAGAAAAGGAGAGGAGAAATAGTCCAGGAAGGCATTTGAACTGTTTAGCTAGAGCTAGCTAATAAGCAGAGGCCAAAGCAGAGCAGAAGCGAGAGCAGAAAAGAGAGCAAGCAAAGCAACAAGCTGAAAGCAAGAAGTGAAAACAGCCTTAAGTACTGCCCCTCTCTGTGTCTGTGATAAGAGAAACCCAAACAAAACTTCCACTCTTCAGAGCCGGTCTTAAAGGCACAGAACAGATGAATGGGGATACAAGCATCATAACGTCACCCCAGGACATTCCACCCCTTATCCCCATATCATCAACATACTACAACATATCATGCCTTATTCATACAAAATTTCCATCTGTTCCCCCAAAATGTACAAGCAATACCCATCATGCCTTCATCACATCCCCACACTGGACCACTGAATCCAGGCCCTATATTACAGAGCTGCAGGATTCCCCTTTTTCACTTTAGTCACTTCAAGCTCCATCTATCACTTGCTCAGACCTTCAACACTTACACATTTCCTTCTCCATCTTCCACTTGCCCAGACCTTCAACACTTACACATTTGCTTCTATCTCATGTCTGTATGGTTTAATGTACAGACAATGGCAGTAACATTCAATGAACAGTGATATTGCACATCATTCTTAGCCCACAATCAGATCTCCTTGAAGTACACATCGTGTTGTTCCATCTCTTTGCATTATCCACCACGTGCAACCTGGTCCCTGAGCAAAGACAACCCCATGAATGTGTTTGTCTGTACTCAAGGCAGAATTGATCCACACAGTCTTCCCTAACAAACCTCTGATATGTACCACTGGGACTTTGTCTCCTTCTATTATATTCAGGGACTCAGACTGGGCAGGACCTGCTCAGTTGGTGGAACCTCGGGTGTTAACTAACCAGGTGGCCTTTGCTAAATGTTGCTCCCAGTTTTTAAAGATCCCCCACCCAAAGCTTTCAACTGGGTTTTTAGTAGTCCATTGTACCTCTCCACTTTGCCTGCAGCTGGTGCATGGTAGGGGATATGGTACACCCACTCAATGCCATGTTCCCTTGCCCAGGTGTTGATAAGGCTGTTCTTGAAATGAGTCCCGTTGTCTGACTCAATCCTCTCAGGTGTACCATGTCTCCACAGGACTTGCTTTTCAAGGCCCAGGATGGTGTTCTGGGCTGTAGCATGAGACACAGGGAAGGTTTCCAACCATCCCGTGGTGGCTTGCACCATGGTCAGCATGTAGCGTTTGCCCTGGCGTGTCTGGGGCAGTGCGATGGAGTCAATCTGCCAGGCTTCCCCATACTTGTACTTGGACCACCGCTCACCGTACCAGAGGGGCTTCACTCGCTTGGCCTGCTTGATGGCAGCACGCGTCTCACAGTCATGGATAACCTGAGAAATACTGTCCATGGTTAGATCCACCCCTCGGTCTCGTGCCCACTTATAGGTGGCATCTCTGCCCTGGTGGCCTGAGGCATCATGGGCCCATCTAGCTAGGAATAACTCTCCCTTATGCTCCCAATCTAGGTCTATTTTGGACACCCCTATCTTTGCAGCCTGCTCATTGTTTTGGTGCTCCTCATTGGCCCTACTCTTGGGTACGTGGGCATCTACATGGCAGACTTTCACAGGTAGCCTCCCTACCCCGGTAGCAATGTCTTTTCACTCATCAGCAGCCCAAATTGGTTTCCCTCTACGTTGCCAGTTAGCCTTTTTCCACCTCTCCAGCCATCCCCACAGAGCATTGGCTACCATCCATGAATCAGTGTAGAGGCAGAGCTTTGGCCACTTCTCTCTCTCAGCAATGTCTAGGGCCAGCTGAACAGCTTTGAGTTCAGCGAGATGGCTTGATCCACCTTCTCCTTCGGTAGCTTGTGCAACCTGTTGTGTGGGGCTCCATACGGCTGCTTTCCACTTCCAGTTCATCCCTACGATGCGACAGGAACCATCAGTGAAAAGAGCGTAGCGTGTTTCCTCTGGGGGCACTTGGTTATAGGGAGGAGCCTCTTCAGCACGTGTCACTGGTTCTTGTTCCTCTTCATCTGTGACACCAAAATTCTCACCTTTGGGCCAATTTGTAATTACCTCCAAAATCCCAGGGCGATTCAGTTTACCTATACGGGCGCACTGAGTGATGAGAGCAATCCACTTGCTCCATGTAGCACTGGTGGCATGGTGAGTGGAAGGAACCTTGCCTTTGAGCATCCACCCCAGCACTGGTAGTCAGGGTGCCTGGAGGAGTTGTGCTTCAGTGCCTATTACCTCCGAGGCAGCCTGGACTCCTTCATAGGCAGCCAAGATTTCCTTCTCTGTTGGAGTGTAGTTGGCTTCAGACCCTCTGTAGCTTTGACTCCAAAATCCCAGTGGTCGACCCCGAGTCTCCTCAGGCACCTTCTGCCAAAGGCTCCAGGACAAGCCATGGTTCCCGGCTGCAGAGTAGAGCATGTTCTTTACCTCTGGTCCTGTCCTGACTGGGCCAAGGGCTACTGCATGAGCAATCTCCTGCTTGATCTGGACAAAGGCTTGTTGCTGCTCAGGGCCCCACTGGAAATTGTTCTTCTTGCGGGTGACCAGGTAAAGAGGGCTCCCGATCTGACTGTACTCAGGAATATGCATCCTCTAAAAACCTATTGCACCCAGGAAAGCTTGTGTCTCTTTCTTATTGGTGGGTGGAGACATTGCTGTGATCTTGTTGGTGACATCTGTAGGAATCTGACGCCGTCCATCTTGCCACTTCACTCCCAGGAATTGAATCTCATGAGCTGGTCCCTTTACTTTGCTCTTTTTAATGGCGAAACCAGCTCCCAGCAGGATCTGGATGATTTTCTCCCCCTTCTCAAACACTTCCGCAGCTGTGTTCCCCCACACAATGATGTCATCAATATATTGCAGATGTTCTGGAGCCTCACCCTTTTCCACTGCAGCCTGGATCAATCCATGGCAGACGGTGGGGCTGTGCTTCCACCCCTGGGGCAGTCGCTTCCAGGTGTACTGCACTCCCCTCCATGTGAAGGCAAACTGAGACCTGCATTCTGCTGCCAGAGGAATGGAGAAAAATGCATTGGCAATGTCTATAGTGGAGTACCACCTTGCTGCCTGGGACTCCAGCTCATACTGGAGCTCTAATATGTCTGGCACAGCAGCACTCAGTGGTGGAGTCACTTCATTCAATGCACGGTAGTCCACAGTCAATCTCCATTCTCCTTCAGATTTTCGCACAGGCCAAATGGGGCTGTTGAAGGGTGACTGGGTCTTGCTGACCACCCCTTGGCTCTCCAGCTCAGGCATCATTTTGTGGATGGGGATCACAGCATCTCGAGTGGTCCTATACTGTGGTCGATGCACTATGGAAGTGGCAATTGGCACTCGTTGCTCTTCTCCCGTCAGGCATCCTACTGCAGATGGATTCTCAGACAACCCAGGCAAGGTGTTCAATTGCTGGATGCCCTCTGTCTCTACAGCAGCTATTCCAAATGCCCATCTGAGTCCCTCTGGGTCTTTGAAGTACCCATTCGAAGGTAGTCGATGCCCAAAATACATGGGGCCTCTGGGCCAGTCACAATAGGATGCTTCTTCCACTCATTTCCCGTTAGGCTCACATCAGCTTCCACCAAAGTGAAATCCTGGGATCCCCCTGTCACACCAGCAATAGAAACAGACTCTGTCCCCACATGTCTTGATGGGATTAATGTGCATGGCGCACCAGTATCAACCAAAGCTTTGTACTCCTGTGGTTCCGATGTGCCAGGCCAACAAATCCACACAGACCAGAAGACACGATTTTCTCTGGCCTCTACCTGGCTAGAGGCAGGGCCCCTCTAAGCCTGGTTATCCTTCTTTCCATGGGCGTATGTTTTGGATGTTCCTTCGAGGGGATCAGACATGTCATCATCATCATACCTGGCCGTTCGGCTACAGGCAACTGGAGCTGCTTTCCTTCTGGTGGCTTCCTTCAGTTCACGCACCCATCGTGCCATAACCGCGGTAGGTTTCCTATCCCACCTTCTCATGTTTTCCTCACAATCACGCAGGTAAAACCACAGCTCAGCTCGTGGGGTGTACCTTCTCTCACCATCTGGGAAACGTCTGCCTTGGATACCAGAACCTCGGATCTGTACTGCTGAAATTTGGAGAAGGTCTTCTTTAATCTCCTCTCTAAGCTTCTTATGATTCTCCTCTATCTTATCCTCTAAGTTCTGCAGAAGTGTTTCTACCGCTGCGATTCTGGCATGTGTCGGGCCATGCACAGCATCTGCATATGCTCGGAGCTTCCTTGCCATGTCAAGCACAGTCTCATCCCTCTCATCCCTCTTCATGATGGCTAAGGCAGAAGCATATTCATGTGGCCCAAGTCGTACAAGTTTTCGCCACATCGCAGACGTGCATGGTACTAAGTCTGGGTTCCTAGTTGTTACATCATCTGAGAAGATAATCTCTGCCACTGCCATTTCTCTCAGGCGTTGGATCCCTTGCTCTATGGTCTTCCACTGAATTTGCTGCATATAGAGATCATCTGCACACAGGTATCTTTCTGCTACACTTCTGTCGTGGGGTGACAGCCTTTATCCCAATATCTTGTGTGTTGTATGGAGTCCCACTCGATGGGTTGCAGAGGCTACTGAAGGAGAGGGTGAATCCAGTCAATTTGCTGAAATCAAAGCTATTCAACTGGCCCTAGGTATTGCAGAGAGAGAGAAGTGGCCAAGGCTCTATTTGTATACCGATTCTTGGATGGTAGCCAACGCTCTATGGGGATGGCTGAAGAGATGGAAAGAGGCCAACTGGCAGCGCAGAGGAAAACCAATTTGGGCTGCGGAAGAGTGGAAAGATATCGCTACTCGGTTAGAGAAGTTACCTGTGAAGGTTTGCCATGTAGATGCCCGTGTCCCCAGAAGTAGAGCTAATGAAGAGCAGCAAAACAACCAGCAAGTACATCAGGCTGCAAAGATAGGGGAGTTGAAGATAGATCTCGACTGGGAGCATAAGGGAGAGATATTCTTAGCACGATGGGCCCATGATGCCTCAGGCCACCAGGGTAGAGATGCCACCTATGGGTGGGCACGAGACCGAGGGGTGGATCTAACCATGGACAGTATCTCTCAGGTTATTCGTGACTGTGAGACGTGCACTGCCATTAAGCAGGCCAAGCGGGTGAAGCCCCTCTGGTATGGGGGGCGGTGATCTAAGTACAAATACGGGGAGGCCTGGCAGATTGATTACATCACACTGCCTCAAACCCGCCAAGGCAAGCGCTATGTACTAACCATGGTGGAAGCCACCACGGGATGGTTGGAAACCTACCCTGTGTCTCATGCTAGAGCCCGTAACACTATCATGGGCCTTGAAAAGCAGGTCCTTTGGAGGCATGGTACTCCTGAGAGAATTGAGTCGGATAATGGAACTCATTTTAAAAACAATCTTATTAATACTTGGGCTAGGGAACATGGCATCGAGTGGGTATACCATATCCCCTATCATGCACCAGCTGCAGGGAAAGTGGGAAGGTACAATGGATTGTTAAAAGCCACCTTAAAAGCATTGGGTGGGGGGTCTTTAAAAAACTGGGAGCAGCATTTGGCAAAGGCTACCTGGTTAGTTAACACTCGAGGTTCCACCAACCGAGCGGGTCCTGCTCAGTCTGAGCTCCTTAATATAGTAGATGGGGATAAAGCCCCAGTGGCCCATGTCAGAGGTTTGTTGGGAAAGACAGTATGGATCAACCCTGCCTCAAGTACAGACAAACCCATCGGTGGGATTGTCTTTGCTCAAGGACCAGGTTACACATGGTGATAATGCAGAAAGATGGAACAACACGGTGTGTACCTCAGGGAGACCTGATTGTGGGATGAGACTCATATATGAATGTCATTGTTGGTTGAATGTGAGACAGAAGGAAACTGTAAGTATCAAAGGTCTGAGCAAGTAAGATGAGAGGAATGCGTAAGTGTCAAAGGTGTGAGTAAGTGAAATGAAAGTTTTTTATGTATGTTCACGATATGGGATAAGGGGTGGAGTGTCGTGGGGTGACAGCCTTTATCCCAATATCGTGTGTTGTGTCTGGCAGCTGTGCCTTTTCTCTCTTCCCCCCACCCCCCCCCGGCCGTCTTGCCGCGGCGGGGTGGGGAGGGAGGAGGGAGTGTGACCGGGGCACTTTCGCTTTTGGCTTTTGGCTGCTTAGCTTGGCTTGCCACTTGCTTGCTTGCTTGCTTGCTTGCTCCTGCCTCGGCCCCTAGCTGATAGGTTTTTTTGCTGCTTTCTGCTTTCTGCGCTGTTTTTTTTTTTTTTTTCTTTTGTTCCCTCTTTCTTACCCTCCCCTGAAGATACTGGACTGGCTCCGGACCTGACCTGAGACGTCCAGGACCCCCAGAGTCTGAGAGAGAAGCTCAGCGCCCTCTACAACACTGCCTGGTTTCTTTTCTTTTCTTGTGTTGGGGTGTGTTCTTTTGTTACTTGTTAATAAATAGGTTTTGTTTTCCACTTTGCTCCTCCGAGGAATTCCTTCCCGAACCCGGTATTGGGGGAGGGGTGGTTGGAGGTTTGTTTTTTTTGGGGGCTCCCTTTTGGAGATTTCCCCTAATTTGTCCTAAACCAGGACAACTTCTTAGGACCCGTTCCCAGAGGCTGTGAGAGTTAGACCCCTCATCATTCCTTGGTCTATGGCAGGATCCTGTGACAGGGATCCCAAATGCCTGGCTTCAGTGCCATCCAGAATTGTAGCCTCGCCTGCAGTGTCCCAGAGACGGACCAGCCAACTAATTATGGATTCATCAGACCTTCAAGTGTAATCCTTCCGTAGGCCACGAAGGTCCTTCAGGGAATAAGACTCAATATTTGCATCTGATCTTGCACCTGCTGCTTTGACTCCTGATTTTATGTCCGGAGTCATTGAGGTTCCTTCTCCTTCATCATCATCATCATCCACTGGTCGATGGGTCTTATCCGTGCATTTCCCACTTCCAGTGCTGGTAGCAACAGCCATGGGTTTAGATGCTGGCTTCGAGCCTGGAGTGTTAGCTGCAGCCTGAGTCACCGGGATAGTTGCTGATTTATCTCCCTGCCTCTGTCTGCTGCCCGACAGTATCTAGCAGTGTGCGATAAGCATATGCCAGGGCCCAGCTCACTGCAATGACCTTCCTCTCCTTAGGCTCATCCTGGTACTTCTCTTTGAGATATTTGCCCACCTCAGCTGGGTTCTGAATTTGTTCATGGGGAAAATCCCAGACGATAGGGTCAGAGAATTCCTTCAGGATTTGGCCCATATCCTCCCATTTCCCACACCACTTAGGATTTCCCACACCGGGGTTTACTCCTGAGTCAGGGGTCTCATCAGCCCGTCTAGAAATCTCAGCCCTCATTCCAGAGAAGCAGCAGGCTGTGTAGAGGAAGGTTACCAGATTGAATACCAGAAAGATGGTTTCTTTGACATTGAGGGGAAACTGAACATCCTTCACCAGTGATGCAACAGATTCATAGGAGAAGAAGGAAAGCAGAGGCTGAAAAACCTCATTCCCTGCTGCTCCTCCTGCAACAAACTGGATGCATAACCATAGCCATGAACCATTCATACCATTCATACCCAAGCATGTTAATAAACTTCTTGCACATCATTGCCACCAAGCCCAGCAGGATAGCTACTCTGGTCACTGCCCCTCTGATGTAAAAACTATCTATTAGGGACAATACTAAAGCTATTTCTGGATGAGAAAATAAACCTGGGGACCAGAGAGGTATTAAAATCTCAAAAAACCCTAGGGACCAGAAATGCATGCAAACCTTCATCCCAATAGACATTATGAACTCAAAAAGCATGGCTACTAGCTGACTTAAATGAACACAGAGTAACAGCAACCAAAATGCAGTCAAAACAGGGTTTTTCCACTCTCTCTCGAGCCCCACGTTGGGCATCAATATTTTGTCCTGGTTTAGGGCAAATTTGTTAAAGAATCTGCAAAGGAGGGCCCCTCCAGAAAGCAAACGCACACGGCCCCTCCGCCCAACCGGTTTGGGTAAAAATTCCTCTGACAGAGGTGGAAAGAAGTTGTTTATTTACCAGACACAGCACCCCCCAGCGCACAAAATTAACGATACCCGATGACACCGCTCTGGGAAAGATGACAAAATCAGAAAGTCTCTTTCGGGGGTGGTTGCTCTGTTCTCAGTCCCTCCGGCACTGGGGCAGCTGCTGCAGGCCAAAACGGTGCAAATCCTCGGAGTTCCCAGGTCCCAGTCCGGAGCAGGTTTGAGATGGTCGAAGAAAAGGAGAGGAGAAACAGTCCAGGAAGGAATTTGGACTGTTTAGCTAGAGCTAGCTAATAAGCAGAGGCCAAAGCAGAGCAGAAGCGAGAGCAGAAAAGAGAGCAAGCAAAGCAGCAAGCTGAAAGCAAGAAGTGAAAACAGCCCTGTGTACTGCTCGTCTCTGTGTCCCTGATAAGAGAAACCCAAACAAAACTTCCTCTCTTCAAAGCCAGTCTCAAAGGCACAGAACAGATGAATGGGGATACAAGCATCATAACGTCACCCCAGGACATTCCACCCCCGAATGTCCGTGCTTCAGGGCCCGCTCTGGTGCCCTGTCATCTCCCACACCACAGTGGGATTCACATACTGCAGCACAGAGTTAGGCTTGTGCAACAGTGAAATGGGTGTGCTCGGCAGCGTTGCTGGAGTTACATCCCTACAGAAGTAAAGAAAATGTGTGCGCCAAGCCAGGGCTTGAATAGGCACAGGAATTTTGGAAAGACAAGGACACGGCAGCAGAGAACAATGTAAAAATCAGCTGAAAATAAAAGGAGGAAATGCTGAAGGAGTTATTTGTGCACATTTGGAGATTTATTTTTCTTGGGTGCAAAGCAAAATCAAAAGGTCCTAAATGCCCAAAAGATTGGAAATGTGGAACATCCTCCATAGCAGAGTGTTGGACCTCTGGATCCTTAACACAATTTTATGGTGGTGGAACAGTGGCAGCTTGAGCTGGTGCCTCTGGGGGCTCTGAACAAAGAACCCCTGGGCTTTGATACCCTCCCAGGTGAAGTGTGACAGTCTGGGGTATTGCTGCTGTATCCAAGTGCCCGGGCACTGGCTGGCACCACAGGTCCCCATGTGAAATACAAAGTTGTGTTTCGTGTCAGGTACAAACAGGCGATGTGTGTAGCTGTGAATGCGAAATGTGTGGACACCGACAATGGAGAGCTGTGAATTCTAATAATAACTGAGGAGAATAAAGCATGGAAAAAGGCCTTTGAACCTATCTTTGGTTTGCAATTAACCCTGGTTGATTTAAGAGCATTGGAATTAAGGTGTTAAAGATGTTGCTTTTTGCCTGCGTTTAATTCATAAAGAGTTCTGCAATAATAATCTTCTGAAGTATAATTTTAGAATATAACTTGTATCGTTGAAACTATAGCTTTGGAATATATATAAAGGAAATATACTTATCTCACGCCTTATTGAAGCAGAGAAAAACAGCTTGAGAAAGGAAGATGAACATCATCTCAAGGGTTTATGGTTTCGACCAAAGGGAAGCTGGACATCACTGTTATGAGATTTAGAGTCTCTACAATTAAAAGGTGGACACACATCTGGGGAGCTGGATCCCACCAGAAATGGAGTCGTCTTTCTTCTTTCTGAAACTAGACCGTCACCATCTGGAGATACTCCTTTGAGATACATCCTAAGAAATTAAAATCACAATAGTGTATGGAATTGTGATGTAATAATTTGGAATAAAAATTGCTGATGAGTAAAAGATTGGAAATAGAAACTGCTGAAAAAAGGTGATGAGTACCCCTATAAATACCTGTAACCCTCAAGTATCGGTGTGCAGTTGGAGGGAAAACTTCCCCCACTGTACCCAGCGCTGTATTGCTCATACTTTACCATATTAAATAATAAATTGATTGCTGCTTGATTATTTGCCTAGTCAAGCTTCTTATTCATAACAGATTTGGTGCATTGGCCGGGAATTTCCAAATCCATTGAGGGAGACTCCTGATCTCGGGGAGGCACCCCACCTCGGAGGCTTCTGCCTCCAGTGGCTCTGAGTGACGGGGGAATGTCTCAGGGAAGAGGAAATCCATAAGGTAAATTATGAGCAAAGAATTTGGAGCTCCCGGAGTAGACTGCAGTAAAATTCACATGTAATAAACTCGTGCATGAGTTTATTAAACTCTCACCCAGGCGAGAAAAGGAGGCTGTACGTATCGCTTGGTTTGGTGGGATAAGAACGGGTGGGTGTAGGTGTGTAAGAGTGTGAATGGTGTGTGTATGAGACGTGACCTAGTCACGACACGAGTGAGGAGTTCTTCTAACCTCGGTTTCGCTGCCCCGCGAGGGGGGCGGCAGGTGAAGGAACAAAGCGTGTGGAAAAGGATTCTCTGTATGTAAAAGGTCGGGGGTGGTGAGATAAGATAATGGTTACGGAGAGGAATTTGTTTTCTTTTCCCGGTAGAGAATCAGAGGCGGGAGGATTTAGAAGGGACTTTTTATTAAGGAAATTCCTGACAAGAAAGGACTAAGGTGTGAACAAGTGAAGTCAAAGCCAGTGAGGGAACACCCGTTTGGTGGAAAAATGGGTCAATGCCAGAGCAAAAACCCAGGAGCTGGTATAAATCAGCAGGAAAATAAAGGTACTGAAAGTACTGGAAAAAGAGGGAGCATTTTGCCAGATATACCCCAGGACAGCCCCCTTGGGGTAATGTTACAATTGTAAGATAAATGTGAATCCAGCAGAGGAAAAAAAAATAAAGAGAAAATGATACAATATTGTATGGTAGAATGGACTAAGGAAATGATACGACCGGATAATTTATACTGGCCAATGTATGGGTCATCTGAAGGGTGGATCTGTAAAGCCTTGAATGCCTATGTAAATGAAAAGGACCCTATTAACCAAGAAGAAAGCGATTATGCTGCTTTATGGCATGGGTCCTGGCCTACTCCCCTGTATGCATTAAAAACCAAAAAGAAAAGGGATCAGTGGGACCCTTTAGATAACCTTCCCCCCCTTATCTACCACAGCCAGCTGCACTGGCAGAGGTGCCTCATCCAGCACCTAACCCGGCACCCTTTGCACCCATTCCAGCACCCGCTGCACTGCAAACCCCAGAGGTTCCACTAACACTGCCACAAGCCCCGGTGGTTCCACTAACGCTGCCACAAGCCCCGGTGGTTCCACTGCTGCTGCCACAAGCCCCGGTGGTTCCAGTCCCACTGCCACAAGCCCCGGTGGCTCTGCTCTCGCTGCCACAAGCCCCGGTGGCTCCGCTCCCCATACTTGATTCACCACCAGCACACAGAACGAGAAGGCAGGAAAGGGCACGAGCAGAAAGCAGTGGGGATAGCAATAAAGAAGGGAAGGGGGGGCAGCTGTACCCATTAAGGAAAGTACCATTAGTAGGAAATCAAGGGACACCAGTCCTTGGGTATGTGCCAGCAGCCCTGAACACCGGGGATGTAAGGACTTTTAAAGAAAGAAATGGGAAGGTTACTTGAAGATCCTCTGGGGGTGTCTCAAAGGCTAGATCAGTTTCTAAGACCCAGACGGAGATTCAGTCAATTTTAAGTCTTTTATTTACAGCAGAGGAGAGGCAGCTGATAAGACAGGCTGGCATGAGAATTTGGGATAGGGACCACCAGCAGGGACCTTTAGGAGAAATTAAATGGCCCCTGGCAGTCCCTAACTGGGATCATAACAATGACCAAGATAGGCAGAATATGGTGGATCTCAGGAATATAATTATTCAAGGAATTCAAGAGGCAGTCCCTGGAGGGCAAAATATTAGCAAGGCCCTGAATGAACATCAGGGGAAAGATGAGTCAACCATAGATCAGTTAGAAAGAATAAAGTAGAGTATACAAATGTATTTGGGATTAGATCCTGATACAGCTGTGGGGAAGCAGTAATCTAAACTCCGTTTGTGGCGAAATCATGGGAGGAAATTAGAAGGAAACTTGGAAAGTTAGACGGCTGGCAGGAGAGAGGTTTGCAAGAATTGTTACGGGAAGCACAGAGAGAGAGATGAAGAGAAGGTGAAAGCTAAAGCTAAGGTTTTCATGGCTGCAGTAAAAGAGGTTCAGAACGGTAGCGCATCTTCAAGTAATGCTAAAAGCATGAGAAAAAGAACAGGTGAGGGTTCTGAAAGACCTACCTGCTTTTACTGTGGTATGGAAGGACATGTTAAAAGGGTTTGCAGAAGTGAGAGGCAGATCAAAAACTGTTTGTAGAGGAAAATTAAGAGTAGTTCCCCAAGGTGAAGAAGTCAGCCTTTTAGTAGATATGGCTGCTGAAAGATCAACAGTGCAAAGATTACCAAAAAGATGCAAAATCAGGCGGAAAACAGCTCCAGTAATTAGAGCAAAAGGGGAGGCCTTTAAGGTTCCCATTATTGAACAAGTACTAATTGAAGCAAAAGGACAAGTGGATATTAGGGATCTATTACTAGTTTCAGAAGCAGAATGCAATCTTTTGGGAAGGGACCTGATTATTTCATTAAGAAAAGATAAGGTGAGGACAATTTACACAGACTCAAAATATGCTTTTTGAATTGTGCACACATCTGGATAGAAAGAAGTTTGATAAACACTCAAGGGAAGAAACTGATCCATCAGGAGTTAAAAATCAGAGTGTTTGAAGCCCTGAAAAGACCTAAGAGGATAGTGGTAGTACATGTAAGAGGTCATCAACAAGGGTCAAGCTACTTAGTAAGAAGAAAAAGAGGCAGCTTGTAAACTAAAAGAGACTATCCAGCTGAACACTATAGCGGAAATTCAAGAGAAGCTGCCAAAACGCTATAGTACTCAAGAGGAGGAAGCTATAAAAAAATTAGAAGCTTAGAAAGAGCTGGGAAAATAGATACTATCAGATAAGAGAGAGATTTTACCTAATGCTTATGCTAGAAGGATTTTAAGCCAGTTGCACCAACATACTCATCGGGGAACAAGAGCCTTATGTGATCATTTTTTAAAATATTATAGATGTATTGGAATTTTTGAGATAGCAAAACGAATAACACAGGAGTGTTTGACATGTCAAAAAGTTAACAAAAAGGTAATGAGACAAGCTTCAACCGGTGGTAGAAAAATAGCCTACCGACCATTTGAAAGGGTTCAGGTGGATTATACTGAATTACCAAGGGTGGGCAGATGGAAATACTTGTTAATATTAGTAAATCAACTGACTCATTGCGTGGAGGCCTACCCGGCTGCCCGAGCCACGGCGAAGTTTGTAGTTAAAATATTGTTGGAACAAATCATTCCTCGATTTGGGGTTATCAGGGCCATTGATTCTGATCAAGGCTCCCACTTTACTTCCAGCATCATAAAAGGATTAACAAAAGCCATGGGGATTTCCTGGGAATATCACACCCCTTGGCACCCCCAGAGCTCTGGGAGGGTAGAAAGAATGAACCAAACAATAAAAGAGCAGTTAACAAAATTAATGATTGAGGCCCAAATGTCATGGGTCAAATGTTTACCTTTAGCATTGCTTAATATAAGGACACTTCCAAATGCAGATACGGCACTTTCTGCATGTGAGATACTTTATGGGCTGCCTTATTCCCAGGAAGTACCCCAAACATCAGCAGTCATAGCCGATATGACTATTCAAAAGTACATCCAGAAGATGGGACAACATGTCCTAGAACGAAGGGAGAAAGGCGTAATTGCTCAATCAGCCCATCTCAGATTTAGAAGACATCAAATAAAACCAGGTGACTGGGTGCTGATTAAAAGCGAGAAGGAAGAGAGTTTGTCTCCTAGATGGGAAGGTCCATATTTAACTCTGCTGACCACTGATACAGCTATCTGAACTGCGGAAAAAGGCTGGACCCAGGCGTCGCGGGTCAAAGGACCAGTGGAACCACCGACAGAGATGGAACCACCGACAGAGACGCCTGCTGAATCCCAGTGGAGAATTGCATCTACCCCCGGAGAACTGAATATCAAGTTGAAAAGAGACTGATGTATGTCACGAAAATGCTCCTACCTTAAGCTGCAAAACCAATTGTACTCACGAGAGGTAGAATGTACTACTCTAAACTGTAAGTGTTATCCATAGGGTTGTTTCAAGTGTATAGGGTGTGAAGAATTTTGGTATACAAACCTACCAAGGGGACAGATCCCTAATGTTCTCTGCTGTGATTGTATGAAAGAAATAGAGAAAGAAACTGATAAAACTTTGTGGGGTCCAGTAAGGAAAGGATATATTAAAACAGGAGAAAAAGACTGGTGGAGAACCTGGGTACACGGAACAAGAGCAGGAATTGATTTGCAGGAAGTACCAAAAGCCAAATTAGAAAAAGTAGAGTGTGACAAGAGCAATTGGATACCGGACGAATATCAAATTAAAGCAAAAGAGTGGCAGGAAGCCAAGTACCGCTGGAAGAGGGGGAGGCACATACACCAACCCCATTGTAGTCGCACATCCCCTGAACCCAGGGGCCAATTAGCCTGAATTAAAAAGATTCAGACCACAACCATGATAAATAGAGATCTGAAGGCTCATGAGTCAAAAGGCAAAAATGAAATGGAAAATATCAGTGACTAAATCCCAAGGCATAAACTCTGCTACCAAGATCTACATCTCGGCCCTTGGATGCAACCCAAGGGGCCTTGAGAGAGGTAGAGAGTTAAACCCCTTGAGGATTATTTTCACTGTATTGATCATTGCATCCCAGGCAATGGGCCTTAATAGCCTCACTCCTGAACTCCACGTAATCCACGAGCGAGCTGCAGGATCAGAGCCTATTGCTCCAGCTGTCTGTGACAAATGCAATCATACTGTCTGGATTGGGGGAAAAATAGAATCAATGTTCATGGCACATTCCCATGTTAGTGAAGTGTGCTATGACCATAACCAATTAAAGATGTGCACTATAGGTGGCAAATTATACTGGGTTGGAGAAAATTTAAAACCTGAAGGTGTAAATGACCCATTGAAAGCCCAAATGGTATATATTAGATTTGTGGACAAAAAGCTTACAGAGAACTGCCTGCCCCATAGGTAGAAAAGTTGAGATTGATGACTACGGAGAAACTATCCGGGGTTTAGCAGCAGAGATCAAAAGGGTGGCTCATGTCCCTGTCCAAAAACGGAATTCCATTCTTCAAGCCTCATGGTGAGACCAGGTGCTTAGAGGAGGAACTTAGTAGAAGAAAAAAGGGTTCCTGATATTGTCCTCATTAGCTAGGTTATTGTTTCTACCTTGCCTTATTCCCTGTTTTATCCAACCAATCCACTCGGTTATTCAAAGCATGCAGATTGCAGTAACCGACTCAGAACTGGCTACCAGAGAAGCTGGTAGATTTGAGAAAAGAGCTAAGATACGCAAAATAATGAAATTAAAGATAAGAGACCAAAAAGAGAAAGCTTCCAAAGTTTTAGCCAGAGTTGAAGCCCAGACACGAATGAGTAAGAGAAATGAAAATTTATACAAGCAGAGGGGGGATTGTGAAATTCAAAGTTGTGTTTCGTGTGAGGTACAAAGAGGTGATGTGTGTAGCTGTGAATGCGAAATGCGTGGACACCGACAATGGGAGAGCTGTGAATTCTAATAATAACTGAGGAGAATAAAGCATGGAAAAAGGCCTTTGAACCTATCTTTGGTTTGCAATTAACCCTGGTTGATTTAAGAGCGTTGGAATTAATGTGTTAAAGATGTTGCTTTTTGCTTGCATATAATGCATAAAAAGCTCTGCAGTAATAACCTTTTGAAGTATAATTTTAGAATATAACTTGTATCGTTGAAACTATAGCTTTGGAATATATATAAAGGAAATATGCTTATCTCACGCCTTATTGAAGCAGAGAAAAACAGCTTGAGAGAAGAAGATGAACATCACCTCAAAGGTTTATAGTTTTGACCAAAGGGAAGCTGGACATCACTCTTATGAGATTTAGAGTCTCTTCAATTAAAAGGTGGACACACATCTGGGGAGCTGGATCCCACCAGATGGGAGTCGTCTTTCTTCTTTCGGAAACTGGACCACCACCATCTGGGGATATTCCTTTCAGATACATCCTGAGAAATTAAAATCACAACAGTGTATGGAATTGTGATGTAATAATTTGGAATAAAAATTGCTGATGAGTAAAAGATTGGAAATAGAAACTGCTGAAAAAAGGTGATGAGTACCCCTATAAATACCTGTAACCCTCAATTATCGGTGTGCAGTTGGAGGGAAAACTTCCCCCACTGTACCCAGCGCTGTATTGCTCATGCCTTACGATATTAAATAATAAATTGATTGCTGCTTGAATATTGGCCTAGTCAAGCTTCTTATTCATATAAAGGACAAGGTAGCAGAGAACAATGTAAAATTCTGCTGAAAATAAAAGGAGGAATTGCTAAAGGAGTTATTTGTGCACATTTGAAGATTTATTTTTCTTGGTTGCAAAGGAAAATCAAAAGGTCCTAGATGCCCCAAAGACTGGAAATGTGGAATGTCCTCCATAGCAGAGTGTTGGACCTCTGGATCCTTAAAACAATTTTATGGTGGTGGAACAGTGGCAGCTTGAGCTGGTGCCTCTGGGGGACCCTGAACAAAGAACCCCTGGGCTTTGATACCCTCCCAGGTGAAGTGTGACAGTCTGGGGTATTGCTGCTGTGTCCGAGTGCCCGGGCACTGGCTGGCACCACAGGTCCCCAGTGCCTCTGCTGAGCCATCCCTCTCCTGCAGTCAAGTTTGGTCTGTCACATTTGGCTTTTCTCTCTGATGCACTAGCAGGACCACAAGAGCACGTGGTGCTGAGGATGTAAAAATGCCTGTTCTGGCTGGAACATTGCTGTTGCGTGACAGCCTGCAGGCAGAGCGGGCAGCTGGAGGGATGCTGACTCGTGTCCCCGGTGCCAGCCGTGCTGCATACATGAGAGCTGCTGGGTGTTGGTGCTCGCTGGTGTTAGAAATAGGGCCAGGAGAGGAGCTAATTTAAAATGCCTTTATTAAAGACAGCTCTGGGTGGGGAACCCGAGGTGTCACGCACACCGCCACTGCTCCCACTGGACGATGCTGAGGAGGAAGAGTACAGCTTTGTCTCTCGGCACAGCTGGGCCTTCCATCCTCACCAGAGTCCTTAGGAAGGCAAATATTGGCTCGCAGCCGAGGGGCATCTTCCAAGCTGGGTACTATCAAAATTATGGGGACAGGACGGAATCTGGCTCTGGCCAAGAGTGGGTGGCTTAGTGTGGTTCTGATGGGCTAAAGTCAAAGTTTATGTGCTGGTTTGTTGTTTTGAGAGGGTTCATATAGTTCCCACAGCCTCTCATTTAAATTCAGTCCGGGTGCAAGTCCTCCTGCGAGGAGGGGAGTAGGAAAAGTGGTTCCCGAAGGGAATGGATACAAATCCCGGGTGAGACGGAAAGGGGAACAAATACAGAGAATGACGGGGAAAGATAAAAATACAGGGTGAAATAGCAACATCTAACAGCGGCAGCTAAAAGCAAGTCTTAGAATACTAACATTCAAAGTTTTACAAATGACTAACACGGGGTACAAATACAGAGTATGACAAGAAGAGATACAAATACAGGTAAAATAGTAACAGTCAGCAACAGCAACTGAAGGCAAGTCCTAGAACTCTTACAGTCAATGTTTAACAACAGACCAATACTTCAAATTAAGACCTTATCAATTTCATTAACGTCAACTACCAATGACAACTCTGAAAAAGAGCTCTGATCTCCAGGATTTCATTCCTCACACTGGGACCCGGCGTGGCCCGGCGCCATGGGGAGTTACAAAGTGTCTTCAAGGAATCCCTGTGGCATTGTGTGTTTTATACGGGTTTTATTGTAAAGTTGGTTATTTTGGAAATTAGGATTTTGGTTTGACCCTCGGTTCCCCCCATGTTCTCCCTCATAAAGGTTTGTTCCTCCGGCCAGTTACCTGTCCATCATTGTAAGCAGCCCCTTTTCCTTTCGAGAAATTTCTGTGTCAATCTTGCCTTACTTAACACATGATTTGTCCCACGACCCTTCTCCCTCCCCAGTGCCATTGCTATTGGTTCGGTTGTGTCCCTAGCTCCTCCCCTGGGCTTCGTTCATTGGTCCCTTGTGTCCCCTCGTGTCACGCCCTTCGCCTTTATAACTGCCCCCCCCCCAACAGTTTTTCTCTGAAACCGCTGCTGGCCGCGGCTGTGGCAGTGAAGCGTCTGGGCATTCCTACGTGTGTCCAGTCCTTCCTTCCTTCGCCTCAGTGCTTCGCAGTGCTGCTCTCGCCTGCGTCGCTGCGCCGCAGACGGAGCCAGAAGTCGGGCTCCTGGCAGCGAACCTGGGAGTGGCGGGATTGGCGGTCTCCACCCGTCAGCTGCTGTGGCTGCGGGACGAGACTGCAAATACCCAGGCGTTAAACCGTACGATTTAGCCTGGGATTTCAAGTTGTTTCGCAGTAAATCTTGTAAAAGGCCTGAGCAAGTCTCCTATGAATTGTCTCCCTGGCAAGCCCAGTGCCGGCCCCGAAGGCCCCTCAGCGTTGTCAGGGCAGTGGCAGGAGCCGGCAGCTCGCCCAGAGCGACTCCCTGCCGCCCGGGATGGCCACAGGAGAGGCGGGCGGGCGGCGCCAGGGCCCTGCGCGGGGCTCCCCAGGCTCCTGTGGCATCGGTTCCGTCCCCTGGGGCGCCGAGCGGAGCCCGGAGCCGCCGCTCTGCCTGCGGGGCTGTGTGTGCGCGGCCCCGAAGGAGGCAGGGCCGGGGCTGTGGCGCCGCCTGCCCGGCACTCAGCGCCGCCCGTGCCGTGGCCGTGCAGCGCGACCCGGCGGGGCAGCTCCGGCTCGGCTCGTCGCCAGCGCCGCCCCGGCACGGCGGCTGCCCCAGGGCCGCGGCAGCCCCGAGCCGGACGGGCCCGGAGGGCCTCGGGAGGGAGCGCGGGAGGGCCCCGAGCCCTGCGGGCTTCAGCAGAGACTCCCGCCCCACTGCGGGCAGCAGGAGGGGCGCAAAGCTCCGGGACACTTATGAGAGCCCACAGCCCTCTCCGCATGAGAAGTGCGACCCCAAAACCCCGTCATGTGCCTCAGCAGAGACCCCAGCACCCTGCACACCTTGGGACAGATCGCTCACTCCGTGCATGCCTCACACAAAATTCCAAATCCTTTGCATGACTTGAAGTGGACCGCAGCACCCTCCGTGCCTCAGAGGGAGCCTGAAATATCCCTGTGTGTCCCACAAGGGACCCCAGCCCCTCGTGCGCCTTATGGGGGTCCCCAAAGCCCCCAGGTGCCTTACGGGGAAGGCTAGGGCAGCTAGGGCTAGGGTTCTGACCAGGAAACAGAGTGTGGCTGCAGCTGGGCTGTTGTGCCTCTGGGGCTGTTCATCAGCCCCATCGGGCCCCAAGGCCACACAGCCCTTCCCTTCCCTCCCCTTCTGGCCCTCGTCCAGAGGAGCAGACCCTGTGCAGCACCCTGCATTGGTGATGGGCCATCAATTAGGTTCTATCAAGTGTGTGTTAATTAGGGTGGGGCTTTGTTTTGCCTGCTGGAATTGCTGGTCAGGCTGTGTCCCTGGAGATGCTCTTGATGGCTTCCCTCTTTTCCTGGGCTTGCCACTGGAGGAGGTGCAGGCCCAGATGATGCCAGTGAAGGAAATGTGCCCTCAGCCCAGGGACGCTCAGCATGGGCTCCCCCAGCCCTGGGGACCCCGCCGCTGGTCACAGCAGCCCCTGCCTGGCTCCTGCCTGCCCACACCGTGGGCATCCACGGCTGCTCCTGGGCACGGAGCTGAGCCAGTGCTGCTGCTGGCTGGGCTTTGCTGCTGCTGCCACCCGGACACTGGGGTGACAGCTCCACCTCAAGCACCACAGAGATTTCAGGTACAATTGTAATCTGGTCAGATTCAGAGCTGCTGCTACTGCTCTTCCGGCTGTAGAGGTCTTGTGACCAGCCACCAGATTTGAACTTTTCTTTGAGGTGGTGCCTGTGAAGAGAGGTGGTGGCTGAGGCCCCAGCTGCCAGTGGCACACAGGGAGCCTCCTGCACAGCAGGGCCCAGAGCTGGCAAGGCTCCCCAGCACGGCTGGAGCTGCTGGCACAGCTTGGCCCAGCTGCACAGCTGTCCCTCAAGGCCCCGGCGAGCAGGGCACGGCTCTGGGCAGGCTCCCTGGCCAGGAGCGGGCCCCAGAGCGCCTCTGCCTTTCAAGGGCAATCTGGTCCCTGCTCTTTATCCTCCCCACCTTGCTTTGCCTCTGCCCTGTGCCCCTGGGGTTTGCCTTGGCCAGGCAGCCTCAGTGGGAGCCAGCACTGGCTGCAGTCCCAGCGGGCCCCCCAGGACAAGGCCCAGCAATGAGGAGGCCAATGAAAACTCTGGGCAGCAGCAGAACCCTCAGCAGAGTTCTTTGGACAATCATGGACTGCCCACCCAACCACTGCAGCCTCACTGGGAATGTTTCCTTCCTATGAGAAGCATTTAAAGGAAACTGCTTCAGTCAAGGACAGAGATAAGGGGGTGGCAGGGGACACAGAGACAGAGGAACTGCTATGAGAACAGACCAACCTGACCTGGGAATTCTTTCTGATAAAGATTAACGAGCGGTAAATGTCCAACTAAATTTGTAAAAATGAATATGTATGAACCTATCGTAAAATTGGATGCATATCTATTTGAGAGGGTGATAAAAAAGGATCTGGAATTCCCAGAGGGACGCATGTCTTTTAAGGAGAGGAATCTCCACATGCATCCAGCACAGTAATAAACATACCAACTTTACAACTTTCACAAAGTCGCGGAGTTGCGTTTATCTCCGCAAAAGAGGCCCCGGTGTCAGCTGGCTCACAGAGACCCTCCTGCACATCAGGAGATTCCCACTGTGCTCAAAGTTTGCCTCTGAAGACTGAGAGATGAGCTTGTAAGAAATGCCGTAAATTCTCAGGGAAAGGGCTTTAAGTCCGTTGTTGTCACTAGGTAAAAATCTCCAGTGGGAAAAGAGCCTCTCCAGTACACTGGGTGTCTTGTGATGACTTAGTTCATCTAAGAGTAATGATCACCAATTATTGCAGTTTTATTTTTTATTTGGCAAGTGTAAAAGTGTTCCAGATTTTTCAGAATTCTAAAACTACTTTGAAAAATCCTAAACTACAATGGGAAAAGGGAAGAAATACTTGGGGATATTTTTCTACAAAAAATGTTTCTAAATATTTCTAAAATCTTCAGCTGTGTATAAATGTCAAACAAAGACAAAATGAGGTTGCTTTGTCTCAGGAGCCCCGTGCTCAGCTGCTGCCTGCCCAGCCCTGGCTGTGCCCAGACAAGCCGCTCCGCCAGAGCTGGTGGTAGCACAGACACACCTGAGCTGAACCCCAAAGATGTTGCCAGGCTCAGGCCCCTCCTTGGTAGGAGGGCTGCACCTCCTGGCCTGGCTGGACAGCAGGGACAGCACCTTTGGGGACAGAGGCTCCTGCTCTGGGTGGTGATACCAACAAGCTGTCCCTAGCAATGAGCTGGTAATGCAGCCGTGGAAGGGACAACGGACACGGGCATGGAGATGCGAGATGACAGGACCAGTTCTCCCTGGCTGAGTTATTTGGCCAGTCTTGTGAAGCTGCAGAGGCATCCCTGTGGAGAGAGGAGGTGGCTGAGGCCCCAGCTGCCAGTGACACACAGGGAGCCTCCTGCACAGCAGGGCCCAGAGCTGGCAAGGCTCCCCATCTTCTCTGGACAATCACAGACTGGCAACAACGCCACAGCAGCTTCTCTGGGAATGTTTCCTGTCTACAGCATTAGACTTTTAAGAGAAGGTGTTTGAGGGAAAGGTGAACAAAACACTCACCGTTTTCTCTTCCAGCAAGTCCAAATTTGGACACAGCATAAGATGAAAATAAGCTCCAAAAAAAGCAGGCCTGCAATTAATCCTATCCAGCAGCCTGTTCCCTGACAGAAACCCCTTCCAGGGCCCTTCTGGGAATCCAGAACACGTGTGCTGGTTCCAGCTGCACCTGTGGGAGCAATGGGGAGCGTCAGCCCATGCTGTGCTGCGCTGCTGAGCTGGCAGCACGGTGGATGCGGGCAGGACGTTCTCCGTTTCCCCCAGAGCTGGGGCCTGCAGGCACCTTGCCGCCCCTTGGCACAGGCTGTGCCACCCAACAAAGCCCAGCAGGCCGGGAGGAGAGCCCGGGGGCAGCGCAGCTGCTTGGGCAGTGGCTGCTTGGAGGGACACGGGCCAAAGCCATCCCTGAGCAGCCACTGCCAGCCCTGGCCCTCCCTGCCCTGTGACAGCTCCCCCAGCCCCAGGGCACAGAGTCAGACCCTGTCAGGACCCAGTGCAGCCCCTGCCCAGTCGGGAGCCAAGGCTGGCTCTGGCCCTGGGCTCGCGGCAGGGCTCCCGCTCGGGGCTGCTCCTGTGCCTTGGGCCTCTGGGCACTCAGGGCCAGCTCCGGAGCAGCTGCAGCGGGAGGGACGTTGGTGCACGGGTCCCCTTTGCCTGGGGCTGTGAATGAGCTCCAGAGGCCTCCAAGCCTCCAGAGGTGCCTCCAGCTTTGGCTGGTGCTGGGCCATGCAAGGGCAGGACCTGGTGGAAAGAGGTGCTGCCACACAGCCCTGCTAAATGGCTGACAGTGGCAGAGCAATTACCTCCTGTGCCTGTGCCCATGTCTGGAATCTCCTCCTTTCCTGCAGCAGGGGCTGCCAGTCGGCCTCTGCTTGCTTGGGGAAACACTGCCTTCTGTCCTGCCTTTTGCTCCATCACTTGAAAAAGGAAAAAGTTCAGCTGGATCAGATGGAACAATTTCTGATTTCTTTTGGTGGCATCTTTAGGACATCAGGCTTATCAAAAATGGGGATAAGATTCAAAATCCATCTGGCCTTTTGGGGCTGTGCCAGGGCCCACCCTCCTCCAAATAGCTGCCAGTCCTGAGCAGAAGGTGTGAGGGGATCACGCAGGTCGAGGGCACACACGTGCATGGCTCTGTCCTGGCACCTGCAGCGATGCCCCCCAGCCGAGCGTTGGGCTCTGAGCTGGCAGCTCTCCCAGGGGAAAGGCCTTGACCTACCCTCACTATCTCCCAGAGGCTCAATCCTGAACGTGGGTTGGGAAGCCAGATCACCTTCACCAACAGGCTCAGCTGCAAAGAAAGGCAGGACAGAACAGCTCCCGTGACACTGCAGGAGATCCTCAGGCTGCAGGAAAGGCTCAGCCCCGGGGCACAGCCCTGGGCCCGGCCCCTTCCCTCTCTGCTCTTCTCTGTGGCAGCACAGAGCACACAGAAGGACACACTGACATTGCACACGGAAGGATGGACAGCTAAATGCTCCTTCCTCCCACTGACAGTCATCCTGTGGGATCCCTCAGGGCTCCAGAAGGGAGCAGGGCAAAGTTTCCAGAAGTGAACAACCTTTAGAGGAACTTAAAGGAAATGCCATATGAGTGAGCTGTTGCCGCATAGACATTGATTATTCTGTCAGGAAAGGCACGTTGAGAACTTGTCTCCAGCATCTGACAACATCTTCAAACCACCATTTACCAGCATTTCCAAATAACCCAAGTCATGATCCCAATCTAGAAGGGAGCAGAGATGCTTCAGAACCATTTCCATGATGTGCTGGGATCCCTTTCTGACTTGGGGAATTGGGCAATGCAAGGGGGTGGGGTAAGGCTGTGGGAGCCTGTGGCTCCTGATCACTCTCCAGACACTTTGCAGTCCCTGTGCAACATCCCTGGAGGGGCAGCTGGAGCAGCCCAGGGCCCTGGGGGTCTCTCTCTGCCACACAGGAAACCCTCACTAAATGCTCGGGGAAAACTGCAGTGCCACAGCTATTGCTCCCAACCTCTGTCCCGCCCTCCTGTTTGCCAACCTGCACAAGGAACAGCTTCCCCATCCCAAGGGCACATAGCCAGGCTCTGTCAGGACCCAGTGGAGCCTTGCTCTGCCCCTCTGCCCTTTCCCCACCATGGGCACCCCGTGCAGCCGCTCCCAGGTTTGGGGACGTGTCTCCCACGGAGGGAGCCCAGCAGGACAGCTCAGTACCCGAGTGCCCTGAGCCTGCTCGGGACAATTCCTCTGGGCTGTGCCCGTCTTGTCTGGGCTGTGCCCGCAGTGCCAAGCAGCAGAGAGGGCAGCTCAAGCCTCAGCAGGGCTCAGGCCCAGAGGCACAGCCTCCTGTGGCTGTGCCTGGCATTGTCTCCCTTCCTGCAGGAAATGCCGCCTTCCACAGAGCCTCTCTGTCCATCCCTTGAGAAAGGAAAAGGTTTGGTGGGATCAGATGGAAACATTGCACATCCAGGCGGTGGCCTCTTCAGGAGGCAATACTTGTCCGCAACATGGATAAGAATCAGGAAAATCCTGATCCCCACAGGCTGTTGGGGCTTCCTACGACCCTCCCTCTGCAAAGCAGCCACACCTCAGGATGTGCTCAGACACCGGGAAAGTGCAGGGGATCCATGGTGCAGTTTGGACTCTCTGTCAGCTGATGCCCAATGCCTTCCTGCAGAGGCTGGGGAGAAGCTGCAGCCAGGCCAGGCTGGCAAACAGCCCTGCAGGGCATGGAAGCAGCAGCAGGGCAGCGAGGCTGCCATGGATCCCTTCCCGCTGTACCGGGCACGGCGTGTCCAGATGTGCAGCCAAAGCCCCCAGCTGCTGAGCCCCCGGACAAGGCTCAGGGAAATGCTCTCATCATTCCCTTTGAGCAGTTCCGTCACGATTTGTTTAAGGATGGTATTTGGCTCATCATTTGACCCTGTGGCTTTGTTCTTCCCTCTCAGAGGACCTTAAGAGAAAGTGGTTCCATTTCCTATGAATGGATCCCACAGAAGAAGGGCTCAACCTGTGGGGTCAGCAGGGACACACTACTCACCCCTGTGATGAGAGCCTGGCTTCGGTGAAGGAACCAGCAAAGGAACAGGAAAAGTCCTCCCTGCAGACGCATCTGTAACACAACAGCCATAGAAGCTTCTGTAACCAGGTTCCTGCCAGGTTGTCAACAATTATTCCGTGGTGGGACAATGAGAACAAACCTGCAGGAGGCTCCAAAGGCTTCAAAACTTTCTTCAGCCAATCTAATGGAGAAATCTTCCTAGCAAGCTCATCTAGAACAGAGCAGAGATGAGAACGTTTTTCAGGGCATGCTGGGATCCCCGTCTGCCTCTGGGAAATGGGCACTGCAAGGGGGTCGGGTAAGGCTGTGGGAGCCAGATGTCAATGGACAAGGCCAAAGCTGCACAGGGGCCTGGGGAGCTCTGGGCAGGCTCCTGGTCACTCTGCACCCTCTTTCCGTGCCCTGTGCGACACTCTTGGTGGGGCAGCTGAAGCAGCCCAGGGCCCTGTGGGCTCTCACTCCCACAGCTGCAACTCTTGGAAAAGCCCTGGGGAAAGCTGCAGCAGGCAGTGCCTCAGCTGTCCCCCTGTCCCTCTGACTCTCCTGCCCTTTCTCCTGCCTTTCCCACCTTCTTCTATCTCTCCATCTCTCTTTGCCTTGGGACCCCTTCCCCATCCCAAGGGCACGTGGCCAGGCCCTTTCAAGACCCAGTGGAGCCTTGCTCTCCCCCTCTGCCCTTTCCCCACCATGGGCACCCCGTGCAGCCGCTCCCAGGTTTCGGGACGTGTCTCCCACGGAGGGAGCCCAGCAGGACAGCTCAGTACCCGAGTGCCCTGAGCCTGCTCGGGACAATTCCTCTGGGCTGTGCCCGTCTTGTCTGGGCTGTGCCCGCAGTGCCAAGCAGCAGAGAGGGCAGCTCAAGCCTCAGCAGGGCTCAGGCCCAGAGGCACAGCAATTACCTCCTGTGGCTGTGCCTGGCATCGCCTCCCTTCCTGCAGCAGAGGCTGGCACAGAATCACTGCTTCCTGTAGGAAATGCTTCCTTCTGCACAGCCTCTCCTTTCATTTCTAAAGAAAGAAAGAGGCACAGCTGGATCAGATGGAGCTGTTCCCCATTGGGGAGGTGGCATATTCAGGAGTCCTTTCAAATCATGGATAGGTTTCAGGAAATCAGATGGGCTTCGGTGTCTCCCCCTCAACCTCTTCCTCCTCCAATCCTGATCAGCTCAGAGACAGGGATGTTGCAGGGGATCTCAGGCCCGTGGTGCAGTTTGGGCTGCGTGGCAGCAGATGGCCAATGCCTTCCTGCAGAGGCTGGGGAGAAGCTGCAGCCAGGCCAGGCTGGCAAACAGCCCTGCAGGGCGTGGAAGCAGCAGCGGGGCAGCGAGGCTGCCATGGATCCCTTCCCACTGTGCCGGGCTCAGCGTGTCCAGATGTGCAGCCAAAGCCCCGGCTGCTGAGCCCCAGGACAAGGCTGAGGGAAATGCACCCACCTTTTCCTGCCTGCTGCATTTCCTTCGTCCTTTTCCTCATGTATTCAGATGGCTCATGAGCTTTCTTCTGTGCTGTAGATTTGTACTTTCCTGTTGGAGGACCTTCGAAAAACATGATTTGGTTTCCTATGAATGGATATCACAAAAGCAGAACTCAGCCTGTGGGGTCAGCCGGCACACACTACTCACCCCTGCGATGAGAGCCTGGCTTTGGTGAAGGAACCAGCAAAGGAACAGGAAAAGTCCTCCCTGCAGACCCATCTGTAACGCAGCATCCACAGAAGCTTCTGTAACCAAGTTCCTGCCAGGTTGTCAACAATTATTCTGTGGTGGGACAATGAGAACAAACCTGCAGGAGGTTTCAAAGGCTTCAAAACATTATGCCGCCCATCTAATGGGGAAGCCTTTCCAGACACCTCATCTGAAACAGAGCACAGATGAGAACATTTTTCAGGGCATGCTGAGATCCCCGTCTGCCTCTGGGAAATGGGCACTGCAAGGAGTTTAGGTAAGGCTGTGGGAGCCAGATGTCAATGGACAAGGCCAAAGCTGCACAGGGGCCTGGGGAGCTCTGGGCAGGCTCCTGGTCACTCTGCACCCTCTTTCCGTGCCCTGTGCGACACTCTTGGTGGGGCAGCTGCAGCAGCCCAAGGCCCTGGGTGCACTCACTCCCACAGCTGCAACTCTTGCACAAACCCTGGGGAAAGCTGCAGCAGGCAGTCCCTCAGCTGTCCCCTGTCCCTCTGACTCTCCTGCCCTTTCTCCTGCCTTTCCCACCTTCTTCTATCTCTCCATCTCTCTTTGCCTTGGGACCCCTTCCCCATCCCAAGGGCACGTGGCCAGGCCCCTTCAAGACCCAGTGGAGCCTTGCTCTGCCCCTCTGCCCTTTCCCCACCATGGGCACCCCGTGCAGCCGCTCCCAGGTTTCGGGACGTGTCTCCCACGGAGGGAGCCCAGCAGGACAGCTCAGTACCCGAGTGCCCTGAGCCTGCTCGGGACAATTCCTCTGGGCTGTGCCCGTCTTGTCCGGGCTGTGCCCGCAGTGCCAAGCAGCAGAGAGGGCAGCTCAAGCCTCAGCAGGGCTCAGGCCCAGAGGCACAGCAATTACCTCCTGTGGCTGTGCCTGGCATGGCCTCTCTTCCTGCAGCAGAGGCTGTCAGTGAGCCACAGCTTCCTCCGGGAAATGCACAGCCTTCCTTCTGCACAGCCTCTCCATCTGCTTCTGGAGAAAGGATGAGGTACAGCTGGATTAGGTAGTGCTGTTCCCCATTGAGGATGGGGAATCTTCAAGAGGCAATGCTTGTCAAAGACATGGTCAAGAATGGTTAGGAAATCCCTATAAAATTTTTCTTTAGGCCAGGGCCCTCTGTACTCCAAACAGCTGCCCCTTCTGATTTTCCTGGAGATGGGAAATTGCAGGGGATCTGAGGTGCATTGTGCAGTTTGGGCTGCCTGTCAGCCAATGCCTCAATCAATCCTGCAGAGGCTGGGGAGAAGCTGCAGCCAGGCCAGGCTGGCAAACAGCCCTGCAGGGCGTGGAAGCAGCAGCGGGGCAGCGAGGCTGCCATGGATCCCTTCCCGCTGTGCCGGGCACGGCGTGTCCAGATGTGCAGCCAAAGCCCCTGGCTGCTGAGCCCCAGGACAAGGCTGAGGGAAATGCACCCACCTTGTGCTGCCTGCTGCATTTCCTTCGTCCCTTGCCTCATGTGTTCAGATAACTCATGGGCTTTCTTCTGTCCTGCAGCTTTGTTCTTTCCTTTTAGAGGACCTTAGAAAAACATGTTTCCTCTTCCCATTAATGGATCCCACAGAAGCAGGGCTCAGCCTGTGGGGTCAGCAGGGACACACAACTCACCCCTGTGATGGGAGGCAGGCTTCTGTGTAGGAATGAGGGAAGGATCAGGAAGAGTCCTCCCTGCAGACACATCTGTAACACAACAGCCACAGAAGCTTCTGCCATCTCTGCTCAGCTCCACGGACACCACTGAGCCGCAGGAGCGGTGAGGGGATCGCGCAGGGCGAGGGCACACATGTGCATGGCTCTGTCCTGGCACCTGCAGCGATGCCCTCCTGGCCGAGCTTTGGGCTCTGAGCTGGCAGCTCTCCCAGGGGAAAGGCCTTGACCTACCCTCACCATCTCCCAGAGGCTCAGTCCTGGACGTGGCTTGGGAAGCCGCACCACCTTCACCAACAGGTTCAGCTGCAAAGAAAGGCAGGACAGAGCAGCTCCCGTGGCACTGTAGGAGATCCTCAGGCTGCAGGAAAGGCTCAGCCCCGGGGCACAGCCCTGGGCCCAGCACCTTCCCTCTCTGCTTTTCTCTGTGACTGCACAGCCCACACAGAAGGACACAGTGGCATTGCACATGGGAGGAAGATGGACGGCTAAATGCTCCTTCCTCCCACTGACAGTCATCCTGTGGGATCACTCAGGGCTCCAGAAAGGAGCAGGGCAAGGTTTTCAGAACCCTTCTGCCCTGACTTAACCGCTAATGGAAATGGCAGAGGCACGAGCTCTTGCCACTTGGATACTGATTAATATGTCACTAGAAAGGGAAATTCAGAACTTACCTCCAGCATTCTTCAAGACATTCGAAATATCATTTAACAACAATTCTAAATAATCAAAGTTGTGATCCAAATCTAGAAGGGAGCAAAGACCAGACCAATTTCCATGATGCACTGTCATCCCCTTCTGCCTCCGGGAACTGGGCACTGCAAGGGGGTCGGGAAAGTCCGTGGGGGCCAGATGTCAATGGAAAAGGCCAAAGCTGCACAGGGGCCTGTGGTGCTCTGGGCTGGCTCCTGGTCAATCTCCACCCACTTTGCCGGCCCTGTGACATATCCCGGGAGAGGAAACAGGGCCAGCCCTGGGCCCATGGGGGCTCTCTCTCTCCCCCAGAGGAAACCCTCCCTGAAGGCCTGGGGAAAACCATTCCCAGCGCTTCCCGGGGAGCAGGGAGCGCTGTCCCGGGAAAGGGGAGCCAGGCTGCCGACTCACCTGCTCCCCACGCTTGCAGTGGAGCAGCCTGGGCAGCCCTGGCAGGCAGGGCCACGGCCAGGAGGAGCAGGAGGAAGAGGCGCAGAGCAAGGGCCATGCTGCCTTGCCCTCTGCCAGTCCCGCAGCTCTTGCTGCCACCGCTGTCCTGACACCGCTGTCCCAATGTCAGCACCACTGCTGCCACCGCTGCTGCTGCTGCCGCAACAGTTGTGCTCAAGCACTGACTGCTCGCTCCTTGTGCTGCTGTGCAACCACGGGGCTCTGGCACCTCTGTGACCTCAGAGCCTGCTGTGACCTCAGCCTGCTGTGAGCCCTGAGCCTGCTATGACCTCAGCGTGCTGTGACCCCTGAGCCTGCTGTGACCTCATGGCCTCAGCTGTACCCCCAGAGTGTGCCCCCATCTGTACAAATGGTCTGCCCTGATTGTAAATGTTTTGCTTCATCAAAGGGCCATTGCTCAGGAAAACTTTTTGTTTTTCCAGCTTCCATTGCTGGTCGGTCAGGCTGTGTCTCTGAAGATGCTCTTGATTGTTGCAGTTTGAATTTATTTTATTGATTCCTGTTTAAGTGGTTCATGGTTTACCCGTGGGTTTTACCCTCCCTCAAAGCTGTCCCTCATGCCATTCCCCGCCCCTTGTTCCAGCTCTTTCCCTGCCTGCCACGGCACCCCAACCCCTTGGTTCCCGAAGGAGCCTTCGGGCCAATCTCTGACTGCAACAGCCCTTTGGAATTCCCCTATTCCGGAGGCCCCGTGGGCCCATGTGAGCCATCCTCTCCACCCTCCTACCGCAATGGGCCCCAGACACTTGACTAATCCCCTCCCTGCTCCCCTGAGGATTCCCTATTGGTCAGTTGTTTGTATGCACCCCCTGACTTGTATCTGTATAAACCCCCTTGCACAATAAATCTAGGGGCTTTTTATCCTATTTCTTTCACCTGGAATAAACTCTTCCTTGTGGAACCTCAGAGGGCCTCCTCCTTTCTCCTCTGCCTGCTCCCTGTCGTGGCTGGTGTCTGGCACAGTAGAGCAAGTGGCTCTAAAGGTTCTGCCTCTGGGAAATCCCTATCCTGAGGCAGTTCCCTACTCCTGCGGTGGTGCCGGAGTTCTGAGAGTTAGCCCGGGTTCCAACAGTCTAGTCACTAATCCCCCTGTCCTGGTTTAGGGCAAATTTGTTAAAGAATCTGCAAAGGAGGGCCCCTCCAGAAAGCAAAACCCACACGGCCCCTCCCTCCAACCAGTTTGGGAAAAAATTCCTCAGACAGAGGTGGAAAGAACCTGTTTATTTCAGGCACAGCACCCACCAGCACACAAAATGAACAATACCCGATGACACCGCTCTGGGAAAGATGACAAAATCAGAAAGTCTCTTTCGGGGGTGGTTGCTCTGTTCTCAGTCCCTCCGGCACTGGGGTAGCTGCTGCAGGCCAAAACGGTGCAAATCCTCGGTGTTCCCAGGTCCCAGTCCGGAGCAGGTTTGAGATGGTCGAAGAAAAGGAGAGGAGAAATAGTCCAGGAAGGCATTTGAACTGTTTAGCTAGAGCTAGCTAATAAGCAGAGGCCAAAGCAGAGCAGAAGCGAGAGCAGAAAAGAGAGCAAGCAAAGCAACAAGCTGAAAGCAAGAAGTGAAAACAGCCTTAAGTACTGCCCCTCTCTGTGTCTGTGATAAGAGAAACCCAAACAAAACTTCCACTCTTCAGAGCCGGTCTTAAAGGCACAGAACAGATGAATGGGGATACAAGCATCATAACGTCACCCCAGGACATTCCACCCCTTATCCCCATATCATCAACATACTACAACATATCATGCCTTATTCATACAAAATTTCCATCTGTTCCCCCAAAATGTACAAGCAATACCCATCATGCCTTCATCACATCCCCACACTGGACCACTGAATCCAGGCCCTATATTACAGAGCTGCAGGATTCCCCCTTTTCACTTTAGTCACTTCAAGCTCCATCTATCACTTGCTCAGACCTTCAACACTTACACATTTCCTTCTCCATCTTCCACTTGCCCAGACCTTCAACACTTACACATTTGCTTCTATCTCATGTCTGTATGGTTTAATGTACAGACAATGGCAGTAACATTCAATGAACAGTGATATTGCACATCATTCTTAGCCCACAATCAGATCTCCTTGAAGTACACATCGTGTTGTTCCATCTCTTTGCATTATCCACCACGTGCAACCTGGTCCCTGAGCAAAGACAACCCCATGAATGTGTTTGTCTGTACTCAAGGCAGAATTGATCCACACAGTCTTCCCTAACAAACCTCTGATATGTACCACTGGGACTTTGTCTCCTTCTATTATATTCAGGGACTCAGACTGGGCAGGACCTGCTCAGTTGGTGGAACCTCGGGTGTTAACTAACCAGGTGGCCTTTGCTAAATGTTGCTCCCAGTTTTTAAAGATCCCCCACCCAAAGCTTTCAACTGGGTTTTTAGTAGTCCATTGTACCTCTCCACTTTGCCTGCAGCTGGTGCATGGTAGGGGATATGGTACACCCACTCAATGCCATGTTCCCTTGCCCAGGTGTTGATAAGGCTGTTCTTGAAATGAGTCCCGTTGTCTGACTCAATCCTCTCAGGTGTACCATGTCTCCACAGGACTTGCTTTTCAAGGCCCAGGATGGTGTTCTGGGCTGTAGCATGAGACACAGGGAAGGTTTCCAACCATCCCGTGGTGGCTTGCACCATGGTCAGCACGTAGCCTTTGCCCTGGCGTGTCTGGGGCAGTGCGATGGAGTCAATCTGCCAGGCTTCCCCATACTTGTACTTGGACCACCGCTCACCGTACCAGAGGGGCTTCACTCGCTTGGCCTGCTTGATGGCAGCACGCGTCTCACAGTCATGGATAACCTGAGAAATACTGTCCATGGTTAGATCCACCCCTCGGTCTCGTGCCCACTTATAGGTGGCATCTCTGCCCTGGTGGCCTGAGGCATCATGGGCCCATCTAGCTAGGAATAACTCTCCCTTATGCTCCCAATCTAGGTCTATTTTGGACACCCCTATCTTTGCAGCCTGCTCATTGTTTTGGTGCTCCTCATTGGCCCTACTCTTGGGTACGTGGGCATCTACATGGCAGACTTTCACAGGTAGCCTCCCTACCCCGGTAGCAATGTCTTTTCACTCATCAGCAGCCCAAATTGGTTTCCCTCTACGTTGCCAGTTAGCCTTTTTCCACCTCTCCAGCCATCCCCACAGAGCATTGGCTACCATCCATGAATCAGTGTAGAGGCAGAGCTTTGGCCACTTCTCTCTCTCAGCAATGTCTAGGGCCAGCTGAACAGCTTTGAGTTCAGCGAGATGGCTTGATCCACCTTCTCCTTCGGTAGCTTGTGCAACCTGTTGTGTGGGGCTCCATACGGCTGCTTTCCACTTCCAGTTCATCCCTACGATGCAGGGAGACAGGAACCATCAGTGAAAAGAGCGTAGCGTGTTTCCTCTGGGGGCACTTGGTTATAGGGAGGAGCCTCTTCAGCACGTGTCACTGGTTCTTGTTCCTCTTCATCTGTGACACCAAAATTCTCACCTTTGGGCCAATTTGTAATTACCTCCAAAATCCCAGGGCGATTCAGTTTACCTATACGGGCGCACTGAGTGATGAGAGCAATCCACTTGCTCCATGTAGCACTGGTGGCATGGTGAGTGGAAGGAACCTTGCCTTTGAGCATCCACCCCAGCACTGGTAGTCAGGGTGCCTGGAGGAGTTGTGCTTCAGTGCCTATTACCTCCGAGGCAGCCTGGACTCCTTCATAGGCAGCCAAGATTTCCTTCTCTGTTGGAGTGTAGTTGGCTTCAGACCCTCTGTAGCTTTGACTCCAAAATCCCAGTGGTCGACCCCGAGTCTCCTCAGGCACCTTCTGCCAAAGGCTCCAGGACAAGCCATGGTTCCCGACTGCAGAGTAGAGCATGTTCTTTACCTCTGGTCCTGTCCTGACTGGGCCAAGGGCTACTGCATGAGCAATCTCCTGCTTGATCTGGACAAAGGCTTGTTGCTGCTCAGGGCCCCACTGGAAATTGTTCTTCTTGCGGGTGACCAGGTAAAGAGGGCTCCCGATCTGACTGTACTCAGGAATATGCATCCTCTAAAAACCTATTGCACCCAGGAAAGCTTGTGTCTCTTTCTTATTGGTGGGTGGAGACATTGCTGTGATCTTGTTGGTGACATCTGTAGGAATCTGACGCCGTCCATCTTGCCACTTCACTCCCAGGAATTGAATCTCATGAGCTGGTCCCTTTACTTTGCTCTTTTTAATGGCGAAACCAGCTCCCAGCAGGATCTGGATGATTTTCTCCCCCTTCTCAAACACTTCCGCAGCTGTGTTCCCCCACACAATGATGTCATCAATATATTGCAGATGTTCTGGAGCCTCACCCTTTTCCAATGCAGCCTGGATCAATCCATGGCAGACGGTGGGGCTGTGCTTCCACCCCTGGGGCAGTCGCTTCCAGGTGTACTGCACTCCCCTCCATGTGAAGGCAAACTGAGACCTGCATTCTGCTGCCAGAGGAATGGAGAAAAATGCATTGGCAATGTCTATAGTGGCGTACCACCTTGCTGCCTGGGACTCCAGCTCATACTGGAGCTCTAATATGTCTGGCACAGCAGCACTCAGTGGTGGAGTCACTTCATTCAATGCACGGTAGTCCACAGTCAATCTCCATTCTCCTTCAGATTTTCGCACAGGCCAAATGGGGCTGTTGAAGGGTGACTGGGTCTTGCTGACCACCCCTTGGCTCTCCAGCTCAGGCATCATTTTGTGGATGGGGATCACAGCATCTCGAGTGGTCCTATACTGTGGTCGATGCACTATGGAAGTGGCAATTGGCACTCGTTGCTCTTCTCCCGTCAGGCATCCTACTGCAGATGGATTCTCAGACAACCCAGGCAAGGTGTTCAATTGCTGGATGCCCTCTGTCTCTACAGCAGCTATTCCAAATGCCCATCTGAGTCCCTCTGGGTCTTTGAAGTACCCATTCGAAGGTAGTCGATGCCCAAAATACATGGGGCCTCTGGGCCAGTCACAATAGGATGCTTCTTCCACTCATTTCCCGTTAGGCTCACATCAGCTTCCACCAAAGTGAAATCCTGGGATCCCCCTGTCACACCAGCAATAGAAACAGACTCTGTCCCCACATGTCTTGATGGGATTAATGTGCATGGCGCACCAGTATCAACCAAAGCTTTGTACTCCTGTGGTTCCGATGTGCCAGGCCAACAAATCCACACAGACCAGAAGACACGATTTTCTCTGGCCTCTACCTGGCTAGAGGCAGGGCCCCTCTAAGCCTGGTTATCCTTCTTTCCATGGGCGTATGTTTTGGATGTTCCTTCGAGGGGATCAGACATGTCATCATCATCATACCTGGCCGTTCGGCTACAGGCAACTGGAGCTGCTTTCCTTCTGGTGGCTTCCTTCAGTTCACGCACCCATCGTGCCATAACCGCGGTAGGTTTCCTATCCCACCTTCTCATGTTTTCCTCACAATCACGCAGGTAAAACCACAGCTCAGCTCGTGGGGTGTACCTTCTCTCACCATCTGGGAAACGTCTGCCTTGGATACCAGAACCTCGGATCTGTACTGCTGAAATTTGGAGAAGGTCTTCTTTAATCTCCTCTCTAAGCTTCTTATGATTCTCCTCTATCTTATCCTCTAAGTTCTGCAGAAGTGTTTCTACCGCTGCGATTCTGGCATGTGTCGGGCCATGCACAGCATCTGCATATGCTCGGAGCTTCCTTGCCATGTCAAGCACAGTCTCATCCCTCTCATCCCTCTTCATGATGGCTAAGGCAGAAGCATATTCATGTGGCCCAAGTCGTACAAGTTTTCGCCACATCGCAGACGTGCATGGTACTAAGTCTGGGTTCCTAGTTGTTACATCATCTGAGAAGATAATCTCTGCCACTGCCATTTCTCTCAGGCGTTGGATCCCTTGCTCTATGGTCTTCCACTGAATTTGCTGCATATAGAGATCGTCTGCGCACAGGTATCTTTCTGCTACACTTCTGTCGTGGGGTGACAGCCTTTATCCCAATATCTTATGTGTTGTATGGAGTCCCACTCGATGGGTTGCAGAGGCTACTGAAGGAGAGGGTGAATCCAGTCAATTTGCTGAAATCAAAGCTATTCAACTGGCCCTAGGTATTGCAGAGAGAGAGAAGTGGCCAAGGCTCTATTTGTATACCGATTCTTGGATGGTAGCCAACGCTCTATGGGGATGGCTGCAGAGATGGAAAGAGGCCAACTGGCAGCGCAGAGGAAAACCAATTTGGGCTGCGGAAGAGTGGAAAGATATCGCTACTCGGTTAGAGAAGTTACCTGTGAAGGTTTGCCATGTAGATGCCCGTGTCCCCAGAAGTAGAGCTAATGAAGAGCAGCAAAACAACCAGCAAGTACATCAGGCTGCAAAGATAGGGGAGTTGAAGATAGATCTCGACTGGGAGCATAAGGGAGAGATATTCTTAGCACGATGGGCCCATGATGCCTCAGGCCACCAGGGTAGAGATGCCACCTATGGGTGGGCACGAGACCGAGGGGTGGATCTAACCATGGACAGTATCTCTCAGGTTATTCGTGACTGTGAGACGTGCACTGCCATTAAGCAGGCCAAGCGGGTGAAGCCCCTCTGGTATGGGGGGCGGTGATCTAAGTACAAATACGGGGAGGCCTGGCAGATTGATTACATCACACTGCCTCAAACCCGCCAAGGCAAGCGCTATGTACTAACCATGGTGGAAGCCACCACGGGATGGTTGGAAACCTTCCCTGTGTCTCATGCTACAGCCCGTAACACTATCATGGGCCTTGAAAAGCAGGTCCTTTGGAGGCATGGTACTCCTGAGAGAATTGAGTCGGATAATGGAACTCATTTTAAAAACAATCTTATTAATACTTGGGCTAGGGAACATGGCATCGAGTGGGTATACCATATCCCCTATCATGCACCAGCTGCAGGGAAAGTGGAAAGGTACAATGGATTGTTAAAAGCCACCTTAAAAGCATTGGGTGGGGGGTCTTTAAAAAACTGGGAGCAGCATTTGGCAAAGGCTACCTGGTTAGTTAACACTCGAGGTTCCACCAACTGAGCGGGTCCTGCTCAGTCTGAGCTCCTTAATATAGTAGATGGGGATAAAGCCCCAGTGGCCCATGTCAGAGGTTTGTTGGGAAAGACAGTATGGATCAACCCTGCCTCGAGTACAGACAAACCCATCGGTGGGATTGTCTTTGCTCAAGGACCAGGTTATACATGGTGATAATGCAGAAAGATGGAACAACACGGTGTGTACCTCAGGGAGACCTGATTGTGGGATGAGACTCATATATGAATGTCATTGTTGGTTGAATGTGAGACAGAAGGAAACTGTAAGTATCAAAGGTCTGAGCAAGTAAGATGAGAGGAATGCGTAAGTGTCAAAGGTGCGAGTAAGTGAAATGAAAGTTTTTTATGTATGTTCACGATATGGGATAAGGGGTGGAGTGTCGTGGGGTGACAGCCTTTATCCCAATATCGTGTGTTGTGTCTGGCAGCTGTGCCTTTTCTCTCTTCCCCCCACCCCCCCCCCGGCCGTCTTGCCGCAGCGGGGCGGGGAGGGAGGAGGGAGTGTGACCGGGGCACTTTCGCTTTTGGCTTTTGGCTGCTTAGCTTGGCTTGCCACTTGCTTGCTTGCTTGCTTGCTTGCTCCTGCCTCGGCCCCTAGCTGATAGGTTTTTTTGCTGCTTTCTGCTTTCTGCGCTGTTTTTTTTTTTTTTCTTTTGTTCCCTCTTTCTTACCCTCCCCTGAAGATACTGGACTGGCTCCGGACCTGACCTGAGACGTCCAGGACCCCCAGAGTCTGAGAGAGAAGCTCAGCGCCCTCTACAACACTGCCTGGTTTCTTTTCTTTTCTTGTGTTGGGGTGTGTTCTTTTGTTACTTGTTAATAAATAGGTTTTGTTTTCCACTTTGCTCCTCCAAGGAATTCCTTCCCGAACCCGGTATTGGGGGAGGGGTGGTTGGAGGTTTGGTTTTTTTGGGGGCTCCCTTTTGGAGATTTCCCCTAATTTATCCTAAACCAGGACAACTTCTTAGGACCCGTTCCCAGAGGCTGTGAGAGTTAGACCCCTCATCATTCCTTGGTCTATGGCAGGATCCTGTGACAGGGATCCCAAATGCCTGGCTTCAGTGCCATCCAGAATTGTAGCCTCGCCTGCAGCGTCCCAGAGACGGACCAGCCAACTAATTATGGATTCATCAGACCTTTGAGTGTAATCCTTCCGTAGGCCACGAAGGTCCTTCAGGGAATAAGACTCAATATTTGCATCTGATCTTGCACCTGCTGCTTTGACTCCTGATTTTATGTCCGGAGGCATTGAGGTTCCTTCTCCTTCATCATCATCATCATCCACTGGTCGATGGGTCTTATCCGTGCATTTCCCACTTCTAGTGCTGGTAGCAACAGCCATGGGTTTAGATGCTGGCTTCGAGCCTGGAGTGTTAGCTGCAGCCTGAGTCACCGGGATAGTTGCTGATTTATCTCCCTGCCTCTGTCTGCTGCCCGACAGTATCTAGCAGTGTGCGATAAGCATATGCCAGGGCCCAGCTCACTGCAATGACCTTCCTCTCCTTAGGCTCATCCTGGTACTTCTCTTTGAGATATTTGCCCACCTCAGCTGGGTTCTGAATTTGTTCATGGGGAAAATCCCAGACGATAGGGTCAGAGAATTCCTTCAGGATTTGGCCCATATCCTCCCATTTCCCACACCACTTAGGATTTTCCACACCGGGGTTTACTCCTGAGTCAGGGGTCTCATCAGCCCGTCTAGAAATCTCAGCCCTCATTCCAGAGAAGCAGCAGGCTGTATAGAGGAAGGTTACCAGATTGAATACCAGAAAGATGGTTTCTTTGACATTGAGGGGAAACTGAACATCCTTCACCAGTGATGCAACAGATTCATAGGAGAAGAAGGAAAGCAGAGGCTGAAAAACCTCATTCCCTGCTGCTCCTCCTGCAACAAACTGGATGCATAACCATAGCCATGAACCATTCATACCATTCATACCCAAGCATGTTTATAAACTTCTTGCACATCATTGCCACCAAGCCCAGCAGGATAGCTACTCTGGTCACTGCCCCTCTGATGTAAAAACTATCTATTAGGGACAATACTAAAGCTATTTCTGGATGAGAAAATAAACCTGGGGACCAGAGAGGTATTAAAATCTCAAAAAACCCTAGGGACCAGAAATGCATGCAAACCTTCATCCCAATAGACATTATGAACTCAAAAAGCATGGCTACTAGCTGACTTAAATGAACACAGAGTAACAGCAACCAAAATGCAGTCAAAACAGGGTTTTTCCACTCTCTCTCGAGCCCCACGTTGGGCATCAATATTTTGTCCTGGTTTAGGGCAAATTTGTTAAAGAATCTGCAAAGGAGGGCCCCTCCAGAAAGCAAACGCACACGGCCCCTCCGCCCAACCGGTTTGGGTAAAAATTCCTCTGACAGAGGTGGAAAGAAGTTGTTTATTTACCAGACACAGCACCCCCCAGCGCACAAAATTAACGATACCCGATGACACCGCTCTGGGAAAGATGACAAAATCAGAAAGTCTCTTTCGGGGGTGGTTGCTCTGTTCTCAGTCCCTCCGGCACTGGGGCAGCTGCTGCAGGCCAAAACGGTGCAAATCCTCGGAGTTCCCAGGTCCCAGTCCAGAGCAGGTTTGAGATGGTCGAAGAAAAGGAGAGGAGAAACAGTCCAGGAAGGCATTTGGACTGTTTAGCTAGAGCTAGCTAATAAGCAGAGGCCAAAGCAGAGCAGAAGCGAGAGCAGAAAAGAGAGCAAGCAAAGCAGCAAGCTGAAAGCAAGAAGTGAAAACAGCCATAAGTACTGCCCCTCTCTGTGTCCCTGATAAGAGAAACCCAAACAAAACTTCCACTCTTCAAAGCCAGTCTCAAAGGCACAGAACAGATGAATGGGGATACAAGCATCATAACGTCACCCCAGGACATTCCACCCCCGAATGTCCGTGCTTCAGGGCCCGCTCTGGTGCCCTGCCATCTCCCACACCACAGTGGGATTCACATACTGCAGCACAGAGTTAGGCTTGTGCAACAGTGAAATGGGTGTGCTCGGCAGCGTTGCTGGAGTTACATCCCTACAGAAGTAAAGAAAATGTGTGCGCCAAGCCAGGGCTTGAATAGGCACATGTATTTTGGAAAGACAAGGGCACGGCAGCAGAGAACAATGTAAAAATCAGCTGAAAATAAAAGGAGGAAATGCTGAAGGAGTTATTTGTGCACATTTGAAGATTTATTTTTCTTGGGTGCAAAGCAAAATCAAAAGGTCCTAAATGCCCAAAAGATTGGAAATGTGGAACATCCTCCATAGCAGAGTGTTGGACCTCTGGATCCTTAAAACAATTTTATGGTGGTGGAACAGTGGCAGCTTGAGCTGGTGCCTCTGGGGGCTCTGAACAAAGAACCCCTGGGCTTTGATACCCTCCCAGGTGAAGTGTGACAGTCTGGGGTATTGCTGCTGTATCCAAGTGCCCGGGCACTGGCTGGCACCACAGGTCCCCATGTGAAATTCAAAGTTGTGTTTCGTGTGAGGTACAAAGAGGTGATGTGTGTAGCTGTGAATGCGAAATGTGTGGACACCGACAATGGGAGAGCTGTGAATTCTAATAATAACTGAGGAGAATAAAGCATGGAAAAAGGCCTTTGAACCTATCTTTGGTTTGCAATTAACCCTGGTTGATTTAAGAGCATTGGAATTAAGGTGTTAAAGATGTTGCTTTTTGCCTGCGTTTAATTCATAAAGAGTTCTGCAATAATAATCTTCTGAAGTATAATTTTAGAATATAACTTGTATCGTTGAAACTATAGCTTTGGAATATATATAAAGGAAATATACTTATCTCACGCCTTATTGAAGCAGAGAAAAACAGCTTGAGAAAGGAAGATGAACATCATCTCAAGGGTTTATGGTTTCGACCAAAGGGAAGCTGGACATCACTGTTATGAGATTTAGAGTCTCTACAATTAAAAGGTGGACACACATCTGGGGAGCTGGATCCCACCAGAAATGGAGTCGTCTTTCTTCTTTCTGAAACTAGACCGTCACCATCTGGAGATACTCCTTTGCGATACATCCTAAGAAATTAAAATCACAATAGTGTATGGAATTGTGATGTAATAATTTGGAATAAAAATTGCTGATGAGTAAAAGATTGGAAATAGAAACTGCTGAAAAAAGGTGATGAGTACCCCTATAAATACCTGTAACCCTCAAGTATCGGTGTGCAGTTGGAGGGAAAACTTCCCCCACTGTACCCAGCGCTGTATTGCTCATACTTTACCATATTAAATAATAAATTGATTGCTGCTTGATTATTTGCCTAGTCAAGCTTCTTATTCATAACAGATTTGGTGCATTGGCCGGGAATTTCCAAATCCATTGAGGGAGACTCCTGATCTCGGGGAGGCACCCCACCTCGGAGGCTTCTGCCTCCAGTGGCTCTGAGTGACGGGGGAATGTCTCAGGGAAGAGGAAATCCATAAGGTAAATTATGAGCAAAGAATTTGGAGCTTCCGGAGTAGACTGCAGTAAAATTCACCTGTAATAAACTCGTGCACGAGTTTATTAAACTCTCACCCAGGTGAGAAAAGGAGGCTGTAAGTATCGCTTGGTTTGGTGGGATAAGAACGGGTGGGTGTAGGTGTGTAAGAGTGTGAATGGTGTGTGTATGAGACGTGACCTAGTCACGACACGAGTGAGGAGTTCTTCTAACCTCGGTTTCGCTGCCCCGCGAGGGGGACGGCAGGTGAAGGAACAAAGCGTGTGGAAAAGGATTCTCTGTATGTAAAAGGTCGGGGGTGGTGAGATAAGATAATGGTTACGGAGAGGAATTTGTTTTCTTTTCCCGGTAGAGAATCAGAGGCGGGAGGATTTAGAAGGGACTTTTTATTCAGGAAATTCCTGACAAGAAAGGACTAAGGTGTGAACAAGTGAAGTCAAAGCGAGTGAGGGAACACCCGTTTGGTGGAAAAATGGGTCAATGCCAGAGCGAAAACCCAGGAGCTGGTATAAACCAGCAGGAAAATAAAGGTACTGAAAGTACTGGAAAAAGAGGGAGCATTTTGCCAGATATACCCCAGGACAGCCCCCTTGGGGTAATGTTACAATTGTAAGATAAATGTGAATCCAGCAGAGGAAAAAAAAATAAAGAGAAAATGATACAATATTGTATGGTAGAATGGACTAAGGAAATGATACGACCGGATAATTTATACTGGCCAATGTATGGGTCATCTGAAGGGTGGATCTGTAAAGCCTTGAATGCCTATGTAAATGAAAAGGACCCTATTAACCAAGAAGAAAGCGATTATGCTGCTTTATGGCATGGGTCCTGGCCTACTCCCCTGTATGCATTAAAAACCAAAAAGAAAAGGGATCAGTGGGACCCTTTAGATAACCTTCCCCCCCTTATCTACCACAGCCAGCTGCACTGGCAGAGGTGCCTCATCCAGCACCTAACCCGGCACCCTTTGCACCCATTCCAGCACCCGCTGCACTGCAAACCCCAGAGGTTCCACTAACACTGCCACAAGCCCCGGTGTCTCCGTTGCCGCTGCCACAAGCCCCGGTGGCTCCACTGCTGCTGCTGCCACAAGCCCCAGAGGTTCCACTAACACTGCCACAAGCCCCGGTGGCTCCACTGCTGCTGCTGCCACAAGCCCCAGAGGTTCCACTAACGCTACCACAAGTCCCAGTGGTTCCAGACCTGCTGCCACAGGCCCCGGTGGCTCCGCTCCCGCTGCCACAAGCCCCGGTGGCTCCGCTCCCCATACTTGATTCACCACCAGCACACAGAACGAGAAGGCAGGAAAGGGCACGAGCAGAAAGCAGTGGGGATAGCAATAAAGAAGGGAAGGGGGGGCAGCTGTACCCATTAAGGAAAGTACCATTAGTAGGAAATCAAGGGACACCAGTCCTTGGGTATGTGCCAGCAGCCCTGAACACCGGGGATGTAAGGACTTTTAAAGAAAGAAATGGGAATGTTACTTGAAGATCCTCTGGGGGTGTCTCAAAGGCTAGATCAGTTTCTAAGACCCAGACGGAGATTCAGTCAATTTTAAGTCTTTTATTTACAGCAGAAGAGAGGCAGCTGATAAGACAGGCTGGCATGAGAATTTGGGATAGGGACCACCAGCAGGGACCTTTAGGAGAAATTAAATGGCCCCTGGCAGTCCCTAACTGGGATCATAACAATGACGAAGATAGGCAGAATATGGTGGATCTCAGGAATATAATTATTCAGGGAATTCAAGAAGCGGTCCCTGGAGGGCAAAATATTAGCAAGGCCCTGAATGAACATCAGGGGAAAGATGAGTCAACCATAGATCAGTTAGAAAGAATAAAGTAGAGTATGCAAATGTATTTGGGATTAGATCCTGATGCAGCTGTGGGGAAGCGTTAATCAAAACTCCGTTTGTGGTGAAATCATGGGAGGAAATTAGAAGGAAACTTGGAAAGTTAGACCGCTGGCAGGAGAGAGGTTTGCAAGAATTGTTACGGGAAGCACAGAGAGAGAGATGAAGAGAAGGTGAAAGCTAAAGCTAAGGTTTTCATGGCTGCAGTAAAAGAGGTTCAGAACGGTAGCGCATCTTCAAGTAATGCTAAAAGCATGAGAAAAAGAACAGGTGAGGGTTCTGAAAGACCTACCTGCTTTTACTGTGGTATGGAAGGACATGTTAAAAGGGTTTGCAGAAGTGAGAGGCAGATCAAAAACTGTTTGTAGAGGAAAATTAAGAGTAGTTCCCCAAGGTGAAGAAGTCAGCCTTTTAGTAGATATGGCTGCTGAAAGATCAACAGTGCAAAGATTACCAAAAAGATGCAAAATCAGCCGGAAAACAGCTCCAGTAATTAGAGCAAAAGGGGAGGCCTTTAAGGTTCCCATTATTGAACAAGTACTAATTGAAGCAAAAGGACAAGTGGATATTAGTGATCTATTACTAGTTTCAGAAGCAGAATGCAATCTTTTGGGAAGGGACCTGATTATTTCCTTAAGAAAAGATAAGGTGAGGACAATTTACACAGACTCAAAATATGCTTTTGGAATTGTGCACACATCTAGATAGAAAGAAGTTTGATAAACACTCAAGGGAAGAAACTGATCCATCAGGAGTTAAAAATCAGAGTGCTTGAAGCCCTGAAAAGACCTAAGAGGATAGTGGTAGTACATGTAAGAGGTCATCAACAAGGGTCAAGCTACTTAGTAAGAAGAAAAAGAGGCAGCTTGTAAACTAAAAGAGACTATCCAGCTGAACACTATAGCAGAAATTCAAGAGAAGCTGCCAAAACGCTATAGTACTCAAGAGGAGGAAGCTATAAAAAAATTAGAAGCTAAGAAAGAGCTGGGAAAATAGATACTATCAGATAAGAGAGAGATTTTACCTAATGCTTATGCTAGAAGGATTTTAAGCCAGTTGCACCAACATACTCATCGGGGAACAAGAGCCTTATGTGATCATTTTTTAAAATATTATAGATGTATTGGAATTTTTGAGATAGCAAAACGAATAACACAGGAGTGTTTGACATGTCAAAAAGTTAACAAAAAGGTAATGAGACAAGCTTCAACCGGCGGTAGAAAAATAGCCTACCGACCATTTGAAAGGGTTCAGGTGGATTATACTGAATTACCAAGGGTGGGCAGATGGAAATACTTGTTAATATTAGTAAATCAACTGACTCATTGCGTGGAGGCCTACCCGGCTGCCCGAGCCACGGCGAAGTTTGTAGTTAAAATATTGTTGGAACAAATCATTCCTCGATTTGGGGTTATCAGGGCCATTGATTCTGATCAAGGCTCCCACTTTACTTCCAGCATCATAAAAGGAGTAACAAAAGCCATGGGGATTTCCTGGGAATATCACACCCCTTGGCACCCCCAGAGCTCTGGGAGGGTAGAAAGAATGAACCAAACAATAAAAGAGCAGTTAACAAAATTAATGATTGAGGCCCAAATGTCATGGGTCAAATGTTTACCTTTAGCATTGCTTAATATAAGGACACTTCCAAATGCAGATACGGGACTTTCTGCATGTGAGATGTTTTATGGGCTGCCTTATTCCCAGGAAGTACCCCAAACATCAGCAGTCATAGCCGATATGACTATTCAAAAGTACATCCAGAAGATGGGACAACGTGTCCTAGAACGAAGGGAGAAAGGCATAATTGCTCAATCAGCCCCTCTCAGATTTAGCAGACATCAAATAAAATCAGGTGACTGGGTGCTGATTAAAAGCGAGAAGGAAGAGAGTTTGTCTCCTAGATGGGAAGGTCCATATTTAACTCTGCTAACCACTGATACAGCTATCTGAACTGCGGAAAAAGGCTGGACCCAGGCGTCGCGGGTCAAAGGACCAGTGGAACCACCGACAGAGATGGAACCACCGACAGAGACGCCTGCTGAATCCCAGTGGAGAATTGCATCTACCCCCGGAGAACTGAATATCAAGTTGAAAAGAGACTGATGTATGTCACGAAAATGCTCCTACCTTAAGCTGCAAAACCAATTGTACTCACGAGAGGTAGAATGTACTACTCTAAACTGTAAGTGTTATCCATAGGGTTGTTTCAAGTGTATAGGGTGTGAAGAATTTTGGTATACAAACCTACCAAGGGGACAGATCCCTAATGCTCTCTGCTGTGATTGTATGAAAGAAATAGAGAAAGAAACTGATAAAACTTTGTGGGGTCCAGTAAGGAAAGGATATATTAAAACAGGAGAAAAAGACTGGTGGAGAACCTGGGTACACGGAACAAGAGCAGGAATTGATTTGCAGGAAGTACCAAAAGCCAAATTAGAAAAAGTAGAGTGTGACAAGAGCAATTGGATACCGGTCGAATATCAAATTAAAGCAAAAGAGTGGCAGGAAGCCAAGTACTGCTGGAAGAGGGGGAGGCACATACACCAACCCCATTGTAGTCGCACATCCCCTGAACCCAGGGGCCAATTAGCCTGAATTAAAAAGATTCAGACCACAACCATGATAAATAGAGATCTGAAGGCTCATGAGTCAAAAGGCAAAAATGAAATGGAAAATATCAGTGACTAAATCCCAAGGCATAAACTCTGCTACCAAGATCTACATCTCGGCCCTTGGATGCAACCCAAGGGGCCTTGAGAGAGGTAGAGAGTTAAACCCCTTGAGGATTATTTTCACTGTATTGATCATTGCATCCCAGGCAATGGGCCTTAATAGCCTCACTCCTGAACTCCACGTAATCCACGAGCGAGCTGCAGGATCAGAGCCTATTGCTCCAGCTGTCTGTGACAAATGCAATCATACTGTCTGGATTGGGGGAAAAATAGAATCAATGTTCATGGCACATTCCCATGTTAGTGAAGTGTGCTATGACCATAACCAATTAAAGATGTGCACTATAGGTGGCAAATTATACTGGGTTGGAGAAAATTTAAAACCTGAAGGTGTAAATGACCCATTGAAAGCCCAAATGGTATATATTAGATTTGTGGACAAAAAGCTTACAGAGAACTGCCTGCCCCATAGGTAGAAAAGTTGAGATTGATGACTACGGAGAAACCATCCGGGGTTTAGCAGCAGAGATCAAAAGGGTGGCTCATGTCCCTGTCCAAAAACGGAATTCCATTCTTCAAGCCTCATGGTGAGACCAGATGCTTAGAGGAGGAACTTAGTAGAAGAAAAAAGGGTTCCTGATATTGTCCTCATTAGCTAGGTTATTGTTTCTACCTTGCCTTATTCCCTGTTTTATCCAACCAATCCACTCGGTTATTCAAAGCATGCAGATTGCAGTAACCGACTCAGAACTGGCTACCAGAGAAGCTGGTAGATTTGAGAAAAGAGCTAAGATACGCAAAATAATGAAATTAAAGATAAGAGACCAAAAAGAGAAAGCTTCCAAAGTTTTAGCCAGAGTTGAAGCCCAGACACGAATGAGTAAGAGAAATGAAAATTTATACAAGCAGAGGGGGGATTGTGAAATTCAAAGTTGTGTTTCGTGTGAGGTACAAAGAGGTGATGTGTGTAGCTGTGAATGCGAAATGCGTGGACACCGACAATGGGAGAGCTGTGAATTCTAATAATAACTGAGGAGAATAAAGCATGGAAAAAGGCCTTTGAACCTATCTTTGGTTTGCAATTAATCCTGGTTGATTTAAGAGCGTTGGAATTAATGTGTTAAAGATGTTGCTTTTTGCTTGCATATAATGCATAAAAAGCTCTGCAGTAATAACCTTTTGAAGTATAATTTTAGAATATAACTTGTATCGTTGAAACTATAGCTTTGGAATATATATAAAGGAAATATGCTTATCTCACGCCTTATTGAAGCAGAGAAAAACAGCTTGAGAGAAGAAGATGAACATCACCTCAAAGGTTTATAGTTTTGACCAAAGGGAAGCTGGACATCACTCTTATGAGATTTAGAGTCTCTTCAATTAAAAGGTGGACACACATCTGGGGAGCTGGATCCCACCAGATGGGAGTCGTCTTTCTTCTTTCGGAAACTGGACCACCACCATCTGGGGATATTCCTTTCAGATACATCCTGAGAAATTAAAATCACAACAGTGTATGGAATTGTGATGTAATAATTTGGAATAAAAATTGCTGATGAGTAAAAGATTGGAAATAGAAACTGCTGAAAAAAGGTGATGAGTACCCCTATAAATACCTGTAACCCTCAATTATCGGTGTGCAGTTGGAGGGAAAACTTCCCCCACTGTACCCAGCGCTGTATTGCTCATGCCTTACGATATTAAATAATAAATTGATTGCTGCTTGAATATTGGCCTAGTCAAGCTTCTTATTCATATAAAGGACAAGGTAGCAGAGAACAATGTAAAATTCTGCTGAAAATAAAAGGAGGAATTGCTAAAAGAGTTATTTGTGCACATTTGGAGATTTATTTTTCTTGGGTGCAAAGCAAAATCAAAAGGTCCTAGATGCCCCAAAGACTGGAAATGTGGAATGTCCTCCATAGCAGAGTGTTGGACCTCTGGATCCTTAGAACAATTTTATGGTGGTGGAACAGTGGCAGCTTGAGCTGGTGCCTCTGGGGGACCCTGAATAAAGAACCTCTGGGCTTTGATACCCTCCCAGGTGGAGTGTGACAGTCTGGGGTACTGCTGCTGTGTCCGAGTGCCCGGGCACTGCCTGGCACCACAGGTCCCCAGTGCCTCTGCTGAGCCATCCCTCTCCTACAGTCAAGTTTGCTCTGTCACATTTGGCTTTTTTCTCTGATGCACTAGCAGGACCACAAGAGCACGTGGTGCTGAGGATGTAAAAATGCCTGTTCTGGCTGGAACATTGCTGTTGCGTGACAGCCTGCAGGCAGAGCGGGCAGCTGGAGGGATGTTGACTCGTGTCCCCGGTGCCAGCCGTGCTGCATACATGAGAGCTGCTGGGTGTTGGTGCTCGCTGGTGTTAGAAATAGGGCCAGGAGAGGAGCTAATTTAAAATGCCTTTATTAAAGACAGCTCTGGGTGGGGAACCCGAGGTGTCACGCACACCGCCACTGCTCCCACTGGACGACGCTGAGGAGGAAGAGTACAGCTTTGTCTCTCGGCACAGCTGGGCCTTCCATCCTCACCAGAGTCCTTAGGAAGGCAAATATTGGCTCACAGCCGAGGGGCATCTTCCAAGCTGGGTACTATCAAAATTATGGGGACAGGACGGAATCCGGCTCTGGCCAAGAGTGGGTGGCTTAGTGTGGTTCTGATGGGCTAAAGTCAAAGTTTATGTGCTGGTTTGTTGTTTTGAGAGGGTTCATATAGTTCCCACAGCCTCTCATTTAAATTCAGTCCGGGTGCAAGTCCTCCTGCGAGGAGGGGAGTAGGAAAAGTGGTTCCCGAAGGGAATGGATACAAATCCCGGGTGAGACGGAAAGGGGAACAAATACAGAGAATGATGGGGAAAGATAAAAATACAGGGTGAAATAGCAACATCTAACAGCGGCAGCTAAAAACAAGTCTTAGAATACTAACATTCAAAGTTTTACAAATGACTAACACGGGGTACAAATACAGAGTATGACAAGAAGAGATACAAATACAGGTAAAATAGTAACAGTCAGCAACAGCAACTGAAGGCAAGTCCTAGAACTCTTACAGTCAATGTTTAACAACAGACCAATACTTCAAATTAAGACCTTATCAATTTCATTAACGTCAACTACCAATGACAACTCTGAAAAAGAGCTCTGATCTCCAGGATTTCATTCCTCACACTGGGACCCGGCGTGGCCCGGCGCCACGGGGAGTTACAAAGTGTCTTCAAGGAATCCCTGTGGCATTGTGTGTTTTATACGGGTTTTATTGTAAAGTTGGTTATTTTGGAAATTAGGATTTTGGTTTGACCCTCGGTTCCCCCCATGTTCTCCCTCATAAAGGTTTGTTCCTCCGGCCAGTTACCTGTCCATCATTGTAAGCAGCCCCCTTTCCTTTCGAGAAATTTCTGTGTCAATCTTGCCTTACTTAACACATGATTTGTCCCCCGACCCTTCTCCCTCCCCAGTGCCATTGCTATTGGTTCGGTTGTGTCCCTCGCTCCTCCCCTGGGCTTCGTTCATTGGTCCCTTGTGTCCCCTCGTGTCACGCCCTTCGCCTTTATAAGTGCCCCCCCCCCCCCCCCCCCAATAGTTTTTCTCTGAAACCGCTGCTGGCCGCGGCTGTGGCAGTGAAGCGTCTGGGCATTCCTACGTGTGTCCAGTCCTTCCTTCCTTCGCCTCAGTGCTTCGCAGTGCTGCTCTCGCCTGCGTCGCTGCGCCGCAGACGGAGCCAGAAGTCGGGCTCCTGGCAGCGAACCTGGGAGTGGCGGGATTGGCGGTCTCCACCCGTCAGCTGCTGTGGCTGCGGGACGAGACTGCAAATACCCAGGCGTTAAACCACATGATTTAGCCTGGGATTTCAAGTTGTTTCGCAGTAAATCTTGTAAAAGGCCTGAGCAAGTCTCCTATGAATTGTCTCCCTGGCAAGCCCAGTCCCGGCCCCGAAGGCCCCTCAGCGTTGTCAGGGCAGTGGCAGGAGCCGGCAGCTCGCCCAGAGCGAGTCCCTGCCGCCCGGGATGGCCACAGGAGAGGCGGGCGGGCGGCGCCAGGGCCCTGCGCGGGGCTCCCCAGGCTCCTGCGGCATCGGTTCCGTCCCCTGGGGCGCCGAGCGGAGCCCGGAGCCGCCGCTCTGCCTGCGGGGCTGTGTGTGCCCGGCCCCGAAGGAGGCAGGGCCGGGGCTGTGGCGCCGCCTGCCCGGGGCTCAGCGCCGCCCGTGCCGTGCCCGTGCAGCGCGACCCGGCGGGGCAGCTCCGGCTCGGCTCGTCGCCAGCGCCGCCCCGGCACGGCGGCTGCCCCAGGGCCGCGGCAGCCCCGAGCCGGACGGGCCCGGAGGGCCTCGGGAGGGAGCGCGGGAGGGCCCCGAGCCCTGCGGGCTTCAGCAGAGACTCCCGCCCCACTGCGGGCAGCAGGAGGGGCGCAAAGCTCCGGGACACTTATGAGAGCCCACAGCCCTCTCCGCATGTGAAGTGCGACCCCAAAACCCCGTCATGTGCCTCAGCAGAGACCCCAGTGCCCTGCACACCTTGGGACAGATCGCTCACTCCGTGCATACCTCACACAAAATTCCAAATCCTTTGCATGACTTGAAGTGGACCGCAGCACCCTCCGTGCCTCAGAGGGAGCCTGAAATATCCCTGTGTGTCCCACAAGGGACCCCAGCCCCTCGTGCGCCTTATGGGGGTCCCCAAAGCCCCCAGGTGCCTTACGGGGAAGGCCAGGGCAGCTAGGGCTAGGGTTCTGACCAGGAAACAGAGTGTGGCTGCAGCTGGGCTGTTGTGCCTCTGGGGCTGTTCATCAGCCCCATCGGGCCCCAAGGCCACACAGCCCTTCCCTTCCCTCCCCTTCTGGCCCTCGTCCAGAGGAGCAGACCCTGTGCAGCACCCTGCATTGGTGATGGGCCATCAATTAGGTTCTATCAAGTGTGTGTTAATTAGGGTGGGGCTTTGTTTTGCCTGCTGGAATTGCTGGTCAGGCTGTGTCCCTGGAGATGCTCTTGATGGCTTCCCTCTTTTCCTGGGCTTGCCACTGGAGGAGGTGCAGGCCCAGATGATGCCAGTGAAGGAAATGTGCCCTCAGCCCAGGGACGCTCAGCATGGGCTCCCCCAGCCCTGGGGACCCCGCCGCTGGTCACAGCAGCCCCTGCCTGGCTCCTGCCTGCCCACACCGTGGGCATCCACGGCTGCTCCTGGGCACGGAGCTGAGCCAGTGCTGCTGCCGGCTGGGCTTTGCTGCTGCTGCCACCCGGACACTGGGGTGACAGCTCCACCTCAAGCACCACAGAGATTTCAGGTACAATTGTAATCTGGTCAGATTCAGAGCTGCTGCTACTGCTCTTCCGGCTGTAGAGGTCTTGTGACCAGCCACCAGATTTGAACTTTTCTTTGAGGTGGTGCCTGTGAAGAGAGGAGGTGGCTGAGGCCCCAGCTGCCAGTGGCACACAGGGAGCCTCCTGCACAGCAGGGGCCAGAGCTGGCAAGGCTCCCCAGCACGGCTGGAGCTGCTGGCACAGCTTGGCCCAGCTGCACAGCTGCCCCTCAAGGCCCCAGCGAGCAGGGCACGGCTCTGGGCAGGCTCCCTGGCCAGGAGTGGGCCCCAGAGCGCCTCTGCCTTTCAACGGCAATCTGGTCCCTGCTCTTTCTCCTCCCCACCTTGCTCTGCCTCTGCCCTGTGCCCCTGGGGTTTGCCTTGGCCAGGCAGCCTCAGTGGGAGCCAGCACTGGCTGCAGTCCCAGCGGGCCCCCCAGGACAAGGCCCAGCAATGAGGAGGCCAATGAAAACTCTGGGCAGCAGCAGAACCCTCAGCAGAGTTCTTTGGACAATCATGGACTGCCCACCCAACCACTGCAGCCTCACTGGGAATGTTTCCTTCCTATGAGAAGCATTTAAAGGAAACTGCTTCAGTCAAGGACAGAGATAAGGGGGTGGCAGGGGACACAGAGACAGAGGAACTGCTATGAGAACAGGCCAACCTGACCTGGGAATTCTTTCTGATAAAGATTAACGAGCGGTAAATGTCCAACTAAATTTGTAAAAATGAATATGTATGAACCTATGGTAAAATTGGATGCATATCTATTTGAGAGGTTGATAAAAAAGGATCTGGAATTCCCAGAGGGACGCATGTCTTTTAAGGAGAGGAATCTCCACATGCATCCAGCACAGTAATAAACATACCAACTTTACAACTTTCACAAAGTCGTGGAGTTGCGTTTATCTCCGCAAAAGAGGCCCCGGTGTCAGCTGGCTCACAGAGACCCTCCTGCACATCAGGAGATTCCCACTGTGCTCACAGTTTGCCTCTGAAGACTGAGAGATGAGCTTGTAAGAAATGCCGTAAATTCTCAGGGAAAGGGCTTTAAGTCCGTTGTTGTCACTAGGTAAAAATCTCCAGTGGGAAAAGAGCCTCTCCAGTACACTGGGTGTCTTGTGATGACTTAGTTCATCTAAGAGTAATGATCACCAATTATTGCAGTTTTATTTTTTATTTGGCAAGTGTAAAAGTGTTCCAGATTTTTCAGAATTCTAAAACTACTTTGAAAAATCCTAAACTACAATGGGAAAAGGGAAGAAATACTTGGGGATATTTTTCTACAAAAAATGTTTCTAAATATTTCTAAAATCTTCAGCTGTGTATAAATGTCAAAGACAAAATGAGGTTGCTTTGTCTCAGGAGCCCCGTGCTCAGCTGCTGCCTGCCCAGCCCTGGCTGTGCCCAGACAAGCCGCTCCGCCAGAGCTGGTGGTAGCACAGACACACCTGAGCTGAACCCCAAAGATGATGCCAGGCTCAGGCCCTTCCCTGGTAGGAGGGCTGCACCTCCTGGCCTGGCTGGACACCAGGGACAGCACCTTTGGGGACAGAGGCTCCTGCTCTGGGTGGTGATACCAAGAAGCTGTCCCTAGCAATGAGCTGGTAATGCAGCCGTGGAAGGGAAAACAGACACGGGCACGGAGATGCGAGATGACAGGACCAGTTCTCCCTGGCTGAGTTATTTGGCCTGTCTTGTGAAGCTGCAGAGGCATCCCTGTGGAGAGAGGAGGTGGCTGAGGCCCCAGCTGCCAGTGGCACACAGGGAGCCTCCTGCACAGCAGGGCCCAGAGCTGGCAAGGCTCCCCATCTTCTCTGGACAATCACAGACTGGCAACAACACCACAGCAGCTTCTCTGGGAATGTTTCCCGTCTACAGCATTAGACTTTTAAGAGAAGGTGTTTGAGGGAAAGGTGAACAAAACACTCACCGTTTTCTCTTCCAGCAAGTCCAAATTTGGACACAGCATAAGATGAAAATAAGCTCCAAAAAAAGCAGGCCTGCAATTAATCCTATCCAGCAGCCTGTTCCCTGACAGAAACCCCTTCCAGGGCCCTTCTGGGAATCCAGAACACGTGTGCTGGTTCCAGCTGCACCTGTGGGAGCAATGGGGAGCGTCAGCCCGTGCTGTGCTGCACTGCTGAGCTGGCAGCACGGTGGATGCGGGCAGGACGTTCTCCGTTTCCCCCAGAGCTGGGGCCTGCAGGCACCTTGCCGCCCCTTGGCACAGGCTGTGCCACCCAACAAAGCCCAGCAGGCCGGGAGGAGAGCCCGGGGGCAGCGCAGCTGCTTGGGCAGTGGCTGCTCGGAGGGACACGGGCCAAAGCCATCCCTGAGCAGCCACTGCCAGCCCTGGCCCTCCCTGCCCCGTGACAGCTCCCCCAGCCCCAGGGCACAGAGTCAGGCCCTGTCAGGACCCAGTGCAGCCCCTGCCCAGTCGGGAGCCAAGGCTGGCTCTGGCCCTGGGCTCGCGGCAGGGCTCCCGCTCGGGGCTGCTCCTGTGCCTTGGGCCTCTGGGCACTCAGGGCCAGCTCCGGAGCAGCTGCAGCGGGAGGGACGTTGGTGCACGGGTCCCCTTTGCCTGGGGCTGTGAATGAGCTCCAGAGGCCTCCAAGCCTCCAGAGGTGCCTCCAGCTTTGGCTGGTGCTGGGCCATGCAAGGGCAGGACCTGGTGGAAAGAGGTGCTGCCACACAGCCCTGCTAAATGGCTGACAGTGGCAGGGCAATTACCTCCTGTGCCTGTGCCCATGTCTGGAATCTCCTCCTTTCCTTCAGCAGGGGCTGCCAGTCGGCCTCTGCTTGCTTGGGGAAACACTGCCTTCTGTCCTGCCTTTTGCTCCATCACTTGAAAAAGGAAAAAGTTCAGCTGGATCAGATGGAACAATTTCTGATTTCTTTTGGTGGCATCTTTAGGACATCATGCTTATCAAAAATGGGGATAAGATTCAAAATCCATCTGGCCTTTTGGGGCTGTGCCAGGGCCCACCCTCCTCCAAATAGCTGCCAGTCCTGAGCAGAAGGTGTGAGGGGATCACGCAGGTCGAGGGCACACACGTGCATGGCTCTGTCCTGGCACCTGCAGCGATGCCCCCCAGCCGAGCGTTGGGCTCTGAGCTGGCAGCTCTCCCAGGGGAAAGGCCTTGACCTACCCTCACTATCTCCCAGAGGCTCAATCCTGAACGTGGGTTGGGAAGCCAGATCACCTTCATCAACAGGCTCAGCTGCAAAGAAAGGCAGGACAGAACAGCTCCCGTGACACTGCAGGAGATCCTCAGGCTGCAGGAAAGGCTCAGCCCCGGGGCACAGCCCTGGGCCCGGCCCCTTCCCTCTCTGCTCTTCTCCGTGGCTGCACAGAGCACACAGAAGAACACACTGACATTGCACACAGAAGAAGGATGGACAGCTGAATGCTCCTTCCTCCCACTGACAGTCATCCTGTGGGATCCCTCAGGGCTCCAGAAGGGAGCAGGGCAAAGTTTCCAGAAGTGAACAACCTTTAGAGGAACTTAAAGGAAATGCCATATGAGTGAGCTGTTGCTGCATAGACATTGATTATTCTGTCAGGAAAGGCACGTTGAGAACTTGTCTCCAGCATCTGACAACATCTTCAAACCACCATTTACCAGCATTTCCAAATAACCCAAGTCATGATCCCAATCTAGAAGGGAGCAGAGATGCTTCAGAACCATTTCCATGATGTGCTGGGATCCCTTTCTGACTTGGGGAATTGGGCAATGCAAGGGGGTGGGGTAAGGCTGTGGGAGCCTGTGGCTCCTGATCACTCTCCAGACACTTTGCAGTCCCTGTGCAACATCCCTGGAGGGGCAGCTGGAGCAGCCCAGGGCCCTGGGGGTCTCTCTCTGCCACACAGGAAACCCTCACTAAATGCTCGGGGAAAACTGCAGTGCCACAGCTATTGCTCCCAACCTCTGTCCCGCCCTCCTGTTTGCCAACCTGCACAAGGAACAGCTTCCCCATCCCAAGGGCACATAGCCAGGCTCTGTCAGGACCCAGTGGAGCCTTGCTCTGCCCCTCTGCCCTTTCCCCACCATGGGCACCCTGTGCAGCCGCTCCCAGGTTTCGGGATGTGTCTCCCACGGAGGGAGCCCAGCAGGACAGCTCAGTACCCGAGTGCCCTGAGCCTGCTCGGGACAATTCCTCTGGGCTGTGCCCGTCTTGTCTGGGCTGTGCCCGCAGTGCCAAGCAGCAGAGAGGGCAGCTCAAGCCTCAGCAGGGCTCAGGCCCAGAGGCACAGCAATTACCTCCTGTGGCTGTGCCTGGCATCGCCTCCCTTCCTGCAGCAGAGGCTGGCACAGAATCACTGCTTCCTGTAGGAAATGCTTCCTTCTGCACAGCCTCTCCTTTCATTTCTAAAGAAAGAAAGAGGCACAGCTGGATCAGATGGAGCTGTTCCCCATTGGGGAGGTGGCATATTCAGGAGTCCTTTCAAATCATGGATAGGTTTCAGGAAATCAGATGGGCTTCGGTGTCTCCCCCTCAACCTCTTCCTCCTCCAATCCTGATCAGCTCAGAGACAGGGATGTTGCAGGGGATCTCAGGCCCGTGGTGCAGTTTGGGCTGCGTGGCAGCAGATGGCCAATGCCTTCCTGCAGAGGCTGGGGAGAAGCTGCAGCCAGGCCAGGCTGGCAAACAGCCCTGCAGGGCGTGGAAGCAGCAGCGGGGCAGCGAGGCTGCCATGGATCCCTTCCCACTGTGCCGGGCTCAGCGTGTCCAGATGTGCAGCCAAAGCCCCGGCTGCTGAGCCCCAGGACAAGGCTGAGGGAAATGCACCCACCTTTTCCTGCCTGCTGCATTTCCTTCGTCCTTTTCCTCATGTATTCAGATGGCTCATGAGCTTTCTTCTGTGCTGTAGATTTGTACTTTCCTGTTGGAGGACCTTCGAAAAACATGATTTGGTTTCCTATGAATGGATATCACAAAAGCAGAACTCAGCCTGTGGGGTCAGCCGGCACACACTACTCACCCCTGCGATGAGAGCCTGGCTTTGGTGAAGGAACCAGCAAAGGAACAGGAAAAGTCCTCCCTGCAGACCCATCTGTAACACAGCATCCACAGAAGCTTCTGTAACCAAGTTCCTGCCAGGTTGTCAACAATTATTCCGTGGTGGGACAATGAGAACAAACCTGCAGGAGGTTTCAAAGGCTTCAAAACATTATGCCGCCCATCTAATGGGGAAGCATTTCCAGACACCTCATCTGAAACAGAGCACAGATGAGAACATTTTTCAGGGCATGCTGAGATCCCCGTCTGCCTCTGGGAAATGGGCACTGCAAGGAGTTTAGGTAAGGCTGTGGGAGCCAGATGTCAATGGACAAGGCCAAAGCTGCACAGGGGCCTGGGGAGCTCTGGGCAGGCTCCTGGTCACTCTGCACCCTCTTTCCATGCCCTGTGCGACACTCTTGGTGGGGCAGCTGCAGCAGCCCAAGGCCCTGGGTGCACTCACTCCCACAGCTGCAACTCTTGCACAAACCCTGGGGAAAGCTGCAGCAGGCAGTGCCTCAGCTGTCCCCTGTCCCTCTGACTCTCCTGCCCTTTCTCCTGCCTTTCCCACCTTCTTCTATCTCTCCATCTCTCTTTGCCTTGGGACCCCTTCCCCATCCCAAGGGCACGTGGCCAGGCCCTTTCAAGACCCAGTGGAGCCTTGCTCTCCCCCTCTGCCCTTTCCCCACCATGGGCACCCCGTGCAGCCGCTCCCAGGTTTGGGGACGTGTCTCCCACGGAGGGAGCCTAGCAGGACAGCTCAGTACCCGAGTGCCCTGAGCCTGCTCGGGACAATTCCTCTGGGCTGTGCCCGTCTTGTCCGGGCTGTGCCCGCAGTGCCAAGCAGCAGAGAGGGCAGCTCAAGCCTCAGCAGGGCTCAGGCCCAGAGGCACAGCAATTACCTCCTGTGGCTGTGCCTGGCATGGCCTCTCTTCCTGCAGCAGAGGCTGTCAGTGAGCCACAGCTTCCTCCGGGAAATGCACCGCCTTTCTTCTGCACAGCCTCTCCATCTGCTTCTGGAGAAAGGATGAGGTACAGCTGGATTAGGTAGTGCTGTTCCCCATTGAGGATGGGGAATCTTCAAGAGGCAATGCTTGTCAAAGACATGGTCAAGAATGGTTAGGAAATCCCTATAAAATTTTTCTTTAGGCCAGGGCCTTCTGTACTCCAAACAGCTGCCCCTTCTGATTTGCCTGGAGATGGGAAATTGCAGGGGATGTGAGGTGCATTGTGCAGTTTGGGCTGCCTGACAGCTGATGCCCAATGCCTTCCTGCAGAGGCTGGGGAGAAGCTGCAGCCAGGCCAGGCTGGCAAACAGCCCTGCAGGGCGTGGAAGCAGCAGCGGGGCAGCGAGGCTGCCATGGATCCCTTCCCGCTGTGCCGGGCACGGCGTGTCCAGATGTGCAGCCACAGCCCCCGGCTGCTGAGCCCCAGGACAAGGCTGAGGGAAATACACCCACCTTTTCCTGCCTGCTGCATTTCCTTCGTCCTTTGCCTCATGTGTTCAGATAACTCATGGGCTTTCTTCTGTCCTGCAGCTTTGTTCTTTCCTTTTAGAGGACCTTAGAAAAACATGTTTCCTTTTCCCATTAATGGATCCCACAGAAGCAGGGCTCAGCCTGTGGGGTCAACAGGGACATGCTACTCACCCCTGAGATGGGAGGCAGGCTTCTGTGTAGGAATGAGGGAAGAATCAGGAAGAGTCTTCCCTGCAGGCACATCTGTAACACAACAGCCACAGAAGCTTCTGCCATCTCTGCTCAGCTCCACGGACACCACTGAGCCGCAGGAGCGGTGAGGGGATCGTGCAGGGCGAGGGCACACACGTGCATGGCTCTGTCCTGGCACCCGCAGTGATGCCCCCCTGGCCGAGTTTTGGGCTCTGAGCTGGCAGATCTCCCAGGGGAAAGGCCTTGACCTACCCTCACCACCTCCCAGAGGCTCAGTCATGGACATGGGTTGGGAAGCCAGATCACCTTCACCAACAGGTTCAGCTGCAAAGAAAGGCAGGACAGAACAGCACCCGTGGCACTGTAGGAGATCCTCAGGCTGCAGGCAAGGCTCAGCCCCGGGGCACAGCCCTGGGCCCAGCCCCTTCCCTCTCTGCTTTTCTCTGTGACTGCACAGCCCACACAGAAGGACACAGTGGCATTGCACATGGGAGGAAGATGGACGGCTAAATGCTCCTTCCTCCCACTGACAGTCATCCTGTGGGATCACTCAGGGCTCCAGAAAGGAGCAGGGCAAGGTTTTCAGAACCCTTCTGCCCTGACTTAAGCTCGAACGACAATGGCAGATGAACGAGCTCTTGCCACTTGGATACTGATTAATATGTCACTAGAAAGGGAAATTCAGAACTTACCTCCAGCATTCTTCAAGACGTTCGTAATATCATTCAACAACAATTCTAAATAATCAAAGTCGCGATCCAATTCTAGAAGGGAGCAAAGACCAGACCCATTTCCATGATGCACTGGCATCCCCTTCTGCCTCCGGGAACTGGGCACTGCAAGGGGGTCGGGTAAGACTGTAGGGGCCAGATGTCAATGGACAAGGCCAGAACCGCCAGAGCTGCACAGGGGCCTGGGGAGCTCTGGGCAGGCTCCTGGTCACTCTCCACCCTCTTTGCAGGCCCTGTGACACATCCCTGGGGAGGAGACAGGGCCAGCCAAGGGCCCGTGGGGGCTGTCTCCCTCCCCCAGAGGAAACCCTCCCTAAAGGCCTGGGGAAAACCATCCCCAGCGCTTCCCGGGGAGCAGGGAGCGCTGTCCCGGGAAAGGGGAGCCAGGCTGCCAGCTCACCTGCTCGCTGCGCTTGCAGCGGAGCAGCCTGGGCAGCCCTGGCAGGCAGGGCCACGGCCAGGAGGAGCAGGAGGAAGAGGCGCAGAGCAAGGGCCATGCTGCCTTGCCCTCTGCCAGTCCCGCAGCTCTTGCTGCCACCGCTGTCCTGACACCGCTGTCCCAATGTCAGCACCACTGCTGCCACCGCCGCTGCTGCTGCCGCAACAGTTGTGCTCAAGCACTGACTGCTCGCTCCTTGTGCTGCTGTGCAACCACGGGGCTCTGGCATCTCTGTGACCTCAGAGCCTGCTGTGACCTCATGGCCAGGGTGGAGGTGTGTGGGGAGTGGGATCTGCCTTCTTTGGCAGGGAGCTCCTCCTGCCCAGCTGCCCTGTCCAAGGGCTGTGACACAGTCCCAGCCCAGCTGATCTCACAGGCTGGGTCATGAAGGGATGGAGAGCAGCCCTGCCAAGAAGGACTTGGGGGTGCTGCAAGATGAGAGGCTGCACATGAGCCAGCCATGTGCATCCAAAGGAGAGTGCCCAGCAGCTTGAAGGAGGTGATACCACCCCTCTGCTCTGGTGAGACCCCACCTGGAGTACTGTGGAAGAGGTTTTACATCGACCTCTGTGAGTCATTGAGAAGTTTGACATGAAAATCCATGTTTACCCCTGAAAGAATTTTGTACCAATGTTGTTGACATAGAAACCAAAAAAGAAAGGAGGATAAATAAGTGAAAGTTGTAACTGCTTATTTCAAGAAGCACTTTGCTTGTCGCTCATGACCAGTGAGTAAAGTGTAAACTTATGAGCTTTGTAAGAATGTAGAACAAGCATGCATGCTAGAATAAAAACAGTGTTTGAAGCCTTCTGGAAATGGAGTGTGTTGCTTTGTACTGTCTCCGTCTCTACCACGACAGAGTAATGCATCCATCTCTGGGCTCCCCACACAGGAAGGCCACGGTCCTGTTGGATCTAGTCCAGAGGAGGGACAAATTGCTCTGAGGGCTGGAGCCCTTCTGCTTTGGAGACAGGCTGGGAGAGCTGGTGGCGTTCAACCTGGAAGAGAGCAGACTCCAGGGAGACCTGATTGCTGCCTTTCAGTAGCTTAAGGGGGCTTGTAAAAGAGATGGGACAGCACTTTTAGTAGAGCCTTTTGTGAGCCGACCTAGGGGGAATGGTTTTAATCTAAAAGATGGTCAATTCAGACTGGACGAAAGAAACCCATTTTTTACACTAGGTCTGGAAGGCCTTGCACAGGTTGCCCAGAGAGGTGGACATCCATCCCTGCAGACATTCAAGCTCATGCTCTCAGCAACCTGACCTACTTAAAGGTGTCCCTGCTCACTGCGGGGCATTGGACAAGATGGCCTTTAAATGTCCCTTCCAAGCCAAGCCATTCTGTGCTCCTGGGCACCATCAAAGCAGTGCTGGATTAGTGCTGGGGTGATTATGTGGCACCTGTATTTTGGGACTTGTGTCCTTTAGCAATTGGCCCTGAGATCATTCATGGGCTGGGCCGGGAAGTCTGCAAATAACAGACAGTGTGCTCTAGGAGTGTTGCAGTGTGATTTCATGGTTTACCCCAAAACCCCGGGTTTCTCCTCTGAAGATTCCCTCCCAGGTGTGTCCATCATCCCTCCTTTCCCCAGTCTTAGCCCTGCCAAGCACTGTCTCTCAATCCTGCAATTCCAGAACGTCATTGAGTGATTGGCAGATTTAAAAGATGCCCTCTACCTCTGGGGGGGGGGGGGCATTGGGCCATCCATGCATCCATGTGTCATTTGTCCCTTGAGATCTCCTCTCCTGTCCCAGGTTGGTGGGCTCCCTATCCCTTCCCTCCTCCCCTCCCTCGGGTAAAAGGTCAAGTAACCATGCGGTCCAGGAGTTCCACTGGAGCAGTTGCTGGATTCAGTGGCCTGTGGGCCAGAATAAAGCTCTGGATTAAAACCCTCCATCAGAACCGACTCCTTTCCTTCACTACCGCCTTAAAGCTTCTCTGGCAGAGGGAAGCCTGAGGAGCAGACCCTCCAGGGGAGGAAGCTCCATCCCGCTGGCACCGGAGTCCCGGCATGGCTGGACTTGTCCCCATGCGCCCAGCTGCAACATCCATCTGGCCGCAAGTGTCTCTGGGGTGGAACACCACAGTTGCTGCTATTTGGTTCAGCTGCGGGGGCCAGACAAGCCAAGGCACGTCCCGTCAGCTATGTAATATATGTTAGAAATAATCCATGCTATAAAAGATTGTATTTTTTAAAGATTGTGAAATCCTAACCAGTCTCTGACCGAAGACAGCCCAAAAAGCAGACATCTATTCAAACTCTGAAATTCCTGAAGGAGGCAGCATAACGATTGGCATTTTAGCCTGAGAATAGATGCATCCAGGGCGATGATCACCGCCATAATGAGCCATCAGAAGGTGCCTAAGAGTGATCATCGCCCTGTTGATAACATCCATCAAGATAGCCAGATTTGCCAGGAACATGCATGTGAATACATGGCTTCCCTGAACTCGATCAACGCTGGCTATCAGCCAGGAGACAGCCTTTGTCCGGCTCTGCACAGTGAAACAGCCAACTATGAATATGCAGAGTTAGAAAAGAACTTGAACTCCTTCACCTCTGGCACAATAAACTGTATAAAACATCCTTGCTAGAGGCGGCTCTTGTGAACGAGGGGGAATCTGATGTGATAGAGGTTAGATCCAGGTTCACCCAGCGCTGAACCCAGGCTCAACCCTGTCTCTTTGGCTGTGGTGGTTTTGAGGACCGTATTTTGGTTGCGGAAAAGTTAAATAAATATTTCCGCATTTTTTGATAATTTGACTTTCAATTGATCATTTATAACAATTAGGGCCACCCTGATGGGATTTGAATTTTGGGTTCGGGCACCCCTTTCCTGTCAGGAGGCTCCCTGCTGATTTCAGCGGGGTGACGGGTTTGGGAGTTCACGAAACCAATCTGTGGGAATCCACAAAAATTAAAGGCTTTTGGGAAAGCTGCAAAAGGCAGGCCTCAGAGACAGTAGAACTGTGATTAGACCTAAGCAGCAGTCACTAGATAGGTCAGCAGAAAAATTATTTGAAAAGTAGAAAGGCAAGGACAAATAGAACAATGGTCTGTGTATTAACGCTTGTCTAGAATAACTCTCGAAGCTACAGAAAAGTTTATCTAACAAGATATCAGGAAGTTTAAGCTTAATAATGGAGCTCTGTGCATTGTGTTTTCAGGCTTACAAGTAGGTATTGTATTCAAAATAAGCAAGCATTGTCGCAACCAAAGGTACGTGTGCTTATAGTGGTTGGATAGAACTACTGTCAATATGCTTTTGCTTTGTGTGATTGGTCAAAAAACATATACAGTAAATTTTATTATTAAGTTCTTTACACAAAGAACTGCCTGGGATGTGAGCTGGTGGCATCTTCCCATTGTCATAACCATGTAATGAGACTGATGCTGAAAAATGAAACAGCTCAAGGCATGTTCCACAGCAGTCCTGTCCCGTTTGTGATTTGTACACAGCCCCTGGCCGACGATACCAATCAAATACCAAACCGAAGCCAGAACCACAGCCAAAGATGGATAAAATGAGCCCAGAGCTCTTGGAAATTCGGAACGATCCGAAGAGGGATCTCCGAGGCTGTGGTGCTTTTTCTTCACTCAGAAAATTGACGTGCACAAGGAATCCACCTGGGAAAAGGAACCGTGAGTACCATGTGGTTGAGCGGGGTGTGATTGAGCGTGTGTGAGACGTGATTTTATCATGAAGCAAGTGTGGATACCACGATTGCAGTTCCCCTCTCCCGTGGGGAAAGTGGTTGGTGAAAGGGGAAGCAAGTGCTTTTTCTTGTCACACGTGGGACCTGGGACTTATTGTGAGTTCAGGGGATCAATCATGGTTGGGGTCAGGAGGGGAAAGAACGTTCCCAAAATATTTTGGGAGCTGGTCTGCCTTCTGATCTAGAGAATCAGGTAAGAGAGCTTGATAACAGTCAAAAGACCTGCAGAACGGTTCTCCACGTGGCTGAGTAGACTGGTAGTGTTTCACAGACTTAGGAAATCGACATTGGACAAAAACCTGGGACTCACGTCGAGAATCCCAGCTGAAGGACACAAGGTGAGAAAATTAGCGAATGGGGTTTTTGGGAAAATGGGATTGAAAAAGTGTAAGTGCTGGAAAAAGCCTGTCGTGGGTTGACAGCCTTTATCCCAATATCGTGTGTTGTGTCTGGCAGCTGTGCCTTTTCTCTCTTCCCCCCCCCGCCGGCCATCTTGCTGCGGTGGGGCGGGGAAGAGAGGAGGGAGTGTTTGACCAGGTCCTCTTTGCTTTTGGCTTTTGGCTGCTTGGCTTGGCTAGCCGCTTTGCTTGCTTGCTTTCTGCTTTTTGCACTGTTTTTTTTTTTCCTTTTCTTTTGTTCCCTCTTTCTTACCCTCCCCTGAAGATACTGGACCAGCTCCGGACGTGACCTGAGACGTCCAGGACACCTGGAGCTCACGAGAGAAGCTTGGCGCCCTTCACAACACTGCCTCTTTTCTTTTCTTTTCTTGTGCTGGGGAGTGTTCTTTTGTTACTTGTAAATAAATAGGTTTTGTTTTCCACTTTGCTCCTCCGAGAAATTCCTTCCCGAACCAGGTGTTGGGGGAGGGGTGGTTGGAGGTTTGTTTTGTTTGGGGGGCTCCCTTTTGGAGATTTCCCCTAATTTGTCCTAAACCAGGACAAAGTCCCAGGAAAAACCTCCCCAAGATCCTGGGAAGGTTATGCCTGAAATCTTGAGGGGAAGCCCATTGGGATGGTGTCCTGGGGTGACGTTATGATGCTTGTATCCCCATTCATCTGTTCTGTGCCTTTAAGACTGACTCTGAAGAGTGGAAGTTTTGTTTGGGTTTCTCTTATCAGGGGCACAGAGATGAGCAGTACACAGGGCTGTTTTTCACTTCTTGCTTTCAGCTTGCTGCTTTGCTTGCTCTCTTTTCTGCTCTCGCTTCTGCTCTGCTTTGGCCTCTGCTTATTAGCTAGGTCTAGCTAAACAGTCCACATTCCTTCCTGGACTGTTTCTCCTCTCTTGTTTCTGTGACCATCTCGAACCTGCTCTGGACTGGGACCCAGGAACACCAAAGGTTTGCACTGTTTTGGCCTGCAGCAGCTGCCCCAGCGCCGGAGGGACTGAGAACGGAGCAACCACCCCCGAAAGAGACTTTCTGATTTTGTCATCTTTCTCAGAGCAGTGTCATTGGGTATTGTTAATTTTGTGTGCTGGGGGGTGCTGTGCCTGAAATAAACAGGTTCTTTCCACTTCCCTCCAAGGAATTTTTTCCCGAACCGGTTGGAGGGTGGGGCCGTGTGGGTTTTGCTTTCTGGAGGGGCCCTCCTTTGCAGATTCTTTAACAATTTTGCCCTAAACCAGGACAGATGGGTATTAGAACACTGGGATGACAGCCCCAGGAGGGTGGGAAAGTCCAAGGAAAAGATGATCCATTTTTGTATGGAAAAGTGTGGGGGGAAGGAGATTGCAAAATATGTGGTTTGGCCGGTGTTCGGCACTTTCAAGGATTTTGAGGAAATTGAGAATGTTGAGATGTGGAAATACGCTTGTTCGGGATTATACCCGATCAGAGCTCTCAGATGCTTGGCAAACCAGGGCAAGGAGTGGGAACTGCTGGAAAACCTTCCGCCGCCCTACCTTGTCCCTTTGCCCCAACCCGTGCCAGCCCAGGTACCTCAGGTGCCTACGCTGCCTCCCGAGGCATCGATCCCACGGGGACAGGCTTCGGCACCGCTGCTCCCACCGGAGCTGGCTGTGGCACCTTCCCTCCCATGTGAGCAGGTATTGGCGCCTCCACTCCCATGCGAGCAGTCCCAGCCACTGACCCTTCCCAAAATCAAAGAGAAACAGATAATTTCCCTAAAGAAAGCAAACTCTCCTCCGGCCAGTTGAACAAGGTGGAGGACAAGGAGGGCAACCACTGGAGATAGTGATGACGACGAGGAAAAGCCTGGACTCTTCCCTTTACGGGAAGTACCAATGGCTCCAGGGGTTAGTGGCTTCGTACATGCGCCAATCGACACTGGGGATGTGAGGGCTTTCAAGAAAGAGATGGGGAAGTCGATGGATGATCCTTTGGGGGTGGCAGAACGACTAGATGAATTTCTAGGAACCAGCACCTACACGTACAAGGATCTCAGTGCGATCCTGAGGTCACTGTTCAACAATGAGGAAAGAGAAATGATCAGACAAGCCGTGATCAGGGATTGGGAGAACAGGAATCCCCAGGGGGAGCGAGGAGATTAGATGTGGCCATCTTGGAATGCCCAAATGGAGGAAGGGAGGCAGAAAAGGATAAACTCGAGAAATATGATAATAGAAGGTATCAGGGAAGCAGTGCCGAAGGGACAAAACATGAGCAAAGTACTCAGGGAATGCCAGGGAAAAGAAGAAACCCCCATGGGATGTCTGGAAAGGCTCCGAAAGAGCTTGAGAATGTATTCCGGGACAGACCCCGAATCTCCAATTGGGGCGGTCTTGCTGAAGACGCAATTTGTGGTGAAATCATGGGAAGACATAAGGAAGAAATTGGAAAAGATAGATGGATGGCAGGACAGGGGACTGCATGAATTGCTCTGAGAAGCCCAGAAAAATCTACATTAGAAGAGACAAAGAAAAGCAAAAGATTCAGGCGAAAGTGCTAGTGGCTGCAGTGAGGGAGGCACAAGAACAGGAAGAGGTCAGAGACTTGGCAAAAACAGCGCCGATGAAGAAACAAAATCCTTCCCAAGGAAAAGGTTCAAACAGCCAGAAAAAGGACTTCAAGTGCTACTACTGCAAGCCAAAGGGGCACATTTGGAGGAATTGTCCCAACAAGGTCAAGGATCAAACTATGTTTCAGGAAGATTAGGGGTGTCAGGGGCTTCTCAGTTTGGGGTCTGGAACACCAGGGGAGGCCTTGATAAAATTGTGAGTGGGACCTCACAGACATGAAATTTGGTTTTCGGTAGATTCTGGGGCTGAACAGACCACGGTGCAGCAGTTACTGCGACGGTGCTCTCTAAGAGATGATGCAATGATGGTAATTGGAGCAAAGGGGAACCTTTTAAGGTTCCGATCATAAGGAATGTTGAAATAGAGACAGAAAGTAAAAAGTGTAAAGCAAAAATGTTATTGATAAAAGATGCAGACTTGAATTTGGTGGGGTGGTATTTGATGGTGGCATTGGAAATGGGTTTAGCAGTGCAAGATTCCCAGCTCAAAGTGAGATTGTATAAACTCACCACTCAGGATGAGGAGATGATTTATCCACAGGTTTGGTATGTCCAGGGGGAGGCCGGGAAGTTGGACATAGAGCCAATCCATGTTGAAATTGAAAGGCCAGAAGACCCCATTCGGGTCAAACAGTACCCCATCCCCATGGAAGGGGGGAGGAGGCTGAAACCGGTGATTGATGAATTGATGAAAAAGGGAACAGTGGAGCCATGCATGCCCCAACACAACACCCCAACTTTGGCAGTGTGAAAAGCGGATGGTAGCCACAGGCTAGTGCAGAATTTAAGGACTGTGAATCAAAGGACTAAGACACTGTTCCCCACAGTCTCGAATCCCTACACCCTGCTGAATAACATCTCTCCCGAGGACACATGGTACAGCCTGATCGATTTGAAAGATGCTTTCTGGACCTGTCCTTTAACAGAGCACAGTAGAGATTACTTTGCATTTCAGTGGGAAGACCCAGAAACAAACAGAAAGCAGCAGCTCAGATGGACGTCGTTGCCTCAGGGCTTCGTTGATTTTCCAAACTTTTTGGGCAAGCACTCGAGCAAGTGCTGAGTCATTTTGTACCAATAGAGGAAATACAATTGCTACAATACGTAGATGATTTGTTGATTGCAGGTCTTAGGGAGGAGGATGTGAGGACGAGTACCATTGAACTTTTGAACTTTTTAGGGGAAAAAGGATTGAAGGTGTCTAAGTCAAAGTTGCAGTTCACAGAGCCAGAGGTCAGATATTTGCGACATTGGTTAGCAAAAGAGAAAAAGAAGTTGGATCCTGAAAGGGTGGTGGGGATTATTGCCCTACCACCCCCACGGACAAAAAGAGAAGTTAGGCAACTTCTGGGGTTGTTGGGATATTGTCGGCAGTGGATGGAAGGATACAGTGAGAAGGTGAAGTTTTTGTATGAAAATATCACCATGGACAGAATCAATGGACAGAAAAGGATGAGGAAGAATTTAGGGGAGTCAAGGAAGTGCTCACAGCAGTACCAGTGCTAAGGCTCCCCGATGTGAGATGGCCATTCCAGTTGTTTATGGATGTGAGCAATCACACAGCACATGGTGTGCTGACACAGGACTGGGCAGGGGTCAGGAAACCGGGTGCTTACTTGTCTAGGCTTTTGGACCCTGTAAACAGGGGCTGGCCCACGTGCTTGCAAGCGATCGTAGCTGTGGCATTCTTGCTGGAGGAAGCCAAGAAAGTAACTTTTGGAGCACCTTTGGTAGTATTTGCACTGCACAATGTGCGGGGCATACAACAACAAAAGGCAGTTAAATGGCTCATGGAGGCTAGATTGCTGAAGTATGAAGCCACTTTGATTCACTCACCGGACTTGGAATTGCAGACATCAACCGCGCAAAACCTCAGTTTTTGTTTGGGGAAGCTTCGGAAAAACTCGTCCATGATTGTGTGAAAGCAGTCAAATTGCAGACAAAGAGCAGATTTGGAAGAAGAGGAATTAGACGAAGGAGGAAAAGGGCTTGTAGATGGCTCAAGCAGAGTGATTGAAGGGAAAAGGAAGTCACGATATGCAGTCGTCGACAGGCAAACAGGAAAAGTGATAGAAGCAGGCCTCCTGAACGCGGGTTGGTCAGCACAGGCTTGTGAATTGTATGCAGTTCCGAGAGCCTTAAAGAACTGAAGAGAAAGAAAGGAACAATTTTTACAGACTCTAGGTATGCCTTTGGGAAGGTTCACATCTTTGGGAAAATTTGAGAAGAAAGGGGGACGATCAACAACCAGGGATGGGCACTGATGCACAGGGAATTGATCCGGCAAATTCTGGAAGCGATAACGGAGCCAGAGGAAATATCGGTTGTCCATGTGAAGGGACATCAGGCAGGGATGCAGTTCCAGACCTTGGGAAACCACTTGGCAGACCAGGAGGCAAAAACCACGGCATTGATGATGGTAAGTACCCCGGAGATCAAAGGGATCGAGGTCCCAAATGACCCTCCTCAATCCTCCACAAAGGAGATTGAAAGTTCTGAGAAGATTGGGGGAAAATTGGAGGATGTGGAAGCTACTGGATGGGAGAGAACTAGCCTCTGAAGGTTTTACCAGGAGAATTTTGAGGAGACTGCAGCAGCAAATACACTGCGGGGTTCAGGCCCTGGCTTAACAATTTTGGAAATTTTTCTGGTGCAGAGGAATTTATAAATTGGCCAAACAAAGAGGTACAAGGATGCCTGATCTGTCAGAAAGTTAACAAAATCAAGGCAAGACAGGCAATCCTGAGGAGTCGCCACATTGGGTACTGAGCTTTGGAGAGAATTCAAGTTGATTTTACTGAATTGCCCCAGCTGAGAAGGTTCAAATTTGTGCTTGTAAAAGTCGACAAATTGACCCATTTGGTGGAAACTTCCCCCAGTCCAAGGGCAACAGCTCAGACAATGTCCAGGAAATTGCTGGAAGAAATTGTGCCCCGATATGGGGTGGTGAATTACATTGACTCGGATCAAGGGACTGATTTTACTTCGAAAATTATTAAGCAGATGGCAGAGGCACTGGGCATTTGTTGGGAATACCACTTTGTGGCATCCCCAGAGCTTGGGACAAGTTGATAGGATGACTTAGACTTTGAAGGCACAGTTCTCTAAATTAATTTTAGAAACTCGGATATCCTGGCTGAAATGCCTCCCTCTGGCCTTGCTTAGTATCAGGACGATGCCTCATTCAGAAACGGGGCTCTCACCTTTGAAATGCTATATGGAATGCCATATAAGCACAGGACACCAGTGGGACACCCCAGATTGGAGGACAGCCAAATTCAACCGTATTTAGTAGCAATAAACAGAAACTTACAGGAATTGAGAGAACAGGGCATCTCAGAGTGCCACTCTGGGATTAGCTATCCACAAAATTCAGCCAGGTGACAGAGTACTTGTGAAAGTACGGAAAGATTTACCCCTCTCCCCTCACTGGGAAGGCCCCTTTCTTGTCCTGACAAAAGACATAGCCATTCGGATGGCAGGAAAAGGTTGGACTCACGTGTCCAGGGTGAAGAAAGTGGAGCATCAGGAGGAGGCTCCCGAGTAGAGGATCACTTCTTCTCCAGGTGACCTAAAGATCAAACTTCAACGTCCTCATAAATGACCGATGGTGAACGGATAGGTTGTATACTGTCTGACTGTGTGTGCTATCCGTTTGTACACTTCAAGTGTGAATATTTTCAAGGGGTTTTTGTTGTATACTTTGGTAGGGGGCAGAGACCAAATGGATTGTGCCCCCAGTGTCTGGAAGAGGAGCTTGAGCTGACTGACCGCAATCTAACCCTAGACGCAAATTTAGGAATTATCGAATTAGATTCACAGGAGTGGTTCCACATTTTCCAGAATGGCATGCATGGAAAACTCAAATCTAAGGCAGAAATATTGGATGTGGAATGTCAGAAGTCAATCAAAGTACCATGCAGCTCAGATGCTGTCAAGATCTCCTTTAAGAGGAGGAATGTGGCTAGGTCAGAGAATGTGTTCCCTGAAGAATACTCCTGCTGCCGCAAAGATGGTCTTCCTCGCCCCTGGTGGGAATCCTGATTGGTCTGAGCCTAGCCATGTGCGGGACACAGAGTCTGCACAGTGAGACTCCGATACTTGTGGGAGATCAGAGCTCCGTGGATGAGTGCAGTAAGTGCACTCAGATGGTCCTGACTGAGCGAAGGGACAAGGGGATCTTAGCATGCCAAGCCCCGGAGAAATGCATCAAGGGAATCTGGCAGGTACTGTTTGATAAACGGCACTCGGGTCAAATTGTGCAGATTGGGCAAGGAGATCCTGTGTTTAGATCTGAAGGCTGGGACGCTGAACGAGCAGTCAGACAAGCACCAACACTGAGTGCTGAAAAGAAATGTAGAACCAATGTCGATCCCCATTTGCAGTCAATGTAACCAAACAATGTGGGTTGGGGGAAAGACAGAATCAATTTCTGTAGTGTATCACCAGGTGAATCCATTGTGTTATGACAATTTGAATCTGGGAATGTGCGTGATGAACGGGAAAATGTACTGTGTGGGAAGAAATATGAAATTTGATAGCAAATTCACCCTGAACAGAGAGCCAACCATGTTGGACTTAGCACAGGCAAATGATGATAGAGTCTGCCTGCAATATGTTTAGGGCTGTCTGTTTTGCAAGGAACAAAGATGGAATAGATCCTGAGGGAAAAATGAGAGCGATTACTCAGGAGCTGAAAAGGAGGGAGTCAGAACCGAGAAAGAAAAGGGTGGAAGAGGAAAGATTGAAAACTTTGAGTGATCAGTAGGAACAGTTCAGGAGACAATATGCTGCTGGGGAACTACCTTCCCCAGATCGAAACTTACTCATTGATTTAGTTGAGGAAATTGCCATGGAATTGGGACTGTCAAACTATTGGATTTGTAGGGGGTTGAAATTGGCAGAGAAGTGGCCTTGGAAGGGTGAAGGTTTGGCTCCAGAACAGCTTTTGAAATGGGACAACCCAAGGGTCTCAAAATTGGCACTAAGACCTAAGGGATGGGTGTTGGAGCAGCGAATGATTGGGACCATCTGCATCAGTCGAGAAGGGAAAGAATATACTGAAATGGTGGGACACACACCGTATATAACCACTTTGTTGGTGAATTCAGACAGCAAGAGCAAAGTCTGGCAACCAGAACCTCCTATGGTGTGCTGGAGTCAGAAGAATGAAACAAATTGTGATTGGAATGGTCAGATGGCACTTTGTTGGGTCAAGAGTCCCGGAGCTAATCCTTACCAATCCTTGGCAGGACTGAGAGAATATTGGGGAGACCCAGGGAAATCTAATATCAGATGGAAAGCCCCAGATGGAATTTATTGGATTGTGGAAAGAAAGCCTACAGTGAGTTACCTCCAAGGTGGAAGGGGTCATGCACTTTGGGCATGATCCAGCCAGTTTTCTTCACTCTTCCTCAAACAAAAAGCAACTTACTCAGGGCTCCTCTGTATGAGACCCTGAGGAGGCAGAGAAGAAGCTTGAAGAAAATGATACCTGTCCTAAGTGGCAGGCAAACTTGGGAGGAGGAGGAGTGGCTGGCAGCAAGGATAATTGATTATTATGGGCCGGCCACATGAGTTCAGGACAGAAGCTATGGATAAAGGACTGCAATCTATCTACTGAACCGATTGATCAGGCTGCAGGCAGTGGAGGAAATTGTGTTGAATCACACCTCAGAGGCTCTGGATTGTTGAGTCGGCAGCACACTCAGGTACAGGCTTTTGTGTACCTGAATCAAATAGTTTTAGACTATTTGCTGGCTGATGAAGAGGGAGTCTGTGAAAAATTCAATGAATCATAATGTTGTATTGAAATTGATGATTATGGGGAAACCATAAGAGGATTGGCAGCCAAAATTAAGGAAGTAACCCATGTCCCAGTCCAGAAATGGAATTTGATCTTGCAGTCATCTTGGTGGGACAGATTATTTGAGGGGGCCTGGTGGAACAAAATAATATATTTTGTGCTGTGTTCACTAGCAGGAGTCATATTCCTCCCTTGTCTAATACCTTGTTTTAATAGACTGATACACTCCGTGGTAGAGGGTATGCAGATAGCTATAGTGGATCTGGAGCTGGCTTCCAGAAACAACATGTCCATGATCATGAACCTGGGAGACGGGAAGTGTACAAGCAATGCTGCTGAGGTCTTGGCAAAATTTGAGAAACAGGTCAAAACAAATGGGAACAATTATAATGGCTATTAGGGAATCCCGCAATGAGTGCATGGCATGAGAATTTAATAAAGCCTGCTCTTTGTAGGGGACCCTTAACAGTGGAGGGTAGATGTAGGAAGTAAATAGATAATGGTAATTTGGGATGTAGAGGGAGCATAAATTAATGTGTTGAAATTAAAGAAGGGGGATTGTAATATATGTTGGGAAATAATTCATGCTATAAAAGAATGTATTTTAAAAAGATTGTGAAATCCAAACAGGTCTCTGACCACAAGCAGCCCAAGAAGTAGATGTCTATTCAAACTCCGAAATTCCTGAAGGAGGCAGGATAACGCTCAGCATTTAGCTTATGAATAAACGCACCCAGCGTGATGATCACTGCCATCCTGAGCCATCGGAAGATGCCTAAGAGCGATCATTGCCCTGTTGATAACATCAATCAAGATAGCCAAAGTCACCAGGAACATACATGTGAATAAGCGACTTCCCGGGATTCGATCAATGATGGCTATTACCAGGAAACGGCAATTGTCCAGCTCTGCACAGTGAAAGAACCAACTAAGAATGTGAAGAATTCCAGAAGAAACTTGGACTCCTTCTCCTCAGGCACAATAAACTGTATAAAACATCCTCGCTAGAAGCGGCTCTTGTGAACAAGGAGGGCTCTGATGTGATAGAGATTTGATCCAGGCTCACCCAGCACCGAACCCAGGCTCGACGCTGTCTCTTTGGCTATGGTGGTTTTGAAGGCCATATTTTGGTTGCAGAAAAAGATAAATAAATATTTTCTCATTTTTTTATAATTTTGCTTTTGATTGATCATTTATAACAGCAATATTGGTAATTCCAATAAAGGAGAAACAGGAGAGGAATACGGCTTCCAGTTCAGATAAATGCCAGCATTTTGCTGCCCATTCCTGGTTAAGAAATAAAGGAATGTCCTGAAGATCCCTTCATGTGGGTGCATTATTGCCCGTATCAGTACATGTGTTCTGTATAACAGGTAAGTTGTCTCTTTTATCACTGGATGAAACCCAAATACTGCATTGCTTCTTGTCTACTTGCTTCCAAGTCAAGGCAAATTTTGGTCATGATTGAGTGGGACATATTCACCTGTTCAGAAGCAAATTCTTCTTGCCATTCACACAGTGGCAAGATTGCTTTGTGGATTTGCTCTAATCGCACTGTAAATAAGGCGTATCTCTCACTAGAATTAAAGCTGATGCATTAGGATGCAAAGTTTTGCGTAATTTGTCCTGGTGTCTGCAACTGTAGAGAGTTGTTCTGGATTTAAATGACATTTGAAGACACATGTATTCTACCATATTTCTGGCATACTAGAAGTGAAAAAACAGCCTTTGAAACACAATTTTATCCTTTCTTCCTTCTCCTCGTCCCAGGAATTTCAATGTCTGAGGTCTAAGCTCTTCAGCTGCCTCACAAACATTGTTTTAATTCAGACAGGCATCCATGCCTTGAGCCACAAATCCTGACTGTGGCTGTGAAGCTTGAAGCAATGTAGGTTTATAGCATTAAAAATGATAATCCATTCCCACGCTAAGCCAAGAATTTTCCAAATAACTCTACCTATTCTCAAGGATATTTCAAAAAGGATCATTATAAAAGCTGGGAATGGGGAGAAGGAGTGTCTTCAAAATTAAAAATACAGCTTTCTGAAATCTTTATATTGCTATAAAGAGATTCAAAATTGTTCATATACGGAACATTACCTAAGAAGTGAATGACAGATTGTCAAAATAATTGCATGGGAAACAAAGACATAAATAAAAATAAGTTTACATGTAGATAATAAGTAAACCATCACTCTAAGAAAAAAACCAGAGATGCAAAAACTAAAACCAATAAGGCTCTTTCATCTGTCTCAATACAAAAATATTACTGAAAAGAATTGGAGACCCTCAAGACCATTACCATATGCAGGAACTTCCAGCTATTGGGAAAAAAAATGAAGGAAACTGCAGAGTGCAATTCACAGAGGTAACCTGGAATTTATTGGTGGATTTGTTGAAAAATTTCTGAGAGCAGACTGGAAAGGCATAGGGGCTGGTCAGCCCATGGGTGGGCATTTAGAGCAGTGTGAGGGATGTTTCTGAGACCAGCTGCAGGGAATAAAAGCAGAAATCACTGGGACAATCTCTTTGCTGGCTGTAGAGTTTGTGTCAGTCAGTTCCTTGGGCTGGGGGAGCTGTCACGGGGCAGGGAGGGCCAGGGCTGGCAGTGGCTGCTCAGGGATGGCTTTGGCCCGTGTCCCTCCAAGCAGCCACTGCCCAAGCAGCTGCGCTGCCCCCGGGCTCTCCTCCCGGCCTGCTGGGCTTTGTTGGGTGGCACAGCCTGTGTCAAGGGGCGGCAAGGTGCCTGCAGGCCCCAGCTCTGGGGGAAACGGAGAACGTCCTGCCCGCATCCACCGTGCTGCCAGCTCAGCAGTGCAGCACAGCACGGGCTCACGCTCCCCATTGCTCCCACAGAAGTGCTTGGCAAGTCAGACACAAACACCCAGAATCCACGGGACACCCCAAGAATTATCTGCCCCCAGGATGTGCGCAGCTCCTGCATGACTGGCACGGTAGTGACAATGTTCACTGTGCCAATTTCCATGGTGCTGTGCTATGTTGGGTTCCAGTGGTGGAAGGAAAAGAAACAGTAAGTTGTGCTCATCTCTACCTCAAACAGCTTCCTTTAAATGGTTCTCATAGGCCGGGAACATTCCCAGTGAGGCTGCAGTGTAGGTGTGGCCAGTCCATGGTTGTCCAAAGAATGGTGGGGAGGGTTCTGCTACTGCCCAGTGCTTTCACCGGCCTCTTAATTGCTGGGCCTTGTCCTGGGGAGCCCGCTGGGGCTGCAGCCAGTGCTGGCTCCACTGAGGCTGCCTGGCCAAGAGCAGCTCCAAGGGCACAGGGCAGAGGCAAAGCAAGGTGTGGAGGAGAAAGAGCAGGGACAAGATTGCCCTTGAAAGGCAGAGGCGCTCTGGGGCCCGCTCCTGGCCAGGGAGCCTGCCCAGAGCCGTGCCCTGCTCGCCGGGGCCTTGAGGGGCAGCTGTGCAGCTGGGCCAAGCTGTGCCAGCAGCTCCAGCCATGCTGGGGATCCTTGCCAGCTCTGGGCCCTTCTGTGCAGGAGGGTCCCTGCGTCCCATTGGCAGCTGAGGCTGCAGCCACCTCCTCTCTCCACAGGTGCTCCTGTGCATCTTCAGAAGAGAGGCCTAGCAACTCGGGCAAAGAGAACTTGGCCTGTTATCCCAGGTCTCCACTTATGCCCTTATCTGGCCTGCCGTGGCTGCAGCACCATCACGAGGCCTTCCCAAATTACTCTCCCCCAAAACGAGACCCTAAACCTCAGGGCCCCCTTGTCCTGTTCCCCAGCCAGGATTGAAGGTGGGCAGCTCCTGTCTGCCAGGGCCGAGCTTGGCCCACATTTTATATTTCAATAAAGAAATGGAGTTTTCACAGCTCTGTCCAGGTGACAGCAGCAGGAAAGCCCACGTGGCACCAGCACAAGCTGAGTTCCATGGCCAGGAGCAGCCGTGGATGCCGACGGTGTGGGCAGGCAGGAGCCAGGCAGGGGCTGCTGTGACCAGCGGCAGGGCCCCGAGGGCTGGGGGAGCCCATGCTGAGCGTCCCTGGGCTGAGGGCACATTTCCTTCCCTGGCATCAGCTGGGCCTGGGCCTCCTCCAGTGGTAAGCCCAGGAAAAGAGGAAGCCATTGGGAGGTGCTTTCATTGAGAACAATGGAAAGAGGCTGGACTCTGAAGGAAGTCCTTCATAGCCTGAGGGATGAACTCAGAGCCTGAGAGACACTGGGCCTGTGGCAGCCCCGGATCTCTTATGAGCAGAGAGGGGATTTGCCCCCCAGGCCTCATCTGTTCACCCAGGGACACATGGTGAACACACACACACAGAAGATGGCTCAGCACTGGTGCTGCTCCCTGAGTGTTATGTTTGGGTCCCTCTAAAGGCATGCAGGGGCTTTGGGTCACCTCTGTGCTGTGCAGGGGACTGGGGACACCAAGAAGTTGTGCAGGGAGTTTAATGTATGTCGCAAGTTGTGCAGGGGCATCTGTAAAATTGAGCAGAGGTCGTATGTCTTTCTTTGAGGACATACGGGGATTTTAGGGTGGCTGAGGACACCCATAAGATGTGCACAGGGTTTGGGTGTCCCCTAAAGTGTGCAGCTACCCTGAAGGCCTGTGTTGCATTATTTTTGTCAGCTTTGGCATCAAGTTCTTAATTTTTAAATAGGGGCCAAAGGGCAGCAAAGTGCACAAGAGGAAGTTGGCGTCAGCATGGCAGGGCTGCTGCTGCCTGCAATAGTGGGAATCACCAACATGAGTGGAATTTTGGACTTGACATTGCTCTTATATGTAGAACCACAAAAAGTCTCACTTTTGCAATATCGTGTAACTCAGTTGTGAAAAAATCCGAGCTTGCAAATAGGTCCTGGGCGGGACATCATCTCCTTGCTGGAAGGGCACCTCTTGAGATCCATTCTAACAAAATCCTGCCCCAGCCATGAGGTCACAGCAGGCTCTGAGGTCACAGAGGTGCCAGAGCCCCGTGGTTGCACAGCAGCACAAGGAGCGAGCAGTCAGTGCTTGAGCACAACTGTTGCGGCAGCAGCAGCGGCGGTGGCAGCAGTGGTGCTGACATTGGGACAGCGGTGTCAGGACAGCGGTGGCAGCAAGAGCTGCGGGACCGGCAGAGGGCAAGGCAGCATGGCCCTTGCTCTGCGCCTCTTCCTCCTGCTCCTCCTGGCCGTGGCCCTGCCTGCCAGGGCTGCCCAGGCTGCTCCGCTGCAAGCGCAGCGAGCAGGTGAGCCGGCAGCCTGGCTCCCCTTTCCCGGGACAGCGCTCCCTGCTCCCCGGGAAGCGCTGGGGATGGTTTTCCCCAGGACTTCAGACGGGTTTCCTCTGTGGGAGGGAGAGAGCCCCCACGGGCCCCTCGGCTGGCCCTGTTTCCTCTCCAGGGATGAGTCACAGGGCCTGCAAAGAGGGTGCAGAGTGTCCAGGAGCCAGCCCAGAGCTCCCCAGGCCCCTGTGCAGCTCTGCCCTTTTCCATTGACATCTGGCTCCCAAAGACTTACCCGACCACCTTGCAGTGCCCAGGTCCCAAAAGCAGAGGGGGGATCCCAGGACACCATGGAAATGGTTTTGTGTGTTTGCTTCCCTCTAGATGAGCTTGCTAGGAAGGTTTCTCCAGCAGCTTGGCTCCATGAGGATTTCCAGTCTCTTCAGCCTCCTGCAGGTACATTGCCAATGTTCCCCTAAGCGGATAATCCTTGACAACCTGGCAGGAACCAGGTGACAGAAGCTTCTGTGGCTGTTGTGTTACAGGAGTCTCTGCAGAGAGGACTTATCAAGCTCCTTTCTGGGTTGCTGCTCAGAAGCCCAGCTCCCATCGCAGGGGTGAGTATTGTGTCCCTGCTGACCCCACGGGCTGAGCCCCGCTTCGGTGGGATCCACTCTTCTGACATGCAAACACGTCACTTAAGGTCCTCCGAGAGGGAGGAACAAGCCTGGAGGAGGCACTAATTCCCTAGAGGCGTCGCAATACATGGAAAGGACCCTGAGTGACCTGGAGAGACGCCGTGGAGGGTGCATTCCCTCAGCCTTGTCCTGGGGCTCAGCAGCCGGGGGCTTTGGCTGCACATCTGGACACGCCGTGCCCGGCACAGCAGGAAGGGATCCATGGCAGCCTCGCTGCCCCGCTGCTGCTTCCACGCCCTGCAGGGCTGTTTGCCAGCCTGGCCTGCCTGCAGCTTCTCCCCAGCCTCTGCAGGAAGGCATTTGGCATCTGCAGACAGAGAGCCCAAACTGCACCATGGGCCTGTGATCCCCTGCAATTTCCTGGTCTCTGAGCACATCTGGAGGAGCAGCTCTTTGGAGGAGGGAGGACCCTGCAGCAGCCCCAATAACCTGATCTTTCTTCTGCATCTTATCCATTACTTGGACACGCAGTGCCTCCTGAAGATGCCACCTTCCCATTGGGGAACAGCCCCACCTTATCCAGCTGTCCCTTTTCCTCTCTGCAGAGATGGAAGGAGAGGATGCGCTGAAGGTGCAGTTTGCCGGAGGAAGCAGGGGCTCATTGGCAGCCTCTGCTGCAGGAAAGGAGGACATGCCAGGCACAGCCACAGGAGGTAATTGCTGTGCCTCTGGGCCTGAGCCCTGCTGAGGCTTGAGCTGCCCTCTCTGCTGCTTGGCATTGCTGGCACGCAGCATTACCTGACCCCCTTCCAGTGCTGGGTTCCCTATAGAGGGGGATCCCAGCACAGCATGGAACGGTTTCTATCTGTGCTCCTTTCTAGACTGGGATCCTGAGTTGCGTAGATTGGAAATTCTGGTAAAGCAATACTTAAGGATGCTGGAGCTTGGTGAAGGTAGGCTACCAAAACCCCTTCCCTAACAGAATAATCATTGTCCAAGTGAAATCCTTGCTCAGAGTAATATTCCTGTGTCATTCCTGTCAAGATCCGCTTAAGTTTGCTAAATTGTGGGAATCCTGTCTTCCAAATTTCTGCTCTTGTGTCCAACAGTGATCCCACAGGATCTCAGTCATAGAGAAAAAGGATCATTTATCTGTCCATCCCCCTCCCATGTGCAATGCCAGTGTGTCCTTCTGTGTGCTCTGTGCAGCCATGGAGAAGAGCAGAGAGGGAAGGGGCTGGGCCCAGGGCTGTTCCGCAGGGCTGAGCCTTTCTCAGCTCCTTTGCCAGCCCCAGGTAGCCTGAGCTGCTCCTGCTGCCACTGCCAAGCCCTGGCCTTGCCTGGGGCTGTGTTTGGAGCTGCAGCAGCTCCAGGGAGTCCTTTCTGCCCCAACTGCCCCGCAAGGGGCTCCTTCTATCCCAGTGTGGGGCCACTGCAGGCACGAGGTGCCCCTGGCCCTGCTCCTGAGTGGAAGGCAGAGCCGAGGGAGTGCCTTGGAGGGCACCAATCACCCAGGTGCCCTCACTGCCACTCTGGCAAGAAGTAGAAATGGAACAACTTTCTATTAAGGTCCTCCTAGTTCAATGAACCAAGGTACAGGAGACAAGAAATCCCTGGAGGCAGCCAAACTTCTGGACGAGATGCTCAGTGACCTGGAGAGGCCCCATGGTGGGTGCATTTCCCTCAGCCTTGTCCTGGGGCTCAGCAGCCGGGGGCTGTGGCTGCACATCTGGACACGCCGTGCCCGGCACAGCGGGAAGGGATCCATGGCAGCCTCGCTGCCCCGCTGCTGCTTCCACGCCCTGCAGGGCTGTTTGCCAGCCTGGCCTGGCTGCAGCTTCTCCCCAGCCTCTGCAGGAAGGCATTGGGCATCTGCTGACAGGCAGACCAAACTGCACCATGGATCATACATGCCCTGAGATCCCCTGCAATTGCCTGGACCATGGGGAGATCAGGAATGACAGCAGTTTTGAGAAGGGAAAATCCTGGCCAATCCCAAAAGTTTTTATGATTTCTTGCTCCTTATCCATCAGTTTGACCAGTATTGCCTCCTGAAGATGCCACCTCCCAGAAAGGGGAACATCTCCATCTAATTTAGCTGTCTCTTTTTCTTTCTCCAGAGATGAACCGAAAGGCTGTGCCAAAAACAGCAATTCCTGCAGGAAGCAGGGACTCATTGGCAGCCTCTGCTGCAGGAAGGGAGGTGATGCCCAGCACAGTCACAGGAGGTAATTGCTGTGCCTCTGGGCCTGAGCCCTGCTGAGGCTTGAGCTGCCATCTTGGCTGTGCGTCAGTGCCTGCCCTCCAGGGATGTCAGACAGGCCCTGCAAAGAGGGTGCAGAGTGACCAGGAGCCAGCCCAGAGCTCCCCGGGCCCCTGTGCAGCTTTGGCCTTGTCCATTGACATCTGGCTCCCACAGCCTTACCCGATCCCCTTGCAGTGCACAGTTCCCATAGGCAGAGGGGGATGCCAGCACACCATGGAAATGGGTCTGATCTGTGCTCCCTTCCAGATGAGAGTGGTGCCATTGCTTTGCCAGCAGCTGGGATGGAAGATGGTTTGGAGCACTTGGGAGCTTCTGCAGGTATGTTCTGAGAGAACAATCACTGGCAACCTGGCAGGAACTGTGTGACAGAAGCTTCTGTGGCTCTTGAGTTACAGGTGTGTCTGCAGGGAGGATCTTCCCAGGTCCTTTGGTGGATGTTGCACACAAGCCCATCTCCCATCGCAGGGGTGAGTAGTGTGTCCCTGCTGACCCCACGAGCTGAGCCCTGCATCTGTGGGGTCTATTCCTGGTGAAATGGAAATACTTTCTCTTAAGGTCCTCTGAGAGGGAGGAAAAAACCTACAAAAGAGAATGTGCTCCTGGAGGCATCCAAACAACTGGACCAAATCCTGATTGACCTGGAGAGGCCCGATGGTGGGTGCATTTCCCTCAGCCTTGTCCTGGGGCTCAGCAGCCGGGGGCTGTGGCTGCACATCTGGACATGCTGTGCCTGGAACAGCAGGAAGGGATCCATGGCAGCCTCGCTGCCCCGCTGCTGCTTCCACGCCCTGCAGGGCTGTTTGCCAGCCTGGCCTGGCTGCAGCTTCTCCCCAGCCTCTGCAGGAAGGCATTTGGCATCAGCTAAGTGAGAGCCCAAACTGCACCATGGGCCTGGGATTTCTTGGTCTCTGGGCAGATCCGGTGGGGCAGATATTTGGAGGAGGGAGGGCCCTGTGGCAGCCCCAAGGGCCTTGGCCTTTCCCTGTTCCTTATCCATGTCTTTCCCAAGTGATACTCCTTGAAGATGCCACCTCCCCACTGGGCAATGGCTCTACCTGATCTGGCTGTCCCTTTTCCTTTCTCCAGAGATGGACCAAAAGTCTTTCCGGAAGGCAGCACATCCTGGAGGACGCAATGTACCCGTGCTAGCCACTGATACAGGACATGAGGAGATGCCAGACAGTGCCACAGAAGGTGATTGCTGTGCCAGGCTCAGCCTGGCTGAGTAGTTCTGCTGGGGTCCCTCCATGTGAGACATGTCCTGAAACCATCGAGCCACTGCATGGGGTGCCCATGGTGGGGAATGGGCAGAGGGGGAGAGCAAGGCTCCAGTGTGTCCTGAGAGGGCCTGGGTGTGTGTCCCTGGGCTGGGGGAGCTGTCACGGGGCAGGGAGGGCCAGGGCTGGCAGTGGCTGCTCAGGGATGGCTTTGGCCCGTGTCCCTCCAAGCAGCCACTGCCCAAGCAGCTGCGCTGGCCCCGGGCTCTCCTCCCGGCCTGCTGGGCTTTGTTGGGTGGCACAGCCTGTGCCAAGGGGCGGCAAGGTGCCTGCAGGCCCCAGCTCTGGGGGAAACGGAGAACGTCCTGCCCGCATCCACTGTGCTGCCAGCTCAGCAGTGCAGCACAGCACGGGCTGACGCTCCCCATTGCTCCCACAGATGTTGTCACTGAAGCAGGAATATATGGCCCGGATCCAATGCGCCTCCCAAGAATTGTCTGTCCCCAGGATGTTCGCAGGAAATGCATGATAGGCACAGTGGTGATAGTGTTCACTGTGCCACTTGTGCTGCTAGGCTGCTATCTTGGCATTCGCAAGCTGTATGAGATCAGACGGTCAGTTGCTGATTTTTCTCCACAGTTTTCTTATAACTTTGCTCCATAGCATTGGTAGCCTGACTCGTAGTTGTGCTGCTGTGGAGTTGTGGCCAGTCCATGGTTGTCCAAAGAACTCTGGGGACGGTTCTGCTGCTGCCCTGAGCTTTCATTGGCCTCCTCATTGCTGGGCCTTGTCCTGGGGGGCCCGCTGGGGCTGCAGCCAGTGCTGGCTCCCACTGAGGCTGCCTGGCCAAGAGCAGCCCCAGGGGCACAGGGCAGAGGCACAGCAAGTTCTCAGCAGTGTTTGGGCAGCACAGTTCAGGACAGGGCAATGCTTATTTTGTAGCTCATGTAAAGTTTAATGGCAACGGTGTTGCAGCACAAGCAAATATGCTCCAGTTCAGTGTTAAAACAAATCCAGCCTGATGAAGGTTTGGATTTGGCCGTGAAACTTTGCTCTTTTTGTGAGCCCTGTTCTGGATTGATTCCCAATCAGTCTTGGAGCCAGTTCTGGGTGAAGGCTCATCCCAGCCCTGAGCGTTGGCAGTTCTGGCCTCAAAGGGACAGCTGAGGCTGCACTGGACATGACTGGGAATCAGGGCTCTATTATCAAAGGGCTTTGAGAAGTTTAAATTCCTATGGTTTTTTCTACAGGTTTTTCTTTATGAAATTCATTCACTTTTTTTAAACTTAGTTTTGAAACTAACTTGTTTTCCAGTGCCTATTCCAGTTTTTTGGTATAGTGAATGGTGGCCCAATTATCCCATGGCTGAATTAAGAGACTGTAAGTACTATAAAATGGAATGAGTTTTACCGTCTTATGCCTTTCACACACTCATAAAACTTTTGTTGGTTTATGTGACCAACAGAAGCGTTTTTCTCTACTTTTAATTCAAACAAGCAGCAGAGCCGGAACCTGTTGAGAAGAGTCTCTTCACTTCATAGCTAAAGCAAACTGCCAGGGTTCTTTATTGAGCAATATAAAATCTATATTTTATGTATATACTCCTGTCAAGTGAGTGATAGAAACGAGGGATTTGGACTCTGGGGGAAGTACTGACCAGCTGTGCACTGGCTCTCCAAAGCTCAGTCTGTAATAATCAATCTTCTTCAGAAGAGAATGTTCAGTTTCTTCCTAGCACTCACTCTTGCACTCGTACTCAAAAACCACTTCTTGAAAGAAATTTACAACGGCTCTTTATGCTCCCTTAGTTGACTTTTCTCTCTTTCTCCAGTAATGCCAATGAAAACCTGGATGATTCCATTAAAAAAGCTGGAAAGCAGATCCTGGAGAAGAGGGCATACATCTGCTCCCACCCACTGGACAGGACCTTCTGATCCCTCCCTGACAGCAGGCACTCATCACTGTCAGTCAGGGAGGAATTTGCTGCAGTTTCATGAGGGAGAGATTAAAAGCATCTGTTAATTAAAGTCTTTGATAAATGTAATTGTATAAAAATACTACTTTCCAAACTCTATTTCAAAGGATAAGGATAAAGAAAGAGATTTAATTTAAAGCTGAAATTATTTTGTCAGATAGATAGATGGATAGATATATAGGAAGACAGGTAGATATTAGATCGCTAGATAGTTAAATAACTAAGACAGAAATAGATAGATAGATAGATAGATAGATAGATAGATAGATAGATAGATAGATAGATAGATAGATAGATAGATGTATATACATGTCTGTTCCTCTTGGAGTGGGATAAAGAGAGGGAGAGGAAGTTTGGATGGGGAAATGTTTCTTCCCAGGGAAGGGACTGTGTGGTTTCTCAGTATCTTTTCACTTCAATCAGCTCCTCATTCACTGAGCAAGTCTGAAAGACTTGGGCAATCAGAACAGTTCGGCTTTGGAGGCCCCTCCAGCTCTCTTGTCCAGCAGCACCACCAGGACACTGAGTCCCCAGTGTCCAGGGAGCTTCTGCTGTCACCCTGAGGGACACCACTGGTCACTGACGTCCATCGGGCCTCTGAGGCATTGACCACAACCCCCTGGATGTGACCAGCCAGGCAATTGCTCATTCTCCAAACTGTGCCTCCATCAGATCCATAGCTCACCAAAGGAGGGACAAGGATGCAGGGCAGGGCTGATGTGTCCAGGGCATGGCAGAAGTCCAGAGTGGTGCCATCTCTAGCTCTTCCCTTGTGCACTGGGGTGTAACTTCGCGGCTGGGTCACAGGCAATATGTTCTCTGGCCAGCTCACTGCCTGAGTCCCATGGACAGTCACAAGAGAGGCTGCCCCTGGATCCCTACAGGGACCTTCCCGGCTGGCGGTGCCTACAGGGGCTCGCAGCTCCCTGCAGCCGACACCTGTGGCACGGGTGACACAGCAGCAACCCAGTACGAGGGACTGAGGTGAAGGAACCAAGAGAGATCACTTGTTTGAGTTCTAAGGAAGGTTTGTGTCCCCAGAGGAGTCAGGACAACTGACAATAACTGATTTTTAAGGAAGAGAGAGAAGAAGGGGAGGACACAACTTTTACCAAGGGGAAGGCATTAGGGAAGGAGTGCAGGGCAAGGGCTATCCAACAGAAACCAACAAGGGGAAGGAGCAAACCTTGAAATCCAATCTTGCTTTGAGGAAGGGATGAACTACAGGGTACACACCAGAACAAAAGGCTGTGCTGTCTTTGATGGACAGGGGCATTGACAAATACTTGGTGAATAAACAACTCAGGACTGAACCACCAGAGAAACCAAGTGGGATACGTGGAATGAAACATTACAAACGTACAACAAGGAGTATTTAAAACTTACTACAGAAGAACAAACTGTAAAATAACAGACTACCACACTGGGGTGTTGCAGTGTGTCTCTATTGTGTTTTCAACTGCAATTCAGTTTCAATGGTCAGTTCAAACCCCCACCCCCCCGCCCCATCTCTTGTATTGTTATAGCATATTTTATCCTTAATGGATTGTTCTTTTGCACCTCTCTTGTTGGTTTTGCCCCAGTTTTCCATCTTCCCAATAACCTGCCCTTTGTTCCTGAATGTTACCTGTTCCTTCTCCCAGTATGAACATGGTCAGTCCCTCCTCATGCCTGCCCCTTTCTCCAGAAACTTCCCTGTCATTTTTGTATCCCTTGAGGTCTCATTGGTTTGTTTAAACTCTTCCCCTCCCCTGTAATTCCCAATTGGTTTCAACACTGTATTCCCTGCCTTATGCTTCTCCCCAGGTTTCTCCCAATTTGTTAAAGTTTTGTACCCTCCTCTTGAACCTCCCCTTGTTGAAAAACCCCTTCTAGAGCCTGGACTCGTGTCTTTCTGAGCCTGACCTTCCTGGGCATAAACACCTTTGGGAGTCATACAGAAGACCTCTCCTTATTCCTTGTCCCTGCCCTTGAAGCATTCCACCTGTGCCATAGAGCAAATGTGACCTATAGCAGCACCCAAATTGTGTGGCTTTTTGGGGGCAGCCCCCTCCTGGTGACAGTGCTGGGAGCAGCCCAGGCTGAAGAACTCTGGCACCGTGTCACTGAGGCAGCCACACAATCATGGAAGAGCTCTGGCTTGGTCAGACTGCACACACCCACCCTATGCTCCTCAAGGTTTTTTTTGGCATATCCAAGCATTGAAGAGGTTGGGTGACTTTCCCCCCTGTTTTATTCACTGTGTCCTTTGAGGACCACAAAAGGAAGCAGTGCCTTAAATTGCACATGAAGAGCAAATGGTGAAGTAAAGGCTTCACCTTTCCTATGAAGCCAGAGGACTGTGTTAGCTATGGCCCACCCAAGGTGCCAAATTTCCGGCTGGGAAGCTGCTGACAGGAGGGAATGTGGAACTTGTCTCCAGCCAGAGATCACTTACTCCTCAGCATGCTGGGATGTTGCTGACAGTGCCTGAGGAGCTCAGAAATCATTGGATGTGATTTCCTGTGCCAGTGCCCAGAACACAGAGCAGTGAGTTCAGCTTGGGGAGGCAAGGCCAGCCCTTGGACACAACAGCCAGGCAAGCATGAGCTCCCTCCCAGAGAAGGAAAATTCCAGCCATGAGGTCCATCCCCAAGCAGGCCATGAGGTCACAGCAGGATGTGAGGTCACAGCAGGTTCTGGGGTCACAGATCCGTGTGGTTCTACAGCATCACAATGTCCAACCCCGATGCCTGGCACAGTGGGAGGGCATCCATGGAAACCTCACTGCCTTGCTGCTGCTTCCATACCCTGTAGGGCTTTTTCCCAGCCTGACCTGGCTGCAGCTTCTCCCCAGCCTCTGCAGGAAGGCATTTGGCATCAGCTGGCAGGGAGCCCAAGCTGAAGCATGGGCTTAAGATCTGCTGGGGCTGCAGCCAGTGCTCGCTCCCGCTGAGGCTTCCTGGCCAAAAACAGGGCAGAGGCAAAGCAAAATGTGGAGGAGAAAGAGCAGGGATTAGATTGCCCTTGAAAGGCAGGGGCACTCTGGGGCCCGCTCCTGGCCAGGGAGCCTGCCCAGAGCCGTGCCCTGCTCGCCAGGGCCTTGAGGGACAGCTGTGCAGCTGGGCCAAGCTGTGCCAGCAGCTCCAGCCATGCTGGGGAGCCTTGCCAGCTCTGGCCCCTGCTGTGCAGGAGGCTCCCTGTGTGCCACTGGCAGCTGGGGCCTCAGCCACCTCCTCTCTCCACAGGTGCTCCTGTGCATCTTCAGAAGAGAGGCCTAGCAACTTGGGCAAAGAGAACTTGACCTGTTATCCCAGGTCTCCACTTATGCCCTTATCTGCCCAGCCGTGGCTGCGACACCATCAGAAGGCCTTCTCACATTCCAAATTCGTTTTCCCCTCCAAAACAAGACCCTCTGCCCCAGAGCCCGCAAGCCCTGTTTCCCAGCCAGGAGTGAATGTGGGCAGCCCCTGTCTGCCAGGGTAGGGCTTGGCCCACATTTTATATTTCAATAAAGAAATGGTGTTGTCACAGCTCTGTCCAGATCGTAACAGCCACAAAGGCCACCCCGCAGCAGCACAGGCTGAGCTCCATGGCCAGGAGCAGCCGTGGATGCCCACGGTGTGGGCAGGCAGGAGCCAGGCAGGGGCTGCTGTGACCAGCAGTGGGGCCCTGAAGGCTGGGGGAGCCCATGCTGAGTGTCCCTGGGCCGAGGACACATTTCCTTCCCTGGCATCATCTGAGCCCTGGCCCCATGAGGCAGGCATGGATATTTTGGGGTCCCTGCTGAGGGGTGCTGAGGTCACTCATGAATCACAAAGGAGTATTGATGGCCTCTTCGAACCCGTGCAGGGATCCCTCATGAGGTGTGCAGCGGGGTTACATTTGAGGGGATTTTTTACTCTTCTCAGCACAGCAAAGGCTCACTTGGCCGAGGTTTTGCAAAGCTGGGAGAAAGCCTCTTGCAAAGCCTTGGGCCCGGCCTGCGGGCACAGCGGACAGGCGGAGCTCATCCCCTGGGGCCAGGCCGGGCTGCTCAGGCCGGGCCGGGCCGGGGCAGGCTCGTGTCCCGGCAGGGAAGGGCCGTGGCCCTGGGCTCTGATGAGGGTGCTGAGCTCCGCCATGGCCCTGTGCTGCAGCCCAACACATTTACAGCCAGGGCCGTGCCCTGGCCCACAGGAGGCACCCGGGTCTGCAACTGAGGACGCATCTTCCTCCAACTCAAGGGGGTTGGCCCTGTTCCTTTGGAGGATCCAGAGCCTTGTACTTCGGCCTGATGGTGCAAAGATCCCCCCAGCATCCCTCAGCTTGCAGAAATAAAGGCTTTGTGCTCATTAATATGAAAAGCTGTATGGGTGGCCTGCAGCTAATGTTCTTTTGTTGCCTGGACCCCAGTCAGTGCTCGAGTCTAAATGAATGACCCAGCCTGAAGCTGGCCTTAAGACTGATTTGATGAGAGGGAGTGAAGCTCTGTTGACTGCAAATTCTCGTGGAAAAAAGTACAGGAACTTGGGTAATGCTGGTGACAAAAGCAGAGTGCAGAGTTGAACCTGTGAGGCCACCTCAACGCCTCCTCCCCCAACCCTTTTATTTTTATTTTGTTTAATATTCTGAGGGCCAGTTCTTGCATGAAATGGGCCCTCAGGAAAGAGCTGCTGGGCCTCCTGGCTGTGTCTGTTTGTGCTCCCTGTGCTTCTGGTTGCCAAGGTGTCAGGGTCTGTCCTAGTGGACAGATGACCTGATGGTTCGTAGGAATGATCTCAGAGTGCAAAACACCAACACGGTACAAGGGGGTTTGCAGTGATAATCAAATCAAATGCAGTTTTATTGAAATAACTACAGCAAAAATGCGATAGAGGGATTAAGGGAGAGAAAAAGAGAGAGAAAGAGAGAAAGAGAGAGGGGGGATATAGCTACCAACTCAGAGACGAACTGTACCAACTGTACCAACTGTACCAACTGTACCAACTGTGCCAACTTTGGTGCAGTCCAGCTGAGGGTCCGCCTGCTACGCTGGGGAGATCTCAAAGGCGCTAGCTAACTCAGAGGTTTTTATTACTGAAAATTGCGAGGGGGGGGGAAACAGATACAATAGGGAACAGATGTAACAGGTAGTCCATGTTCTCAGCAGTAAATGAGCTTGATAGATGTAACAGGTAGTCAGTGTTCTCAGCAGTAAATGAGAGCCATTGTTTTCTTGCTCCAGTGGTCACAATCTGCAGGCAAACATCTCGCTTTGGTCAGCTTGCCTCCCCACACACCTCCCCCGGTCTGGGGGTTTCAGTCCCAGTCCTTGGAAGGAGCAGAGGGGCCTTTTTAGGAGTTTCATGTCTCAGTCCTTGATGGAAAAGCTTCTCACATCTCCGTCTGTCTGTCACGGTGGTTGTAAAACAGGCAAGGGTCTTCTATGGGAGACCACCTGAAACTCAGGAGAAGTCCAGCCAGGCCGAGAGGTGGGACAGCTTCCAAAGCTGCTATTGTTGCAAACGGGGCATGGTGTCCTCTTCTTAGCATACAGCAAACACTGCTGTGGAAACAACAGCTCCAAACTGAGCTTTCAGGACTCAGGGCCCGTGGCATGTGACTTTTCTCCTTCAGAGCCAGATATAGACGGGGGGGTCTTCTCTTCAGTGGTCTCCCAAAGACGATCGTGAGGCAGATGAGGGAAAATTAGGACAGACTCTCACGCAGGGCCAGCACCTCTGAGGACAGGGCGTCCTGCTCTGGGTGGTGGTGGCAACAGCATGTCCCCAGCAATAAGCTGGTAGCGCAGCCGTGGGACAACGGACACTGGCACAGAAATGAGAGATGACAGGTCTAGTTTTCCCTGCCTGAGTTATTTGACAGGTCTTGTGAAGCTGCAGAATCATCCCTGTGAAAAGAGGAGGTGGCTGGGAAATTGGGAAAACAAACAATGGGGTATGCATAAGTTTTTGTATATGCCCCATTCAGCATAGGCATTTTTAGGAAGTGATTTATTGAAGGAGTTTTGAAGCAACCATTGCATTCAAAAATGGAGAGGGTCCTCTGGAGCTGAATGATCAAAAGTACATTGAGGTATTAAGTTTAACCTTAACAGCTATTGAAATTGAGATGGAAATTGATGAAGAGATACTAAGTCAAGTATTTCCCAGGTATGGACCACTGTGTACAAGGGATGGAGAAAAATGCCTCCTCCATAGTAATTAAGCTTAAGGAAGGGACACAACAAGTCAGAATTAGGCAGCAGTACCCCCTAAAGAATGAAGACAGGGAAGGAATCAGTCCAATAATTGAAAATTTTCTGCGGTTAGCATTATTAATAGAATGCCAATCTGATTTCAATACTCCCATTTTCCCTGCAATCTGATGGGTCTGACCAGATAGTACAGGATTTGAGGGCTGTCAATAAAGTAACAGAAGATTTGTATCCTGTGGTAGCCAATCCATATACCTTATGAACTTATTTAACACCTGAGCTAATCTGGTTAACCATTTTAGAATCAAATGGTGCCTTCTTTTGCCTCCATATCCACAAAGTCAGACAGAAAATTTTTGCATTCGAATGGGAAAGCCCTAAAAGTGGGCACAAAACCCAGCTCACATGGCCCGTGCTTCCTCAGCGCTTCAAAATTTCCCCTACTCTGTTTGGGGAGCAACTTGCCAAAGATCTGGAGTTTTGGGAAGCTCCACAGGAAGAAGGAAGGCTTTTGTAGTACCTGGATGATCTTCTAGTAGCCACTCGGACGAGGGAAGCATGTCTGGCCTGGACAGTAAGCCTTTTGAATTTTCTAGGACCCCAAGGACACAGAGTATCAAAAAAAAGGCACAGGCAGTGAAAGAGAAAGTAATCTACCTGGGGTACCAGGTGAGTGCTGGGCAACGGACTTTAGGACAGACTCGCAAAGAACCATAAGCCAAACCCCAAAACCCCAGACAATAAAGGAACTCCAAACCTTCTTAGGCATGGCAAGGTTGTGCCGACTGTGGGTTTATACTTATGGACTGCTCGTAAGACTCCTCTATGCTCTTATTGCCAGTGGAAACAGAGATCTCCAGTGGACAAAGGAAGGCACACGGGCCTTTCACCAGCTAAAGAGTGCCCTCATGTCAGCTCCAGCTTTGGGACTTCCAGATGTAAGTGAACCATTCTTTCTGGTTTTCCCATGAAAGACAGGGAATTGCCCTGGGAATATTGGCTCAGGACTTGGGTCCATATCAGAGGGCAGTTGCTTACCTCTCCAAGCAACTAGATGCATCAGCAAAAGGATGGCCAGGTTGCCTCAGAGCTGTAGCAGCAGTCGTGCTGAATATTCAAGAGGCACGCAAGTTTACCCTGGGACAAAAATGGCTGTGCTAGTGTCCCACACAGTGCCCGCAGTACTGGAAGCAAAGGGTGGCCTCTGGCTTTCACCACAGAAGTTTCTGAAATACCAGGCCATCATGGTAGAGCAAGATGATGTAGAGATCGTGGTGACTAATATTGTCAACCCAGCTTCTTTTCTCAGTGGAAATCAAGAAGAAGCAGTACACCACAATTGCCTGGAGACCATTGAAGCTACTTACTCCAGATGCCCAGAATTTTAAAGACACTCATCTAGATGATACAGAGACCTGGTTCACTGATGGGAGTAGTAGCCACGTTGCCAGTGGAAAGCAACATGCTGGATACACAGTGACTGCCTGCAGATAAGTAATAGAATCCAGGCCCTTACCGACAGGCTCCTCTGCGCAGAAGGCCGCGATAATTGCCCTGACCCGTGCCTTGGAAATGGCAAAAGGAAAGAGAATAAACATCTATACAGACTCGAGGTATGAATTCAGAGTTGTGCATGCACATGGAGCCATCTGGAACGAGAGGGGACTGCTAACCTCACAAAAAGAAGAGACAATGCAGCTGCTGGAAGCAGTTCAGCTGCCTGAAAAGGCATATTAAGGCACACCAGAGAGTGAGCTCAGAATTGGAAGAAGGAAATGAGCTAGTGGATGGAGAGGCAAATAAAGCAGCAAAAAGTGGAGTAATTATGGACAGATTTCCCTCAAAAGTAAGCCAAAATATAATAGTACTAATCAAAAGAGACATGCAACCACAAGGGGTGGGCTGCCGTTGAAAGACAGCCAGTAATCCCTTCCCATTTTTGTGATCACTAGTGAAAGAAGAGCACCAGAAAACACACTGGGGCCTAACTACTTAAAAGCTTTTATAAAGTGTGGCTCCTTTCCCAGAATGACCAAGGCTGCCAGTGATACAGAGTGCATCAAAATAAAGGGTTGACTTTTAAGTAGTAGTTTCCACAGGCTTTCTAAAATGCATATCTGATTGAAAGAATCATTGCCAAGAATTAATCTGCCACTATTACTCAGGTAAACCAATAGTGAGATCCTTGCCTCCAGACAAACCCCAAAAATACCCCCAGGCCAAAACTCGGTCAAATTAAGAGAGGCCATGGGCCTGGACAGCTGTGGCAAATTAACTTTTCAGAACTCCCAGAGAAAGGGGGGTATCTGTATTTATTAGTATTGACAGCTACATTTTCAGGGTAGCCAGAAGCATTCCCCACCAGAACTGTCAAAGCTCTAGAGGTGACCAGGGTATTATTACAAGAAATAATACCATGCTTCAGAGCTCCAGCCACAATATCCTCGGATAGAGGATCACATTTCATTTCCAAAAGAGTGCCACCGATTAGTAGCCACCTGGGCATAGATTCATAGATTGAGAACTTCACACTCCATACCACCCGCAATCAAGCAGCCAGGTGGAGAAAATGAATCATTTGATTAAGCAGCAGATTGTAAGACTGGGGCAGGATGTTAATCTGCCCTGGCCCCAGGCTCTTCCACTGGCACTGCTGCGAATTCAGACTAAACCACGAGCTAAAGAAAAGCTGAGTCCTTTTGAAATGCTTTGTGGAAGACCATATGGAATACGAAAGAGAATGTCCACCCACATTGGAGAGATAACCCTGGCCACCTGCATGGTGGCTTTAAGCAAACAGCTCAGAGAAATTGAAAAACACGTGGCTAGAACTCGGAGCAAAGAGCTAGACAGACCAGTACATAACATACAGTCTAGAGATTATGTATATGTTAAGCCTCTTGCAGAAAAGACTTTGGATGCACAGTGAGAGAGATCACTGCAAGTGCTTCTCACCACCTTCTCTGCAATCCAGACCAAGGAGTAGAATGCCTGGATCCATCGCTCTCGAGTGAAGAAAGCCCCAGGAGCCCCTTAGAGAGGGACATCAAGAAACAATGAACTGAGATTAAAACTTACTCAGGCAAAATGAGTATATTGCAGCCAGGGGTAGTTTGTCATTTCAATTACAGAATTGATTTGTATGTAATTATAACTGGAGTCTTAGAATTAGAGAGTACCTCTATCCAAAGCAATGCTGAATGGCCTTGGTCCCAAGCTTTCAATCTGTATACTGGATCCATGGGAGAACTTTCTAAGATAAAAGAGCTAAACCTATCCCTGTAGTAATTCATGAAGATCAGGTATATGAGGAGCAGGAGTGGCAAGAACGAGAACTGTGGACACTTCAGGAGATCAAGAGAGAAGAAATCAAAATAGAGTGCTAGGTAGTCAATGAGACGGCTTATGAGAAACCAGATGAAATTAGTGTCTCAACCTCCCCGTATACAGGCACCAAGAAGTTTGTGATAGCCCAAGTGAATCCGACTGTTGGTGTAATTTCTCCTTGATACAGCCTGTAGAAGTGACCTGCCTTTAAGCTCGAGATGCTATAAAGCTCTCATTTAAATTTTAAATCAACACTGCACTTTTTACAATGTTAGGACCTTATACAACCCACACTGGTAATCAAATAGTTCAGACCCAACCCAAACTTGAACCTGAAGTGTGAGAAATAGGCCCCTACGTAGTGAAGAAGGTAAGTGAAAACAACTGTTGTTCAATCCAGAATGGTCTCTCAAACGTGTTGAGTTGCTAGTGCAAATTAACATCTCAAAAATCCAACCAGCCTGCTCCTCTTTCCTAAGAACATCCTTTGAGGGCTGCACAAGGTGGTTACAAAGACAGATATAGCTCAGGAGCAGAATAAGAAATTATCTAAGTTGGATGTTAGGGAATGGATTGAGAGTTTTAAATGGAATTGATTCAGAAATACTGATGAATAAGCTGGCCACTGCAGCAGGTGACCTAGCAAAATTGAAGCAGCCTTAACAGTCAGCTCTATTGGCATTAGGAACTAGCCAGTGGCAGGTTTCCAAAGTACTGCCAAAGTGGGAAAAGGCTGGGAGCCAAGACCACAGGGTAATATTAGAAGCACTTGGTACAGTTGGAAATAATGTGTCTTTAGCTTTCAGTTGTATACAAGCACAGTTATAGATGCAGGCAACAGCAGCTCTGATCATACGGGAAGGGGGTGAAGGTAATTTTCCAGCTGAAATTTGGGAAGTTGTCTGGGATAATATGATTGATTTTGTAAAGAAGTTTCAATCCTGGTGGCCTATAGTAAATTTCACCTATGATCCTGCTTCTAATGTGGCCACTGCCTTTGTTCTTACCTAACATTATGCCACTGTTTATGTTATCCGCCCCATCACTGCACTGGGATTAAATAATGAAAAAACAGTGCTCTACCCTTCAGAACATAGGGTGTGGGCTGGAAAGGTGAATGAAAAGAGGCAAACAGTAAAGTTAGAATCCTGCATTACTAGAGAACCACTGGGATTCATTTGTGAAAGCAATACAATTAATGCCCAAATGTGTGTCTAGACACTGAACAGAGTATTTGCCACTTTGAGATTCATGCAGTCACTTATCAGAAAACTGTGCTCATATATACTAGTAAAAGTTATGTGTGCCTGAGAACTGCTTGTGCTGCTGTAAAAATTGATAACAACAATATTATTTTGTCTAGAAGAAATAATTTTAATTTTTGTATTTGCAATGTTGTTAAGATTATCGGGTGTGATTTTTTTGTGCATGGCCCCCGTGACATCCCACCAGTTGATTAAAACCAATTACACAATGTAACACAGACTATCACCAACTCCTGTTGGGATGGACCTTACATTGATAAAACAATTAATTAAGCACCAAGACCTACTGCAGATCTCGAAGGAAATTCCAGAAAACAGAGAAAGCCCTAATTACTGTCTCTCATGATACCAAAGAAATAACCAGAATTCTGCAAAGAGTAAAGCAAACTGCAGATCATCACTGGTGGGATGTGATCTTTGGCTGGTCACCAACTGACAATGGAATCCTTAATAAAATGTGTCATCCCATTGTAGTTTTGTTAATATTAGCTGGAATAAGCTAATTTTAGGGTTATCCATTATATTGCTAATGTGATATTGGAGAATACTACAGCAAACAGCTGTGTTAACCTCCTTATCAAACGTACATGGTAAAGCATTAAGAGACACTTATTGTCATAGGGATTTGCATTAGATAAAAGAATTCACTTATTTTCTAGGAAAGGGGGGAAAAGAGACAGAGTAGAAATTTTCCAGAGTAGAAATCCATTTTGATTTAGGCTAAATGTACATCTTTGAGTTAAGTCTGTAGTTGGAAAGCATAGCTGTTTAGTCTGACTGGTAAAAAGCCTAGGCTCAGAGAAACTGCTTCAGTCAAGGACAGAGATAAGGGGCTGGCAGGGGACACAGAGACAGAGGAACTGCTATGAGAACAGGCCAACCTGACCTGGGAATTCTTCCTGATAAAGATTAACTAGCGGTAAATGTCACACCAAATTTGTAAAAATGAATATGTAGGAACCTATCATTAAATTGGATGCATATCTATTTGAGAGGGTGATAAAAAAGGATCTGGAGTTCCCAGAGGTACGCATGTCTTTTAAGGAGAGGAATCTCCACATGCATCCAGCACAGTAATAAACATACCAACTTTACAACTTTCACAAAGTCGTGGAGTTGCGTTTATCTCCGCAAAAGAGGCCCCGGTGTCAGCTGGCTCACAGAGACCCTCCTGCACAGCAGGAGATGCCCACTGTGCTCAAAGTTTGCCTCTGAAGACTGAGAGATGAGCTGGTAAGAAATCCTGGAAATTATCAGTGAAAGGGCTTTAAGTCTGTTGTTGTCACTAGGTAAAAATCTCCAGTGGGAAAAGAGCCTCTCCAGTACACTGGGTGTCTTGTGATGACTTAGTTCATCTAAGAGTAATGATCACCGCTTAAATGCAGTTTTATTTTTTATTCGGCAAGCATAAAAGTGTTCCAAAATTTTCAGAATTCTAAAACTACTTTGAAAAATCCAAAACTACAATAGGAAAAGGGAAGAAATATTTAGGGATATTTTTCTACAAAAAATGTTTCTAAATATTTCTAAAATCTTCTGCTGTGTATAAATGTAAAAGAAAGACAAAATGGGGCTGCTTTGTCTCAGGAGCCCCATGCTCAGCTGCTGCCTGCCCAGCCCTGGCAGTGCCCAGACAAGCAGCTCCTCCAGAGCTGGTGGTAGCACAGACACACCTGAGCTGAACCCCAAAGATGTTGCCAGGCTCAGGCCCTTCCCTGGTAGGAGGGCTGCACCTCCTGGCCTGGCTGGACACCAGGGGCAGCACCTTTGGGGACAGAGGCTCCTGCTCTGGGTGGTGATACCAACAAGCTGTCCCTAGCAATGAGCTGGTAATGCAGCCGTGGAAGGGACAACAGACACGGGCACGGAGATGCGAGATGACAGGACCCGTTCCCTCTGGCTGAGGAATTTGGCCAGTCTTGTGAATCTGCAGAGGCATCCCTGTGGAGAGAGGAGGTGGCTGAGGCCCCAGCTGCCAGTGGCACACAGGGAGCCTCCTGCACAGCAGCGCCCAGAGCTGGCAAGGCTCCCCAGCTTCTCTGGACAATCACAGACTGGCAACAACTCCACAGCAGCCTCTCTGGGAACATTTCCTGTCTACAACATTAGACTTTTAAAAGAAGCTGTTTGAGGGAAAGGTGAACAAAACACTCACCCTTTTCTCTTCCAGCAAGTCCAAATTTGGACACAGCATAAGATGAAAATAAGCTCCAAAAAAAGCAGGCCTGCTATTAATCCTATCCAGAAACCCCTTCCAGGGCCCTTCTGGGAATCCAGAACACGTGTGGTGGGGCTGGCTGCACCTGTGGGAGCAATGGGGAGCGTCAGCCCGTGCTGTGCTGCACTGCGGAGCTGGCAGCACGGTGGATGTGGGCAGGACATTCTCCGTTTCCCCCAGAGCTGGGGCCTGCAGGCACCTTGCCGCCCCTTGGCACAGGCTGTGCCACCCAACAAAGCCCAGCAGGCCGGGAGGAGATCCCGGGGGCAGCGCAGCTGCTTGGGCAGTGGCTGCTTGGAGGGACACGGGCCAAAGCCATCCCTGAGCAGCCACTGCCAGCCCTGGCCCTCCCTGCCCCTTGACAGATACCCCAGCCCCAGGGCACAGAGTCAGGCCCTGTCAGGACCCAGTGCAGCCCCTGCCCAGTCGGGAGCCAAGGCTGGCTCTGGCCCTGGGCTCGCGGCAGGGCTCCCGCTCGGGGCTGCTCCTGTGCCTTGGGCCTCTGGGCACTCAGGGCCAGCTTCGGAGCAGCTGCAGCGGGAGGGACATTTGTGCACGGGTCCCCTGTCCCTGGGGCTGTGAACGAGCTCCAGAGGCTTCCAAGGCTCCAGAGGTGCCTCCATCTTTGGCTGCTGCTGGGCCATACAAGGGCAGGACCTGGGGGAAAGAGCTGCCGCCACACAGCCCTGCTAAATGGCTGAGAGTGGCAGAGCAATTACCTCCTGTGCCTGGGCCCATGTCTGGCATCTCCTCCTTTCCTGCAGCAGGGGCTGCCAGTCGGCCTCTGCTTGCTTGGGGAAACACTGCCTTCTGTCCTGCCTTTTGCTCCATCACTTGAAAAAGGAAAAAGTTCAGCTGGATCAGATGGAACAATTTCGGATTTCTTTTGGTGGCATCTTTAGGACATCAGGCTTATCAAAATGGGGATAAGATTCAAAACCATCTGGCCTTTTGGGGCTGGGCCAGGGCCCACCTTCCTCCAAATAGCTGCCAGGCCTGAGCAGAAGGTGTGAGGGGATCGCGCAGGGCGAGGGCACACACGTGCATGGCTCTGTCCTGGCACCTGCAGCGATGCCCCCTTGGCCGAGCTTTGGGCTCTGAGCTGGCAGCTCTCCCAGGGAAAGGCCTTGACCTACCCTCACCATGTCCCAGAGGCTCAATCCTGAACGTGGGTTGGGAAGCCAGACCACCTTCACCAACAGGTTCAGCTGCAAAGAAAGGGAGGACAGAACAGCACCTGTGACACTGTAGGAGATCCTCAGGCTGCAGGAAAGGCTCAGCCCCAGGGCACAGCTCTGGGCCCGGCCCCTTCCCTCTCTTCTCCTCTCCGTGGCTGCACAGTGCACACAGAAGGACACACTGACATTGCACACAGAAGAAGGATGGACAGCTAAATGCTCCTTCCTCCCACTGACAGTCATCCTGTGGGATCCCTCAGGGCTCCAGAAGGGAGCAGGGCAAAGTTTCCAGAACTGAACAACCTTTAGAGGAACTTAAAGGAAATGCCATATGAGTGAGCTTTTGCCACATAGACACTGATTATTCTGTCAGGAAAGGTACGTTGAGAACTTGTCTCCAGCATCTGACAACATCTTCAAACCACCATTTACCATCATTTCCAAATAATCCAAGTCATGATCCCAATCTAGAAGGGAGCAGAGATTCTACGGAACCATTTCCATGATGTGCTGGGATCCCCTTCTGACTTGGGGAATTGGGCACTGCAAGGGGGTGGGGTAAGGCTGTGGGAGCCTGTGGCTCCTGATCACTCTCCAGACACTTTGGAGTCCCTGTGCAACATCCCTGGAGGGGCAGCTGGATCAGCCCAGGGCCCTGGGGCTCTCGCTGCCACACAGGAAACCCTCACTAAATGCTCGGGGAAATCTGCAGTGCCACAGCTATTGCTCCCAACCTCTGTCCCGCCCTCCTGTTTGCCAACCTGCCCAAGAAACAGCTTCCCCAGCCCAAGGGCACATAGCCAAGCTCTGTCAGGACCCAGTGGAGCCTTGCTCTCCCCCTCTGCCCTTTCCCCACCATGGGCACCCCGTGCAGCCGCTCCCAGGTTTGGGGACGTGTCTCCCACGGAGGGAGCCCAGCAGGACAGCTCAGTACCCGAGTGCCCTGAGCCTGCTCGGGACAATTCCTCTGGGCTGTGCCCGTCTTGTCCGGGCTGTGCCCACAGTGCCAAGCAGCAGAGAGGGCAGCTCAAGCCTCAGCAGGGCTCAGGCCCAGAGGCACAGCAATTACCTGCTGTGGCTGTGCCTGGCATCGCCTCCCTTCCTGCAGGAAATGCCACCTTCCACAGAGCCTCTCTGTCCATCCCTTGAGAAAGGAAGAGGCTTGGTGGGATGCAATCATTGCACATCCAGGTGGTGACCTCCTCAGGAGGCAATACTTGTCCACAATATGGATAAGGATCAGGAAAATCCTGATCCCCACAGGCCTTTGTGGCTTCCTATGGCCCTCCCTCTGCCAAGCAGCCACACCTCAGGATGTGCTCAGACACTGGGAAAATGCAGGGGATTCATGGTGAAGTTTGGGCTCTCTGTCAGTTGATGCCCAATGCCTTCCTGCAGAGGCTGGGGAGAAGCTGCAGCCAGGCCAGGCTGGCAAACAGCCCTGCAGGGCGTGGAAGCAGCAGCGGGGCAGCGAGGCTGCCATGGATCCCTTCCTGCTGTGCCCTGCAGGGCGTGTCCAGATGTGCAGCCAAAGCCCCCGGCTGCTGAGCCCCAGGACAAGGCTGAGGGAAATGCTCTCACCATTCTCTTTGTGCAGTTCCTCCACCATTTGTTTAAGGATGTTATTTGGCTCATGAGCTTCCTTGTGCCCTGTGGCTTTCTTCTTCCCTCTCAGAGGACCTTAAGAGAAAGTGGTTCCATTTCCTATGAATGGATCCCACAGAAGAAGGGCTCAACCTCTGGGGTCAGCTGAGACACACTACACACCCCTGCGATGAGAGCCTGGCTTTGGTGAAGGAACCAGCCAAGGAACAGGAAAAGTCCTCCCTGCAGACGCATCTGTAACACAACAGCCACAGAAGCTTCTGTAACCAGGTTCCTGCCAGGTTGTCAACAATTATTCCGTGGTGGGACAATGAGAACAAACCTGTACGAGGCTCCAAAGGCTTCAAAACTTTATTTAGCCAATCTAATGGAGAAATCTTCCTAGCAAGTTCATCTAGAACAGAGCAGAGATGAGTACATTTTTCAGGGCATGGTGAGATCCCCGTCTGCCTCTGGGAAATGGGCACTGCAAGGGGGTCGGGTAAGGCTGTGGGAGCCAGATGTCAATGGACAAGGCCAAAGCTGCACCGGGGGCTGGCGAGCTCTGGGCAGGCTCCTGGTCACTCTGCACCCTCTTTCCATGCCCTGTGTGACACCCTTGGTGAGGTGGCTGAAGCAGCCCAGGGCCCTGTGTGCTCTCACTCCCACAGCTGCAACTCTTACTAAAGCCCTGGGGAAAGCTGCAGCAGGCAGTCCCACACTACCCCCCTGTCCCTCTGACTCTCCTGCCCTTTCTCCTGCCTTTCCCACATTCTTCTATCTCTCCATCTCTCTTTGCCTTGGGACCCCTTCCCCATCCCAAGGGCACATAGCCAGGCTCTGTCAGGACCAAGTGGAGCCTTGCTCTCCCCCTCTGCCCTTTCCCCACCATGGGCACCCCGTGCAGCCGCTCCCAGGTTTGGGGACGTGTCTCCCACGGAGGGAGCCCAGCAGGACAGCTCAGTACCCGAGTGCCCTGAGCCTGCTCGGGACAATTCCTCTGGGCTGTTCTCGTCTTGTCCGGGCTGTGCCCACAGTGCCAAGCAGCAGAGAGGGCAGCTCAAGCCTCAGCAGGGCTCAGGCCCAGAGGCACAGCAATTACCTCCTGTGGCTGTGCCTGGCATCGCCTCCCTTCCTGCAGCAGAGGCTGTCAATGAGCCACTGCTTCCTCCGGGAAACTGAGCCTTCATCGCAGCCTCTCCATCTGCTTCTGGAGAAAGGATTAGGTACAGCTGGGTCAGGTGGGGCTGTTCCCCTTTGAGGATGGGGAAACTTCAAGAGGCAATGCTTGTCAAAGACATGGTTAAGAAGCAAGAAATCCCTAAAAAAGTTTTGGTGAAGCCAAGGCCCTCTGTACTCCAAACAGCTGCCCCTTCTGATTTGACTGGCGACAGGGAAATCGCAGGGGATCTGAGGTCCGTGCTGCTGTTTGGTCTGCCTGTCAGCTGATGCCCAATGCCTTCCTGCAGAGGCTGGGGAGAAGCTGCAGCCAGGCCAGGCTGGCAAACAGCCCTGCAGGGCGTGGAAGCAGCAGCGGGGCAGCGAGGCTGCCATGGATCCCTTCCCACTGTGCCGGGCACGGCGTGTCCAGATGTGCAGCCACAGCCCCCGGCTGCTGAGCCCCAGGACAAGGCTGAGGGAAATACACCCACCTTTTCCTGCCTGCTGCATTTCCTTCATCCTTTGCCTCATGTATTCAGATGGCTCATGAGCTTTCTTCTCTGTTGTAGATTTGTACTTTCCTGTTGGAGGACCTTCAAAAAACATGGTTTGATTACCTATGAATGGGTATCATAAAAGCAGAACTCAGCCTGTGGGGTCAGCAGGGACACACTACTCACCCCTGCGATGAGAGCCTGGCTTCGGTGAAGGAACCAGCAAAGGAACTGGAAAAGTCCTCCCTGCAGACACATCTGTAACACAACAGCCACAGAAGCTTCTGTAAGCAGGTTCCTGCCAGGTTGTCAACAATTATTCCGTGGTGGGACAATGAGAACATACCTGCAGGAGGTTCCAAAGGCTTCAAAACTTTATGCCGTCCATCTAATGGAGAAGCCTTTCCAGAAACCTCATCTAAAATGGAGCACAAATGAGAACATTTTTCAGGGCATGCTGAGATCCCCGTCTGCCTCTGGGAAATGGGCACTGCAAGGGGGTCGGGTAAGGCTGTGGGAGCCAGATGTCAATGGACAAGGCCAAAGCTGCACAGGGGCCTGGCGAGCTCTGGGCAGGCTCCTGGTCACTCTGCACCCTCTTTCCATGCCCTGTGCAACATCCCTGGTGGGGCGGCTGAAGCAGCTCAGGGCCCTGGGTGCTCTCACTCCCACAGCTGCAACTCTTGCTAAAGCCCTGGGGAAAGCTGCAGCAGGCAGTGCCACACTATCCCCCTGTCCCTCTGACTCTCCTGCCCTTTCTCCTGCCTTTCCCACCGTCTTCTATCTCTCCATCTCTCTTTGCCTTGGGACCCCTTCCCCATTCCAAGGGCACGTGGCCAAGCCCTTTCAAATCACAGTGGAGCCTTGCTCTCCCCCTCTGCCCTTTCCCCACCATGGGCACCCCGTGCAGCCGCTCCCAGGTTTGGGGACGTGTCTCCCACGGAGGGAGCCCAGCAGGACAGCTCAGTACCCGAGTGCCCTGAGCCTGCTCGGGACAATTCCTCTGGGCTGTGCCCGTCTTGTCCGGGCTGTGCCCGCAGTGCCAAGCAGCAGAGAGGGCAGCTCAAGCCTCAGCAGGGCTCAGGCCCAGAGGCACAGCAATTACCTCCTGTGGCTGTGCCTGGCATCGCCTCCCTTCCTGCAGCAGAGGCTGTCAGTGAGCCACTGCTTCCTCCCGGAAATGCACTGCCTTTCTTCTGCACAGCCTCTCCATCTGCTTCTGGAGAAAGGATGAGGTACAGCTGGATTAGGTAGTGCTGTTCCCCATTGAGGATGGGTAATCTTCAAGAGGCAATGCTTGTCAAAGACATGGTTAAGAATGGTTAGGAAATCCCAATAAAATTTTTGTTTAGGCCAGGGCCTTCTGTACTCCAAACAGCTGCCCCTTCTGATTTGCCTGGAGATGGGAAATTGCAGGGGATGTGAGGTGCATTGTGCAGTTTGGTCTGCCTGGCAGCTGATGCCCAATGCCTTCCTGCAGAGGCTGGGGAGAAGCTGCAGCCAGGCCAGGCTGGCAAACAGCCCTGCAGGGCGTGGAAGCAGCAGCGGGGCAGCGAGGCTGCCATGGATCCCTTCCCACTGTGCCGGGCACGGCGTGTGCAGATGTGCAGCCAAAGCCCCCGGCTGCTGAGGCCCAGGACAAGGCTGAGGGAAATGCACCCACCTTGTCCTGCCTGCTGCATTTCCTTCGTCCTTTGCCTCATGTGTTCAGATGGCTCATGAGCTTTCTTCTGTCCTGCAGCTTTGTTCTTTCCTTTTAGAGGACCTTAGAAAAACATGTTTCCTTTTCCCATTAATGGATCCCACAGAAGCAGGGCTCAGCCTGTGGGGTCAACAGGGACATGTTACTCACCCCTGAGATGGGAGGCAGGCTTCTGTGTAGGAATGAGGGAAGGATCAGGAAGAGTCCTCCCTGCAGGCACATCTGTAACACAACAGCCACAGAAGCTTCTGCCACCTCTACTCAGCTGCACGGGCACCACTGAGCCGCAGGAGCGGTGAGGGGATCACGCAGGGTGAGGGCGCACACGTGCATGGCTCTGTCCTGGCACCTGCAGCGATGCCCCCCTGGCCGAGCTTTGGGCTCTGAGCTGGCAGATCTCCCAGGGGAAAGGCCTTGACCTACCCTCACCACCTCCCAGAGGCTCAGTCATGGACATGGGTTGGGAAGCCGCACCACCTTCACCAACAGGTTCAGCTGCAAAGAAAGGCAGGACAGAACAGCACCCGTGGCACTGTAGGAGATCCTCAGGCTGCAGGAAAGGCTCAGCCCCGGGGCACAGCCCTGGGCCCAGCCCCTTCCCTCTCTGCTTTTCTCTGTGACTGCACAGACCGCACAGAAGGACACAGTGGCATTGCACATGGGAGGAGGATGGACAGCTAAATGCTCCTTCCTCCCCCTGACAGTCATCCTGTGGGATCACTCAGGGCTCCAGACAGGAGCAGGGCAAGGTTTTCAGAACCCTTCTGCCCTGACTTAAGCTCGAACGAAAATGGCAGATGAACGAGCTCTTGCCACTTGGATACTGATTATAATGTCACTAGAAAGGGAAATTCAGAACTTACCTCCAGCATTCTTCAAGACATTCGTAATATCATTCAACAACAATTCTAAATAATCAAAGTTGCGATCCAATTCTAGAAGGGAGCAAAGACCAGACCCATTTCCATGATGCACTGGCATCCCCTTCTCCCTCCGGGAACTGGGCACTGCAAGGGGGTCAGGAAAGTCCGTGGGGGCCAGGTGTGAATGGACAAGGCCAGAACTGCCAGAGCTGCACAGGGGCCTGGGGAGCTCAGGGCTGGCTCCTGGACACTCTCCACCCTCTTTGCAGGCCCTGTGACACATCCCTGGGGAGGAAACAGGGCCAGCCAAGGGCCCGTGGGGGCTGTCTCCCTCCCCCAGAGGAAACCCTCCCTAAAGGCCTGGGGAAAACCATCCCCAGCACTTCCTGGGGAGCAGGGAGCGCTGTCCCGGGAAAGGGGAGCCAGGCTGCCGGCTCACCTGCTCGCCGCGCTTGCAGCGGAGCAGCCTGGGCAGCCCTGGCAGGCAGGGCCACGGCCAGGAGGAGCAGGAGGAAGAGGCGCAGAGCAAGGGCCATGCTGCCTTGCCCTCTGCCAGTCTCGCAGCTCTTGCTGCCACCGCTGTCCTGACACCGCTGTCCCAATGTCAGCACCACTGCTGCCACCGCCGCTGCTGCTGCCGCAACAGTTGTGCTCAAGCACTGACTGCTCGCTCCTTGTGCTGCTGTGCAACCACCGGGTCTGGGACATCTGTGACCTCAGAGCCTGCTGTGACCTCATGGCCAGGGTGGAGTTGTGTGGGGAGTGGGATCTGCCTTCTTTGGCAGGGAGCTCGTCCTGCCCAGCTGCCCTGTCCAAGGGCTGTGACACAGTCCCAGCCCAGCTGATCTCACAGGCTGGGTCATGAAGGGATGGAGAGCAGCCCTGCCAAGAAGGACTTGGGGGTGCTGCAAGATGAGAGGCTGCACATGAGCCAGCCATGTGCATCCAAAGGAGAGTGCCCAGAAGGTTGAAGGAGGTGATACCACCCCTCTGCTCTGGTGAGACCCCACCTGGAGTACAGTGGAAGAGGTTTTACATCGACCTCTGTGAGTCATTGAGAAGTTTGACATGAAAATCCATGTTTACCCCTGAAAGAATTTTGTACCAAGGTTGTTGACATAGAAACCAAACAAGAAAGGAGGATAAATAAGTGAAAGTTGTAACTGCTTATTTCAAGAAGCACTTTGCTTGTCGCTCATGACCAGTGAGTAAAGTGTAAACTTATGAGCTTTGTAAGAATGTAGAACAAGCATGCATGCTAGAATAAAAACAGTGTTTGAAGCCTTCTGGAAATGGAGTGTGTTGCTTTGTACTGTCTCTGTCTCTACCACGACAGAGTAATGCATCCATCTCTGGGCTCCCCACACAGGAAGGCCATGGTCCTGTTGGATCTAGTCCAGAGGAGGGACAAATTGCTCTGAGGGCTGGAGCCCTTCTGCTTTGGAGACAGGCTGGGAGAGCTGGTGGCATTCAGTCTGGAAGAGAGCCGACTCCAGGGAGACCTGATTGCTTCCTTTCAGTAGCTTAAGGGGGATTGTAAAAGAGATGGGACAGCACTTTTAGTAGAGCCTTTTGTGAGCAGACCGAGAGGGAATGCTTTCAATCTAAAAGATGGTCAATTCAGATTGGACAAAAGAAACCCATTTTTTACACTAGGTCTGGAAGGCCTTGCACAGGTTGCCCAGAGAGGTGGACATCCATCCCTGCAGACATTCAAGCTCATGCTCTCAGCAACCTGACCTACTTAAAGGTGTCCCTGCTCACTGCAGGGCATTGGACTAGATGGCCTTTAAATGTCCCTTCCAAGCCAAGCCATTCTGTGCTCCTGGGCACCATCAAAGCAGTGCTGGATTAGTGCTGGGGTGATTATGTGGCACCTGTATTTTGGTAGTTGTGTCCTTTAGCAATTGGCCCTGAGATCATTCATGGGCTGGGCCGGGAATTCTGCAAATAACAGACAGTGTGCTCTAGGAGTGTTGCAGTGTGATTTCATGGTTTACCCCAAAACCCCGGGTTTCTCCCCTGAAGATTCCCTCCCAGGTGTGTCCATCATCCCTCCTTTCCCTAGTCTTACCCCTGCCGAGCACTGTCTCTCAATCCTGCAATTCCAGAAGGGCATTGAGTGATTGGCAGATTTAAAAGATGCCCTTTACCTTTGTGGGGGGGGGCGGGCATTGGGCCATCCATGCATCCATGTGTCATTTGTCCCTTGAGATCTCCTCTCCTGTCCCAGGTTGGTGGGCTCCCTATCCCTTCCCTCCTCCCCTCCCTTGGGTAAAAGGTCAAGTAACCATGCGGTCCAGGAGTTCCATTGGAGCAGTTGCTGGATTCAGTGGCCTGTGGGCCAGAATAAAGCTCTGGATTAAAACCCTCCATCAGAACCGACTCCTTTCCTTCACTACCGCCTTAAAGCTTCTCTGGCAGAGGGAAGCCTGAGGAGCAGACCCTCCATGGGAGGAAGCTCCATCCCGCTGGCACTGGCGTCCCGGCATGTCTGGACTTGTCCCCACACGCCCAGCTGCAACATCCAGCTGGCCGAAAGTGTCTCTGGGGTGGAACACCACAGTTGCTGCTATTTGGTTCAGCTGCGGGGGCCAGACAAGCCAAGGCACGTCCCGTCAGCTATGTAATATATGTTAGAAATATCATGCTATAAAAGATTGTATTTTTTAAAGATAGTGAAATCCTAACCAGTCTTTGACCGCAGGCAGCCCAAGAAGCAGACATCTATTCAAACTCTGAAATTCCTGAAGGAGGCAGCATAACGATTGGCATTTTAGCCTGAGAATAGATGCACCCAGGGCGATGATCACCGCCATCCTGAGCCATCAGAAACCGCCTAAGAGTGATCATCGCCCTGTTGATAACATCCATCAAGATAGCCAGATTTGCCAGGAACATGCATGTGAATACATGGCTTCCCTGAACTCGATCAATGCTGGCTATCAGCCAGGAGACAGCCTTTGTCCGGCTCTGCACAGTGAAACAGCCAACTATGAATATGCAGAGTTAGAAAAGAACTTGAACTCCTTCACCTCTGGCACAATAAACTGTATAAAACATCCTTGCTAGAGGCAGCTCTTGTGAACGAGGGGGAATCTGATGTGATAGAGGTTAGATCCAGGTTCACCCAGAGCTGAACCCAGGCTCAACGCTGTCTCTTTGGCTGTGGTGGTTTTGAGGACCGTATTTTGGTTGCGGAAAAGTTAAATAAATATTTCCGCATTTTTTGATAATTTGACTTTCAATTGATCATTGATAACAATTAGGGCCACCCTGATGGGATTTGAATTTTGGGTTCGGGCACCCCTTTCCTGTTAGGAGGCTCCCTGCTGATATCAGCGGGGTGACAGGTTTGGGAGTTCACGAAACCAATCTGTGGGAATCCACAAAAATTAAAGGCTTTTGGGAAAGCTGCAAAAGGCAGGCCTCAGAGACAGTAGAACTGTGATTAGACCTAAGCAGCAGTCACTAGATAGGTCAGCAGAAAAATTATTTGAAAAGTAGAAAGGCAAGGACAAATAGAACAATGGTCTGTGTATTAACGCTTGTCTAGAATAACTCTCGAAGCTACAGAAAAGTTTATCTAACAAGATATCAGGAAGTTTAAGCTTAATAATGGAGCTCTGTGCATTGTGTTTTCAGGCTTACAAGTAGGTATTGTATTCGAAATAAGCAAGCATTGTCTTAACCAAAGGTAGGTGTGCTTATAGTGGTTGGATAGAACTACTGTCAATATGCTTTTGCTTTGTGTGATTGGTCAAAAAACATATACAGTAAATTTTATTATTAAGTTCTTTACACAAAGAACTGCCTGGGATGTGAGCTGGTGGCATCTTCCCATTGTCATAACCATGTAATGAGACTGATGCTGAAAAATGAAACAGCTCAAGGCATGTTCCACAGCAGTCCTGTCCCATTTGTGATTTGTACACAGCCCCTGGCCGATGATACCAATCAAATACCAAACCGAAGCCAGAACCACAGCCAAAGATGGATAAAATGAGCCCAGAGCTCTTGGAAATTCGGAACGATCCGAAGAGGGATCTCCGAGGCTGTGGTGCTTTTTCTTCACTCAGAAAATTGACGTGCACAAGGAATCCACCTGGGAAAAGGAACCGTGAGTACCATGTGGTTGAGCGGGGTGTGATTGAGCGTGTGTGAGACGTGATTTTATCATGAAGCAAGTGTGGATACCACGATTGCAGTTCCCCTCTCCCGTGGGGAAAGTGGTTGGTGAAAGGGGAAGCAAGTGCTTTTTCTTGTCACACGTGGGACCTGGGACTTATTGTGAGTTCAGGGGATCAATCATGGTTGGGGTCAGGAGGGGAAAGAACGTTCCCAAAATATTTTGGGAGCTGGTCTGCCTTCTGATCTAGAGAATCAGGTAAGAGAGCTTGATACCAGTCAAAAGACCCGCAGAACAGTTCTCCACGTGGCTGAGTAGACTGGTAGTGTTTCACAGACTTAGGAAATCGACACTGGACAAAAACCTGGGACTCACGTCGAGAATCCCAGCTGAAGGACACAAGGTGAGAAAATTAGCGAATGGGGTTTTTGGGAAAATGGGATTGAAAAAGTGTAAGTGCTGGAAAAAGCCTGTCGTGGGTTGACAGCCTTTATCCCAATATCGTGTGTTGTGTCTGGCAGCTGTGCCTTTTCTCTCTTCCCCCCCACCCCAGCCATCTTGCTGCGGTGGGGCAGGGAAGAGAGGAGGGAGTGTTTGACCAGGTCCTCTTTGCTTTTGGCTTTTGGCTGCTTGGCTTGGCTAGCCGCTTTGCTTGCTTGCTTTCTGCTTTTTGCACTGTTTTTTTTTCCTTTTCTTTTGTTCCCTCTTTCTTACCCTCCCCTGAAGATACTGGACCGGCTCCGGATGTGACCTGAGACGTCCAGGACACCTGGAACTCACGAGAGAAGCTTGGCACCCCTCACAACACTGCCTGGTTTCTTTTCTTTTCTTGTGTTGGGGAGTGTTCTTTTGTTACTTGTAAATAAATAGGTTTTGTTTTCCACTTTGCTCCTCCGAGAAATTCCTTCCCGAACCAGGTGTTGGGGGAGGGGTGGTTGGAGGTTTGTTTTGTTTGGGGGGCTCCCTTTTGGAGATTTCCCCTAATTTGTCCTAAACCAGGACAAAGTCCCAGGAAAAACCTCCCCAAGATCCCGGGAAGGTTATGCCTGAAATCTTGAGGGGAAGCCCATTGGGATGGTGTCCTGGGGTGACGTTGTGATGCTTGTATCCCCATTCATCTGTTCTGTGCCTTTAAGACCGACTCTGAAGAGTGGAAGTTTTGTTTGGGTTTCTCTTATCAGGGACGCAGAGATGAGCAGTACACAGGGCTGTTTTTCACTTCTTGCTTTCAGCTTGCTGCTTTGCTTGCTCTCTTTTCTGCTCTCGCTTCTGCTCTGCTTTGGCCTCTGCTTATTAGCTAGGTCTAGCTAAACAGTCCACATTCCTTCCTGGACTGTTTCTCCTCTCTTGTTTCTGTGACCATCTCGAACCTGCTCTGGACTGGGACCCAGGAACACCAAATGTTTGCACCGTTTTGGCCTGCAGCAGCTGCCCCAGCGCCGGAGGGACTGAGAACAGAGCAACCACCCCCGAAAGAGACTTTCTGATTTTGTCATCTTTCTCAGAGCGGTGTCATTGGGTATTGTTAATTTTGTGTGCTGGGGGGTGCTGTGCCTGAAATAAACAGGTTCTTTCCACTTCCCTCCAAGGAATTTTTTCCCGAACCGGTTGGAGGGTGGGGCCGTGTGGGTTTTGCTTTCTGGAGGGGCCCTCCTTTGCAGATTCTTTAACAACTTTGCCCTAAACCAGGACAGATGGATATTAGAACACTGGGATGACAGCCCCAGGAGGGTGGGAAAGTCCAAGGAAAAGATGATCCATTTTTGTATGGAAAAGTGTGGGGGGAAGGAGATTGCAAAATATGTGGTTTGGCCGGTGTTCGGCACTTTCAAGGATTTTGAGGAAATTGAGAATGTTGAGATGTGGAAATACGCTTGTTCGGGATTATACCCGATCAGAGCTCTCAGATGCTTGGCAAACCAGGGCAAGGAGTGGGAACTGCTGGAAAACCTTCCGCCGCCCTACCTTGTCCCTTTGCCCCAACCCGCGCCAGCCCAGGTACCTCAGGTGCCCACGCTGCCTCCCGAGGCATCGATCCCACGGGGACAGGCTTCAGCACCGCTGCTCCCACCGGAGCTGGCCGTGGCACCTTCTCTCCCATGTGAGCAGGTATTGGCGCCTCCACTCCCATGCGAGCAGTCCCAGCCACTGACCCTTCCCAAAATCAAGGAGAAACAGATAATTTCCCTAAAGGAAGCAAACTCTCCTCCGGCCAATTGAACAAGGTGGAGGACAAGGAGGGCAACCACTGGAGATAGTGATGACGACGAGGAAAAGCCTGGACTCTTCCCTTTACGGGAAGTACCAACGGCTCCAGGGGTTAGTGGCTTCGTACATGCGCCAATCGACACTGGGGATGTGAGGGCTTTCAAGAAAGAGATGGGGAAGTTGATGGATGATCCTTTGGGGGTGGCAGAACGACTAGATGAATTTCTAGGAACCAGCACCTACACGTACAAGGATCTCAGTGTGATCCTGAGGTCACTGTTCAACAATGGGGAAAGAGAAATGATCAGACAAGCCGTGATCAGGGATTGGGAGAACAGGAATCCCCAGGGGGAGCGACGAGATTAGATGTGGCCGTCTTGGAATGCCCAAATGGAGGAAGGGAGGCAGAAAAGGATAAACTTGAGAAATATGATAATAGAAGGTATCAGGGAGGCAGTGCCAAAGGGACAAAACATGAGCAAAATACTCAGGGAATGCCAGGGAAAAGATGAAACCCCCATGGAATGTCTGGAAAGGCTCCGAAAGAGCTTGAGAATGTATTCTGGGACGGACCCCGAATCTCCAATTGGGGCGGTCTTGCTGAAGACCCAATTTGTGGTGAAATCATGGGAAGACATAAGGAAGAAATTGGAAAAGATAGATGGATGGCAGGACAGGGAACTGCAGGAATTGCTCTGAGAAGCCCAGAAAAATCTACATTAGAAGAGACAAAGCAAAAGATTCAGGTGAAAGTGCTAGCGGCTGCAGTGAGGGAGGCACAAGAACAGGAACAGGTCAGAGACTTGGCAAAAACAGCGCCGGTGAAGAAACAAAATCCTTCCCAAGGAAAAGGTTCAAACAGCCAGAAAAAGGACTTCAAGTGCTACTACTGCAAGCCAAAGGGGAACATTCGGAGGAATTGTCCCAACAAGGTCAAGGATCAAACTATGATTCAGGAAGATTAGGGGTGTCAGGGGCTTCTCAGTTTGGGGTCTGGAACACCAAGGGAGGCCTTGATAAAATTGTGAGTGGGACCTCACAGGCATGAAATTTGGTTTTTAGTAGATTCTTGGGCTGAACAGACCACGGTGCAGCAGTTACTGCGACGGTGCTCTCTAAGCAATGATGCAATGATGGTAATTGGAGCAAAGGGGAACCTTTTAAGGTTCTGATCATAAGGAAGGTTGAAATAGAGACAGAAAGTAAAAAGTGTAAAGGAAAAATGTTATTGATAAAAGATGCAGACTTGAATTTGGTGGGGTGGTATTTGATGGTGGCATTGGAAATGGGTTTAGCAGTGCAAGATTCCCAGCTCAAAGTGAGATTGTATAAACTCACCACTCAGGATGAGGAGATGATTTATCCACAGGTTTGGTATGTCCAGGGGGAGGCCGGGAAGTTGGACATAGAGCCAATCCATGTTGCAATTGAAAGGCCAGAAGACCCCATTCGGGTCAAACAGTACCACATCCCCATGGAAGGGAGGAGGAGGCTGAAACCGGTGATTGATGAATTGATAAAAAAGGGAACGTTGGAACCATGCATGCCGCACCACAACACCCCGACTTTGGCAGTGTGAAAAGCGGATGGTAGCCACAGGCTAGTGCAGGATTTAAGGACTGTGAATCAAAGGACTAAGACACTGTTCCCCACAGTCTCGAATCCTTACACCCTGCTGAATAACATCTCTCCCGAGGACACATGGTACAGCCTGATCGATTTGAAAGATGCTTTCTGGACCTGTCCTTTAACAGAGGACAGCGGAGATTACTTTGCGTTTCAGTGGGAAGACCCAGAAACAAACAGAAAGCAGCAGCTCAGATGGACGTCGTTGCCACAGGGGTTCGTTGATTCTCCAAACATTGTGGGCAAGCACTCGAGCAAGTGCTGAGTCATTTTGTACCAATAGAGGGAACACAATTGCTACAATACGTAGATGATTTGTTGATTGCAGGTCTTAGGGAGGAGGATGTGAGGACGAGTACCATTGAACTTTTGAACGTTTTAGGGGAAAAAGGATTGAAGGTGTCTAAGTCAAAGTTGCAGTTCACAGAGCCAGAGGTCAGATATTTGCGACATTGGTTAGCAAAAGGGAAAAAGAAGTTGGATCCTGAAAGAGTGGCGGGGATTATTGCCCTACCACCCCCACGGACAAAAAGAGAAGTTAGGCAACTTCTGGGGTTGTTGGGATATTGTTGTCAGTGGATCTAAGGATACAGTGAGAAGGTGAAGTTTTTGTATGAAAATATCACCATGGAAAGAATCCAATGGACAGAAAAGATGAGGAAGAATTTAGGGGAGTCAAGGAAGTGCTCACAGCAGTACCAGTGCTGAGGCTCCCCGATGTGAGACAGCCATTCCAGTTGTTTATGGATGTGAGCAATCACACAGCACATGGTGTGCTGACACAGGACTGGGCAGGGGTCAGGAAACCGGGTGCTTACTTGTCTAGGCTTTTGGATCCTGCAAGCAGGGCCCGCGTGCTTGCAAGCGATTGTAGCTGTAGCATTGTTGCTGGAGGAAGCCAAGAAAGCCAAGGAAGCCAAGAAGCTTTTGGAGCACCTTTGGTAGTATTTGCACTGCACAATGTGCGGGGCATACTACAACAAAAGGCAGATAAATGGCTCATGGATGCTAGATTGCTGAAGTATGAAGCCACGTTATTTCACTCACCGGACTTGGAATTGTGGACATCAACCGCGCAAAACCTGGCTCAGTTTTTGTTTGGGGAAGCTTCGGAAAAACTCGTCCATGATTGTGTGGAAGCAGTCGAATTGCAGACAAAGAGCAGATTTGGAAGAAGAGGAATTAGAGGAAGGAGGAAAAAGGCTTGTAGATGGCTCAAGCAGAGTGATTGAAGGGAAAAGGAAGTCACGATATGCAGTCGTCGACAGGCAAACAGGAAAAGTGATAGAAGCAGGCCTCCTGAACGTGGGTTGATCAGCACAGACTTGTGAATTTTATGCAGTTCCGAGAGCCTTGAAAGAACTGAAGGGAAAGAAAGAAACAATTTGTACAGACTCTAGGTATGCCTTTGGGAAGGTTCACACCTTTGGGAAAATTTGAGAAGAAAGGGGGACGATCAACACCCAGGGACGGGCACTGATGCACAGGGAATTGATCCGGCAAATTCTGGAAGCGATAACGGAGCCAGAGGAAATATCAATTGTCCATGTGAAGGGACATCAGGCAGGGATGCAGTTCCAGACCTTGGGAAACCACTTGGCAGACCAGAAGGCAAAAACCGCAGCATTGATGATGGTAAGTACCCCGGAGATCAAAGGGATCGAGGTCCCAAATGACCCTCCTCAATCCTCCCCAAAGGAGATTGAAAGTTCTGAGAAGATTGGGGGAAAATTGGAGGAAGGTAAGTGGAAACTACTGGATGGGAGAGAACTAGCCTCTGAAGGTTTTACCAGGAGAATTTTGAGGAGACTGCAGCAGCAAACACACTGGGGGGTTCAGGCCCTGGCTGAACAATTTAGGAAATTTTTCTGGTGCAGAGGAATTTATGAATAGGCCAAACAACGAGGTACAAGGATGCCTGATCTGTCAGAAAGTTAACAAAATCAAGGCAAGACAGGCAATCCTGGGGAGTCGCCACATTGGGTACTGAGCTTTCGAGAGAATTCAAGTTGATTTTACTGAATTGTCCCAGCTGAGAAGGTTCAAATTTGTGCTTGTAAAAGTCGACAAATTGACCCATTTGGTGGAAACTTCCCCCAGTCCAAGGGCAACAGCTCAGACAATGTCCAGGAAATTGCTGGAAGAAATTGTGCCCCAATATGGGGTGGTGAATTACATTGACTCGGATCAAGGGACTGATTTTACTTCGAAAATTATTAAGCAGATGGCAGAGGCACTGGGCATTTGGTGGGAATACCACTCCGTGGCATCCCCAGAGCTTGGGACAAGTTGAAAGGATGACTCAGACTTTGAAGGCACAGTTCTCTAAATTAAGTTTAGAAACTCGGATATCCTGGCTGAAATGCCTCCCTCTGGCCTTGCTTAGTATCAGGACGATGCCTCATTCAGAAACGGGGCTCTCACCCTTTGAAATGCTATATGGAATGCCATATAAGCACAGGACACCAGTGGGACACCCCAGATTGGAGGACAGCCAAATTCAACTGTATTTAGTAGCAATAAACAGAAACTTACAGGAATTGAGAGAACAGGGGATAGTATCTCAGAGTGCCACTCTGGGATTTGCTATCCACAAAATTCAGCCAGGTGACAGAGTACTTGTGAAAGTATGGAAAGATTTACCCCTCTCCCCTCACTGGGAAGGCCCCTTTCTTGTCCTGACAAAAGACATAGCCATTTGGATGGCAGGAAAAGGTTGGACACACGTGTCCAGGGTGAAGAAAGTGGAGCATCAGGAGGAGGCTCCCGAGTAGAGGATCACCTCTTCTCCAGGCGACCTAAAGATCAAACTCCAACATCCTCATAAATGACCGATGGTGAACGGATAGGTTGTATACTGTCTGACTGTGTGTGCTATCCGTTTGTACACTTCAAGTGTGAATATTGTCAAGGGGTTTTTGTTGTATACTGTAGGAGGGGGCAGAGACCAAATGGATTGTGCCCCCAGTGTCTGGAAGAGGAGCTTGAGCTGACTGACCGCAATCTAACCCTAGACGCAAATTTAGGAATTATCGAATTAGATTCACAAGAGTGGTTCCACATTTTCCAGAAGGGCGTGCATGGAAAACTCAAATCTAAGGCAGAAATATTGGATGTGGAATGTCGGAAGTCAATCAAAGTACCATGCAGCTCAGATGCTGTCAAGATCTCCTTTAAGAGGAGGAATGTGGCTAGGTCAGAGAATGTGTTCCCTGAAGAATACTCCTGCTGCCGCAAAGATGGTCTTCCTCGCCCCTGGTGGGAATCCTGATTGGTCTGAGCCTAGCCATGTGCGGGACACAGAGTCTGCACAGTGAGACTCCGATACTTGTGGGAGATCAGAGCTCCGTGGATGAGTGCAGTAAGTGCACTCAGATGGTCCTGACTGAGCGAAGGGACAAGGGGATCTTAGCATGCCAAGCCCCGGAGAAATGCATCAAGGGAATCTGGCAGGTACTGTTTGATAAACGGCACTCGGGTCAAATTGTGCAGATTGGGCAAGGAGATCCTGTGTTTAGATCTGAAGGCTGGGACGCTGAACGAGCAGTCAGACAAGCACCAACACTGAGTGCTGAAAAGAAATGTAGAACCAATGTCGATCCCCATTTGCAGTCAATGTAACCAAACAATGTGGGTTGGGGAAAAGACAGAATCAATTTCTGTAGTGTATCACCAGGTGAATCCATTGTGTTATGACAATTTGAATCTGGGAATGTGCGTGATGAACGGGAAAATGTACTGTGTGGGAAGAAATATGAAATTTGATAGCAAATTCACCCTGAACAGAGAGCCAACCATGTTGGACTTAGCACAGGCAAATGATGATAGAGTCTGCCTGCAATATGTTTAGGGCTGTCTGTTTTGCAAGGAACAAAGATGGAATAGATCCTGAGGGAAAAATGAGAGCGATTACTCAGGAGCTGAAAAGGAGGGAGTCAGAACCGAGAAAGAAAAGGGTGGAAGAGGAAAGATTGAAAACTTTGAGTGATCAGTAGGAACAGTTCAGGAGACAATATGCTGCTGGGGAACTACCTTCCCCAGATCGAAACTTACTCATTGATTTAGTTGAGGAAATTGCCATGGAATTGGGACTGTCAAACTATTGGATTTGTAGGGGGTTGAAATTGGCAGAGAAGTGGCCTTGGAAGGGTGAAGGTTTGGCTCCAGAACAGCTTTTGAAATGGGACAACCCAAGGGTCTCAAAATTGGCACTAAGACCTAAGGGATGGGTGTTGGAGCAGCGAATGATTGGGACCATCTGCATCAGTCGAGAAGGGAAAGAATATACTGAAATGGTGGGACACACACCGTATATAACCACTTTGTTGGTGAATTCAGACAGCAAGAGCAAAGTCTGGCAACCAGAACCTCCTATGGTGTGCTGGAGTCAGAAGAATGAAACAAATTGTGATTGGAATGGTCAGATGGCACTTTGTTGGGTCAAGAGTCCCGGAGCTAATCCTTACCAATCCTTGGCAGGACTGAGAGAATATTGGGGAGACCCAGGGAAATCTAATATCAGATGGAAAGCCCCAGATGGAATTTATTGGATTGTGGAAAGAAAGCCTACAGTGAGTTACCTCCAAGGTGGAAGGGGTCATGCACTTTGGGCATGATCCAGCCAGTTTTCTTCACTCTTCCTCAAACAAAAAGCAACTTACTCAGGGCTCCTCTGTATGAGACCCTGAGGAGGCAGAGAAGAAGCTTGAAGAAAATGATACCTGTCCTAAGTGGCAGGCAAACTTGGGAGGAGGAGGAGTGGCTGGCAGCAAGGATAATTGATTATTATGGGCCGGCCACATGAGTTCAGGACAGAAGCTATGGATAAAGGACTGCAATCTATCTACTGAACCGATTGATCAGGCTGCAGGCAGTGGAGGAAATTGTGTTGAATCACACCTCAGAGGCTCTGGATTGTTGAGTCGGCAGCACACTCAGGTACAGGCTTTTGTGTACCTGAATCAAATAGTTTTAGACTATTTGCTGGCTGATGAAGAGGGAGTCTGTGAAAAATTCAATGAATCATAATGTTGTATTGAAATTGATGATTATGGGGAAACCATAAGAGGATTGGCAGCCAAAATTAAGGAAGTAACCCATGTCCCAGTCCAGAAATGGAATTTGATCTTGCAGTCATCTTGGTGGGACAGATTATTTGAGGGGGCCTGGTGGAACAAAATAATATATTTTGTGCTGTGTTCACTAGCAGGAGTCATATTCCTCCCTTGTCTAATACCTTGTTTTAATAGACTGATACACTCCGTGGTAGAGGGTATGCAGATAGCTATAGTGGATCTGGAGCTGGCTTCCAGAAACAACATGTCCATGATCATGAACCTGGGAGACGGGAAGTGTACAAGCAATGCTGCTGAGGTCTTGGCAAAATTTGAGAAACAGGTCAAAACAAATGGGAACAATTATAATGGCTATTAGGGAATCCCGCAATGAGTGCATGGCATGAGAATTTAATAAAGCCTGCTCTTTGTAGGGGACCCTTAACAGTGGAGGGTAGATGTAGGAAGTAAATAGATAATGGTAATTTGGGATGTAGAGGGAGCATAAATTAATGTGTTGAAATTAAAGAAGGGGGATTGTAATATATGTTGGGAAATAATTCATGCTATAAAAGAATGTATTTTAAAAAGATTGTGAAATCCAAACAGGTCTCTGACCACAAGCAGCCCAAGAAGTAGATGTCTATTCAAACTCCGAAATTCCTGAAGGAGGCAGGATAACGCTCAGCATTTAGCTTATGAATAAACGCACCCAGCGTGATGATCACTGCCATCCTGAGCCATCGGAAGATGCCTAAGAGCGATCATTGCCCTGTTGATAACATCAATCAAGATAGCCAAAGTCACCAGGAACATACATGTGAATAAGCGACTTCCCGGGATTCGATCAATGATGGCTATTACCAGGAAACGGCAATTGTCCAGCTCTGCACAGTGAAAGAACCAACTAAGAATGTGAAGAATTCCAGAAGAAACTTGGACTCCTTCTCCTCAGGCACAATAAACTGTATAAAACATCCTCGCTAGAAGCGGCTCTTGTGAACAAGGAGGGCTCTGATGTGATAGAGATTTGATCCAGGCTCACCCAGCACCGAACCCAGGCTCGACGCTGTCTCTTTGGCTATGGTGGTTTTGAAGGCCATATTTTGGTTGCAGAAAAAGATAAATAAATATTTTCTCATTTTTTTATAATTTTGCTTTTGATTGATCATTTATAACAGCAATATTGGTAATTCCAATAAAGGAGAAACAGGAGAGGAATACGGCTTCCAGTTCAGATAAATGCCAGCATTTTGCTGCCCATTCCTGGTTAAGAAATAAAGGAATGTCCTGAAGATCCCTTCATGTGGGTGCATTATTGCCCGTATCAGTACATGTGTTCTGTATAACAGGTAAGTTGTCTCTTTTATCACTGGATGAAACCCAAATACTGCATTGCTTCTTGTCTACTTGCTTCCAAGTCAAGGCAAATTTTGGTCATGATTGAGTGGGACATATTCACCTGTTCAGAAGCAAATTCTTCTTGCCATTCACACAGTGGCAAGATTGCTTTGTGGATTTGCTCTAATCGCACTGTAAATAAGGCGTATCTCTCACTAGAATTAAAGCTGATGCATTAGGATGCAAAGTTTTGCGTAATTTGTCCTGGTGTCTGAAACTGTAGAGAGTTGTTCTGGATTTAAATGACATTTGAAGACACGTGTATTCTACCATACTTCTCGCATACTAGAAGTGAAAAAACAGCCTTTGAAACACAATTTTATCCTTTCTTCCTTCTCCTCGTCCCAGGAATTTCAATGTCTGAGGTCTAAGCTCTTCAGCTGCCTCACAAACATTGTTTTAATTCAGACAGGCATCCATGCCTTGAGCCACAAATCCTGACTGTGGCTGTGAAGCTTGAAGCAATGTAGGTTTATAGCATTAAAAATGATAATCCATTCCCACGCTAAGCCAAGAATTTTCCAAATAACTCTACCTATTCTCAAGGATATTTCAAAAAGGATCATTATAAAAGCTGGGAATGGGGAGAAGGAGTGTCTTCAAAATTAAAAATACAGCTTTCTGAAATCTTTATATTGCTATAAAGAGATTCAAAATTGTTCATATACGGAACATTACCTAAGAAGTGAATGACAGATTGTCAAAATAATTGCATGGGAAACAAAGACATAAATAAAAATAAGTTTACATGTAGATAATAAGTAAACCATCACTCTAAGAAAAAAACCAGAGATGCAAAAACTAAAACCAATAAGGCTCTTTCATCTGTCTCAATACAAAAATATTACTGAAAAGAATTGGAGACCCTCAAGACCATTACCATATGCAGGAACTTCCAGCTATTGGGAAAAAAAATGAAGGAAACTGCAGAGTGCAATTCACAGAGGTAACCTGGAATTTATTGGTGGATTTGTTGAAAAATTTCTGAGAGCAGACTGGAAAGGCATAGGGGCTGGTCAGCCCATGGGTGGGCATTTAGAGCAGTGTGAGGGATGTTTCTGAGACCAGCTGCAGGGAATAAAAGCAGAAATCACTGGGACAATCTCTTTGCTGCCTGTAGAGTTTGTGTCAGTCAGTTCCTTGGGCTGGGGGAGCTGTCACGGGGCAGGGAGGGCCAGGGCTGGCAGTGGCTGCTCAGGGATGGCTTTGGCCCGTGTCCCTCCAAGCAGCCACTGCCCAAGCAGCTGCGCTGCCCCCGGGCTCTCCTCCCGGCCTGCTGGGCTTTGTTGGGTGGCACAGCCTGTGTCAAGGGGCGGCAAGGTGCCTGCAGGCCCCAGCTCTGGGGGAAACGGAGAACGTCCTGCCCGCATCCACCGTGCTGCCAGCTCAGCAGTGCAGCACAGCACGGGCTCACGCTCCCCATTGCTCCCACAGAAGTGCTTGGCAAGTCAGACACAAACACCCAGAATCCACGGGACACCCCAAGAATTATCTGCCCCCAGGATGTGCGCAGCTCCTGCATGACTGGCACGGTAGTGACAATGTTCACTGTGCCAATTTCCATGGTGCTGTGCTATGTTGGGTTCCAGTGGTGGAAGGAAAAGAAACAGTAAGTTGTGCTCATCTCTACCTCAAACAGCTTCCTTTAAATGGTTCTCATAGGCCGGGAACATTCCCAGTGAGGCTGCAGTGTAGGTGTGGCCAGTCCATGGTTGTCCAAAGAATGGTGGGGAGGGTTCTGCTACTGCCCAGTGCTTTCACCGGCCTCTTAATTGCTGGGCCTTGTCCTGGGGAGCCCGCTGGGGCTGCAGCCAGTGCTGGCTCCACTGAGGCTGCCTGGCCAAGAGCAGCTCCAAGGGCACAGGGCAGAGGCAAAGCAAGGTGTGGAGGAGAAAGAGCAGGGACAAGATTGCCCTTGAAAGGCAGAGGCGCTCTGGGGCCCGCTCCTGGCCAGGGAGCCTGCCCAGAGCCGTGCCCTGCTCGCCGGGGCCTTGAGGGGCAGCTGTGCAGCTGGGCCAAGCTGTGCCAGCAGCTCCAGCCATGCTGGGGATCCTCGCCAGCTCTGGGCCCTTCTGTGCAGGAGGGTCCCTGCGTCCCATTGGCAGCTGAGGCCGCAGCCACCTCCTCTCTCCACAGGTGCTCCTGTGCATCTTCAGAAGAGAGGCCTAGCAACTCGGGCAAAGAGAACTTGGCCTGTTATCCCAGGTCTCCACTTATGCCCTTATCTGGCCTGCTGCGGCTGCAGCACCATCACGAGGCCTTCCCAAATTACTCTCCCCCAAAACGAGACCCTAAACCTCAGGGCCCCCTTGTCCTGTTCCCCAGCCAGGATTGAAGGTGGGCAGCTCCTGTCTGCCAGGGCCGAGCTTGGCCCACATTTTATATTTCAATAAAGAAATGGAGTTTTCACAGCTCTGTCCAGGTGACAGCAGCAGGAAAGCCCACGTGGCACCAGCACAAGCTGAGTTCCATGGCCAGGAGCAGCCGTGGATGCCGACGGTGTGGGCAGGCAGGAGCCAGGCAGGGGCTGCTGTGACCAGCGGCAGGGCCCCGAGGGCTGGGGGAGCCCATGCTGAGCGTCCCTGGGCTGAGGGCACATTTCCTTCCCTGGCATCAGCTGGGCCTGGGCCTCCTCCAGTGGTAAGCCCAGGAAAAGAGGAAGCCATTGGGAGGTGCTTTCATTGAGAACAATGGAAAGAGGCTGGACTCTGAAGGAAGTCCTTCATAGCCTGAGGGATGAACTCAGAGCCTGAGAGACACTGGGCCTGTGGCAGCCCCGGATCTCTTATGAGCAGAGAGGGGATTTGCCCCCCAGGCCTCATCTGTTCACCCAGGGACACATGGTGAACACACACACACAGAAGATGGCTCAGCACTGGTGCTGCTCCCTGAGTGTTATGTTTGGGTCCCTCTAAAGGCATGCAGGGGCTTTGGGTCACCTCTGTGCTGTGCAGGGGACTGGGGACACCAAGAAGTTGTGCAGGGAGTTTAATGTATGTCGCAAGTTGTGCAGGGGCATCTGTAAAATTGAGCAGAGGTCGTATGTCTTTCTTTGAGGACATACGGGCATTTTAGGGTGGCTGAGGACACCCATAAGATGTGCACAGGGTTTGGGTGTCCCCTAAAGTGTGCAGCTACCCTGAAGGCCTGTGTTGCATTATTTTTGTCAGCTTTGGCATCAAGTTCTTAATTTTTAAATAGGGGCCAAAGGGCAGCAAAGTGCACAAGAGGAAGTTGGCGTCAGCATGGCAGGGCTGCTGCTGCCTGCAATAGTGGGAATCACCAACATGAGTGGAATTTTGGACTTGACATTGCTCTTATATGTAGAACCACAAAAAGTCTCACTTTTGCAATATCGTGTAACTCAGTTGTGAAAAAATCCGAGCTTGCAAATAGGTCCTGGGCGGGACATCCTCTCCTTGCTGGAAGGGCACCTCTTGAGATCCATTCTAACAAAATCCTGCCCCAGCCATGAGGTCACAGCAGGCTCTGAGGTCACAGAGGTGCCAGAGCCCCGTGGTTGCACAGCAGCACAAGGAGCGAGCAGTCAGTGCTTGAGCACAACTGTTGCGGCAGCAGCAGCGGCGGTGGCAGCAGTGGTGCTGACATTGGGACAGCGGTGTCAGGACAGCGGTGGCAGCAAGAGCTGCGGGACCGGCAGAGGGCAAGGCAGCATGGCCCTTGCTCTGCGCCTCTTCCTCCTGCTCCTCCTGGCCGTGGCCCTGCCTGCCAGGGCTGCCCAGGCTGCTCCGCTGCAAGCGCGGCGAGCAGGTGAGCCGGCAGCCTGGCTCCCCTTTCCCGGGACAGCGCTCCCTGCTCCCCGGGAAGCGCTGGGGATGGTTTTCCCCAGGACTTCAGACGGGTTTCCTCTGTGGGAGGGAGAGAGCCCCCACGGGCCCCTCGGCTGGCCCTGTTTCCTCTCCAGGGATGAGTCACAGGGCCTGCAAAGAGGGTGGAGAGTGTCCAGGAGCCAGCCCAGAGCTCCCCAGGCCCCTGTGCAGCTCTGCCCTTTTCCATTGACATCTGGCTCCCAAAGACTTACCCGACCACCTTGCAGTGCCCAGGTCCCAAAAGCAGAGGGGGGATCCCAGGACACCATGGAAATGGTTTTGTGTGTTTGCTTCCCTCTAGATGAGCTTGCTAGGAAGGTTTCTCCAGCAGCTTGGCTCCATGAGGATTTCCAGTCTCTTCAGCCTCCTGCAGGTACATTGCCAATGTTCCCCTAAGCGGATAATCCTTGACAACCTGGCAGGAACCAGGTGACAGAAGCTTCTGTGGCTGTTGTGTTACAGGAGTCTCTGCAGAGAGGACTTATCAAACTCCTTTCTGGGTTGCTGCTCAGAAGCCCAGCTCCCATCGCAGGGGTGAGTATTGTGTCCCTGCTGACCCCACGGGCTGAGCCCCGCTTCGGTGGGATCCACTCTTCTGACATGCAAACACGTCACTTAAGGTCCTCCGAGAGGGAGGAACAAGCCTGGAGGAGGCACTAATTCCCTAGAGGCGTCGCAATACATGGAAAGGACCCTGAGTGACCTGGAGAGACGCCGTGGAGGGTGCATTCCCTCAGCCTTGTCCTGGGGCTCAGCAGCCGGGGGCTTTGGCTGCACATCTGGACACGCCGTGCCCGGCACAGCAGGAAGGGATCCATGGCAGCCTCGCTGCCCCGCTGCTGCTTCCACGCCCTGCAGGGCTGTTTGCCAGCCTGGCCTGCCTGCAGCTTCTCCCCAGCCTCTGCAGGAAGGCATTTGGCATCTGCAGACAGAGAGCCCAAACTGCACCATGGGCCTGTGATCCCCTGCAATTTCCTGGTCTCTGAGCACATCTGGAGGAGCAGCTCTTTGGAGGAGGGAGGACCCTGCAGCAGCCCCAATAACCTGATCTTTCTTCTGCATCTTATCCATTACTTGGACACGCAGTGCCTCCTGAAGATGCCACCTTCCCATTGGGGAACAGCCCCACCTTATCCAGCTGTCCCTTTTCCTCTCTGCAGAGATGGAAGGAGAGGATGCGCTGAAGGTGCAGTTTGCCGGAGGAAGCAGGGGCTCATTGGCAGCCTCTGCTGCAGGAAAGGAGGACATGCCAGGCACAGCCACAGGAGGTAATTGCTGTGCCTCTGGGCCTGAGCCCTGCTGAGGCTTGAGCTGCCCTCTCTGCTGCTTGGCATTGCTGGCACGCAGCATTACCTGACCCCCTTCCAGTGCTGGGTTCCCTATAGAGGGGGATCCCAGCACAGCATGGAACGGTTTCTATCTGTGCTCCTTTCTAGACTGGGATCCTGAGTTGCGTAGATTGGAAATTCTGGTAAAGCAATACTTAAGGATGCTGGAGCTTGGTGAAGGTAGGCTACCAAAACCCCTTCCCTAACAGAATAATCATTGTCCAAGTGAAATCCTTGCTCAGAGTAATATTCCTGTGTCATTCCTGTCAAGATCCGCTTAAGTTTGCTAAATTGTGGGAATCCTGTCTTCCAAATTTCTGCTCTTGTGTCCAACAGTGATCCCACAGGATCTCAGTCATAGAGAAAAAGGATCATTTATCTGTCCATCCCCCTCCCATGTGCAATGCCAGTGTGTCCTTCTGTGTGCTCTGTGCAGCCATGGAGAAGAGCAGAGAGGGAAGGGGCTGGGCCCAGGGCTGTTCCGCAGGGCTGAGCCTTTCTCAGCTCCTTTGCCAGCCCCAGGTAGCCTGAGCTGCTCCTGCTGCCACTGCCAAGCCCTGGCCTTGCCTGGGGCTGTGTTTGGAGCTGCAGCAGCTCCAGGGAGTCCTTTCTGCCCCAACTGCCCCGCAAGGGGCTCCTTCTATCCCAGTATGGGGCCACTGCAGGTACAAGGTGCCCCTGGCCCTGCTCCTGAATGGAAGGCAGAGCCGAGGGAGTGCCTTGGAGGGCACCAATCACCCAGGTGCCCTCACTGCCACTCTGGCAAGAAGTAGAAATGGAACAACTTTCTATTAAGGTCCTCCTAGTTCAATGAACCAAGGTACAGGAGACAAGAAATCCCTGGAGGCAGCCAAACTTCTGGACGAGATGCTCAGTGACCTGGAGAGGCCCCATGGTGGGTGCATTTCCCTCAGCCTTGTCCTGGGGCTCAGCAGCCGGGGGCTGTGGCTGCACATCTGGACACGCCGTGCCTGGCACAGCGGGAAGGGATCCATGGCAGCCTCGCTGCCCCGCTGCTGCTTCCACGCCCTGCAGGGCTGTTTGCCAGCCTGGCCTGGCTGCAGCTTCTCCCCAGCCTCTGCAGGAAGGCATTGGGCATCTGCTGACAGGCAGACCAAACTGCACCATGGTTCATACATGCCCTGAGATCCCCTGCAATTGCCTGGACCATGGGGAGATCAGGAATGACAGCAGTTTTGAGAAGGGAAAATCCTGGCCAATCCCAAAAGTTTTTATGATTTCTTGCTCCTTATCCATCAGTTTGACCAGTATTGCCTCCTGAAGATGCCACCTCCCAGAAAGGGGAACATCTCCATCTAATTTAGCTGTCTCTTTTTCTTTCTCCAGAGATGAACCGAAAGGCTGTGCCAAAAACAGCAATTCCTGCAGGAAGCAGGGACTCATTGGCAGCCTCTGCTGCAGGAAGGGAGGTGATGCCCAGCACAGTCACAGGAGGTAATTGCTAGGCCTCTGGGCCTGAGCCCTGATGAGGCTTGAGCTGCCATCTTGGCTGTGCGTCAGTGCCTGCCCTCCAGGGATGTCAGACAGGCCCTGCAAAGAGGGTGCAGAGTGACCAGGAGCCATCCCAGAGCTCCCCGGGCCCCTGTGCAGCTTTGGCCTTGTCCATTGACATCTGGCTCCCACAGCCTTACCTGATCCCCTTGCAGTGCACAGTTCCCATAGGCAGAGGGGGATGCCAGCACACCATGGAAATGGGTCTGATCTGTGCTCCCTTCCAGATGAGAGTGGTGCCATTGCTTTGCCAGCAGCTGGGATGGAAGATGGTTTGGAGCACTTGGGAGCTTCTGCAGGTATGTTCTGAGAGAACAATCACTGGCAACCTGGCAGGAACTGTGTGACAGAAGCTTCTGTGGCTCTTGAGTTACAGGTGTGTCTGCAGGGAGGATCTTCCCAGGTCCTTTGGTGGATGTTGCACACAAGCCCATCTCCCATCGCAGGGGTGAGTAGTGTGTCCCTGCTGACCCCACGAGCTGAGCCCTGCATCTGTGGGATCTATTCCTGGTGAAATGGAAATACTTTCTCTTAAGGTCCTCTGAGAGGGAGGAAAAAACCTACAAAAGAGAATGTGCTCCTGGAGGCATCCAAACAACTGGACCAAATCCTGATTGACCTGGAGAGGCACCGTGGTGGGTGCATTTCCCTCAGCCTTGTCCTGGGGCTCAGCAGCCGGGGGCTGTGGCTGCACATCTGGACATGCCGTGCCTGGAACAGCAGGAAGGGATCCATGGCAGCCTCGCTGCCCCGCTGCTGCTTCCACGCCCTGCAGGGCTGTTTGCCAGCCTGGCCTGGCTGCAGCTTCTCCCCAGCCTCTGCAGGAAGGCATTTGGCATCAGCTAAGTGAGAGCCCAAACTGCACCATGGGCCTGGGATTTCTTGGTCTCTGGGCAGATCCGGTGGGGCAGATATTTGGAGGAGGGAGGGCCCTGTGGCAGCCCCAAGGGCCTTGGCCTTTCCCTGATCCTTATCCATGTCTTTCCCAAGTGATACTCCTTGAAGATGCCACCTCCCCACTGGGCAATGGCTCTACCTGATCTGGCTGTCCCTTTTCCTTTCTCCAGAGATGGACCAAAAGTCTTTCCGGAAGGCAGCACATCCTGGAGGACGCAATGTACCCGTGCTAGCCACTGATACAGGACATGAGGAGATGCCAGACAGTGCCACAGAAGGTGATTGCTGTGCCAGGCTCAGCCTGGCTGAGTAGTTCTGCTGGGGTCCCTCCATGTGAGACATGTCCTGAAACCATCGAGCCACTGCATGGGGTGCCCATGGTGGGGAATGGGCAGAGGGGGAGAGCAAGGCTCCAGTGTGTCCTGAGAGGGCCTGGGTGTGTGTCCCTGGGCTGGGGGAGCTGTCACGGGGCAGGGAGGGCCAGGGCTGGCAGTGGCTGCTCAGGGATGGCTTTGGCCCGTGTCCCTCCAAGCAGCCACTGCCCAAGCAGCTGCGCTGGCCCCGGGCTCTCCTCCCGGCCTGCTGGGCTTTGTTGGGTGGCACAGCCTGTGCCAAGGGGCGGCAAGGTGCCTGCAGGCCCCAGCTCTGGGGGAAACGGAGAACGTCCTGCCCGCATCCACCGTGCTGCCAGCTCAGCAGTGCAGCACAGCACGGGCTCACGCTCCCCATTGCTCCCACAGATGTTGTCACTGAAGCAGGAATATATGGCCCGGATCCAATGCGCCTCCCAAGAATTGTCTGTCCCCAGGATGTTCGCAGGAAATGCATGATAGGCACAGTGGTGATAGTGTTCACTGTGCCACTTGTGCTGCTAGGCTGCTATCTTGGCATTCGCAAGCTGTATGAGATCAGACGGTCAGTTGCTGATTTTTCTCCACAGTTTTCTTATAACTTTGCTCCATAGCATTGGTAGCCTGACTCGTAGTTGTGCTGCTGTGGAGTTGTGGCCAGTCCATGGTTGTCCAAAGAACTCTGGGGACGGTTCTGCTGCTGCCCTGAGCTTTCATTGGCCTCCTCATTGCTGGGCCTTGTCCTGGGGGGCCCGCTGGGGCTGCAGCCAGTGCTGGCTCCCACTGAGGCTGCCTGGCCAAGAGCAGCCCCAGGGGCACAGGGCAGAGGCACAGCAAGTTCTCAGCAGTGTTTGGGCAGCACAGTTCAGGACAGGGCAATGCTTATTTTGTAGCTCATGTAAAGTTTAATGGCAACGGTGTTGCAGCACAAGCAAATATGCTCCAGTTCAGTGTTAAAACAAATCCAGCCTGATGAAGGTTTGGATTTGGCCGTGAAACTTTGCTCTTTTTGTGAGCCCTGTTCTGGATTGATTCCCAATCAGTCTTGGAGCCAGTTCTGGGTGAAGGCTCATCCCAGCCCTGAGCGTTGGCAGTTCTGGCCTCAAAGGGACAGCTGAGGCTGCACTGGACATGACTGGGAATCAGGGCTCTATTATCAAAGGGCTTTGAGAAGTTTAAATTCCTATGGTTTTTTCTACAGGTTTTTCTTTATGAAATTCATTCACTTTTTTTAAACTTAGTTTTGAAACTAACTTGTTTTCCAGTGCCTATTCCAGTTTTTTGGTATAGTGAATGGTGGCCCAATTATCCCATGGCTGAATTAAGAGACTGTAAGTACTATAAAATGGAATGAGTTTTACCGTCTTATGCCTTTCACACACTCATAAAACTTTTGTTGGTTTATGTGACCAACAGAAGCGTTTTTCTCTACTTTTAATTCAAACAAGCAGCAGAGCCGGAACCTGTTGAGAAGAGTCTCTTCACTTCATAGCTAAAGCAAACTGCCAGGGTTCTTTATTGAGCAATATAAAATCTATATTTTATGTATATACTCCTGTCAAGTGAGTGATAGAAATGAGGGATTTGGACTCTGGGGGAAGTACTGACCAGCTGTGCACTGGCTCTCCAAAGCTCAGTCTGTAATAATCAATCTTCTTCAGAAGAGAATGTTCAGTTTCTTCCTAGCACTCACTCTTGCACTCGTACTCAAAAACCACTTCTTGAAAGAAATTTACAACGGCTCTTTATGCTCCCTTAGTTGACTTTTCTCTCTTTCTCCAGTAATGCCAATGAAAACCTGGATGATTCCATTAAAAAAGCTGGAAAGCAGATCCTGGAGAAGAGGGCATACATCTGCTCCCACCCACTGGACAGGACCTTCTGATCCCTCCCTGACAGCAGGCACTCATCACTGTCAGTCAGGGAGGAATTTGCTGCAGTTTCATGAGGGAGAGATTAAAAGCATCTGTTAATTAAAGTCTTTGATAAATGTAATTGTATAAAAATACTACTTTCCAAACTCTATTTCAAAGGATAAGGATAAAGAAAGAGATTTAATTTAAAGCTGAAATTATTTTGTCAGATAGATAGATGGATAGATATATAGGAAGACAGGTAGATATTAGATCGCTAGATAGTTAAATAACTAAGACAGAAATAGATAGATAGATAGATAGATAGATAGATAGATAGATAGATAGATAGATAGATAGATAGATAGATAGATAGATAGATGTATATACATGTCTGTTCCTCTTGGAGTGGGATAAAGAGAGGGAGAGGAAGTTTGGATGGGGAAATGTTTCTTCCCAGGGAAGGGACTGTGTGGTTTCTCAGTATCTTTTCACTTCAATCAGCTCCTCATTCACTGAGCAAGTCTGAAAGACTTGGGCAATCAGAACAGTTCGGCTTTGGAGGCCCCTCCAGCTCTCTTGTCCAGCAGCACCACCAGGACACTGAGTCCCCAGTGTCCAGGGAGCTTCTGCTGTCACCCTGAGGGACACCACTGGTCACTGACGTCCATCGGGCCTCTGAGGCATTGACCACAACCCCCTGGATGTGACCAGCCAGGCAATTGCTCATTCTCCAAACTGTGCCTCCATCAGATCCATAGCTCACCAAAGGAGGGACAAGGATGCAGGGCAGGGCTGATGTGTCCAGGGCATGGCAGAAGTCCAGAGTGGTGCCATCTCTAGCTCTTCCCTTGTGCACTGGGGTGTAACTTCGCGGCTGGGTCACAGGCAATATGTTCTCTGGCCAGCTCACTGCCTGAGTCCCATGGACAGTCACAAGAGAGGCTGCCCCTGGATCCCTACAGGGACCTTCCCGGCTGGCGGTGCCTACAGGGGCTCGCAGCTCCCTGCAGCCAACACCTGTGGCACGGGTGACACAGCAGCAACCCAGTACGAGGGACTGAGGTGAAGGAACCAAGAGAGATCACTTGTTTGAGTTCTAAGGAAGGTTTGTGTCCCCAGAGGAGTCAGGACAACTGACAATAACTGATTTTTAAGGAAGAGAGAGAAGAAGGGGAGGACACAACTTTTACCAAGGGGAAGGCATTAGGGAAGGAGTGCAGGGCAAGGGCTATCCAACAGAAACCAACAAGGGGAAGGAGCAAACCTTGAAATCCAATCTTGCTTTGAGGAAGGGATGAACTACAGGGTACACACCAGAACAAAAGGCTGTGCTGTCTTTGATGGACAGGGGCATTGACAAATACTTGGTGAATAAACAACTCAGGACTGAACCACCAGAGAAACCAAGTGGGATACGTGGAATGAAACATTACAAACGTACAACAAGGAGTATTTAAAACTTACTACAGAAGAACAAACTGTAAAATAACAGACTACCACACTGGGGTGTTGCAGTGTGTCTCTATTGTGTTTTCAACTGCAATTCAGTTTCAATGGTCAGTTCAAACCCCCACCCCCCCGCCCCATCTCTTGTATTGTTATAGCATATTTTATCCTTAATGGATTGTTCTTTTGCACCTCTCTTGTTGGTTTTGCCCCAGTTTTCCATCTTCCCAATAACCTGCCCTTTGTTCCTGAATGTTACCTGTTCCTTCTCCCAGTATGAACATGGTCAGTCCCTCCTCATGCCTGCCCCTTTCTCCAGAAACTTCCCTGTCATTTTTGTATCCCTTGAGGTCTCATTGGTTTGTTTAAACTCTTCCCCTCCCCTGTAATTCCCAATTGGTTTCAACACTGTATTCCCTGCCTTATGCTTCTCCCCAGGTTTCTCCCAATTTGTTAAAGTTTTGTACCCTCCTCTTGAACCTCCCCTTGTTGAAAAACCCCTTCTAGAGCCTGGACTCGTGTCTTTCTGAGCCTGACCTTCCTGGGCATAAACACCTTTGGGAGTCATACAGAAGACCTCTCCTTATTCCTTGTCCCTGCCCTTGAAGCATTCCACCTGTGCCATAGAGCAAATGTGACCTATAGCAGCAACCAAATTGTGTGGCTTTTTGGGGGCAGCCCCCTCCTGGTGACAGTGCTGGGAGCAGCCCAGGCTGAAGAACTCTGGCACCGTGTCACTGAGGCAGCCACACAATCATGGAAGAGCTCTGGCTTGGTCAGACTGCACACACCCACCCTATGCTCCTCAAGGTTTTTTTTGGCATATCCAAGCATTGAAGAGGTTGGGTGACTTTCCCCCCTGTTTTATTGACTGTGTCCTTTGAGGACCACAAAAGGAAGCAGTGCCTTAAATTGCACATGAAGAGCAAATGGTGAAGTAAAGGCTTCACCTTTCCTATGAAGCCAGAGGACTGTGTTAGCTATGGCCCACCCAAGGTGCCAAATTTCCGGCTGGGAAGCTGCTGACAGGAGGGAATGTGGAACTTGTCTCCAGCCAGAGATCACTTACTCCTCAGCATGCTGGGATGTTGCTGACAGTGCCTGAGGAGCTGAGAAATCATTGGATGTGATTTCCTGTGCCAGTGCCCAGAACACAGAGCAGTGAGTTCAGCTTGGGGAGGCAAGGCCAGCCCTTGGACACAACAGCCAGGCAAGCATGAGCTCCCTCCCAGAGAAGGAAAATTCCAGCCATGAGGTCCATCCCCAAGCAGGCCATGAGGTCACAGCAGGATGTGAGGTCACAGCAGGCTCTGGGGTCACAGAGCCGTGTGGTTCTACAGCATCACAATGTCCAACCCCGATGCCTGGCACAGTGGGAGGGCATCCATGGAAACCTCACTGCCTTGCTGCTGCTTCCATACCCTGTAGGGCTTTTTCCCAGCCTGACCTGGCTGCAGCTTCTCCCCAGCCTCTGCAGGAAGGCATTTGGCATCAGCTGGCAGGGAGCCCAAGCTGAAGCATGGGCTTAAGATCTGCTGGGGCTGCAGCCAGTGCTCGCTCCCGCTGAGGCTTCCTGGCCAAAAACAGGGCAGAGGCAAAGCAAAATGTGGAGGAGAAAGAGCAGGGATTAGATTGCCCTTGAAAGGCAGGGGCACTCTGGGGCCCGCTCCTGGCCAGGGAGCCTGCCCAGAGCCGTGCCCTGCTCGCCAGGGCCTTGAGGGACAGCTGTGCAGCTGGGCCAAGCTGTGCCAGCAGCTCCAGCCATGCTGGGGAGCCTTGCCAGCTCTGGGCCCTGCTGTGCAGGAGGCTCCCTGTGTGCCACTGGCAGCTGGGGCCTCAGCCACCTCCTCTCTCCACAGGTGCTCCTGTGCATCTTCAGAAGAGAGGCCTAGCAACTTGGGCAAAGAGAACTTGACCTGTTATCCCAGGTCTCCACTTATGCCCTTATCTGCCCAGCCGTGGCTGCGACACCATCAGAAGGCCTTCTCACATTCCAAATTCGTTTTCCCCTCCAAAACAAGACCCTCTGCCCCAGAGCCCGCAAGCCCTGTTTCCCAGCCAGGAGTGAATGTGGGCAGCCCCTCTCTGCCAGGGTAGGGCTTGGCCCACATTTTATATTTCAATAAAGAAATGGTGTTGTCACAGCTCTGTCCAGATCGTAACAGCCACAAAGGCCACCCCGCAGCAGCACAGGTTGAGCTCCATGGCCAGGAGCAGCCGTGGATGCCCACGGTGTGTGCAGGCAGGAGCCAGGCAGGGGCTGCTGTGACCAGTGGGGTGGCCCTGAAGGCTGGGGGAGCCCATGCTGAGTGTCCCTGGGCCGAGGACACATTTCCTTCCCTGGCATCATCTGAGCCCTGGCCCCATGAGGCAGGCATGGATATTTTGGGGTCCCTGCTGAGGGGTGCTGAGGTCACTCATGAATCACAAAGGAGTATTGATGGCCTCTTCGAACCCGTGCAGGGATCCCTCATGAGGTGTGCAGCGGGGTTACATTTGAGGGGGTTTTTTACTCTTCTCAGCACAGCAAAGGCTCACTTGGCCGAGGTTTTGCAAAGCTGGGAGAAAGCCTCTTGCAAAGCCTTGGGCCCGGCCTGCGGGCACAGCGGACAGGCGGAGCTCATCCCCTGGGGCCAGGCCGGGCTGCTCAGGCCGGGCCGGGCCGGGGCAGGCTCGTGTCCCGGCAGGGAAGGGCCGTGGCCCTGGGCTCTGATGAGGGTGCTGAGCTCCGCCATGGCCCTGTGCTGCAGCCCAACACATTTACAGCCAGGGCCGTGCCCTGGCCCACAGGAGGCACCCGGGTCTGCAACTGAGGACGCATCTTCCTCCAACTCAAGGGGGTTGGCCCTGTTCCTTTGGAGGATCCAGAGCCTTGTACTTCGGCCTGATGGTGCAAAGATCCCCCCAGCATCCCTCAGCTTGCAGAAATAAAGGCTTTGTGCTCATTAATATGAAAAGCTGTATGGGTGGCCTGCAGCTAATGTTCTTTTGTTGCCTGGACCCCAGTCAGTGCTCGAGTCTAAATGAATGACCCAGCCTGAAGCTGGCCTTAAGACTGATTTGATGAGAGGGAGTGAAGCTCTGTTGACTGCAAATTCTCGTGGAAAAAAGTACAGGAACTTGGGTAATGCTGGTGACAAAAGCAGAGTGCAGAGTTGAACCTGTGAGGCCACCTCAACGCCTCCTCCCCCAACCCTTTTATTTTTATTTTGTTTAATATTCTGAGGGCCAGTTCTTGCATGAAATGGGCCCTCAGGAAAGAGCTGCTGGGCCTCCTGGCTGTGTCTGTTTGTGCTCCCTGTGCTTCTGGTTGCCAAGGTGTCAGGGTCTGTCCTAGTGGACAGATGACCTGATGGTTCGTAGGAATGATCTCAGAGTGCAAAACACCAACACGGTACAAGGGGGTTTGCAGTGATAATCAAATCAAATGCAGTTTTATTGAAATAACTACAGCAAAAATGCGATAGAGGGATTAAGGGAGAGAAAAAGAGAGAGAAAGAGAGAAAGAGAGAGGGGGGATATAGCTACCAACTCAGAGACGAACTGTACCAACTGTACCAACTGTACCAACTGTACCAACTGTGCCAACTTTGGTGCAGTCCAGCTGAGGGTCCGCCTGCTACGCTGGGGAGATCTCAAAGGCGCTAGCTAACTCAGAGGTTTTTATTACTGAAAATTGCGAGGGGGGGGGAAACAGATACAATAGGGAACAGATGTAACAGGTAGTCCATGTTCTCAGCAGTAAATGAGCTTGATAGATGTAACAGGTAGTCAGTGTTCTCAGCAGTAAATGAGAGCCATTGTTTTCTTGCTCCAGTGGTCACAATCTGCAGGCAAACATCTCGCTTTGGTCAGCTTGCCTCCCCACACACCTCCCCCGGGCTGGGGGTTTCAGTCCCAGTCCTTGGAAGGAGCAGAGGGGCCTTTTTAGGAGTTTCATGTCTCAGTCCTTGATGGAAAAGCTTCTCACATCTCCGTCTGTCTGTCACGGTGGTTGTAAAACAGGCAAGGGTCTTCTATGGGAGACCACCTGAAACTCAGGAGAAGTCCAGCCAGGCCGAGAGGTGGGACAGCTTCCAAAGCTGCTATTGTTGCAAACGGGGCATGGTGTCCTCTTCTTAGCATACAGCAAACACTGCTGTGGAAACAACAGCTCCAAACTGAGCTTTCAGGACTCAGGGCCCGTGGCATGTGACTTTTCTCCTTCAGAGCCAGATATAGACGGGGGGGTCTTCTCTTCAGTGGTCTCCCAAAGACGATCGTGAGGCAGATGAGGGAAAATTAGGACAGACTCTCACGCAGGGCCAGCACCTCTGAGGACAGGGCGTCCTGCTCTGGGTGGTGGTGGCAACAGCATGTCCCCAGCAATAAGCTGGTAGCGCAGCCGTGGGACAACGGACACTGGCACAGAAATGAGAGATGACAGGTCTAGTTTTCCCTGCCTGAGTTATTTGACAGGTCTTGTGAAGCTGCAGAATCATCCCTGTGAAAAGAGGAGGTGGCTGGGAAATTGGGAAAACAAACAATGGGGTATGCATAAGTTTTTGTATATGCCCCATTCAGCATAGGCATTTTTAGGAAGTGATTTATTGAAGGAGTTTTGAAGCAACCATTGCATTCAAAAATGGAGAGGGTCCTCTGGAGCTGAATGATCAAAAGTACATTGAGGTATTAAGTTTAACCTTAACAGCTATTGAAATTGAGATGGAAATTGATGAAGAGATACTAAGTCAAGTATTTCCCAGGTATGGACCACTGTGTACAAGGGATGGAGAAAAATGCCTCCTCCATAGTAATTAAGCTTAAGGAAGGGACACAACAAGTCAGAATTAGGCAGCAGTACCCCCTAAAGAATGAAGACAGGGAAGGAATCAGTCCAATAATTGAAAATTTTCTGCGGTTAGCATTATTAATAGAATGCCAATCTGATTTCAATACTCCCATTTTCCCTGCAATCTGATGGGTCTGACCAGATAGTACAGGATTTGAGGGCTGTCAATAAAGTAACAGAAGATTTGTATCCTGTGGTAGCCAATCCATATACCTTATGAACTTATTTAACACCTGAGCTAATCTGGTTAACCATTTTAGAATCAAATGGTGCCTTCTTTTGCCTCCATATCCACAAAGTCAGACAGAAAATTTTTGCATTCGAATGGGAAAGCCCTAAAAGTGGGCACAAAACCCAGCTCACATGGCCCGTGCTTCCTCAGCGCTTCAAAATTTCCCCTACTCTGTTTGGGGAGCAACTTGCAAAAGATCTGGAGTTTTGGGAAGCTCCACAGGAAGAAGGAAGGCTTTTGTAGTACCTGGATGATCTTCTAGTAGCCACTCGGACGAGGGAAGCATGTCTGGCCTGGACAGTAAGCCTTTTGAATTTTCTAGGACCCCAAGGACACAGAGTATCAAAAAAAAGGCACAGGCAGTGAAAGAGAAAGTAATCTACCTGGGGTACCAGGTGAGTGCTGGGCAACGGACTTTAGGACAGACTCGCAAAGAACCATAAGCCAAACCCCAAAACCCCAGACAATAAAGGAACTCCAAACCTTCTTAGGCATGGCAAGGTTGTGCCGACTGTGGGTTTATACTTATGGACTGCTCGTAAGACTCCTCTATGCTCTTATTGCCAGTGGAAACAGAGATCTCCAGTGGACAAAGGAAGGCACACGGGCCTTTCACCAGCTAAAGAGTGCCCTCATGTCAGCTCCAGCTTTGGGACTTCCAGATGTAAGTGAACCATTCTTTCTGGTTTTCCCATGAAAGACAGGGAATTGCCCTGGGAATATTGGCTCAGGACTTGGGTCCATATCAGAGGGCAGTTGCTTACCTCTCCAAGCAACTAGATGCATCAGCAAAAGGATGGCCAGGTTGCCTCAGAGCTGTAGCAGCAGTCGTGCTGAATATTCAAGAGGCACGCAAGTTTACCCTGGGACAAAAATGGCTGTGCTAGTGTCCCACACAGTGCCCGCAGTACTGGAAGCAAAGGGTGGCCTCTGGCTTTCACCACAGAAGTTTCTGAAATACCAGGCCATCATGGTAGAGCAAGATGATGTAGAGATCGTGGTGACTAATATTGTCAACCCAGCTTCTTTTCTCAGTGGAAATCAAGAAGAAGCAGTACACCACAATTGCCTGGAGACCATTGAAGCTACTTACTCCAGATGCCCAGAATTTTAAAGACACTCATCTAGATGATACAGAGACCTGGTTCACTGATGGGAGTAGTAGCCACGTTGCCAGTGGAAAGCAACATGCTGGATACACAGTGACTGCCTGCAGATAAGTAATAGAATCCAGGCCCTTACCGACAGGCTCCTCTGCGCAGAAGGCCGCGATAATTGCCCTGACCCGTGCCTTGGAAATGGCAAAAGGAAAGAGAATAAACATCTATACAGACTCGAGGTATGAATTCAGAGTTGTGCATGCACATGGAGCCATCTGGAACGAGAGGGGACTGCTAACCTCACAAAAAGAAGAGACAATGCAGCTGCTGGAAGCAGTTCAGCTGCCTGAAAAGGCATATTAAGGCACACCAGAGAGTGAGCTCAGAATTGGAAGAAGGAAATGAGCTAGTGGATGGAGAGGCAAATAAAGCAGCAAAAAGTGGAGTAATTATGGACAGATTTCCCTCAAAAGTAAGCCAAAATATAATAGTACTAATCAAAAGAGACATGCAACCACAAGGGGTGGGCTGCCGTTGAAAGACAGCCAGTAATCCCTTCCCATTTTTGTGATCACTAGTGAAAGAAGAGCACCAGAAAACACACTGGGGCCTAACTACTTAAAAGCTTTTATAAAGTGTGGCTCCTTTCCCAGAATGACCAAGGCTGCCAGTGATACAGAGTGCATCAAAATAAAGGGTTGACTTTTAAGTAGTAGTTTCCACAGGCTTTCTAAAATGCATATCTGATTGAAAGAATCATTGCCAAGAATTAATCTGCCACTATTACTCAGGTAAACCAACAGTGAGATCCTTGCCTCCAGACAAACCCCAAAAATACCCCCAGGCCAAAACTCGGTCAAATTAAGAGAGGCCATGGGCCTGGACAGCTGTGGCAAATTAACTTTTCAGAACTCCCAGAGAAAGGGGGGTATCTGTATTTATTAGTATTGACAGCTACATTTTCAGGGTAGCCAGAAGCATTCCCCACCAGAACTGTCAAAGCTCTAGAGGTGACCAGGGTATTATTACAAGAAATAATACCATGCTTCAGAGCTCCAGCCACAATATCCTCGGATAGAGGATCACATTTCATTTCCAAAAGAGTGCCACCGATTAGTAGCCACCTGGGCATAGATTCATAGATTGAGAACTTCACACTCCATACCACCCGCAATCAAGCAGCCAGGTGGAGAAAATGAATCATTTGATTAAGCAGCAGATTGTAAGACTGGGGCAGGATGTTAATCTGCCCTGGCCCCAGGCTCTTCCACTGGCACTGCTGCGAATTCAGACTAAACCACGAGCTAAAGAAAAGCTGAGTCCTTTTGAAATGCTTTGTGGAAGACCATATGGAATACGAAAGAGAATGTCCACCCACATTGGAGAGATAACCCTGGCCACCTGCATGGTGGCTTTAAGCAAACAGCTCAGAGAAATTGAAAAACACGTGGCTAGAACTCGGAGCAAAGAGCTAGACAGACCAGTACATAACATACAGTCTAGAGATTATGTATATGTTAAGCCTCTTGCAGAAAAGACTTTGGATGCACAGTGAGAGAGATCACTGCAAGTGCTTCTCACCACCTTCTCTGCAATCCAGATCAAGGAGTAGAATGCCTGGATCCATCGCTCTCGAGTGAAGAAAGCCCCAGGAGCCCCTTAGAGAGGGACATCAAGAAACAATGAACTGAGATTAAAACTTACTCAGGCAAAATGAGTATATTGCAGCCAGGGGTAGTTTGTCATTTCAATTACAGAATTGATTTGTATGTAATTATAACTGGAGTCCTAGAATTAGAGAGTACCTCTATCCCAAGCAATGCTGAATGGCCTTGGTCCCAAGCTTTCAATCTGTATACTGGATCCATGGGAGAACTTTCTAAGATAAAAGAGCTAAACCTATCCCTGTAGTAATTCATGAAGATCAGGTATATGAGGAGCAGGAGTGGCAAGAACGAGAACTGTGGACACTTCAGGAGATCAAGAGAGAAGAAATCAAAATAGAGTGCTAGGTAGTCAATGAGACGGCTTATGAGAAACCAGATGAAATTAGTGTCTCAACCTCCCCGTATACAGGCACCAAGAAGTTTGTGATAGCCCAAGTGAATCCGACTGTTGGTGTAATTTCTCCTTGATACAGCCTGTAGAAGTGACCTGCCTTTAAGCTCGAGATGCTATAAAGCTCTCATTTAAATTTTAAATCAACACTGCACTTTTTACAATGGCAGGACCTTATACAACCCACACTGGTAATCAAATAGTTCAGACCCAACCCAAACTTGAACCTGAAGTGTGAGAAATAGGCCCCTACGTAGTGAAGAAGGTAAGTGAAAACAACTGTTGTTCAATCCAGAATGGTCTCTCAAACGTGTTGAGTTGCTAGTGCAAATTAACATCTCAAAAATCCAACCAGCCTGCTCCTCTTTCCTAAGAACATCCTTTGAGGGCTGCACAAGGTGGTTACAAAGACAGATATAGCTCAGGAGCAGAATAAGAAATTATCTAACTTGGATGTTAGGGAATGGATTGAGAGTTTTAAATGGAATTGATTCAGAAATACTGATGAATAAGCTGGCCACTGCAGCAGGTGACCTAGCAAAATTGAAGCAGCCTTAACAGTCAGCTCTATTGGCATTAGGAACTAGCCAGTGGCAGGTTTCCAAAGTACTGCCAAAGTGGGAAAAGGCTGGGAGCCAAGACCACAGGGTAATATTAGAAGCACTTGGTACAGTTGGAAATAATGTGTCTTTAGCTTTCAGTTGTATACAAGCACAGTTATAGATGCAGGCAACAGCAGCTCTGATCATACGGGAAGGGGGTGAAGGTAATTTTCCAGCTGAAATTTGGGAAGTTGTCTGGGATAATATGATTGATTTTGTAAAGAAGTTTCAATCCTGGTGGCCTATAGTAAATTTCACCTATGATCCTGCTTCTAATGTGGCCACTGCCTTTGTTCTTACCTAACATTATGCCACTGTTTATGTTATCCGCCCCATCACTGCACTGGGATTAAATAATGAAAAAACAGTGCTCTACCCTTCAGAACATAGGGTGTGGGCTGGAAAGGTGAATGAAAAGAGGCAAACAGTAAAGTTAGAATCCTGCATTACTAGAGAACCACTGGGATTCATTTGTGAAAGCAATACAATTAATGCCCAAATGTGTGTCTAGACACTGAACAGAGTATTTGCCACTTTGAGATTCATGCAGTCACTTATCAGAAAACTGTGCTCATATATACTAGTAAAAGTTATGTGTGCCTGAGAACTGCTTGTGCTGCTGTAAAAATTGATAACAACAATATTATTTTGTCTAGAAGAAATAATTTTAATTTTTGTATTTGCAATGTTGTTAAGATTATCGGGTGTGATTTTTTTGTGCATGGCCCCCGTGACATCCCACCAGTTGATTAAAACCAATTACACAATGTAACACAGACTATCACCAACTCCTGTTGGGATGGACCTTACATTGATAAAACAATTAATTAAGCACCAAGACCTACTGCAGATCTCGAAGGAAATTCCAGAAAACAGAGAAAGCCCTAATTACTGTCTCTCATGATACCAAAGAAATAACCAGAATTCTGCAAAGAGTAAAGCAAACTGCAGATCATCACTGGTGGGATGTGATCTTTGGCTGGTCACCAACTGACAATGGAATCCTTAATAAAATGTGTCATCCCATTGTAGTTTTGTTAATATTAGCTGGAATAAGCTAATTTTAGGGTTATCCATTATATTGCTAATGTGATATTGGAGAATACTACAGCAAACAGCTGTGTTAACCTCCTTATCAAACGTACATGGTAAAGCATTAAGAGACACTTATTGTCATAGGGATTTGCATTAGATAAAAGAATTTACTTATTTTCTAGGAAAGGGGGGAAAAGAGACAGAGTAGAAATTTTCCAGAGTAGAAATCCATTTTGATTTAGGCTAAATGTACATCTTTGAGTTAAGTCTGTAGTTGGAAAGCATAGCTGTTTAGTCTGACTGGTAAAAAGCCTAGGCTCAGAGAAACTGCTTCAGTCAAGGACAGAGATAAGGGGCTGGCAGGGGACACAGAGACAGAGGAACTGCTATGAGAACAGGCCAACCTGACCTGGGAATTCTTCCTGATAAAGATTAACTAGCGGTAAATGTCACACCAAATTTGTAAAAATGAATATGTAGGAACCTATCGTAAAATTGGATGCATATCTATTTGAGAGGGTGATAAAAAAGGATCTGGAGTTCCCAGAGGTATGCATGTCTTTTAAGGAGAGGAATCTCCACATGCATCCAGCACAGTAATAAACATACCAACTTTACAACTTTCACAAAGTCGTGGAGTTGCGTTTATCTCCGCAAAAGAGGCCCCGGTGTCAGCTGGCTCACAGAGACCCTCCTGCACAGCAGGAGATGCCCACTGTGCTCAAAGTTTGCCTCTGAAGACTGAGAGATGAGCTGGTAAGAAATCCTGGAAATTATCAGTGAAAGGGCTTTAAGTCTGTTGTTGTCACTAGGTAAAAATCTCCAGTGGGAAAAGAGCCTCTCCAGTACACTGGGTGTCTTGTGATGACTTAGTTCATCTAAGAGTAATGATCACCGCTTAAATGCAGTTTTATTTTTTATTCGGCAAGCATAAAAGTGTTCCAAAATTTTCAGAATTCTAAAACTACTTTGAAAAATCCAAAACTACAATAGGAAAAGGGAAGAAATATTTAGGGATATTTTTCTACAAAAAATGTTTCTAAATATTTCTAAAATCTTCTGCTGTGTATAAATGTAAAAGAAAGACAAAATGGGGCTGCTTTGTCTCAGGAGCCCCATGCTCAGCTGCTGCCTGCCCAGCCCTGGCAGTGCCCAGACAAGCAGCTCCTCCAGAGCTGGTGGTAGCACAGACACACCTGAGCTGAACCCCAAAGATGTTGCCAGGCTCAGGCCCTTCCCTGGTAGGAGGGCTGCACCTCCTGGCCTGGCTGGACACCAGGGGCAGCACCTTTGGGGACAGAGGCTCCTGCTCTGGGTGGTGATACCAACAAGCTGTCCCTAGCAATGAGCTGGTAATGCAGCCGTGGAAGGGACAACAGACACGGGCACGGAGATGCGAGATGACAGGACCCGTTCCCTCTGGCTGAGGAATTTGGCCAGTCTTGTGAATCTGCAGAGGCATCCCTGTGGAGAGAGGAGGTGGCTGAGGCCCCAGCTGCCAGTGGCACACAGGGAGCCTCCTGCACAGCAGCGCCCAGAGCTGGCAAGGCTCCCCAGCTTCTCTGGACAATCACAGACTGGCAACAACTCCACAGCAGCCTCTCTGGGAACATTTCCTGTCTACAACATTAGACTTTTAAAAGAAGCTGTTTGAGGGAAAGGTGAACAAAACACTCACCCTTTTCTCTTCCAGCAAGTCCAAATTTGGACACAGCATAAGATGAAAATAAGCTCCAAAAAAAGCAGGCCTGCTATTAATCCTATCCAGAAACCCCTTCCAGGGCCCTTCTGGGAATCCAGAACACGTGTGGTGGGGCTGGCTGCACCTGTGGGAGCAATGGGGAGCGTCAGCCCGTGCTGTGCTGCACTGCGGAGCTGGCAGCACGGTGGATGTGGGCAGGACATTCTCCGTTTCCCCCAGAGCTGGGGCCTGCAGGCACCTTGCCGCCCCTTGGCACAGGCTGTGCCACCCAACAAAGCCCAGCAGGCCGGGAGGAGATCCCGGGGGCAGCGCAGCTGCTTGGGCAGTGGCTGCTTGGAGGGACACGGGCCAAAGCCATCCCTGAGCAGCCACTGCCAGCCCTGGCCCTCCCTGCCCCTTGACAGATACCCCAGCCCCAGGGCACAGAGTCAGGCCCTGTCAGGACCCAGTGCAGCCCCTGCCCAGTCTGGAGCCAAGGCTGGCTCTGGCCCTGGGCTCGCGGCAGGGCTCCCGCTCGGGGCTGCTCCTGTGCCTTGGGCCTCTGGGCACTCAGGGCCAGCTTCGGAGCAGCTGCAGCGGGAGGGACATTTGTGCACGGGTCCCCTGTCCCTGGGGCTGTGAACGAGCTCCAGAGGCTTCCAAGGCTCCAGAGGTGCCTCCATCTTTGGCTGCTGCTGGGCCATACAAGGGCAGGACCTGGGGGAAAGAGCTGCCGCCACACAGCCCTGCTAAATGGCTGAGAGTGGCAGAGCAATTACCTCCTGTGCCTGGGCCCATGTCTGGCATCTCCTCCTTTCCTGCAGCAGGGGCTGCCAGTCGGCCTCTGCTTGCTTGGGGAAACACTGCCTTCTGTCCTGCCTTTTGCTTCATCACTTGAAAAAGGAAAAAGTTCAGCTGGATCAGATGGAATAATTTCGGATTTCTTTTGGTGGCATCTTTAGGACATCAGGCTTATCAAAATGGGGATAAGATTCAAAACCATCTGGCCTTTTGGGGCTGGGCCAGGGCCCACCTTCCTCCAAATAGCTGCCAGGCCTGAGCAGAAGGTGTGAGGGGATCGCGCAGGGCGAGGGCACACACGTGCATGGCTCTGTCCTGGCACCTGCAGCGATGCCCCCTTGGCCGAGCTTTGGGCTCTGAGCTGGCAGCTCTCCCAGGGGAAAGGCCTTGACCTACCCTCACCATGTCCCAGAGGCTCAATCCTGAACGTGGGTTGGGAAGCCAGACCACCTTCACCAACAGGTTCAGCTGCAAAGAAAGGGAGGACAGAACAGCACCTGTGACACTGTAGGAGATCCTCAGGCTGCAGGAAAGGCTCAGCCCCAGGGCACAGCTCTGGGCCCGGCCCCTTCCCTCTCTTCTCCTCTCCGTGGCTGCACAGTGCACACAGAAGGACACACTGACATTGCACACAGAAGAAGGATGGACAGCTAAATGCTCCTTCCTCCCACTGACAGTCATCCTGTGGGATCCCTCAGGGCTCCAGAAGGGAGCAGGGCAAAGTTTCCAGAACTGAACAACCTTTAGAGGAACTTAAAGGAAATGCCATATGAGTGAGCTTTTGCCACATAGACACTGATTATTCTGTCAGGAAAGGTACGTTGAGAACTTGTCTCCAGCATCTGACAACATCTTCAAACCACCATTTACCATCATTTCCAAATAATCCAAGTCATGATCCCAATCTAGAAGGGAGCAGAGATTCTACGGAACCATTTCCATGATGTGCTGGGATCCCCTTCTGACTTGGGGAATTGGGCACTGCAAGGGGGTGGGGTAAGGCTGTGGGAGCCTGTGGCTCCTGATCACTCTCCAGACACTTTGGAGTCCCTGTGCAACATCACTGGAGGGGCAGCTGGATCAGCCCAGGGCCCTGGGGCTCTCGCTGCCACACAGGAAACCCTCACTAAATGCTCGGGGAAATCTGCAGTGCCACAGCTATTGCTCCCAACCTCTGTCCCGCCCTCCTGTTTGCCAACCTGCCCAAGAAACAGCTTCCCCAGCCCAAGGGCACATAGCCAAGCTCTGTCAGGACCCAGTGGAGCCTTGCTCTCCCCCTCTGCCCTTTCCCCACCATGGGCACCCCGTGCAGCCGCTCCCAGGTTTGGGGACGTGTCTCCCACGGAGGGAGCCCAGCAGGACAGCTCAGTACCCGAGTGCCCTGAGCCTGCTCGGGACAATTCCTCTGGGCTGTGCCCGTCTTGTCCGGGCTGTGCCCACAGTGCCAAGCAGCAGAGAGGGCAGCTCAAGCCTCAGCAGGGCTCAGGCCCAGAGGCACAGCAATTACCTGCTGTGGCTGTGCCTGGCATCGCCTCCCTTCCTGCAGGAAATGCCACCTTCCACAGAGCCTCTCTGTCCATCCCTTGAGAAAGGAAGAGGCTTGGTGGGATGCAATCATTGCACATCCAGGTGGTGACCTCCTCAGGAGGCAATACTTGTCCACAATATGGATAAGGATCAGGAAAATCCTGATCCCCACAGGCCTTTGTGGCTTCCTATGGCCCTCCCTCTGCCAAGCAGCCACACCTCAGGATGTGCTCAGACACTGGGAAAATGCAGGGGATTCATGGTGAAGTTTGGGCTCTCTGTCAGTTGATGCCCAATGCCTTCCTGCAGAGGCTGGGGAGAAGCTGCAGCCAGGCCAGGCTGGCAAACAGCCCTGCAGGGCGTGGAAGCAGCAGCGGGGCAGCGAGGCTGCCATGGATCCCTTCCCACTGTGCCCTGCAGGGCGTGTCCAGATGTGCAGCCAAAGCCCCCGGCTGCTGAGCCCCAGGACAAGGCTGAGGGAAATGCTCTCACCATTCTCTTTGTGCAGTTCCTCCACCATTTGTTTAAGGATGTTATTTGGCTCATGAGCTTCCTTGTGCCCTGTGGCTTTCTTCTTCCCTCTCAGAGGACCTTAAGAGAAAGTGGTTCCATTTCCTATGAATGGATCCCACAGAAGAAGGGCTCAACCTCTGGGGTCAGCTGAGACACACTACACACCCCTGCGATGAGAGCCTGGCTTTGGTGAAGGAACCAGCCAAGGAACAGGAAAAGTCCTCCCTGCAGACGCATCTGTAACACAACAGCCACAGAAGCTTCTGTAACCAGGTTCCTGCCAGGTTGTCAACAATTATTCCGTGGTGGGACAATGAGAACAAACCTGTACGAGGCTCCAAAGGCTTCAAAACTTTATTTAGCCAATCTAATGGAGAAATCTTCCTAGCAAGTTCATCTAGAACAGAGCAGAGATGAGTACATTTTTCAGGGCATGCTGAGATCCCCGTCTGCCTCTGGGAAATGGGCACTGCAAGGGGGTCGGGTAAGGCTGTGGGAGCCAGATGTCAATGGACAAGGCCAAAGCTGCACCGGGGGCTGGCGAGCTCTGGGCAGGCTCCTGGTCACTCTGCACCCTCTTTCCATGCCCTGTGTGACACCCTTGGTGAGGTGGCGGAAGCAGCCCAGGGCCCTGTGTGCTCTCACTCCCACAGCTGCAACTCTTACTAAAGCCCTGGGGAAAGCTGCAGCAGGCAGTCCCACACTACCCCCCTGTCCCTCTGACTCTCCTGCCCTTTCTCCTGCCTTTCCCACATTCTTCTATCTCTCCATCTCTCTTTGCCTTGGGACCCCTTCCCCATCCCAAGGGCACATAGCCAGGCTCTGTCAGGACCAAGTGGAGCCTTGCTCTCCCCCTCTGCCCTTTCCCCACCATGGGCACCCCGTGCAGCCGCTCCCAGGTTTGGGGACGTGTCTCCCACGGAGGGAGCCCAGCAGGACAGCTCAGTACCCGAGTGCCCTGAGCCTGCTCGGGACAATTCCTCTGGGCTGTGCCCGTCTTGTCCGGGCTGTGCCCGCAGTGCCAAGCAGCAGAGAGGGCAGCTCAAGCCTCAGCAGGGCTCAGGCCCAGAGGCACAGCAATTACCTCCTGTGGCTGTGCCTGGCATCACCTCCCTTCCTGCAGCAGAGGCTGTCAGTGAGCCACTGCTTCCTCCCGGAAATGCACCGCCTTTCTTCTGCACAGCCTCTCCATCTGCTTCTGGAGAAAGGATGAGGTACAGCTGGATTAGGTAGTGCTGTTCCCCATTGAGGATGGGTAATCTTCAAGAGGCAATGCTTGTCAAAGACATGGTCAAGAATGGTTAGGAAATCCCTATAAAATTTTTGTTTAGGCCAGGGCCTTCTGTACTCCAAACAGCTGCCCCTTCTGATTTGCCTGGAGATGGGAAATTGCAGGGGATGTGAGGTGCATTGTGCAGTTTGGGCTGCCTGGCAGCTGATGCCCAATGCCTTCCTGCAGAGGCTGGGGAGAAGCTGCAGCCAGGCCAGGCTGGCAAACAGCCCTGCAGGGCGTGGAAGCAGCAGCGGGGCAGCGAGGCTGCCATGGATCCCTTCCCACTGTGCCGGGCACGGCGTGTGCAGATGTGCAGCCAAAGCCCCCGGCTGCTGAGGCCCAGGACAAGGCTGAGGGAAATGCACCCACCTTGTCCTGCCTGCTGCATTTCCTTCGTCCTTTGCCTCATGTGTTCAGATGGCTCATGAGCTTTCTTCTGTCCTGCAGCTTTGTTCTTTCCTTTTAGAGGACCTTAGAAAAACATGTTTCCTTTTCCCATTAATGGATCCCACAGAAGCAGGGCTCAGCCTGTGGGGTCAACAGGGACATGTTACTCACCCCTGAGATGGGAGGCAGGCTTCTGTGTAGGAATGAGGGAAGGATCAGGAAGAGTCCTCCCTGCAGGCACATCTGTAACACAACAGCCACAGAAGCTTCTGCCACCTCTACTCAGCTGCACGGGCACCACTGAGCCGCAGGAGCGGTGAGGGGATCACGCAGGGTGAGGGCGCACACGTGCATGGCTCTGTCCTCGCACCTGCAGCGATGCCCCCCTGGCCGAGCTTTGGGCTCTGAGCTGGCAGATCTCCCAGGGGAAAGGCCTTGACCTACCCTCACCACCTCCCAGAGGCTCAGTCATGGACATGGGTTGGGAAGCCGCACCACCTTCACCAACAGGTTCAGCTGCAAAGAAAGGCAGGACAGAACAGCACCCGTGGCACTGTAGGAGATCCTCAGGCTGCAGGAAAGGCTCAGCCCCGGGGCACAGCCCTGGGCCCAGCCCCTTCCCTCTCTGCTTTTCTCTGTGACTGCACAGACCGCACAGAAGGACACAGTGGCATTGCACATGGGAGGAGGATGGACAGCTAAATGCTCCTTCCTCCCACTGACAGTCATCCTGTGGGATCACTCAGGGCTCCAGACAGGAGCAGGGCAAGGTTTTCAGAACCCTTCTGCCCTGACTTAAGCTCGAACGAAAATGGCAGATGAACGAGCTCTTGCCACTTGGATACTGATTATAATGTCACTAGAAAGGGAAATTCAGAACTTACCTCCAGCATTCTTCAAGACATTCGTAATATCATTCAACAACAATTCTAAATAATCAAAGTTGCGATCCAATTCTAGAAGGGAGCAAAGACCAGACCCATTTCCATGATGCACTGGCATCCCCTTCTCCCTCCGGGAACTGGGCACTGCAAGGGGGTCAGGAAAGTCCGTGGGGGCCAGGTGTGAATGGACAAGGCCAGAACTGCCAGAGCTGCACAGGGGCCTGGGGAGCTCAGGGCTGGCTCCTGGACACTCTCCACCCTCTTTGCAGGCCCTGTGACACATCCCTGGGGAGGAAACAGGGCCAGCCAAGGGCCCGTGGGGGCTGTCTCCCTCCCCCAGAGGAAACCCTCCCTCAAGGCCTGGGGAAAACCATCCCCAGCGCTTCCCGGGGAGCAGGGAGCGCTGTCCCGGGAAAGGGGAGCCAGGCTGCCGGCTCACCTGCTCACCGCGCTTGCAGCGGAGCAGCCTGGGCAGCCCTGGCAGGCAGGGCCACGGCCAGGAGGAGCAGGAGGAAGGGGCGCAGAGCAAGGGCCATGCTGCCTTGCCCTCTGCCAGTCCCGCAGCTCTTGCTGCCACCGCTGTCCTGACACCGCTGTCCCAATGTCAGCACCACTGCTGCCACCGCCGCTGCTGCTGCCGCAACAGTTGTGCTCAAGCACTGACTGCTCGCTCCTTGTGCTGCTGTGCAACCACCCGGTCTGGGACATCTGTGACCTCAGAGCCTGCTGTGACCTCATGGCCAGGGTGGAGGTGTGTGGGGAGTGGGATCTGCCTTCTTTGGCAGGGAGCTCGTCCTGCCCAGCTGCCCTGTCCAAGGGCTGTGACACAGTCCCAGCCCAGCTGATCTCACAGGCTGGGTCATGAAGGGATGGAGAGCAGCCCTGCCAAGAAGGACTTGGGGGTGCTGCAAGATGAGAGGCTGCACATGAGCCAGCCATGTGCATCCAAAGGAGAGTGCCCAGAAGGTTGAAGGAGGTGATACCACCCCTCTGCTCTGGTGAGACCCCACCTGGAGTACAGTGGAAGAGGTTTTACATCGACCTCTGTGAGTCATTGAGAAGTTTGACATGAAAATCCATGTTTACCCCTGAAAGAATTTTGTACCAAGGTTGTTGACATAGAAACCAAACAAGAAAGGAGGATAAATAAGTGAAAGTTGTAACTGCTTATTTCAAGAAGCACTTTGCTTGTCGCTCATGACCAGTGAGTAAAGTGTAAACTTATGAGCTTTGTAAGAATGTAGAACAAGCATGTATGCTAGAATAAAAACAGTGTTTGAAGCCTTCTGGAAATGGAGTGTGTTGCTTTGTACTGTCTCCGTCTCTACCACGACAGAGTACTGCATCCATCTCTGGGCTCCCCACACAGGAAGGCCACGGTCCTGTTGGATCTAGTCCAGAGGAGGGACAAATTGCTCTGAGGGCTGGAGCCCTTCTGCTTTGGAGACAGGCTGGGAGAGCTGGTGGCATTCAGTCTGGAAGAGAGCCGACTCCAGGGAGACCTGATTGCTTCCTTTCAGTAGCTTAAGGGGGATTGTAAAAGAGATGGGACAGCACTTTTAGTAGAGCCTTTTGTGAGCAGACCGAGAGGGAATGCTTTCAATCTAAAAGATGGTCAATTCAGATTGGACAAAAGAAACCCATTTTTTACACTAGGTCTGGAAGGCCTTGCACAGGTTGCCCAGAGAGGTGGACATCCATCCCTGCAGACATTCAAGCTCATGCTCTCAGCAACCTGACCTACTTAAAGGTGTCCCTGCTCACTGCAGGGCATTGGACTAGATGGCCTTTAAATGTCCCTTCCAAGCCAAGCCATTCTGTGCTCCTGGGCACCATCAAAGCAGTGCTGGATTAGTGCTGGGGTGATTATGTGGCACCTGTATTTTGGTAGTTGTGTCCTTTAGCAATTGGCCCTGAGATCATTCATGGGCTGGGCCGGGAATTCTGCAAATAACAGACAGTGTGCTCTAGGAGTGTTGCAGTGTGATTTCATGGTTTACCCCAAAACCCCGGGTTTCTCCCCTGAAGATTCCCTCCCAGGTGTGTCCATCATCCCTCCTTTCCCTAGTCTTACCCCTGCCGAGCACTGTCTCTCAATCCTGCAATTCCAGAAGGGCATTGAGTGATTGGCAGATTTAAAAGATGCCCTTTACCTTTGTGGGGGGGGGCGGGCATTGGGCCATCCATGCATCCATGTGTCATTTGTCCCTTGAGATCTCCTCTCCTGTCCCAGGTTGGTGGGCTCCCTATCCCTTCCCTCCTCCCCTCCCTTGGGTAAAAGGTCAAGTAACCATGCGGTCCAGGAGTTCCATTGGAGCAGTTGCTGGATTCAGTGGCCTGTGGGCCAGAATAAAGCTCTGGATTAAAACCCTCCATCAGAACCGACTCCTTTCCTTCACTACCGCCTTAAAGCTTCTCTGGCAGAGGGAAGCCTGAGGAGCAGACCCTCCATGGGAGGAAGCTCCATCCCGCTGGCACTGGCGTCCCGGCATGTCTGCACTTGTCCCCACACGCCCAGCTGCAACATCCAGCTGGCCGAAAGTGTCTCTGGGGTGGAACACCACAGTTGCTGCTATTTGGTTCAGCTGCGGGGGCCAGACAAGCCAAGGCACGTCCCGTCAGCTATGTAATATATGTTAGAAATATCATGCTATAAAAGATTGTATTTTTTAAAGATAGTGAAATCCTAACCAGTCTTTGACCGCAGGCAGCCCAAGAAGCAGACATCTATTCAAACTCTGAAATTCCTGAAGGAGGCAGCATAACGATTGGCATTTTAGCCTGAGAATAGACGCACCCAGGGCGATGATCACCGCCATCCTGAGCCATCAGAAACCGCCTAAGAGTGATCATCGCCCTGTTGATTACATCCATCAAGATAGCCAGATTTGCCAGGAACATGCATGTGAATACATGGCTTCCCTGAACTCGATCAATGCTGGCTATCAGCCAGGAGACAGCCTTTGTCCGGCTCTGCACAGTGAAACAGCCAACTATGAATATGCAGAGTTAGAAAAGAACTTGAACTCCTTCACCTCTGGCACAATAAACTGTATAAAACATCCTTGCTAGAGGCAGCTCTTGTGAACGAGGGGGAATCTGATGTGATAGAGGTTAGATCCAGGTTCACCCAGAGCTGAACCCAGGCTCAACGCTGTCTCTTTGGCTGTGGTGGTTTTGAGGACCGTATTTTGGTTGCGGAAAAGTTAAATAAATATTTCCGCATTTTTTGATAATTTGACTTTCAATTGATCATTGATAACAATTAGGGCCACCCTGATGGGATTTGAATTTTGGGTTCGGGCACCCCTTTCCTGTCAGGAGGCTCCCTGCTGATATCAGCGGGGTGACAGGTTTGGGAGTTCACGAAACCAATCTGTGGGAATCCACAAAAATTAAAGGCTTTTGGGAAAGCTGCAAAAGGCAGGCCTCAGAGACAGTGGAACTGTGATTAGACCTAAGCAGCAGTCACTAGATAGGTCAGCAGAAAAATTATTTGAAAAGTAGAAAGGCAAGGACAAATAGAACAATGGTCTGTGTATTAACGCTTGTCTAGAATAACTCTCGAAGCTACAGAAAAGTTTATCTAACAAGATATCAGGAAGTTTAAGCTTAATAATGGAGCTCTGTGCATTGTGTTTTCAGGTTTACAAGTAGGTATTGTATTCGAAATAAGCAAGCATTGTCTTAACCAAAGGTAGGTGTGCTTATAGTGGTTGGATAGAACTACTGTCAATATGCTTTTGCTTTGTGTGATTGGTCAAAAAACATATACAGTAAATTTTATTATTAAGTTCTTTACACAAAGAACTGCCTGGGATGTGAGCTGGTGGCATCTTCCCATTGTCATAACCATGTAATGAGACTGATGCTGAAAAATGAAACAGCTCAAGGCATGTTCCACAGCAGTCCTGTCCCATTTGTGATTTGTACACAGCCCCTGGCCGACGATACCAATCAAATACCAAACCGAAGCCAGAACCACAGCCAAAGATGGATAAAATGAGCCCAGAGCTCTTGGAAATTCGGAACGATCCGAAGAGGGATCTCCGAGGCTGTGGTGCTTTTTCTTCACTCAGAAAATTGACGTGCACAAGGAATCCACCTGGGAAAAGGAACCGTGAGTACCATGTGGTTGAGCGGGGTGTGATTGAGCGTGTGTGAGACGTGATTTTATCATGAAGCAAGTGTGGATACCACGATTGCAGTTCCCCTCTCCCGTGGGGAAAGTGGTTGGTGAAAGGGGAAGCAAGTGCTTTTTCTTGTCACACGTGGGACCTGGGACTTATTGTGAGTTCAGGGGATCAATCATGGTTGGGGTCAGGAGGGGAAAGAACGTTCCCAAAATATTTTGGGAGCTGGTCTGCCTTCTGATCTAGAGAATCAGGTAAGAGAGCTTGATACCAGTCAAAAGACCCGCAGAACAGTTCTCCACGTGGCTGAGTAGACTGGTAGTGTTTCACAGACTTAGGAAATCGACACTGGACAAAAACCTGGGACTCACGTCGAGAATCCCAGCTGAAGGACACAAGGTGAGAAAATTAGCGAATGGGGTTTTTGGGAAAATGGGATTGAAAAAGTGTAAGTGCTGGAAAAAGCCTGTCGTGGGTTGACAGCCTTTATCCCAATATCGTGTGTTGTGTCTGGCAGCTGTGCCTTTTCTCTCTTCCCCCCCACCCCAGCCATCTTGCTGCGGTGGGGCGGGGAAGAGAGGAGGGAGTGTTTGACCAGGTCCTCTTTGCTTTTGGCTTTTGGCTGCTTGGCTTGGCTAGCCGCTTTGCTTGCTTGCTTTCTGCTTTTTGCACTGTTTTTTTTTCCTTTTCTTTTGTTCCCTCTTTCTTACCCTCCCCTGAAGATACTGGACCGGCTCCGGATGTGACCTGAGACGTCCAGGACACCTGGAGCTCACGAGAGAAGCTTGGCACCCCTCACAACACTGCCTGGTTTCTTTTCTTTTCTTGTGTTGGGGAGTGTTCTTTTGTTACTTGTAAATAAATAGGTTTTGTTTTCCACTTTGCTCCTCCGAGAAATTCCTTCCCGAACCAGGTGTTGGGGGAGGGGTGGTTGGAGGTTTGTTTTGTTTGGGGGGCTCCCTTTTGGAGATTTCCCCTAATTTGTCCTAAACCAGGACAAAGTCCCAGGAAAAACCTCCCCAAGATCCCGGGAAGGTTATGCCTGAAATCTTGAGGGGAAGCCCATTGGGATGGTGTCCTGGGGTGACGTTGTGATGCTTGTATCCCCATTCATCTGTTCTGTGCCTTTAAGACCGACTCTGAAGAGTGGAAGTTTTGTTTGGGTTTCTCTTATCAGGGACACAGAGATGAGCAGTACACAGGGCTGTTTTTCACTTCTTGCTTTCAGCTTGCTGCTTTGCTTGCTCTCTTTTCTGCTCTCGCTTCTGCTCTGCTTTGGCCTCTGCTTATTAGCTAGGTCTAGCTAAACAGTCCACATTCCTTCCTGGACTGTTTCTCCTCTCTTGTTTCTGTGACCATCTCGAACCTGCTCTGGACTGGGACCCAGGAACACCAAATGTTTGCACCGTTTTGGCCTGCAGCAGCTGCCCCAGCGCCGGAGGGACTGAGAACAGAGCAACCACCCCCGAAAGAGACTTTCTGATTTTGTCATCTTTCTCAGAGCAGTGTCATTGGGTATTGTTAATTTTGTGTGCTGGGGGGTGCTGTGCCTGAAATAAACAGGTTCTTTCCACTTCCCTCCAAGGAATTTTTTCCCGAACCGGTTGGAGGGTGGGGCCGTGTGGGTTTTGCTTTCTGGAGGGGCCCTCCTTTGCAGATTCTTTAACAACTTTGCCCTAAACCAGGACAGATGGATATTAGAACACTGGGATGACAGCCCCAGGAGGGTGGGAAAGTCCAAGGAAAAGATGATCCATTTTTGTATGGAAAAGTGTGGGGGGAAGGAGATTGCAAAATATGTGGTTTGGCCGGTGTTCGGCACTTTCAAGGATTTTGAGGAAATTGAGAATGTTGAGATGTGGAAATACGCTTGTTCGGGATTATACCCGATCAGAGCTCTCAGATGCTTGGCAAACCAGGGCAAGGAGTGGGAACTGCTGGAAAACCTTCCGCCGCCCTACCTTGTCCCTTTGCCCCAACCCGCGCCAGCCCAGGTACCTCAGGTGCCCACGCTGCCTCCCGAGGCATCGATCCCACGGGGACAGGCTTCGGCACTGCTGCTCCCACCGGAGCTGGCCGTGGCACCTTCTCTCCCATGTGAGCAGGTATTGGCGCCTCCACTCCCATGCGAGCAGTCCCAGCCACTGACCCTTCCCAAAATCAAGGAGAAACAGATAATTTCCCTAAAGGAAGCAAACTCTCCTCCGGCCAATTGAACAAGGTGGAGGACAAGGAGGGCAACCACTGGAGATAGTGATGACGACGAGGAAAAGCCTGGACTCTTCCCTTTACGGGAAGTACCAACGGCTCCAGGGGTTAGTGGCTTCGTACATGCGCCAATCGACACTGGGGATGTGAGGGCTTTCAAGAAAGAGATGGGGAAGTTGATGAATGATCCTTTGGGGGTGGCAGAACGACTAGATGAATTTCTAGGAACCAGCACCTACACGTACAAGGATCTCAGTGTGATCCTGAGGTCACTGTTCAACAATGAGGAAAGAGAAATGATCAGACAAGCCGTGATCAGGGATTGGGAGAACAGGAATCCCCAGGGGGAGCGACGAGATTAGATGTGGCCGTCTTGGAATGCCCAAATGGAGGAAGGGAGGCAGAAAAGGATAAACTTGAGAAACATGATAATAGAAGGTATCAGGGAGGCAGTGCCAAAGGGACAAAACATGAGCAAAATACTCAGGGAATGCCAGGGAAAAGATGAAACCCCCATGGAATGTCTGGAAAGGCTCCGAAAGAGCTTGAGAATGTATTCCGGGACGGACCCCGAATCTCCAATTGGGGCGGTCTTGCTGAAGACCCAATTTGTGGTGAAATCATGGGAAGACATAAGGAAGAAATTGGAAAAGATAGATGGATGGCAGGACAGGGAACTGCAGGAATTGCTCTGAGAAGCCCAGAAAAATCTACATTAGAAGAGACAAAGCAAAAGATTCAGGTGAAAGTGCTAGCGGCTGCAGTGAGGGAGGCACAAGAACAGGAACAGGTCAGAGACTTGGCAAAAACAGCGCCGGTGAAGAAACAAAATCCTTCCCAAGGAAAAGGTTCAAACAGCCAGAAAAAGGACTTCAAGTGCTACTACTGCAAGCCAAAGGGGAACATTCGGAGGAATTGTCCCAACAAGGTCAAGGATCAAACTATGATTCAGGAAGATTAGGGGTGTCAGGGGCTTCTCAGTTTGGGGTCTGGAACACCAAGGGAGGCCTTGATAAAATTGTGAGTGGGACCTCACAGGCATGAAATTTGGTTTTTAGTAGATTCTGGGGCTGAACAGACCACGGTGCAGCAGTTACTGCGAGGGTGCTCTCTAAGCAATGATGCAATGATGGTAATTGGAGCAAAGGGGAACCTTTTAAGGTTCTGATCATAAGGAAGGTTGAAATAGAGACAGAAAGTAAAAAGTGTAAAGGAAAAATGTTATTGATAAAAGATGCAGACTTGAATTTGGTGGGGTGGTATTTGATGGTGGCATTGGAAATGGGTTTAGCAGTGCAAGATTCCCAGCTCAAAGTGAGATTGTATAAACTCACCACTCAGGATGAGGAGATGATTAATCCACAGGTTTGGTATGTCCAGGGGGAGGCCGGGAAGTTGGACATAGAGCCAATCCATGTTGCAATTGAAAGGCCAGAAGACCCCATTCGGGTCAAACAGTACCCCATCCCCATGGAAGGGGGGAGGAGGCTGAAACCGGTGATTGATGAATTGATAAAAAAGGGAACGTTGGAACCATGCATGCCCCAACACAACACCCCGACTTTGGCAGTGTGAAAAGCGGACGGTAGCCACAGGCTAGTGCAGGATTTAAGGGCTGTGAATCAAAGGACTAAGACACCGTTCCCCACAGTCTCGAATCCTTACACCCTGCTGAATAACATCTCTCCCGAGGACACATGGTACAGCCTGATCGATTTGAAAGATGCTTTCTGGACCTGTCCTTTAACAGAGGACAGCAGAGATTACTTTGCGTTTCAGTGGGAAGACCCAGAAACAAACAGAAAGCAGCAGCTCAGATGGACGTCGTTGCCACAGGGGTTCGTTGATTCTCCAAACATTGTGGGCAAGCACTCGAGCAAGTGCTGAGTCATTTTGTACCAATAGAGGGAACACAATTGCTACAAGACGTAGATGATTTGTTGATTGCAGGTCTTAGGGAGGAGGATGTGAGGACGAGTACCATTGAACTTTTGAACTTTTTAGGGGAAAAAGGATTGAAGGTGTCTAAGTCAAAGTTGCAGTTCACAGAGCCAGAGGTCAGATATTTGCGACATTGGTTAGCAAAAGGGAAAAAGAAGTTGGATCCTGAAAGGGTGGCGGGGATTATTGCCCTACCACCCCCACGGACAAAAAGAGAAGTTAGGCAACTTCTGGGGTTGTTGGGATATTGTCGGCAGTGGATGGAAGGATACAGTGAGAAGGTGAAGTTTTTGTATGAAAATATCACCATGGAAAGAATCCAATGGACAGAAAAGATGAGGAAGAATTTAGGGGAGTCAAGGAAGTGCTCACAGCAGTACCAGTGCTGAGGCTCCCCGATGTGAGACAGCCATTCCAGTTGTTTATGGATGTGAGCAATCACACAGCACATGGTGTGCTGACACAGGACTGGGCAGGGGTCAGGAAACCGGGTGCTTACTTGTCTAGGCTTTTGGATCCTGCAAGCAGGGGCTGGCCCGCGTGCTTGCAAGCGATTGTAGCTGTAGCATTGTTGCTGGAGGAAGCCAAGAAAGCCAAGGAAGCCAAGAAGCTTTTGGAGCACCTTTGGTAGTATTTGCACTGCACAATGTGCGGGGCATACTACAACAAAAGGCAGATAAATGGCTCATGGATGCTAGATTGCTGAAGTATGAAGCCACGTTATTTCACTCACCGGACTTGGAATTGTGGACATCAACCGCGCAAAACCTGGCTCAGTTTTTGTTTGGGGAAGCTTCGGAAAAACTCGTCCATGATTGTGTGGAAGCAGTCGAATTGCAGACAAAGAGCAGATTTGGAAGAAGAGGAATTAGAGGAAGGAGGAAAAGGGCTTGTAGATGGCTCAAGCAGAGTGATTGAAGGGAAAAGGAAGTCACGATATGCAGTCGTCGACAGGCAAACAGGAAAAGTGATAGAAGCAGGCCTCCTGAACGTGGGTTGATCAGCACAGGCTTGTGAATTTTATGCAGTTCCGAGAGCCTTAAAAGAACTGAAGAGAAAGAAAGAAACAATTTTTACAGACTCTAGGTATGCCTTTGGGAAGGTTCACACCTTTGGGAAAATTTGAGAAGAAAGGGGGACGATCAACACCCAGGGACAGGCACTGATGCACAGGGAATTGATCCGGCAAATTCTGGAAGCGATAACGGAGCCAGAGGAAATATCAATTGTCCATGTGAAGGGACATCAGGCAGGGATGCAGTTCCAGACCTTGGGAAACCACTTGGCAGACCAGAAGGCAAAAACCGCAGCATTGATGATGGTAAGTACCCCGGAGATCAAAGGGATCGAGGTCCCAAATGACCCTCCTCAATCCTCCCCAAAGGAGATTGAAAGTTCTGAGAAGATTGGGGGAAAATTGGAGGAAGGTAAGTGGAAACTACTGGATGGGAGAGAACTAGCCTCTGAAGGTTTTACCAGGAGAATTTTGAGGAGACTGCAGCAGCAAATACACTGGGGGGTTCAGTCCCTGGCTGAACAATTTTGGAAATTTTTCTGGTGCAGAGGAATTTATGAATAGGCCAAACAACGAGGTACAAGGATGCCTGATCTGTCAGAAAGTTAACAAAATCAAGGCAAGACAGGCAATCCTGGGGAGTCGCCACATTGGGTACTGAGCTTTCGAGAGAATTCAAGTTGATTTTACTGAATTGTCCCAGCTGAGAAGGTTCAAATTTGTGCTTGTAAAAGTCGACAAATTGACCCATTTGGTGGAAACTTCCCCCAGTCCAAGGGCAACAGCTCAGACAATGTCCAGGAAATTGCTGGAAGAAATTGTGCCCCAATATGGGGTGGTGAATTACATTGACTCGGATCAAGGGACTGATTTTACTTCGAAAATTATTAAGCAGATGGCAGAGGCACTGGGCATTTGGTGGGAATACCACTCCGTGGCATCCCCAGAGCTTGGGACAAGTTGAAAGGATGACTCAGACTTTGAAGGCACAGTTCTCTAAATTAAGTTTAGAAACTCGGATATCCTGGCTGAAATGCCTCCCTCTGGCCTTGCTTAGTATCAGGACGATGCCTCATTCAGAAACGGGGCTCTCACCCTTTGAAATGCTATATGGAATGCCATATAAGCACAGGACACCAGTGGGACACCCCAGATTGGAGGACAGCCAAATTCAACTGTATTTAGTAGCAATAAACAGAAACTTACAGGAATTGAGAGAACAGGGGATAGTATCTCAGAGTGCCACTCTGGGATTTGCTATCCACAAAATTCAGCCAGGTGACAGAGTACTTGTGAAAGTATGGAAAGATTTACCCCTCTCCCCTCACTGGGAAGGCCCCTTTCTTGTCCTGACAAAAGACATAGCCATTTGGATGGCAGGAAAAGGTTGGACACACGTGTCCAGGGTGAAGAAAGTGGAGCATCAGGAGGAGGCTCCCGAGTAGAGGATCACCTCTTCTCCAGGCGACCTAAAGATCAAACTCCAACATCCTCATAAATGACCGATGGTGAACGGATAGGTTGTATACTGTCTGACTGTGTGTGCTATCCGTTTGTACACTTCAAGTGTGAATATTGTCAAGGGGTTTTTGTTGTATACTGTAGGAGGGGGCAGAGACCAAATGGATTGTGCCCCCAGTGTCTGGAAGAGGAGCTTGAGCTGACTGACCGCAATCTAACCCTAGACGCAAATTTAGGAATTATCGAATTAGATTCACAAGAGTGGTTCCACATTTTCCAGAAGGGCGTGCATGGAAAACTCAAATCTAAGGCAGAAATATTGGATGTGGAATGTCGGAAGTCAATCAAAGTACCATGCAGCTCAGATGCTGTCAAGATCTCCTTTAAGAGGAGGAATGTGGCTAGGTCAGAGAATGTGTTCCCTGAAGAATACTCCTGCTGCCGCAAAGATGGTCTTCCTTGCCTCTGGTGGGAATCCTGATTGGTCTGAGCCTAGCCATGTGCGGGACACAGAGTCTGCACAGTGAGACTCCGATCCATGTGGGAAATCAGAGCTCCTTGGATGAGTGCAGTAAGTGCACTCAGATGGTCCCGACTGAGCGAAGGGACAAGGGGATCTTAGCATGCCAAGCCCCGGAGAAATGCATCAAGGGAATCTGGCAGGTACTGTTTGATAAACGGCACTCGGGTCAAATTGTGCAGATTGGGCAAGGAGATCCTGTGTTTAGATCTGAAGGCTGGGACGCTGAACGAGCAGTCAGACAAGCACCAACACTGAGTGCTGAAAAGAAAGGTAGAACCAATGTCGATCCCCATTTGCAGTCAATGTAACCAAACAATGTGGGTTGGGGGAAAGACAGAATCAATTTCTGTAGTGTATCACCAGGTGAATTGATTGTGTTACGACAATTTGAATCTGGGAATGTGCGTGATGAATGGGAAAATGTACTGTGTGGGAAGAAATATGAAATTTGATAGCAAATTCACCCTGAACAGAGAGCCAACCATGTTGGACTTAGCACAGGCAAATGATGATAGAGTCTGCCTGCAATATGTTTAGGGCTGTCTGTTTTGCAAGGAACAAAGATGGAATAGATCCTGAGGGAAAAATGAGAGTGATTACTCAGGAGCTGAAAAGGAGGGAGTCAGAACCGAGAAAGAAAAGGGTGGAAGGGGAAAGATTGAAAACTTTGAGTGATCAGTAGGAACAGTTCAGGAGACAATATGCTGATGGGGAACTACCTTCCCCAGATCGAAACTTACTCACTGATTTAGTTGAGGAAATTGCCATGGAATTGGGACTGTCAAACTATTGGTTTTGTAGGGGGTTGAAATTGGCAGAGAAGTGGCCTTGTAAGGGTGAAGGTTTGGCTCCAGAACAGCTTTTGAAATGGGACAACCCAAAGGTCTCAAAATTGGCACTAAGACCTAAGGGATGGGTGTTGGAGCAGCGAGTGATTGGGACTATCTGCATCAGTCGAGAAGGGAAAGAATATACTGAAATGGTGGGACACACACCGTATATAACCACTTTGTTGGTGAATTCAGACAGCAAGAGCAAAGTCTGGCAACCAGAACCTCCTATGGTGTACTGGAGTCAGAAGAATGAAACAAATTGTGATTGGAATGGTCAGATGGCACTTTGTTGGGTCAAGAGTCCCGGAGCTAATCCTTACCAATCCTTGGCAGGACTGAGAGAATATTGGGGAGACCCAGGGAAATCTAATATCAGATGGAAAGCCCCAGATGGAATTTATTGGATTGTGGAAAGAAAGCCTACAGTGAGTTACCTCCAAGGTGGAAGGGGTCATGCACTTTGGGCATGATCCAGCCAGTTTTCTTCACTCTTCCTCAAACAAAAAGCAACTTACTTGGGGCTCCTCTGTATGAGACCCTGAGGAGGCAGAGAAGAAGCTTGAAGAAAATGATACCTGTCCTAAGTGGCAGGCAAACTTGGGAGGAGGAGGAGTGGCTGGCAGCAAGGATAATTGATTATTATGCGCCGGCCACATGAGTTCAGGACAGAAGCTATGGATATAGGACTGCAATCTATCTACTGAACCAGTTGATCAGGCTGCAGGCAGTGGAGGAAATTGTGTTGAATCATACCTCAGAGGCCCTGGATTGTTGAGTCGGCAGCATACTCAGGTACAGGCTTTTGTGTACCAGAATCAAATAGTTTTAGACTATTTGCTGGCTGAAGAAGAGGGAGTCTGTGAAAAATTCAATGAATCATAATGTTGTATTGAAATCGATGATTATGGGGAAACCATAAGAGGATTGGCTGCCAAAATTAAGGAAGTAACCCATGTCCCAGTCCAGAAATGGAATTTGAACTTGCAGTCATCTTGGTGGGACAGATTATTTGAGGGGGGCTGGTGGAACAAAATAATATATTTTGTGCTGTGTTCACTAGCAGGAGTCATATTCCTCCCTTGTCTAATACCTTGTTTTAATAGACTGATACACTCCGTGGTAGAGGGTATGCAGATAGCTATAGTGGACCTGGAGTTGGCTTCCAGAAACAACATGTCCATGATCATGAACCTGGGAGACGGGAAGTGTACAAGCAATGCTGCTGAGGTCTTGGCAAAATTTGAGAAACAGGTCAAAACAAATGGGAACAATTATAATGGCTATTAGGGAATCCCGCAATGAGTGCATGGCATGAGAATTTAATAAAGCCTGCTCTTTGTAGGGGACCCTTAACAGTGGAGGGTAGATGTAGGAAGTAAATAGATAATGGTAATTTGGGATGCAGAGGGAGCATAAATTAATGTGTTGAAATTAAAGAAGGGGGATTGTAATATATGTTGGGAAATAATTCATGCTATAAAAGAATGTATTTTAAAAAGATTGTGAAATCCAAACAGGTCTCTGACCACAAGCAGCCCAAGAAGTAGATGTCTATTCAAACTCCGAAATTCCGGAAGGAGGCAGGATAACGCTCAGAATTTAGCTTATGAATAAACGCACCCAGCGTGATGATCACCGCCGTCCGGAAATGCCTAAGAGCGATCATTGCCCTGTTGATAACATCAATCAAGATAGCCAAAGTCACCAGGAACATACATGTGAATAAGCGACTTCCCGGGATTCGATCAACGCTGGCTATTACCACGAAACAGCAATTGTCCAGCTCTGCACATTGAAAGAACCAACTAAGAATGTGAAGAATTCCAGAAGAAACTTGGACTCCTTCTCCTCAGGCACAATAAACTGTATAAAACATCCTCGCTAGAAGCGGCTCTTGTGAACAAGGAGGGCTCTGATGTGATAGAGATTTGATCCAGGCTCACCCAGCACCGAACCCAGGCTCGACGCTGTCTCTTTGGCTATGGTGGTTTTGAAGACCATATTTTGGTTGCAGAAAAAGATAAATAAATATTTTCTCATTTTTTTATAATTTTGCTTTTGATTAATCATTTATAACAGCAATATTGTAATTCCAATAAAGGAGAAACAGGAGAGGAATACGGCTTCCAGTTCAGATAAATGCCAGCATTTTGCTGCCCATTCCTGGTTAAGAAATAAAGGAATGTCCTGAAGATCCCTTCATGTGGGTGCATTATTGCCCGTATCAGTACATGTGTTCTGTATAACAGGTAAGTTGTCTCTTTTATCACTGGATGAAACCCAAATACTGCATTGCTTCTTGTCTACTTGCTTCCAAGTCAAGGCAAATTTTGGTCATGATTGAGTGGGACATATTCACCTGTTCAGAAGCAAATTCTTCTTGCCATTCACACAGTGGCAAGATTGCTTTGTGGATTTGCTCTAATCGCACTGTAAATAAGGCCTACCGCTCACTAGAATTAAAGCTGATGCATTAGGATGCAAAGTTTTGCGTAATTTGTCCTGGTGTCTGCAACTGTAGAGAGTTGTTCTGGATTTAAATGACATTTGAAGACACGTGTATTCTACCATACTTCTGGCATACTAGAAGTGAAAAAACAGCCTTTGAAACACAATTTTATCCTTTCTTCCTTCTCCTCGTCCCAGGAATTTCAATGTCTGAGGTCTAAGCTCTTCAGCTGCCTCACAAACATTGTTTTAATTCAGACAGGCATCCATGCCTTGAGCCACAAATCATGACTGTGGCTGTGAAGCTTGAAGCAATGTAGGTTTATAGCATTAAAAATGATAATCCATTCCCAGGCTAAGCCAAGCATTTTCCAAATAACTCTACCTATTCTCAAGGATGTTTCAAAAAGGATCATTATAAAAGTTGGGAATGGGGAGAAGGAGTGTCTTCAAAATTAAAAATACAGCTTTCTGAAATCTTTATATTGCTATAAAGAGATTCAAAATTGTTCATATACGGAACATTACCTAAGAAGTGAATGACAGATTGTCAAAATAATTGTATGGGAAACAAAAAACATAAATAAAAATAAGTTTACATGTAGATAATAAGTAAACCATCACTCTAAGAAAAAAACCAGAGCTTCAAAAACTAAAACCAATAAGTCTCTTTCATCTGTCTCAATACAAAAAAATTACTGAAAAGAATTGGAGACCCTCAAGACCATTACCATATGCAGGAACTTCCAGCTATTGGGAAAAAAAATGAAGGAAACTGCAGAGTGCAATTCACAGATGTAACCTGGAATTTATTGGTGGATTTGTTGAAAAATTTCTGAGAGCAGACTGGAAAGGCATAGGGGCTGGTCAGCCCATGGGTGGGCATTTAGAGCAGTGTGAGGGATGTTTCTGAGACCAGCTGCAGGGAAGAATAGAAGAAATCACTGGGACAATCTCTTTGCTGGCTGTAGAGTTTTTGTCAGTCAGTTCCTTGGGCTGGGGGAGCTGTCACGGGGCAGGGAGGGCCAGGGCTGGCAGTGGCTGCCCAGGGATGGGTTTGGCCCGTGTCCCTCCAAGCAGCCCCTGCCCAAGCAGCTGCGCTGCCCCCGGGCTCTCCTCACGGCTTGCTGGGCATTGTTGGGTGGCACAGCCTGTGCCAAGGGGCGGCAAGGTGCCTGCAGGCCCCAGCTCTGGGGGAAACGGAGAACGTCCTGCCCGCATCCACCGTGCTGCCAGCTCAGCAGTGCAGCACAGCACGGGCTCACGCTCCCCATTGCTCCTACAGAAGTGCTTGGCAAGTCAGACACAAACGCCCAGAATCCACGGGACACCCCAAGAATTATCTGCCCCCAGGATGTGCGCAGCTCCTGCATGACTGGCACGGTAGTGACAATGTTCACTGTGCCAATTTCCATGGTGCTGTGCTATGCTGGGTTCCAGTGGTGGAAGGAAAAGAAACAGTAAGTTGTGCTCATCTCTACCTCAAACAGCTTCCTTTAAATGCTTCTCATAGGCAGGGAACATTCCCAGTGAGGCTGCAGTGTAGGTGTGGCCAGTCCATGGTTGTCCAAAGAACGGTGGGGAGGGTTCTGCTACTGCCCAGTGCTTTCATTGGCCTCTTAATTGCTGGGCCTTGTCCTGGGGGGCCCGCTGGGGCTGCAGCCAGTGATGGCTCCACTGAGGCTGCCTGGACAAGAGCAGCCCCAGGGGCACAGGGCAGAGGCAAAGCATGGTGGGGAGGAGAAAGAGCAGGGACGAGATTGCCCTTGAAAGGCAGAGGCGCTCTGGGGCCCGCTCCTGTCCAGGGAGCCTGCCCAGAGCCGTGCCCTGCTCGCCGGGGCCTTGAGGGGCAGCTGTGCAGCTGGGCCAAACTGTTCCAGCAGCTCCAGCCGTGCTGGGGAGCCTTGCCAGCTCTGGCCCCTGCTGTGCAGGAGGGTCCCTGTGTGCCACTGGCAGCTGGGGCCTCAGCCACCTCCTCTCTCCGCAGTCACAGCTCTCGACAGTAGCTGAAGGACAGTGACAGGATCTCACCCCCAGATACCTTGAGCAGCTCCTCCAGCAGTGGTGAGGACCTGGGTAGCCCCAACAAAAGCTCTCAGAGGACAACTCCAGAACAGCTGCCATACAGGAGGAAGCAGCCGATCCCTGTGGAGATCCCAGTTCCACCTCCACTCCCTGCAGGAATCCCTGAGCATCCTCCACTCCCCACAGGGATCTTCAATATGCCTCCACCCCACTCCGGTCCATGCCAACCTGTGCCGCAACCCCAAAACCACTTCAGCAGCTTCCGTACACAGCTGAGACCACCACGTCCCCCTCATCTGACCTGTCTTCCAAATGACACTGAAGGTGCTTTTGTCCCCCACCCCACGTCCACATTCCAGAGCCTTGCCCAGATTTTTTGTTGCAATAAAGAGATGAAGCTGTAACCTCAGTGTCCAGGTGGTAGCAGCAGCAAAGCCCACCCAGCGGAAGCACAGGCCGAGCTCCATGGCCAGGAGCAGCCATGGATGCCAACGGTGTGGGCAGGCAGGAGCCAGGCAGGGGCTGCTGTGACCAGCGGCGGGGCCCCGAGGGCTGGGGGAGCCCATGCTGAGTGTCCCTGGGCTGAGGGCACATTTCCTTCCCTGGCATCATCTAGGTCTGGGCCCCATGAGGCACACCAGGAAGTTTTGGGGTCACTGTTGATGGGTGCAGGGATCCCTCATGAATCACAAAGGAGTATTGATGGCCTCTTCCAACCCGTGCAGGGACCCCTCATGAGGTGTGCAGCGGGGTTACATTTGAGGGGGTTTTTTACTCTTCTCAGCACAGCAAAGGCTCACTTGGCCGAGGTTTTGCAAAGCTGAGAGAAAGCCTCTTGCAAAGCCTTGGGCCTGGCCTGCGGGCACAGCGGACAGGCGGAGCTCATCCCCTGGGGCCAGGCCGGGCTGCTCAGGCCGGGCCGGGCCAGGCTCGGGTCCCAGCAGGCAACGACCATGGCCCTGGGCTCTGATGAGGCTGCTGAGCTCCGCCCTGGCCCTGTGCTGCAGCCCAACACATTTACAGCCAGGGCCGTGCCCTGGCCCACAGGAGGCACCCGGGGCTGCAACTGAGGCCGCATCTTCTCCCTCTCAAGGGGGCTGGCTCTGTTCCTTTGGAGTATCCCGAGCCTTGTACTTCGGCCTGATGGTGCAAAGATCCCCCCAGCATCCCTCAGCTTGCACAAATAAAGGCTTTGTTCTCATTAACATGAAAAGCTGTATGGGTGGCCTGCAGCTAATGTTCTTTTGTTGCCTTGCCCCCAGTCAATGCTCGAGTCTAAATGACTGACCCAGCCCCGAGCGGCCTTTTAGACTGATTTGATGAAAGGGACTGAAGCTCTGTTGACTGCAAATTCTCCAGGAAAACAAGTACAGGAACTTGGATACTTCTGGTGACAAAAGCAGAGTGCAGATTTGAACCTGTGGGGCCACCTCACTGCCGCCTCCCCCCACCCTTTTATTTTCATTTTGTTTAATATTCTGAGTGCCAGCTTTTGCATGAAATGGGCCCTCAGCAAGGAGCTGTTGGGCCTCCTGGCTGTGTCCCTTTGTGCTCCCAGTGCTCCTGGTCTGGTTGGGCTGGTGTGATAAATTGGTATGATTCTTGCTGATGAAAATTGAAACAGTAATCAATATTGATACAGTAACTAATATTTAGGAATAATAAAATAGTTAAAAGTTTTAATGCCCGAGAAGAGAGGGAGAGGAGGGGCTCCACTACCCCCCTCCCGGCAGATGTTCACAAGGACAGGAGGAAAGAAGCTGAAGATACAGTTTCTAAAAATGAGCAGAAAGGAAGCAAAACCTGGTTGGGTCCCAGAAGTTGCAAATTATAAGGGATTTATTGCCTTGATATGTAGATATAGTGATATGTTATTCTTGGCTTACATTGTACTGGCTTGATGCGCACGTGTAACCCAAAGGTGAATTAAAGGACAAAGAAGAGACTACAGAGCCTTCATCAGTGACGACTCCCAAAGACTTGTGCGACCACCAAACTGAGTAGCGGCACATGCGTGGTAAAAGTGGTAATGAAAGCAGAGATAGAGATAAGACAAACCGAAAATGGGAGGAGATAGTATTGACACATGGCATATAAGGGGTGATTTTCTCTTGGCAAGCTTGTATGTGATGTGGCAAGGGTCCAAGAGCCCTGCACTCCGTACCCCGTGGTTAACTTTTGCTTATGCACTATTATTGGAACCAAATTATCCCTTATTTTAATCAAATTATATTGTATCCAATTTTATATTTTTTTATTTAACTATTCAATTAAAATTGTTACTATTTTAAATATTGTTTGGTTATTTTATGATGGGGTAATTGGGAAAACATAACAGCTGAGACACTTGTCCATCATGCCTATGTGTCTGTTTCCTGTCATTCCAATGCACAGCCCTTTCCCGCTGCTTGTCATTTAAATACTGTAATTATTTTATTGGATAACTTACACCTTGTTATAAATGTGAAGCTTGACTAGGCCAATATTCAAGCAGCAATCAATTTATTAAATAATATGGTAAAGTATGAGCAACACAGTGGTAGGTACAGTGGGAGAAGTTTTCCCTCCCACTGCACACCGATAGTTGAGGCTTACAGGTATTGATAGGGGTATTCATAAGCTTTCTCAAGAGTTTCTATTCCAATTTTTACTCATCAGCAGTTTTTATTCCCAATTTTGTGTCACAATTTTATACACTATTGCGATTTAGTTTTTCTCAGGATGTATCCCAGAAAAGGAGTGTCCCAGGTGGTGGTGGTCCGGTTTCCGAAATAAGGAAGAAGTATCCCATCTGGTGAGGTCCAGGTCTCCAGATGTGTGTCCAACTTTTAATTGCAAGGACTATAAATCTCATCACAGTGATGTCCAGCTTCCCTTGGTCAAAACTATTAATCCTTGAGTTGATGTTCATCTTCTTTTCTGAAGCTGCTTTTCTCTGTTTTGTTAAGGCCTGAGATAAGCATGCTTCCTTTTTATATATTCTAAAGCTGTAGTTTCCAAGATCCTTACTACAAGGAATATTCTAAAATTATACTTAATTTATACTAAAATTAAAAGGTTAATATTGCAAAACTCTTTAAGGCTTAGCTACAAGCAGAAAGTTCCTGTCAAACGGGAATATCCTTAATGCTTTAATTCAAATGCTCCTAAATCAACTTAAGACTCATACAGGTTAATTGCAAACAAAAGATAGGTTCAAAGGCCTTTTCCCATGCTTTACTTTCCTCAGTTATTGTTAGAATTTGTCTTTATAACTGTCCTATGGTTGGTTTCCCCACATATCACAATGACAAATACATACGTTGCCTGTATGTACCTGACACATAACACAGCTTGGTATTTCACAATCCTGCACTTCATGATATTAAATTGTGTTAATCAGACTTTGTCCCATCATGAGTTTCTGGAACACATTTCCAAGCCTTCCAGCTGTAGCCCAAGGGAAGCTGTTTCTGTCTTGCATCACCAAATTGGCAGGGTTTTTGCAAAGACAGCCCTTTAGAAAGGACTTGTGTGAGCATTAACATCTAAGGGGCTGCTTTCAAAGACAGACCCAAACCTCATAAACAAACAGCAAATCTACCAAACAACATATTTTTAAAAGTACTTTATTTGTAGCTCTTGTTCCTTATGTTTTCCAGTTGGCCACCTTTTCCACTGCAGTGTCTTTCCTTGGACAGAAAAGCCCCCTTGCTAGATGATGTGACTTATCAAGGAAAACAGAACTCAAACACAATGGATTTATTAGAGCTAAACATGGAGGTTCCCATGATCACAGTAATAATCATTGATTTTCAGTTTATTTTGGTTTCAGATAGTTTTCAGAAGGGTGAGAACAGTATCTCAGATCCCCTGGGTGCGTTGGTGCCATAGCCACTTATTATCTCTTCTTTCTTATTATCTGTCCTTTCTGTAGTCCTGTAGTTCCTCTGCCCATTTGTTGCTCTTGGATCTCTGCCTCCTTCACCTGATTTTTATCTTTTTCTGGATTTGTGAGGATTTTTGTGTTGGTTTTGATTTTTTTTCTTGGTGGTTGTTTTGTCTGCCTGTTCTATTTGGTCACAGTTTTGCTATTGGTTTTTGAGGTTTTTTATTCCCTTAACAGCAAAAATTAGCTTGTGATTTGTATTGTGAAGTTTTGATACACAGGTGTTGCACATAAAGGTTGGTTTTGTTTTTAAAGTCATCTCAGACCTGCAAGGCCCTGTGTCTTTGAAAACTGTGTGCTCTTGAAGCGATACACAAAACAATTAGAATCCACAGTCTGATGTAATTATGAATTGGGTACGTATTGTCAGCAGCCGACACAAGCGAGATAGCTCTCGTGAAAACTTGTGCCCTGAGCCTTGGTCTGACTCACATCTTCATTCTCAAAGATGTTCCATGTTCATTACATTGCACAACCTTGCCATGCATATTCAACCCCTGGCCCCTCCTGTCCTGGCCTCGCATGGTAATCAGATCCAGGTCGTTCTGGGCATGCATTGTTTGCTGTGGTGTTCGCACAGGGGTCTCTTAGTGATCTCTGAGGCGGAACACTGTGGTCTTCCTCATGACTGAACTTTGGAACTTTTCTCCTTTGTGTGTGCGCTTTGGTCCCTTGGTGGGGGTGCAATCTGGGGGTATAGCTAAGGCCATGAGGTCACAGCAGGCTCTGAGGTCACAGAGGTGCCAGAGCCCCGTGGTTGCACCGCAGCACAAGGAGCGAGCAGTCAGTGCTTGAGCACAACTGTTGCGGCAGCAGCAGCGGCGGTGGCAGCAGTGGTGCTGACATTGGGACAGCGGTGTCAGGACAGCGGTGGCAGCAAGAGCTGCGGGACTGGCAGAGGGCAAGGCAGCATGGCCCTTGCTCTGCGCCTCTTCCTCCTGCTCCTCCTGGCCGTGGCCCTGCCTGCCAGGGCTGCCCAGGCTGCTCCCCTGCAAGCGCAGCGAGCAGGTGAGCCGGCAGCCTGGCTCCCCTTTCCCGGGACAGCGCTCCCTGCTCCCCGGGAAGCGCTGGGGATGGTTTTCCCCAGGCCTTTAGGGAGGGTTTCCTCTGGGGGAAGGAGAGAACCCCCACGGGCCCTCGGCTGGCCCTGTTTCCTCTCCAGGGATGTGTCACAGGGCCTGCAAAGAGGGTGGAGAGTGACCAGGACCAGCCCAGATCTCCCCAGGCCCCTGTACAGCTTTGGCCTTGTCCATTCACATCTGGCTCCCATGGCCTTTCCCAACCCCCTTGCAGTGCCCAGTTCCTATAGGCAGAGGGGGATCCCAGCACACCATGGAAATGGGTCTGTTTGTGCTCCATTCTAGATTGGGATGGCGTCATAGATTATCTGGATGCCCTATCAGATGATGGCTTGAAACCCCTGGAGAATGCTGGTGGTAAGTTCTCTCTTTGCCTTTCCTGACAAAATTATCCGTGTCCATGTGCGAAGAGGTCACCCATGAACCCTTTAGGTTAACATCATTTCAGGGTTGAAAGAATCTAGTAACCTTTCCCTGCTCCCTTCTGGACCCTGAGCGATCCCACTCTGGAGGCCCTGGGGGGCATCCCTTAAGTTACACCACATTGGCTCCCTCCACTGTTCTTATGTTCCTGAGCCATTGCCTCCCATTTCCTTGACTGGCCCTTTGTAGTGCCCTGAGACCAACGTCAGACCTCGGGCCTCCAGAGAGAGAAAGCTGGACCCACTGTGTGTCTGTTTCTGGGACCTGAATATTTCACTGCACGGCTGAATTAAACATCTGCGGATATTTTGCAAAGACCCTTTTTGCTTCTTTACCTTGAATTTACTAGCAGAAATGCAGGCTGCAAAATCCCCCAGGATCGCTGTCATTGAGAAAAAGGATCATTTATCTGTCCAACATCCTCCCGTGTGCAATGCCAGTGTGTCCTTCCATGTGCTCTGTGCAGCCACAGAGAAGAGCACAGAGGGAAGGGGCTGGGCCCAGAGCTGTTCCATGGGGCTGAGCCTTTCTCAGCTCCTTTGCCAGCCCCAGGGAGACTGAGATGCTCCTTCTACCACTGCCAAGCCCTGGCCTTGCCTGGGGCTGTGTTGGGAGCTGCAGCAGCTCCAGGGAGTCCTTTCTGCCCCGACTGCCCCGCAAGGGGCTCCTTCCATCCCAGTGTGGGGCCACTGCAGGCACGAGGTGCCCCTGGCCCTGCTCCTGAGTGGAAGGAAGAGCTGAGGGAGTGCCTGGGAGGGCACCAATCACCCAGGTGCCCTCACTGCCACTTGGGCCTGAAGGAAAAATGGAACTTTCCATTAAGGTCCTCCTAAATGGAAGAACCGAGACATAGGAGACACGAAATCCTTGGAGGCAGCCAAACTTCTGGACCAGATGCTGAATGACCTGGAGAGGCGCCGTGGTGGGTGCATTTCCCTCAGCCTTGTCCTGGGGCTCAGCAGCCGGGGGCTTTGGCTGCACATCTGGACACGCCGTGCCCAGCACAGCAGGAAGGGATCCATGGCAGCCTCGCTGCCCCGCTGCTGCTTCCACGCCCTGCAGGGCTGTTTGCCAGCCTGGCCTGGCTGCAGCTTCTCCCCAGCCTCTGCAGGAAGGCATTTGGCATCTGCTGACAGGCAGACCAAACTGCACCATGGTTCATACAAGCCCTGAGATCCCCTGCAATTGCCTGGACCATGGGGAGATCAGGAATGACAGCAGTTTTGAGAAGGGAAAATCCTGGCCAATCCCAAAAGTTTTTACGAATTCTTGCTCATTATCCATCAGTTTGACCAGTATTGCTTCCTGAAGATGCCACCTCCCAGAAAGGGGAACATACCCACCTAATTTAGCTGTCTCTTTTTCTTTCTCCAGAGATGAACCGAAAGGCTGTGCTGAAAACAGCATTTCCTGCAGGAAGCAGGGGCTCATTGGCAGCCTCTGCTGCAGGAAGGGAGGTGATGCCCAGCACAGTCACAGGAGGTAATTGCTGTGCCTCTGGGCCTGAGCCCTGCTGAGGCTTGAGCTGCCATCTTGGCTGTGCGTCAGTGCCTGCCCTCCAGGGATGTCAGACAGGCCCTGCAAAGAGGGTGCAGAGTGACCAGGAGCCAGCCCAGAGCTCCCCGGGCCCCTGTGCAGCTTTGGCCTTGTCCATTGACATCTGGCTCCCACAGCCTTACCCGATCCCCTTGCAGTGCACAGTTCCCAAAGGCAGAGGGGGATGCCAGCACACCATGGAAATGGGTCTGATCTGTGCTCCCTTCCAGATGAGAGTGGTGCCATTGCTTTGCCAGCAGCTGGGATGGAAGATGGTTTGGAACCCATGGGAGCTTCTGCAGGTAAGTTCTGAGAGAATATTCATTGACAACCTGGCAGGAACTGTATGACAGAAGCTTCTGTGGCTCTTGAGTTACAGGTGTGTCTGCAGGAAGGATCTTCCCAGGTCCTTTGGTGGATGTTGCACACAAGCCCAGCTCCCATCGCAGGGGTGAGTAGTGTGTCCCTGCTGACCCCACGAGCTGAGCCCTGCATCTGTGGGATCTATTCCTGGTGAAATGGAAATATTTTCTCTTAAGGTCCTCTGAGAGGGAGGAAAAAACCTACAAAACAGAATGTGCTCCTGGAGGCATCCAAACAACTGGACCAAATCCTGATTGACCTGGAGAGGCACCGTGGTTGGTGCATTTCCCTCAGCCTTGTCCTGGGGCTCAGCAGCCGGAGGCTTTGGCTGCACATCGGGACATGCTGTGCCTGGAACAGCAGGAAGGGATCCATGGCAGCCTCGCTGCCCCGCTGCTGCTTCCACGCCCTGCAGGGCTGTTTGCCAGCCTGGCCTGGCTGCAGCTTCTCCCCAGCCTCTGCAGGAAGGCATTGGGCATCAGCTAAGTGAGAGCCCAAACTGCACCATGGGCCTGGGATTTCTTGGTCTCTGGGCAGATCCGGTGGGGCAGATATTTGGAGGAGGGAGGGCCCTGAGGCAGCCCCAAGGGCCTTGGCCTTTCCCTGATCCTTATCCATGTCTTTCCCAAGTGATACTCCTTGAAGATGCCACCTCCCCACTGGGCAATGGCTCTACCTGATCTGGCTGTCCCTTTTCCTTTCTCCAGAGATGGACCAAAAGTCTTTCCGGAAGGCAGCACATCCTGGAGGACGCAATGTACCCGTGCTAGCCACTGATACAGGACATGAGGAGATGCCAGACAGTGCCACAGAAGGTGATTGCTGTGCCAGGCTCAGCCTGGCTGAGTAGTTCTGCTGGGGTCCCTCCATGTGAGACATGTCCTGAAACCATCGAGCCACTGCATGGGGTGCCCATGGTGGGGAATGGGCAGAGGGGGAGGGCAAGGCTCCAGTGTGTCCTGAGAGGGCCTGGGTGTGTGTCCCTGGGCTGGGGGAGCTGTCACGGGGCAGGGAGGGCCAGGGCTGGCAGTGGCTGCTCAGGGATGGCTTTGGCCCATGTCTCTCCAAGCAGCCACTGCCCAAGCAGCTGTGCTGCCCCTGGGCTCTCCTCCCGGCCTGCTGGGCTTTGTTGGGTGGCACAGCCTGTGCCAAGGGGTGGCAAGGTGCCTGCAGGCCCCAGCCTTGGGGGTAACGGAGAACGTCCTGCCCGCATCCACCGTGCTGCCAGCTCAGCAGTGCAGCACAGCACGGGCTGACGCTCCCCATTGCTCCCACAGATGTTGTCACTGAAGCAGGAATATATGGCCCGGATCCAATGCGCCTCCCAAGAATTGTCTGTCCCCAGGATGTTCGCAGGAAATGCATGATAGGCACAGTGGTGATAGTGTTCACTGTGCCACTTGTGCTGCTAGGCTGCTATCCTGGCATTCGCAAGCTGTATGAGATCAGACGGTCAGTTGCTGATTTTTCTCCACAGTTTTCTTATAACTCTGCTCCATAGCATTGGTAGCCTGACTCGTAGTCGTGCTGCTGTGGAGTTGTGGCCAGTCCATGGTTGTCCAAAGAACTCTGCTGAGGGTTCTGCTGCTGCCCTGAGCTTTCATTGGCCTCCTCATTGCTGGGCCTTGTCCTGGGGGGCCCGCTGGGGCTGCAGCCAGTGCTGGCTCCCACTGAGGCTGCCTGGCCAAGAGCAGCCCCAGGGGCACAGGGCAGAGGCACAGCAAGTTCTCAGCAGTGTTTGGGCAGCACAGTTCAGGACAGGGCAATGCTTATTTTGTAGCTCATGTAAAGTTTAATGGCAACGGTGTTGCAGCACAAGCAAATATGCTCCAGTTCAGTGTTAAAACAAATCCAGCCGGATGAAGGTTTGGATTTGGCCGTGAAACTTTGCTCTTTTTGTGAGCCCTGTTCTGGATTGATTCCCAATCAGTCTTGGAGCCAGTTCTGGGTGAAGGCTCATCCCAGCCCTGAGCGTTGGCAGTTCTGGCCTCAAAGGGACAGCTGAGGCTGCACTGGACATGACTGGGAATCAGGGCTCTATTATCAAAGGGCTTTGAGAAGTTTAAATTCCTATGTTTTTTCTACATGTTTTTCTTTATGAAATTCATTCACTTTTTCTAAACTTAGTTTTGAAACTAACTTGTTTTCCAGTGCCTATTCCAGTTTTTTGGTATAGTGAATGGTGGCCCAATTATCCCATGGCTGAATTAAGAGACTGTAAGTACTATAAAATGGAATGAGTTTTACCGTCTTATGCCTTTCACACACTCATAAAACTTTTGTTGGTTTATGTGACCAAAAGAAGCGTTTTTCTCTACTTTTAATTCAAACAAGCGGCAGAGCCGGAACCTGTTGAGAAGAGTCTCTTCACTTCATAGCTAAAGCAAACTGCCAGGGTTCTTTATTGAGCAATATAAAATCTATATTTTATGTATATACTCCTGTCAAGTGACTGATAGAAACGAGGGATTTGGACTCTGTGGGAAGTACTGACCAGCTGTGCATTGGCTCTCCAAAGCTCAGTCTGTAATAATCAATCTTCTTCAGAAGAGAATGTTCAGTTTCTTCCTGGCACTCACTCTTGCACTCGTACTCAAAAACCACTTCTTGAAAGAAATTTACAACGGCTCTTTATGCTCCCTTAGTTGACTTTTCTCTCTTTCTCCAGTAATGCCAATGAAAACCTGGATGATTCCATTAAAAAAGCTGGAAAGCAGATCCTGGAGAAGAGGGCATACATCTGCTCCCACCCACTGGACAGGACCTTCTGATCCCTCCCTGACAGCAGGCACTCATCACTGTCAGTCAGGGAGGGATTTGCTGCAGTTTCATGAGGGAGAGATTAAAAGCATCTGTTAATTAAAGTCTTTGATAAATGTAATTGTATAAAAATACTACTTTCCAAACTCTATTTCAAAGGATAAGGATAAAGAAAGAGATTTAATTTAAAGCTGAAATTATTTTGTCAGATAGATAGATGGATAGATATATAGGAAGACAGGTAGATATTAGATCGCTGGATAGTTAAATAACTAAGACAGAAATAGATAGATAGATAGATAGATAGATAGATAGATAGATAGATAGATAGATAGATAGATAGATAGATAGAATGATAGATAGATAGATAGATAGATAGATAGATAGATAGATAGATAGATAGATAGATAGATAGATAGATAGATAGAATGATAGATAGATAGATAGATAGATAGATAGATAGATAGATAGATAGATAGATAGATAGATAGATAGATAGATAGATAGATAGATAGATGTATATACATGTCTGTTCCTCTTGGAGTGGGATAAAGAGAGGAAGTTTGGATGGGGAAATGTTTCTTCCCAGGGAAGGGACTGTGTGGTTTCTCAGTATCTTTTCACTTGAATCAGCTCCTCATTCACTGAGCAAGTCTGAAAGACTTGGGCAATCAGAACAGTTCTGCTTTGGAGGCACCTCCAGCTCTCTTGTCCAGCAGCACCACCAGGACACTGAGTCCCCAGTGTCCAGGGAGCTTCTGCTGTCACCCTGAGGGACACCACTGGTCACTGACATCCATTGGGGCCTCTGAGGCATTGACCACAACCCCCTGGATGTGACCAGCCAGGCAATTGCTCATTCTCCAAACTGTGCCTCCATCAGATCCATAGCTCACCAAAGGAGGGACAAGGATGCAGGGCAGGGCTGATGTGTCCAGGGCATGGCAGAAGTCCAGAGTGGTGCCATCTCTAGCTCTTCCCTTGTGCACTGGGGTGTAACTTCGCGGCTGGGTCACAGGCAATATGTTCTCTGGCCAGCTCACTGCCTGAGTCCCATGGACAGTCACAAGAGAGGCTGCCCCTGGATCCCTACAGGGACCTTCCCGGCTGGCGGTGCCTACAGGGGCTCGCAGCTCCCTGCAGCCGACACCTGTGGCACGGGTGACACAGCAGCAACCCAGTACGAGGGACTGAGGTGAAGGAACCGAGAGAGATCACTTGTTTGAGTTCTAAGGAAGGTTTGTGTCCCCAGAGGAGTCAGGGACAACTGACAATAACTGATTTTTAAGGAAGAGAGAGAAGAAGGGGAGGACACAACTTTTACCAAGGGGAAGGCATTAGGGAAGGAGTGCAGGGCAAGGGCTATCCAACAGAAACCAACAAGGGGAAGGAGCAAACCTTGAAATCCAATCTTGCTTTGAGGAAGGGATGAACTACAGGGTACACACCAGAACAAAAGGCTGTGCTGTCTTTGATGGACAGGGGCATTGACAAATACTTGGTGAATAAACAACTCAGGACTGAACCACCAGAGAAACCAAGTGGGATACGTGGAATGAAACATTACAAACGTACAACAAGGAGTATTTAAAACTTACTACAGAAGAACAAACTGTAAAATAACAGACTACCACACTGGGGTGTTGCAGTGTGTCTCTATTGTGTTTTCAACTGCAATTCAGTTTCAATGGTCAGTTCAAACCCCCACCCCCCCGCCCCATCTCTTGTATTGTTATAGCATATTTTATCCTTAATGGATTGTTCTTTTGCACCTCTCTTGTTGGTTTTGCCCCAGTTTTCCATCTTCCCAATAACCTGCCCTTTGTTCCTGAATGTTACCTGTTCCTTCTCCCAGTATGAACATGGTCAGTCCCTCCTCATGCCTGCCCCTTTCTCCAGAAACTTCCCTGTCATTTTTGTATCCCTTGAGGTCTCATTGGTTTGTTTAAACTCTTCCCCTCCCCTGTAATTCCCAATTGGTTTCAACACTGTATTCCCTGCCTTATGCTTCTCCCCAGGTTTCTCCCAATTTGTTAAAGTTTTGTACCCTCCTCTTGAACCTCCCCTTGTTGAAAAACCCCTTCTAGAGCCTGGACTCGTGTCTTTCTGAGCCTGACCTTCCTGGGCATAAACACCTTTGGGAGTCATACAGAAGACCTCTCCTTGTTTCTTGTCCCTGCCCTTGAAGCATTCCACCTGTGCCATAGAGCAAATGTGACCTATAGCAGCACCCAAATTGTGTGGCTTTTTGGAGGCAGCCCCCTCCTGGTGACAGTGCTGGGAGCAGCCCAGGCTGAAGAACTCTGGCACCGTGTCACTGAGGCAGCCACACAATCATGGAAGGACTCTGGCTTGGTCAGACTGCACACACCCACCCTATGCTCCTCAAGGTTTTTTTTTGGCATATCCAAGCATTGAAGAGGTTGGGTGACTTTCCCCCCTGTTTTATTGACTGTGTCCTTTGAGGACCACAAAAGGAAGCAGTGCCTTAAATTGCACATGAAGAGCAAATGGTGAAGTAAAGGCTTCACCTTTCCTATGAAGCCAGAGGACTGTGTTAGCTATGGCCCACCCAAGGTGCCAAATTTCCGGCTGGGAAGCTGCTGACAGGAGGGAATGTGGAACTTGTCTCCAGCCAGAGATCACTTACTCCTCAACATGCTGGGATGTTGCTGACAGTGCCTGAGGAGCTGAGAAATCATTGGATGTGATTTCCTGTGCCAGTGCCCAGAACACAGAGCAGTGAGCTCAGCTTGAGGAGGCAAGGCCAGCCCTTGGACACAACAGCCAGGCAAGCATGAGCTCCCTCCCAGAGAAGGAAAATTCCAGCCATGAGGTCCATCCCCAAGCAGGCCATGAGGTCACAGCAGGATGTGAGGTCACAGCAGGCTCTGGGGTCACAGAGCCGTGTGGTTCTACAGCATCACAATGTCCAACCCCTGGTGCCCAGCACAGTGGGAGGGCATCCATGGAAACCTCACTGCCTTGCTGCTGCTTCCATACCCTGTAGGGCTTTTTCCCAGTCTGACCTGGCTGCAGCTTCTCCCCAGCCTCTGCAGGAAGGCATTTGGCATCAGCTGGCAGGGAGCCCAAGCTGAAGCATGGGCTTAAGATCTGCTGGGGCTGCAGCCAGTGCTCGCTCCCGCTGAGGCTTCCTGGCCAAAAACAGGGCAGAGGCAAAGCAAAATGTGGAGGAGAAAGAGCAGGGATTAGATTGCCCTTGAAAGGCAGGGGCACTCTGGGGCCCGCTCCTGGCCAGGGAGCCTGCCCAGAGCCGTGCCCTGCTCGCCAGGGCCTTGAGGGACAGCTGTGCAGCTGGGCCAAGCTGTGCCAGCAGCTCCAGCCATGCTGGGAAGCCTTGCCAGCTCTGGGCCCTGCTGTGCAGGAGGCTCCCTGTGTGCCACTGGCAGCTGGGGCCTCAGCCACCTCCTCTCTCCACAGGTGCTCCTGTGCATCTTCAGAAGAGAGGCCTAGCAACTCGGGCAAAGAGAACTTGACCTGTTATCCCAGGTCTCCACTTATGCCCTTATCTGCCCTGCCGTGGCTGCAACACCATCAGAAGGCCTTCTCACATTCCAAATTCGTTTTCCTCTCCAAAACAAGATCCTCTGCCCCAGAGCCCGCAAGCCCTGTTTCCCAGCCAGGAGTGAATGTGGGCAGCCCCTCTCTGCCAGGGTAGGGCTTGGCCCACATTTTATATTTCAATAAAGAAATGGTGTTGTCACAGCTCTGTCCAGATCGTAACAGCCGCAAAGGCCACCCCGCAGCAGCACAGGCTGAGCTCCATGGCCAGGAGCAGCCGTGGATGCCCACGGTGTGTGCAGGCAGGAGCCAGGCAGGGGCTGCTGTGACCAGTGGGGTGGCCCTGAAGGCTGGGGGAGCCCATGCTGAGTGTCCCTGGGCCGAGGACACATTTCCTTCCCTGGCATCATCTGAGCCCTGGCCCCATGAGGCAGGCATGGATATTTTGGGGTCCCTGCTGAGGGGTGCTGAGGTCACTCATGAATCACAAAGGAGTATTGATGGCCTCTTCGAACCCGTGCAGGGATCCCTCATGAGGTGTGCAGCGGGGTTACATTTGAGGGGGTTTTTTACTCTTCTCAGCACAGCAAAGGCTCACTTGGCCGAGGTTTTGCAAAGCTGGGAGAAAGCCTCTTGCAAAGCCTTGGGCCCGGCCTGCGGGCACAGCGGACAGGCGGAGCTCATCCCCTGGGGCCAGGCCGGGCTGCTCAGGCCGGGCCGGGCCGGGGCAGACTCGTGTCCCGGCAGGGAAGGGCCGTGGCCCTGGGCTCTGATGAGGGTGCTGAGCTCCGCCATGGCCCTGTGCTGCAGCCCAACACATTTACAGCCAGGGCCGTGCCCTGGCCCACAGGAGGCACCCGGGGCTGCAACAGAGGTCGTGCCTTCTCCCACTCAAGGGGGCTGGCCCTCTTCCTTTGGAGGATCCAGAGCCTTGTACTTCGGCCTGATGGTGCAAAGATCCCCCCAGCATCCCTGAGCTTGCGGAAATAAAGGCTTTGTGCTCATTAATATGAAAAGCTGTATGGGTGGCCTGCAGCTAATGTTCTTTTGTTGCCTGGACCCCAGTCAGTGCTCGAGTCTAAATGAATGACCCAGCCTGAAGCTGGACTTAAGACTGATTTGATGAGAGGGAGTGAAGCTCTGTTGACTGCAAATTCTCCAGGAAAAAAGTACAGGAACTTGGGTAATGCTGGTGACAAAAGCAGAGTGCAGAGTTGAACCTGTGAGGCCACCTCAGCGCCTCCTCCCCCAACCCTTTTATTTTTATTTTGTTTAATATTCTGAGGGCCAGTTCTTGCATGAAATGGGCCCTCAGGAAAGAGCTGCTGGGCCTCCTGGCTGTGTCTGTTTGTGCTCCCTGTGCTTCTGGTTGCCAAGGTGTCAGGGTCTGTCCTAGTGGACAGATGACCTGATGGTTCGTAGGAATGATCTCAGAGTGCAAAACACCAACACGGTACAAGGGGGTTTGCAGTGATAATCAAATCAAACGCAGTTTTATTGAAATAACTACAGCAAAAATGCGATAGAGGGATTAAGGGAGAGAAAAAGACAGAGAAAGAGAGAGAGAGAGAGGGGGGATATAGCTACCAACTCAGAGACGAACTGTACCAACTGTACCAATTGTACCAACTTTGGTGCAGTCCAGCTGAGGGTCCGCCTGCTACGCTTGGGAGATCTCAAAGGCGCTAGCTAACTCAGAGGTTTTTATTACTGAAAATTGCGAGGGGGGGGGGAAACAGATACAATAGAGAACAGATGTAACAGGTAGTCCATGTTCTCAGCAGTAAATGAGCTTGATAGATGTAACAGGTAGTCGGTGTTCTCAGCAGTAAATGAGAGCCATTGTTTTCTTGCTCCAGTGGTCACAATCTGCAGGCAAACATCTCGCTTTGGTCAGCTTGCCTCCCCACACACCTCCCCCGGGCTGGGGGTTTCAGTCCCAGTCCTTGGAAGGAGCAGAGGGGCCTTTTTAGGAGTTTCATGTCTCAGTCCTTGATGGAAAAGCTTCTCACATCTCCTTCTGTCTGTCACGGTGGTTGTAAAACAGGCAAGGGTCTTCTATGGGAGACCACCTGAAACTCAGGAGAAGTCCAGCCAGGCCGAGAGGTGGGACAGCTTCCAAAGCTGCTATTGTTGCAAACGGGGCATGGTGTCCTCTTCTTAGCATACAGCAAACACTCCTGTGGAAACAACAGCTCAAAACTGAGCTTTCAGGTCTCAGGGTCCGTGGCGTGTGACTTTTCTCCTTCAGAGCCAGATATAGATGGGGGGGTCTTCTCTTCAGTGGTCTCCCAAAGACGATCGTGAGGCAGATGAGGGAAAATTAGGACAGACTCTCACGCAGGGCCAGCACCTCTGAGGACAGGGCGTCCTGCTCTGGGTGGTGGTGGCAACAGCATGTCCCCAGCAATAAGCTGGTAGCGCAGCCGTGGGACAATGGACACTGGCACAGAAATGAGAGATGACAGGTCTAGTTTTCCCTGCCTGAGTTATTTGACAGGTCTTGTGAAGCTGCAGAATCATCCCTGTGAAGAGAGGAGGTGGCTGGGGAATTGGGAAAACAAACAATGGGGTATGCATAAGTTTTTGTATATGCCCCATTCAGCATAGGCATTTTTAGGAAGTGATTTATTGAAGGAGTTTTGAAGCAACCATTACATTCAAAAATGGAGAGGGTCCTCTGGAGCTGAATGATCAAAAGTACATTGAGGTATTATGTTTAACCTTAACAGCTATTGGAATTGAGATGGAAATTGATGAAGAGATACTAAGTCAAGTATTTCCCAGGGTATGGAAATACCTCTGTGTACCAGGGATGGCGAAAAATGCCTCCTCCATAGTAATTAAGCTTAAGGAAGGGACACAACAAGTCAGAATTAGGCAGCAGTACCCCCTAAAGAATGAAGACAGGGAAGGAATCAGTCCAACAATTGAAAATTTTCTGCGGTTAGCATTATTAAAAGAATGCCAATCTGATTTCAATACTCCCATTTTACCTGCAATCTGATGGGTCAGACCGGATAGTACAGGATTTGAGGGCTGTCAATAAAGTAACAGAAGATCTGTATCCTGTGGTAGCCAATCCATATACCTTATGAACTTATTTAACACCTGAGCTAATCTGGTTAACCATTTTAGAATCAAATGGTGCCTTCTTTTGCCTCCATATCCACAAAGTCAGACAGAAAATTTTTGCATTCGAATGGGAAAGCCCTAAAAGTGGGCACAAAACCCAGCTCACATGGCCCGTGCTTCCTCAGCGCTTCAAAATTTCCCCTACTCTGTTTGGGGAGCAACTTGCCAAAGATCTGGAGTTTTGGGAAGCTCCACAGGAAGAAGGAAGGCTTTTGTAGTACCTGGATGATCTTCTAGTAGCCACTCGGACGAGGGAAGCATGTCTGGCCTGGACAGTAAGCCTTTTGAATTTTCTAGGACCCCAAGGACACAGAGTATCAAAAAAAAGGCACAGGCAGTGAAAGAGAAAGTAATCTACCTGGGGTACCAGGTGAGTGCTGGGCAACGGACTTTAGGACAGACTCGCAAAGAACCATAAGCCAAACCCCAAAACCCCAGACAATAAAGGAACTCCAAACCTTCTTAGGCATGGCAAGGTTGTGCCGACTGTGGGTTTATACTTATGGACTGCTCGTAAGACTCCTCTATGCTCTTATTGCCAGTGGAAACAGAGATCTCCAGTGGACAAAGGAAGGCACACGGGCCTTTCACCAGCTAAAGAGTGCCCTCATGTCAGCTCCAGCTTTGGGACTTCCAGATGTAAGTGAACCATTCTTTCTGGTTTTCCCATGAAAGACAGGGAATTGCCCTGGGAATATTGGCTCAGGACTTGGGTCCATATCAGAGGGCAGTTGCTTACCTCTCCAAGCAACTAGATGCATCAGCAAAAGGATGGCCAGGTTGCCTCAGAGCTGTAGCAGCAGTCGTGCTGAATATTCAAGAGGCACGCAAGTTTACCCTGGGACAAAAATGGCTGTGCTAGTGTCCCACACAGTGCCCGCAGTACTGGAAGCAAAGGGTGGCCTCTGGCTTTCACCACAGAAGTTTCTGAAATACCAGGCCATCATGGTAGAGCAAGATGATGTAGAGATCGTGGTGACTAATATTGTCAACCCAGCTTCTTTTCTCAGTGGAAATCAAGAAGAAGCAGTACACCACGATTGCCTGGAGACCATTGAAGCTACTTACTCCAGATGCCCAGAATTTTAAAGACACTCATCTAGATGATACAGAGACCTGGTTCACTGATGGGAGTAGTAGCCACGTTGCCAGTGGAAAGCAACATGCTGGATACACAGTGACTGCCTGCAGATAAGTAATAGAATCCAGGCCCTTACCGACAGGCTCCTCTGCGCAGAAGGCCGCGATAATTGCCCTGACCCGTGCCTTGGAAATGGCAAAAGGAAAGAGAATAAACATCTATACAGACTCGAGGTATGAATTCAGAGTTGTGCATGCACATGGAGCCATCTGGAACGAGAGGGGACTGCTAACCTCACAAAAAGAAGAGACAATGCAGCTGCTGGAAGCAGTTCAGCTGCCTGAAAAGGCATATTAAGGCACACCAGAGAGTGAGCTCAGAATTGGAAGAAGGAAATGAGCTAGTGGATGGAGAGGCAAATAAAGCAGCAAAAAGTGGAGTAATTATGGACAGATTTCCCTCAAAAGTAAGCCAAAATATAATAGTACTAATCAAAAGAGACATGCAACCACAAGGGGTGGGCTGCCGTTGAAAGACAGCCAGTAATCCCTTCCCATTTTTGTGATCACTAGTGAAAGAAGAGCACCAGAAAACACACTGGGGCCTAACTACTTAAAAGCTTTTATAAAGTGTGGCTCCTTTCCCAGAATGACCAAGGCTGCCAGTGATACAGAGTGCATCAAAATAAAGGGTTGACTTTTAAGTAGTAGTTTCCACAGGCTTTCTAAAATGCATATCTGATTGAAAGAATCATTGCCAAGAATTAATCTGCCACTATTACTCAGGTAAACCAATAGTGAGATCCTTGCCTCCAGACAAACCCCAAAAATACCCCCAGGCCAAAACTCGGTCAAATTAAGAGAGGCCATGGGCCTGGACAGCTGTGGCAAATTAACTTTTCAGAACTCCCAGAGAAAGGGGGGTATCTGTATTTATTAGTATTGACAGCTACATTTTCAGGGTAGCCAGAAGCATTCCCCACCAGAACTGTCAAAGCTCTAGAGGTGACCAGGGTATTATTACAAGAAATAATACCATGCTTCAGAGCTCCAGCCACAATATCCTCGGATAGAGGATCACATTTCATTTCCAAAAGAGTGCCACCGATTAGTAGCCACCTGGGCATAGATTCATAGATTGAGAACTTCACACTCCATACCACCCGCAATCAAGCAGCCAGGTGGAGAAAATGAATCATTTGATTAAGCAGCAGATTGTAAGACTGGGGCAGGATGTTAATCTGCCCTGGCCCCAGGCTCTTCCACTGGCACTGCTGCGAATTCAGACTAAACCACGAGCTAAAGAAAAGCTGAGTCCTTTTGAAATGCTTTATGGAAGACCATATGGAATACGAAAGAGAATGTCCACCCACATTGGAGAGATAACCCTGGCCACCTGCATGGTGGCTTTAAGCAAACAGCTCAGAGAAATTGTAAAACACGTGGCTAGAACTCGGAGCAAAGAGCTAGACAGACCAGTACATAACATACAGTCTAGAGATTATGTATATGTTAAGCCTCTTGCAGAAAAGACTTTGGATGCACAGTGAGAGAGATCACTGCAAGTGCTTCTCACCACCTTCACTGCAATCCAGACCAAGGAGTAGAATGCCTTGATCCATCGCTCTCGAGTGAAGAAAGCCCCAGGAGCCCCTTAGAGAGGGACATCAAGAAACAATGAACTGAGATTAAAACTTACTCAGGCAAAATGAGTATATTGCAGCCAGGGGTAGTTTGTCATTTCAATTACAGAATTGATTTGTATGTAATTATAACTGGAGTCCTAGAATTAGAGAGTACCTCTATCCCAAGCAATGCTGAATGGCCTTGGTCCCAAGCTTTCAATCTGTATACTGGATCCATGGGAGAACTTTCTAAGATAAAAGAGCTAGACATGTCCACTGTAGTAATTCATGAACATCAGGTATATGAGGAGCAGGAGTGGCAAGAACGAGAACTGTGGACACTTCAGGAGATCAAGAGAGAAGAAATCAAAATAGAGTGCTAGGTAGTCAATGAGACGGCTAATGAGAAACCAGATGAAATTAGTGTCTCAACCTCCCCGTATACAGGCACCAAGAAGTTTGTGATAGCCCAAGTGAACCAGACTGTTGGTGTAATTTCTCCTTGATACAGCCTGTAGAAGTGACCTGACTTTAAGCTCGAGATGCTATAAAGCTCTCATTTAAATTTTAAATCAACACTGCACTTTTCACAATGGCAGGACCTTATACAACCCACACTAGTAATCAAATAGTTCATACCCAACCCAAACTTGAACCTGAAGTGTGAGAAACAGGCCCCTACGTAGGGAAGAATGTAAGTGAAAACAACTGTTGTTCAATCCAGAATGGTCTCTCAAACGTGTTGAGTTGCTAGTGCAAATTAACATCTCAAAAATCCAACCAGCCTGCTCCTCTTTCCGAAGAACATCCTTTGAGGGCTGCACAAGGTGGTTACAAAGACAGATATAGCTCAGGAGCAGAATAAGAAATTATCTAACTTGGATGTTAGGGAATGGATTGAGAGTTTTAAATGGAATTGATTCAGAAATACTGATGAATAAGCTGGCCACTGCAGCAGGTGACCTAGCAAAATTGAAGCAGCCTTAACAGTCAGCTCTATTGGCATTAGGAACTAGCCAGTGGCAGGTTTCCAAAGTACTGCCAAAGTGGGAAAAGGCTGGGAGCCAAGACCACAGGGTAATATTAGAAGCACTTGGTACAGTTGGAAATAATGTGTCTTTAGCTTTCAGTTGTATACAAGCACAGTTATAGATGTAGGCAACAGCAGCTCTGATCATACGGGAAGGGGGTGAAGGTAATTTTCCAGCTGAAATTTGGGAAGTTGTCTGGGATAATGTGATTGATTTTGTAAAGAAGTTTCAATCCTGGTGGACTATAGTAAATTTCACCTATGATCCTGCTTCTAATGTGGCCACTGCCTTTGTTCTTACCTAACATTATGCCACTGTTTATGTTATCCGCCCCATCACTGCACTGGGATTAAATAATGAAAAAACAGTGCTCTACCCTTCAGAACATAGGGTGTGGGCTGGAAAGGTGAATGAAAAGAGGCAAACAGTAAAGTTAGAATCCTGCATTACTAGAGAACAACTGGGATTCATTTGTGAAAGCAATACAATTAATGCCCAAATGTGTGTCTAGACACTGAACAGAGTATTTGCCACTTTGAGATTCATGCAGTCACTGATCAGAAAACTGTGCTCATATATACTAGTAAAAGTTATGTGTGCCTGAGAACTGCTTGTGCTGCTGTAAAAATTGATAACAACAATATTATTTTGTCTAGAAGAAATAATTTTAATTTTTGTATTTGCAATGTTGTGAAGATTATCGGGTGTGATTTTTTGTACATGGCCCCCCTGACATCCCACCAGTTGATTAAAACCAATTACACAATGTAACACAGACTATCACCAACTCCTGTTGGGATGGAATAATAACCAGAATTCTGCTAAGAGTAAAGCAAACTGCAGATCATCACTGGTGGAATGTGATCTTTGGGTGGTCACCAACTGACAATGGAATCCTTAATAAAATGTGTCATCCCATTGTAGTTTTGTTAATATTAGCTGGAATAAGCTAATTTTAGGGTTATCCATTATATTGCTAATGTGATATTGGAGAATACTACAGCAAACAGCTGTGTTAACCTCCTTATCAAACGTACATGGTAAAGCGTTAAGAGACACTTATTGTCATAGGGATTTGCATTAGATAAAAGAATTTACTTATTTTCTAGGAAAGGGGGGAAAAGAGACAGAGTAGAAATTTTCCAGAGTAGAAATCCATTTTCATTTAGGCGAAATGTACATCTTTGAGTTAAGTCTGTAGTTGGAAAGCATAGCTGTTTAGTCTGACTGGTAAAAAGCCTAGGCTCAGAGAAACTGCTTCAGTCAAGGACAGAGATAAGGGGGTGGCAGGGGACACAGAGACAGAGGAACTGCTATGAGAACAGGCCAACCTGACCTGGGAATTCTTCCTGATAAAGATTAACTAGCGGTAAATGTCACACCAAATTTGTAAAAATGAATATGTAGGAACCTATCGTAAAATTGGATGCATATCTATTTGAGAGGGTGATAAAAAAGGATCTGGAGTTTCCCAGAGGTATGCATGTCTTTCAAGGAGAGGAATCTCCACATGCATCCAGCACAGTAATAAACATACCAACTTTACAACTTTCACAAAGTCGTGGAGTTGCGTTTATCTCCACAAAAGAGGCCCCGGTGTCAGCTGGCTCACAGAGACCCTCCTGCACAGCAGGAGATGCCCACTGTGCTCAAAGTTTGCCTCTGAAGACTGAGAGATGAGCTTGTAAGAAATCCCGGAAATTATCAGTGAAAGGGCTTTAAGTCTGTTGTTGTCACTAGGTAAAAATCTCCAGTGGGAAAAGAGCCTCTCCAGTACACTGGGTGTCTTGTGATGACTTAGTTCATCTAAGAGTAATGATCACCGCTTAAATGCAGTTTTATTTTTTATTCGGCAAGCATAAAAGTGTTCCAAAATTTTCAGAATTCTAAAACTACTTTGAAAAATCCAAAACTACAATAGGAAAAGGGAAGAAATATTTAGGGATATTTTTCTACAAAAAATGTTTCTAAATATTTCTAAAATCTTCTGCTGTGTATAAATGTAAAACAAAGACAAAATGGGGCTGCTTTGTCTCAGGAGCCCCATGCTCAGCTGCTGCCTGCCCAGCCCTGGCAGTGCCCAGACAAGCCGCTCCGCCAGAGCTGGTGGTAGCACAGACACACCTGAGCTGAACCCCAAAGATGTTGCCAGGCTCAGGCCCTTCCCTGGTAGGAGGGCTGCACCTCCTGGCCTGGCTGGACACCAGGGGCCGCACCTTTGGGGACAGAGGCTCCTGCTCTGGGTGGTGATACCAACAAGCTGTCCCTAGCAATGAGCTGGTAATGCAGCCGTGGAAGGGACAACAGACACGGGCACGGAGATGCGAGATGACAGGACCCGTTCCCCCTGGCTGAGGTATTTGGCCAGTCTTGTGAAGCTGCAGAGGCATCCCTGTGGAGAGAGGAGGTGGCTGAGGCCCCAGCTGCCAGTGGCACACAGGGAGCCTCCTGCACAGCAGCGCCCAGAGCTGGCAAGGCTCCCCAGCTTCTCTGGATAATCACAGACTGGCAACAACCCCACAGCAGCCTCTCTGGGAACATTTCCTGTCTACAACATTAGACTTTTAAAAGAAGCTGTTTGAGGGAAAGGTGAACAAAACACTCACCCTTTTCTCTTCCAGCAAGTCCAAATTTGGACACAGCATAAGATGAAAATAAGCTCCAAAAAAAGCAGGCCTGCTATTAATCCTATCCAGAAACCCCTTCCAGGGCCCTTCTGGGAATCCAGAACACGTGTGGTGGGGCTGGCCGCACCTGTGGGAGCAATGGGGAGCGTCAGCCCGTGCTGTGCTGCGCTGCTGAGCTGGCAGCACGGTGGATGCGGGCAGGACGTTCTCCGTTTCCCCCAGAGCTGGGGCCTGCAGGCACCTTGCCGCCCCTTGGCACAGGCTGTGCCACCCAACAAAGCCCAGCAGGCCGGGAGGAGAGCCCGGGGGCAGCGCAGCTGCTTGGGCAGTGGCTGCTTGGAGGGACACGGGCCAAAGCCATCCCTGAGCAGCCACTGCCAGCCCTGGCCCTCCCTGCCCCGTGACAGCTCCCCCAGCGCCAGGGCACAGAGTCAGGCCCTGTCAGGACCCAGTGCAGCCCCTGCCCAGTCGGGAGCCAAGGCTGGCTCTGGCCCTGGGCTCGAGGCAGGGCTCCCCCTCGGGGCTGCTCCTGTGCCTTGGGCCTATGGGCACTCAGGGCCAGCTCCGGAACAGCTGCAGCGGGAGGGACATTGGTGCACGGGTCCCCTGTCCCTGGGGCTGTGAACGAGCTCCAGAGGCTTCCAAGGCTCCAGAGGTGCCTCCATCTTTGGCTGCTGCTGGGCCATACATGGGCAGGACCTGGGGGAAAGAGCTGCCGCCACACAGCCCTGCTAAATGGCTGACAGTGGCAGAGCAATTACCTCCTGTGCCTGTGCCCATGTCTGGCATCTCCTCCTTTCCTGCAGCAGGGGCTGCCAGTCGGCCTCTGCTTGCTTGGGGAAACACTGCCTTCTGTCCTGCCTTTTGCTCCATCACTTGAAAAAGGAAAAAGTTCAGCTGGATCAGATGGAACAATTTCGGATTTCTTTTGGTGGCATCTTTAGGACATCAGGCTTATCAAAATGGGGATAAGATTCAAAACCATCTGGCCTTTTGGGGCTGGGCCAGGGCCCACCTTCCTCCAAATAGCTGCCAGGCCTGAGCAGAAGGTGTGAGGGGATCGCGCAGGGCGAGGGCACACACGTGCATGGCTCTGTCCTGGCACCTGCAGCGATGCCCCCTTGGCCGAGCTTTGGGCTCTGAGCTGGCAGCTCTCCCAGGGGAAAGGCCTTGACCTACCCTCACTATCTCCCAGAGGCTCAATCCTGAACGTGGGTTGGGAAGCCAGATCACCTTCAGCAACAGGTTCAGCTGCAAAGAAAGGGAGGACAGAACAGCACCTGTGTCACTGTAGATCCTCAGGCTGCAGCAAAGGCTCAGCCCCGGGGCACAGCTCTGGACCCGGCCCCTTCCCTCTCTTCTCCTCTCCATGGCTGCACAGTGCACACAGAAGGACACACTGACATTGCACACAGAAGAAGGATGGACAGCTAAATGCTCCTTCCTCCCACTGACAGTCATCCTGTGGGATCCCTCAGGGCTCCAGAAGGGAGCAGGGCAAAGTTTCCAGAACTGAACAACCTTTAGAGGAACTTAAAGGAAATGCCATATGAGTGAGCTTTTGCCACATAGACACTGATTATTCTGTCAGGAAAGGTACGTTGAGAACTTGTCTCCAGCATCTGACAACATCTTCAAACCACCATTTACCATCATTTCCAAATAATCCAAGTCATGATCCCAATCTAGAAGGGAGCAGAGATTCTACGGAACCATTTCCATGATATGCTGGGATCCCCTTCTGACTTGGGGAATTGGGCACTGCAAGGGGGTGGGGTAAGGCTGTGGGAGCCTGTGGCTCCTGATTACTCTCCAGACACTTTGGAGTCCCTGTGCAACATCCCTGGAGGGGCAGCTGGAGCAGCCCAGGGCCCTGGGGCTCTCTCGCTGCCACACAGGAAACCCTCACTAAATGCTCGGGGAAATCTGCAGTGCCACAGCTAATGCTCCCAACCTCTGTCCCGCCCTCCTGTTTGCCAGCCTGCCCAAGAAACAGCTTCCCCAGCCCAAGGGCACATAGTCAAGCTCTGTCAGGACCAAGTGGAGCCTTGCTCTCCCCCTCTGCCCTTTCCCCACCATGGGCACCCCGTGCAGCCGCTCCCAGGTTTGGGGACGTGTCTCCCACGGAGGGAGCCCAGCAGGACAGCTCAGTACCCGAGTGCCCTGAGCCTGCTCGGGACAATTCCTCTGGGCTGTGCCCGTCTTCTCCGGGCTGTGCCCACAGTGCCAAGGAGCAGAGAGGGCAGCTCAAGCCTCAGCAGGGCTCAGGCCCAGAGGCACAGCAATTACCTGCTGTGGCTGTGCCTGGCATCGCCTCCCTTCCTGCAGGAAATGCCACCTTCCACAGAGCCTCTCTGTCCATCCCTTGAGAAAGGAAGAGGCTTGGTGGGACCCAATCATTGCACATCCAGGTGGTGACCTCCTCAGGAGGCAATACTTGTCCACAACATGGATAAGAATCAGGAAAATCCTGATCCCCACAGGTCTTTGGGGCTTCCTATGGCCCTCCCTCTGCCAAGCAGCCACACCTCAGGATGTGCTCAGACACTGGGAAAATGCAGGGGATCCATGGTGAAGTTTGGGCTCTCTGTCAGTTGATGCCCAATGCCTTCCTGCAGAGGCTGGGGAGAAGCTGCAGCCAGGCCAGGCTGGCAAACAGCCCTGCAGGGCGTGGAAGCAGCAGCGGGGCAGCGAGGCTGCCATGGATCCCTTCCCGCTGTGCTGGGCACGGCGTGTCCAGATGTGCAGCCATAGCCCCCGGCTGCTGAGCCCCAGGACAAGGCTGAGGGAAATGCACCCACCTTGTCCTGCCTGCTGCATTTCCTTCGTTTTTTGCCTCATGTGTTCAGATAACTCATGGGCTTTCTTCTGTCCTGCAGCTTTGTTCTTTCCTTTTAGAGGACCTTAGAAAAACATGTTTCCTTTTCCCATTAATGGATCCCACAGAAGCAGGGCTCAGCCTGTGGGGTCAACAGGGACATGCTACTCACCCCTGAGATGGGAGGCAGGCTTCTGTGTAGGAATGAGGGAAGGATCAGGAAGAGTCCTCCCTGCAGGCACATCTGTAACACAACAGCCACAGAAGCTTCTGCCACCTCTACTCAGCTGCACGGGCACCACTGAGCCGCAGGAGCGGTGAGGGGATCACGCAGGGTGAGGGCGCACACGTGCATGGCTCTGTACTGGCACCCGCAGTGATGCCCCCCTGGCCGAGCTTTGGGCTCTGAGCTGGCAGATCTCCCAGGGGAAAGGCCTTGACCTACCCTCACCACCTCCCAGAGGCTCAGTCATGGACATGGGTTGGGAAGCCAGATCACCTTCACCAACAGGTTCAGCTGCAAAGAAAGGCAGGACAGAACAGCACCCGTGGCACTGTAGGAGATCCTCAGGCTGCAGGAAAGGCTCAGCCCCGGGGCACAGCTCTGGGCCCAGCCCCTTCCCTCTCTGCTTTTCTCTGTGACTGCACAGACCGCACGGAAGGACACAGTGGCATTGCACATGGGAGGAGGATGGACAGCTAAATGCTCCTTCCTCCCACTGACAGTCATCCTGTGGGATCACTCAGGGCTCCAGAAAGGAGCAGGGCAAGGTTTTCAGAACCCTTCTGCCCTGACTTAAGCTCGAACGACAATGGCAGATTAACGAGCTCTTGCCACTTGGATACTGATTAATATGTCACTAGAAAGGGACATTCAGAACTTACCTCCAGCATTCTTCAAGACATTCGTAATATCATTCAACAACAATTCTAAATAATCAAAGTTGCAATCCAATTCTAGAAGGGAGCAAAGACCAGACCCATTTCCATGATGCACTGGCATCCCCTTCTGCCTCCGGGAACTGGGCACTGCAAGGGGGTCAGGAAAGTCCGTGGGGGCCAGGTGTGAATGGACAAGGCCAGAACTGCCAGAGCTGCACAGGGGCCTGGGGAGCTCTGGGCTGGCTCCTGGTCACTCTCCACCCTCTTTGCAGGCCCTGTGACACATCCCTGGGGAGGAAACAGGGCCAGCCAAGGGCCCGTGGGGGCTGTCTCCCTCCCCCAGAGGAAACCCTCCCTCAAGGCCTGGGGAAAACCATCCCCAGCGCTTCCCGGGGAGCAGGGAGCGCTGTCCCGGGAAAGGGGAGCCAGGCTGCCGGCTCACCTGCTCGCCGCGCTTGCAGCGGAGCAGCCTGGGCAGCCCTGGCAGGCAGGGCCACGGCCAGGAGGAGCAGGAGGAAGAGGCGCAGAGCAAGGGCCATGCTGCCTTGCCCTCTGCCAGTCCCGCAGCTCTTGCTGCCACCGCTGTCCTGACACCGCTGTCCCAATGTCAGCACCACTGCTGCCACCGCCGCTGTTGCTGCCGCACCAGTTGTGCTCAAGCACTGACTGCTCGCTCCTTGTGCTGCTGTGCAACCACCCGGTCTGGGACATCTGTGACCTCAGAGCCTGCTGTGACCTCATGGCCAGGGTGGAGGTGTGTGGGGAGTGGGATCTGCCTTCTTTGGCAGGGAGCTCGTCCTGCCCAGCTGCCCTGTCCAAGGGCTGTGACACAGTCCCAGCCCAGCTGATCTCACAGGCTGGGTCATGAAGGGATGGAGAGCAGCCCTGCCAAGAAGGACTTGGGGGTGCTGCTAGATGAGAGGCTGCACATGAGCCAGCCATGTGCATCCAAAGGAGAGTGCCCAGAAGGTTGAAGGAGGTGATACCACCCCTCTGCTCTGGTGAGACCCCACCTGGAGTACAGTGGAAGAGATTTTACATCGACCTCTGTGAGTCATTGAGAAGTTTGACATGAAAATCCATGTTTACCCCTGAAAGAATTTTGTACCAATGTTGTTGACATAGAAACCAAAAAAGAAAGGAGGATAAATAAGTGAAAGTTGTAACTGCTTATTTCAAGAAGGACTTTGCTTGTCGCTCTCAACCAGTGAGTAAAGTGTAAACTTATGAGCTTTGTAAGAATGTAGAACAAGCATGCATGCTAGAATAAAAACAGTGTTTGAAGCCTTCTGGAAATGGAGTGTGTTGCTTTGTACTGTCTCCGTCTCTACCACGACAGAGTACTGCATCCATCTCTGGGCTCCCCACACAGGAAGGCCATGGTCCTGTTGGATCTAGTCCAGAGGAGGGACAAATTGCTCTGAGGGCTGGAGCCCTTCTGCTTTGGAGACAGGCTGGGAGAGCTGGTGGCATTCAGTCTGGAAGAGAGCAGACTCCAGGGAGACCTGATTGCTGCCTTTCAGTAGCTTAAGGGGGCTTGTAAAAGAGATGGGACAGCACTTTTAGTAGAGCCTTTTGTGAGCAGACCGAGAGGGAATTGTTTTAATCTAAAAGATGGTCAATTCAGACTGGACAAAGGAAACCCATTTTTTACACTAGGTCTGGAAGGCCTTGCACAGGTTGCCCAGAGAGGTGGACATCCATCCCTGCAGACATTCAAGCTCATGCTCTCAGCAACCTGACCTACTTAAAGGTGTCCCTGCTCACTGCAGGGCATTGGACAAGATGGCCTTTAAATGTCCCTTCCAAGCCAAGCCATTCTGTGCTCCTGGGCACCATCAAAGCAGTGCTGGATTAGTGCTGGGGTGATTATGTGGCACCTGTATTTTGGTAGTTGTGTCCTTTAGCAATTGGCCCTGAGATCATTCATGGGCTGGGCAGAGAAGTCTGCAAATAACAGACAGTGTGCTCTAGGAGTGTTGCAGTGTGATTTCATGGTTTACCCCAAAACGCCGGGTTTCTCCCCTGAAGATTCCCTCCCAGGTGTGTCCATCATCCCTCCTTTCCCCAGTCTTACCCCTGCCGAGCACTGTCTCTCAATCCTGCAATTCCAGAACGTCATTGAGTGATTGGCAGATTTAAAAGATGCCCTCTACCTTTGGGGGGGGGGGGGGGCATTGGGCCATCCATGCATCCATGTGTCATTTGTCCCTTGAGATCTCCTCTCCTGTCCCAGGTTGGTGGGCTCCCTATCCCTTCCCTCCTCCCCTCCCTTGGGTAAAAGGTCAAGTAACCATGCGGTCCCGGAGTTCCATTGGAGCAGTTGCTGGATTCAGTGGCCTGTGGGCCAGAATAAAGCTCTGGATTAAAACCCTCCATCAGAACCGACTCCTTTCCTTCACTACCGCCTTAAAGTTTCTCTGGCAGAGGGAAGCCTGAGGAGCAGACCCTCCATGGGAGGAAGATCCATCCCGCTGGCACCGGAGTCCCGGCATGTCTGCACTTGTCCCCACGTGCCCAGCTGCAACATCCATCTGGCCGCAAGTGTCTCTGGGGTGGAACACCACAGTTGCTGCTATTTGGTTCAGCTGCGGGGGCCAGACAAGCCAAGGCACGTCCCGTCAGCTATGTAATATATGTTAGAAATATCATGCTATAAAAGATTGTATTTTTTAAAGATTGTGAAATCCTAACCAGTCTTTGACCGCAGGCAGCCCAAGAAGCAGAGATCTATTCAAACTCTGAAATTCCTGAAGGAGGCAGCATAACGATTGGCATTTTAGCCTGAGAATAGACGCACCCAGGACGATGATCACCGCCATCCTGAGCCATCAGAAGGTGCCTAAGAGTGATCATCGCCCTGTTGATAACATCCATCAAGATAGCCAGATTTGCCAGGAACATGCATGTGAATATATGGCTTCCCTGAACTCGATCAGTGCTGGCTATCAGCCAGGAGACAGCCTTTGTCCGGCTCTGCACAGTGAAACAGCCAACTATGAATATGCAGAGTTAGAAAAGAACTTGAACTCCTTCACCTCTGGCACAATAAACTGTATAAAACATCCTTGCTAGAGGGGGCTCTTGTGAACGAGGGGGAATCTGATGTGATAGAGGTTAGATCCAGGTTCACCCAGCGCTGAACCCAGGCTCAACCCTGTCTCTTTGGCTGTGGTGGTTTTGAGGACCGTATTTTGGTTGCGGAAAAGTTAAATAAATATTTCCACATTTTTTGATAATTTGACTTTCAATTGATCATTTATAACAATTAGGGCCACCCTGATGGGCTTTGAATTTTGGGTTCGGGCACCCCTTTCCTGTCAGGAGGCTCCCTGCTGATTTCAGCGGGGTGACGGGTTTGGGAGTTCACAAAACCAATCTGTGGGAATCCACAAAAATTAAAGGCTTTTGGGAAAGCTGCAAAAGGCAGGCCTCAGAGACAGTAGAACTGTGATTAGACCTAAGCAGCAGTCACTAGATAGGTCAGCAGAAAAATTATTTGAAAAGTAGAAAGGCAAGGACAAATAGAACAATGGTCTGTGTATTAACGCTTGTCTAGAATAACTCTCGAAGCTACAGAAAAGTTTATCTAACAAGATATCAGGAAGTTTAAGCTTAATAATGGAGCTCTGTGCATTGTGTTTTCAGGCTTACAAGTAGGTATTGTATTCAAAATAAGCAAGCATTGTCGCAACCAAAGGTACGTGTGCTTATAGTGGTTGGATAGAACTACTGTCAATATGCTTTTGCTTTGTGTGATTGGTCAAAAAACATATACAGTAAATTTTATTATTAAGTTCTTTACACAAAGAACTGCCTGGGATGTGAGCTGGTGGCATCTTCCCATTGTCATAACAATGTAATGAGACTGATGCTGAAAAATGAAACAGCTCAAGGCATGTTCCACAGCAGTCCTGTCCCGTTTGTGATTTGTACACAGCCCCTGGCCGACGATACCAATCAAATACCAAACCGAAGCCAGAACCACAGCCAAAGATGGATAAAATGAGCCCAGAGCTCTTGGAAATTCGGAACGATCCGAAGAGGGATCTCCGAGGCTGTGGTGCTTTTTCTTCACTCAGAAAATTGACGTGCACAAGGAATCCACCTGGGAAAAGGAACCGTGAGTACCATGTGGTTGAGCGGGGTGTGATTGAGCGTGTGTGAGACGTGATTTTATCATGAAGCAAGTGTGGATACCACGATTGCAGTTCCCCTCTCCCGTGGGGAAAGTGGTTGGTGAAAGGGGAAGCAAGTGCTTTTTCTTGTCACACGTGGGACCTGGGACTTATTGTGAGTTCAGGGGATCAATCATGGTTGGGGTCAGGAGGGGAAAGAACGTTCCCAAAATATTTTGGGAGCTGGTCTGCCTTCTGATCTAGAGAATCAGGTAAGAGAGCTTGATAACAGTCCAAAGACCCGCAGAACAGTTCTCCACGTGGCTGAGTAGACTGGTAGTGTTTCACAGACTTAGGAAATCGACAATGGACAAAAACCTGGGACTCACGTCGAGAATCCCAGCTGAAGGACACAAGGTGAGAAAATTAGCAAATGGGGTTTTTGGGAAAATGGGATTGAAAAAGTGTAAGTGCTGGAAAAAGCCTGTCGTGGGTTGACAGCCTTTATCCCAATATCGTGTGTTGTGTCTGGCAGCTGTGCCTTTTCTCTCTTCCCCCCACCCCCCCGGCCGTCATGCTGCGGTGGGGCGGGGAAGAGAGGAGGGAGTGTTTGACCAGGTCCTCTTTGCTTTTGGCTTTTGGCTGCTTGGCTTGGCTAGCCGCTTTGCTTGCTTGCTTTCTGCTTTTTGCACTGTTTTTTTTTTTCCTTTTCTTTTGTTCCCTCTTTCTTACCCTCCCCTGAAGATACTGGACCGGCTCCGGACGTGACCTGAGACGTCCAGGACACCTGGAGCTCACGAGAGAAGCTTGGCGCCCTTCACAACACTGCCTCTTTTCTTTTCTTTTCTTGTGTTGGGGAGTGTTCTTTTGTTACTTGTAAATAAATAGGTTTTGTTTTCCACTTTGCTCCTCCGAGAAATTCCTTCCCGAACCAGGTGTTGGGGGAGGGGTGGTTGGAGGTTTGTTTTGTTTGGGGGGCTCCCTTTTGGAGATTTCCCCTAATTTGTCCTAAACCAGGACAAAGCCCCAGGAAAAACCTCCCCAAGATCCCGGGAAGGTTATGCCTGAAATCTTGAGGGGAAGCCCATTGGGATGGTGTCCTGGGGTGACGTTATGAGGCTTGTATCCCCATTCATCTGTTCTGTGCCTTTAAGACCGACTCTGAAGAGTGGAAGTTTTGTTTGGGTTTCTCTTATCAGGGACACAGAGATGAGCAGTACACAGGGCTGTTTTTCACTTCTTGCTTTCAGCTTGCTGCTTTGCTTGCTCTCTTTTCTGCTCTCGCTTCTGCTCTGCTTTGGCATCTGCTTATTAGCTAGCTCTAGCTAAACAGTCCACATTCCTTCCTGGACTGTTTCTCCTCTCTTGTTTCTGTGACCATCTCGAACCTGCTCTGGACTGGGACCCAGGAACACCGAAGGTTTGCACCGTTTGGCTGCAGCAGCTGCCCCAGCGCCGGAGGGACTGAGAACAGAGCAACCACCCCCGAAAGAGACTTTCTGATTTTGTCATCTTTCTCAGAGCGGTGTCATTGGGTATTGTTAATTTTGTGTGCTGGGGGGTGCTGTGCCTGAAATAAACAGGTTCTTTCCACTTCCCTCCAAGGAATTTTTTCCCGAACCGGTTGGGGGGAGGGGCCGTGTGGGTTTTGCTTTCTGGAGGGGCCCTCCTTTGCAGATTCTTTAACAAATTTGCCCTAAACCAGGACAGATGGATATTCGAACCCTGGGATGACAGCCCCAGGAGGGTGGGAAAGTCCAAGGAAATGATGATACATTTTTGTATGGAAAAGTGTGGGGGGAAGGAGATTGCAAAATATGTGGTTTGGCCGGTGTTCGGCACTTTCAAGGATTTTGAGGAAATTGAGTATGTTGAGATGTGGAAATACGCTTGTTCGGGATTATACCCGATCAGAGCTCTCAGATGCTTGGCAAACCAGGGCAAGGAGTGGGAACTGCTGGAAAACCTTCCGCCGCCCTACCTTGTCCCTTTGCCCCAACCCGCGCCAGCCCAGGTACCTCAGGTGCCCACGCTGCCTCCCGAGGCATCGATCCCACGGGGACAGGCTTCGGCACCGCTGCTCCCACCGGAGCTGGCCGCGGCGCCTTCTCTCCCATGTGAGCAGGTATTGGCGCCTCCACTCCCATGCGAGCAGTCCCAGCCACTGACCCTTCCCAAAATCAAGGAGAAACAGATAATTTCCCTAAAGAAAGCAAACTCTCCTCCGGCCAATTGAACAAGGTGGAGGACAAGGAGGGCAACCACTGGAGATAGTGATTACGACAAGGAAAAGCCTGGACTCTTCCCTTTACGGGAAGTACCAACGGCTCCAGGGGTTAGTGGCTTCGTACATGCGCCAATCGACACTGGGGATGTGAGGGCTTTCAAGAAAGAGATGGGGAAGTTGATGGATGATCCTTTGGGGGTGGCAGAACGACTAGATGAATTTCTAGGAACCAGCACCTACACGTACAAGCATCTCAGTGCGATCCTGAGGTCACTGTTCAACAATGAGGAAAGAGAAATGATCAGACAAGCCGTGATCAGGGATTGGGAGAACAGGAATCCCCAGGGGGAGCGAGGAGATTAGATGTGGCCATCTTGGAATGCCCAAATGGAGGAAGGGAGGCAGAAAAGGATAAACTTGAGAAATATGATAATAGAAGGTATCAGGGAAGCAGTGCCGAAGGGACAAAACATGAGCAAAGTACTCAGGGAATGCCAGGGAAAAGAAGAAACCCCCATGGAATGTCTGGAAAGGCTCCGAAAGAGCTTGAGAATGTATTCCGGGACGGACCCCGAATCTCCAATTGGGGCGGTCTTGCTGAAGACCCAATTTGTGGTGAAATCATGGGAAGACATAAGGAAGAAATTGGAAAAGATAGATGGATGGCAGGACAGGGGAGTGCATGAATTTCTCTGATAAGCCCAGAAAAATCTACATCAGAAGAGACTAAGAAAAGCAAAAGATTCAGGCGAAAGTGCTAGCGGCTGCAGTGAGGGAGGCACAAGAACAGGAACAGGTCAGAGACTTGGCACAAACAGCGCCGGTGAAGAAACAAAATCCTTCCCAAGGAAAAGGTTCAAACAGCCAGAAAAAGGACTTCAAGTGCTACTACTGCAAGCCAAAGGGGCACATTTGGAGGAATTGTCCCAACAAGGTCAAGGATCAAACTATGTTTCAGGAAGATTAGGGGTGTCAGGGGCTTCTCAGTTTGGGGTCTGGAACACCAGGGGAGGCCTTGATAAAATTGTGAGTGGGACCTCACAGACATGAAATTTGGTTTTCAGTAGATTCTGGGGCTGAACAGACCACGGTGCAGCAGTTACTGCGACGGTGCTCTCTAAGCGATGACGCAATGATGGTAATTGGAGCAAAGGGGAACCTTTTAAGGTTCCGATCATAAGCAATGTTGAAATAGAGACAGAAAGTAAAAAGTGTAAAGGAAAAATGTTATTGATAAAAGATGCAGACTTGAATTTGGTGGGGTGGTATTTGATGGTGGCATTGGAAATGGGTTTAGCAGTGCAAGATTCCCAGCTCAAAGTGAGATTGTATAAACTCACCACTCAGGATGAGGAGATGATTAATCCACAGGTTTGGTATGTCCAGGGGGAGGCCGGGAAGTTGGACATAGAGCCAATCCATGTTGCAATTGAAAGGCCAGAAGACCCCATTCGGGTCAAACAGTACCCCATCCCCATGGAAGGGGGGAGGAGGCTGAAACCGGTGATTGATGAATTGATAAAAAAGGGAACGTTGGAACCATGCATGCCCCAACACAACACCCCGACTTTGGCAGTGTGAAAAGCGGACGGTAGCCACAGGCTAGTGCAGGATTTAAGGGCTGTAAATCAAAGGACTAAGACACTGTTCCCCACAGTCTCGAATCCTTACACCCTGCTGAAAAACATCTCTCTCAAGGACACATGGTACAGCCTGATCGATTTGAAAGATGCTTTCTGGACCTGTCCTTTAACAGAGGACAGCAGAGATTACTTTGCGTTTCAGTGGGAAGACCCAGAAACAAACAGAAAGCAGCAGCTCAGATGGACATCGTTGCCTCAGGGTTTCGTTGATTCTCCAAACATTTTGGGCAAGCACTCGATCAAGTGCTGAGTCATTTTGTACCAATAGAGGGAACACAATTGCTACAAGACGTAGATGATTTGTTGATTGCAGGTCTTAGGGAGGAGGATGTGAGGACGAGTACCATTGAACTTTTGAACGTTTTAGGGGAAAAAGGATTGAAGGTGTCTAAGTCAAAGTTGCAGTTCACAGAGCCAGAGGTCAGATATTTGCGACATTGGTTAGCAAAAGGGAAAAAGAAGTTGGATCCTGAAAGGGTGGCGGGGATTATTGCCCTACCACCCCCACAGACAAAAAGAGAAGTTAGGCAACTTCTGGGGTTGTTGGGATATTGTCGGCAGTGGATGGAAGGATACAGTGAGAAGGTGAAGTTTTTGTATGAAAATATCACCATGGACAGAATCAAATGGACAGAAAAGGATGAGGAAGAATTTAGGGGAGTCAAGGAAGTGCTCACAGCAGTACCAGTGCTAAGGCTCCCCGATGTGAGATGGCCATTCCAGTTGTTTATGGATGTGAGCAATCACACAGCACATGGTGTGCTGACACAGGAATGGGCAGGGGTCAGGAAACCGGGTGCTTACTTGTCTAGGCTTTTGGACCCTGCAAGCAGGGGCTGGCCCGCGTGCTTGCAAGCGATCATAGCTGTAGCATTGTTGCTGGAGGAAGCCAAGAAAGCCAAGGAAGCCAAGAATCTTTTGGAGCACCTTTGGTAGTATTTGCACTGCACAATGTGCGGGGCATACTACAACAAAAGGCAGATAAATGGCTCATGGATGCTAGATTGCTGAAGTATGAAGCCACGTTATTTCACTCACCGGACTTGGAATTGTGGACATCAACCGCGCAAAACCTGGCTCAGTTTTTGTTTGGGGAAGCTTCGGAAAAACTCGTCCATGATTGTGTGAAAGCAGTCAAATTGCAGACAAAGAGCAGATTTGGAAGAAGAGGAATTAGAGGAAGGAGGAAAAGGGCTTGTAGATGGCTCAAGCAGAGTGATTGAAGGGAAAAGGAAGTCACGATATGCAGTCGTCGACAGGCAAACAGGAAAAGTGATAGAAGCAGGCCTCCTGGACGCGGGTTGGTCAGCACAGGCTTGTGAATTTTATGCAGTTCCGAGAGCCTTAAAGAACTGAAGAGAAAGAAAGGAACAATTTTTACAGACTCTAGGTATGCCTTTGGGAAGGTTCACATCTTTGGGAAAATTTGAGAAGAAAGGGGGACGATCAACACCCAGGGATGGGCACTGATGCACAGGGAATTGATCCGGCAAATTCTGGAAGCGATAACGGAGCCAGAGGAAATATCGGTTGTCCATGTGAAGGGACATCAGGCAGGGATGCAGTTCCAGACCTTGGGAAACCACTTGGCAGACCAGGAGGCAAAAACCACGGCATTGATGATGGTAAGTACCCCGGAGATCAAAGGGATCGAGGTCCCAAATGGCCCTCCTCAATCCTCCCCAAAGGAGATTGAAAGTTATGAGAAGATTGGGGGAAAATTGGAGGAAGTGGAAACTACTGGATGGGAGAGAACTAGCCTCTGAAGGTTTTACCAGGAGAATTTTGAGGAGACTGCAGCAGCAAACACACTGGGGGGTTCAGGCCCTGGCTGAACAATTTTGGAAATTTTTCTGGTGCAGAGGAATTTATGAATTGGCCAAACAAAGAGGTACAAGGATGCCTGATCTGTCAGAAAGTTAACAAAATCAAGGCAAGACAGGCAATCCTGGGGAGTCGCCACATTGGGTACTGACCTTCGGAGAGAATTCAAGTTGATTTTACTGAATTGCCCCAGCTGAGAAGGTTCAAATTTGTGCTTGTAAAAGTCGACAAATTGACCCATTTGGTGGAAACTTCCCCCCGTCCAAGGGCAACAGCTCAGACAATGTCCAGGAAATTGCTGGAAGAAATTGTGCCCCAATATGGGGTGGTGAATTACATTGACTCGGATCAAGGGACTGATTTTACTTCGAAAATTATTATGCGGATGGCAGAGGCACTGGGCATTTGGTGGGAATACCACTCCGTGGCATCCCCAGAGCTTGGGACAAGTTGAAAGGATGACTCAGACTTTGAAGGCACAGTTCTCTAAATTAATTTTAGAAACTCGGATATCCTGGCTGAAATGCCTCCCTCTGGCCTTGCTTAGTATCAGGACGATGCCTCATTCAGAAATGGGGCTCTCACCCTTTGAAATGCTATATGGAATGCCATATAAGCATAGGACACCAGTGGGACACCCCAGATTGGAGGACAGCCAAATTCAACCATATTTAGTAGCAATAAAAAGAAACTTACAGGAATTGAGAGAACAGGGGATAGTATCTCAGAGTGCCACTCTGGGATTTGCTATCCACAAAATTCAGCCAGGTGACAGAGTACTTGTGAAAGTACGGAAAGATTTACCCCTCTCCCCTCACTGGGAAGGCCCCTTTCTTGTCCTGACAAAAGACATAGCCATTCGGATGGCAGAAAAAGGTTGGACTCACATGTCCAGGGTGAAGAAAGTGGAGCATCAGGAGGAGGCTCCCGAGTAGAGGATCACCTCTTCTCCAGGTGACCTAAAGATCAAACTCCAACATCCTCATAAATGACTGATGGTGAACGGATAGGTTGTATACTGTCTGACTGTGTGTGCTATCCGTTTGTACACTTCAAGTGTGAATATTTTCAAGGGGTTTTTGTTGTATACTTTGGTAGGGGGCAGAGACCAAATGGATTGTGCCCCCAGTGTCTGGAAGAGGAGCTTGAGCTGACTGACCGCAATCTAACCCTAGACGCAAATTTAGGAATTATCGAATTAGATTCACAGGAGTGGTTCCACATTTTCCAGAAGGGCGTGCATGGAAAACTCAAATCTAAGGCAGAAATATTGGATGTGGAATGTCGGAAGTCAATCAAAGTACCATGCAGCTCAGATGCTGTTAAGATCTTGAGATGGGGCTCCTTTAAGAGGAGGAATGTGGCTAGGTCAGAGAATGTGTTCCCTGAAGAATACTCCTGCTGCCGCAAAGATGGTCTTCCTTGCCTCTGGTGGGAATCCTGATTGGTCTGAGCCTAGCCATGTGCGGGACACAGAGTCTGCACAGTGAGACTCCGATACTTGTGTGGGAAATCAGAGCTCCGTGGATGAGTGCAGTAAGTGCACTCAGATGGTCCTGACTGAGCGAAGGGACAAGGGGATCTTAGCATGCCAAGCCCCGGAGAAATGCATCAAGGGAATCTGGCAGGTACTGTTTGATAAACGGCACTCGGGTCAAATTGTGCAGATTGGGCAAGGAGATCCTGTGTTTAGATCTGAAGGCTGGGACGCTGAACGGGCAGTCAGAAAAGCACCAACACTGAGTGCTGAAAAGAAATGTAGAACCAATGTCGATCCCCGTTTGCAGTCAATGTAACCAAACAATGTGGGTTGGGGAAAAGACAGAATCAATTTCTGTAGTGTATCACCAGGTGAATCCATTGTGTTACGACAATTTGAATCTGGGAATGTGCGTGATGAACGGGAAAATGTACTGTGTGGGAAGAAATATGAAATTTGATAGCAAATTCACCCTGAACAGAGAGCCGATCATGTTGGACTTAGCACAGGCAAATGATGATAGAGTCTGCCTGCAATATGTTTAGGGCTGTCTGTTTTGCAAGGAACAAAGATGGAATAGATCCTGAGGGAAAAATGAGAGCGATTACTCAGGAGCTGAAAAGGAGGGAGTCAGAACTGAGAAAGAAAAGGGTGGAAGAGGAAAGATTGAAAACTTTGAGTGATCAGTAGGAACAGCTCAGAAGACAATACACTGATGGGGAACTACCTTCCCAGATCGAAACTTACTCACTGATTTAGTTGAGGAAATTGCCATGGAATTGGGACTGTCAAACTATTGGATTTGTAGGGGGCTGAAATTGGCAGAGAAGTGGCCTTGGAAGGGTGAAGGTTTGGCTCCAGAAACAGCTTTTGGGGACAACCCAAGGGTCTCAAAATTGGCACTAAGACCTAAGGGATAGGTGTTGGAGCAGCGAGTGATTGGGACTATCTGCATCAGTCGAGAAGGGAAAGAATATACTGAAATGGTGGGATACACACAGTACTTTGTTGGTGAATTCAGACAGCAAGAGCAAAGTCTGGGAACCACAACCTCGTATGGTGTACTGGAGTCAGAAGAATGAAACAAATTGTGATTGGAATGGTCAGATGGCACTTTGTTGGGTCAAGAGTCCCGGAGCTAATCCTTACCAATCCTTGGCAGGACTGAGAGAATATTGGGGAGACCCAGGGAAATCTAATATCAGATGGAAAGCCACAGATGGAATTTATTGGATTGTGGAAAGAAAGCCTACAGTGAGTTACCTCCAAGGTGGAAGGGATCATGCACTTTGGGCATGATCCAGCCAGTTTTCTTCACTCTTCCTCAAACAAAAAGCAACTTACTCAGGGCTCCTCTGTATGAGACCCTGAGGAGGCAGAGAAGAAGCTTGAAGAAAATGATACCTGTCCTAAGTGGCAGGCAAACTTGGGAGGAGGAGGAGTGGCTGGCAGCAAGGATAATTGATTATTATGGGCCGGCCACATGAGTTCAGGACAGAAGCTATGGATAAAGGACTGCAATCTATCTACTGAACCGATTGATCAGGCTGCAGGCAGTGGAGGAAATTGTGTTGAATCACACCTCAGAGGCTCTGGATTGTTGAGTCGGCAGCACACTCAGGTAAAGGCTTTTGTGTACCTGAATCAAATAGTTTTAGACTATTTGCTGGCTGATGAAGAGGGAGTCTGTGAAAAATTCAATGAATCATAATGTTGTATTGAAATTGATGATTATGGGGAAACCATAAGAGGATTGGCAGCCAAAATTAAGGAAGTAACCCATGTCCCAGTCCAGAAATGGAATTTGATCTTGCAGTCATCTTGGTGGGACAGATTATTTGAGGGGGGCTGGTGGAACAAAATAATATATTTTGTGCTGTGTTCACTAGCAGGAGTCATATTCCTCCCTTGTCTAATACCTTGTTTTAATAGACTGATACACTCTGTGGTACAGGGTATGCAGATAGCTATAGTGGACCTGGAGTTGGCTTCCAGAAACAACATGTCCATGATCATGAACCTGGGAGACGGGAAGTGTACAAGCAATGCTGCTGAGGTTTTGGCAAAATTTGAGAAACAGGTCAAAACAAATGGGAACAATTATAATGGCTATTAGGGAATCCCAATGAGTGCATGGCATGAGAATTTAATAAAGCCTGCTCTTTGTAGGGGACCCTTAACAGTGGAGGGTAGATGTAGGAAGTAAATAGATAATGGTAATTTGGGATGTAGAGGGAGCATAAATTAATGTGTTGACATTAAAGAAGGGGGATTGTAATATATGTTGGGAAATAATTCATGCTATAAAAGAATGTATTTTAAAAAGATTGTGAAATCCAAACAGGTCTCTGACCACAAGCAGCCCAAGAAGTAGATGTCTATTCAAACTCCGAAATTCCTGAAGGAGGCAGGATAACGCTCAGCATTTAGCTTATGAATAAACGCACCCAGCGTGATGATCACCGCTGTCCTGAGCCATCGGAAGATGCCTAAGAGCGATCATTGCCCTGTTGATAACATCAATCAAGATAGCCAAAGTCACCAGGAACATACATGTGAATAAGCGACTTCCCGGGATTCGATCAACGCTGGCTATTACCAGGAAACGGCAATTGTCCAGCTCTGCACATTGAAAGAACCAACTAAGAATGTGAAGAATTCCAGAAGAAACTTGGACTCCTTCTCCTCAGGCACAATAAACTGTATAAAACATCCTCGCTAGAAGCGGCTCTTGTGAACAAGGAGGGCTCTGATGTGATAGAGATTTGATCCAGGCTCACCCAGCACCGAACCCAGGCTCGGCGCTGTCTCTTTGGCTATGGTGGTTTTGAAGACCATATTTTGGTTGCAGAAAAAGATAAATAAATATTTTCTCATTTTTTTATAATTTTGCTTTTGATTGATCATTTATAACAGCAATATTGGTAATTCCAATAAAGGAGAAACAGGAGAGGAATACGGCTTCCAGTTCAGATAAATGCCAGCATTTTGCTGCCCATTCCTGGTTAAGAAATAAAGGAATGTCCTGAAGATCCCTTCATGTGGGTGCATTATTGCCCGTATCAGTACATGTGTTCTGTATAACAGGTAAGTTGTCTCTTTTATCACTGGATGAAACCCAAATACTGCATTGCTTCTTGTCTACTTGCTTCCAAGTCAAGGCAAATTTTGGTCATGACTGAGTGGGACATATTCACCTGTTCAGAAGCAAATTCTTCTTGCCATTCACACAGTGGCAAGATTGCTTTGTGGATTTGCTCTAATCGCACTGTAAATAAGGCGTATCTCTCACTAGAATTAAAGCTGATGCATTAGGATGCAAAGTTTTGCGTAATTTGTCCTGGTGTCTGCAACTGTAGAGAGTTGTTCTGGATTTAAATGACATTTGAAGACACGTGTATTCTACTATACTTCTTGCATACTAGAAGTGAAAAAACAGCCTTTGAAACACAATTTTATCCTTTCTTCTTTATCCTCATCCCAGGAATTTCAATGTCTGAGGTCTAAGCTCTTCAGCTGCCTCACAAACATTGTTTTAATTCAGACAGGCATCCATGCCTTGAGCCACAAATCCTGACTGTGGCTGTGAAGCTTGAAGCAATGTAGGTTTATAGCATTAAAAATAATATTCCATTCCCAGGTTAAGCCAAGCATTTTCCATAAAACTCTACCTATTCTCAAGGATGTTTCAAAAAGGATCATTATAAAAGCTGGGAATGGGGAGAAGGAGTGTCTTCAAAATTAAATATCCAGCTTTCTGAAATTTATATATTCCTATAAAGAGATTCAAAATTGTTCATTATCGGAACATTACCTAAGAAGTGAATGACAGATTGTCAAAATAATTGCATGGGAAAAAAAAAAAACATAAATAAAAATAAGTTTACATGTAGATAATAAGTAAACCATCACTCTAAGAAAAAAACCAGAGATGCAAAAACTAAAACCAATAAGGCTCTTTCATCTCTCTCAATACAAAAAAATTACTGAAAAGAATTGGAGATCCTCAAGACCATTACCATAGGCAGGAACTTCCAGCTATTGGGAAAAAACATGAAGGAAACTGCAGAGTGCAATTCACAGAGGTAACCTGGAATTTATTGGTGGATTTGTTGAAAAATTTCTGAGAGCAGACTGGAAAGGCATAGGGGCTGGTCAGCCCATGGGTGGGCATTTAGAGCAGTGTGAGGGATGTTTCTGAGACCAGCTGCAGGGAAAAATAGAAGAAATCACTGGGGCAATCTCTTTGCTGGCTGTAGAGTTTGTGTCAGTCAGTTCCTTGTGCTGGGGGAGCTGTCACGGGGCAGGGAGGGCCAGGGCTGGCAGTGGCTGCTCAGGGATGGCTTTGGCCCGTGTCCCTCCAAGCAGCAACTGCCCAAGCAGCTGCGCTGCCCCCGGGCTCTCCTCCCGGCCTGCTGGGCTTTGTTGGGTGGCACAGCCTGTGCCAAGGGGCGGCAAGGTGCCTGCAGGCCCCAGCTCTGGGGGGGAAACGGAGAATGTCCTGCCCGCATCCACCGTGCTGCCAGCTCAGCAGTGCAGCACAACACAGGCTCACGCTCCCCATTGCTCCTACAGAAGTGCTTGGCAAGTCAGACACAAACGCCCAGAATCCACGGAACACCCCAAGAATTATCTGCCCCCAGGACGTGCGCAGGTCCTGCATGATAGGCACGGTAGTGACACTGTTCACTGTGCCAATTTCCATGGTGCTGTGCTATGTTGGGTTCCAGTGGTGGAAGGAAAAGAAACAGTAAGTTGTGCTCATCTCTACCTCAAACAGCTTCCTTTAAATGCTTCTCATAGGCAGGGAACATTCCCAGTGAGGCTGCAGTGTAGGTGTGGCCAGTCCATGGTTGTCCAAAGAACGGTGGGGAGGGTTCTGCTACTGCCCAGTGCTTTCATTGGCCTCTTAATTGCTGGGCCTTGTCCTGGGGGTCCCGCTTGGGCTGCAGCCAGTGATGGCTCCCACTGAGGCTGCCTGGAGAAGAGCAGCCCCAGGGGCACAGGGCAGAGGCAAAGCATGGTGGGGAGGAGAAAGAGCAGGGACGAGATTGCCCTTGAAAGGCAGAGGTGCTCTGGGGCCCGCTCCTGTCCAGGGAGCCTGCCCAGAGCCGTGCCCTGCTCACCGGGGCCTTGAGGGGCAGCTGTGCAGCTGGGCCAAGCTGTGCCAGCAGCTCCAGCCGTGCTGGGGAGCCTTGCCAGCTCTGGGCCCTGCTGTGCAGGAGGGTCCCTGTGTGCCACTGGCAGCTGGGGCCTCAGCCACCTCCTCTCTCCGCAGTCACAGTTCTTGACAGTAGCTGAAGGACAGTGACAAGATCTCACCCCCAGATACCTTGAGCAGCTCCTCCAGCAGTGGTGAGGACCTGGGTAGCCCCAACAAAAGCTCTCAGAGGACAACTCCAGAACAGCTGCCATACAGGAGGAAGCAGCCGATCCCTGTGGAGATCCCAGTTCCACCACCACTCCCTGCAGGAATTCCTGAGCCTCCTCCACTCCCCACAGTGATCTTCAATATGCCTCCACCCCACTCCGGTCCATCCCAACCTGTGCCGCAACCCCAAAACCACTTCAGCAGCTTCCGTACACAGCTGAGACCACCACGTCCCCCTCATCTGACCTGTCTTCCAAATGACACTGAAGGTGCTTTTGTCCCCCACCCCACGTCCACATTCCAGAGCCTTGCCCAGATTTTTTGTTGCAATAAAGAGATGAAGCTGTAACCTCAGTGTCCAGGTGGTAGCAGCAGCAAAGCCCACCCAGCGGAAGCACAGGCTGAGCTCCATGGCCAGGAGCAGCCATGGATGCCAACAGTGTGGGCAGGCAGGAGCCAGGCAGGGGCTGCTGTGACCAGCGGCGGGGCCCCGAGGGCTGGGGGAGCCCATGCTGAGTGTCCCTGGGCTGAGGGCACATTTCCTTCCCTGGCATCATCTAGGTCTGGGCCCCATGAGGCACACCAGGAAGTTTTGGGGTCACTGTTGATGGGTGCAGGGATCCCTCATGAATCACAAAGGAGTATTGATGGCCTCTTCCAACCCGTGCAGGGACCCCTCATGAGGTGTGCAGCGGGGTTACATTTGAGGGGATTTTTTACTCTTCTCAGCACAGCAAAGGGTCACTTGGCCGAGGTTTTGCAAAGCTGGGAGAAAGCCTCTTGCAAAGCCTTGGGCCCGGCCTGCGGGCACAGCCGACAGGCGCAGCTCATCCCCTGGGGCCAGGCCGGGCTGCTCAGGCCGGGCCCGGCCAGGCTCGGTCCCGGCAGGGAAGGGCCGTGGCCCTGGGCTCTGATGAGGCTGCTGAGCTCCGCCCTGGCCCTGTGCTGCAGCCCAACACATTTACAGCCAGGGCCGTGCCCTGGCCCACAGGAGGCACCCGGGGCTGCAACTGAGGCCGCATCTTCTCCCTCTCAAGGGGGCTGGCTCTGTTTCTTTGGAGGATCCCGAGCCTTGTACTTTGGCCTGATGGTGCAAAGATCCCCCCAGCATCCCTGAGTTTGCACAAATAAAGGCTTTGTTCTCATTAACATGAAAAGCTGTATGGGTGGCCTGCAGCTATTGTTTTTTTGTTGCCTTGCCCCCAGTCAGTGCTCGAGTCTAAATGACTCACCCAGCCCCGAGCGGCCTTTTAGACTGATTTGATGAAAGGGACTGAAGCTCTGTTGACTGCAAATTCTCCAGGAAAACAAGTACAGGAACTTGGATACTTCTGGTGACAAAAGCAGAGTGCAGATTTGAACCTGTGAGGCCACCTCACTGCCGCCTCCCCCCACCCTTTTATTTTCATTTTGTTTAATATTCTGAGTGCCAGCTTTTGCATTAAATGGGCCCTCAGCAAGGAGCTGTTGGGCCTCCTGGCTGTGTCCCTTTGTGCTCCCAGTGCTCCTGGTCTGGTTGGGCTGGTGTGATAAATTGGTATGATTCGTGCTGATGAAAATTGAAACAGTAATCAATATTGATACAGTAACTAATATTTAGGAATAATAAAATAGTTAAAAGTTTTAATGCCCGAGAAGAGAGGGAGAGGAGGGGGTCCACTACCCCCCTCCCGGCAGATGTTCACAAGGACAGGAGGAAAGAAGCTGAAGATACAGTTTCTAAAAATGAGCAGAAAGGAAGTAAAACCTGGTTGGGTCCCAGAAGTTGCAAATTATAAGGGATTTATTGCCTTGATATGTAGATATAGTGATATGTTATTCTTGGCTTACATTGTACTGGCTTGATGCACACGTGTAATCCAAAGGTGAATTAAAGGACAAAGAAGAGACTACAGAGCCTTCATCAGTGACGACTCCCAAAGACTTGTGCGACCACCAAACTGAGTAGCGGCACATGCGTGGTAAAAGTGGTAATGAAAGCAGAGATAGAGATAAGACAAACCGAAAATGGGAGGAGATGGTATTGACACATGGCATATAAGGGGTGATTTTCTCTTGGCAAGCTTGTATGTGATGTGGCAAGGGTCCAAGAGCCCTGCACTCCGTACCCCGTGGTTAACTTTTGCTTATGCACTATTATTGGAACCAAATTATCCCTTATTTTAATCAAATTATATTGTATCCAATTTTATATTTTTTTATTTAACTATTCAATTAAAATTGTTACTATTTTAAATATTGTTTGGTTATTTTATGATGGGGTAATTGGGAAAACATAACAGCTGAGACACTTGTCCATCATGCCTATGTGTCTGTTTCCTGTCATTCCAATGCACAGCCCTTTCCCGCTGCTTGTCATTTAAATACTGTAATTATTTTATTGGATAACTTACACCTTGTTATAAATGTGAAGCTTGACTAGGCCAATATTCAAGCAGCAATCAATTTATTAAATAATATGGTAAAGTATGAGCAACACAGTGGTAGGTACAGTGGGAGAAGTTTTCCCTCCCACTGCACACCGATAGTTGAGGCTTACAGGTATTGATAGGGGTATTCATAAGCTTTCTCAAGAGTTTCTATTCCAATTTTTACTCATCAGCAGTTTTTATTCCCAATTTTGTGTCACAATTTTATACACTATTGCGATTTAGTTTTTCTCAGGATGTATCCCAGAAAAGGAGTGTCCCAGGTGGTGGTGGTCCAGTTTCCGAAATAAGGAAGAAGTATCCCATCTGGTGAGGTCCAGGTCTCCAGATGTGTGTCCAACTTTTAATTGCAAGGACTATAAATCTCATCACAGTGATGTCCAGCTTCCCTTGGTCAAAACTATTAATCCTTGAGTTGATGTTCATCTTCTTTTCTGAAGCTGCTTTTCTCTGTTTTGTTAAGGCCTGAGATAAGCATGCTTCCTTTTTATATATTCTAAAGCTGTAGTTTCCAAGATCCTTACTACAAGGAATATTCTAAAATTATACTTAATTTATACTAAAATTAAAAGGTTAATATTGCAAAACTCTTTAAGGCTTAGCTACAAGCAGAAAGTTCCTGTCAAACGGGAATATCCTTAATGCTTTAATTCAAATGCTCCTAAATCAACTTAAGACTCATACAGGTTAATTGCAAACAAAAGATAGGTTCAAAGGCCTTTTCCCATGCTTTACTTTCCTCAGTTATTGTTAGAATTTGTCTTTATAACTGTCCCATGGTTGGTTTCCCCACATATCACAATGACAAATACATACGTTGCCTGTATGTACCTGACACATAACACAGCTTGGTATTTCACAATCCTGCACTTCATGATATTAAATTGTGTTAATCAGACTTTGTCCCGTCATGAGTTTCTGGAACACATTTCCAAGCCTTCCAGCTGTAGCCCAAGGGAAGCTGTTTCTGTCTTGCATCACCAAATTGGCAGGGTTTTTGCAAAGACAGCCCTTTAGAAAGGACTTGTGTGAGCATTAACATCTAAGGGGCTGCTTTCAAAGACAGACCCAAACCTCATAAACAAACAGCAAATCTACCAAACAACATATTTTTAAAAGTACTTTATTTGTAGCTCTTGTTCCTTATGTTTTCCAGTTGGCCACCTTTTCCACTGCAGTGTCTTTCCTTGGACAGAAAAGCCCCCTTGCTAGATGATGTGACTTATCAAGGAAAACAGAACTCAAACACAATGGATTTATTAGAGCTAAACATGGAGGTTCCCATGATCACAGTAATAATCATTGATTTTCAGTTTATTTTGGTTTCAGATAGTTTTCAGAAGGGTGAGAACAGTATCTCAGATCCCCTGGGTGCGTTGGTGCCATAGCCACTTATTATCTCTTCTTTCTTATTATCTGTCCTTTCTGTAGTCCTGTAGTTCCTCTGCCCATTTGTTGCTCTTGGATCTCTGCCTCCTTCACCTGATTTTTATCTTTTTCTGGATTTGTGAGGATTTTTGTGTTGGTTTTGATTTTTTTTCTTGGTGGTTGTTTTGTCTGCCTGTTCTATTTGGTCACAGTTTTGCTATTGGTTTTTGAGGTTTTTTATTCCCTTAACAGCAAAAATTAGCTTGTGATTTGTATTGTGAAGTTTTGATACACAGGTGTTGCACATAAAGGTTGGTTTTGTTTTTAAAGTCATCTCAGACCTGCAAGGCCCTGTGTCTTTGAAAACTGTGTGCTCTTGAAGCTATACACAAAACAATTAGAATCCACAGTCTGATGTAATTATGAATTGGGTACATATTGTCAGCAGCCGACACAAGCGAGATAGCTCTCGTGAAAACTTGTGCCCTGAGCCTTGGTCTGACTCACATCTTCATTCTCAAAAATGTTCCATGTTCATTACATTGCACAACCTTGCCATGCATACTCAGCCCCTGGCCCCTCCTGTCCTGGCCTCGCATGGTAATCAGATCCAGGTCGTTCTGGGCACGCATTGTTTGCTGTGGTGTTCGCACAGGGGTCTCTTAGTGATCTCTGAGGCGGAAGACTGTGGTCTTCCTCATGACTGAACTTTGGAACTTTTCTCCTTTGTGTGTGCGCTTTGGTCCCTTGGTGGGGGTGCAATCTGGGGGTATAGCTAAGGCCATGAGGTCACAGCAGGCTCTGAGGTCACAGAGGTGCCAGAGCCCCGTGGTTGCACAGCAGCACAAGGAGCGAGCAGTCAGTGCTTGAGCACAACTGTTGCGGCAGCAGCAGCGGCGGTGGCAGCAGCAGTGCTGACATTGGGACAGCGGTGTCAGGACAGCGGTGGCAGCAAGAGCTGCGGGACTGGCAGAGGGCAAGGCAGCATGGCCCTTGCTCTGCGCCTCTTCCTCCTGCTCCTCCTGGCCGTGGCCCTGCCTGCCAGGGCTGCCCAGGCTGCTCCCCTGCAAGCGCAGCGAGCAGGTGAGCCGGCAGCCTGGCTCCCCTTTCCCGGGACAGCGCTCCCTGCTCCCCGGGAAGCGCTGGGGATGGTTTTCCCCAGGCCTTTAGGGAGGGTTTCCTCTGGGGGAAGGAGAGAACCCCCACGGGCCCTCGGCTGGCCCTGTTTCCTCTCCAGGGATGTGTCACAGGGTCTGCAAAGAGGGTGGAGAGTGACCAGGACCAGCCCAGATCTCCCCAGGCCCCTGTACAGCTTTGGCCTTGTCCATTCACATCTGGCTCCCATGGCCTTTCCCAACCCCCTTGCAGTGCCCAGTTCCTTAAGGCAGAGGGGGATCCCAGCACACCATGGAAATGGGTCTGTTTGTGCTCCATTCTAGATTGGGATGGCGTCATAGATTATCTGGATGCCCTATCAGATGATGGCTTGAAACCCCTGGAGAATGCTGGTGGTAAGTTCTCTCTTTGCCTTTCCTGACAAAATTATCCGTGTCCATGTGCGAAGAGGTCACCCATGAACCCTTTAGGTTAACATCATTTCAGGGTTGAAAGAATCTAGTAACCTTTCCCTGCTCCCTTCTGGACCCTGAGCGATCCCACTCTGGAGGCCCTGGGGGGCATCCCTTAAGTTACACCACATTGGCTCCCTCCACTGTTCTTATGTTCCTGAGCCATTGCCTCCCATTTCCTTGACTGGCCCTTTGTAGTGCCCTGAGACCAACGTCAGGCCTCGGGCCTCCAGAGAGAGAAAGCTGGACCCACTGTGTGTCTGTTTCTGGGACCTGAATATTTCACTGCACGGCTGAATTAAACATCTGCGGATATTTTGCAAAGACCCTTTTTGCTTCTTTACCTTGAATTTACTAGCAGCAATGCAGGCTGCAAAATCCTCCAGGATCGCTGTCATTGAGAAAAAGGATCATTTATCTGTCCAACATCCTCCCGTGTGCAATGCCAGTGTGTCCTTCCATGTGCTCTGTGCAGCCACAGAGAAGAGCACAGAGGGAAGGGGCCGGGCCCAGGGCTGTTCCATGGGGCTGAGCCTTTCTCAGCTCCTTTGCCAGCCCCAGGGAGCCTGAGCTGCTCCTTCTACCACTGCCAAGCCCTGGCCTTGCCTGGGGCTGTGTTTGGAGCTGCAGCAGCTCAAGGGAGTCCTTTCTGCCCTGACTGCCCCGCAAGGGGCTCCTTCCATCCCAGTGTGGGGCCACTGCAGGCACGAGGTGCCCCTGGCCCTGCTCCTGAGTGGAAGGAAGAGCTGAGGGAGTGCCTGGGAGGGCACCAATCACCCAGGTGCCCTCACTGCCACTTGGGCCTGAAGGAAAAATGGAACTTTCCATTAAGGTCCTCCTAAATGGAAGAACCGAGACATAGGAGACACGAAATCCTTGGAGGCAGCCAAACTTCTGGACCAGATGCTGAATGACCTGGAGAGGCGCCGTGGTGGGTGCATTTCCCTCAGCCTTGTCCTGGGGCTCAGCAGCCGGGGGCTTTGGCTGCACATCTGGACACGCCGTGCCCAGCACAGCAGGAAGGGATCCATGGCAGCCTCGCTGCCCCGCTGCTGCTTCCACGCCCTGCAGGGCTGTTTGCCAGCCTGGCCTGGCTGCAGCTTCTCCCCAGCCTCTGCAGGAAGGCATTTGGCATCTGCTGACAGGCAGACCAAACTGCACCATGGTTCATACAAGCCCTGAGATCCCCTGCAATTGCCTGGACCATGGGGAGATCAGGAATGACAGCAATTTAGAGAACGGTGAACCCTGGCCAATCCCAAAACTTTTTACGAATTCTTGCTCATTATCCATCAGTTTGACCAGTATTGCTTCCTGAAGATGCCACCTCCCAGAAAGGGGAACATACCCACCTAATTTAGCTGTCTCATTTTCTTTCTCCAGAGATGAACCGAAAGGCTGTGCTGAAAACAGCATTTCCTGCAGGAAGCAGGGGCTCATTGGCAGCCTCTGCTGCAGGAAGGGAGGTGATGCCCAGCACAGTCACAGGAGGTAATTGCTGTGCCTCTGGGCCTGAGCCCTGCTGAGGCTTGAGCTGCCATCTTGGCTGTGCGTCAGTGCCTGCCCTCCAGGGATGTCAGACAGGCCCTGCAAAGAGGGTGCAGAGTGACCAGGAGCCAGCCCAGAGCTCCCCGGGCCCCTGTGCAGCTTTGGCCTTGTCCATTCACATCTGGCTCCCACAGCCTTACCCGATCCCCTTGCAGTGCACAGTTCCCAAAGGCAGAGGGGGATGCCAGCACACCATGGAAATGGGTCTGGTCTGTGCTCCCTTCCAGATGAGAGTGGTGCCATTGCTTTGCCAGCAGCTGGGATGGAAGATGGTTTGGAACCCATGGGAGCTTCTGCAGGTAAGTTCTGAGAGAATAATCATTGACAACCTGGCAGGAACTGTGTGACAGAAGCTTCTGTGGCTCTTGAGTTACAGGTGTGTCTGCAGGGAAGATCTTCCCAGGTCCTTTGGTGGATGTTGCACACAAGCCCAGCTCCCATCGCAGGGGTGAGTAGTGTGTCCCTGCTGACCCCACAGGCTGAGCCCTGCATCTGTGGGATCTATTCCTGGTGAAATGGAAATATTTTCTCTTAAGGTCCTCTGAGAGGGAGGAAAAAACCTACAAAACAGAATGTGCTCCTGGAGGCATCCAAACAACTGGACCAAATCCTGATTGACCTGGAGAGGCTCGATGGTGGGTGCATTTCCCTCAGCCTTGTCCTGGGGCTCAGCAGCCGGAGGCTTTGGCTGCACATCGGGACATGCTGTGCCTGGAACAGCAGGAAGGGATCCATGGCAGCCTTGCTGCCCCGCTGCTGCTTCCACGCCCTGCAGGGCTGTTTGCCAGCCTGGCCTGGCTGCAGCTTCTCCCCAGCCTCTGCAGGAAGGCATTTGGCATCAGCTAAGTGAGAGCCCAAACTGCACCATGGGCCTGGGATTTCTTGGTCTCTGGGCAGATCCGGTGGGGCAGATATTTGGAGGAGGGAGGGCCCTGAGGCAGCCCCAAGGGCCTTGGCCTTTCCCTGATCCTTATCCATGTCTTTCCCAAGTGATACTCCTTGAAGATGCCACCTCCCCACTGGGCAATGGCTCTACCTGATCTGGCTGTCCCTTTTCCTTTCTCCAGAGATGGACCAAAAGTCTTTCCAGAAGGCAGCACATCCTGGAGGACGCAATGTACCCGTGCTAGCCACGTATACAGGACATGAGGAGATGCCAGACAGTGCCACAGAAGGTGATTGCTGTGCCAGGCTCAGCCTGGCTGAGTAGTTCTGCTGGGGTCCCTCCATGTGAGACATGTCCTGAAACCATCGAGCCACTGCATGGGGTGCCCATGGTGGGGAATGGGCAGAGGGGGAGGGCAAGGCTCCAGTGTGTCCTGAGAGGGCCTGGGTGTGTGTCCCTGGGCTGGGGGAGCTGTCACGGGGCAGGGAGGGCCAGGGCTGGCAGTGGCTGCTCAGGGATGGCTTTGGCCCGTGTCCCTCCAAGCAGCCACTGCCCAAGCAGCTGCGCTGGCCCCGGGCTCTCCTCCCGGCCTGCTGGGCTTTTTTGGGTGGCACAACCTGTGCCAAGGGGTGGCAAGGTGCCTGCAGGCCCCAGCCTTGGGGGTAACGGAGAACGTCCTGCCCGCATCCACCGTGCTGCCAGCTCAGCAGTGCAGCACAGCACGGGCTCACGCTCCCCATTGCTCCCACAGATGTTGTCACTGAAGCAGGAATATATGGCCCGGATCCAATGCGCCTCCCAAGAATTGTCTGTCCCCAGGATGTTCGCAGGAAATGCATGATAGGCACAGTGGTGATAGTGTTCACTGTGCCACTTGTGCTGCTAGGCTGCTATCTTGGCATTCGCAAGCTGTATGAGATCAGACGGTCAGTTGCTGATTTTTCTCCACAGTTTTCTTATAACTTTGCTCCATAGCATTGGTAGCCTGACTCGTAGTCGTGCTGCTGTGGAGTTGTGGCCAGTCCATGGTTGTCCAAAGAACTCTGGGGACGGTTCTGCTGCTGCCCTGAGCTTTCATTGGCCTCCTCATTGCTGGGCCTTGTCCTGGGGGGCCCGCTGGGGCTGCAGCCAGTGCTGGCTCCCACTGAGGCTGCCTGGCCAAGAGCAGCCCCAGGGCCACAGGGCAGAGGCACAGCAAGTTCTCAGCAGTGTTTGGGCAGCACAGTTCAGGACAGGGCAATGCTTATTTTGTAGCTCATGTAAAGTTTAATGGCAACGGTGTTGCAGCACAAGCAAATATGCTCCAGTTCAGTGTTGAAACAAATCCAGCCTGATGAAGGTTTGGATTTGGCCGTGAAACTTTGCTCTTTTTGTGAGCCCTGTTCTGGATTGATTCCCAATCAGTCTTGGAGCCAGTTCTGGGTGAAGGCTCATCCCAGCCCTGAGCGTTGGCAGTTCTGGCCTCAAAGGGACAGCTGAGGCTGCACTGGACATGACTGGGAATCAGGGCTCTATTATCAAAGGGCTTTGAGAAGTTTAAATTCCTATGTTTTTGCTACATGTTTTTCTTTATGAAATTCATTCACTTTTTCTAAACTTAGTTTTGAAACTAACTTGTTTTCCAGTGCCTATTCCAGTTTTTTGGTATAGTGAATGGTGGCCCAATTATCCCATGGCTGAATTAAGAGACTGTAAGTACTATAAAATGGAATGAGTTTTACCGTCTTATGCCTTTCACACACTCATAAAACTTTTGTTGGTTTATGTGACCAACAGAAGCGTTTTTCTCTACTTTTAATTCAAACAAGCAGCAGAGCCGGAACCTGTTGAGAAGAGTCTCTTCACTTCATAGCTAAAGCAAACTGCCAGGGTTCTTTATTGAGCAATATAAAATCTATATTTTATGTATATACTCCTGTCAAGTGACTGATAGAAACGAGGGATTTGGACTCTGTGGGAAGTACTGACCAGCTGTGCATTGGCTCTCCAAAGCTCAGTCTGTAATAATCAATCTTCTTCAGAAGAGAATGTTCAGTTTCTTCCTGGCACTCACTCTTGCACTCGTACTCAAAAACACTTCTTGAAAGAAATTTACAACGGCTCTTTATGCTCCCTTAATTGACTTTTCTCTCTTTCTCCAGTAATGCCAATGAAAACCTGGATGATTCCATTAAAAAAGCTGGAAAGCAGATCCTGGAGAAGAGGGCATACATCTGCTCCCACCCACTGGACAGGACCTTCTGATCCCTCCCTGACAGCAGGCACTCATCACTGTCAGTCAGGGAGGAATTTGCTGCAGTTTCATGAGGGAGAGATTAAAAGCATCTGTTAATTAAAGTCTTTGAAAAATGTAATTGTATAAAAATACTACTTTCCAAACTCTATTTCAAAGGATAAGGATAAATAAAGAGATTTAATTTAAAGCTGAAATTATTTTGTCAGATAGATAGATGGATAGATATATAGGAAGACAGGTAGATATTAGATCGCTGGATAGTTAAATAACTAAGACAGAAATAGATAGATAGATAGATAGATAGATAGATAGATAGATAGATAGATAGATAGATAGATAGATAGATAGATAGGTAGATAGATAGATAGATAGAATGATAGATAGATAGATAGATAGATAGATAGATAGATAGATAGATAGATAGATAGATAGATAGATAGATAGATGTATATACATGTCTGTTCCTCTTGGAGTGGGATAAAGAGAGGAAGTTTGGATGGGGAAATGTTTCTTCCCAGGGAAGGGACTGTGTGGTTTCTCAGTATCTTTTCACTTCAATCAGCTCCTCATTCACTGAGCAAGTCTGAAAGACTTGGGCAATCACAACAGTTCGGCTTTGGAGGCACCTCCAGCTCTCTTGTCCAGCAGCACCACCAGGACACTGAGTCCCCAGTGTCCAGGGAGCTTCTGCTGTCACCCTGAGGGACACCATTGGTCACTGACGTCCATCGGGCCTCTGAGGCATTGACCACAACCCCCTGGATGTGACCAGCCAGGCAATTGCTCATTCTCCAAACTGTGCCTTCATCAGATCCACAGCTCACCAAAGGAGGGACAAGGATGCAGGGCAGGGCTGATGTGTCCAGGGCATGGCAGAAGTCCAGAGTGGTGCCATCTCTAGCTCTTCCCTTGTGCACTGGGGTGTAACTTTGCGGCTGGGTCACAGGCAATATGTTCTCTGGCCAGCTCACTGCCTGAGTCCCATGGACAGTCACAAGAGAGGCTGCCCCTGGATCCCTACAGGGACCTTCCCGGCTGGCGGTGCGTACAGGGGCTCGCAGCTCCCTGCAGCCAACACCTGTGGCACGGGTGACACAGCAGCAACCCAGTACGAGGGACTGAGGTGAAGGAACCGAGAGAGATCACTTGTTTGAGTTCTAAGGAAGGTTTGTGTCCCCAGAGGAGTCAGGGACAACTGACAATAACTGATTTTTAAGGAAGAGAGAGAAGAAGGGGAGGACACAACTTTTTACCAAGGGGAAGGCATTAGGGAAGGAGTGCAGGGCAAGGGCTATCCAACAGAAACCAACAAGGGGAAGGAGCAAACCTTGAAATCCAATCTTGCTTTGAGGAAGGGATCAACTACAGGGTACACACCAGAACAAAAGGCTGTGCTGTCTTTGATGGACAGGGGCATTGACAAATACTTGGTGAATAAACAACTCAGGACTGAACCACCAGAGAAACCAAGTGGGATATGTGGAATGAAACATTACAAACGTACAACAAGGAGTATTTTAAACTTACTACAGAAGAACAAACTGTAAAATAACAGACTACCACACTGGGGTGTTGCAGTGTGTCTCTATTGTGTTTTCAACTGCAATTCAGTTTCAATGGTCAGTTCAAACCCCCACCCCCCCGCCCCATCTCTTGTATTGTTATAGCATATTTTATCCTTAATGGATTGTTCTTTTGCACCTCTCTTGTTGGTTTTGCCCCAGTTTTCCATCTTCCCAATAACCTGCTCTTTGTTCCTGAATGTTACCTGTTCCTTCTCCCAGTATGAACATGGTCAGTCCCTCCTCATGCCTGCCCCTTTCTCCAGAAACTTCCCTGTCATTTTTGTATCCCTTGAGGTCTCATTGGTTTGTTTAAACTCTTCCCCTCCCCTGTAATTCCCAATTGGTTTCAACAATGTATTCCCTGCCTTATGCTTCTCCCCAGGTTTCTCCCAATTTGTTAAAGTTTTGTACCCTCCTCTTGAACCTCCCCTTGTTGAAAAACCCCTTCTAGAGCCTGGACTCGTGTCTTTCTGAGCCTGACCTTCCTGGGCATAAACACCTTTGGGAGTCATACAGAAGACCTCTCCTTGTTCCTTGTCCCTGCCCTTGAAGCATTCCACCTGTGCCATAGAGCAAATGTGACCTATAGCAGCACCCAAATTGTGTGGCTTTTTGGAGGCAGCCCCCTCCTGGTGACAGTGCTGGGAGCAGCCCAGGCTGAAGAACTCTGGCACCGTGTCACTGAGGCAGCCACACAATCATGGAAGGGCTCTGGCTTGGTCAGACTGCACACACCCACCCTATGCTCCTCAAGGCTTTTTTTTGGCATATCCAAGCATTGAAGAGGTTGGGTGACTTTCCCCCCTGTTTTATTCACTGTGTCCTTTGAGGACCACAAAAGGAAGCAGTGCCTTAAATTGCACATGAAGAGCAAATGGTGAAGTAAAAGCTTCACCTTTCCTATGAAGCCAGAGGACTGTGTTAGCTATGGCCCACCCAAGGTGCCAAATTTCCGGCTGGGAAGCTGCTGACAGGAGGGAATGTGGAACTTGTCTCCAGCCAGAGATCACTTACTCCTCAGCATGCTGGGATGTTGCTGACAGTGCCTGAGGAGCTGAGAAATCATTGGATGTGATTTCCTGTGCCAGTGCCCAGAACACAGAGCAGTGAGCTCAGCTTGAGGAGGCAAGGCCAGCCCTTGGACACAACAGCCAGGCAAGCATGAGCTCCCTCCCAGAGAAGGAAAATTCCAGCCATGAGGTCCATCCCCAAGCAGGCCATGAGGTCACAGCAGGATTGTGAGGTCACAGCAGGCTCTGGGGTCACAGAGCCGTGTGGTTCTACAGCATCACAATGTCCAACCCCCGGTGCCCAGCACAGTGGGAGGGCATCCATGGAAACCTCACTGCCTTGCTGCTGCTTCCATACCCTGTAGGGCTTTTTCCCAGCCTGACCTGGCTGCAGCTTCTCCCCAGCCTCTGCAGGAAGGCATTTGGCATCAGCTGGCAGGGAGCCCAAGCTGAAGCATGGGCTTAAGATCTGCTGGGGCTGCAGCCAGTGCTCGCTCCCGCTGAGGCTTCCTGGCCAAAAACAGGGCAGAGGCAAAGCAAAATGTGGAGGAGAAAGAGCAGGGATTAGATTGCCCTTGAAAGGCAGAGGTGCTCTGGGGCCCGCTCCTGTCCAGGGAGCCTGCCCAGAGCCGTGCCCTGCTCGCCGGGGCCTTGAGGGGCAGCTGTGCAGCTGGGCCAAGCTGTGCCAGCAGCTCCAGCCATGCTGGGGAGCCTTGCCAGCTCTGGGCCCTGCTGTGCAGGAGGCTCCCTGTGTGCCACTGGCAGCTGGGGCCTCAGCCACCTCCTCTCTCCACAGGTGCTCCTGTGCATCTTCAGAAGAGAGGCCTAGCAACTCGGGCAAAGAGAACTTGACCTGTTATCCCAGGTCTCCACTTATGCCCTTATCTGCCCTGCCGTGGCTGCAACACCATCAGAAGGCCTTCTCACATTCCAAATTCGTTTTCCCCTCCAAAACAAGACCCTCTGCCCCAGAGCCCGCAAGCCCTGTTTCCCAGCCAGGAGTGAATGTGGGCAGCCCCTGTCTGCCAGGGTAGGGCTTGGCCCACATTTTATATTTCAATAAAGAAATGGTGTTGTCACAGCTCTGTCCAGATCGTAACAGCCGCAAAGGCCACCCCGCAGCAGCACAGGCTGAGCTCCATGGCCAGGAGCAGCCGTGGATGCCCACGGTGTGTGCAGGCAGGAGCCAGGCAGGGGCTGCTGTGACCAGTGAGGTGGCCCTGAAGGCTGGGGGAGCCCATGCTGAGTGTCCCTGGGCCAAGGACACATTTCCTTCCCTGGCATCATCTGAGCCCTGGCCCCATGAGGCAGGCATGGATATTTTGGGGTCCCTGCTGAGGGGTGCTGAGGTCACTCATGAATCACAAAGGAGTATTGATGGCCTCTTCGAACCCGTGCAGGGATCCCTCATGAGGTGTGCAGCAGGGTTACATTTGAGGGGGTTTTTTACTCTTCTCAGCACAGCAAAGGCTCACTTGGCCGAGGTTTTGCAAAGCTGGGAGAAAGCCTCTTGCAAAGCCTTGGGCCCGGCCTGCGGGCACAGCGGACAGGCGGAGCTCATCCCCTGGGGCCAGGCCGGGCTGCTCAGGCCGGGCCGGGCCGGGGCAGACTCGTGTCCCGGCAGGGAAGGGCCGTGGCCCTGGGCTCTGATGAGGGTGCTGAGCTCCGCCATGGCCCTGTGCTGCAGCCCAACACATTTACAGCCAGGGCCGTGCCCTGGCCCACAAGAGGCACCCGGGGCTGCTACTGAGGTCGCGCCTTCTCCCACTCAAGGGGGCTGGCCCTGTTCCTTTGGAGGATCCAGAGCCTTGTACTTCGGCCTGATGGTGCAAAGATCCCCCCAGCATCCCTGAGCTTGTGGAAATAAAGGCTTTGTGCTCATTAATATGAAAAGCTGTATGGGTGGCCTGCAGCTAATGTTCTTTTGTTGCCTGGACCCCAGTCAGTGCTCGAGTCTAAATGAATGACCCAGCCTGAAGCTGGCCTTAAGACTGATTTGATGAGAGGGAGTGAAGCTCTGTTGACTGCAAATTCTCCAGGAAAAAAGTACAGGAACTTGGGTAATGCTGGTGACAAAAGCAGAGTGCAGAGTTGAACCTGTGAGGCCACCTCAGCGCCTCCTCCCCCAACCCTTTTATTTTTATTTTGTTTAATATTCTGAGGGCCAGTTCTTGCATGAAATGGGCCCTCAGGAAAGAGCTGCTGGGCCTCCTGGCTGTGTCTGTTTGTGCTCCCTGTGCTTCTGGTTGCCAAGGTGTCAGGGTCTGTCCTAGTGGACAGATGACCTGATGGTTCGTAGGAATGATCTCAGAGTGCAAAACACCAACACGGTACAAGGGGGTTTGCAGTGATAATCAAATCAAATGCAGTTTTATTGAAATAACTACAGCAAAAATGCGATAGAGGGATTAAGGGAGAGAAAAAGAGAGAGAAAGAGAGAGAGAGAGAGGGGGGATATAGCTACCAACTCAGAGACTAACTGTACCAACTGTACCAACTGTACCAACTTTGGTGCAGTCCAGCTGAGGGTCCGCCTGCTACGCTGGGGAGATCTCAAAGGCGCTAGCTAACTCAGAGGTTTTTATTACTGAAAATTGCGAGGGGGGGGGAAACAGATACAATAGGGAACAGATGTAACAGGTAGTCCATGTTCTCAGCAGTAAATGAGCTTGATAGATGTAACAGGTAGTCGGTGTTCTCAGCAGTAAATGAGAGCCATTGTTTTCTTGCTCCAGTGGTCACAATCTGCAGGCAAACATCTCGCTTTGGTCAGCTTGCCTCCCCACACACCTCCCCCGGGCTGGGGGTTTCAGTCCCAGTCCTTGGAAGGAGCAGAGGGGCCTTTTTTGGAGTTTCATGTCTCAGTCCTTGATGGAAAAGCTTCTCACATCTCCGTCTGTCTGTCACGGTGGTTGTAAAACAGGCAAGGGTCTTCTATGGGAGACCACCTGAAACTCAGGAGAAGTCCAGCCAGGCCAAGAGGTGGGACAGCTTCCAAAGCTGCTATTGTTGCAAACGGGGCATGGTGTCCTCTTCTTAGCATACAGCAAACACTCCTCTGGAAACAACAGCTCAAAACTGAGCTTTCAGGTCTCAGGGTCCGTGGCGTGTGACTTTTCTCCTTCAGAGCCAGATATAGATGGGGGGGTCTTCTCTTCAGTGGTCTCCCAAAGACGATCGTGAGGCAGATGAGGGAAAATTAGGACAGACTCTCACGCAGGGCCAGCACCTCTGAGGACAGGGCGTCCTGCTCTGGGTGGTGGTGGCAACAGCGTGTCCCCAGCAATAAGCTGGTAGCGCAGCCGTGGGACAACGGACACTGGCATAGAAATGAGAGATGACAGGTCTAGTTTTCCCTGCCTGAGTTATTTGACAGGTCTTGTGAAGCTGCAGAATCATCCCTGTGAAGGGAGGAGGTGGCTGGGGAATTGGGAAAACAAACAATGGGGTATGCATAAGTTTTTGTATATGCCCCATTCAGCATAGGCATTTTTAGGAAGTGATTTATTGAGAGGGTCCTCTGGAGCTGAATGATCAAAAGTACATTGAGGTATTAAATTTAACCTTAACAGCTATTGAAATTGGGATGGAAATTGATGAAGAGATACTAAGTCAAGTATTTCCCAGGGTATGGACCTCTGGTGTACCAGGGATGGCGAAAAATGCCTCCTCCATAGTAATTAAGCTTAAGGAAGGGACACAACAAGTCAGAATTAGGCAGCAGTACCCCCTAAAGAATGAAGACAGGGAAGGAATCAGTCCAATAATTGAAAATTTTCTGCGGTTAGCATTATTAAAAGAATGCCAATCTGATTTCAATACTCCCATTTTACCTGCAATCTGATGGGTCAGACCGGATAGTACAGGATTTGAGGGCTGTCAATAAAGTAACAGAAGATCTGTATCCTGTGGTAGCCAATCCATATACCTTATGAACTTATTTAACACCTGAGCTAATCTGGTTAACCATTTTAGAATCAAATGATGCCTTCTTTTGCCTCCATATCCACAAAGTCAGACAGAAAATTTTTGCATTCGAATGGGAAAGCCCTAAAAGTGGGCACAAAACCCAGCTCACAGGGCCCGTGCTTCCTCAGCGCTTCAAAATTTCCCCTACTCTGTTTGGGGAGCAACTTGCAAAAGATCTGGAGTTTTGGGAAGCTCCACAGGAAGAAGGAAGGCTTTTGTAGTACCTGGATGATCTTCTAGTAGCCACTCGGATGAGGGAAGCATGTCTGGCCTGGACAGTAAGCCTTTTGAATTTTCTAGGACCCCAAGGACACAGAGTATCAAAGAAAAGGCACAGGCAGTGAAAGAGAAAGTAATCTACCTGGGGTACCAGGTGAGTGCTGGGCAACGGACATTAGGGCAGGCTCGCAAGGAGCCATATGCCAAACCCCAAAACCCCAGACAATAAAGGAACTCCAAACCTTCTTAGGCATGGCAGGGTGGTGCCGGCTGTGGTTTATAGTTATGAACTGCTCGTAAGACTCCTCTATGCTCTTATTGCCAGTGGAAACAGAGATCTCCAGTGGACAAAGGAAGGCACACGGGCCTTTCACCAGCTAAAGAGTGCCCTCATGTCAGCTCCAGCTTTGGGACTTCCAGATGTAAGTGAACCATTCTTTCTGGTTTTCCCATGACAGACAGGGCATTGCCCTGGGAATATTGGCTCAGGACTTGGGTCCATATCAGAGGGCAGTTGCTTACCTCTCCAAGCAACTAGATGCATCAGCAAAAGGATGGCCAGGTTGCCTCAGAGCTGTAGCAGCAGTCGTGCTGAATATTCAAGAGGCACGCAAGTTTACCCTGGGACAAAAATGGCTGTGCTAGTGTCCCACACAGTGCCCGCAGTACTGGAAGCAAAGGGTGGCCTCTGGCTTTCACCACAGAAGTTTCTGAAATACCAGGCCATCATGGTAGAGCAAGATGATGTAGAGATCGTGGTGACTAATATTGTCAACCCAGCTTCTTTTCTCAGTGGAAATTAAGGAGAAGCAGTACACCACGATTGCCTGGAGACCATTGAAGCTACTTACTCCAGATGCCCAGAATTTTAAAGACACTCGTCTAGACGATACAGAGACCTGGTTCACTGATGGCAGGAGTAGCCACGTTGCCAGTGGAAAGCGACATGCTGGATACACAGTGACTGCCTGCAGAGAAGTAATAGAATCCAGGCCCTTACAGGCAGGCTCCTCTGCGCAGAAGGCCGCGATAATTGCCCTGACCCGTGCCTTGGAAATGGCAAAAGGAAAGAGAATAAACATCTATACAGACTCGAGGTATGCATTCAGAGTTGTGCATGCACATGGAGCCATCTGGAACGAGAGGGGACTGCTAACCTCACAAAAAGAAGAGACAATGCAGCTGCTGGAAGCAGTTCAGCTGCCTGAAAAGGCATATTAAGGCACACCAGAGAGTGAGCTCAGAATTGGAAGAAGGAAATGAGCTAGTGGCTGGAGAGGCAAATAAAGCAGCAAAAAGTGGAGTAATTATGGACAGATTTCCCTCAAAAGTAAGCCAAAATATAATAGTACTAATCAAAAGAGACATGCAACCACAAGGGGTGGGCTGCTGTTGAAAGACAGCCAGTAATCCCTTCCCATTTTTGTGATCACTAGTGAAAGAAGAGCACCAAAAAACACACTGGGGCCTAACTACTTAAAAGCTTTTATAAAGTGTGGCTCCTTTCCCAGAATGACCAAGGCTGCCAGTGATACAGAGTGCATCAAAATAAAGGGTTGACTTTTAAGTAGTAGTTTCCACAGGCTTTCTAAAATGCATGTCTGACTGAAAGAATCATTGCCAAGAATTAATCTGCCACTATTACTCAGGTAAACCAACAGTGAGATCCTTGCCTCCAGACAAACCCCAAAAATACCCCCAGGCCGAAACTCGGTCAAATTAAGAGAGGCCATGGGCCTGGACAGCTGTGGCAAATTAACTTTTCAGAACTCTAAGAGAAAGGGGGGGAATCTGTATTTATTAGTATTGACAAATACATTTTCAGGCTAGCCAGAAGCATCCCCCACCAGAACTGTCAAAGCTCTAGAGGTGACCATGGTATTATTACAAGAAATAATACCATGCTTCAGAGCTCCAGCCACAATATCCTCGGATAGAGGATCACATTTCATTTCCAAAAGAGTGCCACCGATTAGTAGCCACCTGGGCATAGATTCATAGATTGAGAACTTCACACTCCATACCACCCGCAATCAAGCAGCCAGGTGGAGAAAATGAATCATTTGATTAAGCAGCAGATTGTAAGACTGGGGCAGGATGTTAATCTGCCCTGGCCCCAGGCTCTTCCACTGGCACTGCTGCGAATTCAGACTAAACCACGAGCTAAAGAAAAGCTGAGTCCTTTTGAAATGCTTTGTGGAAGACCATATGGAATACGAAAGAGAATGTCCACCCACATTGGAGAGATAACCCTGGCCACCTGCATGGTGGCTTTAAGCAAACAGCTCAGAGAAATTGAAAAACACGTGGCTAGAACTCGGAGCAAAGAGCTAGACAGACCAGTACATAACATACAGTCTAGAGATTATGTATATGTTAAGCCTCTTGCAGAAAAGACTTTGGATGCACAGTGAGAGAGATCACTGCAAGTGCTTCTCATCACCTTCTCTGCAATCCAGACCAAGGAGTAGAATGCCTGGATCCATCACTCTCGAATGAAGAAAGCCCCAGGAGCCCCTTAGAGAGGGACATCAAGAAACAATGAACTGAGATTAAAACTTACTCAGGCAAAATGAGTATATTGCAGCCAGGGGTAGTTTGTCATTTCAATTACAGAATTGATTTGTATGTAATTATAACTGGAGTCTTAGAATTAGAGAGTACCTCTATCCAAAGCAATGCTGAATGGCCTTGGTCCCAAGCTTTCAATCTGTATACTGGATCCATGGGAGAACTTTCTAAGATAAAAGAGCTAAACCTGTCCACTGTAGTAATTCATGAAGATCAGGTATATGAGGAGCAAGAGTGGCAAGAACGAGAACTGTGGACACTTCAGGAGATCAAGAGAGAAGAAATCAAAATAGAGTGCTAGGTAGTCAATGAGACGGCTAATGAGAAACCAGATGAAATTAGTGTCTCAACCTCCCCGTATACAGGCACCAAGAAGTTTGTGATAGCCCAAGTGAATCAGACTGTTGGTGTAATTTCTCCTTGATACAGCCTGTAGAAGTGACCTGCCTTTAAGCTCGAGATGCTATAAAGCTCTCATTTAAATTTTAAATCAACACTGCACTTTTTACAATGGCAGGACCTTATACAACCCACACTAGTAATCAAATAGTTCAGACCCAACCCAAACTTGAACCTGAAGTGTGAGAAATAGGCCCCTACGTAGGGAAGAATGTAAGTGAAAACAACTGTTGTTCAATCCAGAATGGTCTCTCAAACGTGTTGAGTTGCTAGTGCAAATTAACATCTCAAAAATCCAACCAGCCTGCTCCTCTTTCCGAAGAACATCCTTTGAGGGCTGCACAAGGTGGTTACAAAGACAGATATAGCTCAGGAGCAGAACAAGAAATTATCTAAGTTGGATGTTAGGGAATGGATTGAGAGTTTTAAATGGAATTGATTCAGAAATACTGATGAATAAGCTGGCCACTGCAGCAGGTGACCTAGCAAAATTGAAGCAGCCTTAACAGTCAGCTCTATTGGCATTAGGAACTAGCCAGTGGCAGGTTTCCAAAGTACTGCCAAAGTGGGAAAAGGCTGGGAGCCAAGACCACAGGGTAATATTAGAAGCACTTGGTACAGTTGGAAATAATGTGTCTTTAGTTTTCAGTTGTATACAAGCACAGTTATAGATGTAGGCAACAGCAGCTCTGATCATACGGGAAGGGGGTGAAGGTAATTTTCCAGCTGAAATTTGGGAAGTTGTCTGGGATAATGTGATTGATTTTGTAAAGAAGTTTCAATCCTGGTGGACTATAGTAAATTTCACCTATGATCCTGCTTCTAATGTGGCCACTGCCTTGGTTCTTACCTAACATTATGCCACTGTTTATGTTATCCGCCCCATCACTGCACTGGGATTAAATAATGAAAAAACAGTGCTCTACCCTTCAGAACATAGGGTGTGGGCTGGAAAGGTGAATGAAAAGAGGCAAACAGTAAAGTTAGAATCCTGCATTACTAGAGAACAACTGGGATTCATTTGTGAAAGCAATACAATTAATGCCCAAATGTGTGTCTAGACACTGAACAGAGTATTTGCCACTTTGAGATTCATGCAGTCACTGATCAGAAAACTGTGCTCATATATACTAGTAAAAGTTATGTGTGCCTGAGAACTGCTTGTGCTGCTGTAAAAATTGATAACAACAATATTATTTTGTCTAGAAGAAATAATTTTAATTTTTGTATTTGCAATGTTGTTAAGATTATCGGGTGTGATTTTTTGTACATGGCCCCCCTGACATCCCACCAGTTGATTAAAACCAATTACACAATGTAACACAGACTATCACCAACTCCTGTTGGGATGGACCTTACATTGATAAAACAATTAATTAAGCACCAAGACCTACTGCAGATCTCGAAGGAAATTCCAGAAAACAGAGAAAGCCCTAATTACTGTCTCTCATGATACCAAAGAAATAACCAGAATTCTGCAAAGAGTAAAGCAAACTGCAGATCATCACTGGTGGAATGTGATCTTTGGGTGGTCACCAACTGACAATGGAATCCTTAATAAAATGTGTCATCCCATTGTAGTTTTGTTAATATTAGCTGGAATAAGCTAATTTTAGGGTTATCCATTATATTGCTAATGTGATATTGGAGAATACTACAGCAAACAGCTGTGTTAACCTCCTTATCAAACGTACATGGTAAAGCATTAAGAGACACTTATTGTCATAGGGATTTGCATTAGATAAAAGAATTTACTTATTTTCTAGGAAAGGGGGGAAAAGAGACAGAGTAGAAATTTTCCAGAGTAGAAATCCATTTTCATTTAGGCGAAATGTACATCTTTGAGTTAAGTCTGTAGTTGGAAAGCATAGCTGTTTAGTCTGACTGGTAAAAAGCCTAGGCTCAGAGAAACTGCTTCAGTCAAGGACAGAGATAAGGGGCTGGCAGGGGACACAGAGACAGAGGAACTGCTATGAGAACAGGCCAACCTGACCTGGGAATTCTTCCTGATAAAGATTAACTAGCGGTAAATGTCACACCAAATTTGTAAAAATGAATATGTAGGAACCTATCGTGAAATTGGATGCATATCTATTTGAGAGGGTGATAAAAAAGGATCTGGAGTTCCCAGAGGTATGCATGTCTTTTAAGGAGAGGAATCTCCACATGCATCCAGCACAGTAATAAACATACCAACTTTACAACTTTCACAAAGTCGTGGAGTTGCGTTTATCTCCTCAAAAGAGGCCCCGGGGTCAGCTCGCTCACAGAGACCTTCCTGCACAGCAGGAGATGCCCACTGTGCTCAAAGTTTGCCTCTGAAGACTGAGAGATGAGCAGGTAAGAAATCCCGGAAATTATCAGTGAAAGGGCTTTAAGTCTGTTGTTGTCACTAGGTAAAAATCTCCAGTGGGAAAAGAGCCTCTCCAGTACACTGGGTGTCTTGTGATGACTTAGTTCATCTAAGAGTAATGATCACCAATTAAATGCAGTTTTATTTTTTATTCGGCAAGCATAAAAGTGTTCCAAATTTTTCAGAATTCTAAAACTACTTAACTACTTTGAAAAATCCAAAACTACAATAGGAAAAGGGAAGAAATATTTAGGGATATTTTTCTACAAAAAATGTTTCTAAATATTTCTAAAATCTTCTGCTGTGTATAAATGTCAAACAAATACAAAATGAGGTTACTTTGTCTCAGGAGCCCCGTGCTCAGCTGCTGCCTGCCCAGCCCTGGCAGTGCCCAGACAAGCAGCTCCGCCAGAGCTGGTGGTAGCACAGACACACCTGAGCTGAACCCCAAAGATGTTGCCAGGCTCAGGCCCTTCCCTGGTAGGAGGGCTGCACCTCCTGGCCTGGCTGGACACCAGGGACAGCACCTTTGGGGACAGAGGCTCCTGCTCTGGGTGGTGATACCAACAAGCTGTCCCTAGCAATGAGCTGGTAATGCAGCCGTGGAAGGGACAACAGACACGGGCACGGAGATGCGAGATGACAGGACCAGTTCCCCCTGGCTGAGGTATTTGGCCAGTCTTGTGAAGCTGCAGAGGCATCCCTGTGGAGAGAGGAGGTGGCTGAGGCCCCAGCTGCCAGTGGCACACAGGGAGCCTCCTGCACAGCAGCGCCCAGAGCTGGCAAGGCTCCCCAGCTTCTCTGGACAATCACAGACTGGCAACAACCCCACAGCAACCTCTCTGGGAACATTTCCTGTCTACAACATTAGACTTTTAAAAGAAGCTGTTTGAGGGAAAGGTGAACAAAACACTCACCCTTTTCTCTTCCAGCAAGTCCAAATTTGGACACAGCATAAGATGAAAATAAGCTCCAAAAAAAGCAGGCCTGCTATTAATCCTATCCAGAAACCCCTTCCAGGGCCCTTCTGGGAATCCAGAACACGTGTGGTGGGGCTGGCTGCACCTGTGGGAGCAATGGGGAGCGTCAGCCCGTGCTGTGCTGCACTGCTGAGCTGGCAGCACGGTGGATGTGGGCAGGACGTTCTCCGTTTCCCCCAGAGCTGGGGCCTGCAGGCACCTTGCCGCCCCTTGGCACAGGCTGTGCCACCCAACAAAGCCCAGCAGGCCGGGAGGAGAGCCTGGGGGCAGCGCAGCTGCTTGGGCAGTGGCTGCTTGGAGGGACACGGGCCAAAGCCATCCCTGAGCAGCCACTGCCAGCCCTGGCCCTCCCTGCCCCGTGACAGCTCCCCCAGCCCCAGGGACACACAGCCAGGCCCTGTCAGGACCCAGTGCAGCCCCTGCCCAGTCTGGAGCCAAGGCTGGCTCTGGCCCTGGGCTCGCGGCAGGGCTCCCGCTCGGGGCTGCTCCTGTGCCTTGGGCCTCTGGGCACTCAGGGCCAGCTCCGGAGCAGCTGCAGCGGGAGGGACATTGGTGCACGGGTCCCCTGTCCCTGGGGCTGTGAACGAGCTCCAGAGGCTTCCAAGGCTCCAGAGGTGCCTCCATCTTTGGCTGCTGCTGGGCCATACAAGGGCAGGACCTGGGGGAAAGAGCTGCCGCCACACAGCCCTGCTAAATGGCTGAGAGTGGCAGAGCAATTACCTCCTGTGCCTGTGCCCATGTCTGGCATCTCCTCCTTTCCTGCAGCAGGGGCTGCCAGTCGGCCTCTGCTTGCTTGGGGAAACACTGCCTTCTGTCCTGCCTTTTGCTCTGTCACTTGAAAAAGGAAAAAGTTCAGCTGCATCAGATGGAACAATTTCGGATTTCTTTTGGTGGCATCTTTAGGACATCAGGCTTATCAAAATGGGGATAAGATTCAAAACCATCTGGCCTTTTGGGGCTGGGCGAGGGCCCACCTTCCTCCAAATAGCTGCCAGGCCTGAGCAGAAGGTGTGAGGGGATCGCGCAGGGCGAGGGCACACACGTGCATGGCTCTGTCCTGGCACCTGCAGCGATGCCCCCTTGGCCGAGCTTTGGGCTCTGAGCTGGCAGCTCTCCCAGGGGAAAGGCCTTGACCTACCCTCACCACCTCCCAGAGGCTCAATCCTGAATGTGGGTTGGGAAGCCAGACCACCTTCACCAACAGGTTCAGCTGCAAAGAAAGGGAGGACAGAACAGCACCTGTGTCACTGTAGGAGATCCTCAGGCTGCAGGAAAGGCTCAGCCCCGGGGCACAGCTCTGGGCCCGGCCCCTTCCCTCTCTTCTCCTCTCCGTGGCTGCACAGTGCACACAGAAGGACACACTGACATTGCACACAGAAGAAGGATGGACAGCTAAATGCTCCTTCCTCCCACTGACAGTCATCCTGTGGGATCCCTCAGGGCTCCAGAAGGGAGCAGGGCAAAGTTTCCAGAACTGAACAACCTTTAGAGGAACTTAAAGGAAATGCCATATGAGTGAGCTTTTGCCACATAGACACTGATTATTCTGTCAGGAAAGGTACGTTGAGAACTTGTCTCCAGCATCTGACAACATCTTCAAACCACCATTTACCATCATTTCCAAATAATCCAAGTCATGATCCCAATCTAGAAGGGAGCAGAGATTCTACGGAACCATTTCCATGATGTGCTGGGATCCCCTTCTGACTTGGGGAATTGGGCACTGCAAGGGGGTGGGGTAAGGCTGTGGGAGCCTGTGGCTCCTGATCACTCTCCAGACACTTTGGAGTCCCTGTGCAACATCCCTGGAGGGGCAGCTGGAGCAGCCCAGGGCCCTGGGGCTCTCTCGCTGCCACACAGGAAACCCTCACTAAATGCTCGGGGAAATCTGCAGTGCCACAGCTATTGCTCCCAACCTCTGTCCCGCCCTCCTGTTTGCCAACCTGCCCAAGAAACAGCTTCCCCAGCCCAAGGGCACATAGCCAAGCTCTGTCAGGACCCAGTGGAGCCTTGCTCTCCCCCTCTGCCCTTTCCCCACCATGGGCACCCTGTGCAGCCGCTCCCAGGTTTCGGGACGTGTCTCCCACGGAGGGAGCCCAGCAGGACAGCTCAGTACCCGAGTGCCCTGAGCCTGCTCGGGACAATTCCTCTGGGCTGTGCCCGTCTTGTCCGGGCTGTGCCCACAGTGCCAAGCAGCAGAGAGGGCAGCTCAAGCCTCAGCAGGGCTCAGGCCCAGAGGCACAGCAATTACCTCCTGTGGCTGTGCCTGGCATCGCCTCCCTTCCTGCAGGAAATGCCACCTTCCACAGAGCCTCTCTGTCCATCCCTTGAGAAAGGAAGAGGCTTGGTGGGACGCAATCATTGCACATCCAGTTGGTAACCTCCTCAGGAGGCAATACTTGTCCACAACATGCATAAGAATCAGGAAAATCCTGATCCCCACAGGTCTTTGGGGCTTCCTATGGACCTCCCTCTGCCAAGCAGCCACACCTCAGGATGTGCTCAGACACTGGGAAAATGCAGGGGATCCATGGTGAAGTTTGGGCTCTCTGTCAATTGATGCCCAATGCCTTCCTGCAGAGGCTGGGGAGAAGCTGCAGCCAGGCCAGGCTGCCAAACAGCCCTGCAGGGCGTGGAAGCAGCAGCGGGGCAGCGAGGCTGCCATGGATCCCTTCCTGCTGTGCCGGGCACGGCGTGTCCAGATGTGCAGCCAAAGCCCCCAGCTGCTGAGCCCCAGGACAAGGCTGAGGGAAATGCTCTCACCATTCTCTTTGTGCAGTTCCTCCACCATTTGTTTAAGGATGTTATTTGGCTCATCGGCTTCCTTGTGCCCTGTGGCTTTCTTCTTCCCTCTCAGAGGACCTTAAGAGAAAGTGGTTCCATTTCCTATGAATGGATCCCACAGAAGAAGGGCTCAACCTCTGGGGTCAGCTGAGACACACTACTCACCCCTGCGATGAGAGCCTGGCTTCAGTGAAGGAACCAGCAAAGGAACTGGAAAAGTCCTCCCTGCAGACGCATCTGTAACACAACAGCCACAGAAGCTTCTGTAACTAGGTTCCTGCCAGGTTGTCAACAATTATTCCGTGGTGGGACAATGAGAACAAACCTGTACGAGGCTCCAAAGGCTTCAAAACTTCATTTAGCCAATCTAATGGAGAAATCTTCCTAGCAAGCTCATCTAGAGCAGAGCAGAGATGAGAACATTTTTCAGGGCATGCTGGGATCCCCGTCTGCCTCTGGGAAATGGGCACTGCAAGGGGGTCGGGTAAGGCTGTGGGAGCCAGATGTCAATGGACAAGGCCAAAGCTGCACAGGGGCCTGGCGAGCTCTGGGCAGGCTCCTGGTCACTCTGCACCCTCTTTCCATGCCCTGTGCGACACCCTTGTTGAGGTGGCTGAAGCAGCACAGGGCCCTGGGTGCTCTCACTCCCACAGCTGCAACTCTTGCACAAACCCTGGGGAAAGCTGCAGCAGGCAGTGCCACAGCTATCCCCCTGTCCCTCTGACTCTCCTGCCCTTTCTCCTGCCTTTCCCACCTTCTTCTATCTCTCCATCTCTCTTTGCCTTGGGACGCCTTCCCCATCCCAAGGGCACATAGCCAGGCTCTGTCAGGACCAAGTGGAGCCTTGCTCTCCCCCTCTGCCCTTTCCCCACCATGGGCACCCCGTGCAGCCGCTCCCAGCTTTCGGGACGTGTCTCCCACGGAGGGAGCCCAGCAGGACAGCTCAGTACCCGAGTGCCCTGAGCCTGCTCGGGACAATTCCTCTGGGCTGTGCCCGTCTTGTCCGGGCTGTGCCCGCAGTGCCAAGCAGCAGAGAGGGCAGCTCAAGCCTCAGCAGGGCTCAGGCCCAGAGGCACAGCAATTACCTCCTGTGGCTGTGCCTGGCATCGCCTCCCTTCCTGCAGCAGAGGCTGTCAATGAGCCACTGCTTCCTCCGGGAAACTGAGCCTTCATCACAGCCTCTCCATCTGCTTCTGGAGAAAGGATTAGGTACAGCTGGGACAGGTGGGGTTGTTCCCCTTTGAGGATGGGTAATCTTCAAGAGGCAATGCTTGTCAAAGACATGGTTAAGAAGCAAGAAATCCCTAAAAAATTTTTGGTGAAGCCAAGACCCTCTGTACTCCAAACAGCTGCCCCTTCTGATTTGACTGGCGACAGGGAAATCGCAGGCGATCTGAGGTCCGTGCTCCTGTTTGGTCTGCCTGTCAGCTGATGCCCAATGCCTTCCTGCAGAGGCTGGGGAGAAGCTGCAGCCAGGCCAGGCTGGCAAACAGCCCTGCAGGGCGTGGAAGCAGCAGCGGGGCAGCGAGGCTGCCATGGATCCCTTCCCGCTGTTCCGGGCACGGCGTGTCCAGATGTGCAGCCACAGCCCCCGGCTGCTGAGCCCCAGGACAAGGCTGAGGGAAATACACCCACCTTGTCCTGCCTGCTGCATTTCCTTTGTCCTTTGCCTCATGTATTCAGATGGCTCATGAGCTTTCTTCTCTGTTGTAGATTTGTACTTTCCTGTTGGAGGTCCTTCAAAAAACATGGTTTGATTTCCTATGAATGGATATCACAAAAGCAGAACTCAGCCTCTGGGGTCAGGAGGGACACACTACTCACCCCTGCGATGAGAGCCTGGCTTCGGTGAGGGAACCAGCAAAGGAACTGGAAAAGTCCTCCCTGCAGACACATCTGTAACACAACAGCCACAGAAGCTTCTGTAAGCAGGTTCCTGCCAGGTTGTCAACAATTATTCCGTGGTGGGACAATGAGAACATACCTGCAGGAGGTTCCAAAGGCTTCAAAACTTTATGCCGTCCATCTAATGGAGAAGCCTTTCCAGAAACCTCATCTAAAACGGAGCACAGATGAGAACATTTTTCAGGGCATGCTGAGATCCCCGTCTGCCTCTGGGAAATGGGCACTGCAAGGGGTCGGGTAAGGCTGTGGGAGCCAGATGTCAATGGACAAGGCCAAAGCTGCACAGGGGCCTGGCGAGCTCTGGGCAGGCTCCTGGTCACTCTGCACCCTCTTTCCATGCCCTGTGCAACATCCCTGGTGGGGCGGCTGAAGCAGCCCAGGGCCCTAGGTGCTCTCACTCCCACAGCTGCAACTCTTGCTAAAGCCCTGGGGAAAGCTGCAGCAGGCAGTGCCACAGCTATCCCCCTGTCCCTCTGACTCTCCTGCCCTTTCTCCTGCCTTTCCCACCGTCTTCTATCTCTCCATCTCTCTTTGCCTTGGGACCCCTTCCCCATCCCAAGGGCACGTGGCCAAGCCCTTTCAAATCACAGTGGAGCCTTGCTCTCCCCCTCTGCCCTTTCCCCACCATGGGCACCCCGTGCAGCCGCTCCCAGCTTTCGGGACGTGTCTCCCACGGAGGGAGCCCAGCAGGACAGCTCAGTACCCGAGTGCCCTGAGCCTGCTCGGGACAATTCCTCTGGGCTGTGCCCGTCTTGTCCGGGCTGTGCCCGCAGTGCCAAGCAGCAGAGAGGGCAGCTCAAGCCTCAGCAGGGCTCAGGCCCAGAGGCATAGCAATTACCTCCTGTGGCTGTGCCTGGCATCGCCTCCCTTCCTGCAGCAGAGGCTGTCAGTGAGCCACAGCTTCCTCCGGGAAATGCACGGCCTTTCTTCTGCACAGCCTCTCCATCTGCTTCTGGAGAAAGGATGAGGTACAGCTGGATTAGGTAGTGCTGTTCCCCATTGAGGATGAGTAATCTTCAAGAGGCAATGCTTGTCAAAGACATGGTTAAGAATGGTTAGGAAATCCCTATAAAATTTTTGTTTAGGCCAGGGCCTTCTGTACTCCAAACCGCTGCCCCTTCTGATTTGCCTGGAGATGGGAAATTGCAGGGGATGTGAGGTGCATTGTGCAGTTTGGGCTGCCTGGCAGCTGATGCCCAATGCCTTCCTGCAGAGGCTGGGGAGAAGCTGCAGCCAGGCCAGGCTGGCAAACAGCCCTGCAGGGCGTGGAAGCAGCAGCGGGGCAGCGAGGCTGCCATGGATCCCTTCCCACTGTGCCGGGCACGGCGTGTGCAGATGTGCAGCCAAAGCCCCCGGCTGCTGAGCCCCAGGACAAGGCTGAGGGAAATGCACCCACCTTGTGCTGTCTGCTGCATTACCTTCGTCCCTTGCCTCATGTGTTCAGATGACTCATGGGCTTTCTTCTGTCCTGCAGCTTTGTTCTTTCCTTTTAGAGGACCTTAGAAAAACATGTTTCCTTTTCCCATTAATGGATCCCACAGAAGCAGGGCTCAGCCTGTGGGGTCAACAGGGACATGCTACTCACCCCTGAGATGGGAGGCAGGCTTCTGTGTAGGAATGAGGGAAGGATCAGGAAGAGTCCTCCCTGCAGACACATCTGTAACACAACAGCCACAGAAGCTTCTGCCACCTCTACTCAGCTGCACGGGCACCACTGAGCTGCAGGAGCGGTGAGGGGATCACGCAGGGTGAGGGTGCACACGTGCATGGCTCTGTCCTGGCACCCGCAGCGATGCCCCCCTGGCCGAGCTTTGGGCTCTGAGCTGGCAGATCTCCCAGGGGAAAGGCCTTGACCTACCCTCACCACCTCCCAGAGGCTCAGTCATGGATATGGGTTGGGAAGCAAGATCACCTTCACCAACAGGTTCAGCTGCAAAGAAAGGCAGGACAGAACAGCACCCGTGGCACTGTAGGAGATCCTCAGGCTGCAGGCAAGGCTCAGCCCCGGGGCACAGCCCTGGGCCCAGCCCCTTCCCTCTCTGCTTTTCTCTGTGACTGCACAGCCCACACAGAAGGACACAGTGGCATTGCACATGGGAGGAAGATGGACGGCTAAATGCTCCTTCCTCCCACTGACAGTCATCCTGTGGGATCACTCAGGGCTCCAGAAAGGAGCAGGGCAAGGTTTTCAGAACCCTTCTGCCCTGACTTAAGCTCGAACGACAATGGCAGATGAACGAGCTCTTGCCACTTGGATACTGATTAATATGTCACTAGAAAGGGAAATCCAGAACTTACCTCCAGCATTCTTCAAGACGTTCGTAATATCATTCAACAACAATTCTAAATAATCAAAGTTGCGATCCAATTCTAGAAGGGAGCAAAGACCAGACCCATTTCCATGTTGCACTGGCATCCCCTTCTCCCTCCGGGAACTGGGCACTGCAAGGGGGTCAGGAAAGTCCGTGGGGGCCAGGTGTGAATGGACAAGGCCAGAACTGCCAGAGCTGCACAGGGGCCTGGGGAGCTCTGGGCTGGCTCCTGGTCACTCTCCACCCTCTTTGCAGGCCCTGTGACACATCCCTGGGGAGGAAACAGGGCCAGCTGAGGGCCCGTGGGGGCTGTCTCCCTCCCCCAGAGGAAACGCTCCCTAAAGGCCTGGGGAAAACCATCGCCAGCACTTCCCGGGGAGCATGGAGCGCTGTCCCGGGAAAGGGGAGCCAGGCTGCCGGCTCACCTGCTCGCTGCGCTTGCAGCGGAGCAGCCTGGGCAGCCCTGGCAGGCAGGGCCACGGCCAGGAGGAACAGGAGGAAGAGGCGCAGAGCAAGGGCCATGCTGCCTTGCCCTCTGCCAGTCCCGCAGCTCTTGCTGCCACCGCTGTCCTGACACCGCTGTCCCAATGTCAGCACCACTCCTGCCAGCGCCGCTGCTGCTGCCGCAACAGTTGTGCTCAAGGACTGACTGCTCGCTCCTTGTGCTGCTGTGCAACCACCCGGTCTGGGACATCTGTGACCTCAGAGCCTGCTGTGACCTCATGGCCAGCGTGGAGTTGTGTGGGGAGTGGGATCTGCCTTCTTTGACAGGGAGCTCCTCCTGCCCAGCTGCCCTGTCCAAGGGCTGTGACACAGTCCCAGCCCAGCTGATCTCACAGGCTGGGCCATGAAGGGATGGAGAGCAGCCCTGTCAAGATGGACTTGGGGGTGCTGCAAGATGAGAGGCTGCACATGAGCCAGCCATGTGCATCCAAAGGAGAGTGCCCAGAAGGTTGAAGGAGGTGATACCACCCCTCTGCTCTGGTGAGACCCCACCTGAAGTACAGTGGAAGAGGTTTTACATCGACCTCTGTGAGTCATTGAGAAGTTTGACATGAAAATCCATGTTTACCCCTGAAAGAATTTTGTACCAAGGTTGTTGACATAGAAACCAAACAAGAAAGGAGGATAAATAAGTGAAAGTTGTAACTGCTTATTTCAAGAAGCACTTTGCTTGTCGCTCATGACCAGTGAGTAAAGTGCAAACTTATGAGCTTTGTAAGAATGTAGAACAAGCATGCATGCTAGAATAAAAACAGTGTTTGAAGCCTTCTGGAAATGGAGTGTGTTGCTTTGTACTGTATCCGTCTCTACCACGACAGAGTACTGCATCCATCTCTGGGCTCCCCACACAGGAAGGCCATGGTCCTGTTGGATCTAGTCCAGAGGAGGGACAAATTGCTCTGAGGGCTGGAGCCCTTCTGCTTTGGAGACAGGCTGGGAGAGCTGGTGGCATTCAGTCTGGAAGAGAGCAGACTCCAGGGAGACCTGATTGCTGCCTTTCAGTAGCTTAAGGGGGCTTGTAAAAGAGATAGGACAGCACTTTTAGTAGAGCCTTTTGTGAGCAGACCGAGAGGGAATTGTTTTAATCTAAAAGATGGTCAATTCAGACTGGACAAAAGAAACCCATTTTTTACACTAGGTCTGGAAGGCCTGGCACAGGTTGCCCAGAGAGGTGGACATCCATCCCTGCAGACATTCAAGCTCATGCTCTCAGCAACCTGACCTACTTAAAGGTGTCCCTGCTCACTGCAGGGCATTGGACTAGATGGCCTTTAAAAGTCCCTTCCAAGCCAAGCCATTCTGTGCTCCTGGGCACCATCAAAGCAGTGCTGGATTAGTGCTGGGGTGATTATGTGGCACCTGTATTTTGGGACTTGTGTCCTTTAGCAATTGGCCCTGAGAGCATTCATGGGCTGGGCAGAGAAGTCTGCAAATAACAGACAGTGTGCTCTAGGAGTGTTGCAGTGTGATTTCATGGTTTACCCCAAAACCCCGGGTTTCTCCCCTGAAGATTCCCTCCCAGGTGTGTCCATCATCCCTCCTTTCCCCAGTCTTACCCCTGCCGAGCACTGTCTCTCTATCCTGCAATTCCAGAAGGGCATTGAGTGATTGGCAGATTTAAAAGATGCCCTCTACCTTTGTGGGGGGGGGGGCATTGGGCCATCCATGCATCCATGTGTCATTTGTCCCTTGAGATCTCCTCTCCTGTCCCAGGTTGGTGGGCTCCCTATCCCTTCCCTCCTCCCCTTCCTCGGGTAAAAGGTCGAGTAACCATGCGGTCCAGGAGTTCCATTGGAGCAGTTGCTGGATTCAGTGGCCTGTGGGCCAGAATAAAGCTCTGGATTAAAACCCTCCATCAGAACCGACTCCTTTCCTTCACTACCGCCTTAAAGTTTCTCTGGCAGAGGGAAGCCTGAGGAGCAGACCCTCCATGGGAGGAAGCTCCATCCCGCTGGCACTGGCGTCCCGGCATGTCTGCACTTGTCCCCACGTGCCCAGCTGCAACATCCATCTGGCCGCAAGTGTCTCTGGGGTGGAACACCACAGTTGCTGCTATTTGGTTCAGCTGCGGGGGCCAGACAAGCCAAGGCACGTCCCGTCAGCTATGTAATATATGTTAGAAATATCATGCTATAAAAGATTGTATTTTTTAAAGATTGTGAAATCCTAACCAGTCTTTGACCGCAGGCAGCCCAAGAAGCAGACATCTATTCAAACTCTGAAATTCCTGAAGGAGGCAGAATAACGATTGGCATTTTAGCCTGAGAATAGACGCACCCAGGACGATGATCACCGCCATCCTGAGTCATCAGAAGGTGCCTAAGAGTGATCATCGCCCTGTTGATAACATCCATCAAGATAGCCAGATTTGCCAGGAACATGCATGTGAATACATGGCTTCCCTGAACTCGATCAACGCTGGCTATCAGCCAGGAGACAGCCTTTGTCCGGCTCTGCACAGTGAAACAGCCAACTATGAATATGCAGAGTTAGAAAAGAACTTGAACTCCTTCACCTCTGGCACAATGAACTGTATAAAACATCCTTGCTAGAGGTGGCTCTTGTGAACGAGGGGGAAATCTGATGTGATAGAGGTTAGATCCAGGTTCACCCAGCGCTGAACCCAGGCTCAACGCTGTCTCTTTGGCTGTGGTGGTTTTGAGGACCGTATTTTGGTTGCGGAAAAGTTAAATAAATATTTCCGCATTTTTTGATAATTTGACTTTCAATTGATCATTTATAACAATTAGGGCCACCCTGATGGGATTTGAATTTTGGGTTCGGGCACCCCTTTCCTGTCAGGAGGCTCCCTGCTGATTTCAGCGGGGTGACGGGTTTGGGAGTTCACAAAACCAATCTGTGGGAATCCACAAAAATTAAAGGCTTTTGGGAAAGCTGCAAAAGGCAGGCCTCAGAGACAGTAGAACTGTGATTAGACCTAAGCAGCAGTCACTAGATAGGTCAGCAGAAAAATTATTTGAAAAGTAGAAAGGCAAGGACAAATAGAACAATGGTCTGTGTATTAACGCTTGTCTAGAATAACTCTCGAAGCTACAGAAAAGTTTATCTAACAAGATATCAGGAAGTTTAAGCTTAATAATGGAGCTCTGTGCATTGTGTTTTCAGGCTTACAAGTAGGTATTGTATTCAAAATAAGCAAGCATTGTCTTAACCAAAGGTACGTGCGCTTATAGTGGTTGGATAGAACTACTGTCAATATGCTTTTGCTTTGTGTGATTGGTCAAAAAACATATACAGTAAATTTTATTATTAAGTTCTTTACACAAAGAACTGCCTGGGATGTGAGCTGGTGGCATCTTCCCATTGTCATAACCATGTAATGAGACTGATGTTGAAAAATGAAAGAGCTCAAGGCATGTTCCACAGCAGTCCTGTCCCGTTTGTGATTTGTACACAGCCCCTAGCCGGCGATACCAATCAAATACCAAACTGAAGCCAGAACCACAGCCAAAGATGGATAAAATGAGCCCAGAGCTCTTGGAAATTCGGAACGATCCGAAGAGGGATCTCCGAGGCTGTGGTGCTTTTTCTTCACTCAGAAAATTGACGTGCACAAGGAATCCACCTGGGAAAAGGAACCGTGAGTACCATGTGGTTGAGCGGGGTGCGATTGAGCGTGTGTGAGACGTGATTTTATCATGAAGCAAGTGTGGATACCACGATTGCAGTTCCCCTCTCCCGTGGGGAAAGTGGTTGGTGAAAGGGGAAGCAAGTGCTTTTTCTTGTCACACGTGGGACCTGGGACTTATTGTGAGTTCAGGGGATCAATCATGGTTGGGGTCAGGAGGGGAAAGAACGTTCCCAAAATATTTTGGGAGCTGGTCTGCCTTCTGATCTAGAGAATCAGGTAAGAGAGCTTGATACCAGTCAAAAGACCCGCAGAACAGTTCTCCACGTGGCTGAGTAGACTGGTAGTGTTTCACAGACTTAGGAAATCGACAATGGACAAAAACCTGGGACTCACGTCGAGAATCCCAGCTGAAGGACACAAGGTGAGAAAATTAGCGAATGGGGTTTTTGGGAAAATGGGATTGAAAAAGTGTAAGTGCTGGAAAAAGCCTGTCGTGGGTTGACAGCCTTTATCCCAATATCGTGTGTTGTGTCTGGCAGCTGTGCCTTTTCTCTCTTCCCCGCCCCCCCCCCCCCCGGCCGTCTTGCTGCGGTGGGGCGGGGAAGAGAGGAGGGAGTGTTTGACCAGGTCCTCTTTGCTTTTGGCTTTTGGCTGCTTGGCTTGGCTAGCCGCTTTGCTTGCTTGCTTTCTGCTTTTTGCACTGTTTTTTTTTTCCTTTTCTTTTGTTCCCTCTTTCTTACCCTCCCCTGAAGATACTGGACCGGCTCCAGACGTGACCTGAGACGTCCAGGACACCTGGAACTCACAAGAGAAGCTTGGCGCCCTTCACAACACTGCCTGGTTTCTTTTCTTTTCTTGTGTTGGGGAGTGTTCTTTTGTTACTTGTAAATAAATAGGTTTTGTTTTCCACTTTGCTCCTCTGAGAAATTCCTTCCTGAACCAGGTGTTGGGGGAGGGGTGGTTGGAGGTTTGTTTTGTTTGGGGGGCTCCCTTTTGGAGATTTCCCCTAATTTGTCCTAAACCAGGACAAAGTCCCAGGAAAAACCTCCCCAAGATCCCGGGAAGGTTATGCCTGAAATCTTGAGGGGAAGCCCATTGGGATGGTGTCCTGGGGTGACGTTATGATGCTTGTATCCCCATTCATCTGTTCTGTGCCTTTAAGACCGACTCTGAAGAGTGGAAGTTTTGTTTGGGTTTCTCTTATCAGGGACACAGAGATGAGCAGTACACAGGGCTGTTTTTCACTTCTTGCTTTCAGCTTGCTGCTTTGCTTGCTCTCTTTTCTGCTCTCACTTCTGCTCTGCTTTGGCCTCTGCTTATTAGCTAGGTCTAGCTAAACAGTCCACATTCCTTCCTGGACTGTTTCTCCTCTCTTGTTTCTGTGACCATCTCGAACCTGCTCGGGACTGGGACCCAGGAACACCGAAGGTTTGCACCGTTTTGGCCTGCAGCAGCTGCCCCAGCGCCGGAGGGACTGAGAACAGAGCAACCACCCCGGAAAGAGACTTTCTGATTTTGTCATCTTTCTCAGAGCAGTGTCATTGGGTATTGTTAATTTTGTGTGCTGGGGGGTGCTGTGCCTGAAATAAACAGGTTCTTTCCACTTCCCTCCAAGGAATTTTTTCCCGAACCGGTTGGAGGGAGGGGCCGTGTGGGTTTTGCTTTCTGGAGGGGCCCTCCTTTGCAGATTCTTTAACAACTTTGCCCTAAACCAGGACAGATGGATATTCGAACACTGGGATGACAGCCCCAGGAGGGTGGGAAAGTCCAAGGAAAAGATGATCCATTTTTGTATGGAAAAGTGTGGGGGGAAGGAGATTGCAAAATATGTGGTTTGGCCGGTGTTCGGCACTTTCAAGGATTTTGAGGAAATTGAGAATGTTGAGATGTGGAAATACGCTTGTTCGGGATTATACCCGATCAGAGCTCTCAGATGCTTGGCAAACCAGGGCAAGGAGTGGGAACTGCTGGAAAACCTTCCGCCGCCCTACCTTGTCCCTTTGCCCCAACCCGTGCCAGCCCAGGTACCTCAGGTGCCCACGTTGCCTCCCGAGGCATCGATCCCACGGGGACAGGCTTCGGCACCGCTGCTCCCACCGGAGATGGCCGTGGTACCTTCTCTCCCATGTGAGCAGGTATTGGCGCCTCCACTCCCATGCGAGCAGTCCCAGCCACTGACCCTTCCCAAAATCAAGGAGAAACAGATAATTTCCCTAAAGAAAGCAAACTCTCCTCCGGCCAATTGAACAAGGTGGAGGACAAGGAGGGCAACCACTGGAGATAGTGATGACGACGAGGAAAAGCCTGGACTCTTCCCTTTACGGGAAGTACCAACGGCTCCAGGGGTTAGTGGCTTCGTACATGCGCCAATCGACACTGGGGATGTGAGGGCTTTCAAGAAAGAGATGGGGAAGTTGATGGATGATCCTTTAGGGGTGGCAGAACGACTAGATGAATTTCTAGGAACCAGCACCTACACGCACAAGGATCTCAGTGCGATCCTGAGGTCACTGTTCAACAATGAGGAAAGAGAAATGATCAGACAAGCCGTGATCAGGGATTGGGAGAACAGGAATCCCCAGGGGGAGCGAAGAGATTAGATGTGGCCATCTTGGAACACCCAAATGGAGGAAGGGAGGTAGAAAAGGATAAACTTGAGAAATATGATAATAGAAGGTATCAGGGAAGCAGTGCCAAAGGGACAAAACATGAGAAAAGTACTCAGGGAATGCCAGGGAAAAGAAGAAACCCCCATGGAATGTCTGGAAAGGCTCCAAAAGAGCTTGAGAATGTATTCCGGGACGGACCCCGAATCTCCAATTGGGGCGGTCTTGCTGAAGACGCAATTTGTGGTGAAATCATGGGAAGACATAAGGAAGAAACTGGAAAAGATAGATGGATGGCAGGACAGGGAACTGCAGGAATTGCTCTGAGAAGCCCAGAAAAATCTACATTAGAAGAGACTAAGAAAAGCAAAAGATTCAGGCGAAAGTGCTAGCGGCTGCAGTGAGGGAGGCACAAGAACAGGAAGAGGTCAGAGACTTGGCACAAACAGCGCCGGTGAAGAAACAAAATCCTTCCCAAGGAAAAGGTTCAAACAGCCAGAAAAAGGACTTCAAGTGCTACTACTGCAAGCCAAAGGGGCACATTCGGAGGAATTGTCCCAACAAGGTCAAGGATCAAACTATGTTTCAGGAAGATTAGGGTTGTCAGGGGCTTCTCAGTTTGGGGTCTGGAACACCAGGGGAGGCCTTGATAAAATTGTGAGTGGGACCTCACAGACATGAAATTTGGTTTTCAGTAGATTCTGGGGCTGAACAGACCACGGTGCAGCAGTTACTGCGAGGGTGCTCTCTAAGCAATGATGCAATGATGGTAATTGGAGCAAAGGGGAACCTTTCAAGGTTCCGATCATAAGGAATGTTGAAATAGAGACAGAAAGTAAAAAGTGTAAAGGAAAAATGTTATTGATAAACGATGCAGACTTGAATTTGGTGGGGTGGTATTTGATGGTGGCATTGGAAATGGGTTTAGCAGTGCAAGATTTCCAGCTCAAAGTGAGATTGTATAAACTCACCACTCAGGATGAGGAGATGATTAATCCACAGGTTTGGTATGTCCAGGGGGAGGCCGGGAAGTTGGACATAGAGCCAATCCATGTTGAAATTGAAAGGCCAGAAGACCCCATTCGGGTCAAACAGTACCCCATCCCCATGGAAGGGAGGAGGAGGCTGAAACCGGTGATTGATGAATTGATAAAAAAGGGAACGTTGGAGCCATGCATGCCCCAACACAACACCCCAACTTTGGCAGTGGGAAAAGTGGATGGTAGCCACAGGCTAGTGCAGGATTTAAGGGCTGTGAATCAAAGGACTAAGACACTGTTCCCCACAGTCTCGAATACTTACACCCTGCTGAATAACATCTCTCTCAAGGACACATGGTACAGCCTGATCGATTTGAAAGATGCTTTCTGGACCTGTCCTTTAACAGAGGACAGCAGAGATTACTTTGCGTTTCAGTGGGAAGACCCAGAAACAAACAGAAAGCAGCAGCTCAGATGGACATCGTTGCCTCAGGGTTTCGTTGATTCTCCAAACATTGTGGGCAAGCACTCGATCAAGTGCTGAGTCATTTTGTACCAATAGAGGGAATACAATTGCTACAAGACGTAGATGATTTGTTGATTGCAGGTCTTAGGGAGGAGGATGTGAGGATGAGTACCATTGAGCTTTTGAACATTTTAGGGGAAAAAGGATTGAAGGTGTCTAAGTCAAAGTTGCAGTTCACAGAGCCAGAGGTCAGATATTTGCGACATTGGTTAGCAAAAGGGAAAAAGAAGTTGGATCCTGAAAGGGTGGCGGGGATTATTGCCCTACCACCCCCACGGACAAAAAGAGAAGTTAGGCAACTTCTGGGGTTGTTGGGATATTGTCGGCAGTGGATCGAAGGATACAGTGAGAAGGTGAAGTTTTTGTATGAAAATATCACCATGGACAGAATCAAATGGACAGAAAAGGATGAGGAAGAATTTCGGGGAGTCAAGGAAGTGCTCACAGCAGTACCAGTGCTAAGGCTCCCCGATGTGAGATGGCCATTCCAATTGTTTATGGATGTGAGCAATCACACAGCACATGGTGTGCTGACACAGGAATGGGCAGGGGTCAGGAAACCGGGTGCTTACTTGTCTAGGCTTTTGGACCCTGCAAGCAGGGGCTGGCCCGCATGCTTGCAAGCGATCATAGCTGTAGCATTGTTGCTGGAGGAAGCCAAGAAAGCCAAGGAAGCCAAGAATCTTTTGGAGCACCTTTGGTAGTATTTGCACTGCACAATGTGCGGGGCATACTACAACAAAAGGCAGATAAATGGCTCATGGATGCTAGATTGCTGAAGTATGAAGCCACGTTATTTCACTCACCGGACTTGGAATTGCAGACATCAGCCGCGCAAAACCTGGCTCAGTTTTTGTTTGGGGAAGCTTCGGAAAAACTCGTCCATGATTGTGTGGAAGCAGTCGAATTGCAGACAAAGAGCAGATTTGGAAGAAGGGGAATTAGACGAAGGAGGAAAAGGGCTTGTAGATGGCTCAAGCAGAGTGATTGAAGGGAAAAGGAAGTCACGATATGCAGTCGTCGACAGGCAAACAGGAAAAGTGATAGAAGCAGGCCTCCTGAACACAGTTTGGTCAGCACAGGCTTGTGAATTTTATGCAGTTCCGAGAGCCTTAAAAGAACTGAAGAGAAAGAAAGAAACAATTTTTACAGACTCTAGGTATGCCTTTGGGAAGGTTCACACCTTTGGGAAAATTTGTGAAGAAAGGGGGACGATCAACACCTAGGGACGGGCACTGATGCACAGGGAATTGATCCGGCAAATTCTGGAAGCCATAACGGAGCCAGAGGAAATATCAATTGTCCATGTGAAGGGACATCAGGCAGGGATGCAGTTCCAGACCTTGGGAAACCACTTGGCAGACCAAGAGGCAAAAACCGCGGCATTGATGATGGTAAGTACCCCGGAGATCAAAGGGATCGAGGTCCCAAATGACCCTCCTCAATCCTCCCCAAAGGAGATTGAAAGTTCTGAGAAGATTGGGGGAAAATTGGAGGAAGTGGAAACTACTGGATGGGAGAGAACTAGCCTCTGAAGGTTTTACCAGGAGAATTTTGAGGAGACTGCAGCAGCAAACACACTGGGGGGTTCAGGCCCTGGCTGAACAATTTTGGAAATTTTTCTGGTGCAGAGGAATTTATGAATTGGCCAAACAAAGAGGTACAAAGATGCCTGATCTGTCAGAAAGTTAACAAAATCAAGGCAAGACAGGCAATCCTGGGGAGTCGCCACATTGGGTACTGAGCTTTGGAGAGAATTCAAGTTGATTTTACTGAATTGCCCCAGCTGAGAAGGTTCAAATTTGTGCTTGTAAAAATCGACAAATTGACCCATTTGGTGGAAACTTCCCCCAGTCCAAGGGCAACAGCTCAAACAATGTCCAGGAAATTGCTGGAAGAAATTGTGCCCCGATATGGGGTGGTGAATTACATTGACTCGGATCAAGGGACTGATTTTACTTCGAAAATTATTAAGCAGATGGCAGAGGCACTGGGCATTTGGTGGGAATACCACTCCGTGGCATCCCCAGAGCTTGGGACAAGTTGAAAGGATGACTCAGACTTTGAAGGCACAGTTCTCTAAATTAATTTTAGAAACTCGGATATCCTGGCTGAAATGCCTCCCTCTGGCCTTGCTTAGTATCAGGACGATGCCTCATTCAGAAACGGGGCTCTCACCCTTTGAAATGCTATATGGAATGCCATATAAGACCAGGACACCAGTGGGACACCCCAGATTGGAGGACAGCCAAATTCAACCGTATTTAGTAGCAATAAACAGAAACTTACAGGAATTGAGAGAACAGGGGATAGTATCTCAGAGTGCCACTCTGGGATTTGCTATCCACAAAATTCAGCCAGGTGACAGAGTACTTGTGAAAGTATGGAAAGATTTACCCCTCTCCCCTCACTGGGAAGGCCCCTTTCTTGTCCTGACAAAAGACATAGCCATTTGGATGGCAGGAAAAGGTTGGACACACGTGTCCAGGGTGAAGAAAGTGGAGCATCAGGAGGAGGCTCCCGAGTAGAGGATCACCTCTTCTCCAGGTGACCTAAAGATCAAACTCCAACATCCTCATAAATGACCGATGGTGAACGGATAGGTTGTATACTGTCTGACTGTGTGTGCTATCCGTTTGTACACTTCAAGTGTGAATATTGTCAAGGGGTTTTTGTTGTATACTTTGGTAGGGGGCAGAGACCAAATGGATTGTGCCCCCAGTGTCTGGAAGAGGAGCTTGAGCTGGCTGACCGCAATCTAAACCTAGACGCAAATTTAGGAATTATCGAATTAGATTCACAAGAGTGGTTCCACATTTTCCAGAATGGCATGCATGGAAAACTCAAATCTAAGGCAGAAATATTGGATGTGGAATGTCGGAAGTCAATCAAAGTACCATGCAGCTCAGATGCTGTCAAGATCTCCTTTAAGAGGAGGAATGTGGCTAGGTCAGAGAATGTGTTCCCTGAAGAATACTCCTGCTGCCGCAAAGATGGTCTTCCTTGCCGCTGGTGGGTCTGAGCCTAGCCATGTGCGGGACACAGAGTCTGCACAGTGAGACTCCGATACTTGTGGGAAATCAGAGCTCCGTGGATGAGTGCAGTAAGTGCACTCAGATGGTCCTGACTGAGCGAAGGGACAAGGGGATCTTAGCATGCCAAGCCCCGGAGAAATGCATCAAGGGAATCTGGCAGGTACTGTTTGATAAACGGCACTCGGGTCAAATTGTGCAGATTGGGCAAAGAGATCCTGTGTTTAGATCTGAAGGCTGGGACGCTGAACGGGCAGTCAGAAAAGCACCAACACTGAGTGCTGAAAAGAAATGTAGAACCAATGTCGATCCCCGTTTGCAGTCAATGTAACCAAACAATGTGGGTTGGGGAAAAGACAGAATCAATTTCTGTAGTGTATCACCAGGTGAATCCATTGTGTTATGACAATTTGAATCTGGGAATGTGCGTGATGAACGGGAAAATGTACTGTGTGGGAAGAAATATGAAATTTGATAGCAAATTCACCCTGAACAGAGAGCCAACCATGTTGGACTTAGCACAGGCAAATGATGATAGAGTCTGCCTGCAATATGTTTAGGGCTGTCTGTTTTGCAAGGAACAAAGATGGAATAGATCCTGAGGGAAAAATGAGAGCGATTACTCAGGAGCTGAAAAGGAGGGAGTCAGAACCGAGAAAGAAAAGGGTGGAAGAGGAAAGATTGAAAACTTTGAGTGATCAGTAGGAACAGCTCAGGAGACAATATGCTGATGGGGAACTACCTTCCCCAGATCGAAACTTACTCATTGATTTAGTTGAGGAAATTGCCATGGAATTGGGACTGTCAAACTATTGGATTTGTAGGGGGTTGAAATTGGCAGAGAACTGGCCTTGGAAGGGTGAAGGTTTGGCTCCAGAACAGCTTTTGAAATGGTACAACCCAAGGGTCTCAAAATTGGCACTAAGACCTAAGGGATGGGTGTTGGAGCAGCGAGTGATTGGGACTATCTGCATCAGTCGAGAAGGGAAAGAATATACTGAAATACGGTGGGACACACACCGTATATAACCACTTTGTTGGTGAATTCAGACAGCAAGAGCAAAGTCTGGCAACCAGAACCTCCTATGGTGTGCTGGAGTCAGAAGAATGAAACAAATTGTGATTGGAATGGTCAGATGGCACTTTGTTGGGTCAAGAGTCCCGGAGCTAATCCTTACCAATCCTTGGCAGGACTGAGAGAATATTGGGGAGACCCAGGGAAATCTAATATCAGATGGAAAGCCCCAGATGGAATTTATTGGATTGTGGAAAGAAAGCCTACAGTGAGTTACCTCCAAGGTGGAAGGGATCATGCACTTTGGGCATGATCCAGCCAGTTTTCTTCACTCTTCCTCAAACAAAAAGCAACTTACTCAGGGCTCCTCTGTATGAGACCCTGAGGAGGGAGAGAGGAAGCTTGGAAGAAAATGATACCTGTCCTAAGTGGAAGGCAAACTTGGGAGGAGGAAGAGTGGCTGGCAGCAAGGATGATTGATTATTATGGGCCGGCCACATGAGTTCAGGACAGAAGCTATGGATAAAGGACTGCAATCTATCCACTGAACCGATTGATCAGGCTGCAGGCAGTGGAGGAAATTGTGTTGAATCACACCTCAGAGGACCTGGATTGTTGAGTCGGCAGCACACTCAGGTAAAGGCTTTTGTGTACCTGAATCAAATAGTTTTTGACTATTTGCCGGCTGAAGAAGAGAGAGTCTGTGGAAAATTCAATGAATCATAATGTTGTATTGAAATTGATGATTATGGGGAAACCATAAGAGGATTGGCTGCCAAAATTAAGAAAGTAGCCCATGTCCCAGTCCAGAAATGGAATTCGATCTTGCAGTCATCTTGGTGGGACAGATTATTTGAGGGGGGCTGGTGGAACAAAATAATATTTTTTGTGCTGTGTTCACTAGCAGGAGTCATATTCCTCCCTTGTCTAATACCTTGTTTTAATAAACTGTTACACTCCGTGGTAGAGGGTATGCAGATAGCTATAGTGGACCTGGAGTTGGCTTCCAGAAACAACATGTCCATGATCATGAACCTGGGAGACGGGAAGTGTACAAGCAATGCTGCTGAGGTCTTGGCAAAATTTGAGAAACAGGTCAAAACAAATGGGAACAATTATAATGGCTATTAGGGAATCCTGCAATGAGTGCATGGCATGAGAATTTAATAAAGCCTGCTCTTTGTAGGGGACCCTTAACAGTGGAGGGTAGATGTAGGAAGTAAATAGATAATGGTAATTTGGGATGTAGAGGGAGCATAAATTAATGTGTTGAAATTAAAGAAGGGGGATTGTAATATATGTTGGGAAATAATTCATTCTATAAAAGAATGTATTTTAAAAAGATTGTGAAATCCAAACAGGTCTCTGACCACAAGCAGCCCAAGAAGTAGATGTCTATTCAAACTCCGAAATTCCTGAAGGAGGCAGGATAACGCTCAGCATTTAGCTTATGAATAAACGCACCCAGCGTGATGATCACCGCTGTCCTGAGCCATCGGAAGATGCCTAAGAGCGATCATTGCCCTGTTGATAACATCAATCAAGATAGCCAAAGTCACCAGGAACATACATGTGAATAAGCGACTTCCCGGGATTCGATCAACGCTGGCTATTACCAGGAAACGGCAATTGTCCAGCTCTGCACAGTGAAAGAACCAACTAAGAATGTGAAGAATTCCAAAAGAAACTTGGACTCCTTCTCCTCAGGCACAATAAACTGTATAAAACATCCTCGCTAGAAGCGGCTCTTGTGAACAAGGAGGGCTCTGATGTGATAGAGATTTGATCCAGGCTCACCCAGCACCGAACCCAGGCTCGACGCTGTCTCTTTGGCTATGGTGGTTTTGAAGACCGTATTTTGGTTGCAGAAAAAGATAAATAAATATTTTCTCATTTTTTTATAATTTTGCTTTTGATTGATCATTTATAACAGCAATATTGGTAATTCCAATAAAGGAGAAACAGGAGAGGAATATGGCTTCCAGTTCAGATAAATGCCAGCATTTTGCTGCCCATTCCTGGTTAAGAAATAAAGGAATGTCCTGAAGATCCCTTCATGTGGGTGCATTATTGCCCGTATCAGTACATGTGTTCTGTATAACAGGTAAGTTGTCTCTTTTATCACTGGATGAAACCCAAATACTGCATTGCTTCTTGTCTACTTGCTTCCAAGTCAAGGCAAATTTTGGTCATGATTGAGTGGGACATATTCACCTGTTCACAAGCAAATTCTTCTTGCCATTCACACAGTGGCAAGATGGCTTTGTGGATTTGCTCTAATCGCACTGTAAATAAGGCGTATCTCTCACTAGAATTAAAGCTGATGCATTAGGATGCAAAGTTTTGCGTAATTTGTCCTGGTGTCTGCAGCTGTAGAGAGTTGTTCTGGATTTAAATGACATTTGAAGACACGTGTATTCTACCATACTTCTCGCATACTAGAAGTGAAAAAACAGCCTTTGAAACACAATTTTATCCTTTCTTCCTTCTCCTCGTCCCAGGAATTTCAATGTCTGAGGTCTAAGCGCTTCAGCTGCCTCACAAACATTGTTTTAATTCAGACAGGCATCCATGCCTTGAGCCACAAATCCTGACTGTGGCTGGGAAGCTTGAAGCAATGTAGGTTTATAGCATTAAAAATGATAATCCATTCCCAGGCTAAGCCAAGCATTTTCCAAATAACTCTACCTATTCTCAAGGATTTTTCAAAAAGGATCATTATAAAAACTGGGAATGGGGAGAAGGAGTGTCTTCAAAATTAAAAATACAGCTTTCTGAAATCTTTATATTGCTATAAAGAGATTCAAAATTGTTCATATACGGAACATTACCTAAGAAGTGAATGACAGATTGTCAAAATAATTGTATGGGAAACAAAAAACATAAATAAAAATAAGTTTACATGTAGATAATAAGTAAACCATCACTCTAAGAAAAAAAACAGAGATGCAAAAACTAAAACCAATAAGGCTCTTTCATCTGTCTCAATACAAAAAAATTACTGAAAAGAATTGGAGACCCTCAAGACCATTACCATATGCAGGAACTTCCAGCTATTGGGAAAAAAAATGAAGGAAACTGCAGAGTGCAATTCACAGAGGTAACCTGGAATTTATTGGTGGATTTGTTGAAAAATTTCTGAGAGCAGACTGGAAAGGCATAGGGGCTGGTCAGCCCATGGGTGGGCATTTAGAGCAGTGTGAGGGATGTTTCTGAGACCAGCTGCAGGGAATAAAAGCAGAAATCACTGGGACAATCTCTTTGCTGCCTGTAGAGTTTGTGTCAGTCAGTTCCTTGGGCTGGGGGAGCTGTCACGGGGCAGGGAGGGCCAGGGCTGGCAGTGGCTGCTCAGGGATGGCTTTGGCCCGTGTCCCTCCAAGCAGCAACTGCCCAAGCAGCTGTGCTGCCTCCGGGCTCTCCTCCCGGCCTGCTGGGCTTTGTTGGGTGGCACAGCCTGTGCCAAGGGGCGGCAAGGTGCCTGCAGGCCCCAGCTCTGGGGGAAACAGAGAACGTCCTGCCCGCATCCACCGTGCTGCCAGCTCAGCACTGCAGCACAGCACGAGCTGACGCTCCCCCTTGCTCCTACAGAAGTGCTTGGCAAGTCAGACACAAACACCCAGAATCCACGGAACACCCCAAGAATTATCTGCCCCCAGGATGTGCGCAGCTCCTGCATGACTGGCACGGTAGTGACAATGTTCACTGTGCCAATTTCCATGGTGCTGTGCTATGTTGGGTTCCAGTGGTGGAAGGAAAAGAAACAGTAAGTTGTGCTCATCTCTACCTCAAACAGCTTCCTTTAAATGCTTCTCATAGGCCGGGAACATTCCCAGTGAGGCTGCAGTGTAGGTGTGGCCAGTCCATGGTTGTCCAAAGAATGGTGGCGAGGGTTCTGCTACTGCCCAGTGCTTTCACTGGCCTCTTAATTGCTGGGCCTTGTCCTGGGGGGCCCGCTGGGGCTGCAGCCAGTGCTGGCTCCACTGAGGCTGCCTGGCCAAGAGCAGCCCCAAGGGCACAGGGCAGAGGCAAAACAAGGTGTGGAGGAGAAAGAGCAGGGACGAAATTGCCCTTGAAAGGCAGAGGCGCTCTGGGGCCCGCTCCTGCCCAGGGAGCCTGCCCAGAGCCGTGCCCTGCTCGCCGGGGCCTTGAGGGGCAGCTGTGCAGCTGGGCCAAGCTGTGCCAGCAGCTCCAGCCATGCTGGGGAGCCTTGCCAGCTCTGGGCCCTGCTGTGCAGGAGGGTCCCTGCGTCCCACTGGCAGCTGAGGCCGCAGCCACCTCCTCTCTCCACAGGTGCTCCTGTGCATCTTCAGAAGAGAGGCCTAGCAACTCGGGCAAAGAGAACTTGGCCTGTTATCCCAGGTCTCCACTTATGCCCTTATCTGGCCTGCTGCGGCTGCAGCACCATCACGAGGCCTTCCCAAATTACTCTCCCCCAAAACGAGACCCTAAACCTCAGGGCCCCCTTGTCCTGTTCCCCAGCCAGGATTGAAGGTGGGCAGCTCCTGTCTGCCAGGGCCGAGCTTGGCCCACATTTTATATTTCAATAAAGAAATGAAGTTTTCACAGCTCTGTCCAGGTGATAGCAGCAGGAAAGCCCACGCGGCACCAGCACAAGCTGAGTTCCATGGCCAGGAGCAGCCGTGGATGCCCACGGTGTGGGCAGGCAGGAGCCAGGCAGGGGCTGCTGTGACCAGCGGCGGGGCCCCGAGGGCTGGGGGAGCCCATGCTGAGCGTCCCTGGGCTGAGGGCACATTTCCTTCCCTGGCATCAGCTGGGCCTGGAGCTCCTCCAGTGGCATGCCCAGGGAAAGAGGAAGCCATTGGGAGGTGCTTTCATTGAGAACAATGGAAAGAGGCTGGACTCTGAAGGAAGTCCTTCATAGCCTGAGGGATGAACTCAGAGCCTGAGAGACACTGGGCCTGTGGCAGCCCCGGATCTCTTATGAGCAGAGAGGGGATTTGCCCCCCAGGCCTCATCTGTTCACCCAGGGACACATGGTGAACACACACACACAGAAGATGGCTCAGCACTGGTGCTGCTCCCTGAGTGTTATGTTTGGGTCCCTCTAAAGGCATGCAGGGGCTTTGGGTCACCTCTGTGCTGTGCAGGGGACTGGGGACACCAAGAAGTTGTGCAGGGAGTTTAATGTATGTCGCAAGTTGTGCAGGGGCATCTGTAAAATTGAGCAGAGGTCGTATGTCTTTCTTTGAGGACATACGGGGATTTTAGGGTGGCTGAGGACACCCATAAGATGTGCACAGGGTTTGGGTGTCCCCTAAAGTGTGCAGCTACACTGAAGGCCTGTGTTGCATTATTTTTGTCAGCTTTGGCATCAAGTTCTTAATTTTTAAATAGGGGCCAAAGGGCAGCAAAGTGCACAGTAGGGAGTTGGTGTCAGCATGGCAGGGCTGCTGCTGCCTGCGATAGTGGGAATCACCAGCATGAGTGGAATTTTGGACTTGACATTGCTCTTATATGTAGAACCACAAAAAGTCTCACTTTTGCAATATCGTGTAACTCAGTTGTGAAAAAATCCGAGCTTGCAAATAGGTCCTGGGCGGGACATCCTCTCCTTGCTGGAAGGGCACCTCTTGAGATCCATTCTAACAAAATCCTGCCCCAGCCATGAGGTCACAGCAGGCTCTGAGGTCACAGAGGTGCCAGAGCCCCGTGGTTGCACAGCAGCACAAGGAGCGAGCAGTCAGTGCTTGAGCACAACTGTTGCGGCAGCAGCAGCGGCGGTGGCAGCAGTGGTGCTGACATTGGGACAGTGGTGTCAGGACAGCGGTGGCAGCAAGAGCTGCGGGACTGGCAGAGGGCAAGGCAGCATGGCCCTTGCTCTGCGCCTCTTCCTCCTGCTCCTCCTGGCCGTGGCCCTGCCTGCCAGGGCTGCCCAGGCTGCTCCGCTGCAAGTGCGGGGAGCAGGTGAGCTGGCAGCCTGGCTCCCCTTTCCCGGGACAGCGCTCCCTGCTCCCCGGGAAGCGCTGGGGATGGTTTTCCCCAGGCCTTTAGGGAGGGTTTCCTCTGGGGGAGGGAGAGAGCCCCCACGGGCCCCTCGGCTGGCCCTGTTTCCTCTCCAGGGATGTGTCACAGGGCCTGCAAAGAGGGTGCAGAGTGTCCAGGAGCCAGCCCAGAGCTCCCCAGGCCCCTGTGCAGCTCTGCCCTTTTCCATTGACATCTGGCTCCCAAAGACTTACCCAACCACCTTGCAGTGCCCAGGTCCCAAAAGCAGAGGGGGGATCCCAGGACACCATGGAAATGGTTTTGTGTGTTTGCTTCCCTCTAGATGAGCTTGCTAGGAAGGTTTCTCCAGCAGCTTGGCTCCATGAGGATTTCCAGTCTCTTCAGCCTCCTGCAGGTACATTGCCAATGTTCCCCTAAGCGGATAATCCTTGACAACCTGGCAGGAACCAGGTGACAGAAGCTTCTGTGGCTGTTGTGTTACAGGAGTCTCTGCAGAGAGGACTCATCAAGCTCCTTTCTGGGTTGCTGCTCAGAAGCCCAGCTCCCATCGCAGGGGTGAGTAGTGTGTCCCTGCTGACCCCACGGGCTGAGCCCCGCTTCGGTGGGATCCACTCTTCTGACATGCAAACACGTCACTTAAGGTCCTCCAAGAGGGAGGAACAAGCCTGGAGGAGGCACTAATTCCCTAGAGGCGTCGCAATACATGGAAAGGACCCTGAGTGACCTGGAGAGACGCCGTGGTGGGTGCATTTCCCTCAGCCTTGTCCTGGGGCCCAGCAGCCGGGGTCTTTGGCAGCACATCTGGACACGCCGTGCCCAGCACGGCGGGAAGGGATCCATGGCAGCCTCGCTGCCCCGCTGCTGCTTCCACGCCCTGCAGGGCTGTTTGCCAGCCTGGCCTGGCTGCAGCTTCTCCCCAGCCTCTGCAGGAAGGCATTTGGCATGTGCAGACAGAGAGCCCAAACTGCACCATGGGCCTGTGATCCCCTGCAATTTCCTGGTTTCTGAGCACATCTGGAGGAGCAGCTCTTTGGAGGAGGGAGGACCCTGCAGCAGCCCCAATAACCTGATCTTTCTTCTGCATCTTATCCATTACTTGGACACGCAGTGCCTCCTGAAGATGCCACCTTCCCATTGGGGAACAGCCCCCCCTGATCCAGCTGTCCCTTTTCCTCTCTGCAGAGATGGAAGGAGAGGACGCGCTGAAGGCGCAGTTTGCCGGAGGAAGCAGGGGCTCATTGGCAGCCTCTGCTGCAGGAAAGGAGGACATGCCAGGCACAGCCACAGGAGGTAATTGCTGTGCCTCTGGGCCTGAGCCCTGCTGAGGCTTGAGCTGCCCTCTCTGCTGCTTGGCATTGCTGGCACGCAGCATTTCCTGACCCCCTTCCAGTGCTGGGTTCCCTATAGAAGGGGATCCCAGCACAGCATGGAACGGTTTCTATCTGTGCTCCTTTCTAGACTGGGATCCTGAGTTGCGTAGATTGGAAATTCTGGTAAATCAATACTTAAGGATGCTGGAGCTTGGTGAAGGTAGGCTACCAAAACCCCTTCCCTAACAGAGTAATCATTGTCCAAGTGAAATCCTTGCTCAGAGTAATATTCCTGTGTCATTCCTGTCAAGATCCGCTTAAGTTTGCTAAATTGTGGGAATCCTGTCTTCCAAATTTCTGCTCTTGTGTCCAACAGTGATCCCACAGGATCTCAGTCATAGAGAAAAAGGATCATTTATCTGTCCATCCCCCTCCCATGTGCAATGCCAGTGTGTCCTTCTGTGTGCTCTGTGCAGCCATGGAGAAGAGCAGAGAGGGAAGGGGCCGGGCCCAGGGCTGTTCCGCAGGGCTGAGCCTTTCTCAGCTCCTTTGCCAGCCCCAGGTAGCCTGAGCTGCTCCTGCTGCCACTGCCAAGCCCTGGCCTTGCCTGGGGCTGTGTTTGGAGCTGCAGCAGCTCCAGGGAGTCCTTTCTGCCCCAACTGCCCCGCAAGGGGCTCCTTCTATCCCAGTATGGGGCCACTGCAGGTACAAGGTGCCCCTGGCCCTGCTCCTGAATGGAAGGCAGAGCCGAGGGAGTGCCTTGGAGGGCACCAATCACCCAGGTGCCCTCACTGCCACTCTGGCAAGAAGTAGAAATGGAACAACTTTCTATTAAGGTCCTCCTAGTTCAATGAACCAAGGTACAGGAGACAAGAAATCCCTGGAGGCAGCCAAACTTCTGGACGAGATGCTCAGTGACCTGGAGAGGCCCGATGGTGGGTGCATTTCCCTCAGCCTTGTCCTGGGGCTCAGCAGCCAGGGGCTTTGGCTGCACATCTGGACACGCCGTGCCCGGCACAGCGGGAAGGGATCCATGGCAGCCTCGCTGCCCCGCTGCTGCTTCCACACCCTGCAGGGCTGTTTGCCAGCCTGGCCTGGCTGCAGCTTCTCCCCAGCCTCTGCAGGAAGGCATTGGGCATCTGCTGACAGGCAGACCAAACTGCAACATGGTTCATACATGCCCTGAGATCCCCTGCAATTGCCTGGACCATGGGGAGATCAGGAATGACAGCAGTTTTGAGAAGGGAAAATCCTGGCCAATCCCAAAAGTTTTTATGATTTCTTGCTCCTTATCCATCAGTTTGACCAGTATTGCCTCCTGAAGATGCCACCTCCCAGAAAGGGGAACATCTCCATCTAATTTAGCTGTCTCTTTTTCTTTCTCCAGAGATGAACCGAAAGGCTGTGCCGAAAACAGCACTTCCTGCAGGAAGCAGGGACTCATTGGCAGCCTCTGCTGCAGGAAGGGAGGTGATGCCCAGCACAGTCACAGGAGGTAATTGCTGTGCCTCTGGGCCTGAGCCCTGCTGAGGCTTGAGCTGCCATCTTGGCTGTGCGTCAGTGCCTGCCCTCCAGGGATGTCAGACAGGCCCTGCAAAGAGGGTGCAGAGTGACCAGGAGCCAGCCCAGAGCTCCCCGGGCCCCTGTGCAGCTTTGGCCTTGTCCATTGACATCTGGCTCCCACAGCCTTACCCGATCCCCTTGCAGTGCCCAGTTCCCTAAGGCAGAGGGGGATGCCAGCACACCATGGAAATGGGTCTGATCTGTGCTCCCTTCCAGATGAGAGTGGTGCCATTGCTTTGCCAGCAGCTGGGATGGAAGATGGTTTGGAGCACTTGGGAGCTTCTGCAGGTAAGTTCTGAGAGAATATTCATTGACAACCTGGCAGGAACTGTGTGACAGAAGCTTCTGTGGCTCTTGAGTTACAGGTGTGTCTGCAGGGAGGATCTTCCCAGGTCCTTTGGTGGATGTTGCACACAAGCCCAGCTCCCATCGCAGGGGTGAGTAGTGTGTCCCTGCTGACCCCACAGGCTGAGCCCTGCATCTGTGGGATCTATTCCAGGTGAAATGGAAATACTTTCTCTTAAGGTCCTCTGAGAGGGAGGAAAAAACCTACAAAAGAGAATGTGCTCCTGGAGGCATCCAAACAACTGGACCAAATCCTGATTGACCTGGAGAGGCCCGATGGTGGGTGCATTTCCCTCAGCCTTGTCCTGGGGCTCAGCAGCCGGAGGCTTGAGCTGCACATCTGGACACGCCATGCCCGGCACAGTGGGAGGGCATCCATGGCAGCCTCGCTGCCCCGCTGCTGCTTCCACGCCCTGCAGGGCTGTTTGCCAGCCTGGCCTGGCTGCAGCTTCTCCCCAGCCTCTGCAGGAAGGCATTGGGCATCAGCTAAGTGAGAGCCCAAACTGCACCATGGGACTGGGATTTCTTGGTCTCTGGGCAGATCCAGTGGGGCAGATATTTGGAGGAGGGAGGGCCCTGAGGCAGCCCCAAGGGCCTTGGCCTTTCCCTGATCCTTATCCATGTCTTTCCCAAGTGATACTCCTTGAAGATGCCACCTCCCCACTGGGCAATGGCTCTACCTGATCTGGCTGTCCCTTTTCCTTTCTGCAGAGATGGACCAAAAGTCTTTCCGGAAGGCAGCACATCCTGGAGGACGCAATGTACCCGTGCTAGCCACTGATACAGGAAGTGAGGAGATGCCAGACAGTGCCACAGAAGGTGATTGCTGTGCCAGGCTCAGCCTGGCTGAGTAGTTCTGCTGGGGTCCCCCCGTGTGGGACATGTCCTGAAACCTGAGAGAGACTGCATGGGGTGCCCATGGTGGGGAATGGGCAGAGGGGGAGAGCAAGGCTCCAGTGTGTCCTGAGAGGGCCTGGGTGTGTGTCCCTGGTCTGGGGGAGCTGTCACGGGGCAGGGAGGGCCAGGGCTGGCAGTGGCTGCTCAGGGATGGCTTTGGCCCGTGTCCCTCCAAGCAGCCACTGCCCAAGCAGCTGCGCTGGCCCCGGGCTCTCCTCCCGGCCTGCTGGGCTTTGTTGGGTGGCACAGCCTGTGCCAAGGGGCGGCAAGGTGCCTGCAGGCCCCAGCTCTGGGGGAAACGGAGAACGTCCTGCCCGCATCCACCGTGCTGCCAGCTCAGCAGTGCAGCACAGCACGGGCTGACGCTCCCCATTGCTCCCACAGATGTTGCCACTGAAGCAGGAATATATGGCCCGGATCCAATGCGCCTCCCAAGAATTGTCTGTCCCCAGGATGTTCGCAGGAAATGCATGATAGGCACAGTGGTGATAGTGTTCACTGTGCCACTTGTGCTGCTAGGCTGCTATCTTGGCATTCGCAAGCTGTATGAGATCAGACGGTCAGTTGCTGATTTTTCTCCACAGTTTTCTTATAACTCTGCTCCATAGCATTGGTAGCCTGACTCGTAGTCGTGCTGCTGTGGAGTTGTGGCCAGTCCATGGTTGTCCAAAGAACTCTGCTGATGGTTCTGCTGCTGCCCTGAGCTTTCATTGGCCTCTTGATATCTGGGCCATGTCCTGGGGGCCCGCTGGGGCTGCAGCCAGTGCTGGCTCCCACTGAGGCTGCCTGGCCAAGAGCAGCCCCAGAGGCACAGGGCAGAGGCACAGCAAGTTCTCAGCAGTGTTTGGGCAGCACAGTTCAGGACAGGGCAATGCTTATTTTGTAGCTCATGTAAAGTTTAATGGCAACGGTGTTGCAGCACAAGCAAATATGCTCCAGTTCAGTGTTGAAACAAATCCAGCCGGATGAAGGTTTGGATTTGGCCCTGAAACTTTGCTCTTTTTGTGAGCCCTGTTCTGGATTGATTCCCAATCAGTCTTGGAGCCAATTCTGGGTGAAGGCTCATCCCAGCCCTGAACGTTGGCAGTTCTGGCCTCAAAGGGACAGCTGAGGCTTCACTGGACATGACTGGGAATCAGGGCTCTATTATCAAAGGGCTTTGAGAAGTTTAAATTCCTATGTTTTTGCTACATGTTTTTCTTTATGAAATTCATTCACTTTTTCTAAACTTAGTTTTGAAACTAACTTGTTTTCCAGTGCCTATTCCAGTTTTTTGGTATAGTGAATGGTGGCCCAATTATCCCATGGCTGAATTAAGAGACTGTAAGTACGATAAAATGGAATGAGTTTTACCGTCTTATGCCTTTCACAGACTCATAAAACTTTTGTTGGTTTATGTGACCAACAGAAGCGTTTTTCTCTACTTTTAATTCAAACAAGCGGCAGAGCCGGAACCTGTTGAGAAGAGTCTCTTCACTTCATAGCTAAAGCAAACTGCCAGGGTTCTTTATTGAGCAATATAAAATCTATATTTTATGTATAGACTCCTGTCAAGTGACTGATAGAAACAAGGGATTTGGACTCTGTGGGAAGTACTGACCAGCTGTGCATTGGCTCTCCAAAGCTCAGTCTGTAATAATCAATCTTTTTCAGAAGAGAATGTTGAGTTTCTTCCTGGCACTCACTCTTGCACTCGTACTCAAAAACACTTCTTGAAAGAAATTTACAACGGCTCTTTATGCTCCCTTAGTTGACTTTTCTCTCTTTCTCCAGTAATGCCGATGAAAACCTGGATGATGGCATTAAAGAAGCTGCAAAGCAGATCCTGGAGAAGAGGGCATACATCTGCTCCCACCCTCTGGACAGGACCTTCTGATCCCTCCCTGACAGCAGGCACTCATCACTGTCAGTCAGGGAGGAATTTCCTGCAGTTTCATGATGGAGAGATTAAAAGCATCTGTTAATTAATGTCTTTGATAAATGTAATTGTATAAAAATACTACTTTCCAAACTCTATTTCAAAGGATAAGGATAAATAAAGAGATTTAATTTAAAGCTGAAATTATTTTGTCAGATAGATAGATGGTTAGATATATAGGAAGATAGGTAGATATTAGATCACTAGATAGTTAAATAACTGAGACAGAAATAGATAGATAGATAGATAGATAGATAGATAGATAGATAGATAGATAGATAGATAGATAGATAGATAGATAGATGTATATACATGTCTGTTCCTCTTGGAGTGGGATAAAGAGAGGGAGAAGAAGTTTGGATGGGGAAATGTTTCTTCCCAGGGAAGGGACTGTGTGGTTTCTCAGTATCTTTTCACTTCAATCAGCTCCTCATTCACTGAGCAAGTCTGAAAGACTTGGGCAATCAGAACAGTTCTGCTTTGGAGGCCCTTCCAGCTCTCTTGTCCAGCAGCACCACCAGGACACTGAGTCCCCAGTGTCCAGGGAGCTTCTGCTGTCACCCTGAGGGACACCATTGGTCACTGACGTCCATCGGGCCTCTGAGCCATTGACCACAACCCCCTGGATGTGACCAGCCAGGCAATTGCTCATTCTCCAAACTGTGCCTCCATCAGATCCATAGCTCACCAAAGGAGGGACAAGGATGCTGGGCAGGGCTGATGTGTCCAGGGCATGGCAGAAGTCCAGAGTGGTGCCGTCTCTAGCTCTTCCCTTATGCACTGGGGTGTAACTTTGCGGCTGGGTCACAGGCAATATGTTCTCTGGCCAGCTCACTGCCTGAGTCCCATGGACAGTCACAAGAGAGGCTGCCCCTGGATCCCTACAGGGACCTTCCCGGCTGGCGGTGCGTACAGGGGCTCGCAGCTCCCTGCAGCCGACACCTGTGGCACGGGTGACACAGCAGCAACCCAGTACGAGGGACTGAGGTGAAGGAACCGAGAGAGATCACTTGTTTGAGTTCTAAGGAAGGTTTGTGTCCCCAGAGGAGTCAGGACAACTGACAATAACTGATTTTTAAGGAAGAGAGAGAAGAAGGGGAGGACACAACTTTTACCAAGGGGAAGGCATTAGGGAAGGAGTGCAGGGCAAGGGCTATCCAACAGAAACCAACAAGGGGAAGGAGCAAACCTTGAAATCCAATCTTGCTTTGAGGAAGGGATCAACTACAGGGTACACACCAGAACAAAAGGCTGTGCTGTCTTTGATGGACAGGGGCATTGACAAATACTTGGTGAATAAACAACTCAGGACTGAACCACCAGAGAAACCAAGTGGGATACGTGGAATGAAACATTACAAACGTACAACAAGGAGTATTTTAAACTTACTACAGAAGAACAAACTGTAAAATAACAGACTACCACACTGGGGTGTTGCAGTGTGTCTCTATTGTGTTTTCAACTGCAATTCAGTTTCAATGGTCAGTTCAAACCCCCACCCCCCCGCCCCATCTCTTGTATTGTTATAGCATATTTTATCCTTAATGGATTGTTATTTTGCACCTCTCTTGTTGGTTTTGCCCCAGTTTTCCATCTTCCCAATAACCTGCCCTTTGTTCCTGAATGTTACCTGTTCCTTCTCCCAGTATGAACATGGTCAGTCCCTCCTCATGCCTGCCCCTTTCTCCAGAAACTTCCCTGTCATTTTTGTATCCCTTGAGGTCTCCTTGGTTTGTTTACCCTCTTCCCCTCCCCTGTCATTCCCAATTGGTTTCAACACTGTATTCCCTGCCTTATGCTTCTCCCCAGGTTTCTCCCACTTGGTTAAAGTTTTGTACCCTCCTCTTGAACCTCCCCTTGTTGGAAAACCCCTTCTAGAGCCTGGACTTGTGTCTTTCTGAGCCTGACCTTCCTGGGCATAAACACCTTTGGGAGTCATACAGAAGACCTCTCCTTGTTCCTTGTCCCTGCCCTTGAAGCATTCCACCTGTGCCATAGAGCAAATGTGACCTATAGCAGCACCCAAATTGTGTGGCTTTTTGGGGCAGCCCCCTCCTGGTGACAGTGCTGGGAGCAGCCCAGGCTGAAGAACTCTGGCACCGCGTCACTGAGGCAGCCACACAATCATGGAAGGGCTCTGGCTTGGTCAGACTGCACACACCCACCCTATGCTCCTCAAGGTATTTTTTGGCATATCCAAGCATTGAAGAGGTTGGGTGACTTTCCCCCCTGTTTTATTCACTGTGTCCTTTGAGGACCACAAAAGGAAGCAGTGCCTTAAATTGCACATGAAGAGCAAATGGTGAAGTAAAGGCTTCACCTTTCCTATGAAGCCAGAGGACTGTGTTAGCTATGGCCCACCCAAGGTGCCAAATTTCCGCCTGGGAAGCTGCTGACAGGAGGGAATGTGGAACTTGTCTCCAGCCAGAGATCACTTACTCCTCAGCATGCTGGGATGTTGCTGACAGTGTCTGAGGAGCTCAGAAATCCTTGGATGTGATTTCCTGTGCCAGTGCCCAGAACACAGAGCAGTGAGCTCAGCTTGGGGAGGCAAGGCCAGCCCTTGGACACAACAGCCAGGCAAGCATGAGCTCCCTCCCAGAGAAGGAAAATTCCAGCCATGAGGTCCATCCCCAAGCAGGCCATGAGGTCACAGCAGGATGTGAGGTCACAGCAGGCTCTGGGGTCACAGAGCCGTGTGGTTCTACAGCATCACAATGTCCAACCCCCGGTGCCCGGCACAGCGGGAGGGCATCCATGGAAACCTCACAGCCTTGCTGCTGCTTCCATACCCTGTAGGGCTTTTTCCCAGCCTGACCTGGCTGCAGCTTCTCCCCAGCCTCTGCAGGAAGGCATTTGGCATCAGCTGGCAGGGAGCCCAAGCTGAAGCATGGGCTTAAGATCTGCTGGGGCTGCAGCCAGTGCTCGCTCCCGCTGAGGCTTCCTGGCCAAAAACAGGGCAGAGGCAAAGCAAAATGTGGACGAGAAAGAGCAGGGATTAGATTGCCCTTGAAAGGCAGAGGCGCTCTGGGGCCCGCTCCTGGCCAGGGAGCCTGCCCAGAGCCGTGCCCTGCTCGCCGGGGCCTTGAGGGACAGCTGTGCAGCTGGGCCAAGCTGTGCCAGCAGCTCCAGCCGTGCTGGGGAGCCTTGCCAGCTCTGGGCCCTGCTGTGCAGGAGGCTCCCTGTGTGCCACTGGCAGCTGGGGCCTCAGCCACCTCCTCTCTCCACAGGTGCTCCTGTGCATCTTCAGAAGAGAGGCCTAGCAACTCGGGCAAAGAGAACTTGACCTGTTATCCCAGGTCTCCACTTATGCCCTTATCTGCCCTGCCGTGGCTGCAACACCATCAGAAGGCCTTCTCACATTCCAAATTCGTTTTCCCCTCCAAAACAAGACCCTCTGCCCCAGAGCCCGCAAGCCCTGTTTCCCAGCCAGGAGTGAATGTGGGCAGCCCCTGTCTGCCAGGGTAGGGCTTGGCCCACATTTTATATTTCAATAAAGAAATGGTGTTTTCACAGCTCTGTCCAGATCGTAACAGCCGCAAAGGCCACCCCGCAGCAGCACAGGCTGAGCTCCATGGCCAGGAGCAGCCGTGGATGCCCACGGTGTGTGCAGGCAGGAGCCAGGCAGGAGCTGCTGTGACCAGCAGTGGGGCCCTGAAGGCTGGGGGAGCCCATGCTGAGTGTCCCTGGGCCGAGAACACATTTCCTTCCCTGGCATCATCTGAGCCCTGGCCCCATGAGGCAGGCATGGATATTTTGGGGTCCCTGCTGAGGGCTGCTGAGGTCACTCATGAATCACAAAGGAGTATTGATGGCCTCTTCGAACCCGTGCAGGGATCCCTCATGAGGTGTGCAGCAGGGTTACATTTGAGGGGGTTTTTTACTCTTCTCAGCACAGCAAAGGGTCACTTGGCCGAGGTTTTGCAAAGCTGAGAGAGCGCCTCTTGCAAAGCCTTGGGCCTGGCCTGCGGGCACAGCGGACAGGCGGAGCTCATCCCCTGGGGTCAGGCCGGGCTGCTCAGGCCGGGCCTGGCCGGGGCAGGCTCGTGTCCCGGCAGGGAAGGGCCCCGGCCCTGGGCTCTGATGAGGCTGCTGAGCTCCGCCCTGGCCCTGTGCTGCAGCCCAACACATTTACAGCCAGGGCCGTGCCCTGGACCACAGGAGGCACCCGGGGCTGCAACTGAGGCCGCACCTTCTCCCACTCAAGGGGGCTGGCCCTGTTCCTTTGGAGGATCCAGAGCCTTGTACTTCGGCCTGATGGTGTAGAGATCCCCCCAGCATCCCTGAGCTTGCAGAAATAAAGGCTTTGTGCTCATTAATATGAAAAGCTGTATGGGTGGCCTGCAGCTATTGTTCTTTTGTTGCCTGGACCCCAGTCAGTGCTCGAGTCTAAATGAATGACCCAGCCTGAAGCTGGCCTTAAGACTGATTTGATGAGAGGGAGTGAAGCTCTGTTGACTGCAAATTCTCCAGGAAAAAAGTACAGGAACTTGGATAATGCTGGTGACAAAAGCAGAGTGCAGAGTTGAACCTGTGAGGCCACCTCAATGCCTCCTCCCCCAACCCTTTTATTTTTATTTTGTTTAATATTCTGAGGGCCAGTTCTTGCATGAAATGGGCCCTCAGGAAAGAGCTGCTGGGCCTCCTGGCTGTGTCTGTTTGTGCTCCCTGTGCTTCTGGTTGCCAAGGTGTCAGGGTCTGTCCTAGTGGACAGATGACCTGATGGTTCGTAGGAATGATCTCAGTGTGCAAAACACCAACACGGTACAAGGGGGTTTGCAGTGATAATCAAATCAAATGCAGTTTTATTGAAATAACTACAGCAAAAATGTGATAGAGGGATTAAGGAAGAGAAAAAGAGAGAGAAAGAGAGAGAGAGAGAGGGGGGATATAGCTACCAACTCAGAGACGAACTGTACCAACTGTACCAACTGTACCAACTGTACCAACTTTGGTGCAGTCCAGCTGAGGGTCCGCCTGCTACGCTGGGGAGATCTCAAAGGCGCTAGCTAACTCAGAGGTTTTTATTACTGAAAATTGCGAGGGGGGGGGGAAACAGATACAATAGGGAACAGATGTAACAGGTAGTCCATGTTCTCAGCAGTAAATGAGCTTGATAGATGTAACAGGTAGTCGGTGTTCTCAGCAGTAAATGAGAGCCATTGTTTTCTTGCTCCAGTGGTCACAATCGGCAGGCAAACATCTCGCTTTGGTCAGCTTGCCTCCCCACACACCTCCCCCGGGCTGGGGGTTTCAGTCCCAGTCCTTGGAAGGAGCAGAGGGGCCTTTTTAGGAGTTTCATGTCTCAGTCCTTGATGGAAAAGCTTCTCACATCTCCGTCTGTCTGTCACGGTGGTTGTAAAACAGGCAAGGGTCTTCTATGGGAGACCGCCTGAAACTCAGGAGAAGTCCAGCCAGGCCGAGAGGTGGGACAGCTTCCAAAGCTGCTATTGTTGCAAACGGGGCATGGTGTCCTCTTCTTAGCATACAGCGAACACTCCTGTGGAAACAACAGCTCAAAACTGAGCTTTCAGGTCTCAGGGTCCGTGGCGTGTGACTTTTCTCCTTCAGAGCCAGATATAGATGGGGGGGTCTTCTCTTCAGTGGTCTCCCAAAGACGATCGTGAGGCAGATGAGGGAAAATTAGGACAGACTCTCACGCAGGGCCAGCACCTCTGAGGACAGGGCGTCCTGCTCTGGGTGGTGGTGGCAACAGCATGTCCCCAGCAATAAGCTGGTAGCGCAGCCGTGGGACAACGGACACTGGCACAGAAATGAGAGATGACAGGTCTAGTTTTCCCTGCCTGAGTTATTTGACAGGTCTTGTGAAGCTGCAGAATCATCCCTGTGAAGAGAGGAGGTGGCTGGGGAATTGGGAAAACAAACAATGGGGTATGCATAAGTTTTTGTATATGCCCCATTCAGCATAGGCATTTTTAGGAAGTGATTTATTGAAGGAGTTTTGAGGCAACCATTACATTCAAAAATGGAGAGGGTCCTCTGGAGCTGAATGATCAAAAGTACATTGAGGTATTAAGTTTAACCTTAACAGCTATTGAAATTGAGATGGAAATTGATGAAGAGATACTAAGTCAAGTATTTCCCAGGGTATGGACCTCTGTGTACCAGGGATGGAGAAAAATGCCTCCTCCATAGTAATTAAGCTTAAGGAAGGGACACAACAAGTCAGAATTAGGCAGCAGTACCCCCTAAAGAATGAAGACAGGGAAGGAATCAGTCCAATAATTGAAAATTTTCTGCGGTTAGCATTATTAAAAGAATGCCAATCTGATTTCAATACTCCCATTTTACCTGCAATCTGATGGGTCAGACCGGATAGTACAGGATTTGAGGGCTGTCAATAAAGTAACAGAAGATCTGTATCCTGTGGTAGCCAATCCATATACCTTATGAATTTATTTAACACCTGAGCTAATCTGGTTAACCATTTTAGAATCAAATGGTGCCTTCTTTTGCCTCCATATCCACAAAGTCAGACAGAAAATTTTTGCATTCGAATGGGAAAGCCCTAAAAGTGGGCACAAAACCCAGCTCACATGGCCCGTGCTTCCTCAGCGCTTCAAAATTTCCCCTACTCTGTTTGGGGAGCAACTTGCAAAAGATCTGGAGTTTTGGGAAGCTCCACAGGAAGAAGGAAGGCTTTTGTAGTACCTGGATGATCTTCTAGTAGCCACTCGGACGAGGGAAGCATGTCTGGCCTGGACAGTAAGCCTTTTGAATTTTCTAGGACCCCAAGGACACAGAGTATCAAAAAAAAGGCACAGGCAGTGAAAGAGAAAGTAATCTACCTGGGGTACCAGGTGAGTGCTGGGCAACGGACTTTAGGACAGACTCGCAAAGAACCATAAGCCAAACCCCAAAACCCCAGACAATAAAGGAACTCCAAACCTTCTTAGGCATGGCAAGGTTGTGCCGACTGTGGGTTTATACTTATGGACTGCTCGTCAGACTCCTCTATGCTCTTATTGCCAGTGGAAACAGAGATCTCCAGTGGACAAAGGAAGGCACACGGGCCTTTCACCAGCTAAAGAGTGCCCTCATGTCAGCTCCAGCTTTGGGGACTTCCAGATGTAAGTGAACCATTCTTTCTGGTTTTCCCATGAAAGACAGGGAATTGCCCTGGGAATATTGGCTCAGGACTTGGGTCCATATCAGAGGGCAGTTGCTTACCTCTCCAAGCAGCTAGATGCAACAGCCAAAGGATGGCCAGGTTGCCTCAGAGCTGTAGCAGCAGTCATGCTGAATATTCAAGAGGCACGCAAGTTTACCCTGGGACAAAAATGGCTGTGCTAGTGTCCCACACAGTGCCCGCAGTACTGGAAGCAAAGGGTGGCCTCTGGCTTTCACCACAGAAGTTTCTGAAATACCAGGCCATCATGGTAGAGCAAGATGATGTTGAGATCGTGGTGACTAATATTGTCAACCCAGCTTCTTTTCTCAGTGGAAATCAAGAAGAAGCAGTACACCACGATTGCCTGGAGACCATTGAAGCTACTTACTCCAGATGCCCAGAATTTTAAAGACACTCATCTAGATGATACAGAGACCTGGTTCACTGATGGGAGTAGTAGCCACGTTGCCAATGGAAAGCAACATGCTGGATACACAGTGACTGCCTGCAGAGAAGTAATAGAATCCAGGCCCTTACCGACAGGCTCCTCTGCGCAGAAGGCCGCGATAATTGCCCTGACCCGTGCCTTGGAAATGGCAAAAGGAAAGAGAATAAACATCTTTACGGACTCGAGGTATGAATTCAGAGTTGTGCATGCACATGGAGCCATCTGGAACGAGAGGGGACTGCTAACCTCACAAAAAGAAGAGACAATGCAGCTGCTGGAAGCAGTTCAGCTGCCTGAAAAGGCATATTAAGGCACACCAGAGAGTGAGCTCAGAATTGGAAGAAGGAAATGAGCTAGTGGATGGAGAGGCAAATAAAGCAGCAAAAAGTGGAGTAATTATGGACAGATTTCCCTCAAAAGTAAGCCAAAATATAATAGTACTAATCAAAAGAGACATGCAACCACAAGGGGTGGGCTGCCGTTGAAAGACAGCCAGTAATCCCTTCCCATTTTTGTGATCACTAGTGAAAGAAGAGCACCAGAAAACACACTGGGGCCTAACTACTTAAAAGCTTTTATAAAGTGTGGCTCCTTTCCCAGAATGACCAAGGCTGCCAGTGATACAGAGTGCATCAAAATAAAGGGTTGACTTTTAAGTAGTAGTTTCCACAGGCTTTCTAAAATGCATATCTGATTGAAAGAATCATTGCCAAGAATTAATCTGCCACTATTACTCAGGTAAACCAACAGTGAGATCCTTGCCTCCAGACAAACCCCAAAAATACCCCCAGGCCAAAACTCGGTCAAATTAAGAGAGGCCATGGGCCTGGACAGCTGTGGCAAATTAACTTTTCAGAACTCCCAGAGAAAGGGGGGTATCTGTATTTATTAGTATTGACAGCTACATTTTCAGGCTAGCCAGAAGCATTCCCCACCAGAACTGTCAAAGCTCTAGAGGTGACCATGGTATTATTACAAGAAATAATACCATGCTTCAGAGCTCCAGCCACAATATCCTCGGATAGAGGATCACATTTCATTTCCAAAAGAGTGCCACCGATTAGTAGCCACCTGGGCATAGATTCATAGATTGAGAACTTCACACTCCATACCACCCGCAATCAAGCAGCCAGGTGGAGAAAATGAATCATTTGATTAAGCAGCAGATTGTAAGACTGGGGCAGGATGTTAATCTGCCCTGGCCCCAGGCTCTTCCACTGGCACTGCTGCGAATTCAGACTAAACCACGAGCTAAAGAAAAGCTGAGTCCTTTTGAAATGCTTTGTGGAAGACCATATGGAATACGAAAGAGAATGTCCACCCACATTGGAGAGATAACCCTGGCCACCTGCATGGTGGCTTTAAGCAAACAGCTCAGAGAAATTGAAAAACACGTGGCTAGAACTCGGAGCAAAGAGCTAGACAGACCAGTACATAACATACAGTCTAGAGATTATGTATATGTTAAGCCTCTTGCAGAAAAGACTTTGGATGCACAGTGAGAGAGATCACTGCAAGTGCTTCTCACCACCTTCTCTGCAATCCAGACCAAGGAGTAGAATACCTGGATCCATCGCTCTCGAGTGAAGAAAGCCCCAGGAGCCCCTTAGAGAGGGACATCAAGAAACAATGAACTGAGATTAAAACTTACTCAGGCAAAATGAGTATATTGCAGCCAGGGGTAGTTTGTCATTTCAATTACAGAATTGATTTGTATGTAATTATAACTGGAGTCTTAGAATTAGAGAGTACCTCTATCCAAAGCAATGCTGAATGGCCTTGGTCCCAAGCTTTCAATCTGTATACTGGATCCATGGGAGAACTTTCTAAGATAAAAGAGCTAAACCTATCCCTGTAGTAATTCATGAAGATCAGGTATATGAGGAGCAGGAGTGGCAAGAACGAGAACTGTGGACACTTCAGGAGATCAAGAGAGAAGAAATCAAAATAGAGTGCTAGGTAGTCAATGAGACGGCTTATGAGAAACCAGATGAAATTAGTGTCTCAACCTCCCCGTATACAGGCACCAAGAAGTTTGTGATAGCCCAAGTGAATCCGACTGTTGGTGTAATTTCTCCTTGATACAGCCTGTAGAAGTGACCTGCCTTTAAGCTCGAGATGCTATAAAGCTCTCATTTAAATTTTAAATCAACACTGCACTTTTTACAATGTTAGGACCTTATACAACCCACGCTGGTAATCAAATAGTTCAGACCCAACCCAAACTTGAACCTGAAGTGTGAGAAATAGGCCCCTACGTAGTGAAGAAGGTAAGTGAAAACAACTGTTGTTCAATCCAGAATGGTCTCTCAAACGTGTTGAGTTGCTAGTGCAAATTAACATCTCAAAAATCCAACCAGCCTGCTCCTCTTTCCTAAGAACATCCTTTGAGGGCTGCACAAGGTGGTTACAAAGACAGATATAGCTCAGGAGCAGAATAAGAAATTATCTAAGTTGGATGTTAGGGAATGGATTGAGAGTTTTAAATGGAATTGATTCAGAAATACTGATGAATAAGCTGGCCACTGCAGCAGGTGACCTAGCAAAATTGAAGCAGCCTTAACAGTCAGCTCTACTGGCATTAGGAACTAGCCAGTGGCAGGTTTCCAAAGTACTGCCAAAGTGGGAAAAGGCTGGGAGCCAAGACCACAGGGTAATATTAGAAGCACTTGGTACAGTTGGAAATAATGTGTCTTTAGCTTTCAGTTGTATACAAGCACAGTTATAGATGCAGGCAACAGCAGCTCTGATCATACGGGAAGGGGGTGAAGGTAATTTTCCAGCTGAAATTTGGGAAGTTGTCTGGGATAATATGATTGATTTTGTAAAGAAGTTTCAATCCTGGTGGCCTATAGTAAATTTCACCTATGATCCTGCTTCTAATGTGGCCACTGCCTTGGTTCTTACCTAACATTATGCCACTGTTTATGTTATCCGCCCCATCACTGCACTGGGATTAAATAATGAAAAAACAGTGCTCTACCCTTCAGAACATAGGGTGTGGGCTGGAAAGGTGAATGAAAAGAGGCCAACAGTAAAGTTAGAATCCTGCATTACTAGAGAACCACTGGGATTCATTTGTGAAAGCAATACAATTAATGCCCAAATGTGTGTCTAGACACTGAACAGAGTATTTGCCACTTTGAGATTCATGCAGTCACTGATCAGAAAACTGTGCTCATATATACTAGTAAAAGTTATGTGTGCCTGAGAACTGCTTGTGCTGCTGTAAAAATTGATAACAACAATATTATTTTGTCTAGAAGAAATAATTTTAATTTTTGTATTTGCAATGTTGTTAAGATTATCGGGTGTGATTTTTTTGTGCATGGCCCCCGTGACATCCCACCAGTTGATTAAAACCAATTACACAATGTAACACAGACTATCACCAACTCCTGTTGGGATGGACCTTACATTGATAAAACAATTAATTAAGCACCAAGACCTACTGCAGATCTCGAAGGAAATTCCAGAAAACAGAGAAAGCCCTAATTACTGTCTCTCATGATACCAAAGAAATAACCAGAATTCTGCAAAGAGTAAAGCAAACTGCAGATCATCACTGGTGGAATGTGATCTTTGGGTGGTCACCAACTGACAATGGAATCCTTAATAAAATGTGTCATCCCATTGTAGTTTTGTTAATATTAGCTGGAATAAGCTAATTTTAGGGTTATCCATTATATTGCTAATGTGATATTGGAGAATACTACAGCAAACAGCTGTGTTAACCTCCTTATCAAACGTACATGGTAAAGCATTAAGAGACACTTATTGTCATAGGGATTTGCATTAGATAAAAGAATTTACTTATTTTCTAGGAAAGGGGGGAAAAGAGACAGAGTAGAAATTTTCCAGAGTAGAAATCCATTTTGATTTAGGCTAAATGTACATCTTTGAGTTAAGTCTGTAGTTGGAAAGCATAGCTGTTTAGTCTGACTGGTAAAAAGCCTAGGCTCAGAGAAACTGCTTCAGTCGAGGACAGAGATAAGGGGCTGGCAGGGGACACAGAGACAGAGGAACTGCTATGAGAACAGGCCAACCTGACCTGGGAATTCTTCCTGATAAAGATTAACTAGCGGTAAATGTCACACCAAATTTGTAAAAATGAATATGTAGGAACCTATCGTAAAATTGGATGCATATCTATTTGAGAGGGTGATAAAAAAGGATCTGGAGTTCCCAGAGGGACGCATGTCTTTTAAGGAGAGGAATCTCCACATGCATCCAGCACAGTAATAAACATACCAACTTTACAACTTTCACAAAGTCGTGGAGTTGCGTTTATCTCCGCAAAAGAGGCCCCGGTGTCAGCTGGCTCACAGAGACCCTCCTGCACAGCAGGAGATGCCCACTGTGCTCAAAGTTTGCCTCTGAAGACTGAGAGATGAGCTGGTAAGAAATCCTGGAAATTATCAGTGAAAGGGCTTTAAGTCTGTTGTTGTCACTAGGTAAAAATCTCCAGTGGGAAAAGAGCCTCTCCAATACACTGGGTGTCTTGTGATGACTTAGTTCATCTAAGAGTAATGATCACCGCTTAAATGCAGTTTTATTTTTTATTCGGCAAGCATAAAAGTGTTCCAAAATTTTCAGAATTCTAAAACTACTTTGAAAAATCCAAAACTACAATAGGAAAAGGGAAGAAATATTTAGGGATATTTTTCTACAAAAAATGTTTCTAAATATTTCTAAAATCTTCTGCTGTGTATAAATGTAAAACAAAGACAAAATGGGGCTGCTTTGTCTCAGGAGCCCCATGCTCAGCTGCTGCCTGCCCAGCCCTGGCTGTGCCCAGACAAGCAGCTCCTCCAGAGCTGGTGGTAGCACAGACACACCTGAGCTGAACCCCAAAGATGTTGCCAGGCTCAGGCCCTTCCCTGGTAGGAGGGCTGCACCTCCTGGCCTGGCTGGACACCAGGGGCAGCACCTTTGGGGACAGAGGCTCCTGCTCTGGGTGGTGATACCAACAAGCTGTCCCTAGCAATGAGCTGGTAATGCAGCCGTGGAAGGGACAACAGACACGGGCACGGAGATGCGAGATGACAGGACCAGTTCCCTCTGGCTGAGGAATTTGGCCAGTCTTGTGAATCTGCAGAGGCATCCCTGTGGAGAGAGGAGGTGGCTGAGGCCCCAGCTGCCAGTGGCACACAGGGAGCCTCCTGCACAGCAGCGCCCAGAGCTGGCAAGGCTCCCCAGCTTCTCTGGATAATCACAGACTGGCAACAACTCCACAGCAGCCTCTCTGGGAACATTTCCTGTCTACAACATTAGACTTTTAAAAGAAGCTGTTTGAGGGAAAGGTGAACAAAACACTCACCCTTTTCTCTTCCAGCAAGTCCAAATTTGGACACAGCATAAGATGAAAATAAGCTCCAAAAAAAGCAGGCCTGCTATTAATCCTATCCAGAAACCCCTTCCAGGGCCCTTCTGGGAATCCAGAACACGTGTGGTGGGGCTGGCCGCACCTGTGGGAGCAATGGGGAGCGTCAGCCCGTGCTGTGCTGCACTGCGGAGCTGGCAGCACGGTGGATGTGGGCAGGACATTCTCCGTTTCCCCCAGAGCTGGGGCCTGCAGGCACCTTGCCGCCCCTTGGCACAGGCTGTGCCACCCAACAAAGCCCAGCAGGCCGGGAGGAGATCCCGGGGGCAGCGCAGCTGCTTGGGCAGTGGCTGCTTGGAGGGACACGGGCCAAAGCCATCCCTGAGCAGCCACTGCCAGCCCTGGCCCTCCCTGCCCCGTGACAGCTCCCCCAGCCCCAGGGCACAGAGTCAGGCCCTGTCAGGACCCAGTGCAGCCCCTGCCCAGTCGGGAGCCAAGGCTGGCTCTGGCCCTGGGCTCGCGGCAGGGCTCCCGCTCGGGGCTGCTCCTGTGCCTTGGGCCTCTGGGCACTCAGGGCCAGCTTCGGAGCAGCTGCAGCGGGAGGGACATTTGTGCACGGGTCCCCTGTCCCTGGGGCTGTGAACGAGCTCCAGAGGCTTCCAAGGCTCCAGAGGTGCCTCCATCTTTGGCTGCTGCTGGGCCATACAAGGGCAGGACCTGGGGGAAAGAGCTGCCGCCACACAGCCCTGCTAAATGGCTGACAGTGGCAGAGCAATTACCTCCTGTGCCTGGGCCCATGTCTGGCATCTCCTCCTTTCCTGCAGCAGGGGCTGCCAGTCGGCCTCTGCTTGCTTGGGGAAACACTGCCTTCTGTCCTGCCTTTTGCTCCATCACTTGAAAAAGGAAAAAGTTCAGCTGCATCAGATGGAACAATTTCTGATTTCTTTTGGTGGCATCTTTAGGACATCAGGCTTATCAAAATGGGGATAAGATTCAAAACCATCTGGCCTTTTGGGGCTGGGCCAGGGCCCACCCTCCTCCAAATAGCTGCCAGGCCTGAGCAGAAGGTGTGAGGGGATCGCGCAGGGCGAGGGCACACACGTGCATGGCTCTGTCCTGGCACCTGCAGCGATGCCCCCTTGGCCGAGCTTTGGGCTCTGAGCTGGCAGCTCTCCCAGGGGAAAGGCCTTGACCTACCCTCACCATGTCCCAGAGGCTCAATCCTGAACGTGGGTTGGGAAGCCAGACCACCTTCACCAACAGGTTCAGCTGCAAAGAAAGGGAGGACAGAACAGCACCTGTGACACTGTAGGAGATCCTCAGGCTGCAGGAAAGGCTCAGCCCCGGGGCACAGCCCTGGGCCCGGTCCCTTCCCTCTCTTCTCCTCTCCGTGGCTGCACAGTGCACACAGAAGGACACACTGACATTGCACACAGAAGAAGGATGGACAGCTAAATGCTCCTTCCTCCCACTGACAGTCATCCTGTGGGATCCCTCAGGGCTCCAGAAGGGAGCAGGGCAAAGTTTCCAGAACTGAACAACCTTTAGAGGAACTTAAAGGAAATGCCATATGAGTGAGCTTTTGCCACATAGACACTGATTATTCTGTCAGGAAAGGTACGTTGAGAACTTGTCTCCAGCATCTGACAACATCTTCAAACCACCATTTACCATCATTTCCAAATAATCCAAGTCATGATCCCAATCTAGAAGGGAGCAGAGATTCTACGGAACCATTTCCATGATATGCTGGGATCCCCTTCTGACTTGGGGAATTGGGCACTGCAAGGGGGTGGGGTAAGGCTGTGGGAGCCTGTGGCTCCTAATCACTCTCCAGACACTTTGCAGTCCCTGTGCAACATCCCTGGAGGGGCAGCTGGAGCAGCCCAGGGCCCTGGGGCTCTCTCGCTGCCACACAGGAAACCCTCACTAAATGCTCGGGGAAATCTGCAGTGCCACAGCTATTGCTCCCAACCTCTGTCCCGCCCTCCTGTTTGCCAACCTGCCCAAGAAACAGCTTCCCCAGCCCAAGGGCACATAGCCAAGCTCTGTCAGGACCCAGTGGAGCCTTGCTCTCCCCCTCTGCCCTTTCCCCACCATGGGCACCCCGTGCAGCCGCTCCCAGGTTTGGGGACGTGTCTCCCACGGAGGGAGCCCAGCAGGACAGCTCAGTAGCCGAGTGCCCTGAGCCTGCTCGGGACAATTCCTCTGGGCTGTGCCCGTCTTGTCCGGGCTGTGCCCACAGTGCCAAGCAGCAGAGAGGGCAGCTCAAGCCTCAGCAGGGCTCAGGCCCAGAGGCACAGCAATTACCTGCTGTGGCTGTGCCTGGCATCGCCTCCCTTCCTGCAGGAAATGCCACCTTCCACAGAGCCTCTCTGTCCATCCCTTGAGAAAGGAAGAGGCTTGGTGGGATGCAATCATTGCACATCCAGGTGGTGACCTCCTCAGGAGGCAATACTTGTCCACAATATGGATAAGGATCAGGAAAATCCTGATCCCCACAGGCCTTTGTGGCTTCCTATGGCCCTCCCTCTGCCAAGCAGCCACACCTCAGGATGTGCTCAGACACTGGGAAAATGCAGGGGATTCATGGTGAAGTTTGGGCTCTCTGTCAGTTGATGCCCAATGCCTTCCTGCAGAGGCTGGGGAGAAGCTGCAGCCAGGCCAGGCTGGCAAACAGCCCTGCAGGGCGTGGAAGCAGCAGCGGGGCAGCGAGGCTGCCATGGATCCCTTCCTGCTGTGCCCTGCAGGGCGTGTCCAGATGTGCCGCCAAAGCCCCCGGCTGCTGAGCCCCAGGACAAGGCTGAGGGAAATGCTCTCACCATTCTCTTTGTGCAGTTCCTCCACCATTTGTTTAAGGATGTTATTTGGCTCATGAGCTTCCTTGTGCCCTGTGGCTTTCTTCTTCCCTCTCAGAGGACCTTAAGAGAAAGTGGTTCCATTTCCTATGAATGGATCCCACAGAAGAAGGGCTCAACCTCTGGGGTCAGCTGAGACACACTACACACCCCTGCGATGAGAGCCTGGCTTTGGTGAAGGAACCAGCCAAGGAACAGGAAAAGTCCTCCCTGCAGACGCATCTGTAACACAACAGCCACAGAAGCTTCTGTAACTAGGTTCCTGCCAGGTTGTCAACAATTATTCCGTGGTGGGACAATGAGAACAAACCTGTACGAGGCTCCAAAGGCTTCAAAACTTTATTTAGCCAATCTAATGGAGAAATCTTCCTAGCAAGTTCATCTAGAACAGAGCAGAGATGAGTACATTTTTCAGGGCATGGTGAGATCCCCGTCTGCCTCTGGGAAATGGGCACTGCAAGGGGGTCGGGTAAGGCTGTGGGAGCCAGATGTCAATGGACAAGGCCAAAGCTGCACAGGGGGCTGGCGAGCTCTGGGCAGGCTCCTGGTCACTCTGCACCCTCTTTCCATGCCCTGTGTGACACCCTTGGTGAGGTGGCTGAAGCAGCCCAGGGCCCTGTGTGCTCTCACTCCCACAGCTGCAACTCTTACTAAAGCCCTGGGGAAAGCTGCAGCAGGCAGTCCCACACTACCCCCCTGTCCCTCTGACTCTCCTGCCCTTTCTCCTGCCTTTCCCACATTCTTCTATCTCTCCATCTCTCTTTGCCTTGGGACCCCTTCCCCATCCCAAGGGCACATAGCCAGGCTCTGTCAGGACCAAGTGGAGCCTTGCTCTCCCCCTCTGCCCTTTCCCCACCATGGGCACCCCGTGCAGCCGCTCCCAGGTTTCGGGACGTGTCTCCCACGGAGGGAGCCCAGCAGGACAGCTCAGTACCCGAGTGCCCTGAGCCTGCTCGGGACAATTCCTCTGGGCTGTTCTCGTCTTGTCCGGGCTGTGCCCGCAGTGCCAAGCAGCAGAGAGGGCAGCTCAAGCCTCAGCAGGGCTCAGGCCCAGAGGCACAGCAATTACCTCCTGTGGCTGTGCCTGGCATCGCCTCCCTTCCTGCAGCAGAGGCTGTCAATGAGCCACTGCTTCCTCCGGGAAACTGAGCCTTCATCGCAGCCTCTCCATCTGCTTCTGGAGAAAGGATGAGGTACAGCTGGGTCAGGTGGGGCTGTTCCCCTTTGAGGATGGGGAAACTTCAAGAGGCAATGCTTGTCAAAGACATGGTTAAGAAGCAAGAAATCCCTAAAAAAGTTTTGGTGAAGCCAAGGCCCTCTGTACTCCAAACAGCTGCCCCTTCTGATTTGACTGGCGACAGGGAAATCGCAGGGGATCTGAGGTCCGTGCTGCTGTTTGGTCTGCCTGTCAGCTGATGCCAATGCCTTCCTGCAGAGGCTGGGGAGAAGCTGCAGCCAGGCCAGGCTGGCAAACAGCCCTGCAGGGCGTGGAAGCAGCAGCGGGGCAGCGAGGCTGCCATGGATCCCTTCCCGCTGTGCCGGGCACGGCGTGTGCAGATGTGCAGCCAAAGCCCCCGGCTGCTGAGGCCCAGGACAAGGCTGAGGGAAATGCACCCACCTTGTCCTGCCTGCTGCATTTCCTTCGTCCTTTGCCTCATGTGTTCAGATAACTCATGGGCTTTCTTCTGTCCTGCAGCTTTGTTCTTTCCTTTTAGAGGACCTTAGAAAAACATGTTTCCTTTTCCCATTAATGGATCCCACAGAAGCAGGGCTCAGCCTGTGGGGTCAACAGGGACATGTTACTCACCCCTGAGATGGGAGGCAGGCTTCTGTGTAGGAATGAGGGAAGGATCAGGAAGAGTCCTCCCTGCAGACACATCTGTAACACAACAGCCACAGAAGCTTCTGCCACCTCTACTCAGCTGCACGGGCACCACTGAGCCGCAGGAGCGGTGAGGGGATCACGCAGGGTGAGGGCGCACACGTGCATGGCTCTGTCCTCGCACCTGCAGCGATGCCCCCCTGGCCGAGCTTTGGGCTCTGAGCTGGCAGCTCTCCCAGGGGAAAGGCCTTGACCTACCCTCACCATCTCCCAGAGGCTCAGTCATGGACATGGGTTGGGAAGCCGCACCACCTTCACCAACAGGTTCAGCTGCAAAGAAATGCAGGACAGAACAGCACCCGTGGCACTGTAGGAGATCCTCAGGCTGCAGGAAAGGCTCAGCCCCGGGGCACAGCCCTGGGCCCAGCCCCTTCCCTCTCTGCTTTTCTCTGTGACTGCACAGACCGCACAGAAGGACACAGTGGCATTGCACATGGGAGGAGGATGGACAGCTAAATGCTCCTTCCTCCCACTGACAGTCATCCTGTGGGATCACTCAGGGCTCCAGACAGGAGCAGGGCAAGGTTTTCAGAACCCTTCTGCCCTGACTTAAGCTCGAACGAAAATGGCAGATGAACGAGCTCTTGCCACTTGGATACTGATTATAATGTCACTAGAAAGGGAAATTCAGAACTTACCTCCAGCATTCTTCAAGACATTCGTAATATCATTCAACAACAATTCTAAATAATCAAAGTTGCGATCCAATTCTAGAAGGGAGCAAAGACCAGACCCATTTCCATGATGCACTGGCATCCCCTTCTCCCTCCGGGAACTGGGCACTGCAAGGGGGTCAGGAAAGTCCGTGGGGGCCAGGTGTGAATGGACAAGGCCAGAACTGCCAGAGCTGCACAGGGGCCTGGGGAGCTCAGGGCTGGCTCCTGGACACTCTCCACCCTCTTTGCAGGCCCTGTGACACATCCCTGGGGAGGAAACAGGGCCAGCCAAGGGCCCGTGGGGGCTGTCTCCCTCCCCCAGAGGAAACCCTCCCTAAAGGCCTGGGGAAAACCATCCCCAGCACTTCCTGGGGAGCAGGGAGCGCTGTCCCGGGAAAGGGGAGCCAGGCTGCCGGCTCACCTGCTCGCCGCGCTTGCAGCGGAGCAGCCTGGGCAGCCCTGGCAGGCAGGGCCACGGCCAGGAGGAGCAGGAGGAAGAGGCGCAGAGCAAGGGCCATGCTGCCTTGCCCTCTGCCAGTCTCGCAGCTCTTGCTGCCACCGCTGTCCTGACACCGCTGTCCCAATGTCAGCACCACTGCTGCCACCGCCGCTGCTGCTGCCGCAACAGTTGTGCTCAAGCACTGACTGCTCGCTCCTTGTGCTGCTGTGCAACCACCGGGTCTGGGACATCTGTGACCTCAGAGCCTGCTGTGACCTCATGGCCAGGGTGGAGTTGTGTGGGGAGTGGGATCTGCCTTCTTTGGCAGGGAGCTCGTCCTGCCCAGCTGCCCTGTCCAAGGGCTGTGACACAGTCCCAGCCCAGCTGATCTCACAGGCTGGGTCATGAAGGGATGGAGAGCAGCCCTGCCAAGAAGGACTTGGGGGTGCTGCAAGATGAGAGGCTGCACATGAGCCAGCCATGTGCATCCAAAGGAGAGTGCCCAGAAGGTTGAAGGAGGTGATACCACCCCTCTGCTCTGGTGAGACCCCACCTGGAGTACAGTGGAAGAGGTTTTACATCGACCTCTGTGAGTCATTGAGAAGTTTGACATGAAAATCCATGTTTACCCCTGAAAGAATTTTGTACCAAGGTTGTTGACATAGAAACCAAACAAGAAAGGAGGATAAATAAGTGAAAGTTGTAACTGCTTATTTCAAGAAGCACTTTGCTTGTCGCTCATGACCAGTGAGTAAAGTGTAAACTTATGAGCTTTGTAAGAATGTAGAACAAGCATGCATGCTAGAATAAAAACAGTGTTTGAAGCCTTCTGGAAATGGAGTGTGTTGCTTTGTACTGTCTCCGTCTCTACCACGACAGAGTACTGCATCCATCTCTGGGCTCCCCACACAGGAAGGCCATGGTCCTGTTGGATCTAGTCCAGAGGAGGGACAAATTGCTCTGAGGGCTGGAGCCCTTCTGCTTTGGAGACAGGCTGGGAGAGCTGGTGGCATTCAGTCTGGAAGAGAGCCGACTCCAGGGAGACCTGATTGCTTCCTTTCAGTAGCTTAAGGGGGCTTGTAAAAGAGATGGGACAGCACTTTTAGTAGAGCCTTTTGTGAGCAGACCGAGAGGGAATGCTTTCAATCTAAAAGATGGTCAATTCAGATTGGACAAAAGAAACCCATTTTTTACACTAGGTCTGGAAGGCCTTGCACAGGTTGCCCAGAGAGGTGGACATCCATCCCTGCAGACATTCAAGCTCATGCTCTCAGCAACCTGACCTACTTAAAGGTGTCCCTGCTCACTGCAGGGCATTGGACAAGATGGCCTTTAAATGTCCCTTCCAAGCCAAGCCATTCTGTGCTCCTGGGCACCATCAAAGCAGTGCTGGATTAGTGCTGGGGTGATTATGTGGCACCTGTATTTTGGTAGTTGTGTCCTTTAGCAATTGGCCCTGAGATCATTCATGGGCTGGGCCGGGAATTCTGCAAATAACAGACAGTGTGCTCTAGGAGTGTTGCAGTGTGATTTCATGGTTTACCCCAAAACCCCGGGTTTCTCCCCTGAAGATTCCCTCCCAGGTGTGTCCATCATCCCTCCTTTCCCCAGTCTTACCCCTGCCGAGCACTGTCTCTCAATCCTGCAATTCCAGAAGGGCATTGAGTGATTGGCAGATTTAAAAGATGCCCTTTACCTTTGCGGGGGGGGGCGGACATTGGGCCATCCATGCATCCATGTGTCATTTGTCCCTTGAGATCTCCTCTCCTGTCCCAGGTTGGTGGGCTCCCTATCCCTTCCCTCCTCCCCTCCCTTGGGTAAAAGGTCAAGTAACCATGCGGTCCAGGAGTTCCATTGGAGCAGTTGCTGGATTCAGTGGCCTGTGGGCCAGAATAAAGCTCTGGATTAAAACCCTCCATCAGAACCGACTCCTTTCCTTCACTACCGCCTTAAAGCTTCTCTGGCAGAGGGAAGCCTGAGGAGCAGACCCTCCATGGGAGGAAGCTCCATCCCGCTGGCACTGGCGTCCCGGCATGTCTGGACTTGTCCCCACACGCCCAGCTGCAACATCCAGCTGGCCGCAAGTGTCTCTGGGGTGGAACACCACAGTTGCTGCTATTTGGTTCAGCTGCGGGGGCCAGACAAGCCAAGGCACGTCCCGTCAGCTATGTAATATATGTTAGAAATATCATGCTATAAAAGATTGTATTTTTTAAAGATTGTGAAATCCTAACCAGTCTTTGACCGCAGGCAGCCCAAGAAGCAGACATCTATTCAAACTCTGAAATTCCTGAAGGAGGCAGCATAACGATTGGCATTTTAGCCTGAGAATAGACGCACCCAGGGCGATGATCACCGCCATCCTGAGCCATCAGAAACCGCCTAAGAGTGATCATCGCCCTGTTGATAACATCCATCAAGATAGCCAGATTTGCCAGGAACATGCATGTGAATACATGGCTTCCCTGAACTCGATCAATGCTGGCTATCAGCCAGGAGACAGCCTTTGTCCGGCTCTGCACAGTGAAACAGCCAACTATGAATATGCAGAGTTAGAAAAGAACTTGAACTCCTTCACCTCTGGCACAATGAACTGTATAAAACATCCTTGCTAGAGGCAGCTCTTGTGAACGAGGGGGAATCTGATGTGATAGAGGTTAGATCCAGGTTCACCCAGCGCTGAACCCAGGCTCAACGCTGTCTCTTTGGCTGTGGTGGTTTTGAGGACCGTATTTTGGTTGCGGAAAAGTTAAATAAATATTTCCGCATTTTTTGATAATTTGACTTTCAATTGATCATTGATAACAATTAGGGCCACCCTGATGGGATTTGAATTTTGGGTTCGGGCACCCCTTTCCTGTTAGGAGGCTCCCTGCTGATATCAGCGGGGTGACAGGTTTGGGAGTTCACGAAACCAATCTGTGGGAATCCACAAAAATTAAAGGCTTTTGGGAAAGCTGCAAAAGGCAGGCCTCAGAGACAGTAGAACTGTGATTAGACCTAAGCAGCAGTCACTAGATAGGTCAGCAGAAAAATTATTTGAAAAGTAGAAAGGCAAGGACAAATAGAACAATGGTCTGTGTATTAACGCTTGTCTAGAATAACTCTCGAAGCTACAGAAAAGTTTATCTAACAAGATATCAGGAAGTTTAAGCTTAATAATGGAGCTCTGTGCATTGTGTTTTCAGGCTTACAAGTAGGTATTGTATTCGAAATAAGCAAGCATTGTCTTAACCAAAGGTAGGTGTGCTTATAGTGGTTGGATAGAACTACTGTCAATATGCTTTTGCTTTGTGTGATTGGTCAAAAAACATATACAGTAAGTTGTATTATTAAGTTCTTTACACAAAGAACTGCCTGGGATGTGAGCTGGTGGCATCTTCCCATTGTCATAACCATGTAATGAGACTGATGCTGAAAAATGAAACAGCTCAAGGCATGTTCCACAGCAGTCCTGTCCCATTTGTGATTTGTACACAGCCCCTGGCCGACGATACCAATCAAATACCAAACCGAAGCCAGAACCACAGCCAAAGATGGATAAAATGAGCCCAGAGCTCTTGGAAATTCGGAACGATCCGAAGAGGGATCTCTGAGGCTGTGGTGCTTTTTCTTCACTCAGAAAATTGACGTGCACAAGGAATCCACCTGGGAAAAGGAACCGTGAGTACCATGTGGTTGAGCGGGGTGTGATTGAGCGTGTGTGAGACGTGATTTTATCATGAAGCAAGTGTGGATACCACGATTGCAGTTCCCCTCTCCCGTGGGGAAAGTGGTTGGTGAAAGGGGAAGCAAGTGCTTTTTCTTGTCACACGTGGGACCTGGGACTTATTGTGAGTTCAGGGGATCAATCATGGTTGGGGTCAGGAGGGGAAAGAACGTTCCCAAAATATTTTGGGAGCTGGTCTGCCTTCTGATCTAGAGAATCAGGTAAGAGAGCTTGATACCAGTCAAAAGACCCGCAGAACAGTTCTCCACGTGGCTGAGTAGACTGGTAGTGTTTCACAGACTTAGGAAATCGACACTGGACAAAAACCTGGGACTCACGTCGAGAATCCCAGCTGAAGGACACAAGGTGAGAAAATTAGCGAATGGGGTTTTTGGGAAAATGGGATTGAAAAAGTGTAAGTGCTGGAAAAAGCCTGTCGTGGGTTGACAGCCTTTATCCCAATATCGTGTGTTGTGTCTGGCAGCTGTGCCTTTTCTCTCTTCCCCCCCACCCCAGCCATCTTGCTGCGGTGGGGCGGGGAAGAGAGGAGGGAGTGTTTGACCAGGTCCTCTTTGCTTTTGGCTTTTGGCTGCTTGGCTTGGCTAGCCGCTTTGCTTGCTTGCTTTCTGCTTTTTGCACTGTTTTTTTTTCCTTTTCTTTTGTTCCCTCTTTCTTACCCTCCCCTGAAGATACTGGACCGGCTCCGGATGTGACCTGAGACGTCCAGGACACCTGGAACTCACAAGAGAAGCTTGGCACCCCTCACAACACTGCCTGGTTTCTTTTCTTTTCTTGTGTTGGGGAGTGTTCTTTTGTTACTTGTAAATAAATAGGTTTTGTTTTCCACTTTGCTCCTCCGAGAAATTCCTTCCCGAACCAGGTGTTGGGGGAGGGGTGGTTGGAGGTTTGTTTTGTTTGGGGGGCTCCCTTTTGGAGATTTCCCCTAATTTGTCCTAAACCAGGACAAAGTCCCAGGAAAAACCTCCCCAAGATCCCGGGAAGGTTATGCCTGAAATCTTGAGGGGAAGCCCATTGGGATGGTGTCCTGGGGTGACGTTGTGATGCTTGTATCCCCATTCATCTGTTCTGTGCCTTTAAGACCGACTCTGAAGAGTGGAAGTTTTGTTTGGGTTTCTCTTATCAGGGACACAGAGATGAGCAGTACACAGGGCTGTTTTTCACTTCTTGCTTTCAGCTTGCTGCTTTGCTTGCTCTCTTTTCTGCTCTCGCTTCTGCTCTGCTTTGGCCTCTGCTTATTAGCTAGGTCTAGCTAAACAGTCCACATTCCTTCCTGGACTGTTTCTCCTCTCTTGTTTCTGTGACCATCTCGAACCTGCTCTGGACTGGGACCCAGGAACACCAAATGTTTGCACCGTTTTGGCCTGCAGCAGCTGCCCCAGCGCCGGAGGGACTGAGAACAGAGCAACCACCCCCGAAAGAGACTTTCTGATTTTGTCATCTTTCTCAGAGCGGTGTCATTGGGTATTGTTAATTTTGTGTGCTGGGGGGTGCTGTGCCTGAAATAAACAGGTTCTTTCCACTTCCCTCCAAGGAATTTTTTCCCGAACCGGTTGGAGGGTGGGGCCGTGTGGGTTTTGCTTTCTGGAGGGGCCCTCCTTTGCAGATTCTTTAACAACTTTGCCCTAAACCAGGACAGATGGATATTAGAACACTGGGATGACAGCCCCAGGAGGGTGGGAAAGTCCAAGGAAAAGATGATCCATTTTTGTATGGAAAAGTGTGGGGGGAAGGAGATTGCAAAATATGTGGTTTGGCCGGTGTTCGGCACTTTCAAGGATTTTGAGGAAATTGAGAATGTTGAGATGTGGAAATACGCTTGTTCGGGATTATACCCGATCAGAGCTCTCAGATGCTTGGCAAACCAGGGCAAGGAGTGGGAACTGCTGGAAAACCTTCCGCCGCCCTACCTTGTCCCTTTGCCCCAACCCGCGCCAGCCCAGGTACCTCAGGTGCCCACGCTGCCTCCCGAGGCATCGATCCCACGGGGACAGGCTTCGGCACCGCTGCTCCCACCGGAGATGGCCATGGTACGTCTCTCCCATGTGAGCAGGTATTGGCGCCTCCACTCCCATGCGAGCAGTCCCAGCCACTGACCCTTCCCAAAATCAAGGAGAAACAGATAATTTCCCTAAAGGAAGCAAACTCTCCTCCGGCCAATTGAACAAGGTGGAGGACGAGGAGGGCAACCACTGGAGATAGTGATGACGACGAGGAAAAGCCTGGACTCTTCCCTTTACGGGAAGTACCAACGGCTCCAGGGGTTAGTGGCTTCGTACATGCGCCAATCGACACTGGGGATGTGAGGGCTTTCAAGAAAGAGATGGGGAAGTTGATGAATGATCCTTTGGGGGTGGCAGAACGACTAGATGAATTTCTAGGAACCAGCACCTACACGTACAAGGATCTCAGTGTGATCCTGAGGTCACTGTTCAACAATGGGGAAAGAGAAATGATCAGACAAGCCGTGATCAGGGATTGGGAGAACAGGAATCCCCAGGGGGAGCGACGAGATTAGATGTGGCCGTCTTGGAATGCCCAAATGGAGGAAGGGAGGCAGAAAAGGATAAACTTGAGAAACATGATAATAGAAGGTATCAGGGAGGCAGTGCCAAAGGGACAAAACATGAGCAAAATACTCAGGGAATGCCAGGGAAAAGATGAAACCCCCATGGAATGTCTGGAAAGGCTCCGAAAGAGCTTGAGAATGTATTCCGGGACGGACCCCGAATCTCCAATTGGGGCGGTCTTGCTGAAGACCCAATTTGTGGTGAAATCATGGGAAGACATAAGGAAGAAATTGGAAAAGATAGATGGATGGCAGGACAGGGAACTGCAGGAATTGCTCTGAGAAGCCCAGAAAAATCTACATTAGAAGAGACAAAGCAAAAGATTCAGGTGAAAGTGCTAGCGGCTGCAGTGAGGGAGGCACAAGAACAGGAACAGGTCAGAGACTTGGCAAAAACAGCGCCGGTGAAGAAACAAAATCCTTCCCAAGGAAAAGGTTAAAACAGCCAGAAAAAGGACTTCAAGTGCTACTACTGCAAGCCAAAGGGGAACATTCGGAGGAATTGTCCCAACAAGGTCAAGGATCAAACTATGATTCAGGAAGATTAGGGGTGTCAGGGGCTTCTCAGTTTGGGGTCTGGAACACCAAGGGAGGCCTTGATAAAATTGTGAGTGGGACCTCACAGGCATGAAATTTGGTTTTTAGTAGATTCTGGGGCTGAACAGACCACGGTGCAGCAGTTACTGCGAGGGTGCTCTCTAAGCAATGATGCAATGATGGTAATTGGAGCAAAGGGGAACCTTTTAAGGTTCTGATCATAAGGAAGGTTGAAATAGAGACAGAAAGTAAAAAGTGTAAAGGAAAAATGTTATTGATAAAAGATGCAGACTTGAATTTGGTGGGGTGGTATTTGATGGTGGCATTGGAAATGGGTTTAGCAGTGCAAGATTCCCAGCTCAAAGTGAGATTGTATAAACTCACCACTCAGGATGAGGAGATGATTTATCCACAGGTTTGGTATGTCCAGGGGGAGGCCGGGAAGTTGGACATAGAGCCAATCCATGTTGAAATTGAAAGGCCAGAAGACCCCATTCGGGTCAAACAGTACCACATCCCCATGGAAGGGAGGAGGAGGCTGAAACCGGTGATTGATGAATTGATAAAAAAGGGAACGTTGGAACCATGCATGCCGCACCACAACACCCCGACTTTGGCAGTGTGAAAAGCGGATGGTAGCCACAGGCTAGTGCAGGATTTAAGGGCTGTGAATCAAAGGACTAAGACACCGTTCCCCACAGTCTCGAATCCTTACACCCTGCTAAATAACATCTCTCCCGAGGACACATGGTACAGCCTGATCGATTTGAAAGATGCTTTCTGGACCTGTCCTTTAACAGAGGACAGCAGAGATTACTTTGCGTTTCAGTGGGAAGACCCAGAAACAAACAGAAAGCAGCAGCTCAGATGGACGTCGTTGCCACAGGGGTTCGTTGATTCTCCAAACATTGTGGGCAAGCACTCGATCAAGTGCTGAGTCATTTTGTACCAATAGAGGGAACACAATTGCTACAATACGTAGATGATTTGTTGATTGCAGGTCTTAGGGAGGAGGATGTGAGGACGAGTACCATTGAACTTTTGAACTTTTTAGGGGAAAAAGGATTGAAGGTGTCTAAGTCAAAGTTGCAGTTCACAGAGCCAGAGGTCAGATATTTGCGACATTGGTTAGCAAAAGGGAAAAAGAAGTTGGATCCTGAAAGGGTGGCGGGGATTATTGCCCTACCACCCCCACGGACAAAAAGAGAAGTTAGGCAACTTCTGGGGTTGTTGGGATATTGTTGTCAGTGGATCTAAGGATACAGTGAGAAGGTGAAGTTTTTGTATGAAAATATCACCATGGAAAGAATCCAATGGACAGAAAAGATGAGGAAGAATTTAGGGGAGTCAAGGAAGTGCTCACAGCAGTACCAGTGCTGAGGCTCCCCGATGTGAGACAGCCATTCCAGTTGTTTATGGATGTGAGCAATCACACAGCACATGGTGTGCTGACACAGGACTGGGCAGGGGTCAGGAAACCGGGTGCTTACTTGTCTAGGCTTTTGGATCCTGCAAGCAGGGGCTGGCCCGCGTGCTTGCAAGCGATTGTAGCTGTAGCATTGTTGCTGGAGGAAGCCAAGAAAGCCAAGGAAGCCAAGAAGCTTTTGGAGCACCTTTGGTAGTATTTGCACTGCACAATGTGCGGGGCATACTACAACAAAAGGCAGATAAATGGCTCATGGATGCTAGATTGCTGAAGTATGAAGCCACGTTATTTCACTCACCGGACTTGGAATTGTGGACATCAACCGCGCAAAACCTGGCTCAGTTTTTGTTTGGGGAAGCTTCGGAAAAACTCGTCCATGATTGTGTGGAAGCAGTCGAATTGCAGACAAAGAGCAGATTTGGAAGAAGAGGAATTAGAGGAAGGAGGAAAAGGGCTTGTAGGTGGCTCAAGCAGAGTGATTGAAGGGAAAAGGAAGTCACGATATGCAGTCGTCGACAGGCAAACAGGAAAAGTGATAGAAGCAGGCCTCCTGAACGTGGGTTGATCAGCACAGACTTGTGAATTTTATGCAGTTCCGAGAGCCTTGAAAGAACTGAAGGGAAAGAAAGAAACAATTTGTACAGACTCTAGGTATGCCTTTGGGAAGGTTCACACCTTTGGGAAAATTTGAGAAGAAAGGGGGACGATCAACACCCAGGGACGGGCACTGATGCACAGGGAATTGATCCGGCAAATTCTGGAAGCGATAACGGAGCCAGAGGAAATATCAATTGTCCATGTGAAGGGACATCAGGCAGGGATGCAGTTCCAGACCTTGGGAAACCACTTGGCAGACCAGAAGGCAAAAACCGCAGCATTGATGATGGTAAGTACCCCGGAGATCAAAGGGATCGAGGTCCCAAATGACCCTCCTCAATCCTCCCCAAAGGAGATTGAAAGTTCTGAAAAGATTGGGGGAAAATTGGAGGAAGGTAAGTGGAAACTACTGGATGGGAGAGAACTAGCCTCTGAAGGTTTTACCAGGAGAATTTTGAGGAGACTGCAGCAGCAAATACACTGGGGGGTTCAGTCCCTGGCTGAACAATTTAGGAAATTTTTCTGGTGCAGAGGAATTTATGAATAGGCCAAACAACGAGGTACAAGGATGCCTGATCTGTCAGAAAGTTAACAAAATCAAGGCAAGACAGGCAATCCTGGGGAGTCGCCACATTGGGTACTGAGCTTCGGAGAGAATTCAAGTTGATTTTACTGAATTGTCCCAGCTGAGAAGGTTCAAATTTGTGCTTGTAAAAGTCGACAAATTGACCCATTTGGTGGAAACTTCCCCCAGTCCAAGGGCAACAGCTCAGACAATGTCCAGGAAATTGCTGGAAGAAATTGTGCCCCAATATGGGGTGGTGAATTACATTGACTCGGATCAAGGGACTGATTTTACTTCGAAAATTATTAAGCAGATGGCAGAGGCACTGGGCATTTGGTGGGAATACCACTCCGTGGCATCCCCAGAGCTTGGGACAAGTTGAAAGGATGACTCAGACTTTGAAGGCACAGTTCTCTAAATTAATTTTAGAAACTCGGATATCCTGGCTGAAATGCCTCCCTCTGGCCTTGCTTAGTATCAGGACGATGCCTCATTCAGAAACGGGGCTCTCACCCTTTGAAATGCTATATGGAATGCCATATAAGCACAGGACACAGTGGGACACCCCAGATTGGAGGACAGCCAAATTCAACCGTATTTAGTAGCAATAAACAGAAACTTACAGGAATTGAGAGAACAGGGGATAGTATCTCAGAGTGCCACTCTGGGATTTGCTATCCACAAAATTCAGCCAGGTGACAGAGTACTTGTGAAAGTATGGAAAGATTTACCCCTCTCCCCTCACTGGGAAGGCCCCTTTCTTGTCCTGACAAAAGACATAGCCATTTGGATGGCAGGAAAAGGTTGGACACACGTGTCCAGGGTGAAGAAAGTGGAGCATCAGGAGGAGGCTCCCGAGTAGAGGATCACCTCTTCTCCAGGCGACCTAAAGATCAAACTCCAACATCCTCATAAATGACCGATGGTGAACGGATAGGTTGTATACTGTCTGACTGTGTGTGCTATCCGTTTGTACACTTCAAGTGTGAATATTGTCAAGGGGTTTTTGTTGTATACTGTAGGAGGGGGCAGAGACCAAATGGATTGTGCCCCCAGTGTCTGGAAGAGGAGCTTGAGCTGACTGACCGCAATCTAACCCTAGACGCAAATTTAGGAATTATCGAATTAGATTCACAAGAGTGGTTCCACATTTTCCAGAAGGGCGTGCATGGAAAACTCAAATCTAAGGCAGAAATATTGGATGTGGAATGTCGGAAGTCAATCAAAGTACCATGCAGCTCAGATGCTGTCAAGATCTCCTTTAAGAGGAGGAATGTGGCTAGGTCAGAGAATGTGTTCCCTGAAGAATACTCCTGCTGCCGCAAAGATGGTCTTCCTCGCCCCTGGTGGGAATCCTGGTTGGTCTGAGCCTAGCCATGTGCGGGACACAGAGTCTGCACAGTGAGACTCCGATCCATGTGGGAAATCAGAGCTCCTTGGATGAGTGCAGTAAGTGCACTCAGATGGTCCCGACTGAGCGAAGGGACAAGGGGATCTTAGCATGCCAAGCCCCGGAGAAATGCATCAAGGGAATCTGGCAGGTACTGTTTGATAAACGGCACTCGGGTCAAATTGTGCAGATTGGGCAAGGAGATCCTGTGTTTAGATCTGAAGGCTGGGACGCTGAACGAGCAGTCAGACAAGCACCAACACTGAGTGCTGAAAAGAAAGGTAGAACCAATGTCGATCCCCATTTGCAGTCAATGTAACCAAACAATGTGGGTTGGGGGAAAGACAGAATCAATTTCTGTAGTGTATCACCAGGTGAATTGATTGTGTTACGACAATTTGAATCTGGGAATGTGCGTGATGAACGGGAAAATGTACTGTGTGGGAAGAAATATGAAATTTGATAGCAAATTCACCCTGAACAGAGAGCCAACCATGTTGGACTTAGCACAGGCAAATGATGATAGAGTCTGCCTGCAATATGTTTAGGGCTGTCTGTTTTGCAAGGAACAAAGATGGAATAGATCCTGAGGGAAAAATGAGAGTGATTACTCAGGAGCTGAAAAGGAGGGAGTCAGAACCGAGAAAGAAAAGGGTGGAAGGGGAAAGATTGAAAACTTTGAGTGATCAGTAGGAACAGTTCAGGAGACAATATGCTGATGGGGAACTACCTTCCCCAGATCGAAACTTACTCACTGATTTAGTTGAGGAAATTGCCATGGAATTGGGACTGTCAAACTATTGGATTTGTAGGGGGTTGAAATTGGCAGAGAAGTGGCCTTGTAAGGGTGAAGGTTTGGCTCCAGAACAGCTTTTGAAATGGGACAACCCAAAGGTCTCAAAATTGGCACTAAGACCTAAGGGATGGGTGTTGGAGCAGCGAGTGATTGGGACTATCTGCATCAGTCGAGAAGGGAAAGAATATACTGAAATGGTGGGACACACACCGTATATAACCACTTTGTTGGTGAATTCAGACAGCAAGAGCAAAGTCTGGCAACCAGAACCTCCTATGGTGTACTGGAGTCAGAAGAATGAAACAAATTGTGATTGGAATGGTCAGATGGCACTTTGTTGGGTCAAGAGTCCCGGAGCTAATCCTTACCAATCCTTGGCAGGACTGAGAGAATATTGGGGAGACCCAGGGAAATCTAATATCAGATGGAAAGCCCCAGATGGAATTTATTGGATTGTGGAAAGAAAGCCTACAGTGAGTTACCTCCAAGGTGGAAGGGGTCATGCACTTTGGGCATGATCCAGCCAGTTTTCTTCACTCTTCCTCAAACAAAAAGCAACTTACTCGGGGCTCCTCTGTATGAGACCCTGAGGAGGCAGAGAGGAAGCTTGAAGAAAATGATACCTGTCCTAAGTGGCAGGCAAACTTGGGAGGAGGAGGAGTGGCTGGCAGCAAGGATAATTGATTATTATGCGCCGGCCACATGAGTTCAGGACAGAAGCTATGGATATAGGACTGCAATCTATCTACTGAACCAGTTGATCAGGCTGCAGGCAGTGGAGGAAATTGTGTTGAATCATACCTCAGAGGCCCTGGATTGTTGAGTCGGCAGCACACTCAGGTACAGGCTTTTGTGTACCAGAATCAAATAGTTTTAGACTATTTGCTGGCTGAAGAAGAGGGAGTCTGTGAAAAATTCAATGAATCATAATGTTGTATTGAAATTGATGATTATGGGGAAACCATAAGAGGATTGGCTGCCAAAATTAAGGAAGTAACCCATGTCCCAGTCCAGAAATGGAATTTGAACTTGCAGTCATCTTGGTGGGACAGATTATTTGAGGGGGCCTGGTGGAACAAAATAATATATTTTGTGCTGTGTTCACTAGCAGGAGTCATATTCCTCCCTTGTCTAATACCTTGTTTTAATAGACTGATACACTCCGTGGTAGAGGGTATGCAGATAGCTATAGTGGACCTGGAGTTGGCTTCCAGAAACAACATGTCCATGATCATGAACCTGGGAGACGGGAAGTGTACAAGCAATGCTGCTGAGGTCTTGGCAAAATTTGAGAAACAGGTCAAAACAAATGGGAACAATTATAATGGCTATTAGGGAATCCCGCAATGAGTGCATGGCATGAGAATTTAATAAAGCCTGCTCTTTGTAGGGGACCCTTAACAGTGGAGGGTAGATGTAGGAAGTAAATAGATAATGGTAATTTGGGATGCAGAGGGAGCATAAATTAATGTGTTGAAATTAAAGAAGGGGGATTGTAATATATGTTGGGAAATAATTCATGCTATAAAAGAATGTATTTTAAAAAGATTGTGAAATCCAAACAGGTCTCTGACCACAAGCAGCCCAAGAAGTAGATGTCTATTCAAACTCCGAAATTCCGGAAGGAGGCAGGATAACGCTCAGCATTTAGCTTATGAATAAACGCACCCAGCGTGATGATCACTGCTGTCCTGAGCCATCGGAAGATGCCTAAGAGCGATCATTGCCCTGTTGATAACATCAATCAAGATAGCCAAAGTCACCAGGAACATACATGTGAATAAGCGACTTCCCGGGATTCGATCAACGCTGGCTATTACCACGAAACAGCAATTGTCCAGCTCTGCACATTGAAAGAACCAACTAAGAATGTGAAGAATTCCAAAAGAAACTTGGACTCCTTCTCCTCAGGCACAATAAACTGTATAAAACATCCTCGCTAGAAGCGGCTCTTGTGAACAAGGAGGGCTCTGATGTGATAGAGATTTGATCCAGGCTCACCCAGCACCGAACCCAGGCTCGACGCTGTCTCTTTGGCTATGGTGGTTTTGAAGACCATATTTTGGTTGCAGAAAAAGATAAATAAATATTTTCTCATTTTTTTATAATTTTGCTTTTGATTAATCATTTATAACAGCAATATTGTAATTCCAATAAAGGAGAAACAGGAGAGGAATACGGCTTCCAGTTCAGATAAATGCCAGCATTTTGCTGCCCATTCCTGGTTAAGAAATAAAGGAATGTCCTGAAGATCCCTTCATGTGGGTGCATTATTGCCCGTATCAGTACATGTGTTCTGTATAACACGTAAGTTGTCTCTTTTATCACTGGATGAAACCCAAATACTGCATTGCTTCTTGTCTACTTGCTTCCAAGTCAAGGCAAATTTTGGTCATGATTGAGTGGGACATATTCACCTGTTCAGAAGCAAATTCTTCTTGCCATTCACACAGTGGCAAGATTGCTTTGTGGATTTGCTCTAATCGCACTGTAAATAAGGCCTACCGCTCACTAGAATTAAAGCTGATGCATTAGGATGCAAAGTTTTGCGTAATTTGTCCTGGTGTCTGCAGCTGTAGAGAGTTGTTTTGGATTTAAATGACATTTGAAGACACGTGTATTCTACCATACTTCTCGCATACTAGAAGTGAAAAAACAGCCTTTGAAACACAATTTTATCCTTTCTTCCTTCTCCTCGTCCCAGGAATTTCAATGTCTGAGGTCTAAGCTCTTCAGCTGCCTCACAAACATTGTTTTAATTCAGACAGGCATCCATGCCTTGAGCCACAAATCATGACTGTGGCTGTGAAGCTTGAAGCAATGTAGGTTTATAGCATTAAAAATGATAATCCATTCCCAGGCTAAGCCAAGCATTTTCCAAATAACTCTACCTATTCTCAAGGATGTTTCAAAAAGGATCATTATAAAAGTTGGGAATGGGGAGAAGGAGTGTCTTCAAAATTAAAAATACAGCTTTCTGAAATCTTTATATTGCTATAAAGAGATTCAAAATTGTTCATATACGGAACATTACCTAAGAAGTGAATGACAGATTGTCAAAATAATTGTATGGGAAACAAAAAACATAAATAAAAATAAGTTTACATGTAGATAATAAGTAAACCATCACTCTAAGAAAAAAACCAGAGCTGCAAAAACTAAAACCAATAAGTCTCTTTCATCTGTCTCAATACAAAAAAATTACTGAAAAGAATTGGAGACCCTCAAGACCATTACCATATGCAGGAACTTCCAGCTATTGGGAAAAAAAATGAAGGAAACTGCAGAGTGCAATTCACAGATGTAACCTGGAATTTATTGGTGGATTTGTTGAAAAATTTCTGAGAGCAGACTGGAAAGGCATAGGGGCTGGTCAGCCCATGGGTGGGCATTTAGAGCAGTGTGAGGGATGTTTCTGAGACCAGCTGCAGGGAAGAATAGAAGAAATCACTGGGACAATCTCTTTGCTGGCTGTAGAGTTTTTGTCAGTCAGTTCCTTGGGCTGGGGGAGCTGTCACAGGGCAGGGAGGGCCAGGGCTGGCAGTGGCTGCCCAGGGATGGGTTTGGCCCGTGTCCCTCCAAGCAGCCCCTGCCCAAGCAGCTGCGCTGCCCCCGGGCTCTCCTCACGGCTTGCTGGGCATTGTTGGGTGGCACAGCCTGTGCCAAGGGGCGGCAAGGTGCCTGCAGGCCCCAGCTCTGGGGGAAACGGAGAACGTCCTGCCCGCATCCACCGTGCTGCCAGCTCAGCAGTGCAGCACAGCACGGGCTCACGCTCCCCCTTGCTCCTACAGAAGTGCTTGGCAAGTCAGACACAAACGCCCAGAATCCACGGGACACCCCAAGAATTATCTGCCCCCAGGATGTGCGCAGCTCCTGCATGACTGGCACGGTAGTGACAATGTTCACTGTGCCAATTTCCATGGTGCTGTGCTATGCTGGGTTCCAGTGGTGGAAGGAAAAGAAACAGTAAGTTGTGCTCATCTCTACCTCAAACAGCTTCCTTTAAATGCTTCTCATAGGCAGGGAACATTCCCAGTGAGGCTGCAGTGTAGGTGTGGCCAGTCCATGGTTGTCCAAAGAACGGTGGGGAGGGTTCTGCTACTGCCCAGTGCTTTCATTGGCCTCTTAATTGCTGGGCCTTGTCCTGGGGGGCCCGCTGGGGCTGCAGCCAGTGCTGGCTCCACTGAGGCTGCCTGGACAAGAGCAGCCCCAGGGGCAAAGGGCAGAGGCAAAGCATGGTGGGGACTAGAAAGAGCAGGGACGAGATTGCCCTTGAAAGGCAGAGGTGCTCTGGGGCCCGCTCCTGTCCAGGGAACCTGCCCAGAGCCGTGCCCTGCTCGCCGGGGCCTTGAGGGGCAGCTGTGCAGCTGGGCCAAGCTGTTCCAGCAGCTCCAGCCGTGCTGGGGAGCCTTGCCAGCTCTGGCCCCTGCTGTGCAGGAGGGTCCCTGTGTGCCACTGGCAGCTGGGGCCTCAGCCACCTCCTCTCTCCGCAGTCACAGCTCTCGACAGTAGCTGAAGGACAGTGACAGGATCTCACCCCCAGATACCTTGAGCAGCTCCTCCAGCAGTGGTGAGGACCTGGGTAGCCCCAACAAAAGCTCTCAGAGGACAACTCCAGAACAGCTGCCATACAGGAGGAAGCAGCCGATCCCTGTGGAGATCCCAGTTCCACCTCCACTCCCTGCAGGAATCCCTGAGCATCCTCCACTCCCCACAGGGATCTTCAATATGCCTCCACCCCACTCCGGTCCATGCCAACCTGTGCCGCAACCCCAAAACCACTTCAGCAGCTTCCGTACACAGCTGAGACCACCACGTCCCCCTCATCTGACCTGTCTTCCAAATGACACTGAAGGTGCTTTTGTCCCCCACCCCACGTCCACATTCCAGAGCCTTGCCCAGATTTTTTGTTGCAATAAAGAGATGAAGCTGTAACCTCAGTGTCCAGGTGGTAGCAGCAGCAAAGCCCACCCAGCGGAAGCACAGGCCGAGCTCCATGGCCAGGAGCAGCCATGGATGCCAACGGTGTGGGCAGGCAGGAGCCAGGCAGGGGCTGCTGTGACCAGCGGCGGGGCCCCGAGGGCTGGGGGAGCCCATGCTGAGTGTCCCTGGGCTGAGGGCACATTTCCTTCCCTGGCATCATCTAGGTCTGGGCCCCATGAGGCACACCAGGAAGTTTTGGGGTCACTGTTGATGGGTGCAGGGATCCCTCATGAATCACAAAGGAGTATTGATGGCCTCTTCCAACCCGTGCAGGGACCCCTCATGAGGTGTGCAGCGGGGTTACATTTGAGGGGGTTTTTTACTCTTCTCAGCACAGCAAAGGGTCACTTGGCCGAGGTTTTGCAAAGCTGAGAGAAAGCCTCTTGCAAAGCCTTGGGCCTGGCCTGCGGGCACAGCGGACAGGCGGAGCTCATCCCCTGGGGCCAGGCCGGGCTGCTCAGGCCGGGCCGGGCCAGGCTCGGGTCCCAGCAGGCAACGACCATGGCCCTGGGCTCTGATGAGGCTGCTGAGCTCCGCCCTGGCCCTGTGCTGCAGCCCAACACATTTACAGCCAGGGCCGTGCCCTGGCCCACAGGAGGCACCCGGGGCTGCAACTGAGGCCGCATCTTCTCCCTCTCAAGGGGGCTGGCTCTGTTCCTTTGGAGTATCCCGAGCCTTGTACTTCGGCCTGATGGTGCAAAGATCCCCCCAGCATCCCTCAGCTTGCACAAATAAAGGCTTTGTTCTCATTAACATGAAAAGCTGTATGGGTGGCCTGCAGCTAATGTTCTTTTGTTGCCTTGCCCCCAGTCAATGCTCGAGTCTAAATGACTGACCCAGCCCCGAGCGGCCTTTTAGACTGATTTGATGAAAGGGACTGAAGCTCTGTTGACTGCAAATTCTCCAGGAAAACAAGTACAGGAACTTGGATACTTCTGGTGACAAAAGCAGAGTGCAGATTTGAACCTGTGAGGCCACCTCACTGCCGCCTCCCCCCACCCTTTTATTTTCATTTTGTTTAATATTCTGAGTGCCAGCTTTTGCATTAAATGGGCCCTCAGCAAGGAGCTGTTGGGCCTCCTGGCTGTGTCCCTTTGTGCTCCCAGTGCTCCTGGTCTGGTTGGGCTGGTGTGATAAATTGGTATGATTCGTGCTGATGAAAATTGAAACAGTAATCAATATTGATACAGTAACTAATATTTAGGAATAATAAAATAGTTAAAAGTTTTAATGCCCGAGAAGAGAGGGAGAGGAGGGGGTCCACTACCCCCCTCCCGGCAGATGTTCACAAGGACAGGAGGAAAGAAGCTGAAGATACAGTTTCTAAAAATGAGCAGAAAGGAAGTAAAACCTGGTTGGGTCCCAGAAGTTGCAAATTATAAGGGATTTATTGCCTTGATATGTAGATATAGTGATATGTTATTCTTGGCTTACATTGTACTGGCTTGATGCACACGTGTAATCCAAAGGTGAATTAAAGGACAAAGAAGAGACTACAGAGCCTTCATCAGTGACGACTCCCAAAGACTTGTGCGACCACCAAACTGAGTAGCGGCACATGCGTGGTAAAAGTGGTAATGAAAGCAGAGATATAGATAAGACAAACCGAAAATGGGAGGAGATGGTATTGACACATGGCATATAAGGGGTGATTTTCTCTTGGCAAGCTTGTATGTGATGTGGCAAGGGTCCAAGAGCCCTGCACTCCGTACCCCGTGGTTAACTTTTGCTTATGCACTATTATTGGAACCAAATTATCCCTTATTTTAATCAAATTATATTGTATCCAATTTTATATTTTTTTATTTAACTATTCAATTAAAATTGTTACTATTTTAAATATTGTTTGGTTATTTTATGATGGGGTAATTGGGAAAACATAACAGCTGAGACACTTGTCCATCATGCCTATGTGTCTGTTTCCTGTCATTCCAATGCACAGCCCTTTCCCGCTGCTTGTCATTTAAATACTGTAATTATTTTATTGGATAACTTACACCTTGTTATAAATGTGAAGCTTGACTAGGCCAATATTCAAGCAGCAATCAATTTATTAAATAATATGGTAAAGTATGAGCAACACAGTGGTAGGTACAGTGGGAGAAGTTTTCCCTCCCACTGCACACCGATAGTTGAGGCTTACAGGTATTGATAGGGGTATTCATAAGCTTTCTCAAGAGTTTCTATTCCAATTTTTACTCATCAGCAGTTTTTATTCCCAATTTTGTGTCACAATTTTATACACTATTGCGATTTAGTTTTTCTCAGGATGTATCCCAGAAAAGGAGTGTCCCAGGTGGTGGTGGTCCAGTTTCCGAAATAAGGAAGAAGTATCCCATCTGGTGAGGTCCAGGTCTCCAGATGTGTGTCCAACTTTTAATTGCAAGGACTATAAATCTCATCACAGTGATGTCCAGCTTCCCTTGGTCAAAACTATTAATCCTTGAGTTGATGTTCATCTTCTTTTCTGAAGCTGCTTTTCTCTGTTTTGTTAAGGCCTGAGATAAGCATGCTTCCTTTTTATATATTCTAAAGCTGTAGTTTCCAAGATCCTTACTACAAGGAATATTCTAAAATTATACTTAATTTATACTAAAATTAAAAGGTTAATATTGCAAAACTCTTTAAGGCTTAGCTACAAGCAGAAAGTTCCTGTCAAACGGGAATATCCTTAATGCTTTAATTCAAATGCTCCTAAATCAACTTAAGACTCATACAGGTTAATTGCAAACAAAAGATAGGTTCAAAGGCCTTTTCCCATGCTTTACTTTCCTCAGTTATTGTTAGAATTTGTCTTTATAACTGTCCTATGGTTGGTTTCCCCACATATCACAATGACAAATACATACGTTGCCTGTATGTACCTGACACATAACACAGCTTGGTATTTCACAATCCTGCACTTCATGATATTAAATTGTGTTAATCAGACTTTGTCCCATCATGAGTTTCTGGAACACATTTCCAAGCCTTCCAGCTGTAGCCCAAGGGAAGCTGTTTCTGTCTTGCATCACCAAATTGGCAGGGTTTTTGCAAAGACAGCCCTTTAGAAAGGACTTGTGTGAGCATTAACATCTAAGGGGCTGCTTTCAAAGACAGACCCAAACCTCATAAACAAACAGCAAATCTACCAAACAACATATTTTTAAAAGTACTTTATTTGTAGCTCTTGTTCCTTATGTTTTCCAGTTGGCCACCTTTTCCACTGCAGTGTCTTTCCTTGGACAGAAAAGCCCCCTTGCTAGATGATGTGACTTATCAAGGAAAACAGAACTCAAACACAATGGATTTATTAGAGCTAAACATGGAGGTTCCCATGATCACAGTAATAATCATTGATTTTCAGTTTATTTTGGTTTCAGATAGTTTTCAGAAGGGTGAGAACAGTATCTCAGATCCCCTGGGTGCGTTGGTGCCATAGCCACTTATTATCTCTTCTTTCTTATTATCTGTCCTTTCTGTAGTCCTGTAGTTCCTCTGCCCATTTGTTGCTCTTGGATCTCTGCCTCCTTCACCTGATTTTTATCTTTTTCTGGATTTGTGAGGATTTTTGTGTTGGTTTTGATTTTTTTTCTTGGTGGTTGTTTTGTCTGCCTGTTCTATTTGGTCACAGTTTTGCTATTGGTTTTTGAGGTTTTTTATTCCCTTAACAGCAAAAATTAGCTTGTGATTTGTATTGTGAAGTTTTGATACACAGGTGTTGCACATAAAGGTTGGTTTTGTTTTTAAAGTCATCTCAGACCTGCAAGGCCCTGTGTCTTTGAAAACTGTGTGCTCTTGAAGCGATACACAAAACAATTAGAATCCACAGTCTGATGTAATTATGAATTGGGTACATATTGTCAGCAGCCGACACAAGCGAGATAGCTCTCGTGAAAACTTGTGCCCTGAGCCTTGGTCTGACTCACATCTTCATTCTCAAAAATGTTCCATGTTCATTACATTGCACAACCTTGCCATGCATATTCAACCCCTGGCCCCTCCTGTCCTCGCCTCGCATGGTAATCAGATCCAGGTCGTTCTGGGCATGCATTGTTTGCTGTGGTGTTCGCACAGGGGTCTCTTAGTGATCTCTGAGGCGGAACACTGTGGTCTTCCTCATGACTGAACTTTGGAACTTTTCTCCTTTGTGTGTGCGCTTTGGTCCCTTGGTGGGGGTGCAGTCTGGGGGTATAGCTAAGCCCATGAGGTCACAGCAGGCTCTGAGGTCACAGAGGTGCCAGAGCCCCGTGGTTGCACAGCAGCACAAGGAGCGAGCAGTCAGTGCTTGAGCACAACTGTTGCGGCAGCAGCAGCGGCGGTGGCAGCAGTGGTGCTGACATTGGGACAGTGGTGTCAGGACAGCGGTGGCAGCAAGAGCTGCGGGACTGGCAGAGGGCAAGGCAGCATGGCCCTTGCTCTGCGCCTCTTCCTCCTGCTCCTCCTGGCCGTGGCCCTGCCTGCCAGGGCTGCCCAGGCTGCTCCCCTGCAAGCGCAGCGAGCAGGTGAGCCGGCAGCCTGGCTCCCCTTTCCCGGGACAGCGCTCCCTGCTCCCCGGGAAGCGCTGGGGATGGTTTTCCCCAGGCCTTTAGGGAGGGTTTCCTCTGGGGGAAGGAGAGAACCCCCACGGGCCCTCGGCTGGCCCTGTTTCCTCTCCAGGGATGTGTCACAGGGCCTGCAAAGAGGGTGGAGAGTGACCAGGACCAGCCCAGATCTCCCCAGGCCCCTGTACAGCTTTGGCCTTGTCCATTCACATCTGGCTCCCATGGCCTTTCCCAACCCCCTTGCAGTGCCCAGTTCCTATAGGCAGAGGGGGATCCCAGCACACCATGGAAATGGGTCTGTTTGTGCTCCATTCTAGATTGGGATGGCGTCATAGATTATCTGGATGCCCTATCAGATGATGGCTTGAAACCCCTGGAGAATGCTGGTGGTAAGTTCTCTCTTTGCCTTTCCTGACAAAATTATCCGTGTCCATGTGCGAAGAGGTCACCCATGAACCCTTTAGGTTAACATCATTTCAGGGTTGAAAGAATCTAGTAACCTTTCCCTGCTCCCTTCTGGACCCTGAGCGATCCCACTCTGGAGGCCCTGGGGGGCATCCCTTAAGTTACACCACATTGGCTCCCTCCACTGTTCTTATGTTCCTGAGCCATTGCCTCCCATTTCCTTGACTGGCCCTTTGTAGTGCGCTGAGACCAACGTCAGACCTCGGGCCTCCAGAGAGAGAAAGCTGGACCCACTGTGTGTCTGTTTCTGGGACCTGAATATTTCACTGCACGGCTGAATTAAACATCTGCAGATATTTTGCAAAGACCCTTTTTGCTTCTTTACCTTGAATTTACTAGCAGAAATGCAGGCTGCAAAATCCCCCAGGATCGCTGTCATTGAGAAAAAGGATCATTTATCTGTCCAACATCCTCCCGTGTGCAATGCCAGTGTGTCCTTCCATGTGCTCTGTGCAGCCACAGAGAAGAGCGCAGAGGGAAGGGGCTGGGCCCAGGGCTGTTCCATGGGGCTGAGCCTTTCTCAGCTCCTTTGCCGGCCCCAGGGAGCCTGAGCTGCTCCTTCTACCACTGCCAAGCCCTGGCCTTGCCTGGGGCTGTGTTGGGAGCTGCAGCAGCTCCAGGGAGTCCTTTCTGCCCTCACTGCCCCGCAAGGGGCTCCTTCCATCCCAGTGTGGGGCCACTGCAGGCACGAGGTGCCCCTGGCCCTGCTCCTGAGTGGAAGGAAGAGCTGAGGGAGTGCCTGGGAGGGCACCAATCACCCAGGTGCCCTCACTGCCACTTGGGCCTGAAGGAAAAATGGAACTTTCCATTAAGGTCCTCCTAAATGGAAGAACCGAGACATAGGAGACACGAAATCCTTGGAGGCAGCCAAACTTCTGGACCAGATGCTGAATGACCTGGAGAGACGCCGTGGTGGGTGCATTTCCCTCAGCCTTGTCCTGGGGCTCAGCAGCCGGGGGCTTTGGCTGCACATCTGGACACGCCGTGCCCGGCACAGCGGGAAGGGATCCATGGCAGCCTCGCTGCCCCGCTGCTGCTTCCACGCCCTGCAGGGCTGTTTGGCAGCCTGGCCTGGCTGCAGCTTCTCCCCAGCCTCTGCAGGAAGGCATTGGGCATCTGCTGACAGGCAGACCAAACTGCACCATGGTTCATACAAGCCCTGAGATCCCCTGCAATTGCCTGGACCATGGGGAGATCAGGAATGACAGCAATTTAGAGAACGGTGAACCCTGGCCAATCCCAAAAGTTTTTACGAATTCTTGCTCATTATCCATCAGTTTGACCAGTATTGCTTCCTGAAGATGCCACCTCCCAGAAAGGGGAACATACCCACCTAATTTAGCTGTCTCTTTTTCTTTCTCCAGAGATGAACCGAAAGGCTGTGCTGAAAACAGCAATGCCTGCAGGAAGCAGGGGCTCATTGGCAGCCTCTGCTGCAGGAAGGGAGGTGATGCCCAGCACAGTCACAGGAGGTAATTGCTGTGCCTCTGGGCCTGAGCCCTGCTGAGGCTTGAGCTGCCATCTTGGCTGTGCGTCAGTGCCTGCCCTCCAGGGATGTCAGACAGGCCCTGCAAAGAGGGTGCAGAGTGACCAGGAGCCATCCCAGAGCTCCCCAGGCCCCTGTGCAGCTTTGGCCTTGTCCATTCACATCTGGCTCCCACAGCCTTACCCGATCCCCTTGCAGTGCACAGTTCCCATAGGCAGAGGGGGATGCCAGCACACCATGGAAATGGGTCTGATCTGTGCTCCCTTCCAGATGAGAGTGGTGCCATTGCTTTGCCAGCAGCTGGGATGGAAGATGGTTTGGAACCCATGGGAGCTTCTGCAGGTAAGTTCTGAGAGAATTTTCATTGACAACCTGGCAGGAACTGTATGACAGAAGCTTCTGTGGCTCTTGAGTTACAGGTGTGTCTGCAGGAAGGATCTTCCCAGGTCCTTTGGTGGATGTTGCACACAAGCCCAGCTCCCATCGCAGGGGTGAGTAGTGTGTCCCTGCTGACCCCACGAGCTGAGCCCTGCATCTGTGGGATCTATTCCTGGTGAAATGGAAATACTTTCTCTTAAGGTCCTCTGAGAGGGAGGAAAAAACCTAAAAAAGAGAATGTGCTCCTGGAGGCATCCAAACAACTGGACCAAATCCTGATTGACCTGGAGAGGCACCGTGGTGGGTGCATTTCCCTCAGCCTTGTCCTGGGGCTCAGCAGCCAGAGGCTTTGGCTGCACATCGGGACATGCTGTGCCTGGAACAGCAGGAAGGGATCCATGGCAGCCTCGCTGCCCCGCTGCTGCTTCCACGCCCTGCAGGGCTGTTTGCCAGCCTGGCCTGGCTGCAGCTCCTCCCCAGCCTCTGCAGGAAGGCATTTGGCATCAACTAAGTGAGAGCCCAAACTGCACCATGGGACTGGGATTTCCTGGTCTCTGAGCAGATCCGGTGGGGCAGATATTTGGAGGAGGGAGGACCCTGTGGCAGCCCCAAGGGCCTTGGCCTTTCCCTGATCCTTATCCATGTCTTTTACAAGTGGTACCTCCTGAAGATGCCACCTCCCTACTGGGCAATGGCTCTACCTGATCTGGCTGTCCCTTTTCCTTTCTCCAGAGATGGACCAAAAGTCTTTCCGGAAGGCAGCACATCCTGGAGGACGCAATGTATCCGTGCTAGCCACTGATACAGGAAGTGAGGAGATGCCAGACAGTGCCACAGAAGGTGATTGCTGTGCCAGGCTCAGCCAGTCTGAGCAGTCCTGCTGGGGTCCCTCCGTGTGGGACATGTCCTGAAACCTGGGAGAGACTGCATGTGGTGCCCATGGTGGGGAATGGGCAGAGGGGGAGGGCAAGGCTCCAGTGTGCCCTGACAGGGCCTGACTCTGTGCCCTGGGGCTGGGGGAGCTGTCACGGGGCAGGGAGGGCCAGGGCTGGCAGTGGCTGCTCAGGGATGGCTTTGGCCCGTGTCCCTCCAAGCAGCCACTGCCCAAGCAGCTGCGCTGCCCCCGGGCTCTCCTCCCGGCCTGCTGGGCTTTGTTGGGTGGCACAGCCTGTGCCAAGGGGCGGCAAGGTGCCTGCAGGCCCCAGCTCTGGGGGAAACGGAGAACGTCCTGCCCGCGTTCACCGTGCTGCCAGCTCAGCAGTGCAGCACAGCACGGGCTGACGCTCCCATTGCTCCCACAGATGTTGTCACTGAAGCAGGAATATATGGCCCGGATCCAATGCGCCTCCCAAGAATTGTCTGTCCCCAGGATGTTCGCAGGAAATGCATGATAGGCACAGTGGTGATAGTGTTCACTGTGCCACTTGTGCTGCTAGGCTGCTATCTTGGCATTCGCAAGCTGTATGAGATCAGACGGTCAGTTGCTGATTTTTCTCCACGGTTTTCTTAGAACTTTGCTCCATAGCATTGGTAGCCTGACTCGTAGTCACGCTACTGTGGAGTTGTGGCCAGTCCATGGTTGTCCAAATAACTCTCCTGAGGGTTCTGCTGCAGCCCAGTGCTTTCATTGCCCTCCTCATTGCTGGGCCTTGTCCTGGGGGGCCCGCTGGGGCTGCAGCCAGTGCTGGCTCCCACTGAGGCTGCCTGGCCAAGAGCAGCCCCAGGGGCACAGGTGAGAGGCACAGCAAGTTCTCAGCAGTGTTTGGGCAGCAGAGTTCAGGACAGGACAGTGCTTATTTAGTAGCTCATATAAACTGTCATGGCAACAGTGGTGTTGCAGCAGAAGCAAATGTGCTCCAGTTCAGTGTTAAAATGTGGTTTTCTTTATGAAATTCATTCACTCTTTTAAAATTTAGTTTCAAATATAACTTCTTTTCCAGTGCTTTATACCGTTATTTGGTATAATGAATGGTGTCCTAATTATCCCATGGCTGAATTAGAAGACTGTAAGTACTATAAATTGGAATGATTTTTCTGCTCTTATGTCTTTCACACACTCATGAAACTATTGGTAGTGTGATGTAACCAACAGAAGAGTTTTTCTCTGCTTTTAATTCAAACAAGCAGCAGAGCTGAAACCTGTTGAGCAGAGTCACTTCACTTCATTGCTAAAGCAAACTGCCAGGGTTCTTTATGGAACAATTTAAAATCTATATTATATGTATAGACTCCTGTCAAGTGACTGATAGAAACGAGGGATTTGATCTCTGTGGGAAGTACTCATCAGCAGTGCGTTGGCTCTGCAAATCTCAGTCTGTAATTATCAATCTTTTTCAGAAGACAATGTTCAGTTTCTTCCTGGCACTCGCTCCTGCATTTGTACTCAAAACCACTTCTTGAAAGAAATTTACAACCGCTCTTTATGCTCCCTTAATTGACTTTTCTCTGTTTCGCCATAGATGCAGATGAAAATCAGGAGGATTCCATTAAAAAAGCTGCAAAGCAGATCCTGAAGAAGAGGGCATACATCTGCTCCCACCCTCTGGACAGGATCTTCTGATCCCTCCCTGACAGCAGGCACTCATGAAAGTCAGTCAGGGAGGAATTTGCTGCAGTTCCAGAATTTGACACCTTGAAAGCATCTGTTATTTAATGTCTTTAATACATGTAACGGCATAAAATAAAACTTCTTCGTAAACACTACTTCATAGAAAAAGGAAAAATAAACAGATTTTATTTAAAGTGGAATAGATATACAGATATATGTCTGTTCCTCTTGGAGCTGGATAAAGACAGGGGAGGTTTGGATGGGGAGATGTTTCTTCCCAGGGAAGGGACTGTGTGGTTTCTCAGTATCTTTTCACTTCAATCAGCTGCTTATTCACTGAGCAAGTCTGAAAGACTTGGGCAATCAGAACAGTTCTGTTTTGGAGGCCCTTCCAGCTCTCTTGTCCAGCAGCACCACCAGGACACTGAGTCCCCAGTGTCCAGGGAGCTTCTGCTGTCACCCTGAGGGACACCATTGGTCACTGACGTCCATTGGGCCTCAAAGCCATTGACCACAACCCCCTGGATGTGACCAGCCAGGCAATTGCTCATTCTCCAAACTGTGCCTCCATCAGATCCACAGCTCACCAAAGGAGGGACAAGGATGCTGGGCCGGGCTGATGTGTCCAGGGCATGGCAGAAGTCCAGAGTGCTGGCATCTCTAGCTCTTCCCTTGTGCCCTGGGGCGTTGTGGTGCCTCTCTATTGTATATTCAATTGCAATTCAGTTTTAACAGTCAGTTCTGAAATTCCCTGCAGTCTTTTGTATTGTTATAGCATATTTTATCCTTAAACGATTGTTCCTTTGCACCTCTCTTGTTGGTTTTGTCCAGGGTTTCCATCTTCCCAAAAACCTGCCCTTTGTTCCTTAATGTTCCGTAGTCCTGCTCCCAGGAAGAACAATGCCAATCCCTCCTCATACCTGCCCCTTTCTCCAGAAACTTCCCTGTCATTTTTGTACACCACGAGGTCCCATTGGTTTGTTTCAACTCTTCCGCTCCCCTGTAATTACCAATTGGTTTAAACACTGTATTCCCTGCCTTATGCTTCTCCCCAGGTTTCTCCCACTTGGTTAAAGTTTTGTACTCTTCTCTTGCACCTCCCCTTGTTGAAAAACCCCTTCTAGAGCCTGGACTTGTGTCTTTCTGTGCCTGACCTTCCTGGACATAAACACCTTTTGGAGTCATACAGAAGACCTCTCCTTGTTCCTTGTCCCTGCCCTTGAAGCATTCCACCTGTGCCATAGAGCAGTTGTGCCCTACAGCCCACCCCAAATTGTGTGGCTTTTTGGGGCAGCCTCCTCCTGGTGACAGTGCTGGGAGCAGCCCAGGCTGAAGAACTCTGGCACCGCATCACTGAGGCAGCCACTCCATCATGGAAGGGGCTCTGGCTTTGACAGGCAGCACAGACCCACCTTGTGCTACTCAAGGTTTCCATTGGCATATCCAAGCATTAAAGAGTTTGGCTGGTTTTTCCCCCTGTTTTATTGGCTGTGTCCTTTGAGGACACAGTGCCTTAAGAGGAAGCAGTGCCTTAAATTGCACATGAAGAACAAATGGTGAAGTAAAAGCTTCACCTTTCCTATGAAGCCAGAGGACTGTGTTAGCCATGGCCTCCCCAAGGTGCCAAATTTCCAGCTGGGAAGCTGCTGACAGGAGGGAATGTGGCACTTGTCTCCAGCCAGAGATCACTCATTCCTCAGCATGCTGGGCTGTGGCTGACAGTGCCTGAGGAGCTCAGAAATCCTTGGATGTGATTTCCTGTGCCAGTGCCCAGAACACAGAGCAGTGAGCTCAACTTGGTGGGGCATGTCCAGCCGTTGGACACAACCGCCAGGCAGGGTGAGCTCCCTCCCAGAGAAGGAAAATTCCAGCCATGAGGTCCATCCCCAAGCAGGCCATGAGGTCACAGCAGGATTGTGAGGTCATGGCAGGCTGAGGTCCAAACAGACTCTGGGGTCACAGCATCACAATGTCCAGCCCCTCAGTCCTTAGCAATTCTTGCACACATTGGGACAGCGTTGGCAGCAAGAGCTGCAGGACTGGCAGAGGGCAAGGCAGCATGGCCCTTGCTCTGCGCCTCTTCCTCCTGCTCCTCCTGGCCGTGGCCCTGCCTGCCAGGGCTGCCCAGGCTGCTCCGCTGCAAGCGCGGCGAGCAGGTGAGCCGGCAGCCTGGCTCCCCTTTCCCGGGACAGCGCTCCCTGCTCCCCGGGAAGCGCTGGGGATGGTTTTCCCCAGGCCTTCAGGGAGGGTTTCCTCTGGGGGAGGGAGAAAGCCCCCAGGGCCCTGGGCTGGCCCTGTTTCCTCTCCAGGGATGTGTCACAGGGCCTGCAAAGAGGGTGGAGAGTGACCAGGAGCCAGCCCAGAGCTCCCCAGGCCCTTGTGCAGCTTTGGCCTTGTGCATTCACATCTGGCACCCACAGCCTTACATGACCCCCTTGCAGTGCCCATTTCCTATAGGCAGTGGGGGATCCCAGCACACCATGGAAATGTCCTGGTCTTTGCTCTCTTCTAGACTGGAACGAAAAAATGGCTTATATGGAAAAGCTGGTGAACGACACTATGAAGGCTCGAGGGCATGGTGCAGGCAAGTTCTCTGTGTGCCTTTCCTGAAAAATAATCAGTGTCCATGTGGCAACAGCTCAGTCATGAGCCTGCTCCCTTAACATAATCTCTGGGTTTAAAGAAGCTGTAAATATTGCCCTTCTCCCTTCTGTGATCCCACAGGATCGCTGTCAGTGGGAGGAAGGAGCATTTATCTGTCCATCCTCCTCCCGTGTGCAATGCCACTGTGGCCTTCTGTGTGCTCTGTGCAGCCACAGAGAAGAGCAGAGAGGGAAGGGGCTGGGCCCAGGGCTGTTCTCCAGGGCTGAGCCTTTCTCAGCTCCTTTGCCGACCCCAGGGAGCCTGAGCTGCTCCTGCTGCCACTGCCAAGCCCTGGCCTTGCCTGGGGCTGGGTTTGGAGCTGCAGCAGGTCCAGGGAGTCCTTTCTGCCCAGACTGCCACACAAGGGGCTCCTTCCATCCCAGTGTGGGGCCACTGCAGGTACAAGGTGCCCCTGGTCCTGCTCCTGATTTGAAGGCAGAGCCAAGGGAGTGCCTTGGAGGGCACCAATCACCCAGGTGCCCTCACTGCCACTTGGGCCTAAAGGAGAAATGGAACTTTCCATTAAGGTCCTCCTAAATGGAAGAACCGAGACATAGGAGACACGAAATCCTTGGAGGCGGTCAAACTTCTGGACCAGATGCTGAATGACCTGGAGAGACGCCGTGGTGGGTGCATTTCCCTCAGCCTTGTCCTGGGGCACAGAAGCTGGGGGCTTTGGCTGCACATCTGGACACGCCGTGCCCGGAACAGCAGGAAGGGATCCATGTCAGCCTCGCTGCCCCGCTGCTGCTTCCACGCCCTGCAGGGCTGTTTGCCAGCCTGGCCTGGCTGCAGCTTCTCCCCAGCCTCTGCAGGAAGGCATTTGGCATCAGTTCACAGGCAGCCCAAACAACATCACGGCCCATACATGCCCTGAGATCCCCTGCAATTTCCTAATCTCCAGTCAGATCAGGTGTAGGGGCTTTTTTCGGTCAGGGAGGGCTCTGGCCCAGCCCCAATAACCTGGCTATTTTACTGATCCTTATCCATGACTTGACAAGTATTTTCTCCTGAAGTTGCCACCTCCTGCAATGATTCCATTGGATCCAGCTGTGCTTTTTCCTTTCTCAAGCAATGGAGCAAAAGTCCATGCAGATGGGGCCATATCCTGTAGGAAGCAATGGCTTTGTGCCAGCAACTGATGCAGGAAAGGAGGAGATGCCAGACATGGGCACAGGTACAGGAGATAATTGCTTCGCTAGGCTCAGCCCTTGGCGGGGCTGTGTGGCAGCAGCCCTTCCCCCAGGTCCTGCCCTTGTATGCCCCAGCAGCAGCCAAAGATGGAGGCACCTCTGGAGTCTTAGAAGCCTCTGGAGCTCGTTCACAGCCCCAGGGACAGGGGACCCGTGCACCAATGTCCCTCCCGCTGCAGCTGCTCTGGAGCTGGCCCTGAGTGCCCAGAGGCCCAAGGCACAGGAGCAGCCCCGAGCGGGAGCCCTGCCGCGAGCCCAGGGCCAGAGCCAGCCTTGGCTCCCGACTGGGCAGGGGCTGCACTGGGTCCTGAAAGGGCCTGACTCTGTGCCCTGGGGCTGGGGCAGCTGTCACGGGGCAGGGAGGGCCAGGGCTGGCAGTGGCTGCTCAGGGATGGCTTCGGCCCGTGTCCCTCCAAGCAGCCACTGCCCAAGCAGCTGCGCTGCCCCCGGGCTCTCCTCCCGGCCTGCTGGGCTTTGTTGGGTGGCACAGCCTGTGCCAAGGGGCGGCAAGGTGCCTGCAGGCCCCAGCTCTGGGGGAAACAGAGAACGTCCTGCCCGCATCCACCGTGCTGCCAGCTCAGCAGTGCAGCACAGCACGAGCTGACGCTCCCCATTGCTCCCACAGAAGTGCTTGGCAAGTCAGACACTGACGCCCAGAATCCACGGAAAAACCCAAGAATTATCTGCCCCCAGGACGTCCTGCATGATAGGCACGGTAGTGACACTGTTCACTGTGCCGATTTCCATGGTGCTGTGCTATGTTGGGTTCCGGTGGTGGAAGGGAAAGAAACGGTAAGTTGTTGCTCATCTCTTCCCACCAGCTTCTTTAAAGCCCGCACACAGTCAGGGAACATTCAGGGAACAGAGAGGCTGCAGTGTCGGTGTGGCCAGTCCATGGCTGTCCAAAGAACTCTGCTGAGGGTTCTGCTGCTGCCCAGAGCTTTCATTGGCCTCCTAATTGCTGGGCCTTGTCTTGGGGGCCCACTGGGGCTGCAGCCAGTGCTGACTCCCACTGAGGCTGCCTGGCCAAGAGCAGCCCCAGGGGCTCAAGGCAGAGGCAGAGGAAGGTGGGAAGGAGAAAGAGCAGGGATGAAATTGCCCTTGAAAGACAGAGGCGCTCTGGGGCCCGCTCCTGGCCAGGGAGCCTGCCCAGAGCCGTGCCCTGCTCCCCGGGGCCTTGAGGGGCAGCTGTGCAGCTGGGCCAAGCTGTGCCAGCAGCTCCAGCCGTGCTGGGGAGCCTTGCCAGCTCTGGGCCCGGCTGTGCAGGAGGCTCCCTGTGTGCCTCTGGCAGCTGGGGCCTCAGCCGCCTCCTCTATCCACAGTCGCGCTGCTGCCGCTCCATCAACCCGGCCGAGAAGGCGTGCCTCTCCCTCGCCCCCAGAGAGCCCAGAGACCATCGCCTTTGACAGCTCTCACACAAGGCCTCGGCAGCAGCAGTTGCCCAAGAAAGCAGAGCACCAGCCCTCCGTGCCTCCCCCACGGCCCCCCAGCCCGGCCTTGAAGCAGAAGCCTCCCGAGATCCCCCCACCTCCTCCCCTCCCGAGCCCACCGCCCTGGTCCAACTAGGACTGCAACTGGGCCAGCCACGCAGGGCTTGCGCCACCAACAGCTTGGCCACCTGCCCTCCTCTACAATGAGCATGTGTTATCTAGGGGCAACAGCCAGAGTCAGTTTTCACACTCTTGGACCTTCAACAGGAAGGGCTGAAGATTCTTCCCATGCCCTTTCTCATCCTTTACCTCTTTGCTTTTCATACAATTGGGAGCTAGTTGCATCTCTTAAAGACTTTATTAGCACTGCATCTTTTACCTTACCTTTCAAGGGAAAAAAAATAAAAAAATTCTTCAGTTTTGATTTCATTTTTAGTGTGGTTGGGCTGCTCACATTTTCAGCAATTAATTTTCCATGGTACTGCTTCCTTTTTCTGTACTATCCATAAAAAGTTCATCTGGACATAAAAATCACCAGCATTACTGAGATTTACCTCAAAGCCCAGATAGGGAATCTAGCACCAAATATTCTCCCTGTGTACTGCACAACAAGAAATATTCAGAAGAATATTCACTGGCAGCTGAGGCTCGTGGAATTCCCAGAATACTGAGCCTGCAGAGGAGGCAGACAGCCCTGGCAGTGGCTGAGGGGACTTCTCGTCACAGACTCCTCTGAAAGTGTGTCACTCCAGGAGGAGAAAGCATTTAAACCTGTGCCTTACCTTCCTCCTGTGCTAAAATGTAAGGCTCCTCCTGAGCTACAAACAATTCTCCATTCCTCAACAAAGCTACTCATGTTCTTGACTTATCTTAAAGAGCAAAAGCAAATGTGGTCAGAAATTTCTCATCAAAGCCTCTTTGCAGAGAAACGCCGCCATATGTGAGAAAATAGTTCTTAGCATCAATTCACTCAAAAGAAAGCCAACCCTGAATTGAGCAGTGCTTTAAATGAAATTGAATTCTCCTTCCTCACCTATCAGCCGGATTTGTTTTATGGTAAATAGGTATGAATTTTGCTGCCAAAATTTATACAATAATCAATATTCATTCAGTAATTAATATTTGGAAATAATAAAACAGTTAAAACGTGTCATGCCAAGAAAGAAAGGGAGAGGAGGGTTTCCACCCCCCACCTCTTTCCTGCAGATGTTCAAGGACATGAAAAAGCAAGAGATAACAGTTATTAAAATTAACAGAAAGAAGGGAAAATCTGGATGGGTCCCAGGAAAATGCCAGCTATAAAAGATTTATTGCTTTGATGCTTAAATGTGGTAATATGTTAGTTTTGCCTTACATTCTACTGGCTGGGTGCACATGTGTAACCCAAGGGTGAGTTAAGGATATCAAAGAAGAGGAGAGGCCTTCATCAAAAATGACCCCCAAAGAGAAAAGGAGGCTGTGAGTATCACCAGGTTTTGGGTCTGGGGGGTGGCTGTATGCATGTGTGAGTGTGTGTGGAGTATCTGAGACAGAGGCTGGGCAGTCCTGCACCCCTGAAGCGGGTGAGGCCTCCCGGTACCGCGTTTCCAAGATATCCGCAAGGAGACTGGCCAGTAAAGGAGGGATGTGAAAGAAAAGTGAACGAGTGGAGACCCCAGGAGGGTTTGACCCAGGGGGAAGGAGGGCGTCCCTGGTCCAAGCACCTGTGGGAAGGTCCTTGAGCAGGAGGGATTGACTCAGTAGGGAGAATGAGAAGGAGAGTGATTGAATAGGTTCAATTTCCTTGGAGGGCTTGGTAGCTGGCAATTTAGGATGAGATTAGATGGTGAGAGAACATGGCTAATGGATTGAGAAAGAGTGAGAAATAGGAGTGGAACAAGTAGATTGAAAAGGCAGTGAGACAGAGTAGTAAGTGAGGAAGTTGAACCACGAGGTGAGTGTGGAAAACCAAGACTCTCCTGGTACTGGGGATCTCTTAGTTTGTTGCCGCCAGAGATGGGTCAGGGAAAAAGTAAGTCCTTAGACCCAGGGGCTGCGGATTGTGTGAAAAATTCGCAGGAGTTTAGGGTATCTGGGAACTTTGAGGGGGGTTCTCAGGAAGGGAGCATTCCTCAGGACAGCCCACTGGCAATGATACAGTTTTGGGATGGAATGGGAATCCTGAAGGGGAAAAAGTAAACGAAAATGATTAAGTATTGCATGTTTGAATGGACAAAGGAAATGACACTGAAAGATATATTGGCCAAAGTTTGGATCATTTGAGGATTGGATTTGCCAGGCTCTAAATATATATGTGAATTCGAAAAACCCTGTTAATCAGGAGGCGAGTGAGTATGCTGCCTTATGGAGTCCTGAGGGGAGAAGTAGGTTTGTTGTTCAGAGGCAGGAAGCTCGGGGTTCCCGATGTTTCCTTTATTAACCAAAGGGCAGGTGGTTAAAAGGAACAGGCAGGAGCCACGGGACCCACTAAATCAACTCCCACCCCCTAATGGACAACCCAAACAGCTAGCTCAGCCACAGGCCCCTGAGAGTCCCCCCATAAATCCAAATGCACCTCCTCTTCAAGAGGAGCTGGTGGCACACAGAACCAGAGGCAGAGGGAGACAAGGGGAGGAAAATGATGGAGATGAGGGGGAATCAAGGGAGAATCAATTGTACCCACTTAGAGAGGTTCCCACTGTTAGCGTTCAAAAACACATAATCACAGAGCGATTATATGCGGTGCTTTTTATTAAGAGCTCTGGGAATCGGGGTATATTCAACCCAAATCTGACTCCGACCATACATCCGAATTGATCATGTTTTATACTCTATCGTTACATAATTTTCATGTTAATTATTAAACTTATATTGTTCTATTGTGTACATAAATTTAGCCCCTCTCTGAATTTCCAACATAGTTTCTCACTATTCTTCTTATGGTTATATAATAATTACATTTAATTACTAAACAATCATCACATCTAACAATTATATAATTTATCATACTGCTTATGCAGGTGCAGTTGATCTGGGAAAGCACAAAGCCTAACATTTTAGATTCTATCTTTAACTTTTTCCAGGGTTCCACTATCACCATGGCAAATCCAGGACAGAGGCCACCTATTGGTTATGTGAGTGTTCCCCTAAAGACCGAGGATGTCAGGGAGTTTAAGAAGGAGATGGGTACACTGATAGAGGACCCCGTCAGAGTGGCAGAAAAGTTAGATCAGTTTTTGGGACCAAACACATATACCTGGGTGCAGATGCAGTCTATGCTAGGAATTTTGTTTACAAGAGAAGAGAGAGAGATGATCAGACAGGCAGGAATGTGGATTTGGGACAGAGAACTGAGGGACAAGGGCAGAGTAATCAGAAATGGCCTATGCAGGATCCAAATTGGAATAATCAGAATGCAGAGCATAGGTAGAATATGAGTGATCTCCAGTGAATAATTGTTCAAGGAATTTGTGGGGCAGTCCCTAGGGGACATAATATAGGAAAAGCTTTGAGTCAGCAGCAGAGAAAGAATGAGTCCCCGGCAGAATGGTTAGAGAGATTAAAGAAAGACTTGCAATTATATTCAAGCCTAGATACTGATACTGCAGCGGGGCAGGTTCTTTAAAAACTCAGTTTGTAGCAAAATCCTGGGGAGACATCAGGAAGAAGCTGGAAAAATTAGAAGATTGGCAGGACAGGGGACTTCAGGAATTACTGAGAGAAGCACAAAAGGTGTATGTAAGGAGAGATGAGGAAAAGCAGAAGGCAGGTGCATGAATTTTGGTGGCAACAGTTAAAGAAATGCAGGCAGCTTTGATTACAGAAAAACCTGCAGGAAAGAACAGAGCAGATGTCAGCATCTATTTTTAGGAACACAGGACCCATGTGTTTTTCTTGCCACAAGAAGGGGCATTTAAAAATTCTTGCCCTACCTTGAGGGGTGCAGGACCCACCTGTTTTTACTGTCATAAAAAGGGGCACCTACAAACAAGTTTTAGGAAGAAACAGCAAGAGGAGAAAAATTTTCAGGAGGATTAGGGAGGTCAGGGGCTCTATTTAATGAAGGGGACCAAAACACCACCAGAAGAGCCCTTGATAAAGTTCAAGATAGGTCCCCATAGTAAAGAAGTTGTATTTTTAGTGGATACTGGAGCTTCTTGGGCAACAGTTAGAAAATTACCCCAGGGATGTAAGATAAGTCGTGAGCGAGTTCCAGTAATTGGAGTTAAGGGAGAGGCTTTTCCCGTTCCTGTAATTAAAGGGGTGCAAATTGAAACAGATGACAAATTTGGAGTAAATGATTTATTGTTGATACTGGAGGCCGAGAATAATTTATTAGGCAGAGATCTAATAATAGCCTTGGATTTACAGATAAAACCCTGTGAAGAAAAACTTAAAAGTTATTCTTTAACTGGAGAGGATAATCTGGAAATTAATGATACGGTTTGGCATTCGGGTGAAGGGGGGAACCTCAACATTCCGCTTATTAAAACTGAAATACAGAATCGAGAAGTACCAATCTGAGTGAAGCAATATTCAATATCACTAAAGGGGCGGAAGGGATTAAAACCAGTGATTGAAAATTTAATACAGCAAGGAATATTAGAACCTTGCACGTCACCCCCTAATACTCCCATCTTACGGGAAAAGAAACCTGACAGGAGTTACAGGCTGGTTCAAGATAGAAGGGCAATAAAACAAAGGACTATTACACATTTTCCAATAGTGGCTAACCCCTATACTTTGTTGAGTCAATTGCCTCCTAATTACATGTGGTATAGTGTGGTGGATTTAAAAGATGCCTTTTGGACTTGCCCTTTGGATGTAGGCAGTAGAGATTATTTTGCTTTTGAGTGGGAAGATAGGCAGACAGGTAGAAGAGAACAGCTCAGGTGGACGGTACTACCGCAGGGTTTCACCGAGTCACCTAATCTTTTTGGGAGAGCATTAGAAAATCTCTTAAAAACTTTTGAGTTGCCTGAAGGAATCAAGTTGTTACAGTATGTGGATGATTTGTTCTTAGCAGAGGAAAGGGAGGAGAAAACTAGGAGGAGCACTATTCATTTGCTGAATTTTTGAGGTGAAAATGGTCTGAAAATATTCAGATCCAAATTACAGTTTGTGGAATCAGAAGTCATATACTTAGGTCATTGGATCAGTAAGGGAAAGAAAAAGCTCGACCCTGAGAGGGTTTGAGGAATATGAAACATGGGACCCCTGAAATAAAAAAGAGAAAAAAGACAGGTTTTAGGTCTTTTGGGTTATTGCAGACAGTGGATTGAAGGATTTAGTGGAAAAGTGAAATTTTTGTATGAAAAATTGCCTACAAACCATTTTAAGTGGACTACGGAGGATTAGAAAAAATGTGAAGAGGTTAAAGAAGTTTTGTTGCAGGCTCCTGTACTAAGTCTTCCTCATTTGGGAAAACCCTTTCAGTTATTTGTAAGTACAACTCATCAGACAGCCTATGGGGTACTGACTCAAGACTGGGCAGGAAGCTGGAAACCAGTGGGCTATTGTTCAAAACTATTAGATCCAGTTAGTAAAGGCTGGCCAACATGTTTACAGGCTTTGGTAGCGCCTACCTTGCTAGTGGAAGAGGCCCAAAAAGTAACCTTTGGTGCACCTTTGGAAGTATAACCCCTCACAATATTAGGGGAATTTTAGCACAAAAAGCTGAAAAATGGTTAACAGATAGATGAATACCGAAGTATGAGGCTGTCTTGATTACCTCCCCCGAATTAGACTTGAAGGTGACACAAGTACAGAGCCCTGCTCAGTTTCTTTATGGGGATCCAGGGGAACAGCTGGTACATGATTGCATAGAGGTTACAGAATTACAAACAAAAATACGTCCAGATTTGGGAGACCAAGAATTACAAAGGGGAGAAAAGTTAGTTACAGATGGGTCATCTCGGGTAGTGAGTGGGAAAAGAAAATCAGCTTATGCTATAATCAGTGGGGGACAGCTTGAGGTAAAGGAGTCTGGTCCCCTTAGTCCATCCTGGTCAGCACAAGCTTGTGAACTTAATGCATTACTCCGTGCATCATTAATACTAGAAGGGCGAGAAGGGACTATTTATATGGACTCCAGATATACTTTCAGTGTAGTACATACTTCTGGAAAAATTTGGAAGGAAAGGAGACTTATAAGCACTCAAGAAAAAGGGTTAGTACACGAGAGATTGATAATTCAGATACTTGAAGCTTTAAAGGGCCCAAAGAGAATAGCAGTGGTTCATGTGAAGGGGCACCAGAGAGGGAGGGATATTACAGTCAGAGGAAATAATCTGGCCAATGAAGAAGCAAGAAGAGCAGCCTTAAGGAAAAGAGATACTGAAATCATGACCTTACAAGAAACAGATATTCAGCAGGAGACACTTTCCCTTTCACTAGCAGAACTGGCAGCTATAAGGAAATTAGGAGCAACATTTAAAGAGGGAAAGTGGCTTCTTCCTGATGGCAGGATTATGATGCCAAAGCCAGTGGCACGTCAGATCTTAGATAACTTGCATAGACAGACACACTGGAGAACAAGAGCCCTTTGTGATCACTTTTCAAAATTTTATGGGTGTATAGAGATATTTGAAAGTGGAAAACAAATTACCCAGGGGTGTCTAAGAACGTGTTGAGGAGCCCTCTCTCTGGAGGACACAAAACAGCCTACAGGCCATTTGAAAAGATCCAGGCTGACTTCACAGAATTGTCTAAAGTGGGTCAGTGGAAGTATTTATTAGTTATAATAGATCAATTAACTCTGTGGGAGAAGCATTTCCAACAGCTTGGGCTACAGCTCAAACAGTGGCTAAAATATTGTTAGAACATGTAATTCCGAGATTTGAAATAGTGAGGGTCATTGATTCAGACCAGGGTAGGCATTTCACTGCAATTTTAGAAACTGAGATTGATAACACCTGTTGTTAAAAGACCTCAGAGACAAGTAAAACGTTGGGAGTGCGGTGAACATGGTTTAAAGTGTCCTCTCCGGATGTGTATTGTTTGCACACTTTGCTTTAACTTATGGTTGAGAGTAACTAAGAGGAAAGAGAAGGAGAGACAATTGATTTGTTGGTTTTGCTATGGTTATGTATTTAGCTGGCTAACTATAGAACGCATTGCTAGCGATTTTTTGAGATACCTTTGGCACTGGGAGACGGGACCCTTCCAGCAACAATTGGATTAAAAGAGAACTTACATCAATTGGTTCTTGCTATATTGGCTGTAGCACAAATAAGAGAACGAGCAATTAATGGCCTTATAGACCAGTGTCTTATAATCAAGAGTTGTTGTGGAGAAGAAGTCTATATACCACATCATAGGCACATTCCAGGGGCATATTAGTGCTGCAAGTTTGCCCGTTGGAGGCGGTGACTTAATGAACTCCCCGCCCTTGAAGCAGAAAATAATTGGAAAAATCCTATTGTGGTTGGCACATCCCTGAGATTTTGGAAAATATAGGTTTATGGTGTTTCAGCCTAACCTTTTCCCTGTTCTTTTAATTTTAATTATCTTTTCTTAACCAGCCTGAACTGGGAAATGGCATTTAAAAGGGGAAAAGCAAGCTCTGTGGGGCTATGGGTACCAAGGAAACTAAAACCACCAGTGACTAGATCCCGGGATATTCCCTTTGCTACTGAGAAGACTGGCATCTCGGCCCTTGGTTGCAACCCAAGGGGCGTTGAGAATGGTAGAAAGGTAGATTTCCTGAGGATTATTTTCACTGTGTTTATTATGGTACCCTGGACAGTTGGCCAAAGCCAGAAAGCCACACTGGACAGAGTTCAAGAAATGAAAGGATCGGCAATGAAAAAGCAAACAGATTAAAACCAAGTCCCAGCAATTTCAACATTTGTGACTATTGCAATCACCCTGTTTGGATTAGGGACAAAATAGAATCTGTGTTAGTTCTGCCTGCTACAATTGCAGCAGCTTTATAGATGTTTGTGTTAAAAAGGGAAAGATGTATTGGGTAAGGAAAAATTTGGAATACAATGAACGAGCTCCTTATCCACATGGCGATCAGATTTGCCCTCAATACGAAAGATTCTTTTGTTTTGAAAGTGATGATAATGGAGATGATCCAAGTATAGGCACAGGAGGCCGGGAAATAAGAGAAAAATTAAAAGAGAACAGGAAAGAAGAAAAGGAACCAAAGGGGAATAGAAGAAAGAACAGGAGAAAAAAGAGTCAAAAGAACTGGCCGAATTGTATAAACAACTAAAACAGCACTACAAAGATTGGGACCTGCCAGCCTCAAAAAGAATCCGTTTGTGGGATTGATGCAAGAGATTGCTGCAGAATTGGGATTATCCAAATGTTGGATTTATGGGGGTCTAAAAATGGCTGAAACATGGCTGTGGAAAGGTGAGAGCTTAGCTCCAGAGCAATTTTTAAAATGGAACCACACCCAAATTTCTGGAACATTGAAGAGACCTGAAGGATAGATTTTAAGCCATCAAGTAATTGGAACCATTTGTATAACCCGAGAAGGAAAGAAATGTAATAAAATAGTGCAGCATACTCCTCTTAAGTCCACATTAGTAGTCAATATGGATAATGGTTCAAAAGTTTGGTGACCTGAAATTCCTGATGGATATGGGGGAGCAATAAAAGAAAGAAACTGTGAGTGGGATGATCAAATTGATTTATGCTGGTACAGAAGTCCTGGAGCTAACCCCTACCAATCCATCAACAGCCTGAGGTCTTATTGGGAACAGCCAGAGAAAACTGATAAGAAATGGAAAGCCCCATAGGGGATATATTAGATTTGTGGGCAACGAGCATACAGTGAGTTACCTCAAAAATGGGGAGGAACCTCTACCTTGGGAGTAATACAACCCTCCTTCTTTGTTCTACCGAGGTCTAGGAGCAATACGTTAGGAACTCCATTGTATGAAACCCTGCAGCAGAATAAAAGAGATTTTAATTTCAATTTTCCAACAGCAGGAGGGAACCAAAAATGGGGAGAGAACAAATGGCCTGCAGAAAGAATTACAGCATATTATGACCCAGCAACATGGGCTCAGGACGGGCCATGGGGATACAGGACCCCAATTTACCTGTTGAATTGATTGATAAGGCTCCAAGCAGTAGTAGAAGTGGTGTCAAATAACACCTCCGGTGCCCTAAAATTGCTGGCCAGGCAATATTCACAAATGCGGGCGTTTGTGTACCAAAACAGGATTGCCCTAGACTATCTGTTAGCAGAAGAAGGAGGAGTTTCTGGCAGATTTAATGAATCTGAGTGCTGCATAGAAATTGATGATTATGGAGAAGCTATCACCGAACAAGCAGAGGAAATTAAAAGGGTGGCCCATGTGTCAGTACAAAAGTAGAATTCAATCTTGAAAGCAGATTGGTGAGATAACCTCTTTGGAGGTGTTTGGTGGAAAAAGTTAGGATTCACGTTGTTATGTTCAGTTTTGGGACTTTTGTTTCTGCCTTGTATGATTCTGTGTTTTAGTAGGCTAATTCACTTGTGATTCAAGGGATGCAGATTACAACAATGCTTCTAGATCCAGAATCAGCAGTGAAAGGAAAACCAAGATCTATCATGGTAGTAAGAGCTAAATCGACCTGTGTTAAAGAACAAGGAACCGATTAACTGTGGCAGGACCTGGAGAGATTGAAGTAACCAGGGAAATGCTAACCAAATTTGAAAAAGAGTGTGAAAAACTAAAGGCAGCGAGAGAAATGCTAGAAAAGTTTGAAGTTGAAATGAGACAACAAGAAAATCCAAATTCTGAAGAATATAAAGGATATCAGGGCACAGATTTTTAATAAAGCACAAATCAATGATGAAGAAGAGAAATGGGGGATTTGTGGTAAATAAGTATGATTCGTGCTGACAAAATTAAAACAGTAATCAATATTCATACAGTAATTAATATTTGGAAATAATAACACAGTTAAAACGTGTCATGCCAAGAAAGAAAGGGAGAGGAGGGGTTCAACCCCCCTCTTTCCTGCAGATGTTCAAAGCAGGAAAAAGAAAGAGGTATCAGGTACTAAAAATTAACAGAAAAAAAGGAAAATCTGGTTGGGTCCCAGGAAAATGCCAGCTATAAGAGATTTATTGCTTTGAAGCTTAAATATAATATTATGTTCATTTTGGCTTGCATTATGCTAGCTTAGTGTACATGCGTAACCCAAAAGTGAATTAAAAGACATCGAAGAAGAGGAGAGCCTTCATCCAAAGGTGACCCCCAAAAAGGGGTGCGACCACCAAAAGAATGGTGGAGCATGCGTGGTAAAGGTGGTGATGAGGGCGGAGGTAGAAGTGTGATGAATCGAAAATGGGAGGAGATGCCATTGGCATATGGCATAGAAGAGGAGAATCTTCACTTGGCAAGCTTGTTCGTGAGGTGGCAAGGGTCCATGAACCTTGCAACCTGTACCCCACGATTATCTTTTCCTTATGCACTATTATTGGAACCAAATGATCCCTTATTTTTAATCAAAATATACTGTCAATATTTCAAGTGTATCCAATTTTATATATTTTCTAAACTATTCAATTAGATTTGCTAATACCTCTAATATTGTTGGGTTTTTCTGATGATGGGGTAATTGGGCAAACATAACAATGAGCACAAAGCCTTTATTTCTGCAAGCTCAGGGATGCTGGGGGGATCTTTGCACCATCAGGCCGAGGTACAAGGCTGTGGATCCTCCAAAGGAACAGAGCCAGCCCCCTTGAGTGGGAGAAGGTGCGGCCTCAGTCGCAGCCCCGGGTGCCTCCTGTGGGCCAGGGCACGGCCCTGGCTGTAAATGTGTTGGGCTGCAGCACAGGGCCAGGGCGGAGCTCAGCAGCCTCATCAGAGCCCAGGGCCGCGGCCCTTCCCTGCCGGGGCCCGAGCCCGGCCCGGCCTGAGCAGCCCGGCCTGGACCCAGGGGATGAGCTCCGCCTGTCCGCTGTGCCCGCAGGCCGGGCCCAAGGCTTTGCAAGAGGCTTTCTCCCAGCTTTGCAAAACCTCGGCCAAGTGACCCTTTGCTGTGCTGAGAAGAGTAAAGAACCCCCTCAAATGTAACCCCACTGCACACCTCATGAGGGATCCCTGCACACCTTAGGAGTGGCCATCAATACTCCTTTGTGATTCATGAGGGATCCCTGAACCCCTCAGCAGGGACCCCAAAATATCACTTTGTGCCTCATGAGGGACCCCTTCACCTCTGAGCACAGACCCCAAAATATCACATTGTGTCTCATGAGGTTCAGGCCCAGATCATCCCCCAGAAGGCAATGTGCCCTCAGCCCAGGGACGCTCAGCATGGGCTCCCCCAGCCCTCGGGACCCCGCCGCTGGTCACAGCAGCCCCTGCCTGGCTCCTGCCTGCCCACACCGCGGGCATTCACGGCTGCTCCTGGCCATGGAGCTCAGCCTGTGCTGCTGCCGGGTGGGCTTTGCTGCTGCTGCTGCCACCCGGACACTGGGCTGGCAGCTGCATCTCTTTATTGCTAGAGAAGAGCTCATTCGGGAAGTGCTGCAGTGCCCGATTTCTTCAGCCCGACTAGCTGTCAACACCAACACCCAGAGTGGGCCGCCGACAGAAAACTGTCAGCTCTGGGGTTTGGCTGTAGGGCACAGCTGCTTTACAGCACAGGTGGACTGCACTGGGGTAGGGACAAGGAACACGGAGAGCTCTTCTGTATGTTTGTTCCCTGCCGACTCGGCGACAGAAAGACACTGAATTAAAGCCATACACCGATTTCCAAACTGGGGAGGTCCCTGGGGAGGACACAGTTCAATTGGGAGAAAGTGAGGGTGGAACACAAGGCGGGGAATACAATGTTTAAACCAATAGGGGATTACAGGGGAGGAGGACAACTTAAACAAACCAATAGGGTTTCAAAGGATAACTAATTGATAGGGAAGTATCTAGAGAAAGGGGCAGACTTGGGGAGGGATTGACATTGAATGGGAGGAGGAACAGGAAACAAAAGGGCAGGTCTTTGGGGAGATGGACAACTAGGGAAAAACCAGCAATACAGGGGGGAATCGAGCAACTCATTGGAAATAAAATATGGTATAACAATACCAAATAAGGGGGTGTGATAAAACTGACTACTGGAACTGAATTACAATCAAAAACATGCACCACAACAGGGAAGCTCTCAGTCAGGGCTCTGGTGAGCGCTTCCAAATCCTTTCCAGCAACAACAGAAGGTCAAACTTGCCCTTATCCCAAGCAAACAGAGTGTTCCCCCACAGCAACCCACTCTGAGGTCCTCTGAGAAATGTGTATTTTATGATTGGCTTTTTGCAAATATAGCAGCCACAGGACACCGACATCTTTCATAGAGAAAAGAATTTATTGCTCTCCTATCAGAAGAAACTAACTTCTTCTGCCTCGCTCAGCCCACAAGAAGCCGGTTAGGACTAAGAGGGAGAAGTTGACAATGACCAGACAGAATCCTGTGCTTGAATGGAATTTATGCATCATGTATGAGATGCATGAATATGCAACAGGTTATTGTTTCCAAGGGTTAATCCTCCGTTCAACTCTGTCCTTTATCGGGCTTATGCTGCCCAGAAAATAGGTACCCAGATGTCTGTAGCTGTATCTTTCTATTGTCTCCTATTCTCCTAATCCAGATTGTCCAAAATTTTTATCACTCTAATAATATTGCTATTTTTATAAACATTTTATTATTAATAAAATTTAAAAATTTTAAAAACAAGTGATTAACATTTTTCACCCCTCTTCTGGGAATCAGGAACACGTGTGGTTGGGCCGGCTGCACCTGTGGGAGCAATGGGGAGCGTGAGCTCGTGCTGTGCTGCACTGCTGAGCTGGCAGCACGGTGGATGCGGGCAGGACATTCTCCGTTTCCCCCAGAGCTGGGGCCTGCAGGCACCTTGCCGCCCCTTGGCACAGGCTGTGCCACCCAACAAAGCCCAGCAGGCCGGGAGGAGAGCCCGGGGGCAGCACAGCTGCTTGGGCAGTGGCTGCTTGGAGGGACACGGGCCAAAGCCATCCCTGAGCAGACACTGCCAGCCCTGGCCCTCCCTGCCCCGTGACAGCTCCCCCAGCCCCAGGGCACAGAGTCAGGCCCTGTCAGGACCCAGTGCGGCCCCTGCCCAGTCGGGAGCCAAGGCTGGCTCTGGCCCTGGGCTCGCGGCAGGGCTCCCGCTCGGGACTGCTCCTGTGCCTTGGGCCTCTGGGCACTCAGGGCCAGCTTCGGAGCAGCTGCAGCGGGAGGGACGTTGGTGCACGGGTCACCTTTCCCCGGGGCTGTGAACGAGCTCCAGAGGCCTCCAAGGCTCCAGAGGCCTCCAAGCCTCCAGAGGCTCCTCCAGCTTTGGCTGGTACTGGGCCATGCAAGGGTAGGCTTTGGTGGAAAGAGCTACCACCACACAGCCCCTCCAAGGGCTGACCATGGCAGAGCAATTACCTCCTGCGCCAGTGCCCATGTCAGGCATCTCCTCATCTCCTGCAGCAGGGGCTGCCAGTCGGCCTCTGCTTGCTTGGGGAAACACTCCCTTCTGTCCTGCCTTTTGCTCCATCACTTGAAAAAGGAAAAAGTTCAGCTGCATCAGATGGAACAATTTCTGATTTCTTTTGGTGGCATCTTTAGGACATCATGCTTATCAAAAATGGGAATAAGATTCAAAACCATCTGGCCTTTTGGGGCTGGGCCAGGGCCCACCTTCCTCCAAATAGCTGCCAGGCCTGAGCAGAAGGTGTGAGGGGATTGTGCAGGGCAAGGGCACACACGTGCATGGCTCTGTCCTGGCACCTGCAGCGATGCCACCTTGGCCGAGCTTTGGGCTCTGAGCTGGCAGCTCTCCCAGGGGAAAGGCCTTGACCTACCCTCGCCATGTCCCAGAGGCTCAATCCTGAACGTGGGTTGGGAAGCCAGATCCCCTTCACTAACAGGTTCAGCTGCAAAGAAAGGGAGGACAGAACAGCTCCTGTGTCACTGCAGGAGATCCTCAGGCTGCAGGAAAGGCTCAGCCCCAGGGCACAGCCCTGGGCCCGGCACCTTCCCTCTCTGCTTTTCTCTGTGACTGCACAGACTGCACGGAAGGACACAGTGGCATTGCACATGGGAGGAGGACGGACGGCTAAATGCTCCTTCCTCCCACTGACAGTCATCCTGTGGGATCACTCAGGGCTCCAGAAAGGAGCAGGGCAAGGTTTTCAGAACCCTTCTGCCCTGACTTAAGCTCTAACGAAAATGGCAGATGAACGAGCTCTTGCCACTTGGATACTGATTAATATGTCACTAGAAAAGGGAAATTCAGAACTTACCTCCAGCATTCTTCAAGACTTGCGAAATGTCATTCAACAACAATTCTAAATAATCAAAGTCGCGATCCAAATCTAGAAGGGAGCAAAGACCACACCCATTTCCATGATGCACTGGCATCCCCTTCTCCCTCCAAGGTGGTCGGGTAAGGCTGTGGGGGCCAGATGTCAATGGAAAAGGCCAAAGCTGCAAAGGGGCCTGGAGAGCTCTGGGCAGGCTCCTGGTCACTCTCCACCCTCTTTGCAGGCCCTGTGACACATCCCGGGAGAGGAAACTGGGCCAGCCCACGGCCCTGGGGGCTATCTCCCTCCCCCAGAAGAAACCCTCCCTCAAGGCCTGGGGAAAACCATCCCCAGCGCTTCCCGGGGAGCAGGGAGCGCTGTCCCGGGAAAGGGGAGCCAGGCTGCCGGCTCACCTGCTCGCCGCGCTTGCAGCGGAGCAGCCTGGGCAGCCCTGGCAGGCAGGGCCACGGCCAGGAGGAGCAGGAGGAAGAGGCGCAGAGCAAGGGCCATGCTGCCTTGCCCTCTGCCAGTCCCGCAGCTCTTGCTGCCACCGCTGTCCTGACACCGCTGTCCCAATGTCAGCACCACTGCTGCCACCGCCGCTGCTGCTGCCGCAACAGTTGTGCTCAAGCACTGACTGCTCGCTCCTTGTGCTGCTGTGCAACCACGGGGCTCTGGCACCTCTGTGACCTCAGAGCCTGCTGTGACCTCATGGCTGGGGCAGGATTTTGTTAGAATGGATCTCAAGCGGTACCCTTCCAGGGAGGAGAGGATGTCCCTCCTGGTACCTATTTGCAATGTCATTTTGTTTTTCACAGGAAGTGAGTTATAAAACATTGGACAAGTGAGGCTTTTCATGGTTCTACATACAACAGCAATGCCAAATCCAAAATTCCACTCATGTTGGTGATTCCCACTATTGCAGGCAGCAGCCCTGCCATGCTAACACCGAGTCCCTGCTCTGTGCTGTGCGGCCATTTGGCCCGTGTTTAAAAAGTGAAGAACTTGATGCCAAAGCTGACAAAAATTAGGCAGCACGGGACATCAGGGTACCTGCACGCTTTAGGGGACACCCAAACCCCGTGCACATCTTATGGGTGTCCTCAGCCACCCTAAAATCCCCCTGTGGCCTCCACAAGAGACCCCCAAGCCCTGCTCAATTTACAGCTGTCCCTCAGCCCCTGTACACCTTTGGGCATACAATAAATTCCCTTCACAATTTCTTGGTGTCCCCAGTCCCCTGCACAGCACAGAGGTGACCCAAAGCCCCTGCATGCCTTTAGAGGGACCCAAACATAACACTCAGGGAGCAGCACCAGAGCTGAGCCATCTTCTGTGTGTGTGTGTTCACCATGTGTCCCTGGGTGAACAGATGAGGCCTGGGGGGCAAATCCCCACTCTGCTGATAAGAGATCTGGGGCTGCCACAGGCCCAGTGTCTGTCGGGCTCTGAGCTCATCCCTCAGGCTATGAAGGACTTCCTTCAGAGTCCAGCCTCTTTCCATTATTCTCAATGAAAGCACCTCCCGATGGCTTCCCTCTTTCCCTGGGCATGCCACTGGAGGAGCTCCAGGCCCAGCTGATGCCAGGGAAGGAAATGTGCCCTCAGCCCAGGGACGCTCAGCATGGGCTCCCCCAGCCCTCGGGGCCCCGCCGCTGGTCACAGCAGCCCCTGCCTGGCTCCTGCCTGCCCACACCGTGGGCATCCACGGCTGCTCCTGGGCACGGAGCTGAGCCAGTGCTGCTGCTGGCTGGGCTTTGCTGCTGCTGCTGCTGACAGCCAGACACTGGGCTGGCAGCTGCATCTCTTTATTGCTAGAGAAGAGCTCACTTGGGAACTGCTGCAGTGCCCGATTTCTTCAGCCCGACTAGCTGCCAACACCACCACCCAGAGTGGGCCGCCCCCAGAAAACTGTCAGCTCTGGGGTTTGGCTGTAGGGCACAGCTGCTTTACAGCACAGGTGGACTGCACTGGGGTAGGGACAAGGAACACGGAGAGCTCTTCTGTATGTTTGTTCCCTGCCGACTCGGCGACAGAAAGACACTGAATTAAAGCCATACACCGATTTCCAAACTGGGGAGGTCCCTGGGGAGGATACAGTCTTTAGCTAATTGGGACAAACTGAGGGTGGAACACAAGGCAGGGAATGCATTGTTTAAACCAATAGGGGATTACAGGGGAGGAGGACAACTTAAACAAACCAATAGGGTTTCAAAGGATAACTAATTGATAGGGAAGTATCTAGAGAAAGGGGCAGACTTGGGGAGGGATTGACATTGAATGGGAGGAGGAACAGGGAACAAAAAGGCAGGACTTTGGGGAGATGGACAACTAGGGCAAAGCCAACAACACAGAGGGGAAAGGAACAACCCATTGGCAAAAAAATATGGTATAACAATACCAAATAAGGAGGTGTTATAAAACTGACTACTAGAACCGAAATACAATCAAAAACATGCACCACAACAGGGAAACTCTCACTCAGGGCTCTGTTGAGCACTTCCAAATACTTTCCTGGCATCAATAGAAGTTCAAACTTGCCCTTATCAGAAGTAAACAAGAGTGTTCCCCAACAGCCATCACTTCCAAACCCCTGGGAAACATGGTTGTTTTATGATTGGCTTTTTGCAAATATTAAAATGAATATTATATGTGTTATCTTAGAACTAATGTTGTATTAATTTTATCAAGTAGTCTTATAAATATAATTTTAGGTTATAACAGAATGTTAGAATATAAACTACACAATGTAAGATACTTGTTTGAAAGCAAGGGCTCATAGCAAGGTAGCAGCCATAGAACACTGAAATTTTTCAGAGAAAAAGAATTTATTGCTCTCCTATCAGAAGAAACTAAATTCTTCCTGCGTCGTTCAGCCCTCAGGAAGCCAGTTAGGATTGAGAGGGAGAAGTTGACAAGGACCAGACAAAATCCTGTGTTTGAATGGAATGTATGCATCATGTATGAGATGTATGAACATGCAACAGCTTATTGATTTTAAGGGTTAATCCTCCGTTAACATGTGTTCCTTTCTGGACTTCTGTTGCCCAGAAAATAGGTACCCAGATGTCCGTAACTCTTTGTTTCTATTGCCTCCTATTCTCCTAATCAAAATTGTCCAAAATTTTTATCACTCTAATGATATTGCTATTTTTATAAACATTTTATTATTAATTAAATTTTAAAACTTTACAAACATGGATTGCCATTTTTCACACCTCTTCTGTGAATCAGGAACACGTGTGGTGGGGCCGGCTGCACCTGTGGAAGCAATGGGGAGCGTGAGCCCGTGCTGTGCTGCACTGCTGAGCTGGCAGCACGGTGGATGCGGGCAGGACGTTCTCCGTTTCCCCCAGAGCTGGGGCCTGCAGGCACCTTGCCGCCCCTTGGCACAGGCTGTGCCACCCAACAAAGCCCAGCAGGCCGGGAGGAGAGCCCGGGGGCAGCGCAGCTGCTTGGGCAGTGGCTGCTTGGAGGGACACGGGCCAAAGCCATCCCTGAGCAGCCACTGCCAGCCCTGGCCCTCCCTGCCCCGTGACAGCTCCCCCAGCCCCAGGGAACCGACTGACACAAACTCTACAGCCAGCAAAGAGATTGTCCCAGTAATTGTCTGCTGCTCTTCTTCCCTGCGGTCGGTCCCAGAAACATCCCTCACACTGCTCTAAATGCACACCCATGGGCTGACCAGCCCCTATGCTTTTCCAGTCTGCTCTCAGAAATTTTGCAACAAATCCACCAATAAATTACAGGTTACCTCTGTGAATTGAATACTGAAATTTTCGTCATTTTTCCCAATACCTGGAATTTCCTGTATATAGTAATGCTCTTAAGGATATCCAATACTTTTCAGCAATTTTTTTGTACTTAGACAGATGAAACAGCCTTAGTGGTTTTAGTATTGGCAGGTCTGGTTTTTTTCTTAGCAAGGTGGTTTACCTATTATCTACATGTAAACTTATTTTTATTTATGGTATATTGTTCCCCAATTACTTTGACAACCTGTCATTCACTTCTTAGTCAATGCTCCATATAAGATTCAAAATTGTTCACTTTCTATCGGAATATAAAAATCTCAGAAAGCTGTCTTTTTAATTTTGATGACACACTTTCTGCCCATTCCTAGCTTTTATAATGATCCTTTTTGAAACATCCCTGAGCATAGGTAGGCTTACTTGGGAAATGCTTGGCTTAACCTGAGAATGGATTATTACTTTTAGTGCTATAAACCTACATTGCTTCAAGCTTCACAGCCACAGGCCAGATTTGTGGCTCAAGGCATGGATGCCTGTCTGAATTAAAACAATGTTTGTGAGGCAGCTGAAGAGCTTAGACCTCAGACATTGAAATTCCTGGGACGAGGAGGAAGAAAGGATAAAATTGTGTTTCAAAGGCTGTTTTTTCACTTCTAGTATGCCAGAAGTATGGTAGACTACACATGTCTTCAAGTGTCATTTAATTCCAGAACAACTCTCTACAGTGCCAGACACCAGGACAAATTACTCAAAACTTTACATCCTAATGCATCAGCTTTAATTCTAGTGAGAGGTAGACCTTATTTCCAGTCCGATTAGCAAATCCACAAAGCAATCTTGCCACTGTGTGAATGGAAAGAAGAGTTTGTTTGTGAACAGATGAATATGTCCCACTCAATCATGACCAAAATTTGCCTTGACTTGGAAGCAAGTAGACAAGGAGCAATGCAGTAATTGTGTTTCATCCAGTGATAAATGAGGCAAGAAGCATTAACAACTTACATGATATACAGAACACAAGTACTGATACGGCCAATAATGCGCCCACATGAAGCGATCTTCAGGGCATTCCTTTATTTCTTAACTAGGAATGGGTAGCAAAATTTATCTGATATGGAAGCAGTGTTCCTCCCCTGTTTCTCCTGGAGCACAATGTCTGTTATTTGCAGACTTCACTGCCCACACCATGAATGCTCTCAGGGCCAATTGCTAAATGACAGGACTAGCAAAATGCAGGTGCCACATAATCACCCCAACACTAATCCAGCACTGCTTTGATGGTGCCCAGGAGCACAGAATGGCTTGGCTTGAAAGGAAAATTAAAGGATATCTAGTCCAATACCCTGCAGTGCGCAGGGACACCTTTAAGTAGGTCAGGTTGCTGAGAATATGAGCTTGAATGTCTGCAGGGATGGATGTCCACCTCTCTGGGCAACCTGTGCCAGGCCTTCCAGACCTAGTGTAAAAAATGGGTTTCTTTTGTCCAGTCTGAATCGACCATCTTTTAGATTGAAAGCATTCCCTCTCGGTCGGTCTGCTCAGAAAAGGCTCTACTAAAAGTTCTGTCCCATCTCTTTTACAAGCCCCCTTAAGGTACTGAAAGGCAGCAATCAGGTCTCCCTGATTGCTCCTCCAATCAGTCTGCTCCCTTGCAGGCTGAACATTGCCAGCTCTCTCAGCCTGTCTCCAAAGCAGAAGGGCTCCAGCCCTCAGAGCATTTTGTCCCTCCTCTGGACTAGATCCAACAGGACCATGGCCTTCCTGTGTGGGGAACCCGGAGCTGGATGCAGTACTCTGTCGTGGTACAGACAGAGACAGTACAAAGCAACACACTCCATTTCCAGAAGGCTTCAAACACTGTTTTTATTCTAGCATGCATGCTCGTTCTACATTCTTACAAAGCTCATAAGTTTACACTTTACTCACTGGTCACGAGAGACAAGCAAAATGCTTCATGGAGTAGGCAGTTGCAGATTTATCTTATTTATCCTTCTTTCTTTCTTGGTTTCTTTGTCAACAACCATGGTAGGAAATTCTTTCAGGGGTAAAAATGGATCCTCTTATCAGAGTTCTCAGTGGCTCACAGAGGTCACTGTAAAACCTCTTCCACTGTACTTCAGGTGGGGTCTCACCAGAGCAGAGGGGTGGTATCACCTCCTTCAACCTTGTGGGCACTCTCCTTTGGATGCACATGGCTGGCTCATGTGCAGCCTCTCATCTTGCAGCACCCCCAAGTCCTTCTTGGCAGGGCTGCTCTCCATCCATTCATGGCCCAGCCTGTGAGATCAGCTGGGCTGGGACTGTGTCACAGCCCTTGGACAGGGCAGCTGGGCAGGACGAGCTCCCGGCCAAAGAAGGCAGATCCCACTCCCCACACAACTCCACCCTGGCCATGAGGTCACAGCAGGCTCTGAGGTCACAGAGGTGCCAGAGCCCCGTGGTTGCACAGCAGCACAAGGAGCGAGCAGTCAGTGCTTGAGCACAACTGTTGCGGCAGCAGCAGCGGCGGTGGCAGCAGTGGTGCTGACATTGGGACAGCGGTGTCAGGACAGCGGTGGCAGCAAGAGCTGCGGGACTGGCAGAGGGCAAGGCAGCATGGCCCTTGCTCTGCGCCTCTTCCTCCTGCTCCTCCTGGCCGTGGCCCTGCCTGCCAGGGCTGCCCAGGCTGCTCCGCTGCAAGCGCGGCGAGCAGGTGAGCCGGCAGCCTGGCTCCCCTTTCCCGGGACAGCGCTCCCTGCTCCCCGGGAAGCGCTGGGGATGGTTTTCCCCAGGCCTTCAGGGAGGGTTTCCTCTGGGGCAGGGAGAGAGCCCCTAGTGCCCTGGGCTGGCCCAGTTTCCTCTCCAGGGATGCGTCACAGGGCCTGCAAAGAGGGTGCAGAGTGACCGGGAGCCAGCCCAGAGCTCCCCAGGCCCCTGTGCAGCTTTGGCCTTGTCCATTCACATCTGGCACCCACAGCCTTACATGACCCCCTTGCAGTGCCCATTTCCTATAGGCAGTGGGGGATCCCAGCACACCATGGAAATGTCCTGGTCTTTGCTCTCTTCTAGACTGGAACGAAAAGATGGCTTATATGGAAAAGCTGGTGAACGACACTATGAAGACTCGAGGGCATGGTGCAGGCAAGTTCTCTGTGTGCCTTTCCTGAAAAACAATCAGTGTCCATGTGGCAACGGCTCTTTCATGAGCCTGCTCCCTTAACATAATCTCAGGGTTTAAAGAAGCTGGAAATCTTGCCCTGCTCCCTTCTGTGATCCCACAGGATCGCTGTCAGTGGGAGGAAGGAGCATTTATCTGTCCATCCTCCTCCCATGTGCAATGCCAGTGTGTCCTTCTGTGTGCTCTGTGCAGCCACAGAGAAGAGCAGAGAGGGAAGGGGCTGGGCCCAGGGCTGTTCCATGGGGCTGAGCCTTTCTCAGCTCCTTTGCCAGCCCCAGGGAGCCTGAGCTGCTCCTGCTGCCACTGCCAAGCCCTGGCCCTGCCTGGGGCTGGGTTTGGAGCTGCTGGCAGCTCCAGGGAGTCCTTTCTGCCCAGACTGCCCCACAAGGGGCTCCTTCCATCCCAGTGTGGGGCCACTGCAGGCACGAGGTCCCCCTGGCCCTGCTCCTGAGAGGAAGGCAGAGCCAAGGGAGTGCCTTGGAGGGCACCAATCACCCAGGTGCCCTCACTGCCACTTGTGCCTGAAGGAGAAATGGGACTTTCCATTAAGGTCCTCCTAAATGGAAGAACCGAGACATAGGAGACACGAAATCCTTGGACGCAGCCAAACTTCTGGACCAGATGCTGAATGACCTGGAGAGGCGCCGTGGTGGGTGCATTTCCCTCAGCCTTGTCCTGGGGCTCAGCAGCCGGGGGCTTTGGCTGCACATCTGGACACGCCGTGCCTGGCACAGCGGGAAGGGATCCATGGCAGCCTCGCTGCCCCGCTGCTGCTTCCACGCCCTGCAGGGCTGTTTGCCAGCCTGGCCTGGCTGCAGCTCCTCCCCAGCCTCTGCAGGAAGGCATTTGGCATCAGTTCACAGGCAGCCCAAACTGCACCACGGGCCATACATGCCCTGAGATCCCCTGCAATTTCCTAATCTCCAGTCAGATCAGGTGTAGGGGCTTTTTCGGTCAGGGAGGGCTCTGGCCCAGCCCCAATAACCTGGCTATTTTCCTGATCCTTATCTATGACTTTACAAGTATTTTCTCCTGAAGTTGCCACCTCCTGCAATGATTCCATTGGATCCAGCTGTGCTTTTTCCTTTCTCAAGCAATGGAGCAAAAGTCCATGCAGATGGGGCCATATCATGTAGGAAGCAATGGCTTTGTGCCAGCCTCTGATGCAGGAAAGGAGGAGATGCCAGACATGGGCACAGGTACAGGTGATAATTGCTCCGCTAGGCTCAGCCCTTGGCGGGGCTGTGGGGCGGCAGCCCTTCCCCCAGGCCCTGCCCTTGCCCGGCCCGGCAGCAGCCAAAGCTGGAGGAGCCTCTGGAGCCTTGGAGGCCTCCGGAGCTCATTCACAGCCCCAGGGACAGGGGACCCGTGCACCAACGTCCCTCCCGCTGCAGCTGCTCCAGAGCTGGCCCTGAGTGCCCAGAGGCCCAAGGCACAGGAGCAGCCCCGAGCGGGAGCCCTGCCGCGAGCCCAGGGCCAGATCCAGCCTTGGCTCCCGACTGGGCAGGAGCTGCACTGGGTCCTGACAGGGCCTGACTCTGTGCCCTGGGGCTGGGGGAGCTGTCACGGGGCAGGGAGGGCCAGGGCTGGCAGTGGCTGCTCAGGGATGGCTTTGGCCCGTGTCCCTCCAAGCAGCCACTGCCCAAGCAGCTGCGCTGCCCCCGGGCTCTCCTCCCGGCCTGCTGGGCTTTGTTGGGTGGCACAGCCTGTGCCAAGGGGCGGCAAGGTGCCTGCAGGCCCCAGCTCTGGGGGAAACGGAGAACGTCCTGCCCGCATCCACCATGCTGCCAGCTCAGCAGTGCAGCACAGCACGGGCTCACGCTCCCCATTGCTCCCACAGAAGTGCTTGGCAAGTCAGACACTGACGCCCAGAATCCACGGAAAAACCCAAGAATTATCTGCCCCCAGGACGTGCGCAGGTCCTGCATGATAGGCACGGTAGTGACAGTGTTCACTGTGCCAATTTCCATGGTGCTGTGCTACGTTGGGTTCCGGTGGTGGAAGGGAAAGAAACGGTAAGTTGTTGCTCATCTCTTCCCACCAGATTCTTCAAAGTCCGCACACAGTCAGGGAACATTCAGGGAACAGAGAGGCTGCAGTGTCGGTGTGGCCAGTCCATGGCTGTCCAAAGAACTCTGCTGAGGGTTCTGCTGCTGCCCAGAGCTTTCATTGGCCTCCTCATTTCTGGGCCTTGTCTTGGGGGCCCGCTGGGGCTGCAGCCACTGCTGACTCCCACTGAGGCTGCCTGGCCAAGAGCAGTCCCAGGGGCTCAAGGCAGAGGCAGAGCAAGGTGGGAAGGAGAAAGAGCAGGGACAAAATTGCCCTTGAAAGACAGAGGCGTTCTGGGGCCCGCTCCTGGCCAGGGAGCCTGCCCAGAGCCGTGCCCTGCTCGCCGGGGCCTTGAGGGACAGCTGTGCAGCTGGGCCAAGCTGTGCCAGCAGCTCCAGCCGTGCTGGGGAGCCTTGCCAGCTCTGGGCGCTGCTGTGCAGGAGGCTCCCTGTGTGCCCCTGGCAGCTGGGGCCTCAGCCGCCTCCTCTCTCCACAGCGCTGCCGCCGCTCCAGCATCCCGGCCGAGAAGGCGTGCCTCTCCCTTGCCCCCAGAGAGCCCAGAGACCGTCGCCTTTGACAGCTCTCACACGAGGCCTCGGCAGCAGCAGTTGCCCAAGAAAGCAGAGCACCAGCCCTCCGTGCCTCCCCCACGGCCCCCCAGCCCGGCCTTGAAGCGGAAGCCTCCCGAGATCCCCCCACCTCCTCCCCTCCCGAGCCCACCGCCCTGGTCCAACTAGGACTGCAACTGAGCCAGCCACGCAGGGCTTGAGCCACCAACAGCTTGGCCACCTGCCCTCCTCTACAATGAGCATGTGTTACCTACGGGCAACAGCCAGAGTCAGTTTTCACACTCTTGGACCTTCAACAGGAAGGGCTGAAGATTCTTCCCATGCCCTTTCTCATCCTTTACCTCTTTGCTTTTCATACAGCTGGGAGCTGGTTGCATCTCTTAAAGACTTTATTAGCACTGCATGTTTTGCCTTACCTGTCAAGGGAAAAAAAATAAAAAAAAATTTCAGTTTTGATTTCATTTTTAGTGTGGTTGGGCTGCTCACATTTTCAGCAATTAATTTTCCATGGTATTGCTTCCTTTTTCCTTACTATCCATAAAAAGTTGATCTGGACATAAAAATCACCAGCATTACTGAGATTTACCTCAAAGCCCAAATAGGGAATCTAGCACCAAACATTCTTCCTGTGTACTGCACAACAAGAAATATTCAGAGGAAAATATAGTTGCAGGTGAGGCTCGTGGAACTCCCAGAATACTGAGCCTGCAGAGGAGGCAGACAGCCCTGGCAGTGGCTGAGGGGACTTCTCGTCACAGACTCCTCTGAAAGTGTGTCACTCCAGGAGGAGAAAGCATTTAAACCTGTGCCTTACCTTCCTCCTGTGCTAAAATGTAAGGTTCCTCCTGAGCTACAAACAATTCTCCATTCCTCAACAAAGCTACTCATGTTCTTGACTTATCTTAAAGAGCAAAAGCAAATGTGGTCAGAAATTTCTCATCAAAGCCTCTTTGCAGAGAAACGCCGCCATATGTGAGAAAATAGTTCTTAGCATCAATTCACTCAAAAGAAAGCCAACCCTGAATTGAGCAGTGCTTTAAATGAACTTGAATTCTCCTTCCTCACCTATCAGCCGGATTTGTTTTATGGTAAATAGGTATGAATTTTGCTGCCAAAATTTATACAATAATCAATATTCATTCAGTAATTAATATTTGGAAATAATAAAACAGTTAAAACGTGTCATGCCAAGAAAGAAAGGGAGAGGAGGGTTTCCACCCCCCACCTCTTTCCTGCAGATGTTCAAGGACATGAAAAAGCAAGAGATAACAGTTATTAAAATTAACAGAAAGAAGGGAAAATCTGGATGGGTCCCGGGAAGATGCCAGCTATAAAAGATTTATTGCTTTGATGCTTAAATGTGGTAATATGTTAGTCTTGCCATACATTCTTCTGGCTGGGTGCACATGTGTAACCCAAGGGTGAGTTAGGGACATCGAAGAAGAGGAGAGGCCTTCATCAAAAATGACCCCCAAAGAGAAAAGGAGGCTGTGAGTATCACCAGGTTTTGGGTCTGGGGGGTGGCTGTATGCATGTGTGAGTGTGTGTGGAGTATCTGAGACAGAGGCTGGGCAGTCCTGCACCCCTGAAGCGGGTGAGGCCTCCCGGTACCGCGTTTCCAAGATATCCGCAAGGAGACTGGCCAGTAAAGGAGGGATGTGAAAGAAAAGTGAACGAGTGGAGACCCCAGGAGGGTTTGACCCAGGGGGAAGGAGGGCGTCCCTGGTCCAAGCACCTGTGGGAAGGTCCATGGGCAGGAGGGATTGACTCAGTAGGGAGAATGAGAAGGAGAGTGATTGAATAGGTTCAATTTCCTTGGAGGGCTTGGTAGCTGGCAATTTAGGATGAGATTAGATGGTGAGAGAACATGGCTAATGGATTGAGAAAGAGTGAGAAATAGGAGTGGAACAAGTAGATTGAAAAGGCAGTGAGACAGAGTAGTAAGTGAGGACGTTGAACCACGAGGTGAGTGTGGAAAACCAAGACTCTCCTGGTACTGGGGATCTCTTAGTTTGTTGCCGCCAGAGATGGGTCAGGGAAAAAGTAAGTCCTTAGACCCAGGGGCTGCGGATTGTGTGAAAAATTCGCAGGAGTTTAGGGTATCTGGGAACTTTGAGGGGGGTTCTCAGGAAGGGAGCATTCCTCAGGACAGCCCACTGGCGATGATACAGTTTTGGGATGGAATGGGAATCCTGAAGGGGAAAAAGTAAACGAAAATGATTAATTATTGCATGTTTGAATGGACAAAGGAAATGATACTGAAAGATATATTGGCCAAAGTTTGGATCATTTGAGGATTGGATTTGCCAGGCTCTAAATATATATGTGAATTCGAAAAACCCTGTTAATCAGGAGGCGAGTGAGTATGCTGCCTTATGGAGTCCTGAAGGGAGAAGTAGGTTTGTTGTTCAGAGGCAGGAAGCTCGGGGTTCCCGATGTTTCCTTTATTAACCAAAGGGCAGGTGGTTAAAAGGAACAGGCAGGAGCCGCGGGACCCACTAAATCAACTCCCACCCCCTTATGGACAACCCAACCAGCTAGCTCAGCCACAGGCCCCTGAGAGTCCCCCCATAAATCCAAATGCACCTCCTCTTCAAGAGGAGCTGGTGGCACACAGAACCAGAGGCAGAGGGAGACAAGGGGAGGAAAATGATGGAGATGAGGGGGAATCAAGGGAGAATCAATTGTACGCACTTAGAGAGGTTCCCACTGTTAGCGTTCAAAAACACATAATCACAGAGCGATTATATGCGGTGCTTTTTATTAAGAGCTCTGGGAATCGGGGTATATTCAACCCAAATCTGACTCCGACCATACATCCGAATTGATCATGTTTTATACTCTATCGTTACATAACTTTCATGTTAATTATTAAACTTATATTGTTCTATTGTGTACATAAATTTAGCCCCTCTCTGAATTTCCAACATAGTTTCTCACTATTCTTCTTATGGTTATATAATAATTACATTTAATTACTAAACAATCATCACATCTAACAATTATATAATTTATCATACTGCTTATGCAGGTGCAGTTGATCTGGGAAAGCACAAAGCCTAACATTTTAGATTCTATCTTTAACTTTTTCCAGGGTTCCACTATCACCATGGCAAATCCAGGACAGAGGCCACCTATTGGTTATGTGAGTGTTCCCCTAAAGACCGAGGATGTCAGGGAGTTTAAGAAGGAGATGGGTACACTGATAGAGGACCCCGTCAGAGTGGCAGAAAAGTTAGATCAGTTTTTGGGACCAAACACATATACCTGGGTGCAGATGCAGTCTATGCTAGGAATTTTGTTTACAAGAGAAGAAAGAGAGATGATCAGACAGGCAGGAATGTGGATTTGGGACAGAGAACTGAGGGACAAGGGCAGAGTAATCAGAAATGGCCTATGCAGGATCCAAATTGGAATAATCAGAATGCAGAGCATAGGTAGAATATGAGTGATCTCCAGTGAATAATTGTTCAAGGAATTTGTGGGGCAGTCCCTAGGGGACATAATATAGGAAAAGCTTTGAGTCAGCAGCAGAGAAAGAATGAGTCCCCGGCAGAATGGTTAGAGAGATTAAAGAAAGACTTGCAATTATATTCAAGCCTAGATACTGATACTGCAGCGGGGCAGGTTCTTTAAAAACTCAGTTTGTAGCAAAATCCTGGGGAGACATCAGGAAGAAGCTGGAAAAATTAGAAGATTGGCAGGACAGGGGACTTCAGGAATTACTGAGAGAAGCACAAAAGGTGTATGTAAGGAGAGATGAGGAAAAGCAGAAGGCAGGTGCATGAATTTTGGTGGCAACAGTTAAAGAAATGCAGGCAGCTTTGATTACAGAAAAACCTGCAGGAAAGAACAGAGCAGATGTCAGCATCTATTTTTAGGAACACAGGACCCATGTGTTTTTCTTGCCACAAGAAGGGGCATTTAAAAATTCTTGCCCTACCTTGAGGGGTGCAGGACCCACCTGTTTTTACTGTCATAAAAAGGGGCACCTACAAACAAGTTTTAGGAAGAAACAGCAAGAGGAGAAAAATTTTCAGGAGGATTAGGGAGGTCAGGGGCTCTATTTAATGAAGGGGACCAAAACACCACCAGAAGAGCCCTTGATAAAGTTCAAGATAGGTCCCCATAGTAAAGAAGTTGTATTTTTAGTGGATACTGGAGCTTCTTGGGCAACAGTTAGAAAATTACCCCAGGGATGTAAGATAAGTCGTGAGCGAGTTCCAGTAATTGGAGTTAAGGGAGAGGCTTTTCCCGTTCCTGTAATTAAAGGGGTGCAAATTGAAACAGATGACAAATTTGGAGTAAATGATTTATTGTTGATACTGGAGGCCGAGAATAATTTATTAGGCAGAGATCTAATAATAGCCTTGGATTTACAGATAAAACCCTGTGAAGAAAAACTTAAAAGTTATTCTTTAACTGGAGAGGATAATCTGGAAATTAATGATACGGTTTGGCATTCGGGTGAAGGGGGGAACCTCAACATTCTGCTTATTAAAACTGAAATACAGAATCGAGAAGTACCAATCTGAGTGAAGCAATATTCAATATCACTAAAGGGGCGGAAGGGATTAAAACCAGTGATTGAAAATTTAATACAGCAAGGAATATTAGAACCTTGCACGTCACCCCCTAATACTCCCATCTTACGGGAAAAGAAACCTGACAGGAGTTACAGGCTGGTTCAAGATAGAAGGGCAATAAAACAAAGGACTATTACACATTTTCCAATAGTGGCTAACCCATATACTTTGTTGAGTCAATTGCCTCCTAATTACATGTGGTATAGTGTGGTGGATTTAAAAGATGCCTTTTGGACTTGCCCTTTGGATGTAGGCAGTAGAGATTATTTTGCTTTTGAGTGGGAAGATAGGCAGACAGGTAGAAGAAAACAGCTCAGGTGGACGGTACTACCGCAGGGTTTCACCGAGTCACCTAATCTTTTTGGGAGAGCATTAGAAAATCTCTTAAAAACTTTTGAGTTGCCTGAAGGAATCAAGTTGTTACAGTATGTGGATGATTTGTTCTTAGCAGAGGAAAGGGAGGAGAAAACTAGGAGGAGCACTATTCATTTGCTGAATTTTTGAGGTGAAAATGGTCTGAAAATATTCAGATCCAAATTACAGTTTGTGGAATCAGAAGTCATATACTTAGGTCATTGGATCAGTAAGGGAAAGAAAAAGCTCGACCCTGAGAGGGTTTGAGGAATATGAAACATGGGACCCCTGAAATAAAAAAGAGAAAAAAGACAGTTTTTAGGTCTTTTGGGTTATTGCAGACAGTGGATTGAAGGATTTAGTGGAAAAGTGAAATTTTTGTATGAAAAATTGCCTACAAACCATTTTAAGTGGACTACGGAGGATTAGAAAAAATTTGAAGAGGTTAAAGAAGTTTTGTTGCAGGCTCCTGTACTAAGTCTTCCTCATTTGGGAAAACCCTTTCAGTTATTTGTAAGTACAACTCATCAGACAGCCTATGGGGTACTGACTCAAGACTGGGCAGGAAGCTGGAAACCAGTGGGCTATTGTTCAAAACTATTAGATCCAGTTAGTAAAGGCTGGCCAACATGTTTACAGGCTTTGGTAGCGCCTACCTTGCTAGTGGAAGAGGCCCAAAAAGTAACCTTTGGTGCACCTTTGGAAGTATAACCCCTCACAATATTAGGGGAATTTTAGCACAGAAAGCTGAAAAATGGTTAACAGATAGACGAATACTGAAGTACGAGGCTGTCTTGATTACCTCCCCCGAATTAGACTTGAAGGCGACACAAGTACAGAGCCCTGCTCAGTTTCTTTATGGGGATCCAGGTGAACAGCTGGTACATGATTGCATAGAGGTTACAGAATTACAAACAAAAATACGTCCAGATTTGGGAGACCAAGAATTACAAAGGGGAGAAAAGCTAGTTACAGATGGGTCATCTCGGGTAGTGAGTGGGAAAAGAAAATCAGGTTATGCTATAATCAGTGGGGGACAGCTTGAGGTAAAGGAATCTGGTCCCCTTAGTCCATCCTGGTCAGCACAAGCTTGTGAACTTAATGCATTACTCCGTGCATCATTAATACTAGAAGGGCGAGAAGGGACTATTTATATGGACTCCAGATATGCTTTCAGTGTAGTACATACTTTAGGAAAAATTTGGAAGGACAGGAGACTTATAAGCACTCAAGGAAAAGAGTTAGTACACGAGAGATTGATAATTCAGATACCTGAAGCTTTAAAGGGCCCAAAGAGAATAGCAGTGGTTCATGTGAAGGGGCACCAGAGAGGGAGGGATATTAGTCAGAGGAAATAATCTGGCCAATGAAGAAGCAAGAAGAGCAGCCTTAAGGAAAAGAGATACTGAAATCATGACCTTACAAGAAACAGACATTCAGCAGGAGACACTTTCCCTTTCACTAGCAGAACTGGCAGCTATAAGGAAATTAGGAGCAACATTTAAGGAGGGAAAGTGGCTTCTTCCTGATGGCAGGATTATGATGCCAAAGCCATTGGCACATCAGATCTTAGATAACTTGCATAGACAGACACACTGGGGAACAAGAGCCCTTTGTGATCACTTTTTAAAATCTTATGGGTGTATAGAGATATTTCAAAGTGGAAAACAAATTACCCAGGGGTGTCTAAGAACGTGTTGAGGAGCCCTCTCTCTGGAGGGTACAAAACAGCCTACAGGCCATTTGAAAAGATCCAGGCTGACTTCACAGAATTGTCTAGAGTGGGTCAGTGGAAGTATTTGTTAGTTATAGTAGCTCAATTAACTCAGTGGGAGAAGACTTTCCAGCAGCTTGGGCTACAGCTCAAACAGTGGCTAAAATATTGTTAGAACATGTAATTCCAAGATTTGGATTATTGAGGGTCATTGATTCAGACCAGGGTACGCATTTCACTGCAATTTTAGAAACTGAGATTGATAACACCTGTTGTTAAAAGACCTCAGAGACAAGTAAAACGTTGGGAGTGCGGTGAACATGGTTTAAAGTGTCCTCTCTGGATGTGTATTGTTTGCACACTTTGCTTTAACTTATGGTTGAGAGTAACTAAGAGGGAAGAGAAGGAGAGACAATTGATTTGTTGGTTTTGCTATGGTTATGTATTTAGCTGGCTAACTATAGAACGCATTGCTAGTGATTTTTTGAGATACCTTTGAGACTGGGAGACGGGACCCTTCCAGCAACAATTGGATTAGCAGAGAACTTAGATCAATTGGTTCTTGCTATATTGGCTGTAGCACAAATAAGAGAACGAGCAATTAATGGCCTTATAGACCAGTGTCTCATAATCAATAGTTGTTGTGGAGAAGAAGTCTATATACCACATCATAGGCACATTCCAGGGGCATATTGGTGCTGCGTGTTTGCCTGTTGGAGGTGGTGACTTAATGAACTCCCTGCCCTTGAAGTAGAAAATAATTGGTAAAATCCTATTGTGGTTGGCACATCCCTGAGATTTTGGAAAATATAGGTTTATGGTGTTTCAGCCTAACCTTTTCCCTGTTCTTTTAATTTTAATTATCTTTTCTTAACCAGCCTGAACTGGGAAATGGCATTTAAAAGGGGAAAAGCAAGCTCTGTGGGGCTATGGGTACCAAGGAAACTAAAACCACCAGTGACTAGATCCCGGGATATTACCTTTGCTACTGAGAAGACTGGCATCTCGGCCTTTGGTTGCAACCCAAGGGGCCTTGAGAATGGTAGAAAGGTAGATTTCCTGAGGATTATTTTCACTGTGTTTATTATGGTACCCTGGACAGTTGGCCAAAGCCAGAAAGCCACACTGGACAGAGTTCAAGAAATGAAAGGATAGGCAATGAAAAAGCAAACAGAGAAAAACCAAGTCCCAGCAATTTCAACATTTGTGACTATTGCAATCACCCTGTTTGGATTAGGGACAAAATAGAATCTGTGTTAGTTCTGCCTGCTACAATTGCAGCAGCTTTATAGATGTTTGTGTTAAAAAGGGAAAGATGTATTGGGTAAGGAAAAATTTGGAATACAATGAACGAGCTCCTTATCCCCATGGCCATCAGATTTGCCCTCAATACGAAAGATTCTTTGTTTTGAAAGCGATGATAATGGAGATGATCCAAGTATAGGCATAGGAGGCCGGGAAATAAGAGAAAAATTAAAAGAGAACAGGAAAGAAGAAAAGGAACCAAAGGGGAATAGAGTAAAGAACAGGAGAAAAAAGAGTCAAAAGAACTGGCCGAATTGTATAAACAACTAAAACAGCACTACAAAGATTGGGACCTGCCAGCCTCAAAAAGAATCCGTTTGTGGGATTGATGCAAGAGATTGCTGCAGAATTGGGATTATCCAAATGTTGGATTTATGGGGGTCTAAAAATGGCTGAAACATGGCTGTGTAAAGGTGAGAGCTTAGCTCCAGAGCAATTTTTAAAATGGAACCACACCCAAATTTCTGGAACATTGAAGACCTGAAGGATAGATTTTAAGCCATCAAGTAATTGGAACCATTTGTATAACCCGAGAAGGAAAGAAATGTAATAAAATAGTGCAGCATACTCCTGTTAAGTCCACATTAGTAGTCAATACAGATAATGGTTCAAAAGTTTGGTGACCTGAAATTCCTGATGGATATGGGGGACCAATAAAAGAAATAAACTGTGAGTGGGATGATCAAATTGATTTATGCTGGTACAGAAGTCCTGGAGCTAACCCCTACCAATCCAACAACAGCCTGAGGTCTTATTGGGAACAGCCAGAGAAAACTGATAAGAAATGGAAAGCCCCATAGGGGATATATTAGATTTGTGGGCAACGAGCATACAGTGAGTTACCTCAAAAATGGGGAGGAACCTCTACCTTGGGAGTAATACAACCCTCCTTCTTTGTTCTACCGAGGTCTAGGAGCAATACGTTAGGAACTCCATTGTATGAAACCCTGCAGCAGAATAAAAGAGATTTTAATTTCAATTTTCCAACAGCAGGAGGGAACCAAAAATGGGGAGAGAACAAATGGCCTGCAGAAAGAATTACAGCATATTATGACCCAGCAACATGGGCTCAGGACGGGCCATGGGGATATAGGACCCCAATTTACCTGTTGTATTGATTGATAAGGCTCCAAGCAGTAGTAGAAGTGGTGTCAAATAACACCTCCGGTGCCCTAAAATTGCTGGCTAGGCAATATTCACAAATGCGGGAGTTTGTGTACCAAAACAGGATTGCCCTAGACTATCTGTTAGCAGAAGAAGGAGGAGTTTCTGGCAGATTTAATGAATCTGAGTGCTGCATAGAAATTGATGATTATGGAGAAGCTATCACCGAACAAGCAGAGGAAATTAAAAGCGTGGCCCATGTGTCAGTACAAAAGTAGAATTCAATCTTGAAAGCAGATTGGTGAGATAACCTCTTTGGAGGTGTTTGGTGGAAAAAGTTAGGATTCACGTTGTTATGTTCAGTTTTGGGACTTTTGTTTCTGCCTTGTATGATTCTGTGTTTTAGTAGGCTAATTCACTTGTGATTCAAGGGATGCAGATTACAACAATGCCTCTAGATCCAGAATCAGCAGTGAAAGGAAAACCAAGATCTATCATGGTAGTAAGAGCTAAATCGACCTGTTTTAAAGAACAAGGAACCAATTAACTGTGAAAGGACCTGGAGAGATTGAAATAACCAGGGAAATGCTAACCAAATTTGAAAAAGAGTGTGAAAAACTAAAGGCAGCGAGAGAAATGCTAGAAAAGTTTGAAGTTGAAATGAGACAACGAGAAAATCCAAATTCTGAAGAATATAAAGGATATCAGGGCACAGATTTTTAATAAAGCACAAATCAATGATGAAGAAGAGAAATGGGGGATTTGTGGTAAATAAGTATGATTCGTGCTGACACAATTAAAACAGTAATCCCTATTCATACAGTAATTAATATTTGGAAATAATAACACAGTTAAAACGTGTCATACCAAGAAAGAAAGGGAGAGGAGGGGTTCGACCCCCCTCTTTCCTGCAGATGTTCAAAGCAGGAAAAAGCAAGAGATATCAGGTACTAAAAATTAACAGAAAGAAAGGAAAATCTGGTTGGGGCCCAGGAAAATGCCAGCTATAAGAGATTTATTGCTTTGAAGCTTAAATATAATATTATGTTCGTTTTGGCTTGCATTATGCTACCTTAGTGCACATGCGTAACCCAAAAGTGAATTAAAAGACATCGAAGAAGAGGAGAGCCTTCATCCAAAGGTGACCCCCAAAAAGGGGTGCGACCACCAAAAGAATGGTGGAGCATGCGTGGTAAAGGTGGTGATGAGGGCGGAGGCAGAAGTGTGATGAATCGAAAATGGGAGGAGATGCCATTGACATATGGCATAGAAGAGGAGAATCATCAATTGGCAAGCTTGTTCGTGAGGTGGCAAGGGTCCATGAACCTTGCAACCTGTACCCCACAGTTATCTTTTGCTTATGCACTATTATTGGAACCAAATGATCTCTTATTTTTAATCAAAATATACTGTCAATATTTCAAGTGTATCCAATTTTATATATTTTCTAAACTATTCAATTAGATTTGCTAATACCTCTAATATTGTTGGGTTTTTCTGATGATGGGGTAATTGGGGAAGCATAACAATGAGCACAAAGCCTTTATTTCTGCAAGCTCAGGGATGCTGGGGGGATCTTTGCACCATCAGGCCGAGGTACAAGGCTTGGGATCCTCCAAAGGAACAGAGCCAGCCTCCTTGAGTGGGAGAAGGCGCGACCTCAGTTGCAGCCCCGGGTGCCTCCTGTGGGCCAGGGCACGGCCCTGGCTGTAAATGTGTTGGGCTGCAGCACAGGGCCATGGCGGAGCTCAGCACCCTCATCAGAGCCCAAGGCCGCGGCCCTTCCCTGCCGGGGCCCAAGCCTGGCCCGGCCCGGCCCGGCCTGAGCAGCCCGGCCTGGCCCCAGGGGATGAGCTCCACCTGCCCACTGTGCCCACAGGCCGGGCCCAAGGCTATGCAAGAGGCTTTCTCCCAGCTTTGCAAAACCTCGGCCAAGTGACCCTTTGCTGTGCTGAGAAGAGTAAAAAACCCCTCAAATGTAACCCCGCTGCACACCTCCTGAGGGATCCCTGCACACCTTAGGAGTGGCCATCAATACTCCTTTGTGATTCATGAGGGATCCCTGTACCCCTCAGCAGGGACCCCAAAATATCACTTTGTGCCTCATGAGGGACACCTTCACCTCTGAGCACAGACCCCAAAATATCACATTGTGTCTCATGAGGTTCAGGCCCAGATCATCCCCCAGAAGGCAATGTGCCCTCAGCCCAGGGACGCTCAGCATGGGCTCCCCCAGCCCTCGGGACCCCGCCGCTGGTCACAGCAGCCCCTGCCTGGCTCCTGCCTGCCCACACCGTGGGCATCCACGGCTGCTCCTGGGCACGGAGCTCAGCCCGTGCTGCTGCCGGGTGGGATTTGCTGCTGCTGCTGCCACCCGGACACTGGGCTGGCAGCTCCATCTCTTTATTGCAAGAGAAGAGCTCATTTGGGAAGTGCTGCAGTGCCCGATTTCTTCAGCCCGACTAGCTGCCAACACCAACACCCAGAGTGGGCCGCCCCCAGAAAACTGTCAGCTCTGGGGTTTGGCTGTAGGGCACAGCTGCTTTACAGCACAGGTGGACTGCGCTGGGGTAGGGACAAGGAACACGGAGAGCTCTTCTGTATGTTTGTTCCCTGCCGACTCGGCGACAGAATGACACTGAATTAAAGCCATACACCGATTTCCAAACTGGGGAAGTCCCTGGGGAGGACACAGTCCAATTGGGAGAAACTGAGGGTGGAACACAAGGCGGGGAATACATTGTTTAAACCAATAGGGGATTACAGGGGAGGAGGACAACTTAAAAAAACCAATAGGGTTTCAAAGGATACCAAATTGATAGGGAAGTTTCTAGAGAAAGGGGCAGGCTTGGGGAGGGATTGACATTGAATGGGAGAAGGAACAGGGAACAAAAGGCAGGTCTTTGGGGAGATGGACAACTAGGGCAAAGCCAACAACACAGAGGGGAAAGGAGCAACCCATTGGCAATAAAATATGGTATAACAATACCAAATAAGGGGGTGTTATAAAACTGACTACTAGGACCGAATTACAATCAAAAACATGCACCGCAACAGGGAAGCTCTCAGTCAGGGCTCTGTTGAGCACTTCCAAATCTTTTCCTGGCATCAACAGAAGGCCAAACTTGCCCTTATCACAAGCAAACAGTGTTCCCCAACAGTAACCTCTTCCAAAGCCCTGTGAAACATGGTTGTTTTATGATTGGCTTTTTGCAAATATTAAAATGAAATTTATATGTGTTGTCTTAGAAACTAATGCTGTATTAATTTTCTCAAGTAGTCTTATAAATATAATTTTAGGTTATAACAGAATGTTAAAATATAAACGACACTATGTAAGATACTTGTTTGAAAGCAAGGGCTCATAGCGAGGTAGCAGCCATAGAACACTGCAATTTGTCAGAGAAAAAGAATTTATTGCTCTCCTATCAGAAGAAACTAAATTCTTCCTGCCTCGCTCAGCCCTCAGAAAGCTGGTTAGGACTAAGAGGGAGAGGTTGACGATGACCAGACAAAATCCTGTGCTTGAATGGAATTTATGCATCATGTATGAGATATATGAACATGCAACAGCTTATTCTTTTTAAGGGTTAATCCTCTGTTAACATGTGTTATTTTTCGACCTATATTGCCCAGAAAATAGGTACCCAGATGTCCGTAACTCTTTGTTTCTATTGTCTCCTATTCTCCTAATCCAAATTGTCCAAAAATTTTATCACTCTAATGATATTGCTATTTTTATAAACATTTTATTATTAATAAAATTTTAAAATTTTAAAAACAAGTGATTGACATTTTTCACACCTCTTCTGGGAATCAGGAACACGTGTGGTGGGGCCAGCTGCACCTGTGGGAGCAATGGGGAGCGTCAGCCCATGCTGTGCTGCACTGCTGAGCTGGCAGCATGGTGGATGCGGGCAGGACGTTCTCCGTTTCCCCCAGAGCTGGGGCCTGCAGGCACCTTGCCGCCCCTTGGCACAGGCTGTGCCACCCAACAAAGCCCAGCAGGCCGGGAGGAGAGCCCGGGGGCAGCGCAGCTGCTTGGGCAGTGGCTGCTTGGAGGGACACGGGCCAAAGCCATCCCTGAGCAGCCACTGCCAGCCCTGGCCCTCCCTGCCCCGTGACAGCTCCCCCAGCCCCAGGGAACTGACTGACACAAACTCCACAGCCAGCAAAGAGATTGTCCCAGTAATTGTCTGCTGCTCTTCTTCCCTGCAGTTGATCCCAGAAACATCCCTCACACTGCTCTAAATGCCCGCACATGGGCTGACCAGCCCCTATGCTTTTCCAGTCTGCTCTCAGAAATTTTGCAACAAATCCACCAATAAATTACAGGTTACCTCTGGGAATTGCACACTACAGTTTGCTTCATTTTTTCCCAATACCTGGAATGTCCTGTATATAGTAATGCTCTTAAGGATCTCTGGTACTTTACAGCAATTTTTTTGTACTGAGACAGATGAAACAGCCTTACTGGTTTTACTTTTGGCAGGTCTGGTTTCTTCCTTAGCGTGATGGTTTACTTATTATCTACATGTAAACTTATTTTTATTTATGTCTTTTTGTTCCCCAAGCAATTATTTTGACAATCTGTCATTCACTTCTTAGTCACTGTTACATGTATGAACAATTTTGAATCTCTTTCTATAGGAATAGAAAGCTGTGTTTGTAATTTTGATCGCACTCTGGCTTCACACCACAGGCCTGATTTGTGGCTCAATGCCTGGATGCCTGTCTGAATTAAAACAATGTTTGTGAGGCAGCTGAAGAGCTTAGACCTCAGAGATTAAAATTCCTGGGAGGAGGAGAAAGAAGAAAGTATAAAATTGTGTTTCAAAGGCTGTTTTTTCACTTCTAGTATGCCAGAAGTGTGGTAGACTACACATGTCTTCAAGTGCCATTTAATTCCAGAACAACTCTCTACAGTGCCAGACACCAGGACAAATTACTCAAGACTTTGCCTCCCAATGCATCAGCTTTAGTTCTAGTGAGAGGTAGGCCTTAATTCCTGTCCGATTAGAGCAAATCCACAAAGCAACCTTGCCACTGTGTGAATGGCAAGAAGAATTTGCTTGTGAACAGGTGAATATGTCCCGCTCAATCATGACCAAAATTTGCCTTGACTTGGAAGCAAGTAGACAAGGAGCAATGCAGTATTTAGGTTTTATCTAGTGATAAATGGGGCAAGAAGCTGTACAACTTCCCTGTTTTACAGGACACAAGTACTGATACAGCCAATAATGCGCCCACATGAAGGGATCTTCAGGACATTGCTTTATTTCTTAACCAGGAATAGGCAGCAAAATGGTGGCACTTATCTGAGCTGGAAGCCGTGTTCCTCTCCTGTTTTTCCTTTATTGGAATTACCAATGTTATAAATGATCAAATCATGAGCCAAAATTGTCAAAAATTTAGCAAAGGTTTATTAATTTGTCTGTGAATTTTGGTCCTTGAAACCACCACAGCCAAAGAGACAGCATCGAGCCCGGGAAAGCTGCCGGGTGAACCTGTATCTGACCTCCCGAGTGTCAGAGTCTCCCCCGTTCACGCACGCTGCTTCTTGCAACGAGGTTTTATGCAGTTTATTCTGCCCGAGGCAAAGATGACCAAATTTCCTTTGTATCTCTTCACGTGCATTGCTGTTTCTTTCCATGGGCAGAGCTGGACAAAGGCCGAGTCCAGGTGTGCCATCGGCGTTAATCGGGTCCAGGGATGCCGTGTATTCAGCTGCACCAATTTGGCACCACTGACTATCTTGATAGATGCAACTGGCAAGGTGATAATCACTCTTAGGTGGCTCCCCATGACTCAAGAAACCAGTGATCATCGCCATGGAAGCTTCTATTCTTACGTTAAGGTGTTGATCATTATCTTAACTTGTGTCCAGGAGCTAGTTGAATCTAAATAGAGAGCTGCTCCGAGCCAAGATGGTCAAAGATATGATTTTGGATTTCACAATATTTTATACCATTCATTAACAGCATGAATTATCCCTACCATATATTACACCAATACTAGTGATGGCACATGCCTTGGCTTGTCTGGCCCCTGCAGCTGAACCAAATAGCAGCAACTGTGATGTTCCACCCCAGAGACATTTTCGGCCAGCTGGATTTGCAGCTGGGCACGTGGGAACAAGTCCAGCCATGCCGGGACTCCGGTGCCGTTGGGATGGAGCTTCCTCCCCTGGAGGGTCTGCTCCTCAGGCTTCCCTCTGCCAGAGAAGCTTTAAGGCGGTAGTGAAGGAAAGGAGTCGGTTCTGATGGAGGGTTTTAATCCAGAGCTTTATTCTGGCCCACAGGCCACTGAATCCAGCAACTGCTCCAATGGAACTCCTGGACCGCATGGTTGCTCGTCCTTTTCCCCGAGGGAGGGGAGGGGAGGAAGGAAGGGATAGGGAACCCACCAACCTGGGACAAGAGAGGAGATATCGAGGGACAAATGACACCTGGATGGCCCAATGCCTGCCCTGCCCCCCAGGGTAGAGGGCATCTTTTGAATCTGCCAATCACTCAATGCCCTTCTGGAATTGCAGGATTGGCAGACAGTGCTCAGCAGGAGTCAGGGTGGGGAAAGGAGGGATGATGGACACACCTGGGAGGGAATCTTCAGGGGAGAAACCCGGAGTTCTGGGGTAAACCATGAAATCACACTGCAACACTCCTGGAGCACACTGTCTGTTATTTGCAGACTTCACTGCCTAGACCATGAATGCTCTCAGGGCCAATTGCTAAAGGACACAAGTCCCAAAATACAGGTGCCACATAATCACCCCAGCACTAATCCAGCACTGCTTTGATGGTGCCCAGGAGCACAGAATGGCTTGGCTTGGAAGGGACATTTAAAGGCCATCTAGTCCAATGCCCTGCAGTGAGCAGGGACACCTTTAAGTAGGTCAGGTTGCTGAGAGCGTGAGCTTGAATGTCTGCAGGGATGGATGTCCACCTCTTTGGGAAACCTGTGCCAGGCTTTCAAAACCTACAGTAAAAAAAATGGGTTTCTTTTGTCCAGTCTGAATTGACCATCTTTTGGACTAAAAGCATTCCCTCTCGGTCTGCTCACAAAAGGCTCTACTAAAAGTGCTGTCCCATCTCTTTTACAAGCCTCCTTAAGGAACTGAAAGGAAGCAATGAAGTCTCCCTGGAGTCTGCTCTCTTCAAGGCTGAACGCCACCAGCTCTCCCAGCCTGTCTCCAAAGCAGAAGGGCTCCAGCCCTCAGAGCAATTTGTCCCTCCTCTGGACTAGATCCAACAGGACCATGGCCTTCCTGTGTGGGGAGCCCAGAGATGGATGCAGTAATCTGTCGCGGTACAGACAGAGACAGTACAAAGCAACACACTCCGTTTCCAGAAGGCTTCAAACACTGTTTTTATTCTAGCATGCATGCTTGTTCTACATTCTTACAAAGCTCATAATTTACACTTTACTCACTGATCACGAGAGGCAAGCAAAGTGCTTCTTGGAATAAGCAGTTACAAGTTTTCCTTATTTATCCTACTTTCTTTCTTGCTTTCAGTGTAAAAAAACTTGATAATAAATGCTTTGAGGGGTAAACCTGGATCCTCTTGCCAAAGTTCTCAATGGCTCACAGAGGTCACTGTAAAACCTCTTCCACAGTACTCCAGATTGGGTCTCACTAAAGCAGAGGGATGGAATCACCTCCTTCAAGCTGCTGGGAACTCTCCTTTGGATGCACATGGCTGGCTCATGTGCAGCCTCTCATCTTGCAGCACCCCCAAGTCCATCTTGACAGGGCTGCTCTCCATCCCTTCATGGCCCAGCCTGTGAGATCAGCTGGGCTGGGACTGTGTCACAGCCCTTGGACAGGGCAGCTGGGAACGATGAGCTCCCTACCAAAGAAGGCAGATCCCACTCCCCACACAACTCCACCCTGGCCATGAGGTCACAGCAGGCTCTGAGGTCACAGATGTCCCAGACCCGGTGGTTGCACAGCAGCACAATGAGCGAGCAGTCAGTGCTTGAGCACAACTGTTGCGGCAGCAGCAGCGGCGGTGGCAGCAGTGGTGCTGACATTGGGACAGCGGTGTCAGGACAGCGGTGGCAGCAAGAGCTGCGGGACTGGCAGAGGGCAAGGCAGCATGGCCCTTGCTCTGCGCCTCTTCCTCCTGCTCCTCCTGGCCGTGGCCCTGCCTGCCAGGGCTGCCCAGGCTGCTCCGCTGCAAGCGCGGCGAGCAGGTGAGCCGGCAGCCTGGCTCCCCTTTCCCGGGACAGCGCTCCCTGCTCCCCGGGAAGCGCTGGGGATGGTTTTCCCCAGGCCTTCAGGGAGGGTTTCCTCTGGGGGAGGGAGACAGCCCCCATGGGCCCAGGGCTGGCCCTGTTTCCTCTCCAGGGATGTGTCACAGGGCCGGCAAAGAGGGTGCAGAGTGTCCAGGAGCCAGCCCAGAGCTCCCCAGGCCCGTGTGCAGCTCTGGCCTTGTCCATTGACATCTGGCTCCCACAGCCTTACCCGACCCCCTTGCAGTGCCCATGTCCCAAACGCAGAGGGGGAATCTCAGGACATCATGGAAATGGGTTTGGGTGTTTGCTTCCCTCTAGATGAGCTTGCTAGGAAGGTTTCTCCAGCAGCTTGGCTCCATGAAGATTTGAAGCCTCTAAAGCCTCCTGCAGGTATGTTGTCAATGTTCCCCTCAGAGGATAATCCTTGACAATCTGGCAGGAACCTGGTTACAGAAGTTGCTGTGGCTGTTGGGTTACAGGAGTGTCTGCAGGGAGGACTTATCAAGATCCTCTCCTGGTTGCTGCTCACAAGCCCAGTTCCCATCGCAGGGGTGAGTAGTGTGTCCCTGCTGACCCCATGGGCTGAGCCCCGCTTCTGTGGAATCATTTCATCTGACATGCAAACACTTCTCTTAAGGTCCTCTGAGAAGGAGGAACAAGCCTGGAGGAGACAGAAAGTCTCTAGAGGTATCCAGACCCATGGCCAGGATCCTGAGTGACCTGGAAAGACGCCATGGTGGGTTCATTTCCCTCAGCCTTGTCCTGGGGCTCAGCAGCCGGGGGCTCTGGCTGCACATCTGGACACGCTGTGCCCGGCACAGCAGGAAGGGATCCATGGCAGCCTCGCTGCCCCGCTGCTGCTTCCGTGCCCTGCAGGGCTGTTTGCCAGCCTGGCCTGGCTGCAGCTCCTCCCCAGCCTCTGCAGGAAGGCACTTGGCATCTGCAGACAGAGAGCCGAAACAGCACCATGGGCCTGTGATCCCCTGCAATTTCCTGGTTTCTGAGCACATCTGGAGGGACAGCTCTTTGGAGGAGGGAGGACCCTGCAGCAGGCCCAATAACCTGATCTTTCTTCTGCATCTTATCCATTACTTGGACACGCAGTGCCTCCTGAAGATGCCACCTTCCCATTGGGGAACAGCCCCCCCTGATCCAGCTGCCCCTTTTCCTTTCTGCAGAGATGGAAGGAGAGGATTTGCCGAAGGCTCAGTTTCCCGGAGGAAGCAGGGGCTCACTGACAGCCTCTGCTACAGCAAGGGAGGCGATGGCAGGCACAGCCACAGGAGGTAATTGCTGTGCCTCTGGGCCTGAGCCCTGCTGAGGCTTGAGCTGCCCTCTCTGCTGCTTGGCACTCCTGGCACGCAGCATTACCTGACTCCCTTCCAGTGCTGGGTTCCCTATAGAAGGGGATCCCAGCACAGCATGGAACGGTTCCCATCTGTGCTCCTTTCTAGACTGGGATCCTGACTTGAGTCATTTCGAAATGGTGGTAAAGCAATACTTAAGGATGTTGGAGCTTGGTGAAGGTAGGCTACCAGCAATCCTTCCCTAACAGAGTAATCATTGTCCAAGTGAAATCCTCATTCAGAGTAATATTCCTGTGTCATTCCCCTCAAGATCCGCTGAAGTTTGATAAATTCTGGGAATCCTGGCCTCCAAATTTCTGCTCCTTTATCCAACAGGCATCCTACAGGATCCCACAGGATCACTGTCTGTGAGAGGAATGATCATTTATCTGTCCATCTTCCTCCCGTGTGCAATGCCACTGTGTCCTTCCATGTGCTCTGTGCAGCCACGGAGAAGAGCAGAGAGGGAAGGGGCTGGGCCCAGGGCTGTGCCTCGGGGCTGAGCCTTTCTCAGCTCCTTTACCGGCCCCAGGGAGCCTGAGCTGCTCCTGCTGCCACTGCCAAGCCCTGGCCCTGCCTGGGGCTGGGTTTGGAGCTGCAGCAGCTCCAGGGATTCCTTTCTGCCCCGTCTACCCCGCAAAGGGCTCCTTACATCCCAGTATGGGGCCACTGCAGGCACGAGGTCCCCCTGGCCCTGCTCCTGAGTGGAAGGCAGAGCTGAGACAGTGCCTTGGAGGGCACCAATCACCCAGGTGCCCTCACTGCCACTCCGGCAAGAATTAGAAATGGAACAATTTTCTATGAAGGTCCTCCTAGTTCGATGAACCAAGGGACAGGAGACAAGAAATCCCTGGAGGCAGCCAAACTTCTGGACCAGGTGATGAGTGACCTGGAGAGGCTCCATGGTGGGTGCATTTCTCTCAGCCTTGTCCTGGGGCTCAGCAGCCGGGGGCTGTGGCTGCACATCTGGACACGCCGTGCCCGGAACAGCGGGAAGGGATCCATGGCAGCCTCGCTGCCCCGCTGCTGCTTCCATGCCCTGCAGGGCTGTTTGCCAGCCTGGCCTGGCTGCAGCTTCTCCCCAGCCTCTGCAGGAAGGCATTGGGCATCAGCTGACAGGCACCATGGTTCATACATGCCCTGAGATCCCCTGCAATTGCTTGGACCATGGGGAGATCAGGAATGACAGCAGTTTTGAGAAGGGAAAATCCTGGCCAAACCCAAAAGTTTTTATTATGTCCTGCTCCTTATCCATCAGTTTGACCAGTATTGCCTCCTGAAGATGCCGCCTCCCAGAAAGGGGAACATCTCCATCGAATTTAGCTGTCTCTTTTTCTTTCTCCAGAGATGAACCGAAAGTCTGTGCCGAAAACAGCATTTCCTGCAGGAAGCAGGGGCTCATTGGCAGCCTCTGCTGCAGGAAGGGAGGTGATGCCCAGCACAGTCACAGGAGGTAATTGCTGTGCCTCTGGGCCTGAGCCCTGCTGAGGCTTGAGCTGCCATCTTGGCTGTGCATCAGTGCCTGCCCTCCAGGGATGTCAGACAGGCCCTGCAAAGAGGGTGCAGAGTGACCAGGAGCCAGCCCAGAGCTCCCCAGGCCCCTGTGCAGCTTTGGCCTTGTCCATTCACATCTGGCTCCCACAGCCTTACCTGATCCCCTTGCAGTGCACAGTTCCCATAGGCAGAGGGGGATCCCAGCAAAACCATGGAAATGGGTCTGGTCTGTGCTCCCTTCCAGATGAGAGTGGTGCCATTGCTTTGCCAGCAGCTGGAATGGAAGATGGTTTGGAGCACTTGGGAGCTTCTGCAGGTAAGTTCTGAGAGAATAATCATTGACAACCTGGCAGGAACTGTGTGACAGAAGCTCCTGTGGCTCTTGAGTTACAGGTGTGTCTGCAGGAAGGATCTTCCCAGGTCCTTTGGTGGATGTTGCACACAAGCCCAGCTCCCATCGCAGGGGTGAGTAGTGTGTCCCTGCTGACCTCACGAGCTGAGCCCTGCATCTGTGGGATCTATTCCTGGTGAAATAAAAATACTTTCTCTTAAGGTCCTCTGAGAGGGAGGAAAACACCTACAAAACAGAATGTGCCCGTGGAGGAATCCAAACAACTGGAACAAATCCTGATTGACCTGGAGAGGCCCGATGGTGGGTGCATTTCCCTCAGCCTTGTCCTGGGGCTCAGCAGCCGGGGCCTTTGGCTGCACATCGGGACACGCCGTGTCCGGCACAGCAGGAAGGGATCCATGGCAGCCTCGCTGCCCCGCTGCTGCTTCCACGCCCTGCAGGGCTGTTTGCCAGCCTGGCCTGGCTGCAGCTTCTCCCCAGCCTCTGCAGGATTGATTGAGGCATCTGCTGATGGGCAGAATAAACTACACCATGGGCATGAAATTCCCTGGGATTTCCCAGTCTCTTGGCAGATCCAGAGGGGCAGATGTTTGGAGGAGGGTTGAGCCCTGTGGCAGCCCCAAGAGCCTTGGCCTTTCCCTGGTCCTTATCCATGTCTTTCACAAGTGGTATCTCCTGAAGATGCCACCTCCCCAGTGGGGAGTGGCTCCACCTTATCTGGCTTTTCCTTTTCCTTTCTCCAGAGATGGACCAAAAGTCTTTGCGGAAGGCTGCACATCCTGGAGGACGCAATGTACCTGTGCTAGCCACAGATACAGGACGTGACGAGATGCCAGACAGTGCCACAGAAGGTGATTGCTGTGCCAGGCTCAGCCGGTCTGGGTAGTTCTGCTGGGGTCCCCCTGTGTGGGACATGTCCTGAAACCTGGGAGCGATTGCATGGGGTGCCCATGGTGGGGAAAGGGCAGAGGGGGAGAGCAAGGCTCCTTTGTGTTTTTAGAGGGCCTGGCTGTGTGTCCCTGGGGCAGGGGGAGCTGTCACGGGGCAGGGAGGGCCAGGGCTGGCAGTGGCTGCTCAGGGATGGCTTTGGCCCGTGTCCCTCCAAGCAGCCACTGCCCAAGCAGCTGCGCTGGCCCCGGGCTCTCCTCACGGCCTGCTGGGCTTTGTTGGGTGGCACAGCCTGTGCCAAGGGGCGGCAAGGTGCCTGCAGGCCCCAGCTCTGGGGGAAACGGAGAACGTCCTGCCCGCATCCACCGTGCTGCCAGCTCAGCAGTGCAGCACAGCACGGGCTCACGCTCCCCATTGCTCCCACAGACGTTGTCACTGAAACAGGAATATATGTCCCGGATCCAGTGCACCTCCCAGAAATTGTCTGTCCCCAGGATGTGCGCAGAAAGTGCATGATAGGCACAGTGGTGATAGTGTTCACTGTGCCACTTGTGCTGCTGGGCTGCTATCTTGGCATTCGCAAGGTGCAGGAGAAAAGACGGTCAGTTGCTGATTTTTCTCCACGGTTTTCTTATAACTCTGCTCCATAGCATTGGTAGCCTGACTCGTTGTCGTGCTGCTGTGGAGTTGTGGCCAGTCTGATATTCCAAAGAGCTCTGCTGAGGGTTCTGCTGCTGCCCAGAGCTTTCCTTGGCCTCCTCATTGCTGGGCCTTGTCCTGGGGGCCCGCTGGGGCTGCAGCCAGTGCTGGCTCCCACTGAGGCTGCCTGGCCAAGAGCAGCCCCAGGGGCACAGGGCAGAGGCACAGCAAGTTCTCAGCAGTGTTTGGGCAGCACAGTTCAGGACAGGACAGTGCTTATTTAGTAGCTCATATATAGTTTCATCGGATTTGCTCCAGTTCAGTGTTAAAACAAATCCAACCTGATGAAGGTTTGGCTTTGGCCGTGAAACTTTGCTCTTTGTGTGCGCCCTGTTTTGGATTGATTCCCAATCAGTCTTGGAGCCACTTTTGGGGGAAGGCTCATCCCAGCCCTGAGCCTTGGCAGTTCAGGCCTCAAAGGGACAGCTGAGGCTGCAGTGCATATGACTGGGCATCGGGGCTGCATTATCCAAGGGCTTGGGAAGTTTAAATTACTGTAATTTTTCTATATGTTTTTTTTTCTATGAAATTTGTTCACTTTTTCTAATTTTAGTTAAAAAAAAAATTTTTCCAGTGCTTTTTACAGTTATTTGATATTGTGAATGCTGCCATGATTATCCCATGGCTGAATTAGAAGACTGTAAGTATCATAAAATGGAATAATTTTTACACTCCTATGTCTTTCACAGGCTCATGAAACTTTTGTTGCTTTGATGTGACCAACAGAAGAGTTCTGTTCTGCTTTTAATTCAAACAAGCAGCAGGTCTGGAACCTGTTGAGAGGAGTCTCTTCACAGCTACAGCAGCCTGCAAGGTTTCTTTGTTGAGGAATATAAATCTTTATTTTATGAATATATTTGTCTTGGTTTGGAAAGACAGGTGCCTGCTAAGGAAGGCAGTAGCGTCCCCTGAAATGGAGAATGTACCCCCTTTGAATTGTTATAAATTTTAAATTAAGGGCCTCAGGCAAAAAAATGTGGGAGCAGGAAATAACAGTTCTTTAACAGGGAAGAAAATAAAAGTATAAAATAAACAATGCAGTAAACTAAAACAACTCTGACAGAGTCAGAACACAACCCGACACCCAGTGGGTCAGGGTGTTGGTAGCAGTCCAAGTGGAATTATGGCTGCAGTCCTCCTGGAGTGTCAGGTGTTGTTCTGCTGGAGCAGGAATCCTGTAGAAAAGGCTGTAGTCTTCCTCTGAAGATCCAGGGGAAGAAGAGGCAGCTGCTGTTTTTCTGGGAAAGCCAGTGGAGAAGCTGTCTTGGTGTTCCAGAATCTCCACATTATATCTCTGGCAGGAATTTCCTCTGGGGCAGAGCATCTCTGACTGGGATGCTGTAGTTCTTATCAGTCATGCAGTGACATTCAATAGCCTGTTATCAGCAGATGTTTGTGTCCCCGCCCCCTCCCCCAAGGCAGGAGTGGGTGTGGAAGAGATAAGGCAAACTGGCCACTTAACAGAAGACAGCTGCCATACAGATAGAAAACATATTGCTTTGCAGTCTGGGACACTATGCACCCCTTATTCTATTGCCATCTGCATCACAATGAAACTTGACACACAACTCTAACTTAATACCAGGTTTTTCTGTGGTACACAAGGATCTTCATCTTCCTGCATTACCCACCAAGTGTAACCATGTTCTTGAGCAAAAACAATTCCATGGATGGGTTTTTCTTTGCCTGAAGTGGGATTAATCCAAACAGTCTTTCCCAAAATACCTTTCATATGTACAACAGGGATATTATTTCCGTCCACTGTGTGCAGGGGTTCAGACTGGGCAGGACCAGCTCAATTGATGGACCCTTGGGTGTTGATCATCCAGGTGACTTTTGCTAAGTTCATTTCCCTGTTTGTAAAAGTCTCCTCCCCAGGTGCCTTCAGGGTAGTCTTAAGAAGTCCATTGCACCATTCACCTTTCCTAGCAGCTGGTGCATCATAGAGGATATCCATTCAATGCCATGTTCCCTGGCCCAGGTGTTGATAAGGCCGTTCTTGAAATGGGTCCTGTTGTCCAACTCAGTCCTTTAAGGGGTGCTGTGTCTCCACAGAACTTGCTTTTCAAAGCCCAGGATGGTGTTCCAGGCAGTTGCATGAGACACAGGGTAGGTCTCCAACCATCCAGTGGTGGCTTCCACCATGGTCAGCACGTAGCGCTTGCCCTGGCGTGTCTGGGACAGTGTGACGGAGTCAATCTGCCAGGCCTCCCCATACTTGGACCACCACCCCTACCCTACCATAGGGGCTTCACCTGCTTGGCCTGCTTGATGGCAGCACATGTCTTACAGTCATGGATAACCCTAGAAATACTGTCCATGGTTAAATTCACCCCTTGGTCTTGTGCCCACTTAGAGGTGGCATCTCTGCCCTGATGGCCTGAGGCATCATGGCCCCATCAAGCTAGGAACAACTCCCCCTTATGCTGCCAATCTAAGTCTGTCTTCAACACCTCTATTTTTGCTGCCTGATCTACCTGTTCATTGTTTCGGTGTTCCTCATTAGCCCGACTCTTGGGGACATGGGCATCTACATGATGGACTTTCACAGGTAGCTTCTCCAATCGAGCAGCAATTCATCTGCAGCCCAGACTGGTTTTCCCCTATGCTGCCAGTTGACCTTTTTCCACCTTTCCAGCCAGCTCCACAGAGCATTGGCTACCATCCACAAATCAGTATTAAGGCAGAGCTTTGGCCACTTTTCTCTCTCAGCAATGGCCAGGGCGAGCTGAACAGCTTTGAGTTCAGTAAGTTCCTTGAACCACCTTCTCCTTTAGCAGTTTGTGCAACCTGTTGTGGGGGGCTCCATACGGCTGCTTTCCACTTCCAGTTCATCCCTACGATGCGACAGGAACCATCAGTGAAAAGAGCGTAGCGTGTTTCCTGTGCTGGTAGATGGTTGTATGGTGGAGCTTCTTCAGCACGTCTCACTTGCTCTTGTTCACCAGTGAGACCAAAGTTTTCACCTTCCGGCCAGGTTGTAATTATCTCCAAAATCCCACAGCAATTCAGGTTTCCAGTATGGGCGTGCTGTGTGATAACAGCAATCCATTTGCTCCATGTGGTGTCAGTGGCATGGTGGGTAGTGGGAATCTTTGCTTTGAACATCCACCCCAGCACCGGTAGTCAGGGTGCCAGGAGGAGTTGTGCTTCCGTGCCAATCACCTCTGAGGCAGCCTGGACTCCTTCATAGGCAGCCAAGATTTCTTCTGTTGGAGTGTAGTTGGCTTCAGACCCTCTGTAACTTTGACTCCAAAATCCCAGTGGTCGACCCCAAGTCTCCCCAGGCACCTTCTGCCAAAGGCTCCAGGACAAGCCATGGTTCCCAGCTGCAGAGTAGAGCACATTCTTCACCTCTGGTCCTGTCCTGACTGGGCCAAAGGCTACTGCATGAGCGATTTCCTGCTTAATCTGGGCAAAAGCTTGTTGCTGTTCAGGGCCACAGTGGAAATCATTCTCTTGCAGGTGACAAGGTAAAGAGGGCTCATGATCTGAACTGTACTCAGGAATTGGCATTCTCCAAAAACCGATGGTGCCTAGAAAGCTTGTGTTTCTTTCTTGCTGGCTGGTGGAGACATTGCTGTGATCTTACTGATGACCTCAGTGAGAATCTGACACTGTCCATCTTGCAACTTTACTCCCAGGAACTGGATCTCTCGGGCACGTCCCTTGACTTTACTCTTCTTGATAATGAAGCTGGCTTCCAGGGGAATCTAGAGGATCCTCTCTCCTTTCTCAAATACTTCCATTGCTGTGTTCCCCCACACAATGATGTCATCAATATATTGCAGATGTTCTGGAGCCTCACCCTTTTCCAGTGCAACCTGGATCAGTCCATGGCAGATGGTGGGGCTGTGCTTCCACCCCTGGGGCAGTCGGTTCCAGGTGTACTGCACTCTCCTCCATGTGAAGGCAAACTGAGGCCTGCATTCTGCTGCCAGAGGAATGGAGAGAAACGCGTTAGCAATGTCTATAGTGGTGCACCACTTTGCTGCCTTGAACTCCAGCTCGTACTGGAACTCCAGCATGTCCAGCCCAGCAGCGCTCAGCCGTGGAGTCCCTTCATTCAAGGCACAATATTCCACAGTCAATCTCCATTCTCTGTCAGATTTGCACACAGGCCAGATGAGACTGTCGAAGGGTGAGTGGGTTTTGCTGACCACCTCCTGGCTGTCCAGCTCACGGATCATTTTGTGGATGGGGATCACAGCATCTTGATTCGTCCGATACAGCCGGCGGTGCACTGTCGAGGTGGCAATTGGCACTCGTTGCTCTTCTACCTTCAGGAGTCCTACTGCAGATGGGCTTTCTGATAGTCAGGGCAAGGTGTTCAACTGCTTAATGTTCTCTGCCTCTACAGCAGCTATTCCAAATGCCCATCTGAGTCCCTCTGGGTCTTTGTAATAGCCATTCTGGAGAAAGTCTATGCCCAGAACACAGGGGGCCTCTGGGCCAGTCACAATACGATCTTTTTTCCACTCTTTCCCAGTCAGGCTCACCTCGGGTCCCAACAGGATCAATTGCAGTGATCCCCCTGTCACCCCGGCAATGGAAACAGGTTTTGCCCCCCACATGTCCTGATGGTATCAGGGCACACTGTGCACCAGTATCAACTAAGGCATCGTATTTTTGTGGCTCTGATGTGCCAGGCCAGTGGATCCACAACATCCAGAAGATCCTGTTTTCCCATGCCTTTCCCTGGCTAGAGGCAGGGCCCCTCTAACCCTGGGTATAAATGGTAGAGATATCTTCAAGAGGATCTGACAGATCATACTCAGCAGCTCGGTCATGGGAGGTTGAGGCTACCTTTACTGGAATTCCCTCAGTTAGTGTTTCCCTCCTTGAGTTGACTCACCCGTACTGCCAGGACAGAAGTGGGTTTCCCATCCCACCTTCCCATATCTCTCCCATGGTTACACAGAAGGAACCACAGGTCAGCCCGTGGGGTGTACCCTCTCTATCTAGCTGGGGAATGTTGGGCTCTGACTCTGGGGCCTGTGAGTGGTACTGGTGCTATGTGGGAACTGTTCCTCCTCACCTCCTCCCTCATCTCCTCTCTGAGTTCTTGGACAATGGCAGAGACATGAGCCTGCATTGGGCCATTGATCATACTCACACAATTTCTAAGCTTGGTGGCCACAGAACCCACTGTCTCTTGGTTGGTGTTGGCATTAATTGTTGCAACGAAGGTGGTGTATTGAGATGGCCCCAGATTTGCCAGACTCCACAACATTTGGCCTGCGCACCTGACCTTGTTGGGGTCATTTTCATGCTGTCCATCCCTCCCAAAGAGTACCTCCAATACTGCCACTTCTCTCACCTGTTGGATCCCCCCCTCAAGGGTCTTCCAGCACATTCTATGGTGGTGCTCCTGCACTGTCTCCCTGTGGACAAACCTGTGGAATCCCAGGGCACCAGGAATATTTCTCTGTCTGCTCTGGAGTGCCCTGACCCCCAGGGAAGCTCTGACTTTGAGGGCACTCTCTCTAGCTGGCGAAAGGCTCATGTGGTGTCTTTTGTCTACTGGAGATTTCAGTTTCCATTGGCAATAAGAGCATAGAGGGGTCTGGCGATCAGTCCATAATTATAAACCCACAGCTGGCACTACCCTACCATGCCTAAGAAGGTTCAGAGTTCCTTCGTTGTCTGGGGTTTCAGGGTTTGGCATACGGCTTCTTTGCTTTAAAGTCTGCTGCTCAGCACTCACTTCTTACTCTAGGTAGATTACCTTCTGTTTCACTACCTGTGCCTTTTTTTTTGAGACTCTGCGTCCTTGGAGTCCTAGGAAATTCGAAAGGCTTACCGTCCAGGCTTCTCCTGCTTCCCTTGTCCGAGTGGCTACTAGAAGATCGTCTATGTACTGCAACAGCCTCCTTTCCTCTTGTGGAGCTTCCCGGGACTCTGGGTCTTTGCAAGCTGTTCTCTAATCGGAGTGGGGAATCTTGAAGCCTTCAGGCACATGGACTATGTGAGCTTGAGTTTGAATGCAAAAAATTTTCTGGCTGGCTTCGTGGATAGGGAGGAAAAGAGGGCATCTCTTAGGCCTAAAACAGGGAACTAGGTTAGCTCAGGTGTTAAACAAGTTAGTAAGGTATATGGATTTGCTACCACAGGGTATAAATTCTGTGTTATCTTATTAACAGTCCTTAATCTAGTACTATCAATTATTGGGCTGATTCTTTCCTTATCTTCTTTTTGAGGGTACTACTCAGTTCTCACTAGTTGTGTTCTTTCTTTAAGCTTGATGCTCATGGGGGAGCATCTTTCAGTCTCTCTGGTACACCAGAGGCTTATACCCTTGAAAACACTTATTCACTTATTCTAATATCTCTTTACTAATGTCTTTCTTAATTTCAGTGTCTGTTAATGTTAAGCCTAACATCTTTATATCATTTGCTTCTAGAGTAACCTTTCTCATTTGAGAATGTTTAGTAAATTGAGCAAATTGTACAAAAGCTTTTAGGTACACATAGTACACATGTTACTTTAAAGGTTTGCACAAGTATGCTTTCTCAGACTGGCCAGTTGTTCATTCCCCACACTACAACATAAACATTCTCCACAGGTACTAAAGCTTTATTAAAACTGAATATACAACCCTTGTGTCGACAAAAATTCTTCCCTTTTTGGGAGGTCATCTTTACTCTTCCTCCCTTACCTTGGGAGGAGCTTTTAGCAAATCATATGTACTCATTTTGTGAACTGTGATTGCTTTGCATTTCAGCATGATAATCTTTGCCTGATTTCATACGTTGCTATCTTATGCTGCATGCTGAACAACATGTTTGATTTGCTTTCTCTTTGCCTTGTTTCCTTTTTCAAGGGCCAAGACTGGAGGGAGGTCTGATCTTACAGTCTCGTTGCCATTCTGGGTGATTTCTTAAAACAAAAAGACATTTCAGCATACAAAAACTCTATCTCATTTATCTTCTTATTTTAAAACAGTACTAACAGCAATGAAGTATTATAAATCTTTTTATTTTCTGAGCTGCTCTTACTGGCAGCTTTCTCTTAGTGAGCCCCTCCCAAAAGGGGCGAATTTAGGAACCTCTTTGCTCTGGTCAGTTCTCATTATTTATTTCTCCTTGCTTTATCTCGCTTCCACTCAAACTTTTTTACAGACCTTCACAGTAGTTTCTCAACTTTCTTCTTATACACACAGCTCTAGGTGGCAGGTATCAGATGTGGTTCCCACACACAAGCTCTAAGACCTTAGGTTCTGAATCTGCTTGACTAGAAACTTCTAATTTACACTCGGGGCATGTGTCCTGACAGCAAAACAGCAATACCAGTGTTTGTCATAAACACCACACTGCAATAATACCTGCACATCTAGCTTTTGCTCACAGGCCATTCCCGTGTTCCCTGGAGAGACGGGGCAGCCAGAGCTGTCCCTGTGCCCAGGGGACAGCCACTGTCACCTCACACAGCATGCTAATCAAAAACGTGACATAGACACTATGTTCTGATCAAACAAAATATCAGTCTTTTCTAGTTCTCTTCTTGCACAATCTAATTAAGTACTGTGCTTACTTACACTTCTTTTACTGCTTTGCAAAAAGGCTGTTGCTAGTCACAGCCGAAACTCTGATATGCTCACAGACACGGACACATGCACCCACACCCCCCCTTTATCTCAAATTCGCTAGAGCCAAGGCTTGAATTGCTGTGAGGGGGAGAATTCTTGGAATTCCTTTAACTCGCTTTATCGTAGTTAAGCATAAATCACTGTACTATAGTTCTCTTATGTAAAATGCCACTTTTGTTGCAACAAAATCTTAAAATCTCTACAAACACTACTATACAATCTGAGAATCAAATTACCACAATGCAGCAGAAGAAAATCTCCACACAAAATCACTGGGAAAGGGCATATCTCTCAAAGTGCTCACTTTTCTCAACACAACAGAGCATACCATAATTCAGCATTTACTCACATCAATTTTTCTTTGACACAATCAAAATAACAGCATACAGTCTAGAGATCAAGTCTAAACATCTAAGGCAAAGGAACTCTCTGAGCTCATACTCACGGTTAAAATGTACTAAATCTACACAAACTACTACATTTAAACACGATAAATACCATCACTGACATTCCTCCACTCGCTTCTCTGCGGGGCACTTTTCTCTCTGCCCCCACAGCCTGCTGCAGCTTCAGGCTTCACTGTAGGGCACTATAGATTTATTCTCTTTTATACACCATACACTTATACACTTGCACAATTAGAAACACAGTGCACTGACCACACAATGCACACATTAACTATACAGCAACACAGTGTCCGGACATCACACACACACAAAAACAAAACACACACGGGCTCAGCGGTTCTGCTCCATCAGAACAATGAACCCCCAACACACACATACACGGGTTCACCTGGCTCACCCGCAGAACTGCTTGCGGTCTGCTCTATCAGAACGATGAACCCCGTCTCTAATACAGCTGCTCTATCAGCTGAACCCAGACGTCTCTGGGTGGTTTATTCCCTTGCTCTCCTTTCCCTCCCCCGGGGCCCCTCAGTACATACCGTATCTTCCTCCGCAGGCCAGCAGGTCCTTGTCTGTCTTCGCAGGTGGCAAGTTGAGATGAGCGGAGCCCCACCAGGAAAAAATCCTAGGGCGCGCCTTGGAGGTCCGTCTATCCCCCCTGCCCCTGCGGGGACAGAGAAATCCTGCCTGGCTCGCCATAATGTTTTGCGGAGAAAAGAAGAAACCTCACATCTTTGTAAAAGTTGTAAATCCCGGTATGCTTTTATTACGATGCGCACCAGACACAAGTCCCCCAACAAGGCACGCGTACCTCTGAAGACCTCGGGTCTTCTTTTATCCCCCTTCCAAATGCATATGCATACACTTTCACAATAAGTTCATACATATTCATTCCGTGTGACATGTAGCACCAGTTCTTCTTTATCAAAGGAATTTCTAAGTTGGGGGCAAATCGACCTTGTGGTCTTTTCTGTTTTTCTTTCTCTGTCTCCTTGCTGTCTCGGCATGCGAGTTTTTCTTTCAGCTTTGGCCTCACAGACTTTTCACTTTTCTTAGACACTTCACCTAATTCAGAATGGATCTGTACTCTGTCTCACTCATTCATGGAGAAAGTTTCCTACACTTCAAGATAAACTAGAATCCACAAAAGTGTGAAATAGATTATAGAGAGTAGTGTAGTTATATCACTTGGTGAGAAATTTAGTTTTGGGATTTTTAGTATTTTGTGGATGAAAGCAAGATGGAGGGCACAGGGTGTCATCCTGGGTTTCTTCTTCATGCTTCTTCTTCCTCCTTCTTCATGGGTTTGGGTGGCATTTTGTAATTGGGCAGAAAAGTCCACATTGTAGCTCTTTGGGATCAGTTATTGGGTTAAAAGGTAAAATAATCTAGGTGTCAGTTCTTAATTGGATAGTTTAGTCTTAAAAGACCGTGGAACAAGAGCTTGTTGGCCATTTTGTGCCTTCTAATGAAAAGCTGCGGAACTCACCGTAATGAGACTGTTTTACTGATAAGAAATAATAAACACTTGAGTCTGAACAGAAATTACCGTCTCAAGTGCCTTCAATCCAGACCCAGAAAAACCAATGACTGGGACCCCCACACAAACCTCTCTCTGACACTTACTAAAAGCCACTCCCAGAGGGAAAGGGACCCTGGCTCCCTTATAAAAACCTGATTCATACCGGAGTCCTGGGTCAAGGCTCCCAGATTCCTTGCCTCACCACCATCCAGCTGGACACGTGTCCCCATAAGGTCCCAGACCCGGAGTAGCCAGGTTGTACAAGCCTCACATCCCCGTCATACAATGTCTTTGTGCAGATTACGGAGACTTTCATACATTAGGGACTCGGTGATGATCGCAACCTCTGGCTCCCCTATGGGTTTTGAGGGCCCTCCCCTATCTGGGTGCTCTGCTTTCATCTTAGATATTCTTGTTTCCACAGGGGTGACTGCTGCTGGCTGTGTCTGCCTTTGCAGTTCACCTGGAACCTGGACAGTTGTAACATCTGTGGGTTCTGCTGCTGCACTATTAGACTCTCCCTCTTCAAGGCAGGGGGAGGACTTCTCACCAGGTGGGGAAGTGTATTCCTTCAGCATCTGGCCCATATCACGCATCTCCTTCACCAGATCCCCCACCCAATCTGGGTAGTTCACATCTGGGATGGGCTGTGGGGCAGGGTCAGGCTCTGGGGCAGCAGCATCCCAAGGCTCTGGTGCCATGTCAGGTTCTGGGGTAGGTGTCAGGGTAGTTATCCAGGTTAATCTTCCCTTCTCTCTAAATGCTAAATAGAACAGGCCTATCAGCAACACCAGCAACTGCATGATATTGTTAGTATTGAGAGTGGATCTGAACTCTTCAAAAACTCATGGGGCAGACCCAAAGAGATGATTAAAGGCCTGGGAGAAAATTTCCTCCCGTTTCATTTCCTTACACCAGCTGCCATTAATAAAGTAACCCCAAAAACATACAGTTAGTGTGTGATAGCTGTGAATCCATGTACCTGCTTTCCAGAGCAAGTTAAAAATCCATTAATTCCTCACCTTATTCACCCATAAAACAAACCAGATAACAGACACAGTAGCTTTGGTTATAGGACCCATGTTTAGATAAGGGCTTGCACATGGGAGGAATACAGCCAGTACCACGTGCCACCCAAACCAGGGCAAGCTGGACCCCATGGGGTCGCTTAGCAAGGTTTCTATAGTCGTACACAGAAAAATTGATTACTCAAGAACTGTTATTCGCTTTTTGTTTCTGTGCCCTCGAGCCTCACGGTGGGCACCAAAATCGGTCTTGGTTTGGAACAGACAGGAGTCTGCTAAGGAAGGCAGTAGTGTCCCCTGAAAGGGAGAATGTAAGTGCCCCCACTCCCCCCCAACCTCCAAATTGTTATAAATTTGAAATTAAGGGCCTCTTAGGAACAAAAATATGGGAGCAGGAAATAACAGTTCTTAAATAGGGAATACAATAAAAGTATAAAATAAACAATGCAGTAAACTAAGAACACAACCTGACACCCTGTGGGTCAGGGTGTTGGTAGCAGTCCAATTGGAATTATGGCTGCAGTCCTCCGGGAGCGTCAAGTGTGGTTCTGCTGGAGCAGGAATCCTGTAGAAAAGGCTGTAGTCTTCCTCTGAAGATCCAGGGGAAGAAGAGGCAGCTGCTGTTCCTCTGGGAGAGCCAGTGGAGAAGCTGTCTTGGTGTTCCAGAATCTCTACATTATATCTCTGGCAGGAATTCCCTCTGGGCAGAGCATCTCAACCGGGGATGCTGTAGTTCTTATCATTCATTCAATAGCCGGTTATCAGCAGAGGTTTGTGTCCTGTTCCTGAATGCCCCAGTCCCGCCCCCAATCCCCCCTAACCAATCCCCCTCTGCCCACCCACACTTCCCCCACCACCCCACCCCCCAAATGAGGAGTGGTTGTGAAAGAGATAAGGAAAACTGCCCACTTAATTGAAGATACAATCTGGGACAATACTCCTGTCAAGTGACTGATAGAAATGAGAGATTTGGACTCTTTGGGATGTGCTGACCAGCCGTGCATTGGCTCTCCATAGCTCAGTCTGTAATAATCAATCTTTTTCAGAAGAGAATGTTGAGTTTCTTCCTGGCACTCACTCTTGCATTTGTACTCAGAACCACTTCTTGAAAGAAATTTACAACTGTTTTTTGTGCTCCTTTAGTTGACTTTCCTCTGTTTCTCCAGAGATACCAATGACAATCAGGATGATTGCATTAAAAAAGCTGCAAAGCAGATCCTGGAGAAGAGGGCATACATCTGCTCCCACCCTCTGGACAGGACCTTCTGATCCCTCCCTGACAGCAGGCACTCATGAAAGTCAGTCAGGGAGGGATTTGCTGCAGTTCCAGAATTTGACACCTTGAAAGCATCTGTTATTTAATGTCTTTAATACATGTAACGGCATAAAATAAAACTTCTTCGTAAACACTACTTCATAGAAAAAGGAAAAATAAACAGATTTTATTTAAAGTGGAATAGATATACATATATATGTCTGTTCCTCTTGGAGCTGGATAAAGACAGGGGAGGTTTGGAGGGGGAGATGTTTCTTCCCAGGGAAGGGACTGTGTGGTTTCTCAGTATCTTTTCACTTCAATCAGCTGCTCATTCACTGAGCAAGTCTGAAAGACTTGGGCAATCAGAACAGTTCTGTTTTGGAGGCCCCTCCAGCTCTCTTGTCCAGCAGCACCACCAGGACACTGAGTCCCCAGTGTCCAGGAAGTTTCTGCTGTCACCCTGAGGGACACCACTGGTCACTGACGTCCCTCGGGCCTCTGAGCCATTGACCACAACCCCCTGGATGTGACCAGCCAGGCAATTGCTCATTCTGCAAACTGTGCCTCCATCAGATCCATAGCTCACCAAAGGAGGGACAAGGATGCAGGGCAGGGCTGATGTGTCCAGGGCATGGCAGAAGTCCAGAGTGGTGGCATCTCTAGCTCTTCCCTTGTGCTCTGGGGTGTTGTGGTGTCTCTCTATTGTATATTCAATTGCAATTCAGTTTTAACAGTCGGTTCTATAATCCCCTGCAGTCTTTTGTATTGCTATAGCATATTTTATCCTTAATGGATTGTTCCTTTGCACCTCTCTTGTTGGTTTTGCCCTGGGTTTCCATCTTCCCAAAAACCTGCCCTTTGTTCCTTAATGTTCCGTAGTCCTGCTCCCAGGAAGAACAATGCCAATCCCTCCTCATACCTGCCCCTTTCTCCAGAAACCTCCCTGTCATTTTTGTATACCACGAGGTCCCATTGGTTTGTTTACCCTCTTCCCCTCCCCTGTAATTCCCAATTGGTTTAAACACTGTATTCCCTGCCTTATGCTTCTCCCCAGGTTTCTCCCACTTGGTTAAAGTTTTGTACTCTCCTCTTGAACCTCCCCTTGTTGAAAAACCCCTTCTGGAGCCTGGACTTGTGTCTTTCTGTGCCTGACCTTCCTGGACATAAACACCTTTGGGAGTCATACAGAAGACCTCTCCTTGTTCCTTGTCGCTGTCCTTGCAGCATTCCCCCTGCGCCATAGAGCAGTTGTGCCCTACAGCCGCACCCCAAATTGTGTGGCTTTTTGGGGGCAGCCCCCTCCTGGTGACAGTGCTGGGAGCAGCCCAGGCTGAAGAACTCTGGCACCGCATCACTGAGGCAGCCACTCCATCATGGAAGGGCTCTGGCTTGGTCAGGCAGCACAGACCCACCTTGTGCTCCTCAAGGTTTCCTTTGACATATCCAAGCATTGAAGAGGTTGGGTGGTTTTTCCCCCTGTTTTATTGACTGTGTCCTTTGAGGACACAGTGCCTTAAGAGGAAGCAGTGACTCAAATTGCACATGAAGAACAAATGGTGAAGTAAAGGCTTCACATTTCCTATGAAACCAAAGGGCTGTGTTAACCATGGCCCCCCAAAGGTGCCAAATTTCCAGCTGGGAAGCTGCTGACAGGAGGGAATGTGGCACTTGTCTCCAGCCAGAGATCACTCATTCCTCAGCATGCTGGGCTGTGGCTGACAGTGCCTGAGGAGCTCAGAAATCATTGGATGTGATCTCCTGTGCCAGTGCCCAGAACACAGAGCAGTGAGCTCAACTTGGGGGGACGCAAGGCCAGCCCTTGGACACAATAGCCAGGCAAGCATGAGCTCCCTCCCAGAGAAGGAAAATTCCAGCCATGAGGTCCATCCCCAAGCAGGCCATGAGGTCACAGCAGGATTGTGAGGTCACGGCAGGCTGACGTCCAAAGAGACTCTGGGGTCACAGCATCACAATGTCCAGCCCCTCAGTCCTTAGCAATTCTTGCACATGGGTGTCAGGACAGCGGTGGCAGCAAGAGCAGCGGGACTGGCAGAGGGCAAGGCAGCATGGCCCTTGCTCTGCGCCTCTTCCTCCTGCTCCTCCTGGCCGTGGCCCTGCCTGCCAGGTCTGCCCAGGCTGCTCCGCTGCAAGCGCGGCGAGCAGGTGAGCCGGCAGCCTGGCTCCCCTTTCCCGGGACAGCGCTCCCTGCTCCCCGGGAAGCGCTGGGGATGGTTTTCCCCAGGCCTTTAGGGAGGGTTTCCTCTGGGGGAGGGAGAGAGCCCCCAGGGCCCTGGGCTGGCCCTGATTCCTCTCAGGGGATGCGTCAAAGGGCCTGCAAAGAGGGTGCAGAGTGACCGGGAGCCAGCCCAGAGCTCCCCAGGCCCCTGTGCAGCTTTGGCCTTCACATCTGGTTCCCACAGCCTTACATGACCCCCTTGCATTGCCCATTTACTATAGACAGAGGGGGATCCCAGGAAACGATGCAAATGTTCTGGTCTATGCTCTCTTCTAGACTGGAATGATAAGATGGCTTATATGGAAAAGCTGGTGAATGACAATATGAAGACTCTAGGGCATGGTGGAGGCAAGTTCTCTGTGTGCCTTTCCTGAAAAATAATCAGTGTCCATGTGGCAACGGCTCACTCATGAGCCCACTCCCTTAACATAATCTCTGGGTATAAAGAATCTGGACATCTTGCCCTGCTCCCTTCTGTGATCCCACAGGATCGCGGTCAGCGGGAGGAAGGAGCATTTATCTGTCCATCCTCCTCCCGTGTGCAATGCCACTGTGTCCTTCTGTGCGCTCTGTGCAGGCACAGAGAAGAGCAGAGAGGGAAGGGGCTGGGCCCAGGGCTGTTCCCCGTGGCTGAGCCTTTCTCAGCTCCTTTGCCAGCCCCAGGGAGCCTGAGCTGCTCCTGCTGCCACTGTCAAGCCCTGGCCCTGCCTGGGGCTGTGTTTGGAGCTGCAGCAGCTCCAGGGAGTCCTTTCTGCCCCGACTGCCCCTTAGGGGGCTCCTCCCATCCCAGTGTGGGGCCACTGCAGGCACGAGGTCCCCCTGGCCCTCCTCCTGAGTGGAAGGCAGAGCTGAGGGAGTGTCTTGGAGGGCACCAACCATCCAGGTGCCCTCACTGCCACTTGGGCCTGAAGGAGAAATGGAACTTTCCATTAAGGTCCTCCTAAATGGAAGAACCGAGACATAGGAGAAACGAAATCTCTGGAGGCAGCCAAACATCTGGACCAGATGCTGAATGACCTGGAGAGACGCCGTGGTGGGTGCATTTCCCTCAGCCTTGTCCTGGGGCTCAGCAGCCGGGGGCTTTGGCTGCACATCTGGACACGCCGTGCCCGGCACAGTGGGAAGGGATCCATGGCAGCCTCGCTGCCCCGCTGCTGCTTCCACGCCCTGCAGGGCTGTTTGCCAGCCTGGCCTGGCGGCAGCTTCTCCCCAGCCTCTGCACGAAGGCATTTGGCATCAGTTCACAGGCAGCCCAAACTGCACCATGGTTCATACATGCCCTGAGATCCCCTGCAATTTCCTAGTCTCCAGTCAGATCAGGTGTAGGGGCTTTTTCGGTCAGGGAGGGCCCTGGCCCAGCCCCAATAACCTGGCTATTTTCCTTATCCTTATCTATGACTTTACAAGTATTGTCTCCTGAAGTTGCCACCTCCTGCAATGATTCCATTGGATCCAGCTGTGCTTTTTCCTTTCTCAAGCAATGGAGCAAAAGTCCATGCAGATGGGGCCATATCCTGTAGGAAGCAATGGCTTTGTGCCAGCCACTGATGCAGGAAAGGAGGAGATGCCAGACATGGGCACAGGTACAGGAGACAATTGCTCCGCTAGGCTCAGCCCTTGGCGGGGCTGTGTGGCAGCAGCTCTTCCCCCAGGCCCTGCCCTTGCCCGGCCAGGCAGCAGCCAAAGCTGGAGGAGCCTCTGGAGGCTTGGAGGCCTCCGGAGCTCGTTCACAGCCCCGGGGAAAGGGGACACGTGCACCAACGTCCCTCCCACTGCAGCTGCTCCGGAGCTGGCCCTGAGTGCCCAGAGGCCCAAGGCACAGGAGCAGCCCCGAGCGGGAGCCCTGCCGCGAGCCCAGGGCCAGAGCCAGCCTTGGCTCCCGACTGGGCAGGGGCTGCACTGGGTCCTGACAGGGCCTGACTCTGTGCCCTGGGGCTGGGGGAGCTGTCACGGGGCAGGGAGGGCCAGGGCTGGCAGTGGCTGATCAGGGATGGCTTTGGCCCGTGTCCCTCCAAGCAGCCACTGCCCAAGCAGCTGCCTGCTGCCCCCGGGCTCTCCTCCCGGCCTGCTGGGCTTTGTTGGGTGGCACAGCCTGTGCCAAGGGGCGGCAAGGTGCCTGCAGGCCCTAGCTCTGGGGGAAACGGAGAACGTCCTGCCCGCATCCACCGTGCTGCCAGCTCAGCAGTGCAGCACAGCACAGGCTGACGCTCCCCATTGCTCCCACAGAAGTGCTTGGCAAGTCAGACACTGATGCCCAGAATCCACGGAAAACTTCAAGAATTATCTGCCCCCAGGACGTGCGCAGGTCCTGCATGATTGGCACGGTAGTGACACTGTTCACTGTGCCAATTTCCATGGTGCTGTGCTGTGTTGGGTTCTGGTGGTGGAAGGGAAAGAAACGGTAAGTTGTTGCTCATCTCTACCCACCAGCTTCTTTAAAGGCCGCACACAGTCAGGGAACATTCAGGGAACAGAGAAGCTGCAGTGTAGGTGCGGCCAGTCCATGGCTGTCCAAAGAACTCTGATGAGGGTTCTGCTGCTGCCCAGAGCTTTCATTGGCCTCTTAATTTTTGAGCCTTGTCCTGGGGGGCCCGCTTGGGCTGCAGCCAGTGCTGGCTCCCACTGAGGCTGCCTGGCCAAGGGAAACCCCAGGGGCACAGGGCAGAGGCAAAGCACGGTGGGGAGGAGAAAGAGCAGGGACGAGATTGCCCTTGAAAGGCAGAGGCGCTCTGGGGCCCGCTCCTGGCCAGGGAGCCTGCCCAGAGCCGTGCCCTGCTTGCCAGGGCCTTGAGGGGCAGCTGTGCAGCTGGGCCAAGCTGTGCCAGAAGCTCCAGCCATGCTGGGGAGCCTTGCCAGCTCTGGGCCCTGCTGTGCAGGAGGCTCCCTGTGTGCCCCTGGCAGCTGGGGCCTCAGCCACCTCCTTTCTCCACAGTTGCGCTGACGCCGCTCCAGCATCCCGGCCAAGAAGGCGTGCCTCTCCCTCGCCCCCAGAGAGCCCAGAGACCGTCGCCTTTGACAGCTCTCACACGAGGCCTCGGCAGCAGCAGTTGCCCAAGAAAGCAGAGCACCAGCCCTCCGTGCCTCCCCCACGGCCCCCCAGCCCGGCCTTGAAGCGGAAGCCTCCCGAGATCCCCCCACCTCCTCCCCTCCCGAGCCCACCGCCCTGGTCCAACTAGGACTGCAACTGGGCCAGCCACGCAGGGCTTGAGCCACCAACAGCTTGGCCACCTGCCCTCCTCTACAATGAGCATGTGTTACCTACGGGCAACAGCCAGAGTCAGTTTTCATACTCTTGGACCTTCCACAGGAAGGGCTGAAGATTCTTCCCATGCCCTTTCTCATCCTTTACCTCTTTGCTTTTCATACAGTTGGGAGCTAGTTGCATCTCTTAAAGCTTTATTAGCACTGCATCTTTACCTTACCAGTTAAGGGGAAAAAAATAAAAAAATTCTTCAGTTTTGATTTAATTTTTAGTGTGGTTGGGCTGCTCACATTTTCAGCAATTAATTTTCCACAGTACTGCTTCCTTTTTCTGTACTATCCACAAAAAGTTCATCTGGACATAAAAATCACCAGCATTACTGAGATTTACCTCAAAGCCCAGATAGAGAATCTAGCACCAAATATTCTCCCTGTGTACTGCACAACAAGAAATATTCAGAAGAATATTCACTGGCAGCTGAGGCTCGTGGAGCTCCCAGAATACTGAGCCTGCAGAGGAGGCAGACAGCTCTGGCAGTGGCTGAGGGGACTTCTCGTCACAGACTCCTCTGAAAGGGTGTCACTCCAGGAGGAGAAAGCATTTAAACCTGTGCCTTACCTTCCTCCTGTGCTAAAATGTAAGGTTCCTCCTGAGCTACAAACAATTCTCCATTCCTCAACAAAGCTACTCATGTTCTTGACTTATCTTAAAGAGCAATAGCAAATGTGGTCAGAAATTTCTCATCAAAGCCTCTTTGCAGAGAAACGCTGCCATATGTGAGATAGCATCAGCTCAGTCAAAAGAAAGCCAACAATTGAGCAGTGCTTTAAATGAACTTGAATTCTCTTTCCTCACCTATCAGCCGGATTGGTTTTGTGGTAAATAGGTATGAATTTTGCTGCCAAAATTTAAACACTAATTAATATTGATACAGTAATTAATATTTGGAAATAATAAAACAGTTAAAACGTGTCATGCCAAGAAAGAAAGGGAGAGGAGGGTTTCCACCCTCCCCCCTTTCCTGCAGTTGTTCAAGGACACGAAAAAGCAAGAGATAATAGTTACTAAAAATTAACAGAAAGAAGGGAAAATCTGGTTGGGTCCCAGGAAAATGCCAGCTATAAAAGATTTATTGCTTTGATGCTTAAATGTGGTAATATGTTAGTTTTGCCTTACATTCTACTGGCTTGATGCGCATGTGTAACCCTAGTGTGAGTTAAGGACATCAAAGAAGAGGAGAGGCCTTCATCAAAAATGACCCCCAAAGAGAAAAGGAGGCCGTGAGTATCACCAGGTTTTGGGTCTGGGGGGCAACTGTATGCATGTGTGAGTGTGTGTGGAGTATCTGAGACAGAGGCTGGGCAGTCCTGGACCCCTCAAGCGGGTGAGGCCTCCCGGTACCGCGTTTCCAAGATATCCGCAAGGAGACTGGCCAGTAAAGGAGGGAAGTGAAAGAAAAGTGAACGAGTGGAGACCCCAGGAGGGTTTGACCCAGGGGGAAGGAGGGCGTCCCTGGTCCAAGCACCTGTGCGAAGGTCCTTGAGCAGGAGGGATTGACTCAGTAGGGAGAATGAGAAGGAGAGTGATTTAATAGGTTCAATTTCCTTGGAGGGCTTGGTAGCTGGCAATTTAGTATGAGATTAGATGATGAGAGGACGTGGCTAATAGATTGAGAAAGAGTGAGAAATAGGAGTGGAACAAGTAGATTGAAAAGGCAGTGAGACAGAGTAGTAAGTGAGGAAGTTGAATCATGAGGTGAGTGTGGAAAACCAAGACTCTCCTGGTACTGGGGATCTCTTAGTTTGTTGCTGCCAGAGATGGGTCAGGGAAAAAGTAAGTCCTTAGACCCAGGGGCTGCAGACTGTGTGAAAGAATCGCAGGAGTTTAGGGTATCTGGGAACTTTGAGGGGGGTTCTCAGGAAGGGAGCATTCCTCAGGACAGCCCACTGGCGATGATGATACGGTTTTGGGATGGAATGGGAATCCTGAAGGGGAAAAAGTAAACAAAAATGATTAAGTATTGCATGTTTGAATGGACAAAGGAAATGATCCTGAAAGATATATTGGCCTAAGTTTGGATCATTTGAGGATTGGATTTGCCAGGCTCTAAATATATATGTGAATTCGAAAAACCCTGTTAATCAGCAGGCGAGTGAGTATGCTGCCTTATGGAGTCCTGAGGGGAGAAGTAGGTTTGTTGTTCAGAGGCAGGAAGCTGGGGGTTGCCGATGTTTCCTTTATTAACCAAAGGGAAGGTGGTTAAAAGGAACAGGCAGGAGCCGTGGGACCCACTAAATCAACTCCCACCCCCTTATGGACAACCCAACCAGCTAGCTCAGCCACAGGCCCCTGAGAGTCCCCCCATAAATCCAAATGCACCTCCTATTCAAGAGGAGCTGGTGGCACACAGAACCAGAGGCAGAGGGAGACAAGGGGAGGAAAATGATGGAGATGAGGGGGAAGAAAGGGAGAATCAATTGTACCCACTTAGAGAGGTTCCCATTGTTAGTGTTCAAAAACACATAATCATGGAGCAATTATATGCGGTGCTTTTTATTAAGAGCTCTGGGAATCAGGGTATATTCAACCCAAATCTGACTCCGACCATACATCCGAATTGATCATGTTTTATACTCTATCGTTACATAACTTTCATGTTAATTATTAAACTTATATTGTTCTATTGTATACATAAATTTAGCCCCTCTCTGAATTTCCAACATAGTTTCTCACTATTCTTCTTATGGTTATATAATAATTACATTTAATTACTAAACAATCATCACATCTAACAATTCTATAGTTTATCATACTGCTTATGCAGGTGCAGTTGATCTGGGAAAGCACAAAGTCTAACATTTTAGATTCTATCTTTAACTTTTTCCATGGTTCCACTATCATTCTCCCCCCTTTGAAAGCATTTTCACTTCACTATAGGTGTAAATGTTTTCACTTGATACTCCTTTATTCCTCAGTTCGTACTTGGTTCTTCAAATCCAGGGTTGATGTAAATGTTGTCGTGGATGCTGTTATAAACTGGAGAACCAGAAGATGGTGGGCGTGGATCTCGTGTTAGTGCCTTTATTATCCTCTGGTTCCAGGATGTTTTCTTCTGTATCTCTCCCTTTAAGATGCTGTAAACTAACCAAATTGCTAAGAATACCTAAGAATACAATTAGTAAGATTATCACACTCTCAATGATAGATTTAATCCATGAGCTCACATTCCACCCTAATCCTTTAAAGATTTTTTTCCTAACCAGCTTGTAGCCAAATCCTTTTGCTTTTCTTGTGCTTCATGATCTATTTGTTTCAACTGATTGATGTCATATTCTACATCTGCAGTTACATTTGGGATATGAACGCAGCAACGATCAACTTGTCCCTTTAAAAATCCACATACTCCATGCTCTTTCAGGAGTAACATATCTAGGGCCAATCGATTTTGTAAAGTCAGTTTTGTGGTGGCTTGTAACTGTATATTTAATTCTTTAAATCCTTCCCGGGTGACTCTTGCCAGTCTACCTACCTGACCTGTAAGTTTGTACAGCATCTCTCTGCTCTTATAGTTTGCTATAGGACCAAGCAATGACTCTAGGGCCCATCCAAATTTCACTCCACTAGAGGGTTCTTGCCAAGTGTCATCTGGATTTTCATTGTCTAGAACTTCTCGTCTTGCTCTTATCTGCAGAAGTTCATGTTTTCCATTAAATGGGGACTTTTTCCAAATTGGACATAAGGTTGGGAGGCCTAAAGTAATCTCCTTTACTTTCCCATCTACAGGCAGATGTGTTGTCCAGGTACCATCACTTGCTGCCCATACAAATTGTCTTGGACCTCGGATTGTAATCCTGGTACACCCTATAATTACTTTATAATTCACTCTGCCTTGGTTATGTTCAATCCCTCTGCAAGCACAACCAATTTGTAGGGCTATTGCCAGGGGTGGCATCTGTTTCATCTCTTCATCATCGGAAGTGCAGTCGTAAGTTTTATTACATGCCCACCAACTTACTTTGTCTGCCCTCGTTCTGCTACTAGTGTCAGTGTTCGTTATTGCTGGATCTGTTTCATTCTCAGGGCCTTCCCACTTAATACAGCAAGCGGTGTTTGCCATATCTTGGAATCTTTGAAGAAAACTCACAGACCACGCACTGTCCCAAGGTTCTATCTGATCTTTCTTATCCTTGGCCTCACATTCCCATACCAGAGTTGTTTCTGTAACTTGCCTTGATTTGGGTACCAGTTTACATGTAATTGTTTTGTTCTTTTGTATTTCAGGTAGTTTTGATGTTATGATTCCCCAGTTTACTGGGTCTCCTGCTGCCTTTGGTATTGGCAGACAGGCAGTTATTCAGCTGGTGTTTTGCATTTTGGCAAAATCTTTGACTAATCCAATCATTACATTCTCAGCCTTAACTGCATTAGAAACCTTTATCACCTGTGTTTCCATTTGTACCTCTCTCTTCATTCTAGAATGAAGAGTGGTTAGTTGATCATTTTGCATTCCACATCCCAAAGATATTAATAACCATAATGTTAGCACAATTACTGATAGCATTCTGAAAGCAATTAAACACTTCTTATCTGCAGCCTTTGTTCATTCCAGAGTTTATACAGTCTGTGATCCAGAATGGACTTTCTTCACTCGGGTATAGTGAATCCAGGGGTCCACGCCGGCTACTTTGACTGCTGTAAAGGTGGTCAGTAGTACCTGATGGGGTCCACTCCACTTTTCTTTCAGCGGTTCCTCATTGCAGTTCTTGATGTACACCTCGTCTCCTGGATGTATGTTATGGACTGGGTTCTCGAGAGTCAGTGGTCTATTCCACACAAGGATACTCCGGAGCCGAGCTAAAGTTTTCCCAAGAGATAGAACATAATTATACACTTCCTGCTTTCCTGTGACATGTACACTAGGGTTAGGCTCAGGAGATTCATATGGTTTCCCATACAATATCTCATAAGGACTGACTGACATCCCACTCCTAGGCTTTATCCGAATCCTCAACAGTGCTATTGGCAAAGCCTGGGGCCACTGCAATTTGGCTTCTTGGCATATTTTACTGATTTGCCTTTTTAGTGTCTGATTCATCCTCTCTACCTGTCCACTTGACTGGGGTCTCCACGGTGTGTGGAGGTCCCAAATTATCCCCAACAATCTACTTACCTCTCTTACTACTGTAGCTATGAAATGGGGTCCCCTATCTGATGATACCCCTAGGGGTACCCCAAACCTGGGAATAATCTCCTGTAGTAACCACTTAACTGTTTCCTTTGCTTGGTTCGTGCGACAGGGAAGGGCTTCTGGCCACCCAGAGAATGTGTCAACCCCCACTAACAGGTATTTGTATCCTCGAGTCCTTGGTAGTTCTACAAAATCTACCTGCCAATAGTTTCCTGGCTCTATTCCTATCCGAATTCTTCCTAGCTGTGCCTGTCGCCTGGCCACCGGGTTGTTTTTCAAGCAGATATCACATTTTGACATTACTGATTTTGCCATTGTTAACATCCGTACTGAAATTAAACTCTGCTTTAGCAATTTTACCAATGCCTCTGCTCCCCAGTGACATTCGTTATGTTTAATTTGTAGAACTTCTCTCATTATCAAGGGGGGTACCACTATTTGTCCTTGTGTAGTTACATACCATCCCTCTGAATTCTTTTGTGCATTTAGCAAAAGTGCCAGTCTCTCATCTTCTACTGAATATTTTGGTTTTGGAGGCAAATTGAATTGGGATACATTAAGCTTCAAAGGTATCAATGCCATTGTTGTTTGTACCTCTCGAGCAAACTGTCGGGCTGCCCAGTCTGCCTTTCGATTTCCCTCACAGATTTTGGAATTTCCTGATTGGTGTGCTTTGCAGTGTATGATTGCCACTTGTTCAGGTTTTTGTACTGCCTTTATCAATTGCAGGACTGCATCCTGATGTTTAATGTGCGTATCCCGAGAAGATAACAGTCCTCTTTCTTTCCACAGTGCTCCCTCCGTGTACATGCACCACTCCAAAAGCATATTTTGAGTCAGTCCAGATATTTACCTTTTTCCCTTCACTTAATTCTAGTGCCCTGGTTAAAGCAACCAGTTCTGCCTTCTGGGCAGATGTATTTGGTGATAATGCCTTTGCCTCCACTACTGCATTGACTGTTGTTACCGCATATCCAGCATATCTGGTTCCGTTTTCCACGAAGCTGCTCCCATCTGTAAACAGCTCCCACTCCGGCTGCTCTAGTGGGACGTCTTTCAGGTCTTCTCTTGCTGAATAGGTGTACTCTATTACTTCTACACAGTCGTGTTCTAATGGGCCTTCTTCAGTTGTGGTACCTAGGAACAAAGCTGGATTCAAAAGGTTAGTTGTTTTTAATGTGATATCATCCTGTTCAGTCAGGACTACCTGGAACTTCATCATCCTGCTGGGAGATAGCCAATGGCCCCCCTTTTGTTCTAAGACAGTGGTTACCATGTGTGGTACATAGACATCTATGTGCCTTCCCATAGTAAGTTTCCTGGCTTCTTGTATCAGGATCACAGTAGCTGCGACCGCCCGCAGACATGGGGACCACCCGGCACTTATGTTGTCGAGTTGTTTGGAAAAGTAGCCCACCGGCCTTTTCCAGCTTCCCAGATGTTGGGTCAGGCCTCCTAGTGCTAGGCGCAGCCTTTCATGTACAAACAGCTGAAAATCTTTAGACAGATCAGGTAACCCTAATGCTGGAGCAGTTGTCAGTGCTTCCTTTAATTTTAGGAAGGCTTCTTTCTGTGGTTTGCCCCAGGTGAATGGCTGCGTCTTCTGAGCTTCATACAGGGTTTCGCAATCAGTCCATAGTCCATGATCCACAAGCGACACCATCCTGCCATCCCGAGGAAGACTCGCAGCTCATGTAAATTCTGGGGCTCTGGAACAGCACAAATAGCTTGGATACGATTACTAGTTTTCGTTGCCCTTGTGAAATTTCACATCTCAGGTAAATCACAGTCTGATGTGTGATTTGTGCCTTTCCTCTTGATACTTTATAGCCTCCCATTCCCAGTGAATTTAAAATCTCAACGGTTACCTTTATACAGGTTGCTCTTTCTTCTGTAGCTATTAGTATATCATCAACATACTGCCACAATAAGTATTGGTCTCTTGGTACTTGCCCATTTTCAGTCCAAATCTCCAGTTCCTTTGCCAGTTCGTTTCCAAATAGGGTGGGACTGTTCTTGTGGCCTTGTGAGAGTCGTGTCCAGGTGAGCTGGGTCTTTCTTCCGTTCCCTGGGTTTTCCCACTTAAAGGCAAACAGTTTCCTACTTTCTTTGTCAAGGGGGATGCAGAAAAAGGCATCTTTTAAATCAATTACGGTAAACCATTTATATATCTCCTTTACGGATGTTAGCAATGCATAAGGATTTGTTACCACTGGATAAATGTCCTTTGTTATTTTATTTATTGCTCTCAAATCCTGCACTAATCTATATTCACCATTTGGCTTCTTAACTGGAAGTATTGGTGTATTAAATTCTGATTCACATTCTTCTAAAATTTGGTATTTCAAGAATTTCTCAATAATCTTTACTATTCCTTGCTGTACTTCTGGTTTTATGGGATATTGTTTGACTTGTACAGCCCTTGCCCCTTCTTTTAACTCTACATGCACTGGTTGTGCCAATTTAGATTTCCCTGGTATATCTGTCTCCCATACAGAGGGAATCACTGCATCTTCTACCTCCCTAGGGATAGAGGGGACAGGTTTTTCTTTGATCATTAATATCTGTCTCGTCTTTGATTCAGGTATTTTCATTATAAGCTCTCCATTTTCAAAGGCAATTACTGCATCAAGTTTTGCTGGCAAATCTCTCCCTAAAAGCAGAATTGGACACTCAGGTACATATAAAAATTCGTGTGTTATAACCTTGTTTCCAAAACACAAATCTAGGGGTTGCAGGAAAGGCCGTTTTTCCTCTTTCCCTGTAGCGCCGATTATTGTCGCTTCCTTGTCCCCAATTTGTCCTTGCAAATCATTCAATACAGAAAAAGTAGCTCCCGTATCTATCAGAAATCTGACCTCTTTATGCCCTAACTGTATATTTACAACAGGTTCCTTAACTTGTTCTACCGGTTCTATGTCTAGTCAGCTGGTATACTCCCCCAGGACCATCTCCTTGGTAGCCTGCTGGAACTGATTGCCCTGGTCAAACTGGTTATTCAAACTTGGGCAATTTGGCTTCCAATGCCCCTCCTGCTTACAATATGCACACTGATTCAGGCTTACCCCTTGGGTAACTGGTCTCCTACCCCGACCATTCCTGTTACGCCCCCTGAAATTTGGGTTCCTTCTTCCCTGTATTACTGCCAAAAGATTCTGCTGCTGCCTTTTACTAGCTTCTTTTTCCCGATTGTTATATACCTTCCAGGTGACCTCGAGTAACTTATCCAAATTCCTTAATTCTTCCCCTTCTAATTTTTGCAATTTTCTACGAATGTCATCCTGTGATTGGCCCAAGAATATGAGAGCAAGCTGAACCTTTGCTTGCTCTGTATCCATTTGAAGGTCTGTATAATTTCCTTGCTACCTCCTTAAGCCTCTCCAAAAATGCAGTGGGAGATTCCTTCTTTTCCTGTCGAACCTCATATAGTTTGGACCAATTTATAGTTTTGGGCACAGCGTTCTGAACTCCTATTTGGATCCACTCTTGGTATTTCCGTAATCTCCTCATATCGCACAATAAATTAGGGTCCCAATTTGGATCCTCAATTGGGAAATTCACATCTAAATTCCCTGTTACCAGCCCATTTCTAATATCTTCTCTTGCCCTGTCTTTGGCTGCCTTAAGTACCATTTCTTTTTCAGTAGAATCCATCAGAGTATCTAATATTACTTGTATGTCATCCCAGTCAGGATTTTGAGTTTTCATAACCATTTTACTGCGCGTGCCACTTTATCAGGATTTTCTCTACAAGTTCCGGCTGACTGTTTCCAAATAACTAAGTCTACCAGGGAAAAAGGCACTTTTACAAATACTGGCCCTTCCACTCTGGAAGGGGGCAATCACAGTCCGTTTTTGTTTCCTTATGCCATCTCTATGCACAACTGGAGCATGCTTTGCCCGACCCCAGGTTCTATGGGCTATTGGGGTCACTGATTCATTACCATTGCTATCTTTTTCACTCGCATACCTCTTTCCTCTTTCTATCACAGTTAGGTTTTGCTCATCTTCCGAGGAAGAGGGATCAGGTGATGATGGGAGAGGAGGATAAAGAGGGAAAGGTGTACTAGATGAGAAAGGTTCAGGGTAGGTGGGTGAGGAGCAGGTAGTGGGATAGGGACAGATGAAACAGGTGGGATAGGGTTAGGTTCTCTTGTTCCTATTGGAGCTACTTGTAAATCAATATCTGTATAATTTTCCCTACTCAAGCTTTCTCTTAACGCCAAGTGTTCTAAACAACGTTCCTCACAAACCCCACACTTTGCAGATGTTTTAACCACTATTAATCCACATTGATCCTGCCATTCTGGCTTTCCCCGTAAGTAGAAAAACAGATCAACATATGGGACTTCATCCCATTTTCCTTCTTGTTTACAAAACGACATTAACTGTGAAATAGTGTTATATTGCAGAGTACCGTATTTTGGCCATTTTTCACCGTTCTCCAAGGCATATTCTGGCCATCATGAATTACAATAATCAATCAACTTAGTTTTACGTAATCCTTCCCCAAAGTTACCTTGTTTCCAATGTGCTAATAAGCACCCCAAAGGAGAATTTTGCAGGATAGGGGTGTTACTGCCCAAAATCCCTTTAAGTTTCTCCATTTCAAAAATACCACAAATGCCGAACCCGCAACGCTTTCGCGATTGTCTTACGGAACGGCGCCTAGGCTTACACCAACAGGAATTCCTTTAGCCCAACCAAGCGTAGCTTTCGCTGCGTCTTATTGGCAGGCACCCAAACCAAAGTAAAAAGCACCTTACCTTTCTCCCAGGGACATTTGTGAGCAGCGGAAGCGGTCGCGGCCGATGGGCTCCCCGAGAATCCCTCGGTGCCGGCTGGAGCGTGATCGAGTCGCAAACTCGCTCAGCAGCACTCACAAGGGTCCCTTCTGGGTTCACCAAAATGTTAGCGTTCAAAAACACATAATCACAGAGCGATTATATGCGGTGCTTTTTATTAAGAGCTCTGGGAATCAGGGTATATTCAACCCAAATCTGACTCCGACCATACATCCAAAATGATCATGTTTTATACTCTATCGTTACATAACTTTCATGTTAATTATTAAACTTATATTGTTCTATTGTATACATAAATTTAGCCCCTCTCTGAATTTCCAACATAGTTTCTCACTATTCTTCTTATGGTTATATAATAATTACATTTAATTACTAAACAATCATCACATCTAACAATTATATAATTTATCATACTGCTTACGCAGGTGCAGTTGATCTGGGAAAGCACAAAGCCTAACATTTTAGATTCTATCTTTAACTTTTTCCAGGGTTCCACTATCACCATGGCAAATCCAGGACAGAGGCCACCTATTGGTTATGTAAGTGTTCCCCTAAAGACCGGGGATGTCAGGGAGTTTAAGAAGGAGATGGGTACACTGATAGAGGACCCCGTCGGAGGCAGAAAAGTTAGATCAGTTTTTGGGACCAAACACATATACCTGGGTGCAGATGCAGTCTATGCTAGGAATTTTGTTTACAAGAGAAGAGAGAGAGATGATCAGACAGGCAGGAATGTGGATTTGGGACAGAGAACTGAGGGACAAGGGCGGAGTGATCAGAAATGCCCTATCCAGGATCCAAATTGGAATAATCAGAATGCAGAGCATAGGTAGAATATGAGTGATCTCCGGTGGATAATAGTTCAAGGAATTTGTGGGTCAGTCCCTAGGGGGCATAATATAGGAAAAGCTTTGAGTGAGCAGCAGAGAAAGAATGAGTCCCTGGCAGAATGGTTAGAGAGATTAAAGAAAGACTTGCAATTATATTCAGGCATAGATACTGATACTGCAGCGGGGCAGGTTCTTTAAAAACTCAGTTTGTAGCAAAATCCTGGGGAGACATCAGGAAGAAGCTGGAAAAATTAGAAGACTGGCAGGACAGGGGACTTCAGGAATTACTGAGAGAAGCACAAAAGGTGTATGTAAGGAGAGATGAGGAAAAGCAGAAGGCAGATGCATGAATTTTGGTGGCGGCAGTTAAAGAAATGCAGGCAGCTTTGATTACAGAAAAACCTGCAGGAAAGAACAGAGCAGATGTCAGGATCTATTTTTAGGAACACAGGACCCATGTGTTTTTCTTGCCACAAGAAGGGGCATTTAAAAATTCTTGCCCTACCTTGAGGGGTGCAGGCCCCACCTGTTTTTACTGTCATAAAAAGGGGCACCTACAAAAAAGTTTTAGGAAGAAACAGCAAGAGGAGAAAAATTTTCAGGAGGATTAGGGAGGTCAGGGGCTCTATTTAATGAAGGGGACCAAAACACCACCAGAAGAGCCCTTGATAAAGTTCAAGATAGGTCCCCATAGTAAAGAAGTTGTATTTTTAGTGGATACTGGAGCTTCTCGGGCAACAGTTAGAAAATTACCCCAGGGATGTAAGATAAGTCATGAGCGAGTTCCAGTAATTGGAGTTAAGGGAGAGGCTTTTCCCGTTCCTGTAATTAAAGGGGTGCAAATTGAAACAGATGACAAATTTGGAGTAAATGATTTATTGTTGATACTGGAGGCCGAGAATAATTTATTAGGCAGAGATCGAATAATAGCCTTGGATTTACAGATAAAACCCTGTGAAGAAAAACTTAAAAGTTATTCTTTAACTGGAGAGGACAATCTGGAAATTAATGATACGGTTTGGCATTCGGGTGAAGGGGGGAACCTCAACATTCCGCCTATTAAAATTGAAATACAGAATCGAGAAGTACCAATCTGAGTGAAGCAATATGCAATATCACTAGAGGGGCGGAAGGGATTAAAACCAGTGATTGAAAATTTGATACAGCAAGGAATATTAGAACCTTGCACGTCACCCCCTAATACTCCCATCTTACCGGTAAAGAAACCTGACGGGAGTTACAGGCTGGTTCAAGATTGAAGGGCAATAAAACAAAGGACTATTACACATTTTCCAATAGTGGCTAACCCATATACTTTGTTGAGTCAATTGCCTCCTAATTACATGTGGTATAGTGTGGTGGATTTAAAAGATGCCTTTTGGACTTGCCCTTTGGATGAGGGCAGTAGAGATTATTTTGCTTTTCAGTGGGAAGATTGGGAGACAGGTAGAAGAGAACAGCTCAGGTGGACGGTACTACCACAGGGTTTCACCGAGTCACCTAATCTTTTTGGGAGAGCATTAGAAAATCTCTTAAAAACTTTTGAGTTGCCTGAAGGAATCAAGTTGTTACAGTATGTGGATGATTTGTTATTAGCAGGGGAAATGGAGGAGAAAACTAGGAGGAGCACTATTCATTTGCTGAATTTTTTAGGTGAAAATGGTCTGAAAATATTCAGATCCAAATTACAGTTTGTGGAGTCAGAAGTCAGGTACTTAGGTCATTGGATCAGTAAGGGAAAGAAAAAGCTGGACCCTGAGAGAGTTTGAGAAATATGAGGGACCCCTGAAATAAAAAATAAGACAGTTTTTAGGTCTTTTGGGTTATTGCAGACAGTGGATTGAAGGATTTAGTGGAAAAGTGAAATTTTTGTATGAAAAATTGCCTACAAACCATTTTAAGTGGACTACGGAGGATTAGAAAAAATTTGAAGAGGTTAAAGAAGTTTTGTTGCAGGCTCCTGTACTAAGTCTTCCTGATTTGGGAAAACCCTTTCAGTTATTTCTAAGTACAACTCATCAGACAGGGGTACTGACTCAAGACTGGGCAGGAAGCTTGAAACCAGTGGGCTATTGTTCAAAACTATTAGATCCAGTTAGTAAAGGCTGGCCAACATGTTTAAGGCTTTGGTAGCGCCTGCATTGCTAGTGGAAGAGGCCCAAAAAGTAACCTTTGGTGCACCTTTGGGAGTATACACCCCTCACAATATTAGGGGAATTTTAGCACAAAAAGTTGAAAAATGGTTAAGAGATAGACGAATACTGAAGTATGAGGCTGTCTTGATTACCTCCCCGGAATTAGACTTGAAGGTGACACAAGTACAGAGCCCTGCTCAATTTCTTTATGGGGATCCAGGGGAACAGCTGATACATGATTGCATAGAGGTTACAGAACTACAAACAAAAATACATCCAGATTTGGGAGACCAAGAATTACAAAGGGGAGAAAAGTTAGTTACAGATGGGTCATCTCGGGTAGTGAGTGGGAAAAGAAAATCAGGTTATGCTATAATCAGTGGGGGACAGCTTGAGGTAAAGGAGTCTGGTCCCCTTAGTCCATCCTGGTCAGCACAAGCTTGTGAACTTAATGCATTACTCCGTGCATCATTAATACTAGAAGGGCGAGAAGGGACTATTTATATGGACTCCAGATATGCTTTCAGTGTAGTACATACTTTTGGAAAAATTTGGAAGGAAAGGAGACTTATAAGCACTCAAGGAAAAAGGTTAGTACACGAGAGATTGATAATTCAGATACTTGAAGCTTTAAAGGGCTCAAAGAGAATAGCAGTGGTTCATGTAAAGGGGCACCAGAGAGGGAGGGATATTAGAGACAGAGGAAATAATCTGGCCAATGAAGAAGCAAGAAGAGCAGCCTTAAGGAAAAGAGCTACTGAAATCATGACCTTAAAAGAAACAGTCATTCAGCAGGAGACACTTTCCCTTTCTCTAGCAGAACTGGCAGCTATAAGGAAATTAGGAGCAACATTTAAGGAGGGAAAGTGGGTTCTTCCTGATGGCAGAATTATGATGCCAAAGCCAGTGGCATGTCAGATCTTAGATAACTTGCATAGACAGACACACTGGGGAACAAGAGCCCTTTGTGATCACTTTTTAAAATTTTATGGGTGTATAGAGATATTTGAAAGTGGAAAACAAATTACCCAGGGGTGTCTAAGAACGTGTTGAGGAGCCCTCTCTCTGGAGAACACAAAACAGCCTACAGGCCATTTGAAAAGATCCAGGCTGACTTCACAGAATTGTCTAAAGTGGGTCAGTGGAAGTATTTGTTAGTTATAATAGATCCATTAACTCTGTGGGAGAAGCATTTCCAGCAGCTTGGGCTACAGCTCAAACGGTGGCTAAAATATTGTTAGAACATGTAATTCCAAGATTTGGATTAGTGAGGGTCATTGATTCAGACCAGGGTACACATTTCACTGCAATTTTAGAAACTGAGATTGATAACACCTGTTGTTAAAAGACCTCAGAGACAAGTAAAACGTTGGGAGTGCGGTGAACATGGTTTAAAGTGTCATCTCTGGATGTGTATTGTTTGCACACTTTGCTTTAGCTTATGGTTGAGAGTAACTAAGAGGGAAGAGAAGGAGAGACAATTGATTTGTTGGTTTTGCTATGGTTATGTATTTAGCTGGCTAACTATAGAACGCATTGCTAGTGATTTTTTGAGATACCTTTGAGACTGGGAGACGGGACCCTTCCAGCAACAATTGGATTAACAGAGAACTTAGATCAATTGGTTCTTGCTATATTGGCTGTAGCACAAATAAGAGAACGAGCAATTAATGGCCTTATAGACCAGTGTCTTATAATCAATAGTTGTTGTGGAGAAGAAGTCTATATACCACATCATAGGCACATTCCAGGGGCATATTGGTGCTGCGAGTTTGCCTATTGGAGGCGGCGACTTAATGAACTCCCCGCCCTTGAAGCAGAAAATAATTGGTAAAATCCTATTGTGGTTGGCACATCCCAGAGATTTTGGAAAATACAGGTTTATGGTGTTTCAGCCTAACCTTTTCCCTGCTCTTTTAATTTTAATTATCTTTTCTTAACCAGCCTGAACTGGGAAATGGCATTTAAAAGGGGAAAAGCAAGCTCTGTGGGGCTATGGGTACCAAGGAAACTAAAACCACCAGTGACTAGATCCCGGGATATTACCTTTGCTACTGAGAAGACTGGCATCTCGGCCCTTGGTTGCAACCCAAGGGGCCTTGAGAATGGTAGAAAGGTAGATTTCCTGAGGATTATTTTCACTGTGTTTATTATGGTACCCTGGACAGTTGGCCAAAGCCAGAAAGCCACACTGGACAGAGTTCAAGAAATGAAAGGATCGGCAATGAAAAAGCAAACAGAGAAAAACCAAGTCCCAGCAATTTCAACATTTGTGACTATTGCAATCACCCTGTTTGGATTAGGGACAAAATAGAATCTGTGTTAGTTCTGCCTGCTACAATTGCAGCAGCTTTATAGATGTTTGTGTTAAAAAGGGAAAGATGTATTGGGTAAGGAAAAATATGGAATACCATGAACGAGCTCCTTATCCCCATGGCGATCAGATTTGCCCTCAATACGAAAGATTCTTTTGTTTTGAAAGCGATGATAATGGAGATGATCCAAGTATAGGCATAGGAGGCCAGGAAATAAGAGAAAAATTAAAAGAGAACAGGAAAGAAGAAAAGGAACCAAAGGGGAATAGAGGAAAGAACAGGAGAAAAAAGAGTCAAAAGAACTGGCCGAATTGTATAAACAACTAAAACAGCACTACAAAGATTGAGATCTACCAGCCTCAAAAAGAATCTGTTTGTGGGATTGATGCAAGAGATTGCCGCAGAATTGGGATTATCCAAATGTTGGATTTATGGGGGTCTAAAAATGTCTGAAACATGGCTGTGGAAAGGTGAGAGCTTAGCTCCAGAGCAATTTTTAAAATGGAACCACACCCAAATTTCTGGAACATTGAAGAGACCTGAAAGATAGATTTTAAGCCATCAAGTAATTGGAACCACTTGTATAACCTGAGAAGGAAAGAAATGTAATAAAATAGTGCAGCATACTCCTGTTAAGTCCACATTAGTAGTCAATACAGATAATGGTTCAAAAGTTTGGTGACCTGAAATTCCTGATGGGTATGGGGGACCAATAAAAGAAATAAACTGTGAGTGGGATGATCAAATTGATTTATGCTGGTACAGAAGTCCTGGAGCTAACCCCTACCAATCCATCAGCAGCCTGAGGTCTTATTGGGAACAGCCAGAGAAAACTGATAAGAAATGGAAAGCCCCATAGGGGATATATCAGATTTGTGGGCAACGAGCATACAGTGAGTTACCTCAAAAATGGGGAGGAACCTCTACCTTAGGAGTAATACAACCCTCCTTCTTTGTTCTACTGAGGTCTAGGAACAATACGTTAGGAACTCCATTGTATGAAACCATGCAGTGGAATAAAGGAGATTTGAATTTCAATTTTCCAACAGCAGGAGGGAACCAAAAATGGGGAGAGGACAAATGGCCTGCAGAAAGAATTATAGCATATTATGACCCAGCAACATGGGCTCAGGACGGGCCATGGGGATATAGGACCCCAATTTACCTGTTGAACTGATTGATAAGGCTCCAAGCAGTAGTGGAAGTGGTGTCAAATAACACCTCTGGTGCCCTAAAATTGCTGGCCAGGCAATATTCACAAATGTGGGCGTTTGTGTATCAAAACAGGATTGCCCTAGACTATCTGTTAGCAGAAGAAGGAGGAGTTTCTGGGAGATTTAATGAATCTGAGTGCTGCATAGAAATTGATGATTATAGAGAAGCTATCACCGAACAAGCGGAGGAAATTAAAAGGGTGGCTCATGTGCCAGTACAAATGTAGAATTCAATCTTGAAAGCAGATTGGTGAGATAACCTCTTTGGAGGTGTTTGGTGGAAAAAGTTAGGATTCACGTTGTTGCGTTCAGCTTTGGGACTTTTGTTTCTGCCTTGTATGATTCCGTGTTTTAGTAGGCTAATTCACTTGTGATTCAAGGGATGCAGATTACAACAATGCCTCTAGATCCAGAATCAGCAGTGAAAGGAAAACCAAGATCTATAATGGTAGTAAGAGCTAAATCGATCAGTGTTAAAGAACAAGGAACCAATTAACTGTGGGCAGGACCTGGAGAGATTGAAACAGAGGAAATGCTAACCAAATTTGAAAAAGAGTGTGAAAAACTAAAGGCAGCGAGAGAAATGCTAGAAAAGTTTGAAGTTGAAATGAGACAACAAGAAAATCCAAATCCTGAAGAATATAAAGGATATCAGGGCACAGTTTTTTGATAAAGCACAAATCAATGATGAAGAAGAGAAATGGGGGATTTGTGGTAAATAAGTATGATTCGTGCTGACAAAATTAAAACAGTAATCAATATTCATACAGTAATTAATATTTGGAAATAATAACACAGTTAAAACGTGTCATGCCAAGAAAGAAAGGGAGAGGAGGGGTTCGACCCCCCTCTTTCCTGCAGATGTTCAAAGCAGGAAAAAGCAAGAGATACCAGGTACTAAAAATTAAGAGAAAGAAAGGAAAATCTGGTTGGGTCCCAGGAAAATGCCAGCTATAAGAGATTTATTGCTTTGAAGCTTAAATATAATATTATGTTCGTTTTGGCTTGCATTATGCTAGCTTAGTGCACATGCGTAACCCAAAAGTGAATCAAAAGACATCAAAGAAGAGGACAGCCTTCATCCAAAGATGATCCCCAAAAAGGGGTGCGACCACCAAAAGAATGGTGGAGCATGCGTGGTAAAGGTGGTGATGAGGGCGAAGGTAGAAGTGTGATGAATCGAAAATGGGAGGAGATGCCATTGGCATATGGCATAGAAGAGGAGAATCTTCACTCGGCAAGCTTGTTCGTGAGGTGGAAAGGGTCCAAGAACCTTGCAACCCGTACCCCACGGTTATCTTTTGCTTATGCACTATTATTGGAATCAAATGATCCCTTATTTTTAATCAAATTATACAGTCAATATTTCAAGTGTATCCAATTTTATATATTTTCTAAACTATTCAATTAGATTTGCTAATACCTCTAATATTGTTGGGTTTTTCTGATGATGGGGTAATTGGGCAAACATAACAATGAGCACAAAGCCTTTATTTCTGCAAGCTCAGGGATGCTGGGGGGATCTTTGCACCATCAGGCCGAGGTACAAGGCTTGGGATCCTCCAAAGGAACAGAGCCAGCCCCCTTGAGTGGGAGAAGGTGCGGCCTCAGTTGCAGCCCCGGGTGCCTCCTGTGGGCCAGGGCACGGCCCTGGCTGTAAATGTGTTGGGCTGCAGCACAGGGCCAGGGCGAAGCTCAGCAGCCTCATCAGAGCCCAGGGCCACGGCCCTTCCCTGCCGGGCCCCGAGCCTGGTACAGCCCAGCCCGGCCTGAGCAGCCCGGCCTGCGCCAGGAGATGGGCTCCGCCTGTCCACTGTGCCCGCAGGCCTGGCCCAAGGCTTTGCAAGAGGCTTTCTCCCAGCTTTGCAAAACCTCGGCCAAGTGACCCTTTGCTGCGCTGAGAAGAGTAAAAAACCCCCTCAAATGTAACTTCGCTGCACACCTCATGAGGGATCCCTGCACACCTTAGGAGTGGCCATCAATACTCCTTTGTGATTCATGAGGGATCCCTGCACCCCTCAGTAGGGACCCGTATCACTGTGTGTCTCATGAGGGATCCCTTCACCCCTCAGAAGGGACCCCACAATATCACTGTGTGCCTCATGAGGGACCCCTTCACCTCTGAGCACAGACCCCAAAATATCACATTGTGTCTCATGAGGTTCAGGCCCAGATCATCCCCCAGAAGACAATGTGCCCTCAGCCCAGGAACGCTCAGCATGGGCTCCCCCAGCCCTCAGGGCCCCACCGCTGGTCACAGCAGCCCCTGCCTGGCTCCTGCCTGCCCACACCACGGGCATCCACGGCTGCTCCTGGCCATGGAGCTCAGCCTGTGCTTCCGCTGGGTGGGCTTTGCACATGCTACCACCTGGACAGAGCTGTGACAACTCCATTTCTTTATTAAAACATCAAATGTGGGCCAAGTCCTGCCCTGGCAGACAGGGGCTGGCCAACTTCAGTGCTGGCCAGGGAACAGGACCATGGGGCTCAGGGGAAGAGGGTCTCGTTTGGGAGGGGTGGGTTTTGGGAAGGGTTCATGACGGTGCTGCAGCCACGGAAGAGGGGGCAGATGTGGAGAATTGGGATAAGAGGTCGGAAGAACTTTGCCTGAGTTGTTAGGCTCCTCTTCTGACAATGAACAGGAGCACCTGTGGAGAGAGGAGGCGGCTGAGGCCCCAAGTGCCAGGGGCACACAGGGAGCCTCCTGCACAGCAGGGCCCAGAGCTGGCAAGGCTCCCCAGCACGGCTGGAGCTGCTGGCACAGCTTGGCCCAGCTGCACAGCTGCCCCTCAAGGCCCTGGCGAGCAGGGCACGGCTCTGGGCAGGCTCCCTGGCCAGGAGTGGGCCCCAGAGCACCTCTGCCTTTCAAGGGCAATCTCGTCCCTGCTCTTTCTCCTCCCCCCCTTGCTTTGCCTCTGCCCTGTGCCCCTGGGGTTTGCCTTGGCCAGGCAGCCTCAGTGGGAGCCAGCACTGGCTGCAGCCCCAGAGGGCCCCCCAGGACAAGGCCCAGCAATTAAGAGGCCAATGAAAGCTCTGGGCAGCAGCAGAACCCTCAGCAGAGTTCTTTGGACAACCATGGACTGGCCACAGCTCCACTGCAGCCTCACTGGGAATGTTCCCTGACTATGAGCAGTCTTTAAAGGAAGCTCTTTGAGGTAGAGAATCACAAAACACTCACAATTTTCTCTTCCAGCAATACCAGATTGCTGCACAGCAAATCAACAGGCAAAGTGCTGCACCAGACACAATGGCCATCAACTTCACCAAACAAGGTTTTTCCCAGCAGAAAACTCTTCTCCAGGTGTTGTCAGCACATGTTGAGTTGCCGGCTACATCTGTGGGAGCAATGGGGAGTGTGAGCCAGTGCTGTGCTGCACTGCTGAGCTGGCAGCACAGTGGATACAGCTAGGACGTTCTCACTCCCTCTTTCCCCCTGAGCTGGGGCCTGCAGGCACCTTGCTGCCCCTTGGCACACGACTGCTCAGTACCTGAACCCCTGAGCCTGCATGCCATAATTCCTCTGTGCTGTGCCCTTCTGCCCCAGGCAATACTTGTCAAAGGCATGGAAAAAGACAAGAAAAATGCCCAGGGTTTTAGAGCTGCACCAGGGCCCTCCCTCCTGCAAACAGCTGCCTCTCTGCATCTACCCAGAGACAGGGAAATCGCAGGGGATCTCAGGCCTGTGGTGCAGTTTGGGCTGCCTGTCAGCAGATGCCAAATGCCTTCCTGCAGAGGCTGGGGAGAAGCTGCAGCCAGGCCAGGCTGGCAAACAGCCCTGCAGGACGTGGAAGCAGCAGCGGGGCAGCGAGGCTGCCATGGATCCCTTGTGCCAGGCACGGCGTGTCCAGATGTGCAGCCAAAGCCCCCGGCTGCTGAGCCCCAGGACAAGGCTGAGAGAAATGCACCCACCATGCTGGCTGTCCACATCACTCCGTTTTTTTTCTGGATGTTGGGATTCCTTCAGGGACTCACTCACTCCTCCAGGTTTGCTCTTCCTTCTCAGGGGACCTTAAGAGAAATATTTCCATTTCCCATGAATGGATCCCACAAAAGCAGGGCTCAGCCCATGGCATCAGCAGGGACACCTGTTTCTGTCCTGTCACCTGCAGTGATGCCTGCTGGCCGAGCTTTGGGCTCTGAGCTGGCAGCTCTCCCAAGGGAAAGGCCTTGACCTACCCTCGCCATCTCTCCGTGGCCCAGTAATGGGTATGGGCTGGGAATCCAGATCAACGTCATCAACAGGATCATCGTTATCATCAGGATCATCTTCGTCATCAGGTTCATCTGCAAAGAAAGGCAGGACAGAAGAGCTCCTGTGACACTGCTGAAGATTCTCCTTCAGGCCCAAGTGGCAGTGAGGGCACCTGGGTGATTGGTGCCCTCCAAGGCACTCCCTCAGCTCTGCCTTCCACTCAGGAACAGGGCCAGGGGGACCTCGTGCCTGCAGTGGCCCCACACTGGGATGGAAGGAGCCCCTCGCGGGGCAGTTGGGGCAGAAAGGACTCCCTGGAGCTGCCAGCAGCTCCAAATCCAGCCCCAGGCAGGGCCAGGGCTTGGCAGTGGCAGCAGGAGCAGCTCAGGCTCCCTGGGGCTGGCAAAGGAGCTGAGAAAGGCTCAGCCCTGGGGCACAGCCCTGGGTCTGGCCCCTTCCCTCTCTGCCCTTTTCTGTAGCTGCACAGATCACACAGAAGGACACACTGGCATTGCACACTAGAGGAGGATGTAGAGATAAATACTCCTTCCTCCCACTGACAGCGATACAGTGGGACCAGTGTTGGGCACAAGAGGTGAAATTTGGAGGCCAGGATTTCCAGAATCCATCAAACTTCAGAGGAGAGGATCTTTAGGGAAATGATACTCTAACATTACTTGGACAATGATTACTCTGTTAGGAAAGGATTGCTGATAGCCTACCTTCACCAAGCTCCAACATCCCTATGCCATGCTTTGCCACCATTCCCAAATGATGCAAGTCAGGATCCCAGTCTAGAAAGGAGCACAGATGGGAACCGTTCCATGCTGTGATGGGATCCCCTTCTATAGGGAACCCAGCACTGGAAGGGAGTCAGGTAATGCTCTGTGCCAGGAGTGCCAAGCAGCAGAGAGGGCAGCTCAAGCCTCAGCAGGGCTCAGGCCCAAAGGCACAGCAATTACCTCCTGTGGCTGTTCCTGGCATCTCCTCCCTTCCTGCAGCAGAGGCTGGCAATGAGCCCCTGCTTCCTCCAGGAAACTGAGCCTTCGGCAAATCCTCTTCTTCCATCTCTGCAGAAAGGCAAAGGGACAGCTGGATCAGGTGGGGCTGTTCCCCAATGGGAAGGTGGCATCTGCAGGAAGCAATGCGTGCCCAAGTAATGGATAAGATGCAGAAGAAAGATCAGGTTACTGGGGCGTTGCAGCTGGTGTTCTCTGTCAGCAGATGCCCAATGCCTTCCTGCAGAGGCTGGGGAGAAGCTGCAGCCAGGCCAGGCTGGCAAACAGCCCTGCAGGGCGTGGAAGCAGCAGCAGGGCAGCGAGGCTGCCATGGATCCCTTCCTGCTGTGCCGGGCACGGCGTGTCCAGAGCCCCAGGACAAGGCTGAGGGAATGCACCCACCATGGCGTCTTTCCAGGTCACTCAGGAACCTGGCCATGGGTCTGGACACCTCTAGAGACTTTCTGTCTCCTCCAGGCTTGTTCCTCCCTCTCAGAGGACCTTAAGAGAAGTGTTTGCATGTCAGAAGAGTGGACCCCACAGAAGCAGGGCTCAGCCCGTGGGGTCAGCAGGGACACACTACTCACCCCTGTGATGGGAGCTGGGCTTGTGAGCAGCAACCCAGAAAGGAGCCTGAAAAGTCCTCCCTGCAGACACTCCTGTAACACAAGAGCCACAGAAGCTTCTGTCACCTGGTTCCAGCCAGGTTGTCAAGGATTATCCTCTGAGGGGAACATTGACAACATACCTGCAGGAGGCTTATGAGGTTGGAAATCCTCATGGAGCCAAGCTGCTGGAGAAACCTTCCTAGCAAGCTCATCTAGAGAGAAGCAATAACCCAAACCCATTTCCATGGTGTCCTGGGATCCCCCCTCTGCTTTTGGGACCTGGGCACTGCAAGGTGGTAGGGTAAGGCTGTGGGAGCCAGATATGAATGGACAATCCAGAGCTGAATAGGGGCCTGGGGAGCTCTGGGCTGGCTCCTGGTCACTCTGCACCCTCTTTGCAGGCCTGGGACACATCCCTGGAGAGGAAACAGGGCCAGCCCAGGGCCTGTGGGGGCTGTCTCCCTCCCCCAGAGGAAACCCTCCCTAAAGACCTGGGGAAAACCATCCCCAGCGCTTCCCGGGGAGCAGGGAGCGCTGTCCCGGGAAAGGGGAGCCAGGCTGCCGGCTCACCTGCTCGCCGCGCTTGCAGCGGAGCAGCCTGGGCAGCCCTGGCAGGCAGGGCCACGGCCAGGAGGAGCAGGAGGAAGGGGCGCAGAGCAAGGGCCATGCTGCCTTGCCCTCTGCCAGTCCCGCAGCTCTTGCTGCCGCGGCTGTCCTGACACCGCTGTCCCTATGTCAGCACCACTGCTGCCACCGCCGCTGCTGCTGCTGCAACAGTTGTGCTCAAGCACTGAGTGCTCGCTCCTTGTGCTGCTGTGCAACCACGGGGCTCTGGCACCTCTGTGATCTCAGAGCCAACTGTGACCTCATGGCTGGGGCAGGATTGCATTGGAATGGATCTCAAGAGGTACCCTTCCAGCGAGGAGAGCCTGTCCCGCCTTGTGTCTATTTGCAATCTAGATTTTCTTTAAAAGAAGTGAGATACATGATATTGGAAAAGTGGAACATTTCCTGGCTCTACATACAACAGCAATGCCAAATCCAAAATTCCACTCATGTTGGTGATTCCAGCTAATGCAGGCAGCAGCAGCCCTGCCATGCTAACACCGAGTCCCTGCTCTGCGCTGTGCAGCCCTTTGTCCCATATTTTAAAAGTGAAGAACTTGATGTGAAAGCTTACAAAAATAATGTAACACAGGACATCATGGTAGTTGCACACTTCAGGGGACACCCAAACCCACAGCACAACTTATAGGTGTCCTCAGCCACCCTAAACTCCCCCTGTGTGCCTCACAGGAGACCCCCAAGTCCTGCTCAATTTACAGATGCCTCTGCACAATTTGGGACATTCATTAAATTCCATGCACAACTTCTTGGTGTCCCCAGTCCCCTGCACAGCACAGAGGTGACCCAAAGCCCCTGCATGCCTTTAGAGAAACCCAAACATAACACTCAGGGAGCAGCACCAGTGCTGAGCCATCTTCTGTGTGTGTGTGTTCACCATGTGTCCCTGGGTGAACAGATGAGGCCTGGGGGGCAAATCCCCACTCTGCTCATAAGAGATCCGGGGCTGCCACAGGCCCAGTGTCTGTCGGGCTCTGAGCTCATCCCTCAGGCTATGAAGGACTTCCTTCAGAGTCCAGCCTCTTTCCATTATTCTCAAGGCAAGCACATCCCGATGGCTTCCCTCTTTTCCTGGGCTTGCCACTGGAGGAGGCCCAGGCCCAGATGATGCCAGGGAAGGAAATGTGCCCTCAGCCCAGGGACGCTCAGCATGGGCTCCCCCCAGCCCTGGGGACCCCGCCGCTGGTCACAGCAGCCCCTGCCTGGCTCCTGCCTGCCCACACCGTGGGCATCCACGGCTGCTCCTGGGCACGGAGCTGAGCCAGTGCTGCTGCTGGGTGGGCTTTGCTGCTGCTGCCACCCGGACACTGGGGTGACAACTCCATCTCTTTATTGCAGGAGAAGAGCTCATTTGGGAAGTGCTGCAGTGCCCAATTTCTTCAGCCTGACTAGCTGCCAATTCCAACACCCAGAGTGGGCCGCCCCCAGAAAACTGTCAGCTCTGGGGTTTGGCTGTAGGGCACAGCTGCTTTACAGCACAGGTGGACTGCGCTGGGGTAGAGACAAGGAACAGGGAGAGCTCTTCTGGATGTTTGTTCCCCGCAGAGTCAGCGACAGAAAGACACTGAATTAAAGCCGTACACCAATTTCCAAACTGGGGAGGTCCCTGGGCTGGATACAGTCCAGTTGGGAGAAACTGAGGGTGGAACACAAGGCGGGGAATACATTGTTTAAACCAATAGGGGATTACAGGGGAGGAGGACAACTTAAAAAAACCAATAGGGTTTCAAAGGATACCAAATTGATAGGGAAGTTTCTAGAGAAAGGGGTAGGCTTGGGGAGGGATTGACATTGAATGGGAGGAGGAACAGGGAAAAAAAGTGCAGGTCTTTGGGGAAATGGACAACTAGGGAAAAAACCAGCAATATACAGGGGGGAATTGAGCAACCCATTGGCAATAAAATATGGTATAACAATACCAAAAAAGGGGGTGTTATAAAACTGACTACTAGGACCGAATTACAATCAAAAACATGCACCGCAACAGGGAAGCTCTCAATCAGGGCTTTGTTGAGCACTTCCAAATCTTTTCCTGGCATCAACAGAAGGTCAAACTTGCCCTTATCCCAAGCAAACAGAGTGTTCCCCAACAGCACCCCATTCTGAGGTCCTCTGAGAAATGTGTATTTTATGATTGGCTTTTTGCAAATATAGCAGCCACAGGACGGCTGAGAAAGAATTTATTGCTCTCCTATCAGAATTAACTAATTTCTTCCTGCCTCGCTAAGCTCTCAAGAAGCTGGTTAGGACTAAGAGGGAGAAGTTGAGGATGACCAGACAGAATCCTGTGTTTGAATGGAATTTATGCATCATGTATGAGATGCATTAATATGCAACAGGTTATTGTTTCCAAGGGTTAATCCTCTGTTCAAGTGTGTCCTTTTTCGGGCTTATGCTTCCCAGAAAATAGGTACCCAGATGTCCGTAACTCTATCTTTCTATTGTCTCCTAATCAAGATTTTCCAAAATTTTTATCACTCTAATGATATTGTAATTTTTATAAATATTTTATTATTAATAAAATTTCAAGTGATTGACATTTTTCACACCTCTTCTGGGAATCAGGAACACGTGTGGTGGTTCCAGCTGCACCTGTGGGAGCAATGGGGAGCGTCAGCCCATGCTGTGCTGCACTGCTGAGCTGGCAGCACGGTGGATGCGGGCAGGACGTTCTGCGTTTGCCCCAGAGCTGGGGCCTGCAGGCACCTTGCCGCCCCTTGGCACTGGCTGTGCCACCCAACAAAGCCCAGCAGGCCGGGAGGAGAGCCCGGGGGCAGCGCAGCTGCTTGGGCAGTGGCTGCTTGGAGGGACAGGGGCCAAAGCCATCCCTGAGCAGCCACTGCCAGCCCTGGCCCTCCCTGCCCCGTGACAGCTCCCCCAGCCCCAGGGCACAGAGTCAGGCCCTGTCAGGACCCAGTGCAGCCCCTGCCCAGTCGGGAGCCGAGGCTGGCTCTGGCCCTGGGCTCGCGGCAGGGCTCCCGCTCGGGGCTGCTCCTGTGCCTTGGGCCTCGGGGCACTCAGGGCCAGCTCCAGAGCAGCTGCAGCAGGAGGGACGTTGCTGCACGAGTCTCCTTTCCCCGGGGCTGTGAACAAGCTCCAGAGGCCTCCAAGCCTCCAGAGGTGCCTCCAGCTTTGGCTGGTGCTGGGCCATGCAAGGGCAGGACCTGGTGGAAAGAGGTGCCGCCACACAGCCCTGCTAAATGGCTGACAGTGGCAGAGCAATTACCTCCTGTGCCTGTGCCCATGTCTGGAATCTCCTCCTTTCCTGCAGCAGGGGCTGCCAGTCGGCCTCTGCTTGCTTGGGGAAACACTGCCTTCTGTCCTGCCTTTTGCTCCATCACTTGAAAAAGAAAAAGTTCAGCTGGATCAGATGGAACAATTTCTGATTTCTTTTGGTGGCATCTTTAGGACATCATGCTTATCAAAAATAGGGATAAGATTCAAAATCCATCTGGCCTTTTGGGGCTAGGCCACGGCCCACCTTCCTCCAAATAGCTGCCAGGCCTGAGCAGAAGGTGTGAGGGGATCAGGCCGGGCGAGGGCACACATGTGCATGGCTCTGTCCTGGCACCTGCAGCGATGCCCCCCTGGCTGAGCTTTGGGCTCTGAGCTGGCAGCTCTCCCAGGGAAAGGCCTTGACCTACCCTCACCATGTCCCAGAGGCTCAATCCTGAACGTGGATTGGGAAGCCAGATCACCTTCAGCAACAGGTTCAGCTGCAAAGGAAGGCAGGACAGAACAGCTCCCGTGACACTGCAGGAGATCCTCAGGCGGCAGGCAAGGCTCAGCCCCGGGGCACAGCCCTGGGCCCGGCCCCTTCCCTCTCTGCTCTTCTCTGTGACTGCACAGAGCACACAGAAGAACACACTGACATTGCACACAGAAGAAGGATGGACAGCTAAATGCTCCTTCCTCCCACTGACAGTCATCCTGTGGGATCCCTCAGGGCTCCAGAAGGGAGCAGGGCAAAGTTTCCAGAAGTGAACAACCTTTAGAGGAACTTAAATGAAATGCCATATGAGTGAGCTGTTGCCACATAGACATTGATTATTCTGTCAGGAAAGGTACGTTGAGAACTTGTCCCCAGCATCTGACAACATCTTCAAACCACCATTTACCAGCATTTCCAAATAACCCAAGTCATGATCCCAATCTAGAAGGGAGCAGAGATGCTTCAGAACCATTTCCATGATGTGCTGGGATCCCTTTCTGACTTGGGGAATTGGGCAATGCAAGGGGGTGGGGTAAGGCTGTGGGAGCCTGTGGCTCCTGATCACTCTCCAGACACTTTGCAGTCCCTGTGCAACATCCCTGGAGGGGCAGCTGGAGCAGCCCAGGGCCCTGGGGCTCTCTCTCTGCCACACAGGAAACCCTCACTAAATGCTCGGGGAAAACTGCAGTGCCACAGCTATTGCTCCCAACCTCTGTCCCGCCCTCCTGTTTGCCAACCTGCACAAGGAACAGCTTCCCCATCCCAAGGGCACATAGCCAGGCTCTGTCAGGACCCAGTGGAGCCTTGCTCTGCCCCTCTGCCCTTTCCCCACCATGGGCACCCTGTGCAGCCGCTCCCAGGTTTCGGGATGTGTCTCCCACGGAGGGAGCCCAGCAGGACAGCTCAGTACCCGAGTGCCCTGAGCCTGCTCGGGACAATTCCTCTGGGCTGTGCCCGTCTTGTCTGGGCTGTGCCCGCAGTGCCAAGCAGCAGAGAGGGCAGCTCAAGCCTCAGCAGGGCTCAGGCCCAGAGGCACAGCCTCCTGTGGCTGTGCCTGGCATTGTCTCCCTTCCTGCAGGAAATGCCGCCTTCCACAGAGCCTCTCTGTCCATCCCTTGAGAAAGGAAAAGGTTTGGTGGGATCAGATGCAAACATTGCACATCCAGGCGGTGGCCTCTTCAGGAGGCAATACTTGTCTACAACATGGATAAGAATCAGGAAAATCCTGATCCCCACAGGCTGTTGGGGCTTCCTACGGCCCTCCCTCTGCAAAGCAGCCACACCTCAGGATGTGCTCAGACACCGGGAAAATGCAGGGGATCCATGGTGCAGTTTGGGCTCTCTGTCAGCTGATGCCCAATGCCTTCCTGCAGAGGCTGGGGAGAAGCTGCAGCCAGGCCAGGCTGGCAAACAGCCCTGCAGGGCGTGGAAGCAGCAGCAGGGCAGCGAGGCTGCCATGGATCCCTTCCCGCTGTGCCGGGCACGGCGTGTCCAGATGTGCAGCCAAAGCCCCCGGCTGCTGAGCCCCAGGACAAGGCTGAGGGAAATGCTCTCATCATTCCCTTTGTGCAGTTCTGTCACGATTTGATTAAGGATGGTATTTGGCTCATCATTTGGCCCTGTGGCTTTCTTCTTCCCTCTCAGAGGACCTTAAGAGAAAGTGGTTCCATTTCCTATGAATGGATCCCTCAGAAGAAGGGCTCAACCTGTGGGGTCAGCAGGGACACAGTACTCACCCCTGTGATGAGAGCCTGGCTTCGGTGAAGGAACCAGCAAAGGAACAGGAAAAGTCCTCCCTGCAGACGCATCTGTAACACAACAGCCACAGAAGCTTCTGTAACCAGGTTCCTGCCAGGTTGTCAACAATTATTCCGTGGTGGGACAATGAGAACAAACCTGCACGAGGCTCCAAAGGCTTCAAAACTTTCTTCAGCCAATCTAATGGAGAAATCTTCCTAGCAAGCTCATCTAGAACAGAGCAGAGATGAGAACATTTTTCATGGCATGCTGGGATCCCCGTCTGCCTCTGGGAAATGGGCACTGCAAGGGGGTCGGGTAATGTGGGATCTCAGCACCTCAGGATGAGGGTGCAGAGCAACCAAGACCACCCTTGGGGGGCTCGGGAGTCCTGGAATGTTGCCAGAAGTGTCTGGTGGCTGGACTTTGATCCTACACAGGAGATGACACCTGTATGAGGACTGGGAGGATTTCACTGGGTGAATGGTGAAGGGATAAGTTAATTAAGGTGTAGAACACAGGGTTTAGGATTTCTGTACAGGGGGGTCTAGAGAAGTAAGATGGAGGAATTGGGGCGTGTCCTGTCCTTCTTCTTCTTCTTCTTGGCCTCCATCTTCTGTGGTGATGGTGGCACTTTGGGATTGGTCTTTACTAGAAGTGCACCGGTTAATAAGAGTAGAAAGTATTGGAGAAAAATCATAAATATTGTACACGTAACTTCGAGTATAAAGATAGGTGACCGCCCAGGAGGCTGGGGAGTGTGCCCATGGCTGACTGCTGTGCAGACCTCTGTCGGGCTGAAAGAAAATCTTTTAGATAAACAATTAATAAACACCAAGACCGAAACAAGATCAGAAGTCTCTCCTCGTCCTTTGAAGCGCGGGCTGTCCAAGGCCACTCTGGGCCTTTCCAGGTCTTTGAAACAACCGAGAAACCGAGCAAGTGGCATCCCTGAGCTATCTCCGGACATAAAACAGCCGGGAAGAGAAACCGACAACCAGCAAACATAAATTAACCATAAAACAAAAGAGAAAGAGAAAAATTAAACTCCGCCAAGTGGCGTTCCCTGCTTGGGCTACTCCCCACCAAACCTTTCGGGGGGGGGATCAGCCCTGAAGAGCTGAAGCTCAAGAACTGAAGAGCAAAGAGGGCAGCTCCAATCTAGGACGAGTTCTCAGGAGAGCACTGATAGCTCCTGATGAGAGAAGCCTGAAGAAAAAAGAAAAAGAAGAGAAAGAAAAACAGCCAGAGGAGTCTGCAAAAAACAGCAGTCACTGAGAATTACATCTCTCAGCTTCTACCGAAGACAGTTCGTAGCAGAGCAGCCCGGATCGGAACCGGAAGGCGCCTCCGGATCCTTCTCCTGTGACCTGCTGGACAGAGATTGGGAGGCTTCGGACAGCTCTGACGACAGATTCGGTGAGAAGGTCAAAAAATAAGAACATGGGGGGCACACTCTCCCAACAACAACGGGAAATTTTGTCCGCCTTACAAGGCGTGGCTCAAACACACACAGAAGAGATCCCAAAGAAAGTATTAAAACAGCTATTGTTGTGGGCAAGGCTTACTTACCCACGGGCCGAAACATGCCTGCTATTGGAAGTGGGGTTTTGGCAGGAAATCAATAGGCACTGATATTTCTTAACGACAAAAAAGACGAGACAGCGTTAAAGCTGCTCTCGCCGGCAAGGGTAATGCTAGAGAAAAGCATACCGGTTCAGTCGAAAAGACTGGGAGTGCATCCTCAGCAGAAGGATGGGGGAGCAAAGCTCCGGGAAAAAAAAAATTATTTCTGGCCTTAAGAAGCCAGGGGGAAAGGGCTCTCGAGAAAAGAGAGCAGGAAAAAATATTAAAGCCCCGGTCCCAAAACCCAGAAACCCCAGGAAGCTCCTAAAGCGTCCTGAAACTCCGGAGAGTACAGGGGAGTCAGGATCGGAAGGGGGGGTGAAGGGGGGACAGAGAAGGGATCGGGGGGGGGACGCTTCCTCGCGGGGGCACGGCGCGGTAGCGGTGGAGCCGGCGGGGAGCGCGGGAGAAGAGATACTGGGAGACACATGTCCCGGTGCAGCTTTTGTCAGCACGGCGCCGGGGGGTGGCGGCCGCTCCGGCCGGCAGAATAGCGGAGACGCGCGCGGCGGGCAGAACTCGCAAAAACCCGCGGACAAATTCGGCTCGAATTGCGGGGCGGGGCGGGCCCGGGTGCCGGCGGGGGGCGGGCCGTACACACCGGCGGGAGGAATGGACACAGAGACAGAGTCAGGGGCAGACCGAGGGAGGAGACCTGGGAGGTGGAACAAGGGAGAGAGTGACGTCAGCCCAGGAGAGACGGGGGGAGGCTCGGAAAGCACGCATGCGCAGAGTAGAGCGCGGGCGGGGGCGGGCCCGTGACGTCTCGGGCGAGGAGGGGCCGTGCTCGGGTTCCTATGTCCCAGCGGCTCCACACCCTCTTCAGACTTGGTACCTCTGGATGAAAACCCTCGGAGTCCCAGTCCCTTCCCTTCAAGGGAGACGTTCTGGTGTTCAAGCTCCATTTCCAGCTGAATTAAAAGCCAGGCAGACACGGTCTCAAACGAGATCACGAACACGGCAGTTGACAGGACGAGGGGCAGTCCAGCTCATGCTGTCGTCCGACCTGGGGAGGCCGGTGACAGCGCCACCTAGAGGGGGGCAAGGCTTTCGCTTGTGTCTCCACAGAGCGAGATCTGACGTGGGTGTCGGTACGACACGTGAAACTATTTCGAGTGCGAGAACATGAAAACGCGGATCCGAGAAACAATGATCCAAGTAACAAAGAGACGAGTACTCAGACAGGAGTCGAGACTCAGACTGCACAAGACGACTTGGAAGAGAAATAAAAAGAAACTAAGGACTTTGGGGGGAATTCTCTGTTAAGGTCCTGAAAAGAAAAGCGAAACAATGATTTCACATAGAAGCGAAGCCATGAGTTTTATGATGCTTATCTGCATCATTCTTTCATTCATTGCAGTAAGCAATGGGGGTAATATACCTATTAGTCAGCCAAAGCAAAATGTATGGTAGAATTCTTTGACATCTCTCCTATTTGGAGAGGAATTTTAAGGGTAGAGTTCTATGTTTTAATAATTCTACTAGTCCTCATACTTGTTATCCCATGCATATTTGCATGTTTAAAACACGCTATGAATCGGATAGCGAAAGAAGTTTTCCTAGTGCAAACAGAAGGGGGAGATGTGGGATCTCAGCACCTCAGGATGAGGGTGCAGAGCAACCAAGACCACCCTTGGGGGGCTCGGGAGTCCTGGAATGTTGCCAGAAGTGTCTGGTGGCTGGACTTTGATCCTACACAGGAGATGACACCTGTATGAGGACTGGGAGGATTTCACTGGGTGAATGGTGAAGGGATAAGTTAATTAAGGTGTAGAACACAGGGTTTAGGATTTCTGTACAGGGGGGTCTAGAGAAGTAAGATGGAGGAATTGGGGCGTGTCCTGTCCTTCTTCTTCTTCTTCTTGGCCTCCATCTTCTGTGGTGATGGTGGCACTTTGGGATTGGTCTTTACTAGAAGTGCACCGGTTAATAAGAGTAGAAAGTATTGGAGAAAAATCATAAATATTGTACACGTAACTTCGAGTATAAAGATAGGTGACCGCCCAGGAGGCTGGGGAGTGTGCCCATGGCTGACTGCTGTGCAGACCTCTGTCGGGCTGAAAGAAAATCTTTTAGATAAACAATTAATAAACACCAAGACCGAAACAAGATCAGAAGTCTCTCCTCGTCCTTTGAAGCGCGGGCTGTCCAAGGCCACTCTGGGCCTTTCCAGGTCTTTGAAACAACCGAGAAACCGAGCAAGTGGCATCCCTGAGCTATCTCCGGACATAAAACAGCCGGGAAGAGAAACCGACAACCAGCAAACATAAATTAACCATAAAACAAAAGAGAAAGAGAAAAATTAAACTCCGACAGGGTAAGGTTGTGGGAGCCAGATGTCAATGGACAAGGCCAAAGCTGCACAGGGGCCTGGGGAGCTCTGGGCAGGCTCCTGGTCACTCTGCACCATCTTTCCATGCCCTGTGCAACATCCCTGGTGGGGCGGCTGAAGCAGCCCAAGGCCCTGTGGGCTCTCACTCCCACAGCTGCAACTCTTGCTAAAGCCCTGGGGAAAGCTGCAGCAGGCAGTCCCTCAGCTGTCCCCCTGTCCCTCTGACTCTCCTGCCCTTTCTCTTGCCTTTCCCACCTTCTTCTATCTCTCCATCTCTCTTTGCCTTGGGACCCCTTCCCCATCCCAAGGGCACATGGCCAAGCCCTTTCAAGACCCAGTGGAGCCTTGCTCTGCCCCTCTGCCCTTTCCCCACCATGGGCACCCCGTGCAGCCGCTCCCAGGTTTGGGGACGTGTCTCCCACGGAGGGAGCCCAGCAGGACAGCTCAGTACCCGAGTGCCCTGAGCCTGCTCGGGACAATTCCTCTGGGCTGTGCCCGTCTTGTCTGGGCTGTGCCCGCAGTGCCAAGCAGCAGAGAGGGCAGCTCAAGCCTCAGCAGGGCTCAGGCCCAGAGGCACAGCAATTACCTCCTGTGGCTGTGCCTGGCATCGCCTCCCTTCCTGCAGCAGAGGCTGTCAGTGAGCCACTGCTTCCTCCAGGAAACTGAGCCTTCATCACAGCCTCTCCATCTGCTTCTGGAGAAAGGATGAGGTACAGCTGGGTCAGGTGGGGCTGTTCCCCTTTGAGGATGGGGAACCTTCAGGAGGCAATGCTTGTCACAGACATGGTTAAGAAGCAAGAAATCCCTATAAAATTTTTAGTGAGGCCAAGGCCCTCTGTACTCCAAACAGCTGCCCCTTCTGATTTGACTGGCGACAGGGAAATCGCAGGTGGTCTGAGGTCCGTGCTGCTGTTTGGTCGGCCTGTGAGCTTATGCCAAATGCCTTCCTGCAGAGGCTGGGGAGAAGCTGCAGCCAGGCCAGGCTGGCAAACAGCCCTGCAGGGCGTGGAAGCAGCAGCGGGGCAGCGAGGCTGCCATGGATCCCTTCCCACTGTGCCGGGCACGGCGTGTCCAGATGTGCAGCCAAAGCCCCCGGCTGCTGAGCCCCAGGACAAGGCTGAGGGAAATGGGCCCACCAAGCTGTCTCTCCAGGTCACTCAGCATCTGGTCCAGAAGTTCAGGAGGCTTCAAGGATTTATTTTCTCCTTTAGCTTGGGTCTTTCTTTTTGGAAGACCTTAACAGAAAGTAGTTCCATTTCCCAGGAATGGATGCCACAAAAGCAGGGGTCAGCCTGTGGTGGGGTCAGGAGGGACACACTACTCACCCCTGTGATGGGAGCTGGGCTTGTGTGCAGTATCCAGCCCAGGAGTTGGAAAATTCTGCTCTGCAGACACACCTGTAACTCAACAGCCACAGAAGCTTCTGTCCCCTGGTTCTTGCCAGGTTGTCAGTCATTGTTCTATGGAAAAACATAGATATCTTACCTGTGGGAGGTTCCACTGGATCCAAACTATCTTCCAGCCAAGGTTCCAGAAAAACATTTCCAGCATCCCGATCTAGAAGGGAGCACAGATCAGAACCATTTCCATGGCAGCAAGTGACAGCATGAGAGGACACAGTCTTAAACTGTGCCAAGGGAAATATATGTTGGATATTAGGAAAAAGTTTTTTACAGAAAGGGTCATAAAGTACTGGAATGCTTTGCCCAGGGAGGAGTGGAGTCATCATCCCTGGATGTGTCTTAAAAAAACTGGAAGTGGCACCTGGTGTCATGGTGTATTTGAGGTGTTAGGGCTGGGTTGGACTTGATGGTCTCTTCCAACCCAGTGATTCTGTGATTCATGGTGTGCTGGGATCCCCTTCTGCCTCTGGGAACAGGGCACTGCAAGGGGGTTGGTTAAGGCTATGGGAGCCAGGTGTGAATGGACAAGGCCAAACTGCACAGAGGCCTGGGGAGCTCTGGGCAGGCTCCTGGTCACTCTGCACCCTCTTTGCAGGCCTGTGACACATCCCTGGAGAGGAAACTGGGGCTGCCCAGGGCCCTGGGGGCTCTCTCCCTCCCCCAGAGGAAACCCTCCCTAAAGACCTGGGGAAAACCATCCCCAGCGCTTCCCGGGGAGCAGGGAGCGCTGTCCCGGGAAAGGGGAGCCAGGCTGCCGGCTCACCTGCTCGCCGCGCTTGCAGCGGAGCAGCCTGGGCAGCCCTGGCAGGCAGGGCCACGGCCAGGAGGAGCAGGAGGAAGAGGCGCAGAGCAAGGGCCATGCTGCCTTGCCCTCTGCCAGTCCCGCAGCTCTTGCTGCCACCGCTGTCCTGACACCGCTGTCCCAATGTCAGCACCACTGCTGCCACCGCCGCTGCTGCTGCCGCAACAGTTGTGCTCAAGCACTGACTGCTCGCTCCTTGTGCTGCTGTGCAACCACCGGGTCTGGGACATCTGTGACCTTAGAGCCAACTGTGACCTCAGCCTGCTGTGACCCCTGAGCCTGCTGTGACCTCATGGCCTCAGCTGTACCCCCAGAGTGTGCCCCCATCTGTACAAATGGGCTGCCCTGATTGTAAAAGTATTGCTTCATCAAAGGGCCATTGCTCAGCAAAACTTTTTGTTTTTCCAGCTTCCATTGCTGGTCGGTCAGGCTGTGTCTCTGAAGATGCTCTTGATTGTTGCAGTTTGAATTTATTTTATTGATTCCTGTTTAAGTGGTTCATGGTTTACCCGTGGGTTTTACCCTCCCTCAAAGCCTGTCCCTCATGCCATTCCCCGCCCCTTGTTCCAGCTCTTTCCCTGCCTGCCACGGCACCCCAACCCCTTGGTTCCCGAAGGAGCCTTCGGGCCAATCTCTGACTGCAACAGCCCTTTGGAATTCCCCTATTCCGGAGGCCCCGTGGCCCCATGTGAGCCATCCTCTCCACCCTCCTACCGCAATGGGCCCCAGACACTTGACTAATCCCCTCCCTGCTCCCCTGAGGATTCCCTATTGGTCAGCTGTTTGTATGCCCCCCCTGACTTCTATCTGTATAAACCCCCTTGCACAATAAATCTACGGGCTTTTTATCCTATTATCCTATTTCTTTCACCTGGAATAAACTCTTCCTTGTGGAACCTCAGAGGGCCTCCTCCTTTCTCCTCTGCCTGCTCCCTGTCGTGGCTGGTGTCTGGCACAGTAGAGCAAGTGGCTCTAAAGGTTCTGCCTCTGGAAAATCCCTATCCTGAGGCAGATCCCTACTCCTGCGGTAGTGCCGGAGTTCTGAGAGTTAACCCAGGTTCCAACAATCTAGTCACTAATCCCCCTGTCCTGGTTTAGGGCAAATTTGTTAAAGAATCTGCAAAGGAGGGCCCCTCCAGAAAGCAAAACCCACACGGCCCCTCCCCCCAACCAGTTTGGGAAAAAATTCCTCAGACAGAGGTGGAAAGAACCTGTTTATTTCAGGCACAGCACCCCCCAGCACACAAAATGAACAATACCCGATGACACCGCTCTGGGAAAGATGACAAAATCAGAAAGTCTCTTTCGGGGGTGGTTGCTCTGTTCTCAGTCCCTCCGGCACTGGGGTAGCTGCTGCAGGCCAAAACGGTGCAAATCCTCGGTGTTCCCAGGTCCCAGTCTGGAGCAGGTTTGAGATGGTCAAAGAAAAGGAGAGGAGAAACAGTCCAGGGAGGAATTTGGACTGTTTAGCTAGAGCTAGCTAATAAGCAGAGGCCAAAGCAGAGCAGAAGCGAGAGCAGAAAAGAGAGCAAGCAAAGCAACAAGCTGAAAGCAAGAAGTGAAAACAGCCTTAAGTACTGCCCCTCTCTGTGTCTGTGATAAGAGAAACCCAAACAAAACTTCCACTCTTCAGAGCTGGTCTTAAAGGCACAGAACAGATGAATGGGGATACAAGCATCATAACGTCACCCCAGGACATTCCACCCCTTATCCCCATATCATCAACATACTACAACATATCATGCCTTATTCATACAAAATTTCCATCTGTTCCCCCAAAATATACAAGCAATACCCATCATGCCTTCATCACATCCCCACACTGGACCACTGAATCCAGGCCCTATATTACAGAGCTGCAGGATTCCCCCTTTTCACTTTAGTCACTTCAAGCTCCATCTATCACTTGCTCAGACCTTCAACACTTACACATTTCCTTCTCCATCTTCCACTTGCCCAGACCTTCAACACTTACACATTTGCTTCTATCTCATGTCTGTATGGTTTAATGTACAGACAATGGCAGTAACATTCAATGAACAGCGATATTGCACATCATTCTTACCCCACAATCAGATCTCCTTGAGGTACACATCGTGTTGTTCCATCTCTTTGCATTATCCACCACATGCAACCTGGTCCCTGAGCAAAGACAACCCCATGAATGTATTTGTCTGTACTCGAGGCAGAATTGATCCACACAGTCTTCCCTAACAAACCTCTGATATGTACCACTGGGATTTTGTCTCCTTCTATTATATTCAGGGACTCAGACTGGGCAGGACCTGCTCAGTTGGTGGAACCTCGAGTGTTAACTAACCAGGTGGCTTTTGCTAAATGCTGCTCCCAGTTTTTAAAGATCCCCCACCCAAAGCTTTCAACTGGGTTTTTAGTAGTCCATTGTACCTCTCCACTTTGCCTGCAGCTGGTGCATGGTAGGGGATATGGTACACCCACTCAATGCCATGTTCCCTAGCCCAGGTGTTGATAAGGCTGTTCTTGAAATGAGTCCCGTTGTCTGACTCAATCCTCTCAGGGGTACCATGTCTCCACAGGACTTGCTTTTCAAGGCCCAGGATGGTGTTCCGGGCTGTAGCATGAGACACAGGGTAGGTTTCCAACCATCCAGTGGTGGCCTCCACCATGGTCAGCACGTAGCGTTTGCCCTGGCGAGTCTGGGGCAGTGCGATGGAGTCAATCTGCCAGGCTTCCCCATACTTGTACTTAGATCACCGCTCACCGTACCAGAGGGGCTTCACTCGCTTGGCCTGCTTGATGGCAGCACGCGTCTCACAGTCATGGATAACCTGAGAAATACTGTCCATGGTTAGATCCACTCCTTAGTCTCGTGCCCACTTATAGGTGGCATCTCTGCCCTGGTGGCCTGAGGCATCATGGGCCCATCTAGCTAGGAATAACTCTCCCTTATGCTCCCAATCTAGGTCTATTTTGGACACCCCTATCTTTGCAGCCTGCTCATTGTTTTGGTGCTCCTCATTGGCCCTACTCTTGGGTACGTGGGCATCTACATGGTGGACTTTCACAGGTAGCCTCCCTACCCCGGTAGCAATGTCTTTCCACTCTTCAGCAGCCCAAATTGGTTTCCCTCTACGTTGCCAGTTAGCCTTTTTCCACCTCTCCAGCCATCCCCACAGAGCATTGGCTACCATCCATGAATCAGTGTAGAGGCAGAGCTTTGGCCACTTCTCTCTCTCAGCAATGTCTAGGGCCAGCTGAACAGCTTTGAGTTCAGCGAGATGGCTTGATCCACCTTCTCCTTCGGTAGCTTGTGCAACCTGTTGTGTGGGGCTCCATACGGCTGCTTTCCACTTCCGGTTCATCCCTACGATGCGACAGGAACCGTCAGTGAAAAGAGCGTAGCGTGTTTCCTCTGGGGGCACTTGGTTATAGGGAGGAGCCTCTTCAGCACGTGTCACTGGTTCTTGTTCCTCTTCATCTGTGACACCAAAATTCTCACCTTCGGGGCAATTTGTAATTACCTCCAAAATCCCAAGGCAATTCAGTTTACCTATACGGGCGCACTGAGTGATGAGAGCAATCCACTTGCTCCATGTAGCACTGGTGGCATGGTGAGTGGAAGGAACCTTGCCTTTGAGCATCCACCCCAGCACTGGTAGTCAGGGTGCCTGGAGGAGTTGTGCTTCCATGCCAATCACCTCCGAGGCAGCCTGGACTCCTTCATAGGCAGCCAAGATTTCCTTCTCTGTTGGAGTGTAGTTGGCTTCAGACCCTCTGTAGCTTTGACTCCAAAATCCCAGTGGTCGACCCCGAGTCTCCTCAGGCACCTTCTGCCAAAGGCTCCAGGACAAGCCATGGTTCCCGGCTGCAGAGTAGAGCATGTTCTTTACCTCTGGTCCTGTCCTGACTGAGCCAAGGGCTACTGCATGAGCAATCTCCTGCTTGATCTGGACAAAGGCTTGTTGCTGCTCAGGGCCCCACTGGAAATTGTTCTTCTTGCGGGTGACCAGGTAAAGAGGGCTCCCGATCTGACTGTACTCAGGAATATGCATCCTCCAAAAACCTATTGCACCCAGGAACGCTTGTGTCTCTTTCTTATTGGTGGGTGGAGACATTGCTGTGATCTTGTTGGTGACATCTGTAGGAATCTGACGCCGTCCATCTTGCCACTTCACTCCCAGGAATTGAATCTCATGAGCTGGTCCCTTTACTTTGCTCTTTTTAATGGCGAAACCAGCTCCCAGCAGGATCTGGATGATTTTCTACCCCTTCTCAAACACTTCCGCAGCTGTGTTCCCCCACACAATGATGTCATCAATATATTGCAGATGTTCTGGAGCCTCACGCTTTTCCAGTGCAGCCTGGATCAATCCATGGCAGACGGTGGGGCTGTGCTTCCACCCCTGGGGCAGTCGCTTCCAGGTGTACTGCACTCCCCTCCATGTGAAGGCAAACTGAGGCCTGCATTCTGCTGCCAGAGGAATGGAGAAAAATGCATTGGCAATGTCTATAGTGGCGTACCACCTTGCTGCCTGGGACTCCAGCTCATACTGGAGCTCTAATATGTCTGGCACAGCAGCACTCAGTGGTGGAGTCACTTCATTCAATGCACGGTAGTCCACAGTCAATCTCCATTCTCCTTCAGATTTTCGCACAGGCCAAATGGGGCTGTTGAAGGGTGACTGGGTCTTGCTGACCACCCCTTGGCTCTCCAGCTCAGGCATCATTTTGTGGATGGGGATCACAGCATCTCGAGTGGTCCTATACTGTCGTCGATGCACTATGGAAGTGGCAATTGGCACTCGTTGCTCTTCTCCCGTCAGGCATCCTACTGCAGATGGATTCTCAGACAACCCAGGCAAGGTGTTCAATTGCTGGATGCCCTCTGTCTCTACAGCAGCTATTCCAAATGCCCATCTGAGTCCCTCTGGGTCTTTGAAGTACCCATTCGAAGGTAGTCGATGCCCAAAATACATGGGGCCTCTGGGCCAGTCACAATAGGATGCTTCTTCCACTCATTTCCCATTAGGCTCACATCAGCTTCCACCAAAGTGAAATCCTGGGATCCCCCTGTCACACCAGCAATAGAAACAGACTCTGTCCCCACATGTCTTGATGGGATTAATGTGCATGGCGCACCAGTATCAACCAAAGCTTTGTACTCCTGTGGTTCTGATGTGCCAGGCCAACAAATCCACACAGACCAGAAGACACGATTTTCTCTGGCCTCTACCTGGCTAGAGGCAGGGCCCCTCTAAGCCTGGTTATCCTTCTTTCCATGGGCGTATGTTTTGGATGTTCCTTCGAGGGGATCAGACATGTCATCATCATCATACCTGGCCGTTCAGCTACAGGCAACTGGAGCTGCTTTCCTTCTGGTGGCTTCCTTCAGTTCACGCACCCATCGTGCCATAACCGCGGTAGGTTTCCTATCCCACCTTCTCATGTTTTCCTCACAATCACGCAGGTAAAACCACAGCTCAGCTCGTGGGGTGCACCTTCTCTCACCATCTGGGAAACGTCTGCCTTGGATACCAGAACCTCGGATCTGTACTGCTGAAATTTGGAGAAGGTCTTCTTTAATCTCCTCTCTAAGCTTCTTATGATTCTCCTCTATCTTATCCTCTAAGTTCTGCAGAAGTGTTTCTACCGCTGCGATTCTGGCATGTGTCGGGCCATGCACAGCATCTGCATATGCTCGGAGCTTCCTTGCCATGTCAAGCACAGTCTCATCCCTCTCATCCCTCTTCATGATGGCTAAGGCAGAAGCATATTCATGTGGCCCAAGTCGTACAAGTTTTCGCCACATCGCAGACGTGCATGGTACTAAGTCTGGGTTCCTAGTTGTTACATCATCTGAGAAGATAATCTCTGCCACTGCCATTTCTCTCAGGCGTTGGATCCCTTGCTCTATGGTCTTCCACTGAATTTGCTGCATATAGAGATCGTCTGCGCACAGGTATCTTTCTGCTACACTTCTGTCGTGGGGTGACAGCCTTTATCCCAATATCTTGTGTGTTGTATGGAGTCCCACTCGATGGGTTGCAGAGGCTACTGAAGGAGAGGGTGAATCCAGTCAATTTGCTGAAATCAAAGCTATTCAACTGGCCCTAGGTATTGCAGAGAGAGAGAAGTGGCCAAGGCTCTATTTGTATACCGATTCTTGGATGGTAGCCAACGCTCTATGGGGATGGCTGAAGAGATGGGAAGAGGCCAACTGGCAGTGCAGAGGAAAACCAATTTGGGCTGCGGAAGAGTGGAAAGATATCGCTACTCGGTTAGAGAAGTTACCTGTGAAGGTTTGCCATGTAGATGCCCGTGTCCCCAGAAGTAGAGCTAATGAAGAGCAGCAAAACAACCAGCAAGTACATCAGGCTGCAAAGATAGGGGAGTTGAAGATAGATCTCGACTGGGAGCATAAGGGAGAGATATTCTTAGCACGATGGGCCCATGATGCCTAAGGCCACCAGGGTAGAGATGCCACCTATGGGTGGGCACGAGACCGAGGGGTGGATCTAACCATGGACAGTATCTCTCAGGTTATTCGTGACTGTGAGACGTGCACTGCCATTAAGCAGGCCAAGCGGGTGAAGCCCCTCTGGTATGGGGGGCGGTGATCTAAGTACAAATACGGGGAGGCCTGGCAGATTGATTACATCACACTGCCTCAAACCCGCCAAGGCAAGCGCTATGTACTAACCATGGTGGAAGCCACCACGGGATGGTTGGAAACCTTCCCTGTGTCTCATGCTAGAGCCCGTAACACTATCATGGGCCTTGAAAAGCAGGTCCTTTGGAGGCATGGTACTCCTGAGAGAATTGAGTCGGATAATGGAACTCATTTTAAAAACAATCTTATTAATACTTGGGCTAGGGAACATGGCATCGAGTGGGTATACCATATCCCCTATCATGCACCAGCTGCAGGGAAAGTGGGAAGGTACAATGGATTGTTAAAAGCCACCTTAAAAACATTGGGTGGGGGGTCTTTAAAAAACTGGGAGCAGCATTTGGCAAAGGCTACCTGGTTAGTTAACACTCGAGGTTCCACCAACTGAGCGGGTCCTGCTCAGTCTGAGCTCCTTAATATAGTAGATGGGGATAAAGCCCCAGTGGCCCATGTCAGAGGTTTGTTGGGAAAGACAGTATGGATCAACCCTGCCTCGAGTCCAGACAAACCCATCGGTGGGATTGTCTTTGCTCAAGGACCAGGTTATACATGGTGATAATGCAGAAAGATGGAACAACACGGTGTGTACCTCAGGGAGACCTGATTGTGGGATGAGACTCATATATGAATGTCATTGTTGGTTGAATGTGAGACAGAAGGAAACTGTAAGTATCAAAGGTCTGAGCAAGTAAGATGAGAGGAATGCGTAAGTGTCAAAGGTGTGAGTAAGTGAAATGGAAGTTTTTTATGTATGTTCACGATATGGGATAAGGGGTGGAGTGTCGTGGGGTGACAGCCTTTATCCCAATATCGTGTGTTGTGTCTGGCAGCTGTGCCTTTTCTCTCTTCCCCCCACCCCCCCCCGGCCGTCTTGCCGCGGCGGGGTGGGGAGGGAGGAGGGAATGTGACCAGGGCACTTTCGCTTTTGGCTTTTGGCTGCTTGGCTTGGCTTGCCACTTCCTTGCTTGCTTGCTTGCTTGCTCCTGCCTCGGCCCCTAGCTGATAGGTTTTTTTGCTGCTTTCTGCTTTCTGCGCTGTTTTTTTTTTTTTTCTTTTGTTCCCTCTTTCTTACCCTCCCCTGAAGATACTGGACTGGCTCCGGACCTGACCTGAGACGTCCAGGACCCCCGGAGTCTGAGAGAGAAGCTCAGCGCCCTCTACAACACTGCCTGGTTTCTTTTCTTTTCTTGTGTTGGGGTGTGTTCTTTTGTTACTTGTTAATAAATAGGTTTTGTTTTCCACTTTGCTCCTCCAAGGAATTCCTTCCCGAACCCGGTATTGGGGGAGGGGTGGTTGGAGGTTTGTTTTTTTTTGGGGGCTCCCTTTTGGAGATTTCCCCTAATTTATCCTAAACCAGGACAACTTCTTAGGACCCGTTCCCAGAGGCTGTGAGAGTTAGCCCCCCTCATCATTCCTTGGTCTATGGCAGGATCCTGTGACAGGGATCCCAAATGCCTGGCTTCAGTGCCATCCAGAATTGTAGCCTCGCCTGCAGCGTCCCAGAGACGGACCAGCCAACTAATTATGGATTCATCAGACCTTTGAGTGTAATCCTTCCGTAGGCCACGAAGGTCCTTCAGGGAATAAGACTCAATATTTGCATCTGATCTTGCACCTGCTGCTTTGACTCCTGATTTTATGTCCGGAGGCATTGAGGTTCCTTCTCCTTCATCATCATCATCGTCCACTGGTCGATGGGTCTTGTCTGTGCATTTCCCACTTCTAGTGCTGGTAGCAACAGCCATGGGTTTAGATGCTGGCTTCGAGCCTGGGCTGTTGGCTGCAGCCTGAGTCACCGGGATAGTTGCTGATTTATCTCCCTGCCCCCTGCCTCTGTCTGCTGCCCGACAGTATCTAGCAGTGTGCGATAAGCATATTCCGGGGCCCAGCTCACTGCAATGACCTTCCTCTCCTTAGGCTCATCCTGGTACTTCTCTTTCAGATATTTGCCCACCTCAGCTGGGTTCTGAATTTGTTCATGGGGAAAATACCAGACTGTAGTGTCAGAGAATTCCTTCAGGATTTGGCCCATATCCTCCCATTTCCCACACCACTTAGGATTTCCCACACCGGGGTTTACTCCTGAGTCAGGGGTCTCATCAGCCCATCTAGAAATCTCAGCCCTCATTCCAGAGAAGCAGCAGGCTGTATAGAGGAAGGTTACCAGATTGAATACCAGAAAGATGGCTTCTTTAACATTGAGGGGAAACTGAACATCCTTCACTAGTGATGCAACAGATTCATAGGAGAAGAAGGAAAGCAGAGGCTGAAAAACCTCATTCCCTGCTGCTCCTCCTGCAACAAACTGGATGCATAACCATAGCCATGAACCATTCATACCTGGAGCAGACCCTAGCATGTTTATAAACTTGTTGCACATCATTGCCACCAAGCCCAGCAGGATAGCTACTCTGGTCACTGCCCCTCTGATGTAAAAACTATCTATTAGGGACAATACTAAAGCTATTTCTGGATGAGAAAATAAACCTGGGGACCAGAGAGGTATTAAAATCTCAAAAAACCCTAGGGACCAGAAATGCATGCAAACCTTCATCCCAATAGACATTATGAACTCAAAAAGCATGGCTACTAGCTGACTTAAATGAACACAGAGTAATAGCAACAAAAATGCAGTCAAAACAGGGTTTTTCCACTCTCTCTCAAGCCCCACGTTGGGCGCCAATATTTTGTCCTGGTTTAGGGCAAATTTGTCAAAGAATCTGCAAAGGAGGGCCCCTCCAGAAAGCAAAACCCACACGGCCCCTCCGCCCAACCAGTTTGGGTAAAAATTCCTCAGACAGAGGTGGAAAGAACCTGTTTATTTACCAGACACAGCACCCCCCAGCGCACAAAATTAACGATACCCGATGACACCGCTCTGGGAAAGATGACAAAATCAGAAAGTCTCTTTCGGGGGTGGTTGCTCTGTTCTCAGTCCCTCCGGCACTGGGGTAGCTGCTGCAGGCCAAAACGGTGCAAATCCTCGGAGTTCCCAGGTCCCAGTCCGGAGCAGGTTTGAGATGGTCGAAGAAAAGGAGAGGAGAAACAGTCCAGGAAGGCATTTGAACTGTTTAGCTAGAGCTAGCTAATAAGCAGAGGCCAAAGCAGAGCAGAAGCGAGAGCAGAAAAGAGAGCAAGCAAAGCAGCAAGCTGAAAGCAAGAAGTGAAAACAGCCCTGTGTACTGCTCGTCTCTGTGTCCCTGATAAGAGAAACCCAAACAAAACTTCCTCTCTTCAAAGCCGGTCTTAAAGGCACAGAACAGATGAATGGGGATACAAGCATCATAACGTCACCCCAGGACATTCCACCCCCGAATGTCCGTGCTTCAGGGCCCGCTCTGGTGCCCTGCCATCTCCCACACCACAGTGGGATTCACATACTGCAGCACAGAGTTAGGCTTGTGCAACAGTGAAATGGGTGTGCTCGGCAGCGTTGCTGGAGTTACATCCCTACAGAAGTAAAGAAAATGTGTGCGCCAAGCCAGGGCTTGAATAGGCACATGTATTTTGGAAAGACAAGGGCACGGCAGCAGAGAACAATGTAAAAATCAGCTGAAAATAAAAGGAGGAAATGCTGAAGGAGTTATTTGTGCACATTTGAAGATTTATTTTTCTTGGGTGCAAAGCAAAATCAAAAGGTCCTAAATGCCCAAAAGATTGGAAATGTGGAACATCCTCCATAGCAGAGTGTTGGACCTCTGGATCCTTAAAACAATTTTATGGTGGTGGAACAGTGGCAGCTTGAGCTGGTGCCTCTGGGGGCTCTGAACAAAGAACCCCTGGGCTTTGATACCCTCCCAGGTGAAGTGTGACAGTCTGGGGTATTGCTGCTGTATCCAAGTGCCCGGGCACTGGCTGGCACCACAGGTCCCCATGTGAAATACAAAGTTGTGTTTCGTGTCAGGTACAAACAGGCGATGTGTGTAGCTGTGAATGCGAAATGTGTGGACACCGACAATGGGAGAGCTGTGAATTCTAATAAGAACTGAGGAGAATAAAGCATGGAAAAAGGCCTTTGAACCTATCTTTGGTTTGCAATTAACCCTGGTTGATTTAAGAGCATTGGAATTAAGGTGTTAAAGATGTTGCTTTTTGCCTGCGTTTAATTCATAAAGAGTTCTGCAATAATAATCTTCTGTAGTATAATTTTAGAATATAACTTGTATCGTTGAAACTATAGCTTTGGAATATATATAAAGGAAATATGCTTATCTCACGCCTTATTGAAGCAGAGAAAAACAGCTTGAGAAAGGAAGATGAACATCATCTCAAGGGTTTATGGTTTCGACCAAAGGGAAGCTGGACATCACTGTTATGAGATTTAGAGTCTCTACAATTAAAAGGTGGACACACATCTGGGGAGCTGGATCCCACCAGAAATGGAGTCGTCTTTCTTCTTTCTGAAACTAGACCGTCACCATCTGGAGATACTCCTTTGAGATACATCCTGAGAAATTAAAATCACAACAGTGTATGGAATTGTGATGTAATAATTTGGAATAAAAATTGCTGATGAGTAAAAGATTGGAAATAGAAACTGCTGAAAAAAGGTGATGAGTACCCCTATAAATACCTGTAACCCTCAAGTATCGGTGTGAAGTTGGAGGGAAAACTTCCCCCACTGTACCCAGCGCTGTATTGCTCATACTTTACCATATTAAATAATAAATTGATTGCTGCTTGATTATTTGCCTAGTCAAGCTTCTTATTCATAACAGATTTGGTGCATTGGCCGGGAATTTCCAAATCCATTGAGGGAGACTCCTGATCTCGGGGAGGCGCCCCACCTTGGAGGCTTCTGCCTCCAGTGGCTCTGAGTGACGGGGGAATGTCTCAGGGAAGAGGAAATCCATAAGGTAAATTATGAGCAAAGAATTTGGAGCATCCGGAGTAGACTGCAGTAAAATTCACCTGTAATAAACTCGTGCATGAGTTTATTAAACTCTCACCCAGGTGAGAAAAGGAGGCTGTACGTATCGCTTGGTTTGGTGGGATAAGAACGGGTGGGTGTAGGTGTGTAAGAGTGTGAATGGTGTGTGTATGAGACGTGACCTAGTCACGACACGAGTGAGGAGCTCTTCTAACCTCGGTTTCGCTGCCCCGCGAGGGGGGCGGCAGGTGAAGGAACAAAGCGTGTGGAAAAGGATTCTCTGTATGTAAAAGGTCGGGGGTGGTGAGATAAGATAATGGTTACGGAGAGGAATTTGTTTTCTTTTCCCGGTAGAGAATCAGAGGCGGGAGGATTTAGAAGGGACTTTTTATTCAGAAAATTCCTGACAAGAAAGGACTAAGGTCTGAACAAGTGAAGTCAAAGCGAGTGAGGGAACACCCGTTTGGTGGAAAAATGGGTCAATGCCAGAGCAAAAACCCAGGAGCTGGTATAAATCAGCAGGAAAATAAAGGTACTGAAAGTACTGGAAAAAGAGGGAGCATTTTGCCAGATATACCCCAGGACAGCCCCCTTGGGGTAATGTTACAATTGTAAGATAAATGTGAATCCAGCAGAGGAAAAAAAATTAAAGAGAAAATGATACAATATTGTATGGTAGAATGGACTAAGGAAATGATACGACCGGATAATTTATACTGGCCAATGTATGGGTCATCTGAAGGGTGGATCTGTAAAGCCTTGAATGCCTATGTAAATGAAAAGGACCCTATTAACCAAGAAGAAAGCGATTATGCTGCTTTATGGCATGGGTCCTGGCCTACTCCCCTGTATGCATTAAAAACCAAAAAGAAAAGGGATCAGTGGGACCCTTTAGATAACCTTCCCCCCCTTATCTACCACAGCCAGCTGCACTGGCAGAGGTGCCTCATCCAGCACCTAGCCCGGCACCCTTTGCACCCATTCCAGCACCCGCTGCACTGCAAACCCCAGAGGTTCCACTAACACTGCCACAAGCCCCGGTGTCTCCGTTGCCGCTGCCACAAGCCCCGGTGGCTCCACTGCTGCTGCTGCCACAAGCCCCAGAGGTTCCACTAACACTGCAACAAGCCCCGGTGGCTCCACTGCTGCTGCTGCCACAAGCCCCAGAGGTTCCACTAACGCTACCACAAGTCCCAGTGGTTCCAGACCCGCTGCCACAAGCCCCGGTGGCTCCGCTCCCGCTGCCACAAGCCCCGGTGGCTCCGCTCCCCATACTTGATTCACCACCAGCACACAGAACGAGAAGGCAGGAAAGGGCACGAGCAGAAAGCAGTGGGGATAGCAATAAAGAAGGGAAGGGGGGGCAGCTGTACCCATTAAGGAAAGTACCATTAGTAGGAAATCAAGGGACACCAGTCCTTGGGTATGTGCCAGCAGCCCTGAACACCGGGGATGTAAGGACTTTTAAAGAAAGAAATGGGAAGGTTACTTGAAGATCCTCTGGGGGTGTCTCAAAGGCTAGATCAGTTTCTAAGACCCAGACGGAGATTCAGTCAATTTTAAGTCTTTTATTTACAGCAGAAGAGAGGCAGCTGATAAGACAGGCTGGCATGAGAATTTGGGATAGGGACCACCAGCAGGGACCTTTAGGAGAAATTAAATGGCCCCTGGCAGTCCCTAACTGGGATCATAACAATGACCAAGATAGGCAGAATATGGTGGATCTCAGGAATATAATTATTCAGGGAATTCAAGAAGCAGTCCCTGGAGGGCAAAATATTAGCAAGGCCCTGAATGAACATCAGGGGAAAGATGAGTCAACCATAGATCAGTTAGAAAGAATAAAGTAGAGTATGCAAATGTATTTGGGATTAGATCCTGATGCAGCTGTGGGGAAGCGTTAATCAAAACTCCGTTTGTGGTGAAATCATGGGAGGAAATTAGAAGGAAACTTGGAAAGTTAGACGGCTGGCAGGAGAGAGGTTTGCAAGAATTGTTACGGGAAGCACAGAGAGAGAGATGAAGAGAAGGTGAAAGCTAAAGCTAAGGTTTTCATGGCTGCAGTAAAAGAGGTTCAGAACGGTAGCGCATCTTCAAGTAATGCTAAAAGCATGAGAAAAAGAACAGGTGAGGGTTCTGAAAGACCTACCTGCTTTTACTGTGTTATGGAAGGACATGTTAAAAGGGTTTGCAGAAGTGAGAGGCAGATCAAAAACTGTTTGTAGAGGAAAATTAAGAGTAGTTCCCCAAGGTGAAGAAGTCAGCCTTTTAGTAGATATGGCTGCTGAAAGATCAACAGTGCAAAGATTACCAAAAAGATGCAAAATCAGCCGGAAAACAGCTCCAGTAATTAGAGCAAAAGGGGAGGCCTTTAAGGTTCCCATTATTGAACAAGTACTAATTGAAGCAAAAGGACAAGTGGATATTAGGGATCTATTACTAGTTTCAGATTGCAATCTTTTGGGAAGGGACCTGATTATTTCCTTAAGAAAAGATAAGGTGAGGACAATTTACACAGACTCAAAATATGCTTTTGGAATTGTGCACACATCTAGATAGAAAGAAGTTTGATAAACACTCAAGGGAAGAAACTGATCCATCAGGAGTTAAAAATCAGAGTGCTTGAAGCCCTGAAAAGACCTAAGAGGATAGTGGTAGTACATGTAAGAGGTCATCAACAAGGGTCAAGCTACTTAGTAAGAAGAAAAAGAGGCAGCTTGTAAACTAAAAGAGACTATCCAGCTGAACACTATAGTGGAAATTCAAGAGAAGCTGCCAAAACGCTATAGTACTCAAGAGGAGGAAGCTATAAAAAAATTAGAAGCTAAGAAAGAGCTGGGAAAATAGATACTATCAGATAAGAGAGAGATTTTACCTAATGCTTATGCTAGAAGGATTTTAAGCCAGTTGCACCAACATACTCATCGGGGAACAAGAGCCTTATGTGATCATTTTTTAAAATATTATAGATGTATTGGAATTTTTGAGATAGCAAAACGAATAACACAGGAGTGTTTGACATGTCAAAAAGTTAACAAAAAGGTAATGAGACAAGCTTCAACCGGCGGTAGAAAAATAGCCTACCGACCATTTGAAAGGGTTCAGGTGGATTATACTGAATTACCAAGGGTGGGCAGATGGAAATACTTGTTAATATTAGTAAATCAACTGACTCATTGCGTGGAGGCCTACCCGGCTGCCCGAGCCACGGCGAAGTTTGTAGTTAAAATATTGTTGGAACAAATCATTCCTTGATTTGGGGTTATCAGGGCCATTGATTCTGATCAAGGCTCCCACTTTACTTCCAGCATCATAAAAGGAGTAACAAAAGCCATGGGGATTTCCTGGGAATATCACACCCCTTGGCACCCCCAGAGCTCTGGGAGGGTAGAAAGAATGAACCAAACAATAAAACAGCAGTTAACAAAATTAATGATTGAGGCCCAAATGTCATGGGTCAAATGTTTACCTTTAGCATTGCTTAATATAAGGACACTTCCAAATGCAGATACGGGACTTTCTGCATGTGAGATGCTTTATGGGCTGCCTTATTCCCAGGAAGTACCCCAAACATCAGCAGTCATAGCCGATATGACTATTCAAAAGTACATCCAGAAGATGGGACAACATGTCCTAGAACTAAGGGAGAAAGGCATAATTGCTCAATCAGCCCCTCTCAGATTTAGCAGACATCAAATAAAACCAGGTGACTGGGTGCTGATTAAAAGCTAGAAGGAAGAGAGTTTGTCTCCTAGATGGGAAGGTCCATATTTAACTCTGCTGACCACTGATACAGCTATCTGAACTGCGGAAAAAGGCTGGACCCAGGCGTCGCGGGTCAAAGGACCAGTGGAACCACCGACAGAGATGGAACCACCGACAGAGACGCCTGCTGAATCCCAGTGGAGAATTGCATCTACCCCCGGAGAACTGAAAATCAAGTTAAAAAGAGACTGATGTATGTCACGAAAACGCTCCTACCTTAAGCTGCAAAACCAATTGTACTCACGAGAGGTAGAATGTACTACTCTAAACTGTAAGTGTTATCCATAGGGTTGTTTCAAGTGTATAGGGTGTGAAGAATTTTGGTATACAAACCTACCAAGGGGACAGATCCCTAATGCTCTCTGCTGTGATTGTATGAAAGAAATAGAGAAAGAAACTGATAAAACTTTGTGGGGTCCAGTAAGGAAAGGATATATTAAAACAGGAGATAAAGACTGGTGGAGAACCTGGGTACACAGAACAAGAGCAGGAATTGATTTGCAGGAAGTACCAAAAGCCAAATTAGAAAAAGTAGAGTGTGACAAGAGCAATTGGATACCGGACGAATATCAAATTAAAGCAAAAGAGTGGCAGGAAGCCAAGTGCCGCTGGAAGAGGGGGAGGCACATACACCAACCCCATTGTAGTCACACATCCCCCGAACTCAGGGGCCAATTAGCCTGAATTAAAAAGATTCAGACCACAACCATGATAAACAGAGATCTGAAGGCTCATGAGTCAAAAGGCAAAAATGAAATGGAAAATATCAGTGACCAAATCCCAAGGCATAAACTCTGCTACCGAGATCTACATCTCGGCCCTTGGATGCAACCCAAGGGGCCTTGAGAGAGGTAGAGAGTTAAACCCCTTGAGGATTATTTTCACTGTATTGATCATTGCATCCCAGGCAATGGGCCTTAATAGCCTCACTCCTGAACTCCACGTAATCCACGAGCGAGCTGCAGGATCAGAGCCTATTGCTCCAGCTGTCTGTGACAAATGCAATCATACTGTCTGGATTCGGGGGAAAAATAGAATCAATGTTCATGGCACATTCCCATGTTAGTGAAGTGTGCTATGACCATAACCAATTAAAGATGTGCACTATAGGTGGCAAATTATACTGGGTTGGAGAAAATTTAAAACCTGAAGGTGTAAATGACCCATTGAAAGCCCAAATGGTATATATTAGATTTGTGGACAAAAAGCTTACAGAGAACTGCCTGCCCCATAGGTAGAAAAGTTGAGATTGATGACTACGGAGAAAGCATCCGGGGTTTAGTAGCAGAGATCAAAAGGGTGGCTCATGTCCCTGTCCAAAAACGGAATTCCATTCTTCAAGCCTCATGGTGAGACCAGATGCTTAGAGGAGGAACTTAGTAGAAGAAAAAAGGGTTCCTGATATTGTCCTCATTAGCTAGGTTATTGTTTCTACCTTGCCTTATTCCCTGTTTTATCCAACCAATCCACTCAGTTATTCAAAGCATGCAGATTGCAGTAACCGACTCAGAATTGGCTACCAGAGAAGCTGGTAGATTTGAGAAAAGAGCTAAGATACGCAAAATAATGAAATTAAAGATAAGAGACCAAAAAGAGAAAGCTTCCAAAGTTTTAGCCAGAGTTGAAGCCCAGACACGAATGAGTAAGAGAAATGAAAATTTATACAAGCAGAGGGGGGATTGTGAAATTCAAAGTTGTGTTTCGTGTGAGGTACAAAGAGGTGATGTGTGTAGCTGTGAATGCGAAATGTGTGGACACCCACAATGGGAGAGCTGTGAATTCTAATAATAACTGAGGAGAATAAAGCATGGAAAAAGGCCTTTGAACCTATCTTTGGTTTGCAATTAACCCTGGTTGATTTAAGAGCGTTGGAATTAATGTGTTAAAGATGTTGCTTTTTGCTTGCATTTAATGCATAAAAAGCTCTGCAGTAATAACCTTTTGAAGTATAATTTTAGAATATAACTTGTATCGTTGAAACTATAGCTTTGGAATATATATAAAGGAAATATGCTTATCTCACGCCTTATTGAAGCAGAGAAAAACAGCTTGAGAGAAGAAGATGAACATCACCTCAAAGGTTTATAGTTTTGACCAAAGGGAAGCTGGACATCACTCTTATGAGATTTAGAGTCTCTTCAATTAAAAGGTGGACACACATCTGGGGAGCTGGATCCCACCAGATGGGAGTCGTCTTTCTTCTTTCGGAAACTGGACCACCACCATCTGGGGATATTCCTTTCAGATACATCCTGAGAAATTAAAATCACAACAGTGTATGGAATTGTGATGTAATAATTTGGAATAAAAATTGCTGATGAGTAAAAGATTGGAAATAGAAACTGCTGAAAAAAGGTGATGAGTACCCCTATAAATACCTGTAACCCTCAATTATCGGTGTGCAGTTGGAGGGAAAACTTCCCCCACTGTTCCCAGCGCTGTATTGCTCATGCCTTACGATATTAAATAATAAATTGATTGCTGCTTGAATATTGGCCTAGTCAAGCTTCTTATTCATATAAAGGACAAGGTAGCAGAGAACAATGTAAAATTCTGCTGAAAATAAAAGGAGGAATTGCTAAAAGAGTTATTTGTGCACATTTGGAGATTTATTTTTCTTGGGTGCAAAGCAAAATCAAAATGTCCTAGATGCCCCAAAGACTGGAAATGTGGAATGTCCTCCATAGCAGAGTGTTGGACCTCTGGATCCTTAGAACAATTTTATGGTGGTGGAACAGTGGCAGCTTGAGCTGGTGCCTCTGGGGGACCCTGAACAAAGAACCCCTGGGCTTTGATACCCTCCCAGGTGAAGTGTGACAGTCTGGGGTATTGCTGCTGTGTCCCAGTGCCCGGGCACTGGCTGGCACCACAGGTCCCCAGTGCCTCTGCTGAGCCATCCCTCTCCTGCAGTCAAGTTTGGTCTGTCACATTTGGCTTTTCTCTCTGATGCACTAGCAGGACCACAAGAGCACGTGGTGCTGAGGATGTAAAAATGCCTGTTCTGGCTGGAACCTTGCTGTTGTGTGACAGCCTGCAGGCAGAGCGGGCAGCTGGAGGGATGTTGACTCGTGTCCCCGGTGCCAGCCGTGCTGCATACATGAGAGCTGCTGGGTGTTGGTGCTCGCTGGTGTTAGAAATAGGGCCAGGAGAGGAGCTAATTTCAAATGCCTTTATTAAAGACAGCTCTGGGTGGGGAACCCGAGGTGTCACGGACACCGCCACTGCTCCCACTGGACGACGCTGAGGAGGAAGAGTACAGCTTTGTCTCTCGGCACAGCTGGGCCTTCCATCCTCACCAGAGTCCTTAGGAAGGCAAATATTGGCTCGCAACCGAGGGGTATCTTCCAAGCTGGGTACTATCAAAATTATGGGGACAGGACGGAATCCGGCTCTGGCCAAGAGTGGGTGGCTTAGTGTGGTTCTGATGGGCTAAAGTCAAAGTTTATGTGCTGGTTTGTTGTTTTGAGAGGGTTCATATAGTTCCCACAGCCTCTCATTTAAATTCAGTCCGGGTGCAAGTCCTCCTGCGAGGAGGGGAGTAGGAAAAGTGGTTCCCGAAGGGAATGGATACAAATCCCGGGTGAGACGGAAAGGGGAACAAATACAGAGAATGACGGGGAAAGATAAAAATACAGGGTGAAATAGCAACATCTAACAGCGGCAGCTGAAAGCAAGTCTTAGAATACTAACATTCAAAGTTTAACAAATGACTAACACGGGGTACAAATACAGAGTATGACAAGAAGAGATACGAATACAGGTAAAATAGTAACAGTCAGCAATGGCAACTGAAGGCAAGTCCTAGAACTCTAACAGTCAATGTTTAACAACAGACCAATACTTCAAATTAAGACCTTATCAATTTCATTAACGTCAACTACCAATGACAACTCTGAAAAAGAGCTCTCATCTCCAGGATTTCATTCCTCACACTGGGACCCGGCCTGGCCCGGCACCACGGGGAGTTACAAAGCGTCTTCAAGGAATCCCTGTGGCATTGTGTGTTTTATACGGGTTTTATTGTAAAGTTGGTTATTTTGGAAATTAGGATTTTGGTTTGACCCTCGGTTCCCCCCATGTTCTCCCTCATAAAGGTTTGTTCCTCCGGCCAGTTACCTGTCCATCATTGTAAGCAGCCCCCTTTCATTTCGAGAAATTTCTGTGTCAATCTTGCCTTACTTAACACATGATTTGTCCCCCGACCCTTCTCCCTCCCCAGTGCCATTGCTATTGGTTCGGTTGTGACCCTCGCTCCTCCCCTGGGCTTCGTTCATTGGTCCCTTGTGTCCCCTCGTGTCACGCCCTTCGCCTTTATAAGTGCCCCCCCCCCCCCCCCAACAGCTTTTCTGTGAAACCGCTGCTGGCCGCGGCTGTGGCAGTGAAGCGTCTGGGCATTCCTACGTGTGTCCAGTCCTTCCTTCCTTCGCCTCAGTGCTTCGCAGTGCTGCTCTCGCCTGCGTCGCTACACCGCAGACGGAGCCAGAAGTCGGGCTCCTGGCAGCGAACCTGGGAGTGGCGGGATTGGCGGTCTCCACCCGTCAGCTGCTGTGGCTGCGGGACGAGACTGCAAATACCCAGGCGTTAAACCACACGATTTAGCCTGGGATTTCAAGTTGTTTCGCAGTAAATCTTGTAAAAGGCCTGAGCAAGTCTCCTATGAATTGTCTCCCTGGCAAGCCCAGTCCCGGCCCCGAAGGCCCCTCAGCGTTGTCAGGGCAGTGGCAGGAGCCGGCAGCTCGCCCAGAGCGAGTCCCTGCCGCCCGGGATGGCCACAGGAGAGGCGGGCGGGCGGCGCCAGGGCCCTGCGCGGGGCTCCCCAGGCTCCTGTGGCATCGGTTCCGTCCCCTGGGGCGCCGAGCGGAGCCCGGAGCCGCCGCTCTGCCTGCGGGGCTGTGTGTGCGCGGCTCCGAAGGAGGCAGGGCCGGGGCTGTGGCGCCGCCCGTGCCGTGCCCGTGCAGCGCGACCCGGCGGGGCAGCTCCGGCTCGGCTCGTCGCCAGCGCCGTCCCGGCACGGCGGCTGCCCCAGGGCCGCAGCAGCCCCGAGCCGGACGGGCCCGGAGGGCCTCGGGAGGGAGCGCGGGAGGGCCCCGAGCCCTGCGGGCTTCAGCAGAGACTCCCGCCCCACTGCGGGCAGCAGGAGGGGCGCAAAGCTCCGGGACACTTATGAGAGCCTACAGCCCTCTCCGCATGTGAAGTGCGACCCCAAAACCCCGTCATGTGCCTCAGCAGAGACCCCAGCACCCTGCACACCTTGGGACAGATCGCTCACTCCGTGCATGCCTCACACAAAATTCCAAATCCTTTGCGTGACTTGAAGTGGACTCCAGCACCCTCCGTGCCTCAGAGGGAGCCTGAAATATCCCTGTGTGTCCCACAAGGGACCCCAGCCCCTCGTGCGCCTTATGGGGGTCCCCAAAGCCCCCAGGTGCCTTACGGGGAAGGCCAGGGCAGCTAGGGCTAGGGTTCTGACCAGGAAACGGAGTGTGGCTGCAGCTGGGCTGTTGTGCCTCTGGGGCTGTTCATCAGCCCCATCGGGCCCCAAGGCCACACAGCCCTTCCCTTCCCTCCCCTTCTGGCCCTCGTCCAGAGGAGCAGACCCTGTGCAGCACCCTGCATTGGTGATGGGCCATCAATTAGGTTCTATCAAGTGTGTGTTAATTAGGGTGGGGCTTTGTTTTGCCTGCTGGAATTGCTGGTCAGGCTGTGGCTGTGGAGATGCTCTTGATGGCTTCCCTCTTTTCCTGGGCTTGCCACTGGAGGAGGTGCAGGCCCAGATGATGCCAGTGAAGGAAATGTGCCCTCAGCCCAGGGACGCTCAGCATGGGCTCCCCCAGCCCTGGGGACCCCGCTGCTGGTCACAGCAGCCCCTGCCTGGCTCCTGCCTGCCCACACCGTGGGCATCCACGGCTGCTCCTGGGCACGGAGCTGAGCCAGTGCTGCTGCCGGCTGGGCTTTGCTGCTGCTGCCACCCGGACACTGGGGTGACAGCTCCACCTCAAGCACCACAGAGATTTCAGGTACAATTGTAATCTGGTCAGATTCAGAGCTGCTGCTACTGCTCTTCCGGCTGTAGAGGTCTTGTGACCAGCCACCAGATTTGAACTTTTCTTTGAGGTGGTGCCTGTGAAGAGAGGAGGTGGCTGAGGCCCCAGCTGCCAGTGGCACACAGGGAGCCTCCTGCACAGCAGGGCCCAGAGCTGGCAAGGCTCCCCAGCACGGCTGGAGCTGCTGGCACAGCTTGGCCCAGCTGCACAGCTGCCCCTCAAGGCCCCGGCGAGCAGGGCACGGCTCTGGGCAGGCTCCCTGGCCAGGAGCGGGCCCCAGAGCGCCTCTGCCTTTCAAGGGCAATCTGGTCCCTGCTCTTTCTCCTCCCCACCTTGCTCTGCCTCTGCCCTGTGCCCCTGGGGTTTGCCTTGGCCAGGCAGCCTCAGTGGGAGCCAGCACTGGCTGCAGTCCCAGCGGGCCCCCCAGGACAAGGCCCAGCAATGAGGAGGCCAATGAAAACTCTGGGCAGCAGCAGAACCCTCAGCAGAGTTCTTTGGACAATCATGGACTGCCCACCCAACCACTGCAGCCTCACTGGGAATGTTTCCTTCCTATGAGAAGCATTTAAAGGAAACTGCTTCAGTCAAGGACAGAGATAAGGGGGTGGCAGGGGACACAGAGACAGAGGAACTGCTATGAGAACAGACCAACCTGACCTGGGAATTCTTTCTGATAAAGATTAACGAGCGGTAAATGTCCAACCAAATTTGTAAAAATGAATATGTATGAACCTATCCTAAAATTGGATGCATATCTATTTGAGAGGGTGATAAAAAAGGATCTGGAGTTCCCAGAGGGATGCATGTCTTTTAAGGAGAGGAATCTCCACATGCATCCAGCACAGTAATAAACATACCAACTTTACAACTTTCACAAAGTCGTGGAGTTGCGTTTATCTCCGCAAAAGAGGCCCCAGTGTCAGCTGGCTCACAGAGACCCTCCTGCACATCAGGAGATTCCCACTGTGCTCAAAGTTTGCCTCTGAAGACTGAGAGATGAGCTTGTAAGAAATGCCGTAAATTCTCAGGGAAAGGGCTTTAAGTCCGTTGTTGTCACTAGGTAAAAATCTCCAGTGGGAAAAGAGCCTCTCCAGTACACTGGGTGTCTTGTGATGACTTAGTTCATCTAAGAGTAATGATCACCAATTATTGCAGTTTTATTTTCTATTTGGCAAGTGTAAAAGTGTTCCAGATTTTTCAGAATTCTAAAACTACTTTGAAAAATCCTAAACTACAATGGGAAAAGGGAAGAAATACTTGGGGATATTTTTCTACAAAAAATGTTTCTAAATATTTCTAAAATCTTCAGCTGTGTATAAATGTCAAACAAAGACAAAATGAGGTTGCTTTGTCTCAGGAGCCCCGTGCTCAGCTGCTGCCTGCCCAGCCCTGGCTGTGCCCAGACAAGCCGCTCCGCCAGAGCTGGTGGTAGCACCGACACACCTGAGCTGAACCCCAAAGATGTTGCCAGGCTCAGGCCCTTCCCTGGTGGGAGGGCTGCAGCTCCTGGCCTGGCTGGACACCAGGGGCAGCACCTTTGGGGACAGAGGCTCCTGCTCTGGGTGGTGATACCAACAAGCTGTCCCTAGCAATGAGCTGGTAATGCAGCCGTGGAAGGGAAAACAAACACGGGCACCGAGATGCGAGATGACAGGACCAGTTCTCCCTGGCTGAGTTATTTGGCCAGTCTTGTGAAGCTGCAGAGGCATCCCTGTGGAGAGAGGAGGTGGCTGAGGCCCCAGCTGCCAGTGGCACACAGGGAGCCTCCTGCACAGCAGGGCCCAGAGCTGGCAAGGCTCCCCATCTTCTCTGGACAATCACAGACTGGCAACAACACCACAGCAGCTTCTCTGGGAATGTTTCCTGTCTACAGCATTAGACTTTAAAGAGAAGGTGTTTGAGGGAAAGGTGAACAAAACACTCACCGTTTTCTCTTCCAGCAAGTCCAAATTTGGACACAGCATAAGATGAAAATAAGCTCCAAAAAAAGCAGGCCTGCAATTAATCCTATCCAGCAGCCTGTTCCCTGACAGAAACCCCTTCCAGGGCCCTTCTGGGAATCCAGAACACGTGTGCTGGTTCCAGCTGCACCTGTGGGAGCAATGGGGAGCGTGAGCCCGTGCTGTGCTGCACTGCTGAGCTGGCAGCACGGTGGATGCGGGCAGGACGTTCTCCGTTTCCCCCAGAGCTGGGGCCTGCAGGCACCTTGCTGCCCCTTGGCACAGGCTGTGCCACCCAACAAAGCCCAGCAGGCCGGGAGGAGAGCCCAGGGGCAGCGCAGCTGCTTGGGCAGTGGCTGCTCGGAGGGACACGGGCCAAAGCCATCCCTGAGCAGCCACTGCCAGCCCTGGCCCTCCCTGCCCCGTGACAGCTCCCCCAGCCCCAGGGCACAGAGTCAGGCCCTGTCAGGACCCAGTGCAGCCCCTGCCCAGTCGGGAGCCCAGGCTGGCTCGGGCCCTGGGATCGCGGCAGGGCTCCCGCTCGGGGCTGCTCCTGTGCCTTGGGCCTCGGGGCACTCAGGGCCAGCTCCGGAGCAGCTGCAGCGGGAGGGACGTTGGTGCACGGGTCCCCTTTGCCTGGGGCTGTGAATGAGCTCCAGAGGCCTCCAAGCCTCCAGAGGTGCCTCCAGCTTTGGCTGGTGCTGGGCCATGCAAGGGCAGGACCTGGTGGAAAGAGGTGCTGCCACACAGCCCTGCTAAATGGCTGACAGTGGCAGGGCAATTACCTCCTGTGCCTGTGCCCATGTCTGGAATCTCCTCCTTTCCTGCAGCAGGGGCTGCCAGTCGGCCTCTGCTTGCTTGGGGAAACACTGCCTTCTGTCCTGCCTTTTGCTCCATCACTTGAAAAAAGAAAAAGTTCAGCTGGATCAGATGGAACAATTTCTGATTTCTTTTGGTGGCATCTTTAGGACATCAGGCTTATCAAAAATGGGGATAAGATTCAAAATCCATCTGGCCTTTTGGGGCTGTGCCAGGGCCCACCCTCCTCCAAATAGCTGCCAGTCCTGAGCAGAAGGTGTGAGGGGATCACGCAGGTCGAGGGCACACACGTGCATGGCTCTGTCCTGGCACCTGCAGCGATGCCCCCCAGCCGAGCGTTGGGCTCTGAGCTGGCAGCTCTCCCAGGGGAAAGGCCTTGACCTACCCTCACCATGTCCCAGAGGCTCAATCCTGAACGTGGGTTGGGAAGCCAGATCACCTTCACCAACAGGTTCAGCTGCAAAGGAAGGCAGGACAGAACAGCTCCCGTGACACTGCAGGAGATCCTCAGGCTGCAGGAAAGGCTCAGCCCTGGGCCCGGCCCCTTCCCTCTCTGCTCTTCTCTGTGGCAGCACAGAGCACACAGAAGGACACACTGACATTGCACACGGAAGGATGGACAGCTAAATGCTCCTTCCTCCCACTGACAGTCATCCTGTGGGATCCCTCAGGGCTCCAGAAGGGAGCAGGGCAAAGTTTCCAGAAGTGAACAACCTTTAGAGGAACTTAAATGAAATGCCATATGAGTGAGCTGTTGCCGCATAGACATTGATTATTCTGTCAGGAAAGGCACGTTGAGAACTTGTCTCCAGCATCTGACAACATCTTCAAACCACCATTTACCAGCATTTCCAAATAACCCAAGTCATGATCCCAATCTAGAAGGGAGCAGAGATGCTTCAGAACCATTTCCATGATGTGCTGGGATCCCTTTCTGACTTGGGGAATTGGGCAATGCAAGGGGGTGGGGTAAGGCTGTGGGAGCCTGTGGCTCCTGATCACTCTCCAGACACTTTGCAGTCCCTGTGCAACATCCCTGGAGGGGCAGCTGGAGCAGCCCAGGGCTCTGGGGGTCTCTCTCTGCCACACAGGAAACCCTCACTAAATGCTCGGGGAAAACTGCAGTGCCACAGCTATTGCTCCCAACCTCTGTCCCGCCCTCCTGTTTGCCAACCTGCACAAGGAACAGCTTCCCCATCCCAAGGGCACATAGCCAGGCTCTGTCAGGACCCAGTGGAGCCTTGCTCTGCCCCTCTGCCCTTTCCCCACCATGGGCACCCTGTGCAGCCGCTCCCAGGTTTCGGGATGTGTCACCCACGGAGGGAGCCCAGCAGGACAGCTCAGTACCCGAGTGCCCTGAGCCTGCTCGGGACAATTCCTCTGGGCTGTGCCCGTCTTGTCTGGGCTGTGCCCGCAGTGCCAAGCAGCAGAGAGGGCAGCTCAAGCCTCAGCAGGGCTCAGGCCCAGAGGCACAGCCTCCTGTGGCTGTGCCTGGCATTGTCTCCCTTCCTGCAGGAAATGCCGCCTTCCACAGAGCCTCTCTGTCCATCCCTTGAGAAAGGAAAAGGTTTGGTGGGATCAGATGCAAACATTGCACATCCAGGCGGTGGCCTCTTCAGGAGGCAATACTTGTCCGCAACATGGATAAGAATCAGGAAAATCCTGATCCCCACAGGCTGTTGGGGCTTCCTACGACCCTCCCTCTGCAAAGCAGCCACACCTCAGGATGTGCTCAGACACCGGGAAAGTGCAGGGGATCCATGGTGCAGTTTGGACTCTCTGTCAGCTGATGCCCAATGCCTTCCTGCAGAGGCTGGGGAGAAGCTGCAGCCAGGCCAGGCTGGCAAACAGCCCTGCAGGGCACGGAAGCAGCAGCAGGGCAGCGAGGCTGCCATGGATCCCTTCCCGCTGTACCGGGCACGGCGTGTCCAGATGTGCAGCCAAAGCCCCCAGCTGCTGAGCCCCCGGACAAGGCTCAGGGAAATGCTCTCATCATTCCCTTTGAGCAGTTCCGTCACGATTTGTTTAAGGATGGTATTTGGCTCATCATTTGACCCTGTGGCTTTGTTCTTCCCTCTCAGAGGACCTTAAGAGAAAGTGGTTCCATTTCCTATGAATGGATCCCACAGAAGAAGGGCTCAACCTGTGGGGTCAGCAGGGACACAGTACTCACCCCTGTGATGAGAGCCTGGCTTCGGTGAAGGAACCAGCAAAGGAACAGGAAAAGTCCTCCCTGCAGACGCATCTGTAACACAACAGCCATAGAAGCTTCTGTAACCAGGTTCCTGCCAGGTTGTCAACAATTATTCCGTGGTGGGACAATGAGAACAAACCTGCAGGAGGCTCCAAAGGCTTCAAAACTTTCTTCAGCCAATCTAATGGAGAAATCTTCCTAGCAAGCTCATCTAGAACAGAGCAGAGATGAGAACGTTTTTCAGGGCATGCTGGGATCCCCGTCTGCCTCTGGGAAATGGGCACTGCAAGGGGGTCGGGTAAGGCTGTGGGAGCCAGATGTCAATGGACAAGGCCAAAGCTGCACAGGGGCCTGGGGAGCTCTGGGCAGGCTCCTGGTCACTCTGCACCTTCTTTCCATGCCCTGTGCGACACTCTTGGTGGGGCAGTTGAAGCAGCCCAAGGCCCTGTGGGCTCTCACTCCCACAGCTGCAACTCTTGGAAAAGCCCTGGGGAAAGCTGCAGCAGGCAGTGCCTCAGCTGTCCCCCTGTCCCTCTGACTCTCCTGCCCTTTCTCCTGCCTTTCCCAGCTTCTTCTATCTCTCCATCTCTCTTTGCCTTGGGACCCCTTCCCCATCCCAAGGGCACGTGGCCAGGCCCTTTCAAGACCCAGTGGAGCCTTGCTCTGCCCCTCTGCCCTTTCCCCACCATGGGCACCCCGTGCAGCCGCTCCCAGGTTTCGGGACGTGTCTCCCACGGAGGGAGCCCAGCAGGACAGCTCAGTACCCGAGTGCCCTGAGCCTGCTCGGGACAATTCCTCTGGGCTGTGCCCGTCTTATCTGGGCTGTGCCCGCAGTGCCAAGCAGCAGAGAGGGCAGCTCAAGCCTCAGCAGGGCTCAGGCCCAGAGGCACAGCAATTACCTCCTGTGGCTGTGCCTGGCATCGCCTCCCTTCCTGCAGCAGAGGCTGGCACAGAATCACTGCTTCCTGTAGGAAATGCTTCCTTCTGCACAGCCTCTCCTTTCATTTCTAAAGAAAGAAAGAGGCACAGCTGGATCAGATGGAGCTGTTCCCCATTGGGGAGGTGGCATATTCAGGAGTCCTTTCAAATCATGGATAGGTTTCAGGAAATCAGATGGGCTTCGGTGTCTCCCCCTCAACCTCTTCCTCCTCCAATCCTGATCAGCTCAGAGACAGGGATGTTGCAGGGGATCTCAGGCCCGTGGTGCAGTTTGGGCTGCGTGGCAGCAGATGGCCAATGCCTTCCTGCAGAGGCTGGGGAGAAGCTGCAGCCAGGCCAGGCTGGCAAACAGCCCTGCAGGGCGTGGAAGCAGCAGCGGGGCAGCGAGGCTGCCATGGATCCCTTCCCACTGTGCCGGGCTCAGCGTGTCCAGATGTGCAGCCAAAGCCCCCGGCTGCTGAGCCCCAGGACAAGGCTGAGGGAAATGCACCCACCTTTTCCTGCCTGCTGCATTTCCTTCGTCCTTTTCCTCATGTATTCAGATGGCTCATGAGCTTTCTTCTGTGCTGTAGATTTGTACTTTCCTGTTGGAGGACCTTCGAAAAACATGATTTGGTTTCCTATGAATGGATATCACAAAAGCAGAACTCAGCCTGTGGGGTCAGCCGGCACACACTACTCACCCCTGCGATGAGAGCCTGGCTTTGGTGAAGGAACCAGCAAAGGAACAGGAAAAGTCCTCCCTGCAGACCCATCTGTAACACAGCATCCACAGAAGCTTCTGTAACCAAGTTCCTGCCAGGTTGTCAACAATTATTCCGTGGTGGGACAATGAGAACAAACCTGCAGGAGGTTTCAAAGGCTTCAAAACATTATGCCGCCCATCTAATGGGGAAGCCTTTCCAGACACCTCATCTGAAACAGAGCACAGATGAGAACATTTTTCAGGGCATGCTGAGATCCCCGTCTGCCTCTGGGAAATGGGCACTGCAAGGAGTTTAGGTAAGGCTGTGGGAGCCAGATGTCAATGGACAAGGCCAAAGCTGCACAGGGGCCTGGGGAGCTCTGGGCAGGCTCCTGGTCACTCTGCACCCTCTTTCCGTGCCCTGTGCGACACTCTTGGTGGGGCAGCTGCAGCAGCCCAAGGCCCTGGGTGCACTCACTTCCACAGCTGCAACTCTTGCACAAACCCTGGGGAAAGCTGCAGCAGGCAGTCCCTCAGCTGTCCCCTGTCCCTCTGACTCTCCTGCCCTTTCTCCTGCCTTTCCCACCTTCTTCTATCTCTCCATCTCTCTTTGCCTTGGGACCCCTTCCCCATCCCAAGGGCACGTGGCCAGGCCCTTTCAAGACCCAGTGGAGCCTTGCTCTGCCCCTCTGCCCTTTCCCCACCATGGGCACCCCGTGCAGCCGCTCCCAGGTTTCGGGACGTGTCTCCCACGGAGGGAGCCCAGCAGGACAGCTCAGTACCCGAGTGCCCTGAGCCTGCTTGGGACAATTCCTCTGGGCTGTGCCCGTCTTGTCCGGGCTGTGCCCGCAGTGCCAAGCAGCAGAGAGGGCAGCTCAAGCCTCAGCAGGGCTCAGGCCCAGAGGCACAGCAATTACCTCCTGTGGCTGTGCCTGGCATGGCCTCTCTTCCTGCAGCAGAGGCTGTCAGTGAGCCACAGCTTCCTCCGGGAAATGCACAGCCTTCCTTCTGCACAGCCTCTCCATCTGCTTCTGGAGAAAGGATGAGGTACAGCTGGATTAGGTAGTGCTGTTCCCCATTGAGGATGGGGAATCTTCAAGAGGCAATGCTTGTCAAAGACATGGTCAAGAATGGTTAGGAAATCCCTATAAAATTTTTCTTTAGGCCAGGGCCCTCTGTACTCCAAACAGCTGCCCCTTCTGATTTTCCTGGAGATGGGAAATTGCAGGGGATCTGAGGTGCATTGTGCAGTTTGGGCTGCCTGTCAGCCAATGCCTCAATCAATCCTGCAGAGGCTGGGGAGGAGCTGCAGCCAGGCCAGGCTGGCAAACAGCCCTGCAGGGCGTGGAAGCAGCAGCGGGGCAGCGAGGCTGCCATGGATCCCTTCCCGCTGTGCCGGGCACGGCGTGTCCAGATGTGCAGCCAAAGCCCCCGGCTGCTGAGCCCCAGGACAAGGCTGAGGGAAATGCACCCACCTTGTCCTGCCTGCTGCATTACCTTCGTCCCTTGCCTCATGTGTTCAGATGACTCATGGGCTTTCTTCTGTCCTGCAGCTTTGTTCTTTCCTTTTAGACGACCTTAGAAAAACATGTTTCCTCTTCCCATTAATGGATCCCACAGAAGCAGGGCTCAGCCTGTGGGGTCAGCAGGGACACACTACTCACCCCTGTGATGGGAGGCAGGCTTCTGTGTAGGAATGAGGGAAGGATCAGGAAGAGTCCTCCCTGCAGACACATCTGTAACACAACAGCCACAGAAGCTTCTGCCATCTCTGCTCAGCTCCACGGACACCACTGAGCCGCAGGAGCGGTGAGGGGATCGCGCAGGGCGAGGGCACACATGTGCATGGCTCTGTCCTGGCACCTGCAGCGATGCCCTCCTGGCCGAGCTTTGGGCTCTGAGCTGGCAGCTCTCCCAGGGGAAAGGCCTTGACCTACCCTCACCATCTCCCAGAGGCTCAGTCCTGGACGTGGCTTGGGAAGCCGCACCACCTTCACCAACAGGTTCAGCTGCAAAGAAAGGCAGGACAGAGCAGCTCCCGTGGCACTGTAAGAGATCCTCAGGCTGCAGGAAAGGCTCAGCCCCGGGGCACAGCCCTGGGCCCAGCACCTTCCCTCTCTGCTTTTCTCTGTGACTGCACAGCCCACACAGAAGGACACAGTGGCATTGCACATGGGAGGAAGATGGACGGCTAAATGCTCCTTCCTCCCACTGACAGTCATCCTGTGGGATCACTCAGGGCTCCAGAAAGGAGCAGGGCAAGGTTTTCAGAACCCTTCTGCCCTGACTTAACCGCTAATGGAAATGGCAGAGGCACGAGCTCTTGCCACTTGGATACTGATTAATATGTCACTAGAAAGGGAAATTCAGAACTTACCTCCAGCATTCTTCAAGACATTCGAAATATCATTTAACAACAATTCCAAATAATCAAAGTTGTGATCCAAATCTAGAAGGGAGCAAAGACCAGACCAATTTCCATGATGCACTGGCATCCCCTTCTGCCTCCGGGAACTGGGCACTGCAAGGGGGTCGGGAAAGTCCGTGGGGGCCAGATGTCAATGGAAAAGGCCAAAGCTGCACAGGGGCCTGGGGTGCTCTGGGCTGGCTCCTGGTCACTCTCCACCCTCTTTGCCGGCCCTGTGACATATCCCGGGAGAGGAAACAGGGCCAGCCCTGGGCCCATGGGGGCTCTCTCTCTCCCCCAGAGGAAACCCTCCCTGAAGGCCTGGGGAAAACCATTCCCAGCGCTTCCCGGGGAGCAGGGAGCGCTGTCCCGGGAAAGGGGAGCCAGGCTGCCGACTCACCTGCTCCCCACGCTTGCAGTGGAGCAGCCTGGGCAGCCCTGGCAGGCAGGGCCACGGCCAGGAGGAGCAGGAGGAAGAGGCGCAGAGCAAGGGCCATGCTGCCTTGCCCTCTGCCAGTCCCGCAGCTCTTGCTGCCACCGCTGTCCCAATGTCAGCACCACTGCTGCCACCGCCGCTGCTGCTGCCGCAACAGTTGTGCTCAAGCACTGACTGCTCGCTCCTTGTGCTGCTGTGCAACCACGGGGCTCTGGCACCTCTGTGACCTCAGAGCCTGCTGTGACCTCAGCCTGCTGTGAGCCCTGAGCCTGCTGTGACCTCATGGCCTCAGCTGTACCCCCAGAGTGTGCCCCCATCTGTACAAATGGGCTGCCCTGATTGTAAATGTTTTGCTTCATCAAAGGGCCATTGCTCAGGAAAACTTTTTGTTTTTCCAGCTTCCATTGCTGGTCGGTCAGGCTGTGTCTCTGAAGATGCTCTTGATTGTTGCAGTTTGAATTTATTTTATTGATTCCTGTTTAAGTGGTTCATGGTTTACCCATGGGTTTTACCCTCCCTCAAAGCTGTCCCTCATGCCATTCCCCGCCCCTTGTTCCAGCTCTTTCCCTGCCTGCCACGGCACCCCAACCCCTTGGTTCCCGAAGGAGCCTTCGGGCCAATCTCTGACTGCAACAGCCCTTTGGAATTCCCCTATTCCGGAGGCCCCGTGGGCCCATGTGAGCCATCCTCTCCACCCTCCTACCGCAATGGGCCCCAGACACTTGACTAATCCCCTCCCTGCTCCCCTGAGGATTCCCTATTGGTCAGCTGTTTGTATGCACCCCCTGACTTGTATCTCTATAAACCCCCTTGCACAATAAATCTAGGGGCTTTTTATCCTATTTCTTTCACCTGGAATAAACTCTTCCTTGTGGAACCTTAGAGGGCCTCCTCCTTTCTCCTCTGCCTGGTCCCTGTCGTGGCTGGTGTCTGGCACAGTAGAGCAAGTGGCTCTAAAGGTTCTGCCTCTGGGAAATCCCTATCCTGAGGCAGTTCCCTACTCCTGCGGTGGTGCCGGAGTTCTGAGAGTTAGCCCGGGTTCCAACAGTCTAGTCACTAATCCCCCTGTCCTGGTTTAGGGCAAATTTGTTAAAGAATCTGCAAAGGAGGGCCCCTCCAGAAAGCAAAACCCACACGGCCCCTCCCTCCAACCAGTTTGGGAAAAAATTCCTCAGACAGAGGTGGAAAGAACCTGTTTATTTCAGGCACAGCACCCGCCAGCACACAAAATGAACAATACCCGATGACACCGCTCTGGGAAAGATGACAAAATCAGAAAGTCTCTTTCGGGGGTGGTTGCTCTGTTCTCAGTCCCTCCGGCACTGGGGTAGCTGCTGCAGGCCAAAACGGTGCAAATCCTCGGTGTTCCCAGGTCCCAGTCCGGAGCAGGTTTGAGATGGTTGAAGAAAAGGAGAGGAGAAATAGTCCAGGAAGGCATTTGAACTGTTTAGCTAGAGCTAGCTAATAAGCAGAGGCCAAAGCAGAGCAGAAGCGAGAGCAGAAAAGAGAGCAAGCAAAGCAACAAGCTGAAAGCAAGAAGTGAAAACAGCCTTAAGTACTGCCCCTCTCTGTGTCCGTGATAAGAGAAACCCAAACAAAAGTTCCACTCTTCAGAGCCGGTCTTAAAGGCACAGAACAGATGAATGGGGATACAAGCATCATAACGTCAGCCCAGGACATTCCACCCCTTATCCCCATATCATCAACATACTACAACATATCATGCCTTATTCATACAAAATTTCCATCTGTTCCCCCAAAATGTACAAGCAATACCCATCATGCCTTCATCACATCCCCACACTGGACCACTGAATCCAGGCCCTATATTACAGAGCTGCAGGATTCCCCCTTTTCACTTTAGTCACTTCAAGCTCCATCTATCACTTGCTCAGACCTTCAACACTTACACATTTCCTTCTCCATCTTCCACTTGCCCAGACCTTCAACACTTACACATTTGCTTCTATCTCATGTCTGTATGGTTTAATGTACAGACAATGGCAGTAACATTCAATGAACAGTGATATTGCACATCATTCTTAGCCCACAATCAGATCTCCTTGAGGTACACATCGTGTTGTTCCATCTCTTTGCATTATCCACCACGTGCAACCTGGTCCCTGAGCAAAGACAACCCCATGAATGTGTTTGTCTGTACTCAAGGCAGAATTGATCCACACAGTCTTCCCTAACAAACCTCTGATATGTACCACTGGGACTTTGTCTCCTTCTATTATATTCAGGGACTCAGACTGGGCAGGACCTGCTCAGTTGGTGGAACCTCGGGTGTTAACTAACCAGGTGGCCTTTGCTAAATGTTGCTCCCAGTTTTTAAAGATCCCCCACCCAAAGCTTTCAACTGGGTTTTTAGTAGTCCATTGTACCTCTCCACTTTGCCTGCAGCTGGTGCATGGTAGGGGATATGGTACACCCACTCAATGCCATGTTCCCTTGCCCAGGTGTTGATAAGGCTGTTCTTGAAATGAGTCCCGTTGTCTGACTCAATCCTCTCAGGTGTACCATGTCTCCACAGGACTTGCTTTTCAAGGCCCAGGATGGTGTTCTGGGCTGTAGCATGAGACACAGGGAAGGTTTCCAACCATCCCGTGGTGGCTTGCACCATGGTCAGCACGTAGCGTTTTCCCTGGCGTGTCTGGGGCAGTGCGATGGAGTCAATCTGCCAGGCCTCCCCATACTTGTACTTGGACCACCGCTCACCGTACCAGAGGGGCTTCACTCGCTTGGCCTGCTTGATGGCAGCACGCGTCTCACAGTCATGGATAACCTGAGAAATACTGTCCATGGTTAGATCCACTCCTTAGTCTCGTGCCCACTTATAGGTGGCATCTCTGCCCTGGTGGCCTGAGGCATCATGGGCCCATCTAGCTAGGAATAACTCTCCCTTATGTTCCCAATCTAGGTCTATTTTGGACACCCCTATCTTTGCAGCCTGCTCATTGTTTTGGTGCTCCTCATTGGCCCTACTCTTGGGTACGTGGGCATCTACATGGCAGACTTTCACAGGTAGCCTCCCTACCCCGGTAGCAATGTCTTTTCACTCATCAGCAGCCCAAATTGGTTTCCCTCTACGTTGCCAGTTAGCCTTTTTCCACCTCTCCAGCCATCCCCACAGAGCATTGGCTACCATCCATGAATCAGTGTAGAGGCAGAGCTTTGGCCACTTCTCTCTCTCAGCAATGTCTAGGGCCAGCTGAACAGCTTTGAGTTCAGCGAGATGGCTTGATCCACCTTCTCCTTCGGTAGCTTGTGCAACCTGTTGTGTGGGGCTCCATACGGCTGCTTTCCACTTCCAGTTCATCCCTACGATGCAGGGAGACAGGAACCATCAGTGAAAAGAGCGTAGCGTGTTTCCTCTGGGGGCACTTGGTTATAGGGAGGAGCCTCTTCAGCACGTGTCACTGGTTCTTGTTCCTCTTCATCTGTGAAACCAAAATTCTCACCTTTGGGCCAATTTGTAATTACCTCCAAAATCCCAGGGCGATTCAGTTTACCTATACGGGCGCACTGAGTGATGAGAGCAATCCACTTGCTCCATGTAGCACTGGTGGCATGGTGAGTGGAAGGAACCTTGCCTTTGAGCATCCACCCCAGCACTGGTAGTCAGGGTGCCTGGAGGAGTTGTGCTTCAGTGCCTATTACCTCCGAGGCAGCCTGGACTCCTTCATAGGCAGCCAAGATTTCCTTCTCTGTTGGAGTGTAGTTGGCTTCAGACCCTCTGTAGCTTTGACTCCAAAATCCCAGTGGTCGACCCCGAGTCTCCTCAGGCACCTTCTGCCAAAGGCTCCAGGACAAGCCATGGTTCCCGACTGCAGAGTAGAGCATGTTCTTTACCTCTGGTCCTGTCCTGACTGGGCCAAGGGCTACTGCATGAGCAATCTCCTGCTTGATCTGGACAAAGGCTTGTTGCTGCTCAGGGCCCCACTGGAAATTGTTCTTCTTGCGGGTGACCAGGTAAAGAGGGCTCCCGATCTGACTGTACTCAGGAATATGCATCCTCTAAAAACCTATTGCACCCAGGAAAGCTTGTGTCTCTTTCTTATTGGTGGGTGGAGACATTGCTGTGATCTTGTTGGTGACATCTGTAGGAATCTGACGCCGTCCATCTTGCCACTTCACTCCCAGGAATTGAATCTCATGAGCTGGTCCCTTTACTTTGCTCTTTTTAATGGCGAAACCAGCTCCCAGCAGGATCTGGATGATTTTCTCCCCCTTCTCAAACACTTCCGCAGCTGTGTTCCCCCACACAATGATGTCATCAATATATTGCAGATGTTCTGGAGCCTCACCCTTTTCCAGTGCAGCCTGGATCAATCCATGGCAGACGGTGGGGCTGTGCTTCCACCCCTGGGGCAGTCGCTTCCAGGTGTACTGCACTCCCCTCCATGTGAAGGCAAACTGAGACCTGCATTCTGCTGCCAGAGGAATGGAGAAAAATGCATTGGCAATGTCTATAGTGGAGTACCACCTTGCTGCCTGGGACTCCAGCTCATACTGGAGCTCTAATATGTCTGGCACAGCAGCACTCAGTGGTGGAGTCACTTCATTCAATGCACGGTAGTCCACAGTCAATCTCCATTCTCCTTCAGATTTTCGCACAGGCCAAATGGGGCTGTTGAAGGGTGACTGGGTCTTGCTGACCACCCCTTGGCTCTCCAGCTCAGGCATCATTTTGTGGATGGGGATCACAGCATCTCGAGTGGTCCTATACTGTCGTCGATGCACTATGGAAGTGGCAATTGGCACTCGTTGCTCTTCTCCCGTCAGGCATCCTACTGCAGATGGATTCTCAGACAACCCAGGTGTGGAGAGTTTAGTTCAGGCATGGCTTGAAGAAAAAGGCCATGAAGCCATGAAACTGAGAGAAAAGTAACAGGTAGCTGTGAAGCAGTTCCCAGCCTGACTTCTATAAACAATTAGACTCTTTCAGGCATCATTGTATAAACAATAAGGTTCTCAGGCAGTCTTCCCATAACAAGTGTAACACTCTCTCTGGGAAAAGATGGCACCCTGAGAACAGATGTGGAAGTTTTGGGAACCGTTCATAACACAGTGAGAACACTGGTTTTGTTTTGTGTAAACAATCAACGGTGTAGTAAAACAAAAGGTGTGGTTAGAGTTTTCTCTGTTAGCCTATCATAAACCTGTATTACAGAATATGCATGAAGTTCGTTAACACTATTATTTAAGCTGACTGATCGATCAATAAATCGAGTTCGATGCATCACAGGATGGTCGTTCTCCCCTCACTTCAACAAATGGTGACCCCGACGTGATAGCGGACACGACGATCGCGACCACCACGGGGATTGCGAACACCACGAGAAGTGAGGACTGGTTCAGGCTCCGAAGCAGCGGGAGCGGCAAATAAGCGCGAAACCAAAGCGGAGAAAAAAAAAGCCGCCGATACGCGCCGTGCCCTGGCGACCATATTAGATGGGTCCAGCTGATACGTGTGGCCGACGCCTTGGAAAACGCTGCTAGGTAAAAGTGCGCACTTAAAAGAGGTATGGAAAGGCAAGCCACATATGAACTTTTTATTATGTTTTTGCAAAAAAGGCAAATTAAGGGAATAGACTTACGGAAGGAATTGCAAGGTCTTTTGGCTTATGGTCTGGAATGGGGAGTCTTCGTGAATCCCCACACAGTTTACGAGTTAACGGAATTGCGTGAATTCGGTGATTTATTGTCAGAGGCTGCTTTAGAGAGTGGTAAAACTGCCAAGAAGCTAGGCAAGCCATGGCGAGTGATATATGGCGCACTGTTTTACTATCTCTCTGAGTGCAAGACAGCGGCCGCAGCCCGTGGAGCTTGCGGGGCTGTGCTACTCCGAACTCAGCACGGGCGCTCCGCCATGGCGAGCAGCCGCGGCGAGCGACCACCTGAAATGCTGCGCTATAGCCGCGGGAGCGGAGGCAGCGGCGGGGAGAGCCGAGCCGCCGCCGCGGGAGCCGAGCCGCGCCGCCCCGGGAGAGAGCGAAGCTGCCGCGGGGGGAGCCGCCACGGGTGCAGCGGTGGCTGCAGCGGAGTCAGCCTGCCGGCGAGTAAACAAAGAGCCCAGCGCAGCGGGGGGGTTTCGCCCGCTCCGACACACGCGCCGCGGGACTGGAGCGCTTTTTGCAGCGGGAGCGTTTCTCCCTCCCCCCACAGCCGGCAAAAGCTTCAGTTTAAGACCTAACAGCCTAATGGATGCCTCGGTCTAGGACCTAACAGCCTAATGGATGTAACTTTTGTCAACAAAAGATCCCTGTTGAAATTAAGAAACAAGTGATGGTAAACAAGGAAAGTTAAAGGCACTTTTGTTCTTCCTGGCAGAGACTATGAAACAAGAATCAGCGTACTGTATGCATAGGTCAAATTTCGGCCGATTTGGCTCGGCATTGGTTATGCTGTCTTGAAATCACCTGCATTAACATAGATTTTAACATCAGAAGCCCGGATGGTTCAGTCAGTAGAACATCAGACTCTAAAATTATATTTTGAAAAGTTTAAAAATGTTGAGATGTGTTAGATTGATTGTATGAGTGAGATTGTATGAGTGTGCTTTTTAGTATAAATGCTGCAGCAGAAACGTGAGAAAGGTTGTTTTGATTTAGTGTTTTAGAGTCAAGCCTGTGAGTGAGATGTTGTGAGTGTGCTTTTTAGTATAGAAATGCTATAGCAAACACATGAAGAAAGTTATTTTAGCTTAATATTTTAGAATCAGGCCTGTAAGTAAGTTATAGTAAATGCTATATTTTATTTCTATAGTAAGTTTTATCCGTTGCTAAGTAGTTTAAGTTGAATTATCTATTAAGTGCCGTTAAATGTTAAATACTGTTAAGGTTTAGTTTTGTTAAGTTGATCTCCTGTTAAGTTTAAGTGTTATTAAGTTTAAATAAAGCTAGATTCTGTTTAAATTATATTAGGTTTAGGTTAAGTTAGATTCTGTTAAGTTTGATCTTACATTATTTACAAATAAGTCTGTTATTTAAAGTCAGTTAAGTTTTGTTATAGTTAAGTTTTATTAGAATTAAGAGATTTTACATGTAAGTTCTGTTGATTTAAAAATCTATTAAGTTTAAGTAAAGATAAGTTTAAGTAATGTTAAGATCTATTAAGTTTAAATATTTTAAGTTTAAGTATTTTAAGTATAAGTGCTATTAAGTTTAAGTGATGTTAGATAGATTTATGCTTTTACGATAGGCGTTTATTTTATGGCTTGTGTGCAAAGTGTTGTTGTGAACTTCAGAGAAACCTTGCTAGCTAAAAATACTATTTAATTATTAGAATTGCCTATTCTTATGTTGCAAAGAGTGTAACACAGCTAGCCCATAGAATTTTGAAGCCAGTTAAGTTCTGTTAATTTACAAATAAGTCTGCTAAGTTAAATATTTTAAGTGCTTTAAGTGTATACTATTTTCTCACCACTCCAAGTCAACAAAGGACTGAGAATCGCCCAGCTGATGCCATTTCAGCCAAATGACTAAAGGATTACAGACTGTAAAACTGATTTTGAACTTTTCTGAGAGGCCCGGGGAAGGGGTGGATGTGAAAATCTCAAGGACAAAAAAGATTGTTTTCAGACTTGCCGTTCACCTCCTCTCCAGCATGAATGAAAGCAGCTAACAGCTGTCTTTTCTTAGTCCAATTACCACCTATCTTGCAATGCCTGATAAGGCCGGACATAGTGGCTCAGCTGGGGGTGCGTTTAACCCTTTGGGATAAAACGCCGTTGCTGGAGGACCAGAGAACTGATTGACATTATTGAATCATTATCATCTTTCCATATAAAAGGACCGGCAAAAGAGAACTGCCTTGAATGTCACAGCCCACATTGTGCTGCTTGGGTTGCACTGTGTTGTGGGGGTTGTGACAGGACTTTTTGAGTGGACCAGTTGTCACATTTTCGTTTATGGTGTAATACCTGTAATTATGAACATAACTGGGAACATAATTGGGAGTGGGCACTACGGAATGAAACAAGACTAAACACTGCCTCAGCTTTAGATCTTTATGAATCGCATGAGCAGAAAATCTTGGCTTATTATCGGTGGGAGGTACAGTGTATTTTGAAAAGGATTAAAGCTCAAAGTGCATCATATATAACCTCTGTAAGGTGTAAAAAACTGGTGCCTTTAACACAACATTCCGTTGTAGGGCCTATAAAAGGAGATCCCAATCAGGCATTAGATAACTGCATTAGAAGGTTACAAAGGTGTGGTCTTCAGGTCTCAGGAACAGTAAGGTTAAAAACAGTTATAAGAAAAAGAAGGTCAAAGTAAAAACAGAAAAGTGAGGTTTACTTTTATTATATTACTTGGTGTAGTGGTAGCTGAAGAATTAAAGGTAACACATTTTAGTCAATCTAGAGATAATGTATGGTTAACACTTGCTAGGCAGATTAATCAGACATCGCTTTGTCTCAGTATTGGAGGAGTTACTAATCCCTTTCGCACATGTTTGGTAGGACTTCCAGTATGGTCTCCTCAAGAATTCTGCAGTTTTATTAATAACCGTGCCTTATGTATGAGCAGTATGGTAAATATCAAATTGCCTAAAGGGTATACTGCCAGTCAGAGTGACGGCTACCGTCAGTGCCTGTTAATTCAATCACTTAATATTCCTTTGCATTCTCCACCTGAGGAATTGGAGCTTTTCGGGAGTGCAAATGCTAGCATGACCAGCACTTCTGACGGTGGGTGGTTTAGCTTTGATTATTTTAATCCTCAAAAGATGAATCCACATACACAAACGTGGGCTACCCTGGATTCAGCCCTAAAGCCAAACATAGTGTCTAAACAACTCTACAATCATTGTAAAGGCTCTAGCATCATAGCACCTAAGAAACTACCTACGGGTATATTTCTAATTTGCGGAGATAGAGCCTGGAATGGTATACCTGCCCAGCCTCAGGGTGGACCTTGTTATTTAGGCAAGTTATCTTTATTCCACCCTAATATATCTGTGCTAATGCAATTAAGCCATAAGATAAGCAGGCAAAAGCGTAGCTTACATAATTTAGACTGTAGTCAAATAGGAGATCCGTGGTTCTGGAGTAAATTTAAGCAAGTGATGGTTTCAGCTTTCCTACCATGGGGTGCTGCCAGCAAAGCATTGACTCTAGCAAAGCAAATAGGGTGTTGGGCTAAGGGTGAACTGAATAAAACTTCACAGATATTAGATATGTTAACTTCAGATGTACAAAGTGTTAATCACGCTGTTCTACAAAATAGAGCTGCTATAGATTTTTTATTATTAGCACAAGGCCATGGGTGTGAAGAATTTGAAGGAATGTGTTGCATGAACTTATCTGATCATTCTGTATCTATTCATGCTAAGTTAAAAGAGCTACGGCTAGGTTTTAACAAACTTAAGGAAGAAGAAGGATTGGGTATTGATGAGTGGTTTCGGATTGGGACCCTGGCTAAGAAACTTTATAACATATGCTATAGGGGTATTAGGGGTACTCTTATTACTTTTACTTATATTACCTTGTTTCTGTAGCTGTATTCAGAAGATGGTTAGTAGGATGATAGAGAATACCTGGCAAACTAACCTCCTTTCTCTTAAAGAAAAAAGCGGGGGAAGTGTGGAGAGTTTAGTTCAGGCATGGCTTGAAGAAAAAGGCCATGAAGCCATGAAACTGAGAGAAAAGTAACAGGTAGCTATGAAGCAGTTCCCAGCCTGACTTCTATAAACAATTAGACTCTTTCAGGCATCATTGTATAAACAATAAGGTTCTCAGGCAGTCTTCCCATAACAAGTGTAACACTCTCTCTGGGAAAAGATGGCACCCTGAGAACAGATGTGGAAGTTTTGGGAACCGTTCATAACACAGTGAGAACACTGGTTTTGTTTTGTGTAAACAATCAACGGTGTAGTAAAACAAAAGGTGTGGTTAGAGTTTTCTCTGTTAGCCTATCATAAACCTGTATTACAGAATATGCATGAAGTTCGTTAACACTATTATTTAAGCTGACTGATCGATCAATAAATCGAGTTCGATGCATCACAGGATGGTCGTTCTCCCCTCACTTCAACACCCAGGCAAGGTGTTCAATTGCTGGATGCCCTCTGTCTCTACAGCAGCTATTCCAAATGCCCATCTGAGTCCCTCTGGGTCTTTGAAGTACCCATTCGAAGGTAGTCTATGCCCAAAATACGTGGGGCCTCTGGGCCAGTCACAATAGGATGCTTCTTCCACTCATTTCCCGTTAGGCTCACATCAGCTTCCACCAAAGTGAAATCCTGGGATCCCCCTGTCACACCAGCAATAGAAACAGACTCTGTCCCCACATGTCTTGATGGGATTAATGTGCATTGCGCACCAGTATCAACCAAAGCTTTGTACTCCTGTGGTTCCGATGTGCCAGGCCAACAAATCCACACAGACCAGAAGACACGATTTTCTCTGGCCTCTACCTGGCTAGAGGCAGGGCCCCTCTAAGCCTGGTTATCCTTCTTTCCATGGGCGTATGTTTTGGATGTTCCTTCGAGGGGATCAGACATGTCATCATCATCATACCTGGCCATTCGGCTACAGGCAACTGGAGCTGCTTTCCTTCTGGTGGCTTCCTTCAGTTCACGCACCCATCGTGCCATAACCGCGGTAGGTTTCCTATCCCACCTTCTCATGTTTTCCTCACAATCACGCAGGTAAAACCACAGCTCAGCTCGTGGGGTGTACCTTCTCTCACCATCTGGGAAACGTCTGCCTTGGATACCAGAACCTCGGATCTGTACTGCTGAAATTTGGAGAAGGTCTTCTTTAATCTCCTCTCTAAGCTTCTTATGATTCTCCTCTATCTTATCCTCTAAGTTCTGCAGAAGTGTTTCTACCGCTGCGATTCTGGCATGTGTCGGGCCATGCACAGCATCTGCATATGCTCGGAGCTTCCTTGCCATGTCAAGCACAGTCTCATCCCTCTCATCCCTCTTCATGATGGCTAAGGCAGAAGCATATTCATGTGGCCCAAGTCGTACAAGTTTTCGCCACATCGCAGACGTGCATGGTACTAAGTCTGGGTTCCTAGTTGTTACATCATCTGAGAAGATAATCTCTGCCACTGCCATTTCTCTCAGGCGTTGGATCCCTTGCTCTATGGTCTTCCACTGAATTTGCTGCATATAGAGATCGTCTGCGCACAGGTATCTTTCTGCTACACTTCTGTCGTGGGGTGACAGCCTTTATCCCAATATCTTGTGTGTTGTATGGAGTCCCACTCGATGGGTTGCAGAGGCTACTGAAGGAGAGGGTGAATCCAGTCAATTTGCTGAAATCAAAGCTATTCAACTGGCCCTAGGTATTGCAGAGAGAGAGAAGTGGCCAAGGCTCTATTTGTATACCGATTCTTGGATGGTAGCCAACGCTCTATGGGGATGGCTGAAGAGATGCAAAGAGGCCAACTGGCAGCGCAGAGGAAAACCAGTTTGGGCTGCGGAAGAGTGGAAAGATATCGCTACTCGGTTAGAGAAGTTACCTGTGAAGGTTTGCCATGTAGATGCCCGTGTCCCCAGAAGTAGAGCTAATGAAGAGCAGCAAAACAACCAGCAAGTACATCAGGCTGCAAAGATAGGGGAGTTGAAGATAGATCTCGACTGGGAGCATAAGGGAGAGATATTCTTAGCACGATGGGCCCATGATGCCTCAGGCCACCAGGGTAGAGATGCCACCTATGGGTGGGCACGAGACCGAGGGGTGGATCTAACCATGGACAGTATCTCTCAGGTTATTCGTGACTGTGAGACGTGCACTGCCATTAAGCAGGCCAAGCGGGTGAAGCCCCTCTGGTATGGGGGACGGTGATCTAAGTACAAATACGGGGAGGCCTGGCAGATTGATTACATCACACTGCCTCAAACCCGCCAAGGCAAGCGCTATGTACTAACCATGGTGGAAGCCACCACGGGATGGTTGGAAACCTTCCCTGTGTCTCATGCTAGAGCCCGTAACACTATCATGGGCCTTGAAAAGCAGGTCCTTTGGAGGCACGGTACTCCCGAGAGAAATGAGTCGGATAATGGAACTCATTTTAAAAACAATCTTATTAATACTTGGGCTAGGGAACATGGCATCGAGTGGGTATACCATATCCCCTATCATGCACCAGCTGCAGGGAAAGTGGGAAGGTACAATGGATTGTTAAAAACCACCTTAAAAGCATTGGGTGGGGGGTCTTTAAAAAACTGGGAGCAGCATTTGGCAAAGGCTACCTGGTTAGTTAACACTCAAGGTTCCACCAACTGAGTGGGTCCTGCTCAGTCTGAGCTCCTTAATATAGTAGATGGGGATAAAGCCCCAGTGGCCCATGTCAGAGGTTTGTTGGGAAAGACAGTATGGATCAACCCTGCCTCGAGTACAGACAAACCCATCCGTGGGATTGTCTTTGCTCAAGGACCAGGTTATACATGGTGATAATGCAGAAAGATGGAACAACACGGTGTGTACCTCAGGGAGACCTGATTGTGGGATGAGACTCATATATGAATGTCATTGTTGGTTGAATGTGAGACAGAAGGAAACCGTAAGTATCAAAGGTCTGAGCAAGTAAGATGAGAGGAATGCGTAAGTGTCAAAGGTGTGAGTAAGTGAAATGAAAGTTTTTTATGTATGTTCACGATATGGGATAAGGGGTGGAGTGTCGTGGGGTGACAGCCTTTATCCCAATATCGTGTGTTGTGTCTGGCAGCTGTGCCTTTTCTCTCTTCCCCCCCCCCACCCCCGGCCGTCCTGCCGCGGCGGGGCGGGGAGGGAGGAGGGAGTGTGACCGGGGCACTTTCGCTTTTGGCTTTTGGCTGCTTAGCTTGGCTTGCCACTTGCTTGCTTGCTTGCTTGCTTGCTCCTGCCTCGGCCCCTAGTTGATAGGTTTTTTTGCTGCTTTCTGCTTTCTGCGCTGTTTTTTTTTTTTTCTTTTGTTCCCTCTTTCTTACCCTCCCCTGAAGATACTGGACTGGCTCCGGACCTGACCTGAGACGTCCAGGACCCCCAGAGTCTGAGAGAGAACCTCAGCACCCTCTACAACACTGCCTGGTTTCTTTTCTTTTCTTGTGTTGGGGAGTGTTCTTTTGTTACTTGTTAATAAATAGGTTTTGTTTTCCACTTTGCTCCTCCAAGGAATTCCTTCCCGAACCCGGTATTGGGGGAGGGGTGGTTGGAGGTTTGTTTTTTTTGGGGGCTCCCTTTTGGAGATTTCCCCTAATTTATCCTAAACCAGGACAACTTCTTAGGACCCGTTCCCAGAGGCTGTGAGAGTTAGCCCCCCTCATCATTCCTTGGTCTATGGCAGGATCCTGTGACAGGGATCCCAAATGCCTGGCTTCAGTGCCATCCAGAATTGTAGCCTCGCCTGCAGCGTCCCAGAGACGGACCAGCCAACTAATTATGGATTCATCAGACCTTTGAGTGTAATCCTTCCGTAGGCCACAAAGGTCCTTCAGGGAATAAGACTCAATATTTGCATCTGATCTTGCACCTGCTGCTTTGACTCCTGATTTTATGTCCGGAGGCACTGAGGTTCCTTCTCCTTCATCATCATCATCGTCCACTGGTCGATGGGTCTTGTCTGTGCATTTCCCACTTCTAGTGCTGGTAGCAACAGCCATGGGTTTAGATGCTGGCTTCGAGCCTGGAGTGTTAGCTGCAGCCTGAGTCACCGGGATAGTTGCTGATTTATCTCCCTGCCCCCTGCCTCTGTCTGCTGCCCGACAGTATCTAGCAGTGTGCAATAAGCATATTCCGGGGCCCAGCTCACTGCAATGACCTTCCTCTCCTTAGGCTTATCCTGGTACTTCTCTTTGAGATATTTGCCCACCTCAGCTGGGTTCTGAATTTGTTCATGGGGAAAATACCAGACGATAGGGTCAGAGAATTCCTTCAGGATTTGGCCCATATCCTCCCATTTCCCACACCACTTAGGATTTCCCACACCGGGGTTTACTCCTGAGTCAGGGGTCTCATCAGCCCATCTAGAAATCTCAGCCCTCATTCCAGAGAAGCAGCAGGCTGTATAGAGGAAGGTTACCAGATTGAATACCAGAAAGATGGTTTCTTTAACACTGAGGGGAAACTGAACATCCTTCACTAGTGATGCAACAGATTCATAGGAGAAGAAGGAAAGCAGAGGCTGAAAAACCTCATTCCCTGCTGCTCCTCCTGCAACAAACTGGATGCATAACCATAGCCATGAACCATTCATACCTGTAGCAGACCCTAGCATGTTTATAAACTTGTTGCACATCATTGCCACCAAGCCCAGCAGGATAGCTACTCTGGTCACTGCCCCTCTGATGTAAAAACTATCTATTAGGGACAATACTAAAGCTATTTCTGGATGAGAAAATAAACCTGGGGACCAGAGAGGTATTAAAATCTCAAAAAACCCTAGGGACCAGAAATGCATGCAAACCTTCACCCCAATAGACATTATGAACTCAAAAAGCATGGCTACTAGCTGACTTAAATGAACACAGAGTAATAGCAACAAAAATGCAGTCAAAACAGGGTTTTTCCACTCTCTCTCAAGCCCCACATTGGGCGCCAATATTTTGTCCTGGTTTAGGGCAAATTTGTTAAAGAATCTGCAAAGGAGGGCCCCTCCAGAAAGCAAACGCACACGGCCCCTCCGCCCAACCAGTTTGGGTAAAAATTCCTCAGACAGAGGTGGAAAGAACCTGTTTATTTACCAGACACAGCACCCCCCAGCACACAAAATTAACGATACCGAATGACACCGCTCTGGGAAAGATGACAAAATCAGAAAGTCTCTTTCGGGGGTGGTTGCTCTGTTCTCAGTCCCTCCGGCACTGGGGTAGCTGCTGCAGGCCAAAACGGTGCAAATCCTCGGTGTTCCCAGGTCCCAGTCCGGAGCAGGTTTGAGATGGTCGAAGAAAAGGAGAGGAGAAACAGTCCAGGAAGGCATTTGGACTGTTTAGCTAGAGCTAGCTAATAAGCAGAGGCCAAAGCAGAGCAGAAGCGAGAGCAGAAAAGAGAGCAAGCAAAGCAGCAAGCTGAAAGCAAGAAGTGAAAACAGCCCTGTGTACTGCTCGTCTCTGTGTCCGTGATAAGAGAAACCCAAACAAAACTTCCTCTCTTCAGAGCCGGTCTTAAAGGCACAGAACAGATGAATGGGGATACAAGCATCATAACGTCACCCCAGGACATTCCACCCCCGAATGTCCGTGCTTCAGGGCCTGCTCTGGTGCCCTGCCATCTCCCACACCACAGTGGGATTCACATACTGCAGCACAGAGTTAGGTTTGTGCAACAGTGAAATGGGTGTGCTCGGCAGCGTTGCTGGAGTTACATCCCTACAGAAGTAAAGAAAATGTGTGCGCCAAGCCAGGGCTTGAATAGGCACATGTATTTTGGAAAGACAAGGGCACGGCAGCAGAGAACAATGTAAAAATCAGCTGAAAATAAAAGGAGGAAATGCTGAAGGAGTTATTTGTGCACATTTGAAGATTTATTTTTCTTGGGTGCAAAGCAAAATCAAAAGGTCCTAAATGCCCAAAAGATTGGAAATGTGGAACATCCTCCATAGCAGAGTGTTGGACCTCTGGATCCTTAAAATAATTTTATGGTGGTGGAACAGTGGCAGCTTGAGCTGGTGCCTCTGGGGGCTCTGAACAAAGAACCCCTGGGCTTTGATACCCTCCCAGGTGAAGTGTGACAGTCTGGGGTATTGCTGCTGTATCCGAGTGCCCGGGCACTGGCTGGCACCACAGGTCCCCATGTGAAATACAAAGTTGTGTTTCGTGTCAGGTACAAACAGGCGATGTGTGTAGCTGTGAATGCGAAATGTGTGGACACCGACAATGGGAGAGCTGTGAATTCTAATAATAACTGAGGAGAATAAAGCATGGAAAAAGGCCTTTGAACCTATCTTTGGTTTGCAATTAACCCTGGTTGATTTAAGAGCATTGGAATTAAGGTGTTAAAGATGTTGCTTTTTGCCTGCGTTTAATTCATAAAGAGTTCTGCAATAATAATCTTCTGAAGTATAATTTTAGAATATAACTTGTATCGTTGAAACTATAGCTTTGGAATATATATAAAGGAAATATACTTATCTCACGCCTTATTGAAGCAGAGAAAAACAGCTTGAGAAAGGAAGATGAACATCATCTCAAGGGTTTATGGTTTCGACCAAAGGGAAGCTGGACATCACTGTTATGAGATTTAGAGTCTCTACAATTAAAAGGTGGACACACATCTGGGGAGCTGGATCCCACCAGATGGGAGTCGTCTTTCTTCTTTCTGAAACTAGACCGTCACCATCTGGAGATACTCCTTTGAGATACATCCTAAGAAATTAAAATCACAATAGTGTATGGAATTGTGATGTAATAATTTGGAATAAAAATTGCTGATGAGTAAAAGATTGGAAATAGAAACTGCTGAAAAAAGGTGATGAGTACCCCTATAAATACCTGTAACCCTCAATTATCGGTGTGCAGTTGGAGGGAAAACTTCCCCCACTCTACCCAGTGCTGTATTGCTCATACCTTACCATATTGAATAATAAATTGATTGCTGCTTGATTATTTGCCTAGTCAAGCTTCTTATTCATAACAGATTTGGTGCATTGGCCGGGAATTTCCAAATCCATTGAGGGAGACTCCTGATCTCGGGGAGGCGCCCCACCTTGGAGGCTTCTGCCTCCAGTGGCTCTGAGTGACGGGGGAATGTCTCAGGGAAGAGGAAATCCATAAGGTAAATTATGAGCAAAGAATTTGGAGCTCCCGGAGTAGACTGCAGTAAAATTCACCTGTAATAAACTCGTGCACGAGTTTATTAAACTCTCACCCAGGTGAGAAAAGGAGGCTGTAAGTATCGCTTGGTTTGGTGGGATAAGAACGGGTGGGTGTAGGTGTGTAAGAGTGTGAATGGTGTGTGTATGAGACGTGACCTAGTCACGACACGAGTGAGGAGTTCTTCTAACCTCGGTTTCGCTGCCCCGCGAGGGGGGCAGCGGGTGAAGGAACAAAGCGTGTGGAAAAGGATTCTCTGTATGTAAAAGGTCGGGGGTGGTGAGATAAGATAATGGTTACGGAGAGGAATTTGTTTTCTTTTCCCGGTAGAGAATCAGAGGCGGGAGGATTTAGAAGGGACTTTTTATTCAGAAAATTCCTGACAAGAAAGGACTAAGGTCTGAACAAGTGAAGTCAAAGCGAGTGAGGGAACACCCGTTTGGTGGAAAAATGGGTCAATGCCAGAGCAAAAACCCAGGAGCTGGTATAAATCAGCAGGAAAATAAAGGTACTGAAAGTACTGGAAAAAGAGGGAGCATTTTGCCAGATATACCCCAGGACAGCCCCCTTGGGGTAATGTTACAATTGTAAGATAAATGTGAATCCAGCAGAGGAAAAAAAAATAAAGAGAAAATGATACAATATTGTATGGTAGAATGGACTAAGGAAATGATACGACCGGATAATTTATACTGGCCAATGTATGGGTCATCTGAAGGGTGGATCTGTAAAGCCTTGAATGCCTATGTAAATGAAAAGGACCCTATTAACCAAGAAGAAAGCGATTATGCTGCTTTATGGCATGGGTCCTGGCCTACTCCCCTGTATGCATTAAAAACCAAAAAGAAAAGGGATCAGTGGGACCCTTTAGATAACCTTCCCCCCCTTATCTACCACAGCCAGCTGCACTGGCAGAGGTGCCTCATCCAGCACCTAGCCCGGCACCCTTTGCACCCATTCCAGCACCCGCTGCACTGCAAACCCCAGAGGTTCCACTAACACTGCCGCGAGCCCCGGTGGTTCCACTAACACTGCCACAAGCCCCGGTGGCTCCGTTGCCACTGCCACAAGCCCCGGTGGTTCCAGTCCCGCTGCCACAAGCCCCGGTGGCTCCGCTCCCCATACTTGATTCACCACCAGCACACAGAACGAGAAGCCAGGAAAGGGCACGAGCAGAAAGCAGTGGGGATAGCAATAAAGAAGGGAAGGGGGGGCAGCTGTACCCATTAAGGAAAGTACCATTAGTAGGAAATCAAGGGACACCAGTCCTTGGGTATGTGCCAGCAGCCCTGAACACCGGGGATGTAAGGACTTTTAAAGAAAGAAATGGGAAGGTTACTTGAAGATCCTCTGGGGGTGTCTCAAAGGCTAGATCAGTTTCTAAGACCCAGACGGAGATTCAGTCACTTTTAAGTCTTTTATTTACAGCAGAAGAGAGGCAGCTGATATGACAGACTGGCATGAGAATTTGGGATAGGGACCACCAGCAGGGACCTTTAGGAGAAATTAAATGGCCCCTGGCAGTCCCTAACTGGGATCATAACAGTGACCAAGATAGGCAGAATATGGTGGATCTCAGGAATATAATTATTCAGGGAATTCAAGAAGCGGTCCCTGGAGGGCAAAATATTAGCAAGGCCCTGAATGAACATCAGGGGAAAGATGAGTCAACCATAGATCAGTTAGAAAGAATAAAGTAGAGTATACAAATGTATTTGGGATTAGATCCTGATGCAGCTGTGGGGAAGCGTTAATCAAAACTCCGTTTGTGGTGAAATCATGGGAGGAAATTAGAAGGAAACTTGGAAAGTTAGACGGCTGGCAGGAGAGAGGTTTGCAAGAATTGTTACGGGAAGCACAGAGAGAGAGATGAAGAGAAGGTGAAAGCTAAAGCTAAGGTTTTCATGGCTGCAGTAAAAGAGGTTCAGAACGGTAGCGCATCTTCAAGTAATGCTAAAAGCATGAGAAAAAGAACAGGTGCGGGTTCTGAAAGACCTACCTGCTTTTACTGTGTTATGGAAGGACATGTTAAAAGGGTTTGCAGGAAGTGAGAGGCAGATCAAAAACTGTTTGTAGAGGAAAATTAAGAGTAGTTCCCCAAGGTGAAGAAGTCAGCCTTTTAGTAGATATGGCTGCTGAAAGATCAACAGTGCAAAGATTACCAAAAAGATGCAAAATCAGCTGGAAAACAGCTCCAGTAATTAGAGCAAAAGGGGAGGCCTTCAAGGTTCCCATTATTGAACAAGTACTAATTGAAGCAAAAGGACAAGTGGATATTAGGGATCTATTACTAGTTTCAGAAGCAGAATGCAATCTTTTGGGAAGGGACCTGATTATTTCCTTAAGAAAAGATAAGGTGAGGACAATTTACACAGACTCAAAATATGCTTTTGGAATTGTGCACACATCTAGATAGAAAGAAGTTTGATAAACACTCAAGGGAAGAAACTGATCCATCAGGAGTTAAAAATCAGAGTGCTTGAAGCCTTGAAAAGACCTAAGAGAATAGCGGTAGTACATGTAAGAGGTCATCAACAAGGGTCAAGCTACTTAGTAAGAAGAAAAAGAGGCAGCTTGTAAACTAAAAGAGACTATCCAGCTGAACACTATAGCGGAAATTCAAGAGAAGCTGCCAAAAAGCTATAGTACTCAAGAGGAGGAAGCTATAAAAAAATTAGAAGCTAAGAAAGAGCTGGGAAAATAGATACTATCAGATAAGAGAGAGATTTTACCTAATGCTTATGCTAGAAGGATTTTAAGCCAGTTGCACCAACATACTCATCGGGGAACAAGAGCCTTATGTGATCATTTTTTAAAATATTATAGATGTATTGGAATTTTTGAGATAGCAAAACGAATAACACAGGAGTGTTTGACATGTCAAAAAGTTAACAAAAAGGTAATGAGACAAGCTTCAACTGGTGGTAGAAAAATAGCCTACCGACCATTTGAAAGGGTTCAGGTGGATTATACTGAATTACCAAGGGTGGGCAGATGGAAATACTTGTTAATATTAGTAAATCAACTGACTCATTGCGTGGAGGCCTACCCGGCTGCCCGAGCCACGGCGAAGTTTGTAGTTAAAATATTGTTGGAACAAATCATTCCTCAATTTGGGGTTATCAGGGCCATTGATTCTGATCAAGGCTCCCACTTTACTTCCAGCATCATATAAGGAGTAACAAAAGCCATGGGGATTTCCTGGGAATATCACACCCCTTGGCACCCCCAGAGCTCTGGGAGGGTAGAAAGAATAAACCAAACAATAAAACAGCAGTTAACAAAATTAATGATTGAGGCCCAAATGTCATGGGTCAAATGTTTACCTTTAGCATTGCTTAATATAAGGACACTTCCAAATGCAGATACGGGACTTTCTGCATGTGAGATGCTTTATGGGCTGCCTTATTCCCAGGAAGTACCCCAAACATCAGCAGTCATAGCCGATATGACTATTCAAAAGTACATCCAGAAGATGGGACAACATGTCCTAGAACTAAGGGAGAAAGGCATAATTGCTCAATCAGCCCCTCTCAGATTTAGCAGACATCAAATAAAACCAGGTGACTGGGTGCTGATTAAAAGCTAGAAGGAAGAGAGTTTGTCTCCTAGATGGGAAGGTCCATATTTAACTCTGCTGACCACTGATACAGCTATCTGAACTGCGGAAAAAGGCTGGACCCAGGCGTCGCGGGTCAAAGGACCAGTGGAACCACCGACAGAGATGGAACCACCGACAGAGACGCCTGCTGAATCCCAGTGGAGAATTGCATCTACCCCCGGAGAACTGAAAATCAAGTTAAAAAGAGACTGATGTATGTCACGAAAACGCTCCTACCTTAAGCTGCAAAACCAATTGTACTCACAAGAGGTAGAATGTACTACTCTAAACTGTAAGTGTTGTACATGGGGTTGTTTTAAGTGTATAGGGTGTGAAGAATTTTGGTATACAAACCTACCAAGGGGACAGATCCCTAATGCTCTCTGCTGTAATTGTATGAAAGAAATAGAGAAAGAAACTGATAAAACTTTGTGGGCTCCAGTAAGGAAAGGATATATTAAAACAGGAGATAAAGACTGGTGCAGAACCTGGGTACACAGAACAAGAGCAGGAATTGATTTGCAGGAAGTACTAAAAGCCAAATTAGAAAAAGTAGAGTGTGACAAGAGCAATTGGATACCGGACGAATATCAAATTAAAGCAAAAGAGTGGCAGGAAGCCAAGTGCCGCTGGAAGAGGGGGAGGCACATACACCAACCCGATTGTAGTCGCACATCCCCCGAACCCAGGGGCCAATTAGCCTGAATTAAAAAGATTCAGACCACAACCATGATAAATAGAGATCTGAAGGCTCATGAGTCAGAAGGCAAAAATGAAATGGAAAATATCAGTGACTAAATCCCAAGGCATAAACTCTGCTACCGAGATCTACATCTCGGCGCTTGGATGCAACCCAAGGGGCCTTGAGAGAGGTAGAGAGTTAAACCCCTTGAGGATTATTTTCACTGTATTGATCATTGCATCCCAGGCAATGGGCCTTAATAGCCTCACTCCTGAACTCCACGTAATCCACGAGCGAGCTGCAGGATCAGAGCCTATTGCTCCAGCTGTCTGTGACAAATGCAATCATACTGTCTGGATTGGGGGAAAAATAGAATCAATGTTCATGGCACATTCCCATGTTAGTGAAGTGTGCTATGACCATAACCAATTAAAGATGTGCACTATAGGTGGGAAATTATACTGGGTTGGAGAAAATTTAAAACCTGAAGGTGTAAATGACCCATTGAAAGCCCAAATGGTATATATTAGATTTGTGGACAAAAAGCTTACAGAGAACTGCCTGCCCCATAGGTAGAAAAGTTGAGATTGATGACTACGGAGAAACCATCCGGGGTTTAGTAGCAGAGATCAAAAGGGTGGCTCATGTCCCTGTCCAAAAACGGAATTCCATTCTTCAAGCCTCATGGTGAGACCAGATGCTTAGAGGAGGAACTTAGTAGAAGAAAAAAGGGTTCCTGATATTGTCCTCATTAGCTAGGTTATTGTTTCTACCTTGCCTTATTCCATGTTTTATCCAACCAATCCACTCGGTTATTCAAAGCATGCAGATTGCAGTAACCGACTCAGAATTGGCTACCAGAGAAGCTGGTAGATTTGAGAAAAGAGCTAAGATACGCAAAATAATGAAATTAAAGATAAGAGACCAAAAAGAGAAAGCTTCCAAAGTTTTAGCCAGAGTTGAAGCCCAGACACGAATGAGTAAGAGAAATGAAAATTTATACAAGCAGAGGGGGGATTGTGAAATTCAAAGTTGTGTTTCGTGTGAGGTACAAAGAGGTGATGTGTGTAGCTGTGAATGCGAAATGCGTGGACACCGACAATGGGAGAGCTGTGAATTCTAATAATAACTGAGGAGAATAAAGCATGGAAAAAGGCCTTTGAACCTATCTTTGGTTTGCAATTAACCCTGGTTGATTTAAGAGCGTTGGAATTAATGTGTTAAAGATGTTGCTTTTTGCTTGCATTTAATGCATAAAAAGCTCTGCAGTAATAACCTTTTGAAGTATAATTTTAGAATATAACTTGTATCGTTGAAACTATAGCTTTGGAATATATATAAAGGAAATATGCTTATCTCACGCCTTATTGAAGCAGAGAAAAACAGCTTGAGAGAAGAAGATGAACATCACCTCAAAGGTTTATAGTTTTGACCAAAGGGAAGCTGGACATCACTCTTATGAGATTTAGAGTCTCTTCAATTAAAAGGTGGACACACATCTGGGGAGCTGGATCCCACCAGATGGGAGTCGTCTTTCTTCTTTCGGAAACTGGACCACCACCATCTGGGGATATTCCTTTCAGATACATCCTGAGAAATTAAAATCACAACAGTGTATGGAATTGTGATGTAATAATTTGGAATAAAAATTGCTGATGAGTAAAAGATTGGAAATAGAAACTGCTGAAAAAAGGTGATGAGTACCCCTATAAATACCTGTAACCCTCAATTATCGGTGTGCAGTTGGAGGGAAAACTTCCCCCACTGTTCCCAGCGCTGTATTGCTCATGCCTTACGATATTAAATAATAAATTGATTGCTGCTTGAATATTGGCCTAGTGTAGCTTCTTATTCATATAAAGGACAAGGTAGCAGAGAACAATGTAAAATTCTGCTGAAAATAAAAGGAGGAATTGCTAAAAGAGTTATTTGTGCACATTTGGAGATTTATTTTTCTTGGGTGCAAAGCAAAATCAAAATGTCCTAGATGCCCCAAAGACTGGAAATGTGGAATGTCCTCCATAGCAGAGTGTTGGACCTCTGATCCTTAGAACAATTTTATGGTGGTGGAACAGTGGCAGCTTGAGCTGGTGCCTCTGGGGGACCCTGAATAAAGAACCCCTGGGCTTTGATACCCTCCCAGGTGAAGTGTGACAGTCTGGGGTATTGCTGCTGTGTCCGAGTGCCCGGGCACTGGCTGGCACCACAGGTCCCCAGTGCCTCTGCTGAGCCATCCCTCTCCTACAGTCAAGTTTGCTCTGTCACATTTGGCTTTTTTCTCTGATGCACTAGCAGGACCACAAGAGCACGTGGTGCTGAGGATGTAAAAATGCCTGTTCTGGCTGGAACCTTGCTGTTGTGTGACAGCCTGCAGGCAGAGCGGGCAGCTGGAGGGATGTTGACTCGTGTCCCCGGTGCCAGCCGTGCTGCATACATGAGAGCTGCTGGGTGTTGGTGCTCGCTGGTGTTAGAAATAGGGCCAGGAGAGGAGCTAATTTAAAATGCCTTTATTAAAGACAGCTCTGGGTGGGGAACCCGAGGTGTCACGCACACCGCCACTGCTCCCACTGGATGATGCTGAGGAGGAAGAGTACAGCTTTGTCTCTCGGCACAGCTGGGCCTTCCATCCTCACCAGAGTCCTTAGGAAGGCAAATATTGGCTCGCAACCGAGGGGTATCTTCCAAGCTGGGTACTATCAAAATTATGGGGACAGGATGGAATCCAGCTCTGGCCAAGAGTGGGTGGCTTAGTGTGGTTCTGATGGCCTAAAGTCAAAGTTTATGTGCTGGTTTGTTGTTTTGAGAGGGTTCATATAGTTCCCACAGCCTCTCATTTAAATTCAGTCCGGGTGCAAGTCCTCCTGCGAGGAGGGGAGTAGGAAAAGTGGTTCCCGAAGGGAATGGATACAAATCCTGGGTGAGACGGAAAGGGGAACAAATACAGAGAATGATGGGGAAAGATAAAAATACAGGGTGAAATAGCAACATCTAACAGCGGCAGCTAAAAGCAAGTCTTAGAATACTAACATTCAAAGTTTAACAAATGACTAACACGGGGTACAAATATAGAGTATGACAAGAAGAGATACAAATTGAAATAAACAAAGGGCCAGGAGACTTCTTCTCCTTTTTAATGCCTTTATTAAAAGTGATCAGCTCAGGATTGGGCGGCTCGACGGTCTGCAGCGTCCGTCGTCTCTCCCAATGCGACTCAGAGGAGGAGGATATGCACAGCTCTGTCCACCAGGGGCAAAGCTGGGGATCAGATCCTCTTGGGAGCCTTTTGGGTCTCCTGATCCCATAAGATGGTGCCTCCGTCTGGGTCTCCCAGACCTCCCAGACCTGGCCCGGGGGATCTCGAGGACAGGGTGAGGAACGATGAAGGTTTCCCGCATCTCTGCAGGCCTAGTGCTCCGCTCCTCACATCCAGACATCACTCCAGTCTCTCAACTCTTATTTGGCTCGTTGTTTTTGGGGTCTTCTCAGTACAGTGGAGGACCATGCTGCATTGGTCTTGGAGTCACTTTGCATAACCCCCCCTACCTTCTCAGGAGTCTTCACTATGAGAAAGGTACAACTTAGCCTCGGGCAAGGCTCTGCTGATACAAAAGGAGCCATTAGCCTCAACGACCCGTGATTACAATAACAAAACACGAAGAACTTCGGCAGCTACAGTGATCTGGCTGCCTTTTTGTAACTTTTTCTCACAAAAAAAATATTAACCGAATTTTTGTTCATAACAGTCCCCCCTCTTTTTCTTTGATCGAGCTTAAATTCTAAGCTCGCATCAACTCACAATTTTTGTTTTGAATCTACTATAAATCCCTTGTGCACTTTGGTAATCATGGTTACTTAACCTTGTTACTTTCCTTGGTTTCTTCAGGTTGATCTGCACGGCCAGTACTATTTTACTAAAACAGATAAACAAGCATAGTAAAAAGAGCAATCCTCCAAGTATACACACACTGAGAAAAACTACCTTCTCCCATACATCCTTTTTGAAAATCTTTAGGTTCTCCCACCCACTGGGATCAAGTGTAGGAGTTTGATCTTCATTATTTACACATGCTAACTTTTTTATTTTGTTTGAAATGTTCCTAATAATTGAATTCTTAATTTTTAATACTGCCTGGAGCTGGATAACTTTGTTTAACATAGATATTGGGATCCGAATTTGGCTTTTACAATTTTGGATTTTCTCAATTTCTATTTCACTGTGCCTGTTCTGTTTAATTTCTCCCAATTCATTATATATAGGAACTCCCAAACTTGATCCAGTTTCTTTGGGCAATAAGAAAATTGGTTTTATCACTCTAGCGGTGCAGCTGCCAGACGAGATCAAATCTAGGGGTTTAAGGCTCCCCTGAAATGTGTTCCAAAAGGGGTTTATCTCTTTTCCAGTACACTCATATAAATACTTGTAACAAACAATTTTTCTTACCATTTTCACCATTTCTTTGCTTTTTACTAGATCTGCTGAGCTTGTTTCAGCAGCATCCCATTCAAAGCACAACCAGGCTTCCCCTATAGGGCACTCTCCTAGGAGTGGCTGCCTAAAAGTGGCAGTATTGTATACTATCCAATACACTCTCTTATTTTTCTGATAAAAGACCAATTGGGAGAGGTTAACACAATCAGGGTTAGAACTGATGTGCACTCTCGACAAGGAGCTCACTTCTTCCTCCTCACAGAGGGGTTGGTAGCATTCACTGCACGGCTCAGCTGGGCTCCCCTGAGCACCACCAGCAATCAGAGCCATCAGCACTACCCTTCCCAAGAGTCCGGTATGGGCCATCTCACACAGCCTGCCCACCCGGCCTTGCCTCTTGGGGAACTTTACTGAGGGAAAGCTTCCAAGCCCTTTAGAGTCCCTTCTACCCGTTTCTCTGGTTAAACCTCTCTTGGTCTGTTCCCTGCCAATTTTGGTTTCCCCTCCCAGGGGAGTGTTCTGTAGAGGATTAACCTGGAGTCTTTAGAAATAAATTGGGGAACTTAACCAGAATTACTTATTTACAGTCTTAAACTTTTTACCAACATAGTTTACACGGAACAGTCTTAAAACATTTTAAGCAATATTAGAACTCTTAACAAACAATTTTTTTCCCACACAGTTCAGTCTTTTTGACTCTTCCTTCTGAGAGTCAACTTTAAATCCTTTGGTCCTTTTACCACAGTGTACTCAGGTGATTTAGCTTGTGAAGCAGATGAATCTTGTCCAGCGCCGGGGGGTGAGAGTGGTGTAGACTCTGGTCCAATGCCAGAGGGGGAAGCTGATGTTGGATCCAGTCCTGTACCTGGGGGTGAGACTGGCCCTTTTATTCTTATGATATGAGTCCAACCTTTTTCTTTGGTCCGCACAGCTGAATTTGTGATCAGGAGCACCTGGAAGGGGCCTTCAAATTTAGGCATTAATGTTCCTGTAGTCCATGATTTTATCAAAACCCAATCTCCTGGACTAATGTTGTGAACTTTTGTGTCGAGAGGGGAAGTTTGAGGAAGGTATCCTTTCTTTCTAAGTCCCTCCAGAGTTCTTCCAATTATTTCTAAATACTTTCTGGTAGCTTCTTCCCCTTCCAGATAGTCTCCTGTGCTATAAGGTGTTAACAAGAATGGCAGCCCAAACATCATTTCATAAGGTGAAATTCTTATGTCAGCCCGAGGTCTTGTTCTGATGCGCAATAGCGCTAGGGGCAAACACTTCAGCCAATTCATCTTTGTTTCCTCAATCAATTTAGTTAATACATTTTTGAGAGTTTTGTTCATTCGCTCCACCCTCCCAGAACTCTGGGGGTGCCACGGAGTATGCAACCTCCATTTCATTCCTAAAGCCTCAATTATATTTTGTAATGTTTGGGACACAAAATGTGGACCTGGGTCTGAGTCTATGGTGTTCACAATACCATATCTGGGGATAATATTCTCTAGGACTGCTTTTGCCACGACTTGAGCTGTTTCCCTCCTGGTCGGGAAGGCTTCTACCCAGTGTGTGAGATGATCAACTATAACCAGTAAATATCTGTATCCTTGCACTGGGGGCATTTCAGTGAAATCTATCTCTATGCTTTGGAAGGGTCTCAAGGCTAATTCCCTTCCTCCAGGTGCTACTTTTCTCCTAACTTTCTGGTTCACTTTTTGACAAATGATACACCCTCTGGTAACAGCTTTAGCCAGGCTATATACCCCGATGCATAGGTTATTTCTTAGGAAATGATCGCATAGTCCTTGGACTCCCCAGTGAGTTAATTTATGTAGTTCTGTTAGCACTGTCCGAGCCAGTGCTTTATTCAAAAACACCCGTCCATCTGAGGTTAACCACTCTCCCTGTTGTCCTTGATGTAACTTTAAATCTTTTATTGCTTCTAATTCTTCTTCACTAAATATAGGTTCCTCCCCTTTTTCAGGTGTCATTTTTGTCTTCAAAATTTTTACTGGATCCCCTGGCTCTAGAGCTGCTTCTTTGGCTATCTGATCAGCCAGTTGGTTTCCTTTAGCTTCTAAACTGTCTCCTCTTTGGTGCCCCTTTATATGGACCACTGCTATTTCTATAGGTTTTTGTAGGGCCTCTAGTACTGATCGGACTAGGTTCTCATGGGCTAAGCTCTTTCCCTTTGAACTTAGATACCCACGTTCCTCCCATATTTTCCCAAATGTATGAACTGTCCCATACGCATATTTGGAGTCCGTATAAATGGTTCCCTGGTCCCCCTCCAGTAAGTCCAGTCCCCTTTTCAGGGCATATATTTCACAACTTTGGGCTGACCAGCTTGGGGATAGTTTCCCTTTTTCTGCAATTTGTAATGTTTCTCCATCTATAATGGCATAACCTGAAGCTCTTTTTCCATTTACTACCCTCGAAGAGCCATCTATGAATAAGCTTCTTCCAGTTGCTAGAGGCTGATCTTCCAAATCTTCTCTTACTTTTGTTTGGAGATAAACCAATTCGAGACAATCATGTTCTAAATTCTCTATAGGCTCTCCCATTAGGAATTGTGCTGGATTGAGGGCATTTGATGTGATAAATTCTAAGTCCTCTGTATTCATTAGTATTATCTCATATTTTAATATTCTAGCATCGGTTAACCACTGCGGAGCTCTCTGTCTCAGTACTGCCTTAAGATCATGAGGAGTATGCACTTTAATTTTTCCCTGTAAGGTCAATTTTTGCGTCTCTTCTATCAGGATTGCAGTTGCTGCTACTGCCTGTATACAAACTGGCCAGCCTCTAGCCACTGGATCTAACAATTTGTATATGTAAGCCACGGGTTTCCTGCACCCTCCCCACTCTTGAGTTAATACTCCATAGGCTATACCTCCTTCTGCACTCACAAACAGGTCAAAGCCCTTCCTGAGGTCTGGTAAGCTTAGGACCGGGGCAGAAGACAATTTGTTTTTTAAGTTTTCCAATTGTTGATCATCTTCAGCTGTCCAAATTAGGGGTTCTGGATCTACTAGTTTATTATACAGAAATTTCACACTCTGTGTGTATTGATCCAACCATAACTTACAATACCCGAACAAGCCCAGGAGTTTTCTCACATCTCTTTTCGTTTTTGGGGCCGGGAGAGCTAAAATACCTGAAATTCTGTCAGGGCTTAGTTTCTTATACCCTCCCCCTATTATGTGCCCCAAGTATGTTACTTCTGATTGCACAAATTGTAGTTTCCCTTGGGAAACTTTTAGTCCTTTCTCCCCCAGAAAATTCAAAAGTTTAATACTAGTTTGTCTGACCTGATCTTTTTCCTTTCCTGATACCATCAGGTTATCAACATACTGCAAGATCTGCACTTCTTGTTCAGGGACAAATTGTTCCAACAAACTCTCTAAAGCTTGACCAAAGAGATTGGGGGATTCAGTGAATCCCTGTGGTAATTGGGTCCACCTTAGCTGTTGTCTCCTTTTCGTACTCGGGTCCTCCCATTCAAAGGCAAACCAATCCCTACATTCTGTTGCCAGAGGACACGCCCAGAAAGCATCCTTCAAATCTATGACAGTGAACCAAGCATGTTCTCTTGGAATTCTGCTTAGGAGACTATATGGGTTTGGCACAGCTGGATGTCTGGCAATGGTTCTTTTGTTGACTTCCCTCAAATCTTGTACCAGCCTATATTTCCCTTCAGCCTTTTTAACTGCCAGTATAGGGGTATTATGTGGTGACATGCAGGGTTCTAAAATTCCCTCCTGCAACAGTTGTTCAACGACTATAGCAAGCCCCTTCTTTCCTTCTAGGGAAATCGGATACTGTTTAACCCGTATGGGTGAGGTATCATCCTGCATTTTTATTGTTATCGGTGGAATGTCTAATAAGCCTCTCTTTCCCCCCTCAGCCCATACCTCAGGATTTATTTCTGCAACATCTCCTTGAGACAGCTTCATGACGTGTACTACCATCCTCCCTTCCCTTGGAACAATCCCAACCCCCAAATGGACTTGCAGATCCCTTCCTAACAAACTTTTTTCTAAGTTAGGCAGATAAAGAAAATTAGCTTTACATTGCCTTGAGTTTCCAATTATTTTCACTTCTTCAATCACCGATGCTCTAAATGGTCTCCCCTCTGCACCCAATACTTCACAAAATTGTCTCCCAATTTCCATACCTTGTGGTATTTTGTTGAGACAGGACTTATCTGCCCCTGTATCAACCAAAAATTCAAATTCCTCATTTAGGGGTCCCACTTCAAAGTTTACCAAAGGCTCTTCTAGATGTTTCATCGGGTCCCCTATAGTAAAAAGCCCTTGACACCCCTAGTCCTCCCCCTTAAGAATCCTTCCTAAATTGTCCTGTTCCTTGGCTATTGCCTCATCGAGACTGAGCTTTTTACAAAACCTCCTGATGTGTCCTGCCTCCCCACAGTAATAACACTGTCGTCCTCTCAAAGGGACTTCTTGAGGTCTCTCAACCCTTCGTGCACCGGTCAGTACTGGCCTACCTCTGCCTCCTCCTGGTGGTGGACCCGCCCACCCTGCACTTTCTCTAGCTACAGCAACCATGATCTTAGCCTTGGCCTTTACTTTTTCTTCCTCCCTCCTTAAATACACCTTCAATGCCTCCTTTAATAACTCATTAATGTCCTTCTCTTGCCAATCTTCCATCTTTTCCAGTTTTCTCCGTATATCAGGCCAAGATTTGGTAACAAATTGGACTTTTAGTAGCATTTGACCTTCCGGGGTGTCTGGGTCTATTCTAGAGTACAACTGGAAGTTCCGCCTTAGGCGGTTAAGCCAGGCAGCAGGAGCTTCATCCTTCTCCTGTGTACCCTCAAATGCCAATTGGGTATTAGTTCCTTTGGGAACTGACTCTTTGATCCCCCGTATTATCAAAGACCTATATTCCCTCATGGCCTTCCTCCCCTCCTCCTGGTTAGGGTTCCAGCTGGGATCCATTAGTGGCAATTTCTGTTCACCTGATGGCACCTGGGGTCCTGGACTGTTATCTTTCTCCCAAATTTTTATGCCAGCCGCCCTTATCATCTGGACCTCTTCTGGGGAAAATAATATACTCACAATGGAATTCATCTCCCCCCAAGTGTAGATATTTGGACCCAGAAATTAATCCACTTGGTTGGCTATGCCCACTGGGTCCTCAACTAAATGCCCCAACTCTTTCTTGAATCCCCTCACCTCAGAAGCAGTTAGGGGAGCATTCACAAAGCCAACACCTCCCGCTACTCCTCCCATAGGGACCTCTCTGAGGGGAAAGAGTCTCTCTGCCTTGGAGGTCTGGGATCTGGTGCTACAGTATGGCCCATCTTCAGATGCCAAACTACTTTGTGGGTTCTCTGGGTTACCCTGAATGTTGTGCCCATCAGCAGGTGTATTTGCTGATAGCTGTTTACTGGGCGGGGAGGCATTTGTGTCCCAACTAGGAGGAGGTAAAGGGACAGCAATAGGAGGGGAAGAGGGACCTGAGTAGATATTAAGCGGAGCTGGAGAAGGGGTGGAGAATGCAGCAGGTGGAGTATGCACTCGTGGTGGTGCAGAAGGAACTGGAGGAGATACTGGGTTTATCATAGTGGAAGCTGAAGAGGTAGAAGGAGGAGTTTGAGCAGGTGGTAGTGAGATGGCAGCCGGGGGAGGAACCGGACCTGCCATTTGAGGTGCTTGAAGAAGAGGATTATAAGGTGGAGGGGCAGAAGGAGGCAAATAATCCAGGGGGTCCCATCTTTTACTAGTTCTATCATCCCCTCCTTCATTCCCCTCCTTCATTCCTCTGTACCTTACAAATTCGCACCCCTTCATCCCCAACAGCACTCTTTACCAGCAAGCCACATACAATAATTGCTCAGGATCAGTATCCCCTCGAGCTGTCAGATAATTATTTAATTGTTGGCACATCCACTTATCCTTTGTCCCACACCAAGGCCATCCTCCTTGCACCTCTGATTCTGGCCACGCTTCCATACAATAATGGATCATTTTCACTTTATCTAATCCCTCCCTGGCCTCTATAGAATCCCATTTTACTAACAGTTCTCCTAAGGGACTATTGGGATGTATATACCTCAGTCTCTTGCCGGTCTTTTTACTATTACAACATCCCATTTTTCAGGTCTCAATAAAAAAAGTCCCAAAGGTGCCTCTACTTGCGGGGGACGGGGCAGGTATAAGTCCAATGGTGTCAGGAACCCACGCCTTAAAAAAGGAACCCACTAGGCCGCGGCAAAATATCCAAATATGGATAACATGGTAACCAGACCAGTGAAGAGGTTTTTGCTTTTATTTCCAGCACATCAGTCTCAAAATACAAAATGGAGACATGACAGCTCACTGATCCACACCAAAAAATGTCTCCCCCAGCAGCGCTGGTACAGTAATACATAAAATCATCTCAGACTAGAATTCAGCCAATCAGACACAGAAAACACATATTGACAAGCATTCTATCCAATCTTATAAAACATACGTAATCGTAGCTAAAACAAAGACTAGTTCATAAGAGACAAAGAACAGAGTTCTATTCATGCTAACCTTCTAAAGATATACATTAAATAACCTTGTTGCCATCCTAAAGCAAATTCCACAAAGACCTATTGTGGTTTGTCACGTCTACTGCTTGGGAAACTTTTCTGCTTGCATGGGAAACTTTTCTGCTGTATTTGCAATGCTAACAAAACTTCAGTCTGAGGCCTATACTTTTTTAACCATTTCCTAAAAACCCTCTAACCTTAAGGATTCCAACATTTCCCCCTCTCTGTTTGACCCAGAGGCTTTCATTTTCTTGTCGCTTGCTACTTGCGTTTCATAGCTCTATTGCAAAATTTCTGCTTATCATCTGTTGAAAACCTATTTTCACTAAACTGAAGCATTGCTATATTATGGCACAGCAACTTAATGCTGTGAAGACCCAATCCCTGAAAGAGATATGAATCACGTTTGACAACAGTCACAAGTCATCGTTCAAAAAACTCTGGTCGATTCCAAGGCCTTAATTCAAAACCTTCGTTCATGTCAATACCCTCATCTACTGCTTTCGTGAGATTTCGTACACTCTCTGTGCTTCTATTTCCTAATTCTCCTGCTTGAATGAGAAAAACTTCTCGGACTGTTTTGTTCGTCATTCGCCGAACACAACAGAGTATACAAGGTACCACTATCAATATCAGTATTAGAACACCTAATACGTAAAGACCTATCTTGCAAAGTTGCCTTAGCCAAGGTGCAAAACTCCAATTTTGAAACAAATCATCCAACCAGGAACCTCCATCTTCTTTAATTTGGGCTGTCAGATCCTTTAATTTTTGTATTCTTTTGTGAATGGATTCAGAATGATGAGACAAATTCATACAACACAATCCTTCAAGTTCCTCACAACCATGTCCTTGTGCCAGTAAAAGAAAATCAATGGCTGCTCTGTTTTGAAGAGTAGCATGTCTAATACTATCAACATCAGTCAACATATCACTGATTGCAGAGGATGTGGCATTAGCTTGTTTGCTCAGCCAACATCCAACTCGATCTAATTGTCTCAATGCCACAGCTGAAGCCAATTGGGGTAGAAATATACCTGCTGAAACCCTTCTGGCGGCATTCCAAGGCATAAAATCACTCTGACAGTTCTCATCATAATGAGGAACGGCTCTTGTTTTCCTTTGTTTCTTTTTCATCACTGCTTTGGCAGTGGGGGCAATTATGGTGAGCATACCAATGCTACAAGGGCCACCTTCAAGGTGGGATGGAATGTCTTGCCAACCTCTGTCTCCGCAAATGATCCAATACCCTTTCGGCAATTGCCGTGGATATTGATCCGTTTCCGGAACCACATCCCAACTGTTTGAAACATTACACCAAAAACTCAAATTTTTATATGCAAAATAATGAGGAGTAACACTGAACTTTGGGGGATCACCTTTTCGCCAGGCACGAGTCATGAAAGTAAAACAAAAATCCATGGTCAAATAACCAAGGATTTCTAATTCTTGAGGTTCAGATGCTGCCCTGAGAAGTTTTTTGGACCAAATGTTCCAATTGAAGGAAGGACTGTTTCCATTGTCAATTCCACCTGGTTTACCATTAGATTGTTTTTTGACCAAAGGCAACTCTTTCACTGGCACACCAACCAGACAGGTTGAAAAAGGCTTTTCTGGTTCCGAATTAGACAAACATATAGTATCCAATCTGGCAGCCTTGGCTAAGGTCACCTAAACATTCGTTTTCGGTTGATCCACAGGCAAATCTGCACGACAAAAAACAATTAAAATCAAGCAAAACAAGTATACCATTTGATTCTGCCCCATCTCTTTCAGGAACTAAGTTTTGGCAGAATTCTTTCTAAACAAAAACAATAACCTAAATTTTCAGCCAAAAATTAGCTTTGTTAAACAAACATTCAGCATTCAATTAGTATACTCATAAATAACATTGGCACAAAATCAGAGTTCATGGGTTCCACTGATGCACAAAGAACGTCAGGCACAAGAGGCGTCAGGTGAGACCCGGGATCCTTCGATTCGGTTCACATCTGCGTACTTGCTTCCTCAGTTCTGGGCTTGACAACAGGTTCTGAGGTGCGACGTTTCTGGCAGGAACCCACTTAATTCCAGCACCTGTGGAAATAGAAGCATACCCTTTGCCCCAGGTTATTAATTGAAACGGACCTTCCATCTGTCCAGAATCAGGGTTTCTAATTAGAACAGGAGGATGTTCTTTCAGTTTTGCCTGTGTGTTATTTGAAAAGTGTCTAAAGATTGGTGGATCTGGTTCTGTACTTGAACTATTTAGAAAATTAAAAACATACAAAGCCTTACTCAGTCTCATCTGTGGGGTGATCTCCGTTCCCCCTCTCTGTTGATCTAATATGCGTTTTAAGGTTTGATGTGTTCTTTCAATGATTGCTTGGCTTGTGGGAGAGCGAGGAATACCAAAAATGTGTCGAACACCCCATTCATTTAAAAATGTGGCCAATTTTTGAGATATGTATGCGGGACCATTGTCAGTTTTTACTTCTTGGGGTACACCCAATGAAGCAAAAGCTTGCAGGAAATGATGACAGGCATGGCTGCCAGTTTCACCTGTGTGAAGGGAAGCAAAAACTGCACCAGAGAACGTGTCTATGGAAACATGAATATTTTTAAATTTACCAAAAGAAGGAAATTTAGTAACATCTGTTTGCCACAACTGTAGGCTTTGTAAGCCTCGGGGGTTGATTGCTCCTGTAGAAACAGGAGGTTGTACCAATTGACAGTCAGGGCAAGTATGAATGATAGCTTTAGCTTGACTTTTAGTGATTTGGAACATTCGCATGAGTGCTTGTGCATTTTGGTGGAAAAAGGCATGACTCAATTTTGCTTGTTCAAAAATATTTGGTAATGTGTTAGAAATGACCATTGTCAGCTTGTCCGCTCTTGCATTTCCTTCCACTAAAAATCCAGGAAGTGAAGAATGCGCCCTAATGTGAGAAACAAAATATGGATTAGTTCTATATTGCAAAGTTATAAAAAGACATGAAAGCCAACGATGTAAAGTCTCATTATTAACATCCTTTAAAATTGAACCTTCTATTCTCCTGACTACATTAGCAACATAAGCAGAATCTGTGACTAAATTAAAAGGCTGAGGAAACAGCTGAAAAGCTCGAACCACTGCAGCAAGCTCAACAATTTGAGGGGATCATTCTACCGCTTGAATATCAGATTCCCAAACATTAGTCTTTTGATTAAACCAAGTCACAACGGACTTGTGCCTTTTACCAGAGCCATCAGTGAAGAGAGTCACAGCATTTAAAGGTTCTTCACTTAATTTAGGTTTTTCTCTGAAACTCAATTTTGTTTGCAATAGTTTGTGAGCTGGATAGTGTATGGAACAAACACCTGGAAAACCTAAGAATGCATATTGTAAATCATCAGAATTTTGCATTGCCCAATTGAAATAATCATTTTTCAATGGCAAATAGATAACTGAACATTCTTGACCTGCCAAAGTTAACAATCTGGTTCTAGCCTTAATTATAATGTATGCAATCATTTCTAAAACTGAGCAAATGGTCTTTGAAAACCTGTAGGGAGGAAAAACCCATTCCATTATTAACAAAGGATCTTGTTCTGTGGCATCCCATTGGAAAATGAGACCACAAAGCTGCATCTTCTCTCCTAAAATTGCAAGAAAAAAAGGATTTTCAGGAACGCAGCGATGAGCTTGTCTTTTTTGAAGAGCTTCTGTGACTTTGTCGAGAGCAGCACGAGTTTCAGGGGTTAAAGTTCTTGGCGAAGTAATGTCGCAACTTCCTCTCAGCAAATCGAAGAGCGGACTCAGTTCATCATTGGTGATTCCCAACATCGGTCTGACCCAGTTGATTTCTCCTAGAAGTTGTTGTAACTCTTGTAGGTTGTTGACTCTGGTTCGGATCTGAATTTTCTGTGGTGTTATTGTCATCTCAGTCATCTTCCATCCCAGGTACTTCCAAGGTGAAACTTCTTGAATTTTCGTTGCAGAGATTTCAAGTCCAGCTTTTTGAATTTCAGCAACAACACAGTCGCGAGTTTCTTCCATCTCTTCCTGTGTAGAGGCTGTGATGAGAAGATCATCCATGTAGTGTAGAATCATGGATCTTGGAAATTTCTGACGAGCAGGATGCAAAGCTTGGGCAACGAAATGTTGACAAATTACAGGCGAGTTTTTCATTCCTTGCGGTAGCGATTTCCAGTGGTATCTTTGAACGGGTTCACTTCGGTTGATGACGGGAACTGAAAAAGCAAATCTTGGAGCGTCATCAGGGTGAAGTGGAATATGGAAAAAACAGTCCTTTAAATCAATTACAACGAGAGGCCAATGCTTTGGGATCATGGGCAAAGAAGGAAGTCCAGGCTGAAGAGGACCCATGTCTTCAATCACTTCATTGATTTTCCTCAGGTCATGCAGCAACCTCCAGGAATTAGATGTCTTCTTGTGGATGACGAAAACTGGAGAGTTCCAGGGACTGTTCGTGGGAGCGATATGACCTTGCTGTAATTGCTCTTTTACCAGTTTGTTAAGAATGTTCAGTTTTGTCTCTGTCAAAGGCCATTGATCGACCCACACAGGATGATCAGTTTTCCAGGTGAGCTTCAAAGATGCAGGTTTCGACGAGGCTTTCATTACAGGCCCACTTCCAATCTTGCTCCCCATTGGGACAGGATGTCTCTCCCCCAGATGGTGAGAGGCTTCTGAACAACAAAAGGACGCACTGTTGCAGTCTTTCCTTCAGGACCTGTAATGTCAATCATGGATGCACTTTGCATACACACAGTAGCACCTCCAATCCCTGAAAGAGAAACTGAAGGAGCTACTAAACCCCAGTCATTGGGCCAAAACATGTGAGAAATCACAGTAACATCTGCACCAGTATCAGGCATTCCTGTAACATAAATTGTTTTACCACAGTGAGTCAAGCTACAAGTTAATTGTGGACGGTCACGGTTCAGACATTGCACCCAGAAAACCTCTGAACCTGAGGTACTAGGAGACACATTTTCAGATGCCAGAAATGCAATAGCAATAGGTGTTTTTGGTGGAATTACCACAGGAACATCAAATGCAAGAGCTAAAATCATCAGCTCTTCATTATGATTTACTGAAACAATAGTAGGGAAGATTGACAGTCCCAGAAATCTGTTATTTGCTTTGCCCAAAATTAAAAAATCTTGTCCTTGCTGACAAGAATTGATCAGCCCAGAGGGTGGACTCCCACAAACAACACGCCTCCTCTGAAGCCCGACCCAAAGGGGCCGGGACAGAGGCGTGTTCCTCTCTGCTGGGAACAGTGCCATTTAACCTTGAGTTCGATACTTTACTACAAGTTTCACATTGTCTACCTGCCAAGAAAAACTCAGCTTGGGAGTCCCCAAATCCAGGTTTTAAACTTACATGGTTTTGTCTTAAAACACAAGAATTAGGATCACGACGTTTTAAAAACTCAACCCGTGCTTTTTCAGATTTTTGAGAGTTATCCATCCTTTCAAAGGACTCCTCCCCTAAAGCCAATTTTTCTTTCTCTGTATCTATAGATTGACAAACACCAGAACAACCATGTTTTTGCTTAACAGAAAAAGAGTTCCCCGGAACCACAATTTCCCGAGTGGAAGCAGCCACCTCGGCCTCCACCCCAGGCCCAACAGAATCCAATTCAGGTTTCAGTGTCCCTGCACAAACAATTTTAGGAAGTACAGTCACTTTTTCATTCCCATCTTTTACACACTTTGTTCCATCCCCCTTACAATAGTCACATATTTTTACATTAACAGAACAACGTGAAGAAAAGTCCGAAAGAGTCTCATTTTTTCCCAGAGAGAAAGAAGAAAGATTTTGTTCAACAGAGTTCAAAGCAAAACTTTCAGCATTTGCAACAACACTTGTAACATTCTCCGATACACACACAGTCTCCGGTTTACTGGAATTTAATGAGACAGAACCAGAAGCTTTGTTTTCTGAGTCCAAGTTGATCTTATTATTATCAGTTTGTTTAAAACACTCCAACAGCGCTCTACAAACCGGCATAAGTTCTCTTAAGCTTTCATCTTTTTTGAGAGAGACTAGGTTATAGATTCTCCAGTTTATCTGATCCCAAAAATGAAAAGTAAAAGCAGACTGCAGATTTAAATCTTGCGTACTCGCTTTAACCCAGATAAGTAAGTTTTTAAGCTCAGTTTTTGAAATTTATGCAACCTTTTTCTTGTAACATTGTCTCTAATTGATGAAAAATATCCCATTCTACTTTTGTTAAATTCGTTCCCATTTTTGTGTTCTTTAATTGATTTTCTTTTTCTCTATTTTTCCTCCCAACATCACCCAAGCGCTCTCCCGAGATAAGTTACTTACAATTTTCTTGGCTTTGGCGGGAGAGATGATACAGTGTCCTCCTTGTTAACACTTGGGTCTCCGCGGCTGGTACTTACACGATTTTTCTTTTTTTCTTTTTTCTTCTATTCTACATCCTCACATGGGGCACCAATATGCGGGGGACGGGACAGGTATAAGTCCAATGGTGTCAGGAACCCACGCCTTAAAAAAGGAACCCACTAGGCCGCGGCAATATATCCAAATATGGATAACATTGTAACCAGACCAGTGAAGAGGTTTTTGCTTTTATTTCCAGCACATCAGTCTCAAAATACAAAATGGAGACATGACAGCTCACTGATCTACACCAAAAAATGTCTCCCCTAGCAGCGCTGGTACAGTAATACATAAAATCATCTCAGACTAGAATTCAGCCAATCAGACACAGAAAACACATATTGACAAGCATTCTATCCAATCTTATAAAACATACGTAATCGTAGCTAAAACAAAGACTAGTTCATAAGAGACAAAGAACAGAGTTCTATTCATGCTAACCTTCTAAAGATATACATTAAATAACCTTGTTGCCATCCTAAAGCAAATTCCACAAAGACCTATTGTGGTTTGTCACGTCTACTGCTTGGGAAACTTTTCTGCTTGCATGGGAAACTTTTCTGCTGTGTTTGCAATGCTAACAAAACTTCAGTCTGAGGCCTATACTTTTTTAACCATTTCCTAAAAACCCTCTAACCTTAAGGATTCCAACACTACTGACCAGGAATTTAAAAAAAAACCCTTGTTTGAGGAGCTTCAACCTCCTCCACTGAACTTCAAATTTCTGCCTGATGCTCAGGACTTTATACTGAAACAACTGCCCAATCTCTTGATTGCCCAACTTCCCAGCGTCAGGTCTTACATCTATCGGGACTTGAACACACAAAGCCTCGGCCAAGAATCCGGGTCGTGCCTGACTCCCTCAGTCAGGAAAAACAACTGCCTGATTTTTTTAGTTCGCCTAACCCGCCAATTTTTAGGCTTCACCGTATCAGGACTTAAAAGCAAACCGCAGCCTCCTTCGCTGGGGTTTGTGCCTGACTCCCTTTGTCAGGACTTACTTTGCCTGCAGGGCTTGTGAAACACCCGAATCCTTCTCGGGACTGACAAATCTTACTCGAATCCTTCTCGAGACTTACAAAAGTGCCTGACCTCCCTTTGTCAGGACTTTGGGGTGCGTGCCACTCATACACAGTAATTCACTCCGCACGCCCGGAGTGGGGGGGCCCTCTATTCCCCCTTGGGAGACGACTTCACTCACGCTAATTCCACTCGCTTTCCCCTGTTTCTGGCCTGCCCCTTCGCAGGAGTCAGGAAACGCGGGTACTGAGGGGTCCTTCTCACTTCGAAGGTCTGGCTGCCGGCCTCGTCTCACTCGCACACACATGTGCACGTCTCCCACTCCCACCACCGGATTTCTCACCAGTCCGGTGCTCCGGTGCTCCTCTGCATCGCTGTCCTGAGCCAATCCCTCTGGTCCTGGTAGCCAGCTGTCCTCTGAAGATCCAAGATGGCCAGTCCTGAGTCCTCTTGCGGCGTGGCTATTCCGGACGAGAGCCCCCAGCTGAAATAAACAGGGCCAGGAGACTTCTTCTCCTTTTTAACGCCTTTATTAAAAGTGATCAGCTCAGGATTGGGCGGCTCGACAGTCTGCAGCATCCGTCGTCTCTCCCAATGCGACTCAGAGGAGGAGGATATGCACAGCTCTGTCCACCAGGGGCAGAGCTGGGGATCAGATCCTCTTGGGAGCCTTTAGGGCCTGCTAATCCCTGTCAGATGGTGCTTCGGTCCGGGTCTCGCTCCCCTCCCAGACCTGGCCCGAGGGATCTCCAAGGCAGGGTGAGGAACAATGAAGGTTTCCAGCATCTCTTGCAGGCCCAGCACTCCACTCCTCACATCCAGACATCACTCCAGTCTCTCAACTCTTAGGTGGCTCGTTGTTTTTGGGGTTTCTCCGTGAGTATGGAGTCGGGGTCCCATAAAGCATTCTGGTCTTGGGAGTCACTTTGCATAGCCCCCCCCCACCCTCTAAGGTCTCTTCTGCTCACTGTTCAGGAAGGTCCCCACCCGTTACTGTCTCAGGAGAAGGGCCATTAACTCGCCCCAGCCAGGGCTTTTACTAATACAAAAACAACCATTAACGACGACGACCCGTGATTACCGTAACACAGGCAGCAGCCCAGCAGTAGTGGTAAATTTTCTCACAAAAAAATATTAACCGAATTTTTGTTCATAACACTTACGAGAGCCCACAGCCCTCTCCGCATCTGAAGTGAGAACACAAAACCCCGTCATGTGCCTCAGCAGAGACCCCAGCACCCTGCACACCTTGGGAGAGATCCCTAACTCCGTGCATCCCTCACACAAAATTCCAAATCCTTTGCATGACTTGAAGTGGACTCCAGCACCCTCCGTGCCCTCAGAGGGAGCCTGAAATATCCCTGTGTGTCCCACAAGGGACCCCAGCCCCTCGTGCGGCCTTATGGGGGTCCCCAAAGCCCCCAGGTGCCTTACGGGGAAGGCTAGGGCAGCTAGGGTTAGGGTTCTGACCAGGAAACGGAGTGTGGCTGCAGCTGGGCTGTTGTGCCTCTGGGGCTGTTCATCAGCCCCATCGGGCCCCAAGGCCACACAGCCCTTCCCTTCCCTCCCCTTCTGGCCCTCGTCCAGAGGAGCAGACCCTGTGCAGCACCCTGCATTGGTGGTGGGCCATCAATTAGGTTCTATCAAGTGTGTGTTAATTAGGGTGGGGCTTTGTTTTGCCTGCTGGAATTGCTGGTCAGGCTGTGTCCCTGGAGATGCTCTTGGTGGCTTCCCTCTTTTCCTGGGCTTGCCACTGGAGGAGGTGCAGGCCCAGATGATGCCAGGGAAGGAAATGTGCCCTCAGCCCAGGGACGCTCAGCATGGGCTCCCCCAGCCCTGGGGACCCCGCCGCTGGTCACAGCAGCCCCTGCCTGGCTCCTGCCTGCCCACACCGTGGGCATCCACGGCTGCTCCTGGGCACGGAGCTGAGCCAGTGCTGCTGCCGGCTGGGCTTTGCTGCTGCTGCCACCCGGACACTGGGGTGACAGCTCCATCTCTTTATTGCAATAGAAGAAAGGGCCATCACCTACCTGGGTGGGGATGGGGGGGATGGGGGGGCGTGAAAAATACGTACTTTATGATTGGCTTTTCGCAAATACTAAAATGAATAGTATAGGTGTTGTGTTACAATGTAATGCTGTATTAATTCTTTTAAGTAGTGTGTTAAATAGTTTTAGCTTATAAAAAATGTTAAAATAGAAGCTACGCTATGTAAGATACTTTTTTTTTTAAAGAAAGGACTCACAGCAGGATAGCAGCCACAGGACACATAAATCTGTCAGAGAAAAAGAATTCATTGCCCTCTTATCAGAAGAAACAAACTTGTTCCCGCCTCGAAGGCACTGTTAGGATTCAGAGGAAGAAGTTGATGATGAGTGGACGGAATCGTATATTTGAACGGAATTTATGCATCACATATGAAGTGTAGGAATATGCAACAGGGTATTGTTTTTAAGGGTTAATCCTCTGATAAAAGGTGTCCTCTTTTGAGCTTGTGCTGCCCAGAAAAAGGTACCTGAACATCCATAACTCTTTGTTTCTATTGTCTCATATTGTCCTAATTCAAATTTTGCAAATTATCATTACTCTAATTGTATTTCTATTTATATAACCATTTTATTAAACTTTAAAATTTTAAAAACAAGTGATTGCCATTTTTAACAGGGGTGTAACCTACAGGGTTGTTTAGAGGGCAGGGCCAGGGGGCTCGGGGGCAGAGGAAGGGACGTGTTGGTCTCAGGAGGGGCTGGAGGGTGCTGGGCTGCTGCTGGGGTCTATAGAAGAACTCGGGAATGGGCTGGGACGGGACAGAGGAAGATCAAAAAGGGGATGAGGGCAGCTCAGGGATACACATGGGGAGAGGAGGTGGCAGTGGGATCTACACTGGGAGAATAGCAGGTTTCGTCTTAGATGGCCGTTCCGGGGTCCTCTTCTCAGAACTCTTGAGAGGGCTGCCCAGGCCCTCCGTGTGTGAGCTGCTGCCGCCTTTAAACTGCTGTGCAGAGGTGAAACTGTGGAGAGAGGAGGTGGCTGAGGCCCCAGCTGCCAGTGGCACACAGGGAGCCTCCTGCACAGCAGGGCCCAGAGCTGGCAAGGCTCCCCAGCACGGCTGGAGCTGCTGGCACAGCTTGGCCCAGCTGCACAGCTGTCCCTCAAGGCCCCGGCGAGCAGGGCACGGCTCTGGGCAGGCTCCCTGGCCAGGAGCGGGCCCCAGAGCGCCTCTGCCTTTCAAGGGCAATCTGGTCCCTGCTCTTTCTCCTCCCCACCGTGCTTTGCCTCTGCCCTGTGCCCCTGGGGTTTGCCTTGGCCAGGCAGCCTCAGTGGGAGCCAGCACTGGCTGCAGCCCCAGCGGGCCCCCCAGGACAAGGCCCAGCAATGAGGAGGCCAATGAAAGCTCTGAGCAGCAGCAGAACCCTCAGCAGAGTTCTTTGGACAATCATGGACTGGCCACACCAACACCGCAGCCTCACTGGGAATGTTTCCTGTCTGCAGTACACTTTCAAAAGAAGCTGTTTGACGGGGAGAGCAACAAAACACTCACCCATTTCTCTTCCAGGAATACCAGATTCCAAAGCAGCACAACATGAAGACAAGCTCCAAAAGAAGTAGGCCTGCCAGGAACTCCAGCCAGCAGCCTGTTCCCTTACAGAAACCCCCTCCAGAGCCCTCCTGGGAATCAGGAACATGTGCTGTGGTTCCAGCTGCACCTGTGGGAGCAATGGGGAGCGTCAGCCCGTGCTGTGCTGCACTGCTGAGCTGGCAGCACGGTGGATGCGGGCAGGATGTTCTCCGTTTCCCCCAGAGCTGGGGCCTGCAGGCACCTTGCCACCCCTTGGCACAGGCTGTGCCACCCAACAAAGCCCAGCAGGCCGGGAGGAGAGCCCGGGGCCAGCAGGCAGCTGCTTGGGCAGTGGCTGCTTGGAGGGACACGGGCCAAAGCCATCCCTGAGCAGCCACTGCCAGCCCTGGCCCTCCCTGCCCCGTGACAGCTCCCCCAGCCCCAGGGCACAGAGTCAGGCCCTGTCAGGACCCAGTGCAGCCCCTGCCCAGTCGGGAGCCAAGGCTGGCTCTGGCCCTGGGCTCGCGGCACGGCTCCCGCTCGGGGCTGCTCCTGTGCCTTGGGCCTCTGGGCACTCAGGGCCAGCTCCGGAGCAGCTGCAACGGGAGGGACGTTGGTGCACGAGTCCCCTTTCCCCGGGGCTGTGAACGAGCTCCAGAGGCACCTCCACCTTTGGCTGCTGCTGGGCTGTGCAAGGGCAGGCCCTGGGGAAGAGCTGCTGCCACACAGCCCCGCCAAGGGCTGAGCCCTGCTGAGCCTGGAGCAGCATTTACCTTCTGTGCTTTCACCTGTGCTTGGCATCACATTTGTTCCTGCAGTAGAGCCTGACACCGACACACTGCTTCCTCCGGGTTGTGGCTCCTTCTGCAGGGATTTTTGGCCCATCACTTGAAAAAGAAAGAGGCACAGCTGGATCAGATGGCAACATTCCCCATTGGGGAGGTGACATCAGCAGGAGGCAAAACTTGTAAATGTCAGCGTAAAGATTGGGAAAATGCCCATGCTGTTGGGGCTGAGCCAGAACACTCCCTCCTCCTAATAGCTGTGCCTCCTGATTAGCTTAGAGACAGGGATGTTGCAGGGGATCTGAGGCCTGTGGTGCGGTTTGGGCCGTGTGGCAGCTGATGGCCAATGCCTTCCTGCAGAGGCTGGGGAGAAGCTGCAGTCAGGCCAGGCTGGCAAACAGCCCTGCAGGGCATGGAAGCAGCAGCGGGGCAGCGAGGCTGCCATGGATTCCTTCCCACTGTGCCGGGCACGGCGTGTCCAGATGTGCAGCCAAAGCCCCCGGCTGCTGAGCCCCAGGACAAGGCTGAGAGAAATGCTCTCACCATTCTCTTTGTAGAATTTCTCAAGTATTTGTTTCCAGATGTCGTTTGACTTAAGCAATTTCTTCCCGCCCCTAGGTTTGTTCTTCCTTCTCGGAGGACCTTAAGAGAAAGTAGCTCCATTTCCCATGACTGGATGCCACAAAAGCAGGGCTCAGCCTGTGGGGTCAGCAGGGACACACTACTCACCCCTGCGATGGGAGCTGGGCTTGCATGCAGGAACCAAAAGAGGAGCAGCAAAAGTCCTCCCTGCAGACACACCTGTAACTCAAAAGACACAGAAGTTTCTGTCACCTGGCCCTGCCAGGTTGTCAATGGTTACTCCTTGGTGGGACAGTGAGAACATACCTGCAGGAGGCTGCAAGGGCTTCAAAACTTTATCCAGCCAATCTAATGGCGATGCCTTCCCAGCAACCTCATCTAGAACAGAGCACAGAGGACAACATTTTTCAGGCTGTGCTGGGATCCCCTTCTGCCTCTGCGAAATGGGCACTGCAAGGTCATGGGAGCCAGACGTGAATGGACATGGCCAGAGCTGCACAGGGGACTGAGGAGCTCTGGGCAGGCTCCTGAAAACTCTCTAGCCTCTTTCCCTGCCCTCTGCAACATCACTTGAGAGGAAAGAAGGGCTACCCAGGGCCCTGGGGCTCTCTCCCTCATATACAGAGGAAATGCTCACTAAAGCCCTAGGGAAAATTGCAGCAGGCAGTGCCACAGCTATCCCTGCCTGTCTCTGTCCCTCCTGCCCTCCTTCTGCTGGGATACTGCCCAGTCCTCAAGAGCATGTGGCCAGGCCCTGTCAGGACCCAGTGGAGCCTTGCTCTGCCCCTCTGCCCCCTTCCCCACCATGGGCACCCCGTGCAGCCGCTCCCAGGTTTCGGGACGTGTCTCCCACAGAGGGAGCCCAGCAGGACAGCTCAGTACCCGAGTGCCCTGAGCCTGCTCGGGACAATTCCTCTGGGCTGTGCCCGTCTTGTCCGGGCTGCGCCCGCAGTGCCAAGCAGCAGAGAGGGCAGCTCAAGCCTCAGCAGGGCTCAGGCCCAGAGGCACAGCAATTACCTCCTGTGGCTGTGCCTGGCATCGCCTCCCTTCCTGCACCAGAGGCTGGCACAGAATCACTGCTTCCTCCAGGGAACTCAGCTTCCAGCACAGACTCTCCTTTCATTTCTGAAGAATGGAAAAGAGAGAGCTGGATCAGATGGAAACACTCCTCATTGGGCATGGGGAAGATGACAGATTCAGGCAGCAATAGTTGCAAAAGGCATGCATAAAGATCAGAAAACACCCTGGATTTTGGCACTGTCCCAGACTGGTCCCTTCTCCAAAGAGCCCCTACACCTGATGTGCCCGGAGACAGGGAAATTGCGGGGGATCTCAGGGTGTGCATGGCCTGTGGGGTATCCCAGGTTCCCTGCTGGGCTAATTTGCCCCCGAGCAGGCAGCACTGGCTGGATACCTCAGTCCTTCATGGGGACAGAGTGTCCGAGTACCCAGGCCGTGCTCAGTCGCTGGCTACCTTAGCAAGCCCAGTGGATATCAGCTCCTTAGTGATTATCAGCTCTCTTACGGTTTCAGCTCTTTGCTTGCTAAGGCGCCTTGCAGGCTAGCTGGGAAGCAGATGCTACAAGAGAGGAGAAGAAAGGTCCCGGTGTTCCACAGCGAGGGTTTTATTGAGGGGTCTGTGAAGGGTTCTAGAGATGACTCTTCTCCAGAATGGGCTAAAACAGCTCTATATATGGGCTAAAAGGGGATCCATACTTGTACAATAATAGGGGTTAAGGGGAAGTGACCTATGGGGTTACAGAGAGATATGCTGGGGTCCAAAAGGCGGAAGGCAGGGGCTTCTTTTGCTACTTCATCATGACTTGGCAATTCCTGTCTTAAGCCTCGGACCTCCATGGGGCCCTAGCATGCTCGGAGCCTGCTACAGTGGTGCATTTTGGTCTGCCTGTCAGCTGATGGCCAATGCCTTCCTGCAGAGGCTGGGGAGAAGCTGCAGCCAGGCCAGGCTGGCAAACAGCCCTGCAGGGCGTGGAAGCAGCAGCGGGGCAGCGAGGCTGCCATGGATCCCTTCCCGCTGTGCCGGGCACGGCGTGTCCAGATGTGCATCCAGAGCCCCCGGCTGCTGAGCCCCAGGACAAGGCTGAGAGAAATGCTCTCACCATTCCCTTTGTGCACTTCCTCTGTTGTGGTGTGCTGTAATGTCCCATTTTGGACTTCCAGGTCATTTCCCCAGGTGTGCCTATACCTCTCTCCCTTCCCCCTTGCCCCCATGCTGAGTGAGTCCTGGCAATCAAGCTTAACATTCCAGCAAGGCGTCGTGTGGTTGGTCAAGTTCAAAGGATGCCCCTATGCCCAGAAGTCATTGGCCTGTCTGGGTGTCATCTTCCCCTGAGACCCTGCCCCTCTCACCTGGTTGGTGGCTCACCTCTACCTCCCCTCCCCCTGTCCCTGGGCTTAAAAGGTGAATGAGACCATGCGGTCGCGACTTCTGTTGGAGCAGCTGCTCACGTTCGGACCTCTGTAACCATGGAATAAACCTCTGGACATTAAACCCTCCAGCAGAATCTCCCTTTTCTCTTCACCATCGCCTGAAGCTATTCCTCCTGAGGTAAACGGGGTTCCTAACAAGCCTGGACTTGTTCAGTGCCCAGCTGCAATCTCCAGCAAGCCAAGGTATCTCTGGGGTGATACACCGCAGTTGCTGCCTTTGGCCCGGCAGCGAGGGTCAGACTGGCCCAGGCACAATCTAACTGGTAATACTGGGAACCCCATTCCATTCCTCCACTATTTGTTTCAAGACGTTGTTTGACTCAAAGGATTTTGTCTCGCCTCTCGGTTTGTTCTTCCTTCTTGGAGGACCTTAAGAGAAGGTAGCTCCATTTCCCATGACTGGATGCCACAAAAGCAGGGCTCAGCCTGTGGGGTCAGCAGGGACACACTACTCACCCCTGCGATGGGAGCTGGGCTTGCATGCAGGAACCAAAAGAGGAGCAGCAAAAGTCCTCCCTGCAGACACACCTGTAACTCAAAAGACACAGAAGTTTCTGTCACCTGGCCCTGCCAGGTTGTCAATGGTTACTCCTTGGTGGGACAGTGAGAACATACCTGCAGGAGGCTGCAAGGGCTTCAAAACTTTATCCAGCCAATCTAATGGTGATGCCTTCCCAGCAACCTCATCTAGAACAGAGCACAGAGGACAACATTTTTCAGGCTGTGCTGGGATCCCCTTCTGCCTCTGCGAAATGGGCACTGCAAGGTCATGGGAGCCAGACGTGAATGGACATGGCCAAAGCTGCACAGGGGACTGAGGAGCTCTGGGCAGGCTCCTGAAAACTCTCTAGCCTCTTTCCCTGCCCTCTGCAACATCACTTGAGAGGAAAGAAGGGCTACCCAGGGCCCTGGGGCTCTCTCCCTCATATACAGAGGAAATGCTCACTAAAGCCCTAGGGAAAATTGCAGCAGGCAGTGCCATAGTTATCCCTGCCTGTCTCTGTCCCTCCTGCCTCCTTCTGCTGGGACACTGCCCAGTCCTCAAGGGCACGTGGCCAGGCACTGTCAGGACCCAGTGGAGCCTTGCTCTGCCCCTCTGCCCCTTCCCCACCATGGGCACCCCGTGCAGCCGCTCCCAGGTTTCGGGACGAGTCTCCCACGGAGGGAGCCCAGCAGGACAGCTCAGTACCCGAGTGCCCTGAGCCTGCTCGGGACAATTCCTCTGGGCTGTGCCCGTCTTGTCCGGGCTGCGCCCGCAGTGCCAAGCAGCAGAGAGGGCAGCTCAAGCCTCAGCAGGGCTCAGGCCCAGAGGCACAGCAATTACCTCCTGTGGCTGTGCCTGGCATCGCCTCCCTTCCTGCACCAGAGGCTGGCACAGAATCACTGCTGCCTCCAGGGAACTCAGCTTTCAGCACAGGCTCTCCTTTCATTTCTGAAGAATGGAAAAGAGACAGCTGGATCAGATGGAAACACTCCTCATTGGGCATGGGGAAGATGACAGATTCAGGCAGCAATAGTTGCAAAAGGCATGCATAAAGATCAGAAAACACCCTGGATTTTGGCACTGTCCCAGACTGGTCCCTTCTCCAAACAGCCCCTACACCTGATGTGCCCGGAGACAGGGAAATTGCGGGGGATCTCAGGGTGTGCATGGCCTGTGGGGTATCCCAGGTTCCCTGCTGGGCTAATTTGCCCCCGAGCAGGCAGCACTGGCTGGAGACCTCAGTCCTTCATGGGGACAGAGTGTCCGAGTACCCAGGCCGTGCTCAGTCGCTGGCTACCTTAGCAAGCCCAGTGGATATCAGCTCCTTAGTGATTATCAGCTCTCTTACGGTTTCAGCTCTTTGCTTGCTAAGGCGCCTTGCAGGCTAGCCGGGAAGCAGATGCTACAAGAGAGGAGAAGAAAGGTCCCGGTGTTCCACAGCAAGGGTTTTATTGAGGGGTGTGTGAAGGGTTCTAGAGATGACTCTTCTCCAGAATGGGCTAAAACAGCTCTATATATGGGCTAAAAGGGGATCCATACTTGTACAATAATAGGGGTTAAGGGGAAGTGACCTATGGGGTTACAGAGAGATATGCTGGGGTCCGAAAGGAGGAAGGCAGGGGCTTCTTTTGCTACTTCATCATGACTTGGCAATTCCTGTCTTAAGCCTCGGCCCTCCATGGGGCCCTAGCATGCTCGGAGCCTGCTACAGTGGTGCATTTTGGTCTGCCTGTCAGCTGATGGCCAATGCATATCTGCAGAGGCTGGGGAGAAGCTGCAGCCAGGACAGGCTGGCAAACAGCCCTGCAGGGCGTGGAAGCAGCAGCGGGGCAGCGAGGCTGCCATGGATCCCTTCCTGCTGTGCTGGGCACGGCGTGTCCAGATGTGCAGCCAAAGCCCCCGGCTGCTGAGCCCCAGGACAAGGCTGAGAGAAATGCTCTCACCATTCTCTTTGTAGAATTTCTCAAGTATTTGTTTCCAGATGTCGTTTGACTTAAGCAATTTCTTCCCGCCCCTAGGTTTGTTCTTCCTTCTTGGAGGACCTTAAGAGAAAGTAGCTCCATTTCCCATGACTGGATGCCACAAAAGCAGGGCTCAGCCTGTGGGGTCAGCAGGGACACACTACTCACCCCTGCGATGGGAGCTGGGCTTGCGTGCAGGAACCAAAAGAGGAGCAGCAAAAGTCCTCCCTGCAGACACACCTGTAACTCAAAAGACACAGAAGTTTCTGTCACCTGGCCCTGCCAGGTTGTCAATGGTTACTCCTTGGTGGGACAGTGAGAACATACCTGCAGGAGGCTGCAAGGGCTTCAAAACTTTATCCAGCCAATCTAATGGCGATGCCTTCCCAGCGACCTCATCTAGAACAGAGCACAGAGGACAACATTTTTCAGGCTGTGCTGGGATCCCCTTCTGCCTCTGCGAAATGGGCACTGCAAGGTCATGGGAGCCAGACGTGAATGGACATGGCCAAAGCTGCACAGGGGACTGAGGAGCTCTGGGCAGGCTCCTGAAAACTCTCTAGCCTCTTTCCCTGCCCTCTGCAACATCACTTGAGAGGAAAGAAGGGCTGCCCAGGGCCCTGGGGCTCTCTCCCTCATATACAGAGGAAATGCTCACTAAAGCCCTAGGGAAAATTGCAGCAGGCAGTGCCACAGCTATCCCTGCCTGTCTCTGTCCCTCCTGCCTCCTTCTGCTGGGACACTGCCCAGTCCTCAAGGGCACGTGGCCAGGCACTGTCAGGACCCAGTGGAGCCTTGCTCTGCCCCTCTGCCCCTTCCCCACCATGGGCACCCCGTGCAGCCGCTCCCAGGTTTCGGGACGTGTCTCCCACGGAGGGAGCCCAGCAGGACAGCTCAGTACCCGAGTGCCCTGAGCCTGCTCGGGACAATTCCTCTGGGCTGTGCCCGTCTTGTCCGGGCTGTGCCCGCAGTGCCAAGCAGCAGAGAGGGCAGCTCAAGCCTCAGCAGGGCTCAGGCCCAGAGGCACAGCAATTACCTCCTGTGGCTGTGCCTGGCATCGTCTCCCTTCCTGCAGCAGAGGCTGGCACAGAATCCCTGCTTCCTGTGGGAAACGCCGCCTTCAGCACAGCCTCTGCATCCACTTCTGGAGAAAGGAAAAGGAACACTGGGTCAGATGGGGCTGTTTCCCATCGGCAAGGGCGCAGCTCAGGAGGCAATACTTCTCAAAGACACGGATAATAATCAGGAAAAGGCCCAGGCTCTTGGGATTGGGCCAGAGCACTCTCTTGTGCAAACAACTGTACGCCTCCTGATCTGCTCAGAGACAGGGAAATTGCAGGGGATCTCAGGGTGTGCATGGCCCATGGTGCTGTTCAGGCTCCCTGTCAGCTGATGCCCAATGCCTTCCTGCAGAGGCTGGGGAGGAGCTGCAGCCAGGCCAGGCTGGCAAACAGCCCTGCAGGGCGTGGAAGCAGCAGCGGGGCAGCGAGGCTGCCATGGATCCCTTCCTGCTGTGCCGGGCACAGCGTGTCCAGATGTGCAGCCAGAGCCCCCGGCTGCTGAGCCCCAGGACAAGGCTGAGGGAAATGCTCTCACCATTCCCTGTGTGCAGTTCCTCCACTATTTGTTTCAAGACGTTGTTTGACTCAAGGGATTTCGTCTCGCGTCTAGGTTTGTTCTTCCCTCTCGGAGGACCTTAAGAGAAAGTAGCTCCATTTCCCATGACTGGATGGCACAAAAGCAGGGCTCAGCCTGTGGGGTCATCAGGGACACACTACTCACCCCTGCGATGGGAGCTGGGCTTGCGTGCAGGAAGCAGAAAAGGAGCAGCAAAAGTCCTCCCTGCAGACACACCTGTAACTCAAAAGACACAGAAGTTTCTGTCACCTGGCCCTTCCAGGTTGTCAATGGTTACTCCTTGGTGGGACAGTGAGAACATACCTGCAGGAGGCTCCAAAGGCTTAAAACTTTATCCAGCCAATCTAATGGCGATGCCTTCCCAGCGACCTCATCTAGAACAGAACACAGAGGACAACATTTTTCAGGGCGTGCTGAGATCCCCATCTGTCTCTGGGAAGTGGGCACTGCAAGGGGGTCGGATAAGGTCATGGGAGCCAGATGTTAGTGGACATGGCCAAAGCTGCACAGGGGACTGAGGAGCTCTGGGCAGGCTCCTGGTCACTCTCTGCCCACTTAGCAGGTCCTGTGCAACATCCCTGGAAGGGGCAACTGGAGTAGCCCAGGGCCCTGGGGGCTCCCACTGACGCACAGAGGAAATCCTCCCTAAAGCCCAGAGGGAAACTGCAGCAGGCAGTGCCACAGCTATCCCTGCCTCCCTCTGTCCCTCCTGCCCTGCCTTCTGCTGGGACACTGCCCAGTTCTCAAGGGCACGTGGCCAGGCCCTGTCAGACCCACTAGAGCCTTGCTCTCCCTCTCTACAGCATCCGTGGTCTCTGGGCTTGTATGAGTCCAAACCCGGCTCACTCAGGACCCAAGCCCACACAGAACCACATGAACGAGATAAAAGACGAAGAGCGCTCCTGGCCACGTGGGTCAAAGTGTCCAGTTATTCGTGTGGGACAGATCACCGAGCGCAGGCGACCACGCAGGCAGCAAAGAGGGCGTGCCACAGCTTCGGTGGGCTTTTATGCGCCAGGTGGGGCGGGCGGGGAAAGAGGGCCACGGTCAGGGGGAGCGACATCCGAGAGGGCTGGGGGAGGGACCATCCGTGGGACAGACCATAAGGGATACAGAGAGCAGGGGGGTGAGGGAGGAACCATGTGGGGGGGAATATACCATCCACGTGCTCAGTAACATTTTTCCCAACACCCAGTGCAACCAACTAAATGCTTAGTGCAATACAACACCTCCACCTTTTCTGTTAACCAAAACTAAAGGAAATGTGTCAGACTATTTCTACTGCTGATTATGAATTTGGCCATAACTCATGGTTTATGGGCCTGTCAATTTGCTTTAGTTCCACAAACTCTGAGCGGTTGACTACTGCGGTACTGGAGACCAAACCGTTGATAGCCTTAAAGAGCATGCAATGTAGAATTCCGAATGCTAACATGATTGGGAAAAGAACAAAAAAAAACCTACAAAATTGTCCTCATTATAGAGGTCCACCACCCCAAGAGTCCCCAGTCCTTGAACAATCCGCTGAACCAGTCCTCGGATTAACTTCTCAGAGAGCTGTGTGGACGTTAGGTGCTGGCTGAGGAACGATCCACGCAGCTCTGAGACTGATCAGCATGAACAGGATGACAGTTCGGACAGGGCTCATCGTGAGGTTAGGTAGGAGGTAGGTTTTCTGTGGTACAAAGGAAATCAAACATTTTTGCAAAAACAAAACCAAACACATACAAGTTCATGGGTCTGCCAGAATGCAGCTAACTCTCTTAGGAAGATTCTTCCTTCGTTTTCCGGCGGCGTCTTCTCTTGGAAGCAACAGCTGCTTGTTGCTTATCCCCGTCTGCTGCAGCTGGATTTTTGGGGACGAAAGGTTTTACCCACTCCTGTGGTGTCCATTGAGGGCTTGAGGGGGTGGATACACAGGCTTAACCACGCCGCCAGGTGATGAGCTCATAAGGACCCTTGGTTTCCCAAGTTTCTGGGTCCTTAATGAGAACTGGTGGACGCTGTGACAATTTAAACTGGTTGTTATTATTGAAATGACGTATTACTGGAGGATTGATGTTTTCAGATGAACAATTCAGAAAATTAATGGTAAATAGGGCTTTGCAGAGCTTTTGTTGTGGAGTCATCCACGCTGCAGAGTTGCTCTGCCTAGCCAGGACCTCTTTGAGTGTGTGGTGGGCACGCTCGATCACAGCTTGACCTGTGGGGGAGTGGGGAATGCCTGTCTTATGCTCCACTCCCCACTGCTGGACAAACTCTAGGAACTCCTTGGAGGCATACGCTGGGCCATTGTCAGTTTTAATTTCCCTAGGGACCCCCAATACAGAAAAGGCTTGCAGCAAGTGTTGTTTGGCATGTGCAGCCCTTTCCCCTGGATGGGCAGAGGCATAAACCGCGCCCGAGTGTCCGTCTATGCTGACATGTACGTATTTCATGCGACCGAAACTGGGAATGTGTGTGATGTCTGTCTGCCACACTTCACAGCTCCCAAGGCCTGGGGGGTTAACCCCAACACCCAGGGATGGCACTGCCTGAAGCTGGCAACTGGGACAGGTGGCCACAATGGCTCGAGCCTGACTGCGTGCTAACTGGAACTGACGGAGTAGACCTGGAACATTTTGATGGTACTGCTGGTGACTGAGCTTTGTCTGTTGAAAGACGTCTGGAAGGCGTGCCATTTCTGCTGGAGCGGCAAGGGAATCTGCCTTGCGATTACCTTTGGCGATCTCGCCTGGCAGACCGGTGTGTGACCTCACGTGCATCACATAGAAAGGGTGCTCCCTCTGCGAAACAAAATGAATTAGTCTTGAGAGCAACCTGTGGAGATGCCCATCCTCAATCTCTTTGAGGACTGCCTGCTCCACCCTGGACACCACCCCTGCCACATAGGCTGAATTGGTAACCAAATTAATTGGCTCCGAAAACTTCTCAAAGGCTCTTACGACTGCAGCTAGCTCAGCAATCTGGGGCGACCCCTCCACAAACTCAACATCAGCTTCCCAATGCTGGGTGTGGGGATTTCTCCAAGTCAGCACCGACTTGTGGGATGCTCCGGACGCATCAGTGCTTACACTGTAAGTACACTGTAAGCACCTTGATTGGCCTACGACTCCTTTTCTCAGGAGCAATGAGGTGGAATTCCTCGTTGAACAGCTTGTGTGACGGGGCTTGGACTGATACCTGTCCAATGTAGCTGTCCAGGGATAGCTGTAGACTGGCATTGCTCTGGAGCAGGTCATTGAACCTCTTGTCGGTGAACCTCTCGGGAGAGCTCTTTCCCTCATTAGAAAGGTGGACTGGAAGGTGAATACACTCAAAGTCACAACCGGCCAGCTCACGCAGTCTTAGCCTGGCCTTCCAGACTAGCTGAGCTATTAGCTCCTGTGGCTGTGTGATGGTTTTGGATCGCTGATAGGAGAGGAAAACCCACTCTATGATTAGAAGTGGATATTTTTGTACTTCAAACCATTGGAATATCAGCCTGTGTATGAGTGGTAACTTGCCCAAAACAATGAACTCAAAAGACACCTGGGGCTTATAGCAATGAGCCTGCCTCTCAGCCAAAGCCTCCTGCACTTTTTGGAGGGCAGTTTTTGCCTCTGGGGTCAGCTCCCTGGGAGAGGCTAGCTCTCTCTCCCTTCAGTCAATTAAGAAGGGGAGCTAGGTCCCTGTTAGTGAGACCTAGCCAAGGCCTGACCCAGTTCAAAGACCCACAGAAGGAATGGAGATCTGCCATTTGGGTTTTGGGATCAATCTTAATTCCCAATTTTTGCGGAACAATGGTCTGTGCCATGATTTGCAAGCCCAGGTAATTCCAAGGTGGCATTCTCTGAACCTTGTCTTCCTGCAGTTGGAATCCAGCAGAGGTTAAAACTTTAACCACTAGGTCAAGTGTGTCTTGGAGTATTATGTCATCGGGGGCACACACAAGCACATCATCCATGTAGTGTAGGATGATTGCCTCCTTTATCTGGGCGCGCACTGGGGACAGCAATGAAGCCACGTACCCCTGGCAGAAGGATGGACTGCATTTCATCCCCTGAGGCAATACTCTCCAGTGGTAGCGCTTCATTGGGGCTTTTCGGTTGGTGGTGGGAACCGAGAAGGCAAACCGTGGTGCGTGCTGCGGGTGTAGGGGGATATGGAAGAAACAGTCCTTGATGTCTAGGACAGCCAATGGCCAATTTTGGGGGAGCATTGTTGGGGAGGGCATCCCTGGTTGGAGAGACCCCATGTCCACAATTCTTTTGTTTATTTCTCTTAAACCATGAAGGAGCCACCACTTATCCTTCCCTGGCTTTTTTATTACAAAGACCAGGGAATTCCAGCAGCTAGATGTCTCTTCAATGTGTCCTTTAGTCAATTGTTCTGCTACAAGCTCCTTGAGCGCCGCTATCTTTTCATTACTGAGTGGCCACTGTCTTACCCAGACTGGGTCATCTTTCAGCCATGTTAACTTGTGGGTGGGGCGCTCTACAGTGGCCGCTATTAAAAATCCTGGGGTGTTTTAGGGATGACCAATTTGACCCCCTACTGGGACATGGTGTCTCCACCCCACAAGGGAGCTTTGTAATTAGTAACAAATGGATGGACACTGGCCAATTTTCCATCTGGTCCCTCAATTTGCACAATGCTCTTTGATATCTTTGCCAATGTGACTCCTCCTACACCTTGGATTTGACCAGCCACGGGTTGCAAATCCCAATGTGACGGCCACAACCTTTCAGGTATGATTGTCACATCTGCCCCTATGTCAAGCAACCCTTCCACGTGGAGGTGTTCTGTTCGACGCATTAGGTTGCATCCCATAATGGGTTTGTCCTCGCCAACCACTTCTGCCCAGTATACACCTGGTGCCTTGGCATCTACTGAAATTTCTGCTGGAACAGGAATGGTCTGGGCGATGATTTGCCCCTTGGCCAAATAGAAGGGTGGCTGTGGACAGCGCACCAGGAGAATGAGGTTGGGTGTGTCCCCTGTGATGGTCATGGGAGCCACCTCAATCTCCATGGGTGTGTGTGCAGTGTCCCCAATAACAAAGTACTCACTGTCCAATCTTGTGCCATCTTTTGTCAAGTTCTGCAAGTCCTCTGGCAGGTCCACTCCAATGACTGTCCACTGGGTAGACCTGAAAGCAAAAGCTTTGGAGGTCACAAGCTTGAAACGCTTGTGAGACCACCAGATTTTATCCTGTAAATGGTTATTTTGTGTTCCCGCACCCTGCTTCCCTTCCTCCCCCTTTTCTTTTTTGAGGGAGATTTCCCCTTCAGGGAAGCCCGCTGCATTTATGTCGTGGCGCCGCGCGGGTGGGCGCTGGCATCGGGGTTTTTTTGGTGTGGAGGGTGTCTTTAGTTGCTGGTTTTGGGGGCAGTCCTGTGCAAAGTGTCCTGGTTATTTTGCATATGAAGCAAATGACATGTTGAAGTTGTTCTGGTGAAATCTCTTGCCTCCTCCCTGGAGATACAGCTGCCACTGTCTCTGGGTCTGTCGGCCTTGACCATGCCTCCCGTGCAGCAAACAGTTCTGCCTTCCTAGCACAGGCTTCCATCATCTCTGCCAGTGTAGGCGGGGGGTTGAGAGGCAGTCCCAGGAGCACCCTCTTGCAGACTTCATTGGCATTCCTCTGTGCCATCTCTTTCACTATCTCCATCTGTGTCTTGGGGCCCCGTATTTGCCTCTCAACCTGTGCACGGAGCCGGTCGACAAACTGCAGAAACTTTCTGAAGAAGACTGTTTAATGTCAAGGAAACTACCACTAGCTTCAGCAGTTGGTAGCTGGTTAAAAGCCTTATTTGCAGCGTTTGAAATCTTATCTAGAATGAATTTTGATAACACCCGAGCTTGGTCCTCAGGCTTAGCCCACTCCCCTTCGCCGCACAGATGTTCCTAAGTAATGTTATTATTTTCTAAATCTTTGGCACCTTGAGGGGTTTGTTTAAGTTCTTCCACAAGATCCCTGAGAGATCTTTTCCCGGAGCTTTCCCATAGATCAAACTCTGACTGGGTAAGCAGGCACCGGAAAAGATCTACAATGTGGGTGGGAACAAATTCAAGGGATGTTAATGTAGCTTTCATCATGCTTCTAAAATTTCACTACTTCTCCCAAATTCCAACTGACTTTTGCATAACTCACGCTTGGAGTGATATGAGAAGGGCTGGTAAGTTCTAGGACCAGTTCTACCCCCGGTATACTGAACAGGGGCTACCATGGGGATGACTTCTTCCTCCCTGATTTGGACCCTAGGCTTTCTCCCTTCAACCCCACCCCCGTGGGACCCGGCAGGGGGACCAGCCCCTCCCCCAGCCCCACTGCCTTGGGAACTGGGAAGGGGACCACCCCATGCCTCTGCCCCTCCCACCCGAGTGGCTTGGTACCTGGGAGGAGGGATGTGCCCTCCTCCTGCCCCTCCCCCATAACCGGGCAGGAGCCCACCCCCCACCCTCGGCCCCACCCCCCCACCCTCGGCCCCACCCCCCCCACCCTCGGCCCCACCCTCTTGGGTCCCGGGCAAGGGGGCGTGGAGAGCAGGCAGGGGGGCGGGGCAACCGTGGGAACCAGGGGCGGGATCACAGGATGATGCAATGGGGGCGGGGACACGAAGGGAGGGGGAGGAGCGTCCAAGGGAAGGAAGGGCTTGTGGGACCGGAATGGGGTTGGGGGAGGGACAGGTGTGCGAAAAGGATTGTGGGGAGAAGAAGGGTAAGTGGAAGGCTTAAACACGTGGCTGCCGCCATTTTGGGCATGGGGGGGTTAGAACACGGAAAAGGAGTAACAGGGATTAGGTTAGAGGGGTGCAGGGAAGATGCTCTGTCAGCCGGTGCACAACTGCCGGGGCCAGGGTACTGGGAGAGAGGCGGAGGCTCAGGAGAGCATTGGCAGTTCCAGGTACCCTGGGATTGTTGAGAGATCTTGCTCGTCTCTGTCAGTTCAGGGGCAGAGGGTTTGGGAGGAGAGGTACGGAAAGCTACAGGAGGAGAGAATTCATCTGGCTGTCCTTTCAAATCCCTCTTCAGGACTTCTTTTTGAATTACCAGGAACACAGGGAAAAATTGAGAAACTGTCCTACCTCCCTGCTCAGCTTTAGTTGTTAGTAAGGCCCCTATTTTATTCCAGGTAGAGACAGAGTTAACATTCTGCTGGGTAAACTGAGGGAAGTTAGAAGAGATCCAGTGAACAAACCGTTTAAAGACTCCTTTGGAGACCGTAACGTTTCCACTACTTAGGGTTTCTAAAATGAGGTTATAAATGCTTCTCTGTGATGCAAAAAACTTAGCACCCGTGTTTGCTCTCTGCAGCACTCAAATCTACCTTCCTTTACAGCCAGTACAAACAAAACTGAAAGCACTGAGTCCACAGCTAATCCGGGAAAAACCGGGCAGCCTCCTCCCCCCCTCCGGGGAGAGACGGAACTGCCTGCGTATGAGACCGCGCGGGTTTCAAACTGGCGAACAACAGCCGCTGCACCCCCACCACCACGGGGCCGCCGCGTGGGAGCTGGAGCGGGTCCGCGCCGCTCGGCGGGGTCTGCCGCTGCCCCGGCGCGTCCCAAACCGGCAAAAAACAACCCCCCAAACAGCGCACAGGGACCCGCGGAGGGCCGGAGCCGCCCCGCCCAGGCTGCCGCGCGGAGAAACGCAATCCCTTCAGGGCCCAATTTTTCCTGCACCGGGAGTGCACCTGTGAAAAATGCATGTATTTTATGATTGGCTTTTTGCAAATATTAAAATGAATATTATACGTATTGTGTTAGAAAATAATGCTGTATTAATTTTCTTAAGTACTGTGTAAAATATAGTTTTAGGTTATAAAAATTGTTAAAATAGAAAAGATGCTATGTAGGATGCTTTGTTTAACAGAAAGGGCTTGCAGCGAGATAGCAGCCACAGGACACCTAGATCTTTCAGAGAAAAGGAATTTATTGCCTTCTTATCTGAAGAAACGAACTTCTTCCCGCCTTGGAGGCGCTGTTAGGATTAGAAGGAAGAAGCTGACACACACCAGACAGAATCCTGTATTTGAATGGAATTTATGCCTCATGTATGAAGTGCATGAATATGCAACAGGCTATTGTTCTTAAGGGTTAATCCTTTGTTAACGGGTGTCCTTTTTCAGGCTCGTGATGCCCAGATAAAGGTACCCGGAAGTCCATAACTCTTTGTTTTTATTGTCTCATATTGTCTTAATTCAATTTGTCCAAATTGTTATTACTCTAATTGTGTTACTATTTTTATAACTATTTTATTACTATTAAACTTTTAAAAATTTTAAAAGCAAGTGATTGCCATTTTTCACAATTTTGGTAGCAGAGGATGGTTGCCAACACCTCGCTGCCGCTGCTTTAGGAGAGTCCGAGTGGGGAAGGCGCGCCCTGCCCTCTTTGGCAGCCTCACTCTGTCTCCCCTGAGGTGACCAACAGACGCAGGTTACGATATGTGGACAAAAGGAGGCAATAAAACAAAGAGAAGGGCAAAAGGCTCCCTACAACCGTGGTAATTGCCCCCTAAGACTAGTAGTGCGCACGAAGAACCCGGGAAGGAAAAAGGATTGGTAAGTACTTCTGGGGGGGGCAGGTACGGGGGGATGAATGTGTGTGAATGAGAGGCGGGCTGGTTGTCCCAGACCTGCCAAGTGAGTGCTGGAGTCTCCCATGCTGCGTTTTCGTCTTTTCGCGAGAAAAGCGGCCAGTAAAGAGACAAAGCAAGTGATAAGAGAGTGAAAGAATCCCCGGGGGTAACTGGGACTGGGTCTCAGGGAGGGGTTGGACCCCTCGGAGGTAGGGAGCAAGGTTTCCTAGCCCAGTCCACTAGGAAACGGGACAGGAGGGGCCCCTAAAACCTGCTGGGTTGAGGGATTTTATTCCAAGAGCATCCAAGAGAAGGGTTGAGCAGAATTCTGTCGGAGTGAGGATATGCCCAAGAATACTCAGGGTCACACAACACAGCTACAATGGGGGATGAAAATTTTGCCCAACAGTATCCCGGGTTGGACAACACAGCCGGATTGAGGGATGAAAAAATGCCCAAGAACATCCAGGGTTGGACAACACAGCAAAACAAATTAAATGCCCAAGAGCATCTGTAGTTGTACCACACCGCTGGGTTGAGGGACAGAAAATGCCCAAGAGCATCTGGGGTTGAACAACACAGCAGGACTGAAGGAAAATTACCCGAGAGCACCTGGGGTTGGACAACATGGCAGGACTGAAGGAAAATTACCCGAGTGTGTGGAGAGTATTATTAATAATTGGTTAGCTGAGAAAGGCCATACTGACATAATGCCGCTGGTTAAGCTGAAGGAGAAAAGTCAGCAGTCAGCAAGCTGAAAGGAAGAGTCAGCAGTGACCTTGCTGCAACATGAGGATAGGGAGTTGAGATTAGTCCTGAATATATCCTAAGAATATGCAGAAAGTATCAAAAGTAGAACCATAGGAATGTAGAAATAGGCGTAGGTGCTGATATGTAAGCTGACCAATCCTGAGCTCAACTTTTGCAATATGTATGAAGCTCATTATTAACTGTATTTAACCCGCCGTACTGATCAATAAAATCGAGCCTGTGATGATCAAATTGATGTCCTGGTTCCCTTCCGTCGACAAATGGTGGAGAATGCGGGCATAACCGAATCTCTGCCCTTTTTCTCGGATTAAAAGAAAAAGGGATTACGCCACGGTGGAGGAAGTTGGGTTTGGGTCCCTGCAGCCGGGACGGTGCCGGAATTTGAAGCACCCTTGATGGTCACAACTGTGAATCAAGCCAATACGTGGCGCAGGAGCCTGGAGAGCTGCAACAGCGCGCGCTGATTAATAGGTATGGATAGGCAAGCGGCGTATGATTTATTTACCGCCTATTTAGAGCGGCGTGGGATAAAAGGGATAGATTTAAAAAAGGAGTTACCAGGGTTATTAGCTTATGGCCATGCTAAGGGTATCTTTTCTAATCCTCATACAGTTCATGAGCTAGCAGAGTGGAAGAAGTTTGGGGAAATATTGTGGGATACAGTACTAGATGATGATAAGTCAGCAAAGAAATTCGGGAAGTTATGGCGGGTGGTGTATAACACGTTGCTTCAGCAGGTCTCTGAGAGAAAGGCAGCAGAAAGGGCATCAGAAGCTCATAAGAGGAATATAGGGTATGGTCGTGAAGATGATCCCCTGGCACCTTCTGTAACTAAGGTACTTATGCCTAAGAGTCCCCAGCAAAGTGGTGTGGAGGATTTCCCTATAGGTGCAGTGGAACCGTCTGCACCTTTCCTGTCAGAGGGGGAGGGCGAGTCGGATGGTGGGGGTGGGAGCAAACCAGCTTCACCTCCGCCACCAGCCTTGCCTCCGCCGCTACCCCTCAGTGAGCCGGCTCCGGCTACAGCTTCGGCGGGGGGGTTGCTTCCCCCGCGTGAGCTGGCTCCGCTTGAGTCGGCTCCGGTTTCACTGTCAGCTCCAGCGGGGGGGCAGCTTCCCCTGCTTCCCCCGCGCGAGCCAGCCTCTGCTTCACTGCCTTCCCCATGCGAAAACTCAGTGTCTGCACCGAAGCGCCAGCAGCATAGCACCCTTAAAGAGTCAGATCCCATCCCAGGGGCACACCGTGATCCATGGGGGGAGATGGCTAAACAGAGGAGGGAAGCTTGGGCTGCTTTGGCGAAAGAAGTAATGCAAATGGGGGATGGTGAAGCGATGGAAATAGCTTCTAGTCTTGCATGTCCAGTCACATACACACCACAGTATGATGCACAGGGGAACCTTACGCATAATATAGCACAATATACTGCCTTAGATTGGAAGCTGTTAGCTCAGCTACGTTCTACGGTTAGTCAGTTTGGAGTAAAAAGTGAATCTGTTAGGCAAATGTTAGATTATCTTTTTAATACTCAGGTTTTATGTCCTAATGATTTAAGAGGAATAGTTCGGTTGATATTCACTCAGCATCAGCAGTTATTGTTTAATGCACATGACCCATTACATGGAGTAATAGTAGAGGAGCTGATGGGCTTAGGGGCATTTTTACGTACAGAGGCACAGATGATGTCGGGAGCAGATAAACTTAGAGAGTCTATGTGGTTAGTGTGTGCTGCAATAGATATGGTTAAAGAGCCAGGAGGGTTACCGGCTTATATGGGTATTAAGCAAGGAAGAGAAGAATCATTTGGAAATTTTATTGATAGAGCAGCTATTGCTATAGATCAGGCTGGTGTTGCAGGGCACTATTGAAGCAGTCTGCCTTGCAAAATAGCAATCCAGCAACCCAAAGAGTGTTAGCTACTTTAGGGGCAAATTGGACTATTGAGGAAGCATTAGAGCGAATGGCATTAATGCCAACAGCTTGACAGGCATTTATAGCAGAAGCCTTAAAGGAATTAGGATTAGGGTTGCAAAAGCATAGTCTACTCAAAATCAGGTGTTAGCTGCTCTTGCTCCTCTCCGAAGCGGCTCACTGGCATTCACGCAAGGAGGCTCGAGACCATTCATCAAGTGTTACCGATGCGGCAATGAGGGACAGACACAAGTTGCCGCCGTGTCATCGGAGACACCAGCTGCTGCCGTAACATCGCTGCTACCTCCTGTCTGCAACCCGCAACAACAGGGAGCTTCGGCTTGGACTTATCAGCAGCAGTAGACGTCACACTAATGACAAACCGGCCTGAGAGGATACCCACTGGAATAAAGGGTCCTCTTATATTAAATGGACAAACATGTGCAGCATTATTGCTGGGACGTTCCTCTATAACTATGTTGGGATTATTTGTTTTGCCTGGTGTTATCGATGCGGACTTTACAGGGGAAATACAAATTATGGCTTACACCCTTTATCCTCCGATTAAAATTACAAAAGGACAACGCATTGCACAATTGGTACCACTGTCACAAATGACATCAGGAATACAATCATTTACTGGGCAAGCACGGGATGAAAAAGGTTTTGGCTCTACTGGTGTTACACTTTTAACTGTGGATTTACAAAATAGACCAAAACAAAAGGTTGAAATTACCTATGGGCATCAAAGCATAACCCTTTATGGATTATTGGATACAGGAGCAGATACTAGCATCATTTCTCCAGAAGCATGGCCACAACATTGGCCTCTATTTCCCTCATCAAACATGCTCACAGGAGTGGGAGGATTTACATTGGAAAGCAGGTCGCCATCTTTGTCTGTGTGCATTGAGAATCAACAAATATCTGCTGTGTTTTCAATTGTTCAACTGCCTCCTACAGTTTCCTGCTTAATTGGAAGGGACATTTTAACACAATTGGGAGTGGTGTTAACTAATCAGCACCCTTTGGGGTAATTGCCATTGCTTGGACTTTCCCCATTCCACTCACCTGGAAAACGGATACACCGGTGATGGTTAAGCAATGGCCATTAAAAGGGGAGAGTCTTATGCATGCCCATGAATTGGTACAGGAACAATATACAAAAGGGCACCTACAACTGTCCCAAGCCCTTGGAATACACCTATTTTTGTAATCAAAAAGAAATCAGGGAAATATCGTTTGATACATGATTTGAGGGCTGTAAATGACCAAATGGAACCAATGGGGGCCTTACAGCCTGGTCTTCCAAATCCAGCTATGATTCCAGAACACTGGCCACTTTTAATTATTGACCTAAAGGATTGTTTTTTCACTATTGGCCTGCATCCTGATGACATGAAGAGATTTGCTTTTACTTTACCGGTAATAAATCGTGGGGAACCAGATAAAAGATTTGAATGGACATCTCTTCCGCAGGGCATGCGCAACTCCCCCACTTTATGTCAGCTTTATGTCGATGCTGCATTACAGCCACTACGTCGTAAATGGCCAGCAACTATAATATATCATTACATGGACGATATTTTGTTTGCACAGCAACAGCCATTCTCCTCTTTACAGATTACCACCATTAAAAATACTCTTGCTGCATATTCACTTGTTATTGCTGCAGAGAAAATTCAGACTACAAAGCCCTGGAAATATTTGGGATGGACTTTGACGGATCAAATAGTGATACCACAAAAATTGGAATTACAATTGGACATTAAAACTCTACATGATGCACAGAAGTTGCTGGGAGACTTACAGTGGCTGAAGCCTATTGTGGGAATACCAAATCATTTATTAGAAGCCCTACGGCCTTTGTTAAAGGGCGTGGACCCTACTACTCCTGTACACCTGACAAAGGAGCATCGTCTTGCCTTGCAGCAAATTAGTAACTGTGTACAGCAAGGGTATGTGTCTCGTCGACAACTCGACCACCCCATTGACCTTACTATTTGGAATAGCCCTTGGCACTTGCTTGGTGCTCTCTCTCAGTTGCAAAAGAAAACGGGGGAGATACGGGTGTTGGAATGGTTGTCACCACCACTACAGCACAAGAAAACAGTATCTTCAAAAATTGAACAATTGGCTGCATTAATCAAAAAGGGGCGTCTCAGAATTCTTGAAGTGGATGGTAGAGAACCTGCTACTATTAGACTGCCTATGGAAAAAGAAACCTTGGACTGGTACTTGATAAATTCAAAGAATTTACAAGAAGCATTATTGATGTCACCTGCTAAAGTAGAGACTAGTAAATTAGTGCCTAGAGTTTTGCAATGGATGACAGAATGGAACGGGATTACTCGACCTTTGAGAGAAGAAAACCCCATAGAAGGAGCTATTACAGTTTTTACAGATGCAGGAAAGAAATCAAGGCGTGCTGCTGTTACCTGGCAAGAAAAAGGACAATGGAAGCATCAACTCCTCACAGCAGACCCTGCAGATAGCTTACAAACTTTGGAATTGTTAGCAGAAGTATGGGCAGTGTCCAACTTACAGGAGCCTTTAAATGGGGTCACAGACTCTATGTATGTCGCAGGAGTAGTCAGACGAATAAAGGAAGCAGCAATTAAGGAAGTGAATAATAAACGATTGTATGAGTTACTGATACAGTTAAGGAAAGCTTTACGGGAAAGAGCAAACGGTACCCTTAAGCAGTATATTGAAAAACATCAAGATTTGGCAGATCCACAAGCATGTTTGGCTAAGGTTTTGTATGTGATTAATCATTTATGCATTTTTGGGGAAGATGATACCCCTCCTGCAATGAAACATCATCCGAGGTCAGGTCAGGAAAATACTAAGGAAACAGAGGTCTGGGTTAAGTATAAGAACCCAAGTACAGGATTATGGGAAAAACCTGCAAAAGTATTATATTGAGGTCGGGGGTATCTTTGTGTTTCCTCACCTACAGGGCCTTTGTGGGTGCCTGCTAAGTGGACTAAACCTGTTTTTGATGCAGCCTCTGGTGGATCGCCTTACGGAGGAGGACAAGGAGCGACTGGGGAAGAAACTGCTTCTAGTCCTACAACCACTACTGTTACAATTGAAGGGGTACTCGGAAGCGGTGGACAGAGCACTGACACGTCACTACCGGACGGCCCAGGAGTTGATTCGTTTCATTGACTCATTATCAACTTTTCACTTAACAGATCCAGCGAAACTGTCAATTGCAATTGTGACAGTCAATTGTCTTGACTGTCACAATCCACATTGTGCTGCCTGGATAGCTCTACGTTGTGGGGGTTGTAAAAGAACTTTTTGGATAGAACAATCATTATTACGGGATTTGTGGTGTCATACTTGTGAACACGAGCATATGTGGGGAAAAAGCTGGCAAGATGAATTAAGGAGACAAACAGGGCAAAACGCATATATAGCTTTAAATCTTTATGAGTCTCCTGAACAGAAGGTTCTTGCTTATTATCGATGGGAAATACAATGTATTGTAAATAGAATTAAGGTTCAAAGTAAATCACGTATAGTTTCTATAAGGTGTAGGAAATTAGTGCCTTTAACACAGCATTCAGTTGTAGGACCCTTCCAAGGGGATCCTGATAGAGCATTAGATTGCTGCATTGATAAGTTGCAAAAATTAAGTTTGCAAGTGGCAGGACCAGTAAAATCAGGAGCAGCAAGATTGAAGACAGGTAAGAAAAAGAAGGCAAAAAAGGGAACGGTCTCATTTGAATAGGGGTATCAGTGATTGCTAATTAATTTTCTATGATTAGAACACTTTTACAGTTGTGGGACCCTCAGGAGGATATAGTTGTTGAGGAGGATAACGAACAAGAACTACGATTACGAAATAAGATACGCCTTGTGTTAAAGAAAGACCTTGAGCTGTTAGTCTCATACAGTAAAAAGGCTGAAGAGGCTTTGCGATCACCACCATTGAATTGGTTGCTTTGGATTGAAGAACCACAATTTTATACTGGTCCTTACTTATATTCACTTCCTTGTTATGTTTGCAAAAGGGATAATGATAAGTGCTATGCATGGGTAGCTTTGCATTGTGCAGATTGTAATCAGGTTTATTGGTATTCACAGAGGTCAGTGGATTATTTATGGTGTGCCCCTTGTTCTGGAAGGTGGATTCGAAATTATTTCTGGGTTAGAGCTCTTGAACAAAGTACTGGCCTGCCAGGACGGACAGGATTACAGCTCTTTGAGAGTGCAGAACAAGTGATTATAGCATATCTTAGGTGGAAGTTGCAGGAAGAACTTAGAATATTTGAAATTACTAAAGCCTCACGCATCATAGCAGCTCGCTGTAAAGCTGATTTGCCTTCAAACTTACCTCATGCTATACCTGTGAGCAAGGATGCTGATTTAGAATTAGATCAGTATATTCAAAAATTGACTCAGCCTTACAATAGACAATCTAGCAAACCAGGGAAAAGACAGCGAAGAAAGGAAAAACAACGCAAGCAGAAGGAAGAAAAGGAGAAGCAAAGCAAGCAGAAAGAAAAATGAGGTTTGTTTTTGTTATACTGCTCAATGCTGTAGCAAGCGAAGCAGTAGGAGTAACACACTTTAGTCAACCAAGGGAAAATTTATGGGTAACACTTGCTAATCAAACTAACCAATCATCACTTTGTCTTAGTCTTGGAGGAGTCACTAACCCATTTCGAACATGCCTGGTGGGACTTCCGGTGTGGTCTCCTGGAGAATTTTGTAGTTTGATAAACAATCAAACCTTATGTATGTCTAACATGTCAAACATCACATTGCTGGTGCAACAAGGGTATACTGCAGGTCAGAGTGATGGCTATCGTCAATGCTTACTAATCCAATCACTTAACACCTCTTTGCATTCTCCTCCTGAAGAGTTGGATCTTTTTGGAAGTACAAATGCCAGCATATCTGACACTACAGCTGGTGGATGGTTTAACTTCAAACTTTCGGGTGCTCAGAATTTAAACCAACCTAAAGAAACATGGGCCACCCTAGATTCATCCCTGAATGTGAGTGAATTCTCTCCACAGCATTACAGTCAATGTAACGGCACAAATATCACAGCACCAATGAAATTACCCACAGGAATATTTTTGATTTGTGGAGACAGGGCATGGAATGGTATATCAGCTAAACCACAGGGTGGACCCTGTTTTTTGGGAAAATTGTCACTGTTTCATCCTAATGTGTCCTTGCTAATGCAGCTGAGTCAAAATTCAAACAGGAGAAAACGTAGCATACATGACTTAGACTGCAGCAAGATAGGAGATCCACGGTTTTGGGGCCCATTCAATCAGGTGGTGGTTTCAACTATCTTACCAGGAGGATCTGCCAATAAAGCCATGAATTTAGCAAAACAATTAGGATGCTGGGCAAGGGATGAGCTGAACAAGACATCACAAATCCTAGACATGCTAACTGCAGATGTGCAAAGTGTTAACCATGCTGTTTTGCAAAATAGAGCTGCTGTAGATTTTTTGCTCTTAGCACAAGGACATGGATGTGAAGAGTTCGAGGGAATGTGTTGCATGAATCTGTCTGATCATTCAGTGTCCATTCACACTAAGATAAAAGAACTGCAACAGGGACTTCACAAACTTAAAGAAGAAGACGGTTTAGGAATTGACAAATGGCTTAAAGGCTTAGGACTTGGACCGTGGCTGAGGAACCTTGTGATCTATGCTATAGGACTGCTGGGTGTAATTTTACTGTTTTTGCTTATTTTGCCTTGTATCTTTAACTGTATTCAAAACATGGTCAGCCATACAATAGCAAAAACATGGCAAACTAATCTCCTTGCACAAGAAGAAAACGGGGGAAATGTGGAGAGTATTATTAATAATTGATTAGCTGAGAAAGGCCATACTGACATAATGCCGCTGGTTAAGCTGAAGGAGAAAAGTCAGCAGTCAGCAAGCTGAAAGGAAGAGTCAGCAGTGACCTTGCTGCAACATGAGGATAGGGAGTTGAGATTAGTCCTGAATATATCCTAAGAATATGCAGAAAGTATCAAAAGTAGAACCATAGGAATGTAGAAGTAGGCGTAGGTGCTGATATGTAAGCTGACCAATCCTGAGCTCAACTTTTGCAATATGTATGAAGCTCATTATTAACTGTATTTAACCCGCCGTACTGATCAATAAAATCGAGCCTGTGATGATCAAATTGATGTCCTGGTTCCCTTCCGTCGACACGAGAGCATCTGGGGTTGGACAACACAGCAGGATTGAGGGAAAAATTGCCCAAGAGCATTTGGAGTTGAATAACACAGCTGGGTTGAGGGATATCCAATAGCACCGGGACTGGCCAGTAACACCTAAACTTGTAATAGGTGATGTGAAAGTAAAAGGTACCCTATTGTTGTTTTGTGGTGTGTGAGAGTGAGACACACACAGAGTCAGCCTCAACTTCCCAGGCAGGTGGGAAGGCGGAGGCAGTGGAAAGAGGAGTGAGTGACCTGCACACTCACTGTAGCCTGCAGCTCCCGGGTAGGTGGGGGCTTCTGGGCCGAAGGGTACGAGTGACCTATGCACCAGGCTGTAGCTCCCGGGTGGGTGGGGGCTTCTGGGCCGAAGGGTACGAGTGACCTATGCACCAGGCTGTAGCTCCCAGGTAGGTGGGGGCTTCTGGGCCCAAGAGGAGTGAGTGACCTGCGAACCAAGCTAGCGTTCCCTGGGTGTGTGAGGGGCTGTAGCTGAAGAGTGTGAAAGACACGCAGACAGCCTCACAGGTGAACGGACACCAGAGGCAGCCAGAGTCAGGGCCCTTCTAGGGGGCCTGGTGACACTGAGACCTGGAGGTAAACCCCAAAGCGAAAGAGGGGGCCACAAGGACCTGTGATTTCCTAGCAATAAGGATCCACTCTGTGTCTTGAGAGTGTGAAGGAATGTGTGAAAGTGAATGAGAAATAAAAGTGAGTCAATGTAGACGAATGAAAGTATAGGTAATGTCGATTGTGCATTTTAAGCCTTACCATATCTCCTTGGAGGGAGGTGGATTGTATTGAAAAGCAGTGTGAGAAAAAGGGGGGGGGGTTTTGGGTGTAAGTAGTTGAAAGAAAAGTGGTATTTAAGTTGTTAGTAAAAAGTGAAAAAGGGAAGCAGGAGACGAATAGATAGAAAATTGAAAAACGAGACAGAAATCCAGTACGGTAGATACAGGAAAAAGAATAGCAGAAAAAAATTACCAACAGAAATACCCCAAGATAGCACTTTGGGGGTTATGTTAACAAACAGAAATACAACTCCTTGCAAAATATAGGGTATGCAGAAGTTGATGAGAAAAAAAAAAAAAAAAAAAACCATGCAAACTTGTGAATTATGTACTTAAAAAGAGCATTAGAAAATTTAACACAAAAGAAAGGAGTTATATATTGATTCAAGGTATGCCTTTAGAGTAGCACATACCTTAAGAGAAATTTAAAATGGGAGATTACTTAATTAAAGAAGAAAAAGATTAGTACATGAGAAACTTATTTTTGAGGTTTTAGAGGCATTAAAATTACCTAAGAGAGATAGCAGTAATACATATTAAAGGACACCAAAAGGTAAAGACCCAGAAATAAGAAGAAATAATCGGCAGATCAAGAAGCTAAAGATGCAGCAGAAAATAGAACTGAAAGAGTTAATATTAACTCCAAATGAAGAAAAATTGGAAATTCCAAAGTTTAGAGAAGCAAAAAAAGGGAATTAAAACAAGATAGGTGGCAAACAAGATGAATCGGGGAAATTGAAACATCTTGATGGAAGACAATTAGATAATAAAATGCTCACTAGGGAATAGCAGAGGACATGTATCAAAAAAAAACCTGGCGGGATACTCAGGCTTTGTGTGTTCATTTTCTTAAAGAACTATGGGTGCACTGAAACTTTTAGAGTAGAAAAACAAGTACCTGAAACATGTATAATTTGCCAAAAGATAAATAAAAGGGTGATAAGAAAAACAATATGAGAAAGTCGTGAGTTAGCTCGTCGACCATTTCAAAGTATCCAAGCAGAAGTTTAGATTTGTTAAGCTCTGGATTTATTTGTAAAAACCGTTTAATCCAGAAGAAAAAGAGTATACCACATGGTGGGGAGGGGGGAGGCTGTAAGAAAACAACATTTTTGAAAGGCAATAAAAGCAAAACGGGGAAAGTATAGAGCTGAGAACAAATTACCTCATCCATTCCCGTTCGTTCCCCCCCACTCGTTCGCACCATCCCTCCCAGCCCCTGTGCCGGCTCCAGCACAGTCCGTCTGTCCCAGTCCGTCTGTCCCAGTCGGGCCGCCTGGCCCGCGGCCGCTCCGCAGTTCGTGCAGGGGGTGCGGGTCTGTCCTGCCCTGTGCACCGCGGTTACCGCGCTGATCGCACCGAGGGGAGTCCCGTCTGTCCCATCCCCGGCTGCCCTGACTCTGTCGGCTCCCGCCGCTGCAGCCGGGGTCAGTCGGCTGCTTTGTCTCTGCCAGATCAGCCACCATCAGCCATGTGGGGGCGATCCACGCTCCAGCTCGGCCCGCACCGGAACAGCCCCATGAGAGATCCCGGCTGCAGACCCCGCCTTTGGAGCCCCCAGACCCTGAGCTGTGCCGATCCCCTCGGGCCATCCCGGCTGCAGACCCCGCCTCTGGAGCCCCCAGACCCTGAGCTGTGCCGATCCCCTCGGGCCATCCCGGCTGCAGACCCCGCCTTTGGAGCCCCCAGACCCTGAGCTGTGCCGATCCCCTCGGGCCATCCCGGCTGCAGACCCCGCCTCTGGAGCCCCCAGACCCTGAGCTGTGCCGATCCCCTCGGGCCATCCCGGCTGCAGACCCCGCCTCTGGAGCCCCCAGACCCTGAGCTGTGCCGATCCCCTCGGGCCATCCCGGCTGCAGACCCCGCCTCTGGAGCCCCCAGACCCTGAGCTGTGCCGATCCCCTCGGGCCATCCCGGCTGCAGACCCCGCCTCTGGAGCTCCCAGACCCTGAGCTGTGCCGATCCCCTCGGGCCATCCCGGCTGCAGACCCCGCCTCTGGAGCCCCCAGACCCTGAGCTGTGCCGATCCCCTCGGGCCATCCCGGCTGCAGACCCCGCCTTTGGAGCCCCCAGACCCTGAGCTGTGCCGATCCCCTCGGGCCATCCCGGCTGCAGACCCCGCCTCTGGAGCCCCCAGACCCTGAGCTGTGCCGATCCCCTCGGGCCATCCCGGCTGCAGACCCCGCCTCTGGAGCCCCCAGACCCTGAGCTGTGCCGATCCCCTCGGGCCATCCCGGCTGCAGACCCCGCCTCTGGAGCACCCAGACTCTTGAGCTGGGCCGAGTCTCCCCGTCCTGCCCTGAGCCCCGCTCCCTTGGTAACCACAGCTCCGGCTGCTCAGGGGAACTTTCTAAAATAATCACTTCATCGAAACACTAAAAGTTCAGTTAGAAGAAAACCCTCTCCTGATTCTTCCTAAAAATACGGGAGAAAGGCTATAGAAGATAAAAATCCAAAAAGAACGAGATAAAGAGATTGGTCTATTTCCATTAAGAGAGGTTCTCATAGGAGGGGACGGATCAGAGTTTGTAAATGCTCCTTTGACTTCGTCGGAGGTCTGAAATGTTAAGAAATAAATAAAAGGGATATTTGGAGAATCCCATAGGCATAGCTGAACAATTAGACCAACTTTTTGGTCCAAACATTTATACTTGAGAAGAGATGCGGTTGGTAATGAAAATAATATTTTTCTCAGGAAGAAAAGCAGTTAATGAGAGCAACTGAAATAAAAGCTTAAGAAAAAGATAATCTGCAGAGACCCCCAGAGAAGACAAAATGCCAACTGTACCTCCTGAGTGGGGTTAAAATAATGAGGAGGGGAGTAAACACATGAATTGTTATCGGAATTCCATAACCAAGATAATAAATGAGACGGCATATCAAAGGCGAAATGCCAAAAGAAAAGGTTTTTGAAGGGCAGCTTTTAAAGGGGAAAGAAGAAACTCCAACTAAATAGATAAACAAACCTGAGAGAAAAAGGAAAACGGTCCTAAGTAAGCAGAAGATCTGAAAATCTTTAAAGAAATGGGCACATAAAAATAATGAAGTCATAGGTTCTAATTTTTTGGGGGACAAATACCATCTGGAGCCTATGATAACTTTAAAAGTGGGAGAATTGGAATTTGTAATAGACACAGGGGCAAAGAGAACCTGCCTGTTCAATGTTCCAAAAGGTTTTAGTGTAAGCAAACATATAGTGAAAGTAACAGGGGCAAAAAGAGAAAGTTTGACATTTCTAGTCATTAAAGATGTGGTAATTGAAGGAAGAAACTAAAATTTAGATGGGAGATGTGTTATTGGTCCCAGGGGCAGGTAGCAATTTATTGGGAAGAGTCTTACAAGTGCAATCAAGAATAAGAGTTATATCAGAAAATAGGAAAATGACAGGTAGAGTTTTGAAATTAGGCCAAGAGGATGAAGGAAAAAAAATCAACAAAGAAGTTTGGGCAGAAGAAAGAAATAGGGGAAGATTAAATATCGACCCCATAAAGGTTAGAACTGAGAGAGAAGAAAGAGAGAAGTAGAGAGGTAGTTGAGAAACTCTGAGATGTTAGAATGTGAAGTGATGACATCTTGGTGCTAGAAGAGAGTAGAAGTGTGAATGAAGATTTTTGCATGAAAAGCAGAGAACTATCTAGTGTGAATGAAGATTTTTGCATGAAAAGCAGAGAACTATCTTAACACATGGTTGTTGGGAGGTTATTCAATGCCACACTGGGGTCCGGAAAAGCCTCAGCAGAACGGGCCCTGCTTGAAAGGAAAAGAGGATAAGTTGACTAGAGAAAGAAAAAGAAGGTCAGGAGCACCTGGGGACGCCGAGTTTGGGGTTGTCAGGGCTGGGAAGTGTCTGAGCGCTGCCTACGAGCGGCGGGGTCTCGGGGGCTGCGGCAGGGACCGATCCATGGAGGTGCCCCGGGCGGGGCTGGCAGCAGAGGACACAGGTTTGCGGCCAGGAGCGGGCTGGCTCCGGGGCAGAGCTGCCGGGGGGCTCCCAGACTGTCGGGGCCCCGAGCCCAGGACGGCAGCGTCGGCCCGGGAAGTGGGCCGGGAGGGAGAAGGGGAGAGAGAGAGAGAGAGGGCGAAAGAGACCCAGGGCAATCCCCAGGGTCCCCATGCCCGGGGCTGCTCTCCCCTGCTCCGGCCCTGCAGCCAAGGGGCCGCGCCGGGGGAAGGGCCAAGCACAGCACTGACAGCAGGGCTGGGAAGAGAGGGGCAGGGGGACTAGCGCTAAAAGATAAAATCAAAGCAGAGACTGCTGACTCTCCAAACCTCACAAAGCGGTTTGTTTTTCTTTAGTAAGAAGTTGTTTTGGTTTTTTTCTTTTGTGTGTTTTGTTTGCTGTTAACGAGAAGGTTTTTTTTTTTCCTGAAGAAGAAGAGGCGGCTGTAGAAAAAGCTTTTAGCTAAACCCAGAAAGTTTAGAAGGAAAGCGAATAGTAAAAGTTAATGCAGTATTATCTTTCTTTTATTGCTATGCTATTAAGAAGTCCTTTCCAGGTACTACTGAAGCAGCGATCAGAATCACAGAAAGAAGGTGAATTTCATGCCAGCAGAATCAAAAGACTTGTCAAGAAACCTGAAAAATGGACTATCACATTTAAACCGGGTGATACCGAACTGACTTTCCAATGGGGACCGAGTGGTAATAGTTTGAGAAAACCCAAATGATCCAAGAAAAGTACAAAGAATAACACTGAATTAAGAAATAAGATAATGCTTATATCACTGGTTTTGAGCACTGCCTGAATAAAACATCTCCTTGGGGTAGGAATACTTCAGATAGAAGGATCAAGACTGTTTTTGTATTCTGACCTTAGCCTGAGAATTGTACAGGGGAGAAGGGGAATTGCCATTTTCGTTAGTAAACTTTATTTGATTCATTCCAATACTGGACATGCTAGCTGGGTTATAAGCAAATGCTTAAATTGTGAGAGTAATTAGTATTGTAATTCGCAAAATTTATGCTCTTATTGCAAAAAGTGTTAAAGTAATAACTTGGTTTTGTGGATGGGAATTATTAGTGCCTGTTGAATGAGAGATACCTGAGGAACAGTGAGACCACAGTTAAAGAGTGTCAAAAACAATTTGCCTAGAAATTAGTTAAGAGAAAGCGACAAGAAAATAGAGGGCAAGACCAGATTGGCCTCTGTATTTTGCCACCGAGAAGATCAAATACACCTGCTGTGGGTTGCAACCTCACAGGCATGGGAGGTGGGAGTATAAGCCATACTGGCCCTCTGTTATTCCTGTTTCTGGCACTCACTTGTTGTCTTTTCCCTTTCGGGATAACAGCAAGATCGTGTCACAAATGCTACAAAAGCATCATATGGAAAGAAACCAAAGTTTCTCTTTTATTACACACACCTATGTCAACAGCCACTGTTATGACCCATCCAAATTAAGAACTTGTAGGCAAAATAGAGTAAATTATTAGACTACAAGAAACTTAAGAAAAAGTGGCAATAGATTTAGAACTGAATGTCCAAAAGGAGAGAGATGGATTTGTTTTAAATTTAATCTTGAAGATACAGTTCAAGATTTGGGGAAAAAAACCAAATAATAAACGAAAAGGTGAAACCAGCACAGCAATCTAACTCTGTATTGACTCCAAACTATCTGTTGAATTGTAATACAAGACTCCAAGCAGTTATAGAAATGATAGCAAAGAAGGCTGCCCAGGCATTAAAGTTAATATTAAGCCAGCTAAGCCAAACGAAAACTGTAGGGTATTAGAATAGGTTGGCTTTAGACTATTTATTGGCCAAAGAAGGGGGTGTTACTGGAAAGTTCAATATATCAGATCGTTGAAAATTGATGACCACAGAAAAGTCATTCTAGCAAAAGCAAAAGAAATCAAAAAGAAAAATATATATGCATATAATAACCCAGCTACCAGTCCAAAAATTAGAAAACAATGTTAAAATCTAGCTGGTGGTGTAATGCATTAGAAGAAATTAAGATCTTTCATTTTGTGTTACAACTGTTTTTATATTTCTTACTTGTGTAATCCCCTGTTTCACTTTGCCAGCATAGTCCAGAAGACGCGAGTAGAAAAAAATATTGCTCAAGCGAAATGATTTACAAAGAAAAAGAGTGGGGCTTGTGAAAAATGCATGTATTTTATGATTGGCTTTTCACAAATATTAAAATGAATATTTTATGTGTTCTGCTAGAAAATAATGCTGTATTAATTTTCTTAAGTACTGTGTAAAATATAGTTTTAAGTTATAAAAATTGTTAAAATAGAAACGATGCTATGTAGGATGCTTTGTTTAACAGAAAGGGCTTGCAGCGAGACAGCAGCCACAGGACACCTAGATCTTTCAGAGAAAGGGAATTTATTGCCCTCTTATCAGAAGAAACGAACTTCTTCCCGCCTTGGAGGCGCTGTTAGGATTAGAAGGAAGAAGCTGACACACACCAGACAAAATCCTGTATTTGAATGGAATTTATGCCTCAGGTATGAAGTGCATGAATATGCAACAGGCTATTGTTCTTAAGGGTTAATCCTTTGTTAACGGGTGTCCTTTTTCGGGCTCGTGATGCCCAGATAAAGGTACCCGGAAGTCCGTAACTCTTTGTTTTTATTGTCTCATATTGTCGTAATTCAATTTGTCCAAATTGTTATTACTCTACTTGTGTTACTATTTTTGTAACTATTTCATTACTATTAAACTTTTAAAAATTTTAAAAGCAAGTGATTGGCGTTTTCCACACACCCCCACCCTGTGAGGGCGCCCCGGGGTCCCACTAAGCCGCACGGGTAATACTCACCCCGCGCGGGGACGCGACAGGCTGGAGCAGCTGAAACCAAGTCCCCGTCCTGGAATCGGCCCGCTGTGGGTGCAGCGGGGTCCCGACTCTGCCCACACGCCTTCTCTGCCGGCAAAAACGCGATGAAGAAGACAGGAGAAGGTGGAAGTCCAATAGCTACTGTAAGCCACGCATGAAATTACCAGCTTCTTCGTGGCCGTCGTGGGAGAGGAACACGTGGGCGCCACCTGCAGTGTCCCCGGTCTCTGGGCTTGTATGAGTCCAAACCCGGCTCACTCAGGACCCAAGCCCACACAGAACCACATGAACGAGATAAAAGACGAAGAGCGCTCCCTGCCACGTGGGTCAAAGTGTCCAGTTATTCGTGACGGACAGATCACCGAGCGCAGGCGACCACGCAGGCAGCAAAGAGGGCGTGCCACAGCTTCGGTGGGCTTTTATGCGCCAGGTGGGGCGGGCGGGGAAAGAGGGCCACGGTCAGGGGGAGCGACATCCGAGAGGGGTGGGGGGAGGGACCATCCGTGGGACAGACCATAAGGGATACAGAGAGCAGGGGGGTGAGGGAGGAACCATGTGGGGGGGAATATACCATCCACGTGCTCAATAAGATTTTTTCCCAACACCCAGTGCAACCAACTAAATACCGAGTGCAATACAACACCCCTCTGCCCTTTCCCCACCATGGGCACCCCGTGCAGCCGCTCCCAGGTTTCGGGACGTGTCTCCCACGGAGGGAGCCCAGCAGGACAGCTCAGTACCCGAGTGCCCTGAGCCTGCTCGGGACAATTCCTCTGGGCTGTGCCCGTCTTGTCCGGGCTGTGCCCGCAGTGCCAAGCAGCAGAGAGGGCAGCTCAAGCCTCAGCAGGGCTCAGGCCCAGAGGCACAGCAATTACCTCCTGTGGCTGTGCCTGGCATGGCCTGCCTTCCTGCACCAGAGGCTGGCACAGAATCACTGCTTCCTCCAGGGAACTCAGCTTCCAGCACAGGCTCTCCTTTCATTTCTGAAGAATGGAAAAGAGACAGCTGTGTCAGATGGAAACACTCCTCATTGGGAATGGGGAAGATGACAGATTCAGGCGGCAATAGTTGCAAAAGGCATGGATAAGGATCAGAAAACACCCTGGATTTTGGCACTGTCCCAGACTGGTCCCTTCTCCAAACAGCCCCTACACCTGATGTGCCCGGAGACAGGGAAATTGCGGGGGATCTCAGGGTGTGCATGGCCTGTGGTGTGTCCCAGGTTCCCTGCTGGGCTAATTTGCCCCCGAGCAGGCAGCACTGGCTGGAGACCTCAGTCCTTCATGGGGACAGAGTGTCCGAGTACCCAGGCCGCGCTCAGCCGCTGGCTACCTTAGCAAGCCCAGTGGATATCAGCTCTTTAGTGATTATCAGCTCTCTTATGGTTTCAGCTCTTTGCTTGCTAAGGCGCCTTGCAGGCTAGCCGGGAAGCAGACGCTGCCAGAGAGGAGAAGAAAGGTCCTGGCGTTCCACAGCGAGGCTTTTCTGGAGGGGTCTGTGGAGGGTTCTAGAGATGGCTCCTCTCCAGAATGGTCTAAAACAGCTCTATATATGGGGTGTAAGGGGATCCATACTTGTACAATAGTAGGGGATAAGGGGAATTGACCTATGGGGTTACAGAGAGATATGCTGGGGTCCGAAAGGCAGAAGGCAGGGGCTTCCTTTGCTACTTCATCATGACTTGGCAATTCCTGTCTTTAAGCCTCGGCCCTCCATGGAGCCCTAGCATGCTTGGAGCCTGCTACAGTGGTGCAGTTTGGGCTGCCTGTCAGCTGATGGCCAATGCCTTCTTGCAGAGGCTGGGGAGAAGCTGCAGCCAGGCCAGGCTGGCAAACAGCCCTGCAGGGCGTGGAAGCAGCAGCGGGGCAGCGAGGCTGCCATGGATCCCTTCCTGCTGTGCCGGGCACGGCGTGTCCAGATGTGCAGCCAAAGCCCCCAGCTGCTGAGCCCTGGGAGGAGGCTGAGGGAAATGAACCCCCCTTGACTTCTCTGAGGTATTTCCTTCTGCATTTGCTTCATGTGTTTGGATGGTTCCAGGGATATCTTGTCTGTTGTGTGTTTGATCTTCCCTGCCGGGGGCCCTTGGAGCACAATATTTCCATTTCCCAGGAATGGATGCCAGAGAAGCAGGGCTCAGCCTGTGGGGTCAGCAGGGACACCCAACTCACCCCTGCGATGGGAGCCTGGCTGCTGTGCAGGAATGATCACAGGGACAGAAAAAGCCCTCCCTGCAGACACATCTGCAACACATCAGCCACAGAAGCTTCTGCCATCCCTGCTCAGCTGCACGGGCACCACTGAGCCGCAGGAGCGGTGAGGGGATCGCGCAGGGCGAGGGCACACACGTGCATGGCTCTGTCCTGGCACCTGCAGCGATGCCCTCCTGGCCGAGCTTTGGGCTCTGAGCTGGCAGCTCTCCCAGGGGAAAGGCCTTGACCTACACTCACCATCTCCCAGAGACTCAGTCCTGGATGTGGTTTGGGAAGCCAGATCACCTTCACCAACAGGTTCAGCTGCAAAGAAAGGCAGGACAGAACAGCACCCGTGGCACTGTAGGGGATCCTCAGATTGTGGCAAGGCTCAGCCCCGGGGCACAGCCCTGGGCCTGATCCCTGCCCGCTCTGCTCTTCTCTGTGGCTGCACAGAGCACACGGAAGGACACACTGGCATTGCACACGGGAGGAGGATGGACAGCTAAATGCTCCTTCCTCTCACTGACAGTGATCCTGTGGGATCCCTCAGGGCTCCAGAAGGGAGCCGGGTAAGGTTTTCAAAATGCTTCAACCTTAAGATTATGTTAAAGGAAATGGCTTATGATTGAGCTCTTGTCACATTGATTATTGTCTCTGGAAAGGCAGACTGACAACTTGCCTCCAGCATCTTCCAGGAATTTCATTCCATTTCCCAGCAGGGCTTCCAAAACACCCGTGTCATGCTTCCAGTCTAGGACAGAGCACTGATCAGAACCATTTCCGTGTTGTGTTGGGATCCCCTTCTGCCTTTGGGAACAGGGCACTGCCAGGGGCTTGGTTAAGGCTATGGGAGCCAGGTGTGAATGGACAAGGCCAAACTGCACAGGGGCCTGGGGTGCTCTGGGCTGGCTCCTGGTCACTCTGCACCCTCTTTGCAGGCCCTGTGACACATCCCTGGAGAGGAAACAGGGCCAGCCCTGGGCCCTGGGGGCTCTCTCCCTCCCCCAGAGGAAACCCTCCCTGAAGGCCTGGGGAAAACCATCCCCAGCGCTTCCCGGGGAGCAGGGAGCGCTGTCCCGGGAAAGGGGAGCCAGGCTGCCGGCTCACCTGCTCGCCGCGCTTGCAGCGGAGCAGCCTGGGCAGCCCTGGCAGGCAGGGCCACGGCCAGGAGGAGCAGGAGGAAGAGGCGCAGAGCAAGGGCCATGCTGCCTTGCCCTCTGCCAGTCCCGCAGCTCTTGCTGCCACCGCTGTCCTGACACCGCTGTCCCAATGTCAGCACCACTGCTGCCACCGCCGCTGCTGCTGCCGCAACAGTTGTGCTCAAGCACTGACTGCTCGCTCCTTGTGCTGCTGTGCAACCACCGGGTCTGGGACATCTGTGACCTCAGAGCCAACTGTAAATACCTGTAACCATCAATTATCGCTGTGCAGTTGGAGGGAAAACTTCCCCCACTGTACCCAGCACTGCATTGCTCATACTTTACCATATTAAATAATAAATTCATTGCTGCTTGAATATTGGCCTAGTCAGGCTTCTTATTCATAACAAGGACAAGGTAGCAGAGAACAATGTAAAAATCAGCTGAAAATAAAAGGAGGAAATGCTGAAGGAGTTATTTGTGCACATTTGGAGATTTATTTTTCTTGGGTGCAAAGCAAAATCAAAAGGTCCTAAATGCCCATAAGATTGGAAATGTGGAATGTCCTCCATAGCAGAGTGTTGGACCTCTGGATCCTTAAAACAATTTTATGGTGGTGGAACAGTGGCAGCTTGAGCTGGTGCCTCTGGGGGACCCTGAACAAAGAACCCCTGGGCTTTGATACCCTCCCAGGTGAAGTGTGACAGTCTGGGGTATTGCTGCTGTGTCCGAGTGCCCGGGCACTGGCTGGCACCACAGGTCCCCAGAGCCTCTGCTGAGCCATCCCTCTCCTGCAGTCAAGTTTGGTGTGTCACATTTGGCTTTTCTCTCTGATGCACTAGCAGGACCACAAGAGCACGTGGTGCTGAGGATGTAAAAATGCCTGTTCTGGCTGGAACATTGCTGTTGTGTGACAGCCTGCAGGCAGAGCGGGCAGCTGGAGGGATGTTGACTCGTGTCCCCGGTGCCAGCCGTGCTGCATACATGAGAGCTGCTGGGTGTTGGTGCTCGCTGGTGTTAGAAATAGGGCCAGGAGAGGAGCTAATTTAAAATGCCTTTATTAAAGACAGCTCTGGGTGGGGAACCCGAGGTGTCACGCACACCGCCACTGCTCCCACTGGACGACACTGAGGAGGAAGAGTACAGCTTCGTCTCTCAGCACAGCTGGGCCTTCCATCCTCACCAGAGTCCTTAGGAAGGCAAATATTGGCTCACAGCCGAGGGGTATCTTCCAAGCTGGGTACTATCAAAATTATGGGGACAGGACGGAATCCGGCTCTGGCCAAGAGTGGGTGGCTTAGTGTGGTTCTGATGTGCTAAAGTCAAAGTTTATGTGCTGGTTTGTTGTTTTGAGAGGGTTCATATAGTTCCCACAGCCTCTCATTTAAATTCAGTCCGGGTGCAAGTCCTCCTGCGAGGAGTGGAGTAGGAAAAGTGGTTCCCGAAGGGAATGGATACAAATCCCGGGTGAGACGGAAAGGGGAACAAATACAGAGAATGACGGGGAAAGATAAAAATACAGGGTGAAATAGCAACATCTAACAGCGGCAGCTGAAAGCAAGTCTTAGAATACTAACATTCAAAGTTTAACAAATGACTAACACGGGGTACAAATACAGAGTATGACAAGAAGAGATACGAATACAGGTAAAATAGTAACAGTCAGCAATGGCAACTGAAGGCAAGTCGTAGAACTCTAACAGTTAATGTTTAACAACAGACCAATACTTCAAATTAAGACCTTATCAATTTCATTAACGTCAACTACCAATGACAACTCTGAAAAAGAGCTCTCATCTCCAGGATTTCATTCCTCACACTGGGACCCGGCCTGGCCCGGCACCACGGGGAGTTACAAAGCGTCTTCAAGGAATCCCTGTGGCATTGTGTGTTTTATACGGGTTTTATTGTAAAGTTGGTTATTTTGGAAATTAGGATTTTGGTTTGACCCTCGGTTCCCCCCATGTTCTCCCTCATAAAGGTTTGTTCCTCCGGCCAGTTACCTGTCCATCATTGTAAGCAGCCTCCTTTCATTTCGAGAAATTTCTGTGTCAATCTTGCCTTACTTAACACATGATTTGTACCCCGACCCTTCTCCCTCCCCAGTGCCATTGCTATTGGTTCGGTTGTGTCCCTCACTCCTCCCCTGGGCTTCGTTCATTGGTCCCTTGTGTCCCCTCGTGTCACGCCCTTCGCCTTTATAAGTGCCCCCCCAACAGTTTTTCTGTGAAACCGGTGCTGGCCGCGGCTGTGTCAGTAGAGCGTCTGGGCATTTCTACGTGTGTCCAGTCCTTCCTTCCTTCGCCTCAGTGCTTGGCAGTGCTGCTCTCGCCTGCGTCGCTGCGCCGCAGACGGAGGCAGAAGTCGGGCTCCTGGCAGCGAACCTGGGAGTGGCGGGATTGGCGGTCTCCACCCGTCAGCTGCTGTGGCTGCGGGACGAGACTGCAAATCCCCAGGCGTTAAACCACACGATTTAGCCTGGGATTTAAAGTTGTTTCGCAGTAAATCTTGTGTAAGGCCTGAGCAAGTCTCCTATGAATTGTCTCCCTGGCAAGCCCAGTCCTGGCCCCGAAGGCCCCTCAGCGTTGTCAGGGCAGTGGCAGGAGCCGGCAGCTCGCCCAGAGCGAGCCCCTGCCGCCCGGGATGGCCACAGGAGAGGCGGGCGGGCGGCGCCAGGGCCCTGCGCGGGGCTCCCCAGGCTCCTGCGGCATCGGTTCCGTCCCCTGGGGCGCCGAGCGGAGCCCGGAGCCGCCGCTCTGCCTGCGGGGCTGTGTGTGCCCGGCCCCGAAGGAGGCAGGGCCGGGGCTGTGGCGCCGCCTGCCCGGGGCTCAGCGCCGCCCGTGCCGTGCCCGTGCAGCGCGACCCGGCGGGGCAGCTCCGGCTCGGCTCGTCGCCAGCGCCGTCCCGGCACGGCGGCTGCCCCAGGGCCGCGGCAGCCCCGAGCCGGACGGGCCCGGAGGGCCTCGGGAGGGAGCGCGGGAGGGCCCCGAGCCCTGCGGGCTTCAGCAGAGACTCCCGCCCCACTGCGGGCAGCAGGAGGGGCGCAAAGCTCCGGGACACTTATGAGAGCCCACAGCCCTCTCCGCATGTGAAGTGCGACCCCAAAACCCCGTCATGTGCCTCAGCAGAGACCCCAGTGCCCTGCACACCTTGGGACAGATCGCTCACTCCGTGCATACCTCACACAAAATTCCAAATCCTTTGCATGACTTGAAGTGGACCGCAGCACCCTCCGTGCCTCAGAGGGAGCCTGAAATATCCCTGTGTGTCCCACAAGGGACCCCAGCCCCTCGTGCGCCTTATGGGGGTCCCCAAAGCCCCCAGGTGCCTTACGGGGAAGGCTAGGGCAGCTACGGCTAGGGTTCTGACCAGGAAACGGAGTGTGGCTGCAGCTGGGCTGTTGTGCCTCTGGGGCTGTTCATCAGCCCCATCGGGCCCCAAGGCCACACAGCCCTTCCCTTCCCTCCCCTTCTGGCCCTCGTCCAGAGGAGCAGACCCTGTGCAGCACCCTGCATTGGTGATGGGCCATCAATTAGGTTCTATCAAGTGTGTGTTAATTAGGGTGGGGCTTTGTTTTGCCTGCTGGAATTGCTGGTCAGGCTGTGTCCCTGGAGATGCTCTTGATGGCTTCCCTCTTTTCCTGGGCTTGCCACTGGAGGAGGTGCAGGCCCAGATGATGCCAGGGAAGGAAATGTGCCCTCAGCCCAGGGACGCTCAGCATGGGCTCCCCCAGCCCTGGGGACCCCGCCGCTGGTCACAGCAGCCCCTGCCTGGCTCCTGCCTGCCCACACCGTGGGCATCCACGGCTGCTCCTGGGCACGGAGCTGAGCCAGTGCTGCTGCCGGCTGGGCTTTGCTGCTGCTGCCACCCGGACACTGGGGTGAGAGCTCCATTTCTTTATTGCAATTGAAGAAGGGGCCATCACCTACCTGGGTGGGGATGGGGGGGATGGGGGGTGTGAAAAATGCGTACTTTATGATTGGCTTTTCGCAAATACTAAAATGAACATTATAGGTGTTGTGTTACAATGTAATGCTGTATTAATTCGTTTAAGTAGTGTGTTAAATATAGTTTTAGCTTATAAAAAATGTTAAAATAGAAGCTAAGCTATGTGAGATACTTTTTTTTTAAAAGAAAGGACTCACAGCAGGATAGCAGCCACAGGACATATATCTGTAAGAGAAAAAGAATTCATTGCCCTCTTATCAGAAGAAACAAACTTGTTCCCGCCTCGAAGGCACTGTTAGGATTCAGAGGAAGAAGTTGATGATGAGTGGACAGAATCGTATATTTGAACGGAATTTATGCATCATGTATGAAGTGTATGAATATGCAACAGGGTATTGTTTTTAAGGGTTAATCCTCTGATAACGGGTGTCCTCTTTTCAGCTTGTGCTGCCCAGAAACGGTACCCGAACATCCATAACTCTTTGTTTCTATTGTCGCATATTGTCCTAATTCAAATTTTGCAAATTATCATGACTCTAATTGTATTACTATCTATATAACCATTTTATTAAACTTTAAAATTTTAAAATCAAGTGATTGCCATTTTTCACAGGGGTGTAACCTACAGGGTTGTTTAGAGGGCATGGCCAGGGGGCTCTGGGGCAGAGGAAGGGACGTGTTGGTCTCAGGAGGGGCTGGAGGGTGCTGGGCTGCTGCTGGGGTCTATAGAAGAACTCGGGAATGGGCTGGGGCGGGACAGAGGAAGATCAAAAAGGGGATGAGGGCAGCTCAGGGATACACATGGGGAGAGGAGGTGGCAGTGGGATCTACACTGGGAGAATAGCAGGTTTCGTCTTAGATGGCCGTTCCGGGGTCCTCTTCTCAGAGCTCTTGAGAGGGCTGCCCAGGCCCTCTGGGTGTGAGGTGCTGCCGCCTTTAAACTGCTGTGCAGAGGTGAAACTGTGGAGAGAGGAGGTGGCTGAGGCCCCAGCTGCCAGTGGCACACAGGGAGCCTCCTGCACAGCAGGGCCCAGAGCTGGCAAGGCTCCCCAGCACGGCTGGAGCTGCTGGCACAGCTTGGCCCAGCTGCACAGCTGTCCCTCAAGGCCCCGGCGAGCAGGGCACGGCTCTGGGCAGGCTCCCTGGCCAGAAGCGGGCCCCAGAGCGCCTCTGCCTTTCAAGGGCAATCTCGTCCCTGCTCTTTCTCCTCCCCACCGTGCTTTGCCTCTGCCCTGTGCCCCTGGGGTTTGCCTTGGCCAGGCAGCCTCAGTGGGAGCCAGCACTGGCTGCAGCCCCTGCGGGACCCCCAGGACAAGGCCCAGCAATGAGGAGGCCAATGAAAGCTCTGGGCAGCAGCAGAACCCTCAGCAGAGTTCTTTGGACAATCATGGACTGGCCACACCGACACCGCAGCCTCACTGGAAATGTTTCCTGTCTGCAGTACACTTTCAAAAGAAGCTGTTTGAGGGGGAGAGCAACAAAACACTCACCTGTTTCTCTTCCAGGAATACCAGATTCCAAAGCAGCACAACATGAAGACAAGCTCCAAAAGAAGTAGGCCTGCCAGTAACCCCAGCCAGCAGCCTGTTCCCTGACAGAAACCTCCTCCAGAGCCCTCCTGGGAATCAGGAACATGTGCTGTGGTTCCAGCTGCACCTGTGGGAGCAAGGGGGAGCGTCAGCCCGTGCTGTGCTGCACTGCTGAGCTGGCAGCACGGTGGATGCGGGCAGGACGTTCTCCGTTTCCCCCAGAGCTGGGGCCTGCAGGCACCTTGCCACCCCTTGGCACAGGCTGTGCCACCCAACAAAGCCCAGCAGGCCGGGAGGAGAGCCCGGGGGCAGCGCAGCTGCTTGGGCAGTCGCTGCTTGGAGGGACAGGGGCCAAAGCCTTCCCTGAGCAGCCACTGCCAGCCCTGGCCCTCCCTGCCCCGTGACAGCTCCCCCAGGGCCAGGGCACAGAGTCAGGCCCTGTCAGGACCCAGTGCAGCCCCTGCCCAGTCGGGAGCCAAGGCTGGCTCTGGCCCTGGGCTCGCGGCAGGGCTCCCGCTCGGGGCTGCTCCTGTGCCTTGGGCCTCTGGGCACTCAGGGCCAGCTCTGGAGCAGCTGCAGCGGGAGGGACGTTGGTGCACGAGTCCCCTTTCCCCGGGGCTGTGAACGAGCTCCAGAGGCACCTCCAGCTTTGGCTGCTGCCGGGCCGTGCAAGGGCAGGCCCTGGGGGAAGAGCTGCTGCCACACAGCCCTGCCAAGGGCTGAGCCCTGCTGAGCCTGGCACAGCAATTACCTTCTGTGCTTTCACCTGTGCTTGGCATCACATTTGTTCCTGCAGTAGAGCCGGACACCGACACACTGCTTGCTCCGCGTTGTGGCTCCTTCTGCACAGATTTTTGGCCCATCACTTGAAAAAGAAAGAGGCACAGCTGGATCAGATGGCAACATTCCTCATTCGGGGGGTTGACATTGGCAGGAGGCACTGCTTGTAAAAGTCAGTGAAAAGACTGGGAAATGCCCATGCTGTTGGGGCTGGGCCAGAACACTCCCTCCTCCAAATAGCTGTGCCTCCTGATCAGCTCAGAGACAGGGATGTTGCAGTGGATCTGAGGCCCGTGGTGCGGTTTGGACTGTGTGGCAGCTGATGCCCAATGCCTTCCTGCAGAGTCTGGGGAGAAGCTACAGCCAGGCCAGGCTGGCAAACAGCCCTGCAGGGCGTGGAAGCAGCAGCGGGGCAGCGAGGCTGCCATGGATCCCTTCCTGCTGTGCTGGGCACGGCGTGTCCAGATGTGCAGCCAAAGCCCCCGGCTGCTGAGCCCCAGGACAAGGCTGGGGGAATGCACCCACTTTGTCCAGCCTGTGCCCCATTCTGTGTTTGTCTCAGGAATTCATTTGAGTCAAGAGACGTTTTGGCTGCACTATCATGGGTCTTTCCTTTTGTTCCATGTTCCATTTCCCATGAATGGATGCCACAAAAGCAGAGCTCAGCCTGTGGAGTCAGCAGGGACACACAACTCACCCCTGCGATGGGAGCTGGGTTGGTGCCAAGAATCCAGCCGAGCCGCTGGAGAAGTCCTCCCTGCAGACACATCTGTAACACATCAGCCACAGAAGCTTCTGCCATCTCTGCTCAGCTGCACGGGCACCACTGAGCCGCAGGAGCGGTGAGGGGATCGCGCAGGGCGAGGGCACACACGTGCATGGCTCTGTCCTGGCACCTGCAGCGATGCCCCCCTGGCCGAGCTTTGGGCTCTGAGCTGGCAGCTCTCCCAGGGGAAAGGCCTTGACCTACCCTCACCATCTCCCAGAGACTCAGTCCTGGATGTGGTTTGGGAAGCCAGATCACCTTCACCAACACGTTCAGCTGCAAAGAAAGGCAGGACAAAACAGCTCCCGTGGCACTGTAGGAGATCCTCAGGCTGCAGGCAAGGCTCAGCCCCGGGGCACAGCCCTGGGCCTGGCCCCTGCCCGTTCTACCCTTCTCTGTGACTGCACAGAGCACACAGAAGGACACGGCCATTGCACACGGGGAGAGGATGGACAGCTAAATGCTCCTTCCTCTCATTCGCAGCAATCCTGTGGGATCACTCAGGGCTCCAGAAGGGGCGGGCCAAGAATTCAAGAATCTTTCAACCATGAGATTATGTTAAGGGAAATGGAAGGCAAGGGAGCTCTAGTGACATTTACACTGATTATTGTCTTGGGAAAGGCACACTGAGAACTTGCCTCCAGCATCTTCCAGGAATTTCAAGCCATTGTCCAGCAGGGCTTCCAAATAATCCATGTTACGATTCCAGTCTGGAACAGAGCACGGATCAGAACCATTTCCATGCTGTGCTGAGATCCCCTTCTGCCTCTGGGAAATGGGCACTGCAAGGGGGTCGGGTAAGGCCATGGGAGCCAGGTGTGACTGGACATGGCCATAGCTGCACCGGGGTCTGGGGAGCTCTGGGCTGGCTCCTGGTCCACCCCCATTCTCTTTGCAGGCCCTGTGCAACATCCCTGGAGAGGTGCCTGGAGCAGCGCAGGTTGCATTGGGGCTCTCTCACAGCCAAAGCTGAAACTCCTCTTCAAGCCCTGGTGCAAAAATGCAGCAGGCAGTGCCACAATTATCCCTCCCTCTGTCCTGCCCTCCCTTACTCCCTTCCTGACTCCCTCTCTCTCTTTATTCCTCTTTCCTACGAAATTGCTCCCCCAACAGAAGTGGACATAGCCAAGCCCTCTCAGGACCCAGTGGAGCCTTGCTCTGCCCCTCTGCCCTTTCCCCACCATGGGCACCCCGTGCAGCCGCTCCCAGGTTTCGGGACGTGTCTCCCACGGAGGGAGCCCAGCAGGACAGCTCAGTACCCGAGTGCCCTGAGCCTGCTCGGGACAATTCCTCTGGGCTGTGCCCGTCTTGTCCGGGCTGTGCCCGCAGTGCCAAGCAGCAGAGAGGGCAGCTCAAGCCTCAGCAGGGCTCAGGCCCAGAGGCACAGCAATTACCTCCTGTGGCTGTGCCTGGCATGGCCTGCCTTCCTGCACCAGAGGCTGGCACAGAATCACTGCTTCCTGTGGGAAACACGGCCTTCAGCACAGCCTCTGCATCCACTTCTGGAGAAAGGAAAAGGAACACTGGGTCAGATGGGGCTGTTTCCCATCGGCAAGGGCGCAGCTCAGGAGGCAATGCTTCTCAAAGACACGGATAAGAATCAGGAAAATGCCCGGGCTCTTGGGATTGGGCAGGAGCACTCCCTTGTGAAAACAACTGTGGGCCTCCTGATCTGCTCAGAGACAGGGAAATTGCAGGGGATCTCAGGGTGTGCATGGCCCGTGGTGCTGTTCGGGCTCCCTGTCAGCAGATGCCAAATGCCTTCCTGCAGAGGCTGGGGAGAAGCTGCAGCCAGGCCAGGCTGGCAAACAGCCCTGCAGGGCGTGGAAGCAGCAGCGGGGCAGCGAGGCTGCCATGGATCCCTTCCAGCTGTGCCGGGCACAGCGTGTCCAGATGTGCAGCCAGAGTGCCCGGCTGCTGAGCCTGAGGACAAGGCTGAGGGAAATGCACCCACCTTGTCCTCCCTGAAGCATTTTCTTTAGCAGTTGCCACATGACTTCAAATGGCTTCTGGAATTTCTTGTCTGTCGTGTGTTTGGGCTGTACTGTTGGAGGATCTTGACAGAAAATAGTTCCATTTCCCATGAACGGATGCCACAAAAGCAGGGCTCAGCCTGTGAGGCCAGCCGGGACACGCTACTCACCGCTGTGATGGGAGCTGGTTTGGTGCTCACTATGCAGCCCAGGAGTTGGTGAAGTTGTCCCTGCAGTCACATCTGTAACTGAACAGCCACAGAAGCTTCTGTCACCTGGTTCTTGCCAGCTTGTCAATGATTACGCCTTGGTGGGACGGTGAGAACGCACCTGCAGAACCCTCAGTGGGCTTCACAATTTCAAACCTCCAGGTTAATGGAGAAGCCATCCCAGTATCCCAGTCTGGAAGCAAACCAAGATGAGAACTGTTTCCTTTTGTGCCAAGGCTGGCTCTGGCCCTGGGCTCGCGGCAGGGCTCCCGCTCGGGGCTGCTCCTGTGCCTTGGGCCTCGGGGCACTCAGGGCCAGCTCCGGAGCAGCTGCAGCGGGAGGGACGTTGGTGCACGAGTCCCCTTTCCCCGGGGCTGTGAACGAGCTCCAGAGGCACCTCCAGCTTTGGCTGCTGCCGGGCCTGTGCAGGGCAGGCCCTGGGGCAGAGCTGCTGCCACACAGCCCTGCCAAGGGCTGAGCCTGGCACAGCAATTACCTTCTGTGCCTGTGCCTGTGTCTGGCATCTCCTCCTTTCCTGTGGCAGAGGCTGGCAACGAAGAGCGACTGCTTCCTTCAGGAAATGCTGCTTTCCACAGAACCTCTATGTCCACCTCTTGAGAAAGGAAGGGAGAAAACTGCATCAGAGGGAACTGTTCGCTATTTGGGTGGTGGCATCTACAGGAGGCAATATTTGTTAAAGACCAGGAAAACAGCCAAGTTTTTGGGGCTGGGTCAGATCACTCCCTGGTGCAAACCCCCTCCTTTTCCTAAGGAGGAGACCAGGATATTGTGGGGAATTTCAGGGTCTGTTGATGTTTGGTCTGCCTGTCAGCTGATGCCAAATGCCTTCCTGCAGAGGCTGGGGAGAAGCTGCAGCCAGGCCAGGCTGGCAAACAGCCCTGCAGGGCGTGGAAGCAGCAGTGGGGCAGCGAGGCTGCCATGGATCCCTTCCCGCTGTGCCGGGCACGGCGTGTCCAGATGTGCAGCCAAAGCCCCCGGCTGCTGAGCCCCAGGACAAGGCTGAGGGAATGCTCTCACCATTCCTTTTGTGCAGTTCCTCCACTATCTGTTTCAAGACGTTGTTTGACTCAAGGGATTTCATCTCGCCTCTAGGTTTGTTCTTCCTTCTTGGAGGACCTTAAGAGAAAGTAGCTCCATTTCCCATGACTGGATGGCACAAAAGCAGGGCTCAGCCTGTGGGGTCAGCAGGGACACACTACTCACCCCTGCGATGGGAGCTGGGTTTGCGTGCAGGAACCAGAAAAGGAGCAGCAAAAGTCCTCCCTGCAGAAGCACCTATAACTCAACAGACACAGCAGCATCTGTCACCTGGTCCTGCCAGGTTGTCAATGCTTAATCCTTGGTGGGACAGTGAGAACATACCTGCAGGAGCCTCCAAGGGCTTCAAAACTTGATCCAGCCATTCTAATGGCGATGCCTTCCCAGCAACCTTATCTAGAACAGAGCACAGAGGACAACATTTTTCAGGCTGTGCTGGGATCCCCTTCTGCCTCCGGGAAATGGGCACTGCAAGGGGGTCGGATAAGGTCATGGGAGCCAGACGTGAATGGACATGGCCATAGCTGCACAGGGGACTGAGGAGTTATGGGCAGGCTCCTGGTCACTCTCTACCCACTTAGCAGGTCCTGTGCAACATCCCTGGAAGGGGCAACTGGAGTAGCCCAGGGCGCTGGGGGCTCCCACTCACACCCAGAGGAAATCCTCCCTAAAGCCCAGAGGGAAACTGCGGCAGGCAGTGCCACAGCTATCCCTGCCTCCCTCTGTCCCTCCTGCCCTCCTTCTGCTGGGACACTGCCCAGTACTCAAGGGCACGTGGCCAGGCCCTGTCAGACCCACTGGAGCCTTGCTCTCCCCCTCTGCCCTTTCCCCACCATGGGCACCCCGTGCAGCCGCTCCCAGGTTTCTGGACGTGTCTCCCACGGAGGGAGCCCAGCAGGACAGCTCAGTACCCGAGTGCCCTGAGCCTGCTGGGGACAATTCCTCTGGGCTGTGCCCGTCTTGTCCGGGCTGTGCCCGCAGTGCCAAGCAGCAGAGAGGGCAGCTCAAGCCTCAGCAGGGCTCAGGCCCAGAGGCACAGCAATTACCTCCTGTGGCTGTGCCTGGCATCGCCTCCCTTCCTGCACCAGAGGCTGGCACAGAATCACTGCTTCCTCCATGGAACTCAGCTTCCAGCACAGGCTCTCCTTTCATTCCTGAAGAATGGAAAAGACACCGCTGGATCAGATGGAAACATTCCTCATTGGGAATGGGGAAGATGACAGGTTCAGGCGGCAATAGCTGCAAAAGGCATGGATAAGGATCAGGAAACACCCTGGATTTTGGCACTGTCCCAGACTGGTCCCTTCTCCAAACAGCCCCTACACCTGATGTGCCCGGAGACAGGGAAATTGCGGGGGATCTCAGGGTGTGCATGGCCTGTGGTGTAGTTTTGCCTGCCTGTCAGCCTTCCTGCTGGGGAGAAGCTGCAGCCAGGCCAGGCTGGCAAACAGCCCTGCAGGGCATGGAAGCAGCAGCGGGGCAGTGAGGCTGCCATGGATCCCTTCCCGCTGTGCCGGGCACGGCGTGTCCAGATGTGCAGCCAAAGCCCCCGGCTGCTGAGCCCCAGGACAAGGTTGAGGGAAATGCTCTCACCATTCTCTTTGTCCAGTATCGCCAGTATTTGTTTCAAGATGTCGTTTGACTCAAGTGATTTCTTCTCATTCCTATGTTTGTTCTTCCCTCTTGGAGGACCTTAAGAGAAAGTAGTTCCATTTCCCATGAATTGATGGCACAAAAGCAGGGCTCAGCCTGTGGGGTCAGCACGGACACACTTCTCACCCCTGCGACGGGAGCCTGCCTTCCGTGTAGGACTGGTCACAGGGACAGGAAAACTCCTCCCTGCAGACACATCTGTAACTCAACAGCCACAGAAGCTTCTGCCATCTCTGCTCAGCTGCACGGGCACCACTGAGCCGCAGGAGCGGTGAGGGGATCGCGCAGGGCGAGGGCACACACGTGCATGGCTCTGTCCTGGCACCTGCAGCGATGCCCCCCTGGCCGAGCTTTGGGCTCTGAGCTGGCAGCTCTCCCAGGGCAAAGGCCCTGACCTACCCTCACCATCTCCCAGAGACTCAGTCCTGGATGTGGTTTGGGAAGCCAGATCACCTTCACCAACAGGTTCAGCTGCAAAGAAAGGCAGGACAGAACAGCACCCGTGGCACTGTAGGAGATCCTCAGGCTGCAGGCAAGGCTCAGCCCCGGGGCACAGCCCTGGGCCTGGACCCTGCCCGCTCTGCTCTTCTCTGTGGCTGCACAGAGCACACGGAAGGACAAAGTGGCATTGCACACGGGAGGAGGATGTACAGCTAAATGCTCCTTCCTCCCACTGAGAGTGATCCTGTGGGATCCCTCAGGGCTCCAGACAGGAGCCGGGTAAGGTTTTCAGAATCTTTGAACCTTAAGATTATGTTAAAGGAAATGGCTTATGAGTGAGCTCTTGTCACATTGATTATTGTATCCGGAAAGGCACACTGAGAACTTGCCTCCAGCATCCTCCAAGAACTTCAAAACATGATTCATCAGGCCTTCCAAAACACCCGTGTCATGCTTCCAGTCTAGAAGGGAGCACTGATCAGAACCGTTTCCGTGTTGTGTTGACATCCCCTTCTGCGTTTGGGAACATGGCACTGCAAGGGGCTTGGTTAAGGCTATGGGAGCCAGGTGTGAATGGACAAGGCCAAACTGCACAGAGGCCTGGGGAGCTCTGGGCTGGCTCCTGGTCACTCTGCACCCTCTTTGCAGACCCTGTGACACATCCCTGGAGAGGAAACTGGGGCTGCCCAGGGCCCTGGGGTCTCTCTCTCTCCCCCAGAGGAAACCCTCCCTGAAGGCCTGGGGAAAACCATCCCCAGCGCTTCCCGGGGAGCAGGGAGCGCTGTCCCGGGAAAGGGGAGCCAGGCTGCCGGCTCACCTGCTCGCCGCGCTTGCAGCGGAGCAGCCTGGGCAGCCCTGGCAGGCAGGGCCACGGCCAGGAGGAGCAGGAGGAAGAGGCGCAGAGCAAGGGCCATGCTGCCTTGCCCTCTGCCAGTCCCGCAGCTCTTGCTGCCACCGCTGTCCTGACACCGCTGTCCCAATGTCAGCACCACTGCTGCCACCGCCGCTGCTGCTGCCGCAACAGTTGTGCTCAAGCACTGAGTGCTCGCTCCTTGTGCTGCTGTGCAACCACCGGGTCTGGGACATCTGTGACCTCAGAGCCTGCTGTGACCTCAGCCTGCTGTGACCCCTGAGCCTGCTGTGACCTCATGGCCTCAGCTGTACCCCCAGAGTGTTCCCCCATCTGTACCAATGGGCTGCCCTGATTGTAAAAGTATTGCTTCATCAAAGGGCCATTGCTCAGCAAAACGTTTTTTTTTCCCAGCTTCCATTGCTGGTCGGTCAGGCTGTGTCTCTGAAGATGCTCTTGATCGTTGCAGTTTGAATTTATTTTATTGATTCCTGTTTAAGTTGTTCATGGTTTACCCGTGGGTTTTACCCTCCCTCAAAGCTGTCCCTCATGCCATTCCCCGCCCCTTGTTCCAGCTCTTTCCCTGCCTGCCACGGCACCCCAACCCCTTGGTTCCCGAAGGAGCCTTCGGGCCAATTTCTGACTGCAACAGCCCTTTGGAATTCCCCTATTCCGGAGGCCCCGTGGCCCCATGTGAGCCATCCTCTCCACCCTCCTACCGCAATGGGCCCCAGACACTTGACTAATCCCCTCCCTGCTCCCCTGAGGATTCCCTATTGCTCAGCTGTTTGTATGCACCCCCTGACTTGTATCTGTATAAACCCCCTTGCGCAATAAATCTAGGGGCTTTTTATCCTATTTCTTTCACCTGGAATAAACTCTTCCTTGTGGAACCTCAGAGGGCCTCCTCCTTTCTCCTCTGCCTGGTCCCTGTCATGGCTGGTGTCTGGCACAGTAGAGCAAGTGGCTCTAAAGGTTCTGCCTCTGGGAAATCCCTATCCTGAGGCAGTTCCCTACTCCTGCGGTGGTGCCGGAGTTCTGAGAGTTAACCCAGGTTCCAACAGTCTAGTCACTAATCCCCCTGTCCTGGTTTAGGGCAAATTTGTTAAAGAATCTGCAAAGGAGGGCCCCTCCAGAAAGCAAAACGCACACGGCCCCTTCCCGCAACCGGTTTGGGAAAAAATTCCTCTGACAGAGGTGGAAAGAACCTGTTTATTTACCAGACACAGCACCCGCCAGCACACAAAATGAACAATACCCGATGACACCGCTCTGGGAAAGATGACAAAATCAGAAAGTCTCTTTCGGGGGTGGTTGCTCTGTTCTCAGTCCCTCCGGCACTGGGGCAGCTGCTGCAGGCCAAAACGGTGCAAATCCTCGGTGTTCCCAGGTCCCAGTCCGGAGCAGGTTTGAGATGGTGGAAGAAAAGGAGAGGAGAAACAGTCCAGGAAGGAATTTGGACTGTTTAGCTAGAGCTAGCTAATAAGCAGAGGCCAAAGCAGAGCAGAAGCGAGAGCAGAAAAGAGAGCAAGCAAAGCAGCAAGCTGAAAGCAAGAAGTGAAAACAGCCCTGTGTACTGCTCGTCTCTGTGTCCCTGATAAGAGGAACCCAAACAAAACTTCCACTCTTCAAAGCCAGTCTCAAAGGCACAGAACAGATGAATGGGGATACAAGCATCATAACGTCACCCCAGGACATTCCACCCCCGAATGTCCGTGCTTCAGGGCCTGCTCTGGTGCCCTGCCATCTCCCACACCACAGTGGGATTCACATACTGCAGCACAGAGTTAGGCTTGTGCAACAGTGAAATGGGTGTGCTCGGCAGCGTTGCTGGAGATACATCCCTACAGAACTAAAGAAAATGTGTGCACCAAGCCAGGGCTTCAATAGGCACAGGAATTTTGGAAAGACAAGGACAAGGTAGCAGAGAACAATGTAAAAATCAGCTGAAAATAAAAGGAGGAAATGCTGAAGGAGTTATTTGTGCACATTTGGAGATTTATTTTTCTTGGGTGCAAAGCAAAATCAAAAGGTCCTAAATGCCCAAAAGATTGGAAATGTGGAACGTCCTCCATAGCAGAGTGTTGGACCTCTGGATCCTGAAAACAATTTTATGGTGGTGGAACAGTGGCAGCTTGAGCTGGTGCCTCTGGGGGCTCTGAACAAAGAACCCCTGGGCTTTGATACCCTCCCAGGTGAAGTGTGACAGTCTGGGGTATTGCTGCTGTGTCCGAGTGCCCGGGCACTGGCTGGCACCACAGGTCCCCATGTGAAATTCGAAGTTGTGTTTCGTGTGAGGTACAAACAGGCGATGAGTATACCTGTGAATGCGAAATGTGTGGACACCGACAATGGGAGAGCTGTGAATTCTAATAATAACTGAGGAGAATAAAGCATGGAAAAAGGCCTTTGAACCTATCTTTTGTTTGCAATTAACCCTGGTTGATTTAAGAGCATTTGAATTAATGTGTTAAAGATGTTGCTTTTTGCCTGCGTTTAATTCATAAAAAGCTCTGCAATAATAATCTTCTGAAGTATAATTTTAGAATATAACTTGTATCGTTGAAACTATAGCTTTGGAATATATATAAAGGAAATATGCTTATCTCACGCCTTATTGAAGCAGAGAAAAACAGCTTGAGAAAGGAAGATGAACATCATCTCAAGGGTTTATGGTTTCAACCAAAGGGAAGCTGGACATCACTGTTATGAGATTTAGAGTCTCTTCAATTAAAAGGTGGACACACATCTGGGGAGCTGGATCCCACCAGACGGGAGTCGTCTTTCTTCTTTCGGAATCTAGACCGTCACCATCTGGAGATACTCCTTTGAGATACATCCTGAGAAATTAAAATCACAACAGTGTATGGAATTGTGATGTAGTAATTTGGAATAAAAATTGCTGATGAGTAAAAGATTGGAAATAGAAACTGCTGAAAAAAGGTGATGAGTACCCCTATAAATACCTGTAACCCACAATTATTGGTGTGCAGTTGGAGGGAAAACTTCCCCCACTCTACCCAGTGCTGTATTGCTCATAGTTTACCATATTAAATAATAAATTGATTGCTGCTTGAATATTGGCCTAGTCAAGCTTCTTATTCATAACAGATTTGGTGCATTGGCCGGGAATTTCCAAATCCATTGATGGAGACTCCTGATCTCGGGGAGGCGCCCCACCTTGGAGGCTTCTGCCTCCAGTGGCCCTGAGTGACGGGGGAAATGTCTCAGGGAAGAGGAAATCCATAAGGTAAATTATGAGCAAAGAATTTGGAGCTCCTGGAGTAGACTGCAGTAAAATTCACCTGTAATAAACTCGTGCATGAGTTTATTAAACTCTCACCCAGGTGAGAAAAGGAGGCTGTAAGTATTGCTTGGTTTGGTGGGATAAGAACGGGTGGGTGTAGGTGTGTAAGAGTGTGAATGGTGTGTGTATGAGACGTGACCTAGTCACGACACGAGTGAGGAGCTCTTCTAACCTCGGTTTCGCTACCCCGCGAGGGGGGCGGCAGGTGAAGGAACAAAGCGTGTGGAAAAGGATTCTCTGTATGTAAAAGGTCGGGGGTGGTGAGATAAGATAATGGTTACGGAGAGGAATTTGTTTTCTTTTCCCGGTAGAGAATCAGAGGCGGGAGGATTTAGAAGGGACTTTTTATTCAGGAAATTCCTGACAAGAAAGGACTAAGGTCTGAACAAGTGAAGTCAAAGCGAGTGAGGGAACACCCGTTTGGTGGAAAAATGGGTCAGTGCCAGAGCAAAAACCCAGGAGCTGGTATAAATCAGCAGGAAAATAAAGGTACTGAAAGTACTGGAAAAAGAGGGAGCATTTTGCCAGATATACCCCAGGACAGCCCCCTTGGGGTAATGTTAAAATTGTAAGATAAATGTGAATCCAGCAGAGGAAAAAAAAATAAAGAGAAAATGATACAATATTGTATGGTAGAATGGACTAAGGAAATGATACGACCGGATAATTTATACTGGCCAATGTATGGGTCATCTGAAGGGTGGATCTGTAAAGCCTTGAATGCCTATGTAAATGAAAAGGACCCTATTAACCAAGAAGAAAGCGATTATGCTGCTTTATGGCATGGGTCCTGGCCTACTCCCCTGTATGCATTAAAAACTAAAAAGAAAAGGGATCAGTGGGACCCTTTAGATAACCTTCCCCCCCTTATCTACCACAGCCAGCTGCACTGGCAGAGGTGCCTCATCCAGCACCTAACCCGGCACCCTTTGCACCCATTCCAGCACCCGCTGCACTGCAAACCCCAGAGGTTCCACTGCTGCTGCCACAAGCCCCGGTGGTTCCACTGCTGCTGCCACAAGCCCCGGTGGTTCCACTAACGCTGCCACAAGCCCCGGTGGTTCCAGTCCCACTGCCACAAGCCCCAGTGGTTCCAGTCCCGCTGCCACAAGCCCCGGTGGCTCCACTCCCGCTGCCACAAGCCCCGGTGGCTCCGCTCCCCATACTTGATTCACCACCAGCACACAGAACGAGAAGGCAGGAAAGGGCACGAGCAGAAAGCAGTGGGGATAGCAATAAAGAAGGGAAGGGGGGGCAGCTGTACCCATTAAGGAAAGTACCATTAGTAGGAAATCAAGGGACACCAGTCCTTGGGTATGTGCCAGCAGCCCTGAACAGCGGGGATGTAAGGACTTTTAAAGAAAGAAATGGGAAGGTTACTTGAAGATCCTCTGGGGGTGTCTCAAAGGCTAGATCAGTTTCTAAGACCCAGACGGAGATTCAGTCAATTTTAAGTCTTTTATTTACAGCAGAAGAGAGGCAGCTGATATGACAGGCTGGCATGAGAATTTGGGATAGGGACCACCAGCAGGGACCTTTAGGAGAAATTAAATGGCCCCTGGCAGTCCCTAACTGGGATCATAACAATGACCAAGATAGGCAGAATATGGTGGATCTCAGGAATATAATTATTCAGGGAATTCAAGAAGCAGTCCCTGGAGGGCAAAATATTAGCAAGGCCCTGAATGAACATCAGGGGAAAGATGAGTCAACCATAGATCAGTTAGAAAGAATAAAGTAGAGTATACAAATGTATTTGGGATTAGATCCTGATACAGCTGTGGGGAAGCGTTAATCAAAACTCCGTTTGTGGTGAAATCATGGGAGGAAATTAGAAGGAAACTTGGAAAGTTAGACGGCTGGCAGGAGAGAGGTTTGCAAGAATTGTTAAGGGAAGCACAGAGAGAGAGATGAAGAGAAGGTGAAAGCTAAAGCTAAGGTTTTCATGGCTGCAGTAAAAGAGGTTCAGAACGGTAGTGCATCTTCAAGTAATGCTAAAAGCATGAGAAAAAGAACAGGTGAGGGTTCTGAAAGACCTACCTGCTTTTACTGTGGTATGGAAGGACATGTTAAAAGGGTTTGCAGGAAGTGAGAGGCAGATCAAAAACTGTTTGTAGAGGAAAATTAAGAGTAGTTCCCCAAGGTGAAGAAGTCAGCCTTTTAGTAGATATGGCTGCTGAAAGATCAACAGTGCAAAGATTACCAAAAAGATGCAAAATCAGGCGGAAAACAGCTCCAGTAATTAGAGCAAAAGGGGAGGCCTTTAAGGTTCCCATTATTGAACAAGTACTAATTGAAGCAAAAGGACAAGTGGATATTAGGGATCTATTACTAATTTCAGAAGCAGAATGCAATCTTTTGGGAAGGGACCTGATTATTTCCTTAAGAAAAGATAAGGTGAGGACAATTTACACAGACTCAAAATATGCTTTTGGAATTGTGCACACATCTAGATAGAAAGAAGTTTGATAAACACTCAAGGGAAGAAACTGATCCATCAGGAGTTAAAAATCAGAGTGCTTGAAGCCCTGAAAAGACCTAAGAGGATAGCAGTAGTACATGTAAGAGGTCATCAACAAGGGTCAAGCTACTTAGTAAGAAGAAAAAGAGGCAGCTTGTAAACTAAAAGAGACTATCCAGCTGAACACTATAGTGGAAATTCAAGAGAAGCTGCCAAAAAGCTATAGTACTCAAGAGGAGGAAGCTATAAAAAAATTAGAAGCTAAGAAAGAGCTGGGAAAATAGATACTATCAGATAAGAGAGAGATTTTACCTAATGCTTATGCTAGAAGGATTTTAAGCCAGTTGCACCAACATACTCATCGGGGAACAAGAGCCTTATGTCATCATTTTTTAAAATATTATAGATGTATTGGAATTTTTGAGATAGCAAAACGAATAACACAGGAGTGTTTGACATGTCAAAAAGTTAACAAAAAGGTAATGAGACAAGCTTCAACCAGCGGTAGAAAAATAGCCTACCGACCATTTGAAAGGGTTCAGGTGGATTATACTGAATTACCAAGGGTGGGCAGATGGAAATACTTGTTAATATTAGTAAATCAACTGACTCATTGCGTGGAGGCCTACCCGGCTGCCCGAGCCACGGCGAAGTTTGTAGTTAAAATATTGTTGGAACAAATCATTCCTCGATTTGGGGTTATCAGGGCCACTGATTCTGATCAAGGCTCCCACTTTATTTCCAGCATCATAAAAGGAGTAACAAAAGCCATGGGGATTTCCTGGGAATATCACACCCCTTGGCACCCCCAGAGCTCTGGGAGGGTAGAAAGAATAAACCAAACAATAAAACAGCAGTTAACAAAATTAATGATTGAGGCCCAAATGTCATGGGTCAAATGTTTACCTTTAGCATTGCTTAATATAAGGACACTTCCAAATGCAGATACAGGACTTTCTGCATGTGAGATGCTTTATGGGCTGCCTTATTCCCAGGAAGTACCCCAAACATCAGCAGTCATAGCCGATATGACTATTCAAAAGTACATCCAGAAGATGGGACAACATGTCCTAGAACTAAGGGAGAAAGGCATAATTGCTCAATCAGCCCATCTCAGATTTAGCAGACATCAAATAAAACCAGGTGACTGGGTGCTGATTAAAAGCTAGAAGGAAGAGAGTTTGTCTCCTAGATGGGAAGGTCCATATTTAACTCTGCTGACCACTGATACAGCTATCTGAACTGCGGAAAAAGGCTGGACCCAGGCGTCACGGGTCAAAGGACCAGTGGAACCACCGACAGAGATGGAACCGCCGACAGAGACGCCTGCTGAATCCCAGTGGAGAATTGCATCTACCCCCGGAGAACTGAAAATCAAGTTAAAAAGAGACTGATGTATGTCACGAAAACGCTCCTACCTTAAGCTGCAAAACCAATTGTACTCACAAGAGGTAGAATGTACTACTCTAAACTGTAAGTGTTGTACATGGGGTTGTTTTAAGTGTATAGGGTGTGAAGAATTTTGGTATACAAACCTACCAAGGGGACAGATCCCTAATGCTCTCTGCTGTAATTGTATGAAAGAAATAGAGAAAGAAACTGATAAAACTTTGTGGGCTCCAGTAAGGAAAGGATATATTAAAACAGGAGATAAAGACTGGTGGAGAACCTGGGTACACAGAACAAGAGCAGGAATTGATTTGCAGGAAGTACCAAAAGCCAAATTAGAAAAAGTAGAGTGTGACAAGAGCAATTGGATACCGGACGAATATCAAATTAAAGCAAAAGAGTGGCAGGAAGCCAAGTACCGCTGGAAGAGGGGGAGGCACATACACCAACCCGATTGTAGTCGCACATCCCCCGAACTCAGGGGCCAATTAGCCTGAATTAAAAAGATTCAGACCACAACCATGATAAATAGAGATCTGAAGGCTCATGAGTCAAAAGGCAAAAATGAAATGGAAAATATCAGTGACTAAATCCCAAGGCATAAACTCTGCTACCGAGATCTACATCTCGGCGCTTGGATGCAACCCAAGGGGCCTTGAGAGAGGTAGAGAGTTAAACCCCTTGAGGATTATTTTCACTGTATTGATCATTGCATCTCAGGCAATGGGCCTTAATAGCCTCACTCCTGAACTCCACGTAATCCACGAGCGAGCTGCAGGATCAGAGCCTATTGCTCCAGCTGTCTGTGACAAATGCAATCATACTGTCTGGATTGGGGGAAAAATAGAATCAATGTTCATGGCACATTCCCATGTTAGTGAAGTGTGCTATGACCATAACCAATTAAAGATGTGCACTATAGGTGGGAAATTATACTGGGTTGGAGAAAATTTAAAACCTGAAGGTATAAATGACCCATTGAAAGCCCAAATGGTATATATTAGATTTGTGGACAAAAAGCTTACAGAGAACTGCCTGCCCCATAGGTAGAAAAGTTGAGATTGATGACTACGGAGAAACCATCCGGGGTTTAGCAGCAGAGATCAAAAGGGTGGCTCATGTCCCTGTCCAAAAACGGAATTCCATTCTTCAAGCCTCATGGTGAGACCAGATGCTTAGAGGAGGAACTTAGTAGAAGAAAAATGGGTTCCTGATATTGTCCTCATTAGCTAGGTTATTGTTTCTACCTTGCCTTATTCCCTGTTTTATCCAACCAATCCACTCAGTTATTCAAAGCATGCAGATTGCAGTAACCGACTCAGAATTGGCTACCAGAGAAGCTGGTAGATTTGAGAAAAGAGCTAAGATACGCAAAATAATGAAATTAAAGATAAGAGACCAAAAAGAGAAAGCTTCCAAAGTTTTAGCCAGAGTTGAAGCCCAGACACGAATGAGTAAGAGAAATGAAAATTTATACAAGCAGAGGGGGGATTGTGAAATTCAAAGTTGTGTTTCGTGTGAGGTACAAAGAGGTGATGTGTGTAGCTGTGAATGCGAAATGTGTGGACACCCACAATAGGAGAGCTGTGAATTCTAATAAGAACTGAGGAGAATAAAGCATGGAAAAAGGCCTTTGAACCTATCTTTGGTTTGCAATTAACCCTGGTTGATTTATGAGCGTTGGAATTAATGCGTTAAAGATGTTGCTTTTTGCTTGCATTTAATGCATAAAAAGCTCTGCAGTAATAACCTTTTGAAGTATAATTTTAGAATATAACTTGTATCGTTGAAACTATAGCTTTGGAATATATATAAAGGAAATATGCTTATCTCATGCCTTATTGAAGCAGAGAAAAACAACTTGAGAGAAGAAGATGAACATCACCTCAAAGGTTTATAGTTTTGACCAAAGGGAAGCTGGACATCACTCTTATGAGATTTAGAGTCTCTTCAATTAAAAGGTGGACACACATCTGGGGAGCTGGATCCCACCAGATGGGAGTCGTCTTTCTTCTTTCGGAAACTGGACCACCACCATCTGGGGATATTCCTTTCAGATACATCCTGAGAAATTAAAATCACAACAGTGTATGGAATTGTGATGTAATAATTTGGAATAAAAATTGCTGATGAGTAAAAGATTGGAAATAGAAACTGCGGAAAAAAGGTGATGAGTACCCCTATAAATACCTGTAACCCTCAATTATCGGTGTGCAGTTGGAGGGAAAACTTGCCCCACTGTACCCAGCGCTGTATTGCTCATAGTTTACCATATTAAATAATAAATTGATTGCTGCTTGAATATTGGCCTAGTCAAGCTTCTTATTCATATAAAGGACAAGGTAGCAGAGAACAATGTAAAATTCTGCTGAAAATAAAAGGAGGAATTGCTAAAAGAGTTATTTGTGCACATTTGGAGATTTATTTTTCTTGGGTGCAAAGCAAAATCAAAAGGTCCTAGATGCCCCAAAGACTGGAAATGTGGAACGTCCTCCATAGCAGAGTGTTGGACCTCTGGATCCTTAAAACAATTTTATGGTGGTGGAACAGTGGCAGCTTGAGCTGGTGCCTCTGGGGGACCCTGAACAAAGAACCCCTGGGCTTTGATACCCTCCCAGGTGAAGTGTGACAGTCTGGGGTATTGCTGCTGTGTCCGAGTGCCCGGGCACTGGCTGGCACCACAGGTCCCCAGTGCCTCTGCTGAGCCATCCCTCTCCTACAGTCAAGTTTGGTGTGTCACATTTGGCTTTTCTCTCTGATGCACTAGCAGGACCACAAGAGCACGTGGTGCTGAGGATGTAAAAATGCCTGTTCTGGCTGGAACATTGCTGTTGTGTGACAGCCTGCAGGCAGAGCGGGCAGCTGGAGGGATGTTGACTCGTGTCCCCGGTGCCAGCCGTGCTGCTTACATGAGAGCTGCTGGGTGTTGGTGCTCGCTGGTGTTAGAAATAGGGCCAGGAGAGGAGCTAATTTAAAATGCCTTTATTAAAGACAGCTCTGGGTGGGGAACCCGAGGTGTCACGCACACCGCCACTGCTCCCACTGGACGACGCTGAGGAGGAAGAGTACAGCTTTGTCTCTCAGCACAGCTGGGCCTTCCATCCTCACCCGAGTCCTTAGGAAGGCAAATATTGGCTCGCAGCCGAGGGGTATCTTCCAAGCTGCCTACTATCAAAATTATGGGGACAGGACGGAATCTGGCTCTGGCCAAGAGTGGGTGGCTTAGTGTGGTTCTGATGGGCTAAAGTCAAAGTTTATGTGCTGGTTTGTTGTTTTGAGAGGGTTCATATATTTCCCACAGCCTCTCATTTAAATTCAGTCCGGGTGCAAGTCCTCCTGCGAGGAGGGGAGTAGGAAAAGTGGTTCCCGAAGGGAATGGATACAAATCCCGGGTGAGACGGAAAGGGGAACAAATACAGAGAATGATGGGGAAAGATAAAAATACAGGGTGAAATAGCAACATCTAACAGCGGCAGCTAAAAACAAGTCTTAGAATACTAACATTCAAAGTTTTACAAATGACTAACACGGGGTACAAATACAGAGTATGACAAGAAGAGATACGAATACAGGTAAAATAGTAACAGTCAGCAATGGCAACTGAAGGCAAGTCCTAGAACTCTAACAGTCAATGTTTAACAACAGACCAATACTTCAAATTAAGACCTTATCAATTTCATTAACGTCAACTACCAATGACAACTCTGAAAAAGAGCTCTCATCTCCAGGATTTCATTCCTCACACTGGGACCCGGCGTGGCCCGGCGCCACGGGGAGTTACAAAGTGTCTTCAAGGAATCCCTGTGGCATTGTGTGTTTTATACGGGTTTTATTGTAAAGTTGGTTATTTTGGAAATTAGGATTTTGGTTTGACCCTCGGTTCCCCCCATGTTCTCCCTCATAAAGGTTTGTTCCTCCGGCCAGTTACCTGTCCATCATTGTAAGCAGCCCCCTTTCCTTTCGAGAAATTTCTGTGTCAATCTTGCCTTACTTAACACATGATTTGTCCCCCGACCCTTCTCCCTCCCCAGTGCCATTGCTATTGGTTCGGTTGTGTCCCTCGCTCCTCCCCTGGGCTTCGTTCATTGGTCCCTTGTGTCCCCTCGTGTCACGCCCTTCGCCTTTATAAGTGCCCCCCCCCAACAGTTTTTCTCTGAAACCCGTGCTGGCCCCGGCTGTGTCAGTGAAGCGTCTGGGCATTTCTACGTGTGTCCAGTCCTTCCTTCCTTCGCCTCAGTGCTTCGCAGTGCTGCTCTCGCCTGCGTCGCTGCGCCGCAGACGGAGCCAGAAGTCGGGGTCCTGGCAGCGAACCTGGGAGCGGCGGGATTGGCGGTCTCCACCCGTCAGCTGCTGTGGCTGCGGGACGAGACTGCAAATCCCCAGGCGTTAAACCACACGATTTAGCCTGGGATTTAAAGTTGTTTCGCAGTAAATCTTGTGTAAGGCCTGAGCAAGTCTCCTATGAATTGTCTCCCTGGCAAGCCCAGTCCCGGCCCCGAAGGCCCCTCAGCGTTGTCAGGGCAGTGGCAGGAGCCGGCAGCTCGCCCAGAGTGAGTCCCTGCCGCCCGGGATGGCCACAGGAGAGGCGGGCGGGCGGCGCCAGGGCCCTGCGCGGGGCTCCCCAGGCTCCTGTGGCATCGGTTCCGTCCCCTGGGGCGCCGAGCGGAGCCCGGAGCCGCCGCTCTGCCTGCGGGGCTGTGTGTGCGCGGCCCCGAAGGAGGCAGGGCCGGGGCTGTGGCGCCGCCTGCGCCGTGCCCGTGCAGCGCGACCCGGCGGGGCAGCTCCGGCTCGGCTCGTCGCCAGCGCCGTCCCGGCACGGCGGCTGCCCCAGGGCCGCGGCAGCCCCGAGCCGGACGGGCCCGGAGGGCCTCGGGAGGGAGCGCGGAAGGGCCCCGAGCCCTGCGGGCCTCAGCAGAGACTCCCGCCCCACTGCGGGCAGCAGGAGGGGCGCAAAGCCCCGGGACGCTTATGAGAGCCCACAGCCCTTTCCGCATGTGAAGTGAGACCGCAAAACCCCGTCATGTGCCTCAGCAGAGACCCCAGCGCCCTGCACACCTTAGGAGAGATCCCTAACTCCGTGCATCCCTCACACAAAATTCCAAATCCTTTGCATGACTTGAAGTGGACTCCAGCACCCTCCGTGCCCTCAGAGGGAGCCTGAAATATCCCTGTGTGTCCCACAAGGGACCCCAGCCCCTCGTGCGCCTTATGGGGGTCCCCAAAGCCCCCAGGTGCCTTACGGGGAAGGCCAGGGCAGCTAGGGCTAGGGTTCTGACCAGGAAACGGAGTGTGGCTGCAGCTGGGCTGTTGTGCCTCTGGGGCTGTTCATCAGCCCCATCGGGCCCCAAGGCCACACAGCCCTTCCATTCCCTCCCCTTCTGGCCCTCGTCCAGAGGAGCAGACCCTGTGCAGCACCCTGCATTGGTGATGGGCCATCAATTAGGTTCTATCAAGTGTGTGTTAATTAGGGTGGGGCTTTGTTTTGCCTGCTGGAATTGCTGGTCAGGCTGTGGCTGTGGAGATGCTCTTGATGGCTTCCCTCTTTTCCTGGGCTTGCCACTGGAGGAGGCGCAGGCCCAGATGATGCCGGGGAAGGAAATGTGCCCTCAGCCCAGGGACGCTCAGCATGGGCTCCCCCAGCCCTGGGGACCCCGCCACTGGTCACAGCAGCCCCTGCCTGGCTCCTGCCTGCCCACACCGTGGGCATCCACGGCTGCTCCTGGGCACGGAGCTGAGCCAGTGCTGCTGCCGGCTGGGCTTTGCTGCTGCTGCCACCCGGACACTGGGGTGACAGCTCCATCTCTTTATTGCAGTAGAAGAACTGATTCGGGATGCTCTCAGCCCGTGGTCAGTTGAGCACTTCCAAATACTTTCCTGGGGCTTTCACCTTTGGCCCCGGATGGAGGGCTGGGCCTGTGGTCTCAAAGCACCACAGAGCTTTCAGGTACAATTGTAAACTGGTCAGATTCAGAGCTGCTGCTGCTGCTCTTCCGGCTGTAGAGGTCTTGTGACCAGCCATCAGCTTTGAACTTTTCTTTGAGGTGGTGCCTGTGAAGAGAGGAGGTGGCTGAGGCCCCAGCTGCCAGTGGCACACAGGGAGCCTCCTGCACAGCAGGGCCCAGAGCTGGCAAGGCTCCCCAGCACGGCTGGAGCTGCTGGCACAGCTTGGCCCAGCTGCACAGCTGTCCCTCAAGGCCCTGGCGAGCAGGGCACGGCTCTGGGCAGGCTCCCCGGCCAGGAGCGGGCCCCAGAGCGCCTCTGCCTTTCAAGGGCAATCTCGTCCCTGCTCTTTCTCCTCCCCACTGTGCTTTGCCTCTGCCCTGTGCCCCTGGGGTTTGCCTTGGCCAGGCAGCCTCAGTGGGAGCCAGCACTGGCTGCAGCCCCAGCGGGCCCCCCAGGACAAGGCCCAGCAATGAGGAGGCCAATGAAAGCTCTGGGCAGCAGCAGAACCCTCAGCAGAGTTCTTTGGACAATCATGGACTGGCCACACCGACACTGCAGCCTCACTGGAAATGTTTCCTGTCTCTGGCAGACTTTCAAATGAAGCTGTTTGAGGGGGAGAGCAACAAAACACTCACCCATTTCTCTTCCAGGAATACCAGATTCCAAAGCAGCACAACATGAAGACAAGCTCCTCACCAGCCAGGATGGCCATTAACTCTAGCAAAAAACGAGTTCCCATACAGAAACAGTTTCCATGGCCCTCCTGGGAATCAGGAACATGTGCTGTGGTTCCAGCTGCACCTGTGGGAGCAATGGGGAGTGTCAGCCTGTGCTGTGCTGCGCTGCTGAGCTGGCAGCACGGTGGATGCGGGCAGGACATTCTCCGTTTCCCCCAGAGCTGGGGCCTGCAGGCACCTTGCCGCCCCTTGGCACAGGCTGTGCCGCCCAACAAAGCCCAGCAGGCCGGGAGGAGAGCCCGGGGGCAGCGCAGCTGCTTGGGCAGTGGCTGCTTGGAGGGACACGGGCCAAAGCCATCCCTGAGCAGCCACTGCCAGCCCTGGCCCTCCCTGCCCCGTGACAGCTCCCCCAGCGCCAGGGCACAGAGTCAGGCCCTGTCAGGACCCAGTGCAGCCCCTGCCCAGTCGGGAGCCAAGGCTGGCTCTGGCCCTGGGCTCGCGGCAGGGCTCCCGCTCGGGGCTGCTCCTGTGCCTTGGGCCTCTGGGCACTCAGGGCCAGCTCTGGAGCAGCTGCAGCGGGAGGGACGTTGGTGCACGAGTCCCCTTTCCCCGGGGCTGTGAACGAGCTCCAGAGGCACCTCCAGCTTTGGCTGCTGCCGGGCCGTGCAAGGGCAGGCCCTGGGGGAAGAGCTGCTGCCACACAGCCCCGCCAAGGGCGGAGCCCTGCTGAGCCTGACACAGCAATTCCCTCCTGTGCCCGTGCCTGTGCCTGTGTCTGGCTTGCCCTTACTTCTTGCACCAGGGGCTGCCAATTGGCCTCTGCTTCCTTGGGGAAACACCTCCTTCTGTGCTGCCATTTGGTCCATCACTTGAGAAACAAAAAAGAACAGCTAGATCAGGTGGAACAACTCCCCATTTCTTTGGTGGCATCTTCAGGGCGTCATGCTTATTAAAAATGGGGAAATGATCCATAAAACCTCTGGGCTTTTTCAGCTGGGCCAGGGCCCACCCTCCTCCAAACAGCTGCCAGGCCTGAGCAGAAGTTGTGAGTGGATTGCGCAGGGCGAGGGCACACACGCGCATGGCTCTGTCCTGGCACCTGCAGCGATGCGCCCCTGGCCGAGCTTCGGGCTCTGAGCTGGCAGCTCTCCCAGGGGAAAGGCCTTGACCTACCCTCACCATCTCCCAGAGGCTCAGTGGTGGTCGTGGCTTGGGAAGCCATTTCTCCTTCACCAACAGGTTCAGCTGCAAAGAAAGGCAGGACAGAACAGCACCCGTGGCACTGTAGGAGATCCTCAGGCTGCAGGCAAGGTTCAGCCCCGGGGCACAGCCCTGGACCCAGCACCTTCCCTCTCTGCTTTTCTCTGTGACTGCACAGACCGCACGGAAGGACACAGTGGCATTGCACATGGGAGGAAGATGGACGGCTAAATGCTCCTTCCTCCCACTGACAGTCATCCTGTGGGATCACTCAGGGCTCCAGAAAGGAGCAGGGCAAGGTTTTCAGAACCCTTCTGCCCTGACTTAACCTCTAACGGAAATGGCAGAGGAACGAGCTCTTGCCACTTGGATACTGATTAATATGTCACTAGAAAGGGAAATTCAGAACTTACCTCCAGCATTCTTCAAGACATTCGAAATATCATTCAACAACAATTCCAAATCATCAAAGTCGCAATCCAAATCTAGAAGGGAGCAAAGACCAGACCCATTTCCATGATGTGCTGACATCCCCTTCTGCCTCCGGGAACTGGGCACTGCAAGGGGGTCGGGAAAGTCCATGGGGGCCAGATGTCAATGGACAAGGCCAATCCACGGCTGCTCCTGGACACCGAGCTCAGCCTGTGCTGCTGCCGGGTGGGCTTTGCTGCTGCTGCCACCCGGACAGTGGGCTGACAGCTCCATCTCTTTATTGCAAGAGAAGAGCTCATTTGGGAAGTGCTGCAGTGCCTGATTTCTTCAGCCCGACTAGCTGCCAACACCAACACCCAGAGTGGGCCGCCCCCAGAAAACTGTCAGCTCTGGGGTTTGGCTGTAGGGCACAGCTGCTTTACAGCACAGGTGGACTGTGCTGGGGTAGAGACAAGGAACAGGGAGAGCTCTTCTGTATGTTCCCTGCCGACTCGGCGATAGAAAGACACTGAATTAAAGCCATACACTGATTTCCAAACTGGAGAGGTCCCTGGGGAGGATACAGTCTTTAGCCAATTGGGAGAAACTGAGGGTGGAACACAAGGCGGGGAATACATTGTTTAAACCAATAGGGGATTACAGGGGAGGAGGACAACTTAAACAAACCAATAGGGTTTCAAAGGATACCAAATAGATAGGGAAGTTTCTAGGGAAAGGAGTAGGCTTGGGGAGGGATTGACATTGAATGGGAGAAGGAACAGGGAACAAAAGGCAGGTCTTTGGGGAGATGGACAACTAGGGCAAAGCCAACAACACAGAGGGGAAAGGAGCAACCCATTGGCAATAAAATATGGTATAACAATACCAAATAAGGGGGTGTTATAAAACTGACTACTAGGACCGAATTACAATCAAAAACATGCACTGCTCTCAGTCAGGGCTCTGTTGAGCACTTCCAAATCTTTTCCTGGCATCAACAGAAGGTCAAACTTGCCCTTATCACAAGTAAACAAGAGTGTTCCCCAACAGCAACCACCTCCAAACCCCTGTGAAACATGGTTGTTTTATGATTGGCTTTTTGCAAATAATAAAATGAATATTATATGTGTAATCTTAGAACTAATGTTGTATTAATTTTCTCAAGCAGTCTTATAAATATAATTTAAGTTATAACAGAATGTTAAAATATAAACTACACTATGTAAGATACTTGTTTGAAAGCAAGAGCTCATAGCGAGGTAGCAGCCATAGAACACTGAAATTTTTAAGAGAAAAAGAATTTATTGCTCTCCTATCAGAAGAAACTAACTTCCTCCTGCGTCGTTAAGCCCCCAGGAAGCCGGTTAGGATTAAGAGAGAGAAGTTGACGAGGACGAGACAAAATCCTGTGTTTGAATGGAATTCATGCATCATGTATGAGATGTATGAACATGCAACAGCTTATTCTTTTTAAGGGTTAATTCTCCGTTAACATGTGTTCCTTTTTGGACTTCTGTTGCCCAGAAAATAGGTACCCAGATGTCCGTAACTCTTTGTTTCTATTGTCCCCTATTGTCCTAATCCAAATTGTCCAAAATTTTTTTCACGCTAATGATATTGCTATTTTTATAAACATTTTATTATTAATAAAATTTTAAAATTTTACAAACAAGGGATTGACATTTTTCACACCTCTTCTGGGAATCAGGAACACGTGTGGTGGGGCCAGCTGCACCTGTGGGAGCAATGGGGAGTGTCAGCCCGTGCTGTGCTGCACTGCTGAGCTGGCAGCACGGTGGATGCGGGCAGGACGTTCTGCGTTTCCCCCAGAGCTGGGGCCTGCGGGCACCTTGCCACCCCTTGGCACAGGCTGTGCCACCCAACAAAGCCCAGCAGGCCGGGAGGAGAGCCCGGGGGCAGCGCAGCTGCTTGGGCAGTGGCTGCTTGGAGGGACACGGGCCAAAGCCATCCCTGAGCAGCCACTGCCAGCCCTGGCCCTCCCTGCCCCGTGACAGCTCCCCCAGCCCCAGGGAACTGACTGACACAAACTCCACAGACAGCAAAGAGATTGTCCCAGTAATTGTCTGCTGCTCTTCTTCCCTGCAGTTGATCCCAGAAACATCCCTCACACTGCTCTAAATGCACACACATGGGCTGCCCAGCCCCTATGCTTTTCCAGTCTGCTCTCTGAAATTTTGCAACAAATCCACCAATAAATTACAGGTTACCTCTGGGAATTGCACACTACAGTTTGCTTCATTTTTTCCCAATACCTGGAATGTCCTGTATATAGTAATGCTCTTAAGGATCTCTGGTACTTTACAGCAATTTTTTTGTACTGAGACAGATGAAACGGCCTTACTGGTTTTACTTTTGGCAGGTCTGGTTTCTTCCTTAGCGTGATGGTTTACTTATTATCTACATGTAAACTTATTTTTATTTATGTCTTTTTGTTCCCCAAGCAATTATTTTGACAATCTGTCATTCACTTCTTAGTCACTGTTACATGTATGAACAATTTTGAATCTCTTTCTATAGGAATAGAAAGCTGTATTTGTAATTTTGATCGCACTCTGGCTTCACACCACAGGCCTGATTTGTGGCTCAATGCCTGGATGCCTGTCTGAATTAAAACAATGTTTGTGAGGCAGCTGAAGAGCTTAGACCTCAGAGATTAAAATTCCTGGGAGGAGAAGAAAGAAGAAAGTATAAAATTGTGTTTCAAAGGCTGTTTTTTCACTTCTAGTATGCCAGAAGTGTGGTAGACTACACATGTCTTCAAGTGCCATTTAATTCCAGAACAACTCTCTACAGTGCCAGACACCAGGACAAATTACTCAAGACTTTGCCTCCCAATGCATCAGCTTTAGTTCTAGTGAGAGGTAGGCCTTAATTCCTGTGCGATTAGAGCAAATCCACAAAGCAACCTTGCCACTGTGTGAATGGCAAGAAGAATTTGCTTGTGAACAGGTGAATATGTCCCGCTCAATCATGACCAAAATTTGCCTTGACTTGGAAGCAAGTAGACAAGGAGCAATGCAGTATTTAGGTTTTATCTAGTGATAAATGGGGCAAGAAGCTGTACAACTTCCCTGTTTTACAGGACACAAGTACTGATACAGCCAATAATGCGCCCACATGAAGGGATCTTCAGGACATTGCTTTATTTCTTAACCAGGAATAGGCAGCAAAATGGTGGCACTTATCTGAGCTGGAAGCCGTGTTCCTCTCCTGTTTTTCCTTTATTGGAATTACCAATGTTATAAATGATCAAATCATGAGCCAAAATTGTCAAAAATTTAGCAAAGGTTTATTAATTTGTCTGTGAATTTTGGTCCTTGAAACCACCACAGCCAAAGAGACAGCGTTGAGCCCGGGAAAGCTGCCGGGTGAACCTGTATCTGATCTCCCGAGTGTCAGAGTCTACCCAGTTCACGCACGCTGCTTCTTGCAACGAGGTTTTATGCAGTTTATTCTGCCCGAGGCAAAGATGACCAAATTTCCTTTGTATCTCTTCACGTGCATTGCTGTTTCTTTCCATGGGCAGAGCTGGACAAAGGCCGAGTCCAGGTGTGCCATCGGCGTTAATCGGGTCCAGGGATGCCGTGTATTCAGCTGCACCAATTTGGCACCACTGACTATCTTGATAGATGCAACTGGCAAGGTGATAATCACTCTTAGGTGGCTCCCCATGACTCAAGAAACCAGTGATCATCGCCATGGAAGCTTCTATTCTTACGTTAAGGTGTTGATTGTTATCTTAACTTGTGTCCAGGAGCTAGTTGAATCTAAATAGAGAGCTGCTCCGAGCCAAGATGGTCAAAGATATGATTTTGGATTTCACAATATTTTATACCATTCATTAACAGCATGAATTATCCCTACCATATATTACACCAATACTACTGATGGCACATGCCTTGGCTTGTCTGGCCCCTGCAGCTGAACCAAATAGCAGCAACTGTGATGTTCCACCCCAGAGACATTTTCGGCCAGCTGGATTTGCAGCTGGGCACGTGGGAACAAGTCCAGCCATGCCGGGACTCCGGTGCCGTTGGGATGGAGCTTCCTCCCCTGGAGGGTCTGCTCCTCAGGCTTCCCTCTGCCAGAGAAGCTTTAAGGCGGTAGTGAAGGAAAGGAGTCGGTTCTGATGGAGGGTTTTAATCCAGAGCTTTATTCTGGCCCACAGGCCACTGAATCCAGCAACTGCTCCAATGGAACTCCTGGACCGCATGGTTGCTCGTCCTTTTCCCCAAGGGAGGGGAGGAAGGAAGGGATAGGGAACCCACCAACCTGGGACAAGAGAGGAGATCTCGAGGGACAAATGACACCTGGATGGCCCAATGCCTGCCCTGCCCCCCAGGGTAGAGGGCATCTTTTGAATCTGCCAATCACTCAATGCCCTTCTGGAATTGCAGGATTGGCAGCCAGTGCTCAGCAGGGGTCAGGGTGGGGAAAGGAGGGATGATGGACACACCTGGGAGGGAATCTTCAGGGGAGAAACCCGGAGTTCTGGGGTAAACCATGAAATCACACTGCAACACTCCTGCAGCACACTGTCTGTTATTTGCAGACTTCACTGCCTAGACCATGAATGCTCTCAGGGCCAATTGCTAAAGGACACAAGTCCCAAAATACAGGTGCCACATAATCACCCCAGCACTAATCCAGCACTGCTTTGATGGTGCCCAGGAGCACAGAATGGCTTGGCTTGGAAGGGACATTTAAAGGCCATCTAGTCCAATGCCCTGCAGTGAGCAGGGACACCTTTAAGTAGGTCAGGTTGCTGAGAGCGTGAGCTTGAATGTCTGCAGGGATGGATGTCCACCTCTTTGGGAAACCTGTGCCAGGCTTTCAAAACCTACAGTAAAAAAAATGGGTTTCTTTTGTCCAGTCTGAATCGACCATCTTTTGGACTAAAAGCATTCCCTCTCGGTCTGCTCACAAAAGGCTCTACTAAAAGTGCTGTCCCATCTCTTTTACAAGCCTCCTTAAGGAACTGAAAGGAAGCAATGAAGTCTCCCTGGAGTCTGCTCTCTTCAAGGCTGAACACCACCAGCTCTCCCAGCCTGTCTCCAAAGCAGAAGGGCTCCAGCCCTCAGAGCAATTTGTCCCTCCTCTGGACTAGATCCAACAGGACCATGGCCTTCCTGTGTGGGGAGCCCAGAGATGGATGCAGTAATCTGTCGCGGTACAGACAGAGACAGTACAAAGCAACACACTCCGTTTCCAGAAGGCTTCAAACACTGTTTTTATTCTAGCATGCATGCTTGTTCTACATTCTTACAAAGCTCATAATTTACACTTTACTCACTGATCACGAGAGGCAAGCAAAGTGCTTCTTGGAATAAGCAGTTACAAGTTTTCCTTATTTATCCTACTTTCTTTCTTGCTTTCAGTGTAAAAAAACTTGATAATAAATGCTTTGAGGGGTAAACCTGGATCCTCTTGCCAAAGTTCTCAATGGCTCACAGAGGTCACTGTAAAACCTCTTCCACAGTACTCCAGATTGGGTCTCACCAAAGCAGAGGGATGGAATCACCTCCTTCAAGCTGCTGGGAACTCTCCTTTGGATGCACATGGCTGGCTCATGTGCAGCCTCTCATCTTGCAGCACCCCCAAGTCCATCTTGACAGGGCTGCTCTCCATCCCTTCATGGCCCAGCCTGTGAGATCAGCTGGGCTGGGACTGTGTCACAGCCCTTGGACAGGGCAGCTGGGAACGATGAGCTCCCTACCAAAGAAGGCAGATCCCACTCCCCACACAACTCCACCCTGGCCATGAGGTCACAGCAGGCTCTGAGGTCACAGATGTCCCAGACCCGGTGGTTGCACAGCAGCACAAGGAGCGAGCAGTCAGTGCTTGAGCACAACTGTTGCGGCAGCAGCAGCGGCGGTGGCAGCAGTGGTGCTGACATTGGGACAGCGGTGTCAGGACAGCGGTGGCAGCAAGAGCTGCGGGACTGGCAGAGGGCAAGGCAGCATGGCCCTTGCTCTGCGCCTCTTCCTCCTGCTCCTCCTGGCCGTGGCCCTGCCTGCCAGGGCTGCCCAGGCTGCTCCGCTGCAAGCGCGGCGAGCAGGTGAGCCGGCAGCCTGGCTCCCCTTTCCCGGGACAGCGCTCCCTGCTCCCCGGGAAGCGCTGGGGATGGTTTTCCCCAGGCCTTCAGGGAGGGTTTCCTCTGGGGGAGGGAGACAGCCCCCAGGGCCCTGGGCTGGCCCTGTTTCCTCTCCAGGGATGTGTCACAGGGCCGGCAAAGAGGGTGGAGAGTGACCAGGAGCCAGCCCAGAGCTCCCCAGGCCCCTGTGCAGCTCTGGCCTTGTCCATTGACATCTGGCTCCCACAGCCTTACCCGACCCCCTTGCAGTGCCCATGTCCCAAACGCAGAGGGGGAATCTCAGGACATCATGGAAATGGGTTTGGGTGTTTGCTTCCCTCTAGATGAGCTTGCTAGGAAGGTTTCTCCAGCAGCTTGGCTCCATGAAGATTTGAAGCCTCTAAAGCCTCCTGCAGGTATGTTGTCAATGTTCCCCTCAGAGGATAATCCTTGACAATCTGGCAGGAACCTGGTTACAGAAGTTGCTGTGGCTGTTGGGTTACAGGAGTGTCTGCAGGGAGGACTTATCAAGATCCTCTCCTGGTTGCTGCTCACAAGCCCAGTTCCCATCGCAGGGGTGAGTAGTGTGTCCCTGCTGACCCCATGGGCTGAGCCCCGCTTCTGTGGAATCATTTCATCTGACATGCAAACACTTCTCTTAAGGTCCTCTGAGAAGGAGGAACAAGCCTGGAGGAGACAGAAAGTCTCTAGAGGTATCCAGACCCATGGCCAGGATCCTGAGTGACCTGGAAAGACGCCATGGTGGGTTCATTTCCCTCAGCCTTGTCCTGGGGCTCAGCAGCCGGGGGCTTTGGCTGCACATCTGGACACGCCGTGCCCGGCACAGCGGGAAGGGATCCATGGCAGCCTCGCTGCCCCGCTGCTGCTTCCACGCCCTGCAGGGCTGTTTGCCAGCCTGGCCTGGCTGCAGCTTCTCCCCAGCCTCTGCAGGAAGGCATTTGGCATCTGCTGACAGGCAGCCGAAACAGCACCATGGGCCTGTGATCCCCTGCAATTTCCTGGTTTCTGAGCACATCTGGAGGGACAGCTCTTTGGAGGAGGGAGGACCCTGCAGCAGGCCCAATAACGTGATCTTTCTTCTGCATCTTGTCCATTACTTGGACACGCAGTGCCTCCTGAAGATGCCACCTTCCCATTGGGGAACAGCCCCCCCTGATCCAGCTGCCCCTTTTCCTTTCTGCAGAGATGGAAGGAGAGGATGCGCTGAAGGCGCAGTTTCCCGGAGGAAGCAGGGGCTCATTGCCAGCCTCTGCTGCAGGAAGGGAGGAGATGCCAGGCACAGCCACAGGAGGTAATTGCTGTGCCTCTGGGCCTGAGCCCTGCTGAGGCTTGAGCTGCCCTCTCTGCTGCTTGGCACTGCTGGCACGCAGCATTACCTGACTCCCTTCCAGTGCTGGGTTCCCTATAGAGGGGGATCCCAGCACAGCATGGAACGTTTCCCATCTGTGCTCCTTTCTAGACTGGGATCCTGACTTGAATCATTTTGAAATGGTGGTAAAGCAATACTTAAGGATGTTGGAGCTTGGTGAAGGTAGGCTACCAGCAATCCTTCCCTAACAGAGTAATCATTGTCCAAGTGAAATCCTCATTCAGAGTAATATTCCTGTGTCATTCCCCTCAAGATCCGCTGAAGTTTGATAAATTCTGGGAATCCTGGCCTCCAAATTTCTGCTCCTTTATCCAACAGGCATCCTACAGGATCCCACAGGATCACTGTCTGTGAGAGGAATGATCATTTATCTGTCCATCTTCCTCCCGTGTGCAATGCCACTGTGTCCTCCCATGTGCTCTGTGCAGCCACGGAGAAAAGCGGAGAGGGAAGGGGCTGGGCCCAGGGCTGTGCCTCGGGGCTGAGCCTTTCTCAGCTCCTTTACCGGCCCCAGGGAGCCTGAGCTGCTCCTGCTGCAACTACCAAGCCCTGGCCCTGCCTGGGGCTGGGTTTGGAGCTGCTGGCAGCTCCAGGGAGTCCTTTCTGCCCCGACTGCCCCGCAAGGGGCTCCTTACATCCCAGTATGGGGCCACTGCAGGCACGAGGTCCCCCTGGCCCTGCTCCTGAGTGGAAGGCAGAGCTGAGAGAGTGCCTTGGACGGCACCAATCACCCAGGTTTCCTCACTGCCACTCCGGCAAGAATTAGAAATGGAACAATTTTCTATTAAGGTCCTCCTAGTTCGATGAACCAAGGGACAGGAGACAAGAAATCCCTGGAGGCAGCCAAACTTCTGGACCAGGTGATGAGTGACCTGGAGAGGCTCCATGGTGGGTGCATTTCTCTCAGCCTTGTCCTGGGGCTCAGCAGCCGGGGGCTGTGGCTGCACATCTGGACACGCCGTGCCCGGCACAGTGGAAAGGGATCCATGGCAGCCTCGCTGCCCCGCTGCTGCTTCCACGCCCTGCAGGGCTGTTTGCCAGCCTGGCCTGGCTGCAGCTCCTCCCCAGCCTCTGCAGGAAGGCATTGGGCATCAGCTGACAGGCAGCCCAAACTGCACCATGGTTCATACATGCCCTGAGATCCCCTGCAATTGCTTGGACCATGGGGAGATCAGGAATGACAGCAGTTTTGAGAAGGGCAAATCCTGGCCAAACCCAAAAGTTTTTATTATGTCCTGCTCCTTATCCATCAGTTTGACCAGTATTGCCTTCTGAAGATGCCGCCTCCCAGAAAGGGGAACATCTCCATCGAATTTAGCTCTCTCTTTTTCTTTCTCCAGAGATGAACCGAAAGGCTGTGCTGAAAACAGCATTTCCTGCAGGAAGCAGGGGCTCATTGGCAGCCTCTGCTGCAGGAAGGGAGGTGATGCCCAGCACAGTCACAGGAGGTAATTGGTGTCCCTCTGGGCCTGAGCCCTGCTGAGGCTTGAGCTGCCATCTTGGCTGTGCGTCAGTGCCTGCCCTCCAGGGATGTCAGACAGGCCCTGCAAAGAGGGTGCAGAGTGACCAGGAGCCAGCCCAGAGCTCCCCAGGCCCCTGTGCAGCTTTGGCCTTGTCCATTCACATCTGGCTCCCACAGCCTTACCTGATCCCCTTGCAGTGCACAGTTCCCATAGGCAGAGGGGGATCCCAGCAAAACCATGGAAATGGGTCTGGTCTGTGCTCCCTTCCAGATGAGAGTGGTGCCATTGCTTTGCCAGCAGCTGGAATGGAAGATGGTTTGGAGCACTTGGGAGCTTCTGCAGGTAAGTTCTGAGAGAATAATCATTGACAACCTGGCAGGAACTGTGTGACAGAAGCTTCTGTGGCTCTTGAGTTACAGGTGTGTCTGCAGGGAGGATCTTCCCAGGTCCTTTGGTGGATGTTGCACACAAGCCCAGCTCCCATTGCAGGGGTGAGTAGTGTGTCCCTGCTGACCTCACGAGCTGAGCCCTGCATCTGTGGGATCTATTCCTGGTGAAATAAAAATACTTTCTCTTAAGGTCCTCTGAGAGGGAGGAAAACACCTACAAAACAGAATGTGCCCGTGGAGGAATCCAAACAACTGGAACAAATCCTGATTGACCTGGAGAGGCACCGTGGTGGGTGCATTTCCCTCAGCCTTGTCCTGGGGCTCAGCAGCCGGGGCCTTTGGCTGCACATCGGGACACGCCGTGTCCGGCACAGCAGGAAGGGATCCATGGCAGCCTCGCTGCCCCACTGCTGCTTCCACGCCCTGCAGGGCTGTTTGCCAGCCTGGCCTGGCTGCCGCTTCTCCCCAGCCTCTGCAGGATTGATTGAGGCATCTGCTGATGGGCAGAATAAACTACACCATGGGCATGAAATTCCCTGGGATTTCCCGGTCTCTTGGCAGATCCAGAGGGGCAGATGTTTGGAGGAGGGTTGAGCCCTGTGGCAGCCCCAAGAGCCTTGGCCTTTCCCTGGTCCTTATCCATGTCTTTCACAAGTGGTATCTCCTGAAGATGCCACCTCCCCAGTGGGGAGTGGCTCCACCTTATCTGGCTTTTCCTTTTCCTTTCTCCAGAGATGGACCAAAAGTCTTTGCGGAAGGCTGCACATCCTGGAGGACGCAATGTACCTGTGCTAGCCACTGATACAGGAAGTGAGGAGATGCCAGACAGTGCCACAGAAGGTGATTGCTGTGCCAGGCTCAGCCGGTCTGGGCAGTTCTGCTGGGGTCCCCCCGTGTGGGACATGTCCTGAAACCTGGGAGCGATTGCATGGGGTGCCCATGGTGGGGAAAGGGCAGAGGGGGAGAGCAAGGCTCCATTGTGTTTTTAGAGGGCCTGGGTGTGTGTCCCTGGCGCTGGGGGAGCTGTCACGGGGCAGGGAGGGCCAGGGCTGGCAGTGGCTGCTCAGGGATGGCTTTGGCCCGTGTCCCTCCAAGCAGGGACTGCCCAAGCAGCTGCGCTGCCCCCGGGCTCTCCTCCCGGCCTGCTGGGCTTTGTTGGGTGGCACAGCCTGTGCCAAGGGGCGGCAAGGTGCCTGCAGGGCCCAGCTCTGGGGGAAACGGAGAACGTCCTGCCCGCATCCACCGTGCTGCCAGCTCAGCAGCGCAGCACAGCACGGGCTGACGCTCCCCATTGCTCCCACAGACGTTGTCACTGAAACAGGAATATATGTCCCGGATCCAGTGCACCTCCCAGAAATTGTCTGCCCCCAGGATGTGCGCAGAAAGTGCATGATAGGCACAGTGGTGATAGTGTTCACTGTGCCACTTGTGCTGCTAGGCTGCTATCTTGGCATTCGCAAGGTGCAGGAGAAAAGACGGTCAGTTGCTGATTTTTCTCCACGGTTTTCTTATAACTCTGCTCCATAGCATTGGTAGCCTGACTCGTTGTCGTGCTGCTGTGGAGTTGTGGCCAGTCTGATATTCCAAAGAGCTCTGCTGAGGGTTCTGCTGCTGCCCTGAGCTTTCATTGGCCTCCTCATTGCTGGGCCTTGTCCTGGGGGCCCGCTGGGGCTGCAGCCAGTGCTGGCTCCCACTGAGGCTGCCTGGCCAAGAGCAGCCCCAGGGGCACAGGGCAGAGGCACAGCAAGTTCTCAGCAGTGTTTGGGCAGCACAGTTCAGGACAGGACAGTGCTTATTTAGTAGCTCATATATAGTTTCATCGGATTTGCTCCAGTTCAGTGTTAAAACAAATCCAACCTGATGAAGGTTTGGCTTTGGCCGTGAAACTTTGCTCTTTGTGTGCGCCCTGTTCTGGATTGATTCCCAATCAGTCTTGGAGCCACTTTTGGGGGAAGGCTCATCCCAGCCCTGAGCCTTGGCAGTTCAGGCCTCAAAGGGACAGCTGAGGCTGCAGTGCATATGACTGGGCATCGGGGCTGCATTATCCAAGGGCTTGGGAAGTTTAAATTACTGTAATTTTTCTATATGTTTTTTTTTCTATGAAATTTGTTCACTTTTTCTAATTTTAGTTAAAAAAAAAAAAATTTTCCAGTGCTTTTTACAGTTATTTGATATTGTGAATGCTGCCATGATTATCCCATGGCTGAATTAGAAGACTGTAAGTATCATAAAATGGAATAATTTTTACACTCCTATGTCTTTCACAGGCTCATGAAACTTTTGTTGCTTTGATGTGACCAACAGAAGAGTTCTGTTCTGCTTTTAATTCAAACAAGCAGCAGGGCTGGAACCTGTTGAGAGGAGTCTCTTCACAGCTACAGCAGCCTGCAAGGTTTCTTTGTTGAGGAATATAAATCTTTATTTTATGAATATATTTGTCTTGGTTTGGAAAGACAGGTGCCTGCTAAGGAAGGCAGTAGCGTCCCCTGAAATGGAGAATGTACCCCCTTTGAATTGTTATAAATTTTAAATTAAGGGCCTCAGGCAAAAAAATGTGGGAGCAGGAAATAACAGTTCTTTAACAGGGAAGAAAATAAAAGTATAAAATAAACAATGCAGTAAACTAAAACAACTCTGACAGAGTCAGAACACAACCCGACACCCAGTGGGTCAGGGTGTTGGTAGCAGTCCAAGTGGAATTATGGCTGCAGTCCTCCTGGAGTGTCAGGTGTTGTTCTGCTGGAGCAGGAATCCTGTAGAAAAGGCTGTAGTCTTCCTCTGAAGATCCAGGGGAAGAAGAGGCAGCTGCTGTTTTTCTGGGAAAGCCAGTGGAGAAGCTGTCTTGGTGTTCCAGAATCTCCACATTATATCTCTGGCAGGAATTTCCTCTGGGGCAGAGCATCTCTGACTGGGATGCTGTAGTTCTTATCAGTCATGCAGTGACATTCAATAGCCTGTTATCAGCAGATGTTTGTGTCCCCGCCCCCTCCCCCAAGGCAGGAGTGGGTGTGGAAGAGATAAGGCAAACTGGCCACTTAACAGAAGACAGCTGCCATACAGATAGAAAACATATTGCTTTGCAGTCTGGGACACTATGCACCCCTTATTCTATTGCCATCTGCATCACAATGAAACTTGACACACAACTCTAACTTAATACCAGGTTTTTCTGTGGTACACAAGGATCTTCATCTTCCTGCATTACCCACCAAGTGTAACCATGTTCTTGAGCAAAAACAATTCCATGGATGGGTTTTTCTTTGCCTGAAGTGGGATTAATCCAAACAGTCTTTCCCAAAATACCTTTCATATGTACAACAGGGACATTATTTCCGTCCACTGTGTGCAGGGGTTCAGACTGGGCAGGACCAGCTCAATTGATGGACCCTTGGGTGTTGATCATCCAGGTGACTTTTGCTAAGTTCATTTCCCTGTTTGTAAAAGTCTCCTCCCCAGGTGCCTTCAGGGTAGTCTTAAGAAGTCCATTGCACCATTCACCTTTCCTAGCAGCTGGTGCATCATAGAGGATATCCATTCAATGCCATGTTCCCTGGCCCAGGTGTTGATAAGGCCGTTCTTGAAATGGGTCCTGTTGTCCAACTCAGTCCTTTAAGGGGTGCTGTGTCTCCACAGAACTTGCTTTTCAAGGCCCAGGATGGTGTTCCAGGCAGTTGCATGAGACACAGGGTAGGTCTCCAACCATCCAGTGGTGGCTTCCACCATGGTCAGCACGTAGCGCTTGCCCTGGCGTGTCTGGGACAGTGTGACGGAGTCAATCTGCCAAGCCTGCCCATACTTGGACCACCACCCCTACCCTACCATAGGGGCTTCACCTGCTTGGCCTGCTTGATGGCAGCACACGTCTTACAGTCATGGATAACCCTAGAAATACTGTCCATGGTTAAATCCACCCCTTGGTCTTGTGCCCACTTAGAGGTGGCATCTCTGCCCTGATGGCCTGAGGCATCATGGCCCCATCAAGCTAGGAACAACTCCCCCTTATGCTGCCAATCTAAGTCTGTCTTCAACACCTCTATTTTTGCTGCCTGATCTACCTGTTCATTGTTTCGGTGTTCCTCATTAGCCTGACTCTTGGGGACATGGGCATCTACATGATGGACTTTCACAGGTAGCTTCTCCAATCGAGCAGCAATTCATCTGCAGCCCAGACTGGTTTTCCCCTATGCTGCCAGTTGACCTTTTTCCACCTTTCCAGCCAGCTCCACAGAGCATTGGCTACCATCCACAAATCAGTATTAAGGCAGAGCTTTGTCCACTTTTCTCTCTCAGCAATGGCCAGGGCCAGCTGAACAGCTTTGAGTTCAGTAAGTTCCTTGAACCACCTTCTCCTTTAGCAGTTTGTGCAACCTGTTGTGGGGGGCTCCATACGGCTGCTTTCCACTTCCAGTTCATCCCTACGATGCGACAGGAACCATCAGTGAAAAGAGCGTAGCGTGTTTCCTGTGCTGGTAGATGGTTGTATGGTGGAGCTTCTTCAGCACGTCTCACTTGCTCTTGTTCACCAGTGAGACCAAAGTTTTCACCTTCCGGCCAGGTTGTAATTATCTCCAAAATCCCACAGCAATTCAGGTTTCCAGTATGGGCGTGCTGTGTGATAACAGCAATCCATTTGCTCCATGTGGTGTCAGTGGCATGGTGGGTAGTGGGAATCTTTGCTTTGAACATCCACCCCAGCACCGGTAGTCAGGGTGCCAGGAGGAGTTGTGCTTCCGTGCCAATCACCTCCGAGGCAGCCTGGACTCCTTCATAGGCAGCCAAGATTTCTTCTGTTGGAGTGTAGTTGGCTTCAGACCCTCTGTAACTTTGACTCCAAAATCCCAGTGGTCGACCCCAAGTCTCCCCAGGCACCTTCTGCCAAAGGCTCCAGGACAAGCCATGGTTCCCAGCTGCAGAGTAGAGCACATTCTTCACCTCTGGTCCTGTCCTGACTGGGCCAAAGGCTACTGCATGAGCGATTTCCTGCTTAATCTGGGCAAAAGCTTGTTGCTGTTCAGGGCCACAGTGGAAATCATTCTCTTGCAGGTGACAAGGTAAAGAGGGCTCATGATCTGAACTGTACTCAGGAATTGGCATTCTCCAAAAACCGATGGTGCCTAGAAAGCTTGTGTTTCTTTCTTGCTGGCTGGTGGAGACATTGCTGTGATCTTACTGATGACCTCAGTGAGAATCTGACACTGTCCATCTTGCAACTTTACTCCCAGGAACTGGATCTCTCGGGCACGTCCCTTGACTTTACTCTTCTTGATAATGAAGCTGGCTTCCAGGGGAATCTAGAGGATCCTCTCTCCTTTCTCAAATACTTCCATTGCTGTGTTCCCCCACACAATGATGTCATCAATATATTGCAGATGTTCTGGAGCCTCACCCTTTTCCAGTGCAACCTGGATCAGTCCATGGCAGATGGTGGGGCTGTGCTTCCACCCCTGGGGCAGTCGTTTCCAGGTGTACTGCACTCTCCTCCATGTGAAGGCAAACTGAGGCCTGCATTCTGCTGCCAGAGGAATGGAGAGAAACGCGTTAGCAATGTCTATAGTGGTGCACCACTTTGCTGCCTTGAACTCCAGCTCGTACTGGAACTCCAGCATGTCCAGCCCAGCAGCGCTCAGCCGTGGAGTCCCTTCATTCAAGGCACAATATTCCACAGTCAATCTCCATTCTCTGTCAGATTTGCACACAGGCCAGATGAGACTGTCGAAGGGTGAGTGGGTTTTGCTGACCACCTCCTGGCTGTCCAGCTCACGGATCATTTTGTGGATGGGGATCACGGCATCTTGATTCGTCCGATACAGCCGGCGGTGCACTGTCGAGGTGGCAATTGGCACTCGTTGCTCTTCTACCTTCAGGAGTCCTACTGCAGATGGGCTTTCTGATAGTCAGGGCAAGGTGTTCAACTGCTTAATGTTCTCTGCCTCTACAGCAGCTATTCCAAATGCCCATCTGAGTCCCTCTGGGTCTTTGTAATAGCCATTCTGGAGAAAGTCTATGCCCAGAACACAGGGGGCCTCTGGGCCAGTCACAATACGATCTTTTTTCCACTCTTTCCCAGTCAGGCTCACCTCGGGTCCCAACAGGATCAATTGCAGTGATCCCCCTGTCACCCCGGCAATGGAAACAGGTTTTGCCCCCCACATGTCCTGATGGTATCAGGGCACACTGTGCACCAGTATCAACTAAGGCATCGTATTTTTGTGGCTCTGATGTGCCAGGCCAGTGGATCCACAACATCCAGAAGATCCTGTTTTCCCATGCCTTTCCCTGGCTAGAGGCAGGGCCCCTCTAACCCTGGGTATAAATGGTAGAGATATCTTCAAGAGGATCTGACAGATCATACTCAGCAGCTCGGTCATGGGAGGTTGAGGCTACCTTTACTGGAATTCCCTCAGTTAGTGTTTCCCTCCTTGAGTTGACTCACCCGTACTGCCAGGACAGAAGTGGGTTTCCCATCCCACCTTCCCATATCTCTCCCATGGTTACACAGAAGGAACCACAGGTCAGCCCGTGGGGTGTACCCTCTCTATCTAGCTGGGGAATGTTGGGCTCTGACTCTGGGGCCTGTGAGTGGTACTGGTGCTATGTGGGAACTGTTCCTCCTCACCTCCTCCCTCATCTCCTCTCTGAGTTCTTGGACAAGGGCAGAGACATGAGCCTGCATTGGGCCATTGATCATACTCACACAATTTCTAAGCTTGGTGGCCACAGAACCCACTGTCTCTTGGTTGGTGTTGGCATTAATTGTTGCAATGAAGGTGGTGTATTGAGATGGCCCCAGATTTGCCAGACTCCACAACATTTGGCCTGCGCACCTGACCTTGTTGGGGTCATTTTCATGCTGTCCATCCCTCCCAAAGAGTACCTCCAATACTGCCACTTCTCTCACCTGTTGGATCCCCCCCTCAAGGGTCTTCCAGCACATTCTATGGTGGTGCTCCTGCACTGTCTCCCTGTGGACAAACCTGTGGAATCCCAGGGCACCAGGAATATTTCTCTGTCTGCTCTGGAGTGCCCTGACCCCCAGGGAAGCTCTGACTTTGAGGGCACTCTCTCTAGCTGGTGAAAGGCTCATGTGGTGTCTTTTGTCTACTGGAGATTTCAGTTTCCATTGGCAATAAGAGCATAGAGGGGTCTGGCGATCAGTCCATAATTATAAACCCACAGCTGGCACTACCCTACCATGCCTAAGAAGGTTCAGAGTTCCTTCATTGTCTGGGGTTTCAGGGTTTGGCATACGGCTTCTTTGCCTTAAAGTCTGCTGCTCAGCACTCACTTCTTACTCTAGGTAGATTACCTTCTGTTTCACTACCTGTGCCTTTTTTTTTGAGACTCTGCGTCCTTGGAGTCCTAGGAAATTCGAAAGGCTTACCGTCCAGGCTTCTCCTGCTTCCCTTGTCCGAGTGGCTACTAGAAGATCGTCTATGTACTGCAACAGCCTCCTTTCCTCTTGTGGAGCTTCCCGGGACTCTGGGTCTTTGCAAGCTGTTCTCTAATCGGAGTGGGGAATCTTGAAGCCTTCAGGCACATGGACTATGTGAGCTTGAGTTTGAATGCAAAAAATTTTCTGGCTGGCTTCGTGGATAGGGAGGAAAAGAAGGCATCTCTTAGGCCTAAAACAGGGAACTAGGTTAGCTCAGGTGTTAAACAAGTTAGTAAGGTATACGGATTTGCTACCACAGGGTATAAATTCTGTGTTATCTTATTAACAGTCCTTAATCTAGTACTATCAATTATTGGGCTGATTCTTTCCTTATCTTCTTTTTGAGGGTACTACTCAGTTCTCACTAGTTGTGTTCTTTCTTTAAGCTTGATGCTCATGGGGGAGCATCTTTCAGTCTCTCTGGTACACCAGAGGCTTATACCCTTGAAAACACTTATTTACTTATTCTAATATCTCTTTACTAATGTCTTTCTTAATTTCAGTGTCTGTTAATGTTAAGCCTAACATCTTTATATCATTTGCTTCTAGAGTAACCTTTCTCATTTGAGAATGTTTAGTAAATTGAGCAAATTGTACAAAAGCTTTTAGGTACACATAGTACACATGTTACTTTAAAGGTTTGCACAAGTATGCTTTCTCAGACTGGCCAGTTGTTCATTCCCCACACTACAACATAAACATTCTCCACAGGTACTAAAGCTTTATTAAAACTGAATATACAACCCTTGTGTCGACAAAAATTCTTCCCTTTTTGGGAGGTCATCTTTACTCTTCCTCCCTTACCTTGGGAGGAGCTTTTAGCAAATCATATGTACTCATTTTGTGAACTGTGATTGCTTTGCATTTCAGCATGATAATCCTTGCCTGATTTCATACGTTGCTATCTTATGCTGCATGCTGAACAACATGTTTGATTTGCTTTCTCTTTGCCTTGTTTCCTTTTTCAAGGGCCAAGACTGGAGGGAGGTCTGATCTTACAGTCTCGTTGCCATTCTGGGTGATTTCTTAAAACAAAAAGACATTTCAGCATACAAAAACTCTATCTCATTTATCTTCTTATTTTAAAACAGTACTAACAGCAATGAAGTATTATAAATCTTTTTATTTTCTGAGCTGCTCTTACTGGCAGCTTTCTCTTAGTGAGCCCCTCCCAAAAGGGGCGAATTTAGGAACCTCTTTGCTCTGGTCAGTTCTCATTATTTATTTCTCCTTGCTTTATCTCGCTTCCACTCAAACTTTTTTACAGACCTTTACAGTAGTTTCTCAACTTTCTTCTTATACACACAGCTCTAGGTGGCAGGTATCAGATGTTCCCACACACAAGCTCTAAGACCTTAGGTTCTGAATCTGCTTGACTAGAAACTTCTAATTTACACTCGGGGCATGTGTCCTGACAGCAAAACAGCAATACCAGTGTTTGTCATAAACACCACACTGCAATAATACCTGCACATCTAGCTTTTGCTCACAGGCCATTCCCGTGTTCCCTGGAGAGACGGGGCAGCCAGAGCTGTCCCTGTGCCCAGGGGACAGCCACTGTCACCTCACACAGCATGCTAATCAAAAACGTGACATAGACACTATGTTCTGATCAAACAAAATATCAGTCTTTTCTAGTTCTCTTCTTGCACAATCTAATTAAGTACTGTGCTTACTTACACTTCTTTTACTGCTTTGCAAAAAGGCTGTGCTAGTCACAGCCGAAACTCTGATATGCTCACAGACACGGACACATGCACCCACACCCCCCCTTTATCTCAAATTCGCTAGAGCCAAGGCTTGAATTGCTGTGAGGGGGAGAATTCTTGGAATTCCTTTAACTCGCTTTATCGTAGTTAAGCATAAATCACTGTACTATAGTTCTCTTATGTAAAATGCCACTCCTGTTGCAACAAAATCTTAAAATCTCTACAAACACTACTATACAATCTGAGAATCAAATTACCACAATGCAGCAGAAGAAAATCTCCACACAAAATCACTGGGAAAGGGCATATCTCTCAAAGTGCTCACTTTTCTCAACACAACAGAGCATACCATAATTCAGCATTTACTCACATCAATTTTTCTTTGACACAATCAAAATAACAGCATACAGTCTAGAGATCAAGTCTAAACATCTAAGGCAAAGGAACTCTCTGAGCTCATACTCACAGTTAAAATGTACTAAATCTACACAAACTACTACATTTAAACACGATAAATACCATCACTGACATTCCTCCACTCGCTTCTCTGCGGGGCACTTTTCTCTCTGCCCCCACAGCCTGCTGCAGCTTCAGGCTTCACTCGGCTGCTTTAAACACGGGTAGTACTCACCCCCCCCCCCGCACTGTAGGGCACTATAGATTTATTCTCTTTTATACACCATACACTTATACACTTGCACAATTAGAAACACAGTGCACTGACCACACAATGCACACATTAACTATACAGCAACACAGTGTCCGGACATCACACACACACAAAAACAAAACACACACGGGCTCAGCGGTTCTGCTCCATCAGAACAATGAACCCCCAACACACACATACACGGGTTCACCTGGCTCACCCCCAGAACCGCTTGCGGTCTGCTCTATCAGAACGATGAACTCCGTCTCTAATACAGCTGCTCTATCAGCTGAACCCAGACGTCTCTGGGTGGTTTATTCCCTTGCTCTCCTTTCCCTCCCCCAGGGGCCCCTCAGTACATACCGTATCTTCCTCCGCAGGCCAGCAGGTCCTTGTCTGTCCTCGCAGGTGGCAAGTTGAGATGAGCGGAGCCCCACAGGAAAAAATCCTAGGGCGCGCCTTGGAGGTCCGTCTATCCCCCCTGCCCCTGCGGGGACAGAGAAATCCTGCCTGGCTCGCCATAATGTTTTGCGGAGAAAAGAAGAAACCTCACATCTTTGTAAAAGTTGTAAATCCCGGTATGCTTTTATTATGATGCGCGCCGGACGCAAGCCCCCAACAAGGCACGCGTACCTCTGAAGACCTCGGGTCTTCTTTTATCCCCCTTCCAAATGCATATGCATACACTTTCACAATAAGTTCATACATATTCATTCCACGCGACATTTAGCACCAGTTCTTCTTTATCAAAGGAATTTCTAAGTCGGGGGCAAATCGACCTTGTGGTCTTTTCTGTTTTTCTTTCTCTGTCTCCTTGCTGTCTCAGCATGTGAGATTTTCCTTCAGTTTTGGTCTCACAGACTTTTCACCTTTCTTAGACACTTCACCTAATTCAGAATGGATCTTTACTCTGTCTCATTGTAACCAACAGAAGAGTTTTTCTCTGCTTTTAATTCAAACAAGCAGCACAGACGGAACCTGTTGAGAAGAGTCTCTTCACTTCATTGCTAAAGCAAACAGCCTGGGTTCTTTATTGAGCAATATAAAATCTATATTTTATGTGTAGACTCCTGTCAAGTGACTGATAGATATGAGGGATTTGGACTCTTTGGGATGTACTGACCAGCTGTGCATTGGCTCTGCGAATCTCAGTCTGTAATAATCAATCTCTTTCAGAAGACAATGTTCAGTTTCTTCCTGGCACTCACTCTTGCATTTGTACTCAAAACCACTTCTTGAAAGAAATTTACAACGGCTCTTTATGCTCCCTTAGATGACTTTTCTCTCTTTCTCCGGAGATGCCGATGAAAACCGGGATGATTGCATTAAAAAAGCTGCAAAGCAGATCCTGGAGAAGAGGGCATACATCTGCTCCCACCCTCTGGACAGGACCTTCTGATCCCTCCCTGACAGCAGGCACTCATCACTGTCAGTCAGGGAGGAACTTGCTGCAGTTTCCATATTTGACAGCTTAAAATGATCTGTTATTTACTGTCTTTAATCAATGTAATTGTACAAAATAAAATTTCTTTCTAAACACTACTTCATAGGATAAGGATAAATAAAGAGATTTAATTTAAAGCTGAAATTATTTTGTCAGATAGATAGATGGGTAGATATATCGGAAGATAGGTAGATACTTAGATCGCTAGATAGTTAAATAACTAAGACAGACATAGATATATAGATAGATAGATAGATAGATAGATAGATAGATAGATAGATAGATAGATAGATAGATAGATAGATAGATAGATGTATATACATGTCTGTTCCTCTTGGAGTGGGATAAAGAAAGGGAGAGGAAGTTTGGATGGGGAGACGTTTCTTCCCAGGGAAGGGACTGTGTGGTTTCTCAGTATCTTTTCACTTCAATCAGCTGCTCATTCACTGAGCAAGTCTGAAAGACTTGGGCAATCACAACAGTTCTGTTTTGGACGTCCCTCCAGCTCTCTTGTCCAGCAGCACCACCAGGACACTGAGTCCCCAGTGTCCAGGGAGCTTCTGCTGTCACCCTGAGGGACACCACTGGTCACTGACGTCTATCGGGCCTCTGAGCCATTGACCACAACCCCCTGGATGTGACCAGCCAGGCAATTGCTCATTCTGCAAACTGTGCCTCCATCAGATCCATAGCTCACCAAAGGAGGGACAAGGATGCAGGGCAGGGCTGATGTGTCCAGGGCATGGCAGAAGTCCAGAGTGGTGGCATCTCTAGCTCTTCCCTTGTGCACTGGGGTGTAACTTCGCGGCTGGGTCACAGGCAATATGTTCTCTGGCCAGCTCACTGCCTGAGTCCCATGGACAGTCACAAGAGAGGCTGCCCCTGGATCCCTACAGGGACCTTCCCGGCTGGCGGTGCGTACAGGGGCTCGCAGCTCCCTGCAGCCGACACCTGTGGCACGGGTGACACAGCAGCAACCCAGTACGAGGGACCGAGGTGAAGGAACCGAGAGAGTTCGCTTGTTTGAGTTCTAAGGAAGGTTTATGTCCCCAGAGGAGTCAGGGACAAGTGACAATAACTGAGGGCAAAACACTGATTTTTAAGGAAGGGAGGGAAGAAGGGGAGTGACACAAACTTTTACCAAGGGGAAGGCATTGGGGAAGGAGTGCAGGGCAAGGGCTATCCAATAGAAACCAACAAGGGGAAGGAGCAAACCTTGAAATCCAATCTTGCTTTGAGGGAGGGATGAACTACAGGGTACACACCAGAACAAAAGGCTGTGCTGTCTTTGATGGACAGGGGCATTGACATATACTTGGTGAATAAACAACTCAGGACTGAACCACCAGAGAAAGCAAGTGGGATAAGTGGAATGAAACATTACAAACATATAACAAGGAATATTTAAAACTTACTACAGAGAACAAACTGTAAAATAACAGACCAGCACACTGGGGTGTTGCGGTGTGTCTCTGTTGTGTTTTCAACTGCAATTCAGTTTCAATGTTCAGTTCTAAAATCCCCCCCCCTCCCAGTCTCTTCTATTTTTATACCATATTTTATCCTTAATGGATTGTTCCTTTGCACCTCTCTTGTTGGTTTTGCCCTGGGTTTCCATCTTCCCAAAGACCTGTTCTTTGTTCCTCAACGTTCCCTGTTCCTTCTCCTAGGAGGAGCAATGTCAATCCCTCCTCATGCCTGCCCCTTTCTCCAGAAACTTCCCTGTCATTTTTGTATCCCTTGAGGTCTCATTGGTTTGTTTACCCTCTTCCCCTCCCCTGTAATTCCCAATTGGTTTAAACACTGTATTCCCTGCCTTATGCTTCTCCCTGTCGACGGAAGGAGACCAGGACATCAATTAGATCATCACAGGCCCAATTTTATTGATCAGTACAGCAGGTTAAATACAGTTCATAATGAGCTTCATACATATTGCAAAAGTTGAGCTCAGGATTGGTTAGTTACATATCAGCAACTACGTCTACTTCTGCAATCTTATGGTTCTACTTTTGATACTTTCTACATATTCTCAGGGAGAATCTCTCTTCCCTATCCTCATGTTGCGGCAAGGGCATTGTGTCCTTGCCTGTCATTGGTCACCGACTGCTGACTTCTCCTTTCAGCTTACTGACTGCTGACTTCCCTCTCTCAGCTTAACCAGTGGCATTATGTCAGTATGGCCTTTCTCAGCTAACCAACTATTAATAAAACTCTCCACATTTTCCCCATTTTCTTCTTGAGCAAGGAGATTAGTCTGCCAGGTTTTTGCTATTTTACGGCTGACCATATTTTGAATACAGTTAAAGATACAAGGCAAAATAAGCAAGAACAGTAAAATTACACCCAGTAGTCCTATAGCATAGATCACAAGGTTCCTCAGCCATGGTCCAAGTCCTAAGCCTTTAAGCCATTTGTCAATTCCTAAACCTTCTTCTTCCTTGAGATTGTGAAGTCCCTGTTGCAGTTCTTTTATCTTAGTGTGAATGGACACCGAATAATCAGACAGATTCATGGAACACATTCCCTCGAACTCTTCACATCCATGCCCTTGTGCTAAGAGCAAAAAATCTACAGCAGCTCTATTTTGCAAAACAGCATGGTTAACACTTTGCACATCTGCGGTTAGCATATCTAGAATTTGTGATGTCTTGTTCAGCTCATCCTTTGCCCAGTATCCTAATTGTTTTGCTAAATTCATGGCTTTACTGGCAGATCGTCCTGGCAAGATAGTTGAAACCACCACTTGTTTGAATGTACCCCAAAACTGTGGATCTCCTGTCTGGCTGCAGTCTAAGTCATGTATGCTGCGTCTTTTCCTGTTTGAATTTTGACTCAGTTGCATTAGCAAGGATACATTAGGGTGAAACAATGACAATTTTCCCAAAAAACAGGGTCCACCCTGTGGTTTAGCTGGTATACCATTCCATGCCCTGTCTCCACAAATCAAAAATATTCCTGTGGGTAATTTCATTGGTGCTGTGATATTTGTGCCGTTACATTGACTGTAATGCTGTGGAGAGAATTCACTCACATTCAGGGATGAATCTAGGGTGGCCCATGTTTCTTTAGGTTGGTTTAAATTCTGAGCATCCGAAAATTTGAAACTAAATCATCCGCCAGCTGTAGTGTTAGACATACCCTGCATTCCAGAAAACTGTGAAAATCAAAAAAAATACCAGGGGAAGTTTCTGAATTCTTTCATATTTCTCTCAAAGACTTTCTTGACGTACATACAAGGGACTGGTCCGATAATATAGAGAGAAGCAGTGGTTTCCCTCACTGGATATTACAAGAAAACGTTATAGACTCCACGTTACTAAAACACTTCTGTTGCCTGGTCATTACAAAGCCTGAAGCTCTTCTAGAGGCTTTTCCCAGTGCAACTTCATTAGGTTCCTCTCTGCTCAACTCTCGAGCCTGTCCAGGTCTCACTGAAGGGCAGCAGAGCCTTGTGGTGCCTCAGGCCCTGCTCCCAGTTCTGTCCCATCAGCAAATGCTGAGGGAGCACTCCGTCCCTTCTGCCAGGACCCTGGGGAATAAGGTAAACAAGGCCCAGCACGGCCCCCTGAGATCACAGCTACCTGAGTTTGGAGCTCCCCTGTCCACTTCTCTGCCCCACTGTCCCTGAGCTGCCTCAGGGGCCTGTTATGGGAGGCAGGGACAAAGCCTTGCTGAAGTCCCAGCTGACAACAACCACTGCTCTCCCCTCACAAGCCCAACCAGGCACTGCAGCACAGGTGCCTATGGGATTGGTCAAGCATGGTTTCCATTCCTGTTATTCCACAGGCTTAGAGATGGCATCCAAGAGGAGCTGTTCTGTCTCCTTTCTGGGGATGGAGCTGAGGCTGATGGGCCTGCAGTTTCCTGGCTCCTTCTTGGTGCCCTTTTGCAAGACTGCAGTGATGTTGGCTTTCCTCCACTGCTCATGGCTCTCTCTGGGGCTGTCTCCTTCCCTGACCTGCTGGCAGAGCGCCCTGTGCCAGAGGCAGGAGCAGAGATTTCCCTTGGCCCCAAAAGGGAAGGCTGGGCTCAGGCCGAGTGTCAGTGCGACCTGACAACGGGAGGAGAAGGCGGGAAGGAGCAGGACTGACACAGGGCTGAGCAGGGAGTAGAGCCCTCGTGTCTCTGGGCCTACTCTGCAAGCTCCCTGGCCTGTACTTTCTCCACAGAGAGAGAGCAACAGCACCTCGAAGTGAGCAGGAAACCCGGCCATGGAGCGGGGCTGGGGCTGTCAGCCCTCAGGGACACCGGCCATGGAGCGGGGCTGGGGCCGTGACACCTCAGGGACACCGGCCATGGAGCGGGGCTGGGGCCGTGACACCTCAGGGAACTCACCATGGCAGCCACCTCCCGAGATTTTGAAGTACTTGTTTCTTGGTTTAATGCCCTTCCAAGATCAATCTAGCATCTTTGCATATGAGCAGGACATACAAAGGTATTTAAAATTGAGTCTGATCCAATCATCAAAGACAATGGATGTTACCTCTAAACTTACCTTTTCATGATTGTCAAACAATATGGAACTTTTCTTATGTCTGACTTAAAATATCCAGAATGCAAAATTCATTCTCAAGACAGGAAAAAAGAAAACAATGAAAATAGGATATAGGCAGTCTTCAAAAGGCACAGAGAAGAAAATAAACATTAGAAAACCTTAGAAAAATTAGGTTTTCTTCTTCATCTTCTCAGTATGTGTTGTTTGAACATTGGTTGTCTTACTTGTCCCTCGCAAAACAAGGCATGTTACAGCTTTATTGTCTCAGTGCTGCATTTCCCCAATCGCTGACTTGCCATTTAGGCTCTGCTTTATTGGAAATATACAACAAGGGACTCTCTATGGAAGAGAGTTGCACAAGCCTCCGGATTCCTGACTGTTCACCTCTGCCAATGCTCACAGTGTTCTCCTAACACACCTGAGCTTCCTGTCTTTCAGAGAGAGAAAGATTCAGCTAAAGTCAAGCAAACAGGGCAGGGCAGATGGAAACCTTCCCTTGAGATGCTTTTGGGAAGGCCTGCAAGCACCCTGCCTTCCCTTGGAACAGAGGTGGTCACCATGCATGGTGTTGCCTGACTTGCCTGAGGTGCCCCTCTATTCCAGAAGGACTTTTGCCCGCTTCATCACTTGCCTGTCCCTCCAGTTCCAGGGCCTCAAACCTGCTCAGTAAGGCACTAAACCTTTTAGTCAGCAGTAGTTTTTCAGAATAAGGCACTGACCGTGGCTCGAACTAGTTTTTTTAGTCAGGTTGACAATATATTTTGAGAAGAAGAAGGAGCAGAGAAGGTGTGGAAAATGCATATTATATGATTGGCTTTTCGCAAATATTAAAATTAATACTATATGTGTTCTGTTGGAAAGTTATGTTGTATTCATCCTTTTTTGTAGTGCTATCCTAAACTTTTAAAGTAGTGTGGTGAATATAGTTTTAGGCTACAGAAACTCTGTGATGTAAGATACTTTTTCTAAATAGCTCGTGGAGAGATAACAGTAACAAGACATCAAAACTCTGAGAAAAGAAATATTGCCTCCTTATTGGGAAGAACCAGACTTTGAGGGACCAAGACAATTGATTTACAAGATGAAGGAGGGGTTGACAAGAACAAGAAAACACCCATTGTTTGAAAAGAATTTTGGCATCATGTATGAGATATATGAATATGCAACAGGCTATTACTTTTAAGGGTTAATCCTTTGTTAGCAAAGTGTCTTCTGAGGCAGAGCAGAGCACCCAGACATCTTCAAGTCTTTGCTTTTTTAATTGCCCTTTATTGTCCTACCTCTAATTGTCCAAATTATTTTTTCTCTAATTTTTATTCTTACTTTTATAACTAATTTATTACTATTAAACTTTTAAAATTTTAAAGCAAGTGAAATTCTGCATCCTTTGTGTCCACTATCAGTGGGCATCCTTCTTCCCAAGCTTTGTCAACCTCCCTCTGGGTTTGAGATCAGTGAAACGTGCCCAGCCTGGAGTCTTGGAAGACAATTCTAGCAACAAGTACTTTGCTTTTCTAACCCCTGGCCATCACTTCGAGCTTGTAGGCTGGTATGTGTGTCACATAGGTGGTTAAACATCTCTTCCTGTTGATCAGGCTTGGAAGTGTGTAAAGGCCAGGCATGACAGGACATGTTTTCTTCAGGAAATGGGACGTAGGGCCCAGTTTGCAACGGGTCCCGGCCCGCGCCTTCCAGAGCGCCAGAAGGTTGGCGGCGCCGTTGCAGGGCTCAGGGCGCCGCCTTGTGGGCGAGAGCCGCCATGACAGCGCGGGCGCCGCGCGGCGGGGCCGGCGGGCGGGAAGGGGCGGGCGGGTGTGAGGGGCGGGGCGGTTCGTGCCCAGAGCCGAGCCCACGCTGTTCCTGGGCGCATTCCCGGCTCGGTGTTGGGAGCGTGCAGGCGCTGCTCGGGCTCTGGGAGAAGCGTGCGGCCGCTGCGGGGTCCCAGCCCTCAGAGCTGGCTGCCGGCCGAGGCTGCCATGCCAGAGCTGCCGTGCGCCGTGGCAGTGCCAGAGTCCCTGGCAGAGCCGGGCTGGCACTGCCAGCTCCTGAGGGAAGCCCTGCCATGGCCGCGCCGGGGCCACTCGGCAGAGCCGGGCTGGCAGTGCCGACAGCTGAGGGGAGCCCGGCCATGGCAGCGCCGGGCTGGCAGTGCCGACAGCTGAGGGGAGCCCGGCCATGGCAGCGCCGGGGCCGCTCCTGCCTTGGGGCCGCCCGAAGGAGCGACCTCTGGGACCTGCCGGCAGACTGGCACTGCTTGGCCCTCTTCAGTAGATCGACGGAGTGGCAGCACAGATAGCAAAATATTAAAACATCTGATTTAAAACACCGGAGGGAAACCATTGAATTGAAAAGAAAATGAAGGTGTACCAAAATACTCAGGGCATGACTGGGAAAACTGAAAAGATACAGATTCTAATTATTTATATAATCTCAACTATATCATCAGAAACATGAGGGTGAAAATACCTTCTAAAAGTTTTGACAATAGAATGCTTCAGCTGTGTAGTTTTGCTAGTACATTAAAGTCTTAAAAAGCAGTCAGGTATTCCTTTGTCGAGTGCTATGAATTTAATAATGGGTTTTGTTACATTTGTCCCTCAAATACCCCTCATAAAGAGAGTTGAGTGCTTAGATTCGATGGAAGCCATCCGTTAGTAAATGCAGTGTTGTGGTTTTTAGTAGTTCTGTAGTAAGTAGTTAGTTAAAGAAGTGATCGTTCTGCCAATGGACGCTGATCCCTGATGCGTTCGTGCTGGTTCAATGGACAGGCAAATTTTTGGTAATAGGCTATTGGAAAACATGTCTTTTCTGCTGGTAGCAGGTACAAACACATTGCTTTTACTGGTAGAAACTGAAGCAACTTGAGATGCCTGCTCCTTCTTCTCCACCTATGTTTAAAGGAGATCCATGCAGGTTAAAACACGAACCAAACCTCGAGGCTCTGGGCCTGTCCTGCAGGCTCACCTGCCTCTCCCCACAATCAGCAGAGGAACAGCCAGAGGACACTGCAGTGTTCCTCAATGCAACAAGGGGAGGAGAAGGTGGGCAGGAGCAGGGCTCACATAGAGAGTATCAGCACCTCAAAGTGACCACATCATTCAAGGGACAGGGACTGACTGCTGACAGCTGCCCTGTGAGACAGCAAGCAGGAGGGCGCTGGTGCCAGGGAGCCAGGTGAGGGTAAAGCAGCCCTGTGACAGCCGGGCCCAGGGGCTCTTGTGGCAGCAGGCAGCGTGGGGATGAGAGCAGAGGCAGGGGGAGGCAGGAGCTGCTCGGCCATGCCGGGGCTGGGAGCCTCCTTCCTGCCCAAGTGGGGCCCAGCTGGGCCAGGGGGCAGCTCCTGGGACAGCCGTGCCCACAATGGCCCCTGCTCTGCAAGGCCTCCAGCCCTGCCCATCAGCCAGGCAGGGACAGAGCAGCCTCGGGGCCGAAGCTGCTGCAGGCCCAGAGCCCCACAGAGCTGCTCGTGCCCCGTGCCATTGGCTCTGTCCCCTGCAGCCTGCATGCTGTGTCGCCGTGCCGAGGCTGAGCCCTGTGCCTCCCCAGGCCCTGGCCACTGCTCCTGTGCTGCTCCTGCACAGCCCAGAGCACCCACGGGCCCTGCTCAGGCCTCACTCAGACCAGAACCAGCTGGGGTGTGACAGCTCTGCTGCTCTGGGCCCAGCCCTCGGACAAAGCACCCGCCTGTCCCTGGGCTGGGGGCAGTGCCCAGGCTGGGCTTGGCAGAGCCCGTCCGCTCCTGGAGGGCTGTGGGCACTGCTCTGGCCTGGCCTGGCCTGGCCCTGGGCTCCCTTGGCATTCCTGCTTGCCCTTGCCTCCACCAGGGATGGGCTGCAGCTCAATGGCCCCGGCCTGGCCGCACACTCAGGCCTGGAGCCTTCCCGTGGCTCCCCAGGGCACGAGAGCCTCAGCCCCAGCTCCCAAACACGGCCTAACAGGCTTTGCTGATATTGATCCCTGTCAGAGCTTTGAAAGCATTTTCAAAGTAACCTTGTCTGGCAACACTTTCAAGGAAGAAACGGGACTCGCTTCTAATCGGTAAAAACTTTATTGGTTTGCTTGCACTTCCTATAGGGTATCCTAATGCTTCCTTTGGCGTTCCAGAAAATAATGAAAATCTAACAAATTCTAAAGAGAAGTTCCTGAATCCACTATGAGGAGAAGTCTCTACATTCACTATCGTTACATACAGTTAAGAAGCTGCTCCTGTAACACACAAAGATGGAGTGGTTAACCTGACTGGACCACACAACATGATGTTTTATACACACCGCTACACTACAAAACTTCTCGTCCCTGTTCATTACAAATTTGAAGCTCTTCTCGAGGTCCTGACTTAATTTGGCATGCACATTGATACCTGCAATCCCTCCCCATGCTCAGCTTTCACCTAGACTTACCAGGGAACAGATGTTCCATACTCACCTCAAGCAATAATCTACGTCTGTCTTCCTAACCCTCTTTTTCCTCACTGACTTGTACTAATCTACAAAATAACTGCGGACCCTCTGCACAAAAGAAACATCCAATTAATAGCCTAAACACGTGTGATTGTGCTGCTGCTTCTAACAATCATGTCCAACACAGCACTAAAATCAGAAATCAATTCTCACACCCTTCCTATTCTCCTGCCCCCACCACACCTTGGCTCCAGCAGAAATGTTCCCTACTGCAGCCTGGTGTGCTAAGAACAATCAAAGGCAGCAGCACTTTCCCTCAACATGCTGCAATCTGAATTGCACTGAAATTGCAGCTGTTGCATTAGAAGCTCAGCACCAGCACCCCCAGAACTGAGGCCTGAGCTCTCCATTTCAACACACCCTGTAAATCAGGCTGCCTGGAAGATTGTAGGCCGGGAACTGTGTGAACACAGCAGTGCATTTCAGCAGAGTTATGGAATCAATCTCATGGAAGGCACATCCTTTATGCTTGTCTTACGATTCTATTCTACAAAATCTAGCCAGCAATTGTTTTGGTGGCCTGTGCAGGTTTTGGGGACTGTGCATGTTTCCTTTGGATGTTGTTTTCTTTGTTTCTAAATACAAAATTCACTGCATTCAGAAGAGAAAGCCCCAGATTCATTAGGACAAAGAACCACAGGGATACGTGTGGCTGACAAGAACACTCAACATTCCTAACGGTAACACCAGAAAGAGAGGAAAAAGACAAAGATGATTTAAATACCTGAAAGGATCCAAACTGTCTATGTAAGCTATCAAGTGACTAAGTTTTTGGTAAACTCTAAAAGTCCAGATTCCTATTCGGTAATTGTCTGAAAGAAAAGAAAGCCAGAAATCTGCTTGACCTTCATTTTGCCAGGACTTTCTCACAGGATTCTGCCACAACTTGGATCACAAGTGAGGGTGGCAAATTTTGACTAGAAAACTTGGATAACTAGGCAGCATTTTTTCCTCCTCACTGAATTACAGGAAGGGTTTAAAAGGAAAAAAAATATAAAAAATGGTAAAGAAATTCTGTCATACCTATAAGGCGTTGATCGTCTTTGGAGAAGAAAAAAAAATCTCTAGCACTTCCTGTGCGTGGTAAAAAAAAGAAAGCTAGAAAAGGAAAAAAGGGATTTGAGCATCCTAAATTGTACTATCAAATTCCATGAACACAATTTAAACCTCTAGTGCTTCGGAGAAATGGCATCCATTGGAAAGCTTTATTCCCTAGGAACCGAATAGAGCTTTTAATTTTACAAAACCCTCTTTTAAAGAGAAAACTGACTGTGTCTTGGGCTTTTGGCCAAACTCAGTTTGGAGTTGGTCAAACCAAAATGACCCTGTTAGTTTCTTGTGCTCTACTCTTTCTTTCCATATTCACATTCACATCCAATGGGCTGCTGGGAGTTTTGACTCTGTGCAGCATGAACGGTTTTCCAAGACCACTTTCATTGCTCAGAGGTGTGCAATGTCAGTTTCCCATTCCCTGAGTGCTGCTATTAATATTCCCACAGCATCCAACTACTACAGCCATGTAGACAACAAAGACAAATGCAACTTGCATTTCTTGGTCCTGTTCCATTTCTGTCATCTCAGGCTCATCGTCACCCTCAGAACTGCTGTCCTGGAAACGTGGATCCTCTTGCCACGAGGCTTTTACCGGCTTTATTGTCCCAAGCGCGTGAGGCTCTGCAATGACAGCACCAATAGAGAAAAAAGCCAAAACCAGATTATTCCACTACCCGTCGGGAAAAATTCCTCCTTTCACGTGAAATACTTACAGTGGAGAAGAGAGATTTAGGAAGGACAGAATCTGACCCTGCCAGATTTTCTAAGCTACATTTCTGCTCCAGTATTTTCCACTTTGTTCCAGGGATCCCTTATGTATTCTTAAACATTTCTCATTGCATTCAGAAGACACTGAATACCTTCTCAGTTCAGCACAAGTCTGGGGGGCTCGTTGCTTTGTGCTGTTGCGTTGGGTTTTTTAATATTTTGGATAACTTCACGGGATTTCTTTTCTCTCCTACATGACTGGGACTCGAGTTAATGTTGTTTCATCTTCATTTCTGACAGCCCCAATTTACCTAAGGTTAGGACACCCCAATGATCATGTGTCATTCCATTTCCTTTTTCTAAAGGTCCAAGAGTAGAATTCAGTAACAAACAGAATGTTCATGGATCTTGGGGCCAGCTCTCGGACTTTGCTCCTGCCTCTACATTAGCGCACATTTCCTTAAAAGCCTTGTGAGGTCCTATGAAACTTGATATGACTGGTGTGTCACCTTTTTCCCTGTTTGAGGAATTCAGGGCATGAGAACAAGCTTTTTCACCACTCAGCCAAAACCCCAATGCCTTCTCAAAGCATGCCTTTCAGAATTCCTGAGATGCAAGCATGAGGCACCTCTCATTAATCTACCACAGCCCCGGCAAGCAGAAATGAAGATCAAAATGCTTCTGCCTAATTACTGACTTCTGTTGCTGAAAATCCCCTGCATCCTGACCTTCTTTACACCATATTGCCCTACAGTGCCTGCCAGAAGCTCTTCCTTAGCAATGGCACTGTTAGAAGGGTTCTGCTGTTACCTTCTTTGATGCCCAACTCCTCTGTGCCTCCAAAGAAGGAAAACTTGAAAGAACTCGTCTCCTGAGTTGCGTCGTCCTCAGGCAAAGGTCCCAAATGGTCGTCTGGGGCAGAGTCCTGTGCATCCTCTTTGTCCCAGGGTATTTCCTCAGTCTGTTCTGGTTTGTTCTTCGAAGGTCTTTCAAAGAACAAACCAGAATAGACGGAGGAAATACCGTCTATTCTGGTTTGTTCCTTGAAAGGCCTCTTTCAAATCCGCAGCAATGCTGTAGAAGTTGTCTTCAGACACTTGAGGCAGTGTCTCACTCTCTTTCTTCTTTTTTTGGCTTTACTGAAATGAGATTGTTCAAGGATAGCAACACAGCACACGTCCTTTTCAGACACAGCTTCCCTAAGAGCCACCTTGCTCTGAATGTCTCCCTAAGCATATCCAAGCCCATTAAGGAGTGCTTCATTATCAAGGGTAAGCACTGGGGAGACATCTGAGGTTGGAGTGTAAAGGCAGGACCAAGAGTCCTTTTTAATTAGCCACATCCTTAAGTGACTTTTCACTGGCTACACGGTTACACAGAAATCAAGGTATTTAGCACAGACTTCTTCCTGCCAGTAGAAACATCAAGAGCTAATCGGGTTTGCTCACAGAGATGCACAGCTCAGGGTCCCCGCACTGACCGTTCTCACCTTCACTTCCGGCAAGGAACACACGGCCTAGAAAGAAAAGATGACGGCGCTACGTGCTGCTGTTGGAGGTCCCAGTTGAGGTCCGACGTCGCTGGTGGGAGCGGCTGCTCCTGCGCGATGTCCCCGACCACGTCCCCCTGCGCCTGGGCCTCTCAGCACTGGCTGCTGTCCTCCTGCTCCTGTCCTGGCGACTCCTGGACCGCAGAGTTTGAGTCGAGGCCCGGCGCTGCTGGCGGGAGCGGCTGCGTGTCGGGGACGTTCCCGATGATGTGTCCCTTCGCCTGGGCCTCTCAGCCCTTGGCCTTGTCCTGCTGCTGCTGCCACGGCGACTCCTGGAGCGGACAGGTGGACTCTGGGCCCAGCCTTGCTGGCGGGAGCGCCTGCGTCTGGGGGATGGCCCTGGCCATGTCCCCCTACGCCTGGGCCTCTCAGACCTTGGCCCTGTCCCACTGCTCCTGTCACAGACACTCCTGGAGCGGACAGGTGGACTCTGGGCCCAGCCTTGCTGGCGGGAGCGCCTGCGTCTGGGGGATGGCCCTGGCCATGTCCCCCTACGCCTGGGCCTCTCAGAACTTGGCCCTGTCCCACTGCTCCTGTCACAGACACTCCTGGAGCGGACAGGTGGACTCTGGGCCCAGCCTTGCTGGCGGGAGCGCCTGCGTCTGGAGGATGGCCCTGGCCATGTCTCCCTTCGCCTGGGCCTCTCAGACCTTGGCCCTGTCCCACTGCTCCTGTCACAGACACTCCTGGAGCGGACAGGTGGACTCTGGGCCCAGCCTTGCTGGCGGGAGCACCTGCGTCTGGGGGATGTCGGTGATGGTGTCTCCCTCCGCCTGGGCCTCTCAGCCCTTGGCCCTGTCGCACTGCTCCTGTCACGGCGACTCCTGGACCGGACAGGTGGACTCTGGGCATGACTTTGCCGGCGAGAGCAGCTTCGCCTGCGGCTGGGCCCAGCATGTCTGGAACGGACCCTGTCCTCAGGGTCGGGGGACGTGCTGCGTGTTGCCCTTGATCTGCTGATGCTGCTGGTGTCCAGTGAGGAAGATGGCAGTGCCTGCTGCCATACTGCGTGGTGGGGCCTGCTGTGGCTGCCCGTCTCTGGAGATGGAGACGGGGAAACCAGCACCAATGGCACAGGGCTGTGGGAGCTGGGGCTGATGGCCTCAGATTCTGACCAGCCACGAGCAGATTGTCGTCCTGACTGTCTGGCCGGCCTGGGGCCATTGAGCTCTGTCTCATCCCTGGAGGCTGTAAGGGCAAGCAGGAATGTCAAAGATCGCCCAGGCCCCGGCCAGGCCAGGCCAGAGCAGTGCCCCCAGCCCTCCAGCAGCGGATGCTGCGCTCTGCCAAGCCCGGCCTGGGCACTGCCCCCAGCCCAGGGACACCGGGGACTTTGACTCATACATGTTCCGAGCCCAGCACAGCTGTCACACTCCCATCTCTGTGTGCTGTTCCTCAGGCCAGAGCAGCGCCTGTGTGTGCCCTCAGCAGCACAGGAGGAGCACAGGAGCAATTGCCAGGGCCTGGGGAGGCAAACAGGCTCATAGCACTGAGAACAAAGTGTACCAGCACGTGGTTGTCTGGCCAAGCGCTTCCGGTTCTTCCCGCTTTGAGCCCTCGCCGAGACACAGGTTCCCTGCAGAGCCCCAGGTGCAGCTTCCCAACTTACCCCTGTTCCTCTGCCTCCTCCCTGCCTCCAGGGTAAAGGCAATCCCTGGCGTTGCACTGGCCGTGCCTCACTCCTAGATCTGCGAAGGCATCCTCGTCCTCCCATGTTGGGTCTCTGATGGAGAAAGGAAGAGATGATGAATTTCTGCTGCTCTCCCTCACGGAGGTCCAGGGTGCCCCAGCTCTTTCTCCAGAGCTTTTCCAAGTTGGGGGTGAAGCTGAAGCCCAGACTCATGGGCCAGGGCAGGACCAGGGCTCCTGGGGCAGGGCCTGGCACAGCACAGCACTTGCACCCTCCTGCCTGGTGGGCCAGGCAGAAGGACACCAACCTGAAGGGGACTCGGATCCCCATGATGAACATTTCAATAGGGAATTCCCTGCTGTCTCTGCACAGGGGGCACTGGAAATACAAAGCACCAGCGCACAAGGCCTGTCCCTGCAGGGCAAACAGAGGCAGGGTGAGCGAGGCCCTGCTGCTGCTGCTGAGCACCTGCTGTGCCCCGGGGCTGAGGGGAGGGCTCCTACCTGGATGCAGTCCCTGTGGAACCAGGCCCTTTTGCACGTTGGGCACACCAGGCTTGTGAAGGTCTTTCTGTCCTCCACAGGCTCCAGGCAGATGAGGCAAACGGTGTCCGGCTCAGGAGTCGCCTCCACCATCTGCTCTGGACGGTGCTCAGGGCAGAAGGACCTGGAGGAAAATGGATGGGGAAAGTGAGAAATGCTGGATCATTCCCCAGGGGTGGCCATAAAGAGAGATGAGGTACCTGAACGGAGTAATGTATACATTGACACAGCCGCCCTCCTTGGCACAGGGCAGGTGGAACCATCTGTCACAGTCCGGCACACAGCACATGATGGTTGCCCCGCTCTGGCCGCAGACGCAGCAGCGCTGGAAAGAGCCAAGCAGCCGCGTCAGCAGCAGCAGCAGCAGCCTCGAGGCCTCCCCGGGCAGCCGCAGGGCTCCGGGCAGGGCAGAGGACGTGGCCGCTGCCGGCTCCCAGCCCACAGAGCCGCCTGCTGGAGGAGGGAGGCTCCTGTGCCAGGGCCTCTGTGCCACAGCTGCTGGGAGCCAGACTTTGTCCCGGCTGCTGGGCCAGCCTTTCTTTCCTGCTGTCTGGGCTAAGCTCTGGCAAACCTCGCCAGGCACAAAGCTCCCTGCTCTTGTCAGGCTCTCACCTTCTGTGCTGCCCGCCGCACTGCAATTAGCAGATCTCGTGGGAGAAAGTCCATCACTCCAACGTGGCGTTTCTCTTGCCGAAATAGAAGACTGGCAAAGAGCTGCAGACAAGGGGAGGAGCTGATGAGGAGAGGGCGGCAGGAGCTGCCCATTGCAAAGGTGGAGGGAGCGCCCGGAGCCACTCACCAGGCAGAACACGTGGGCACAGAGCCCACCCTTCTGCAGTTTGTCACCGCACATGTCCGGGTCAGCCTCGGCACGGCGACACAGCATGCAGGCTGCAGGGGACAGAGCCAATGGCATGGGGCATGAGCAGCTCTGCGGGGCTCAGAGCCTGCAGCAGCATCAGCCCCGAGGCTGCTCTGTCCCTGCCTGGCTGATGGGCAGGGCTGGAGGCCTTGCAGAGCAGGGGCCATTGTGGGCACGGCTGTCCCAGGAGCTGCCCCCTGGCCTAGCTGGGCCCCACTTGGGCAGGAAGGAGGCTCCCAGCCCCGGCATGGCCGAGCAGCTCCTGCCTCCCCCTGCCTCTGCTCTCATCCCCACGCTGCCTGCTGCCACAAGAGCCCCTGGGCCAGGCTGTCACAGGGCTGCTTTGCCCTCACCTGGCTCCCTGGCACCAGTGCCCTCCTGCTTGCTCTCAGACATGGCGGCTGTCTCTCCTGCGTCGCAGTCCTCGAGGGACGTTGTCACTTCGAGGTGCAGATACTCTCTGTCTAGGGGAGAAAGAAGGGGGGGGAGTTTGCAGAACAGGCCCAGAACCACGAGGCTCTACTCCCTGCTCAGGCCTGCGTGAGCCCTGCTCCTGTCCGCTTTCTCCTCCCGTCGTCTCGCTGAGGAACACCGCAGTGTCCTGGCTGTTCCTCCGCTGATTCTGGGAAGGGAGAGGCAGGTGAGGCTGCAGCACAGGCCCAGAGGCCTGAGGTGTGGGGCCCCTCTGGTCCCTGGGCAGCCACGTCCCCACCCTACATTCTCCTCCCGGTGTCAGGTCGCACTGACGCTCGACCTGAGCCCAGCGTCCCCTTTTGTGGCCTTGGTGGCACAGGTCACAATGGCCACTCTGACGTCAGAGCCGTGTACCCAAAATCGGGGCAGCCATGGGCTCAGGTCCCTGGCAACCACTTGTGGCGGCCCCCTCGGGCACCGAGCTTCTGAGATGGGTCCGAGCGTTTGCTCAGGATGGAAGCACGGCCGGGAATCCGGCAGCAAGTGCAGGGTCAAATGCCAGGCCCAGGGGCAGCCAGCCAGGGTGGCACTGTGGGCAGGGAGGTGCTGTTCAGGCACTGCCACGCCAGGGCTCTGGCCCCGGCCAAGGGCAATCTCTGCTCCTGCCCCTGGCAGGCGGTGGCCCAGAGAGCCCGTGCGGAGTCAGCTGCACTGCAGGGATTCAAACCCTGCTCTAGCTGAACTGATGTTTTCCTCAACACCTGTCTGCAGAAAACTAAGATGAACCTGATTTGATGCTGCTGCTGATCACCCTTGGGTACTGGAGATAAACCTGGACACCACCACAGCTGCCTCCAGACCTCAGTTATCTGTCATCCTATGAACTAACAACTTTCACATTTCATATAAATGGAAAAATTAGTATTAAGCTTCTGAAGAAGGTCATCTTTGATACTGACTCAGTGGAAAGACACAAAATGCACTGAGAATTTTGTGTGTACATTTGACAGGAGAGCTTGCAACTGTCCTCCACTCAAGTCAAATACAGGAGGATGCTTTTCCTACGTTTTAGGAACTTTGCCAGTTTGGTCCGTGCTTTCCTACTAGAAAATACATTGGAAAAATTCAGCAAGAGAAGCACAAACAATTCTTGTCAGTTTTTCTCTTTCGTGTCTTTGCAAACATGCTCCTGGAAATCCAGATCCATGACTTCTAGAACAATCAGTGGCATCTCTGGGAAGCAGGGCAGGGGCTGACAGGCAGGCACACCCTGCAGCTGCCTGATGCTGGGGCAGCAGGAGTTTGTCCATTTTCCTGTCTCCATGGCAGAGCCACCTTGGCTGGGAAACGATCCCTTCACTGCTCTAGGAGGGAGGCACAGCCAGTGCAATGCCAGGGAGTGCCTTTCCCCTGGAGGCAGGGAGGAGGCAGAGGGGGAAGTTGGGAAGCTGCACCCGGGGCTCTGCAGGGCTCTCGGCCAGGGCTCGAAGCACAAGGAGCCAGAAGAGCTTGGCCGGACAATCCTGAGCTCTGGACACCTTGTCCTCAGCACCGGGAACCCGTTTGCTTCTCCAGGCCCTGGGCACTGCTCCTGTGCTGCTCATGCAAGTTACACACAGACACAGAGCTACCTGCTCTGTCGCAACCCTCTTCAGCACTGGACAGCACAACACAGTAACATGTTCTCTTCAGTACATGGTCTAATTATTAATAGTCCTGCAAAGACTCTCATTCAAAGCATACACACACAAAAACCCAAGCCCTGGTACAGACCTTGCATCAAGCCCTGGTACAGACCTTGCATCAACATAAAATGCAAGTTGCTGTTCAGAAACACAGGGCAGCATTTTGGCCAATGCTTTTTCCTGCAAGATCTTTCAAAGGATTGCAAAAGTGACTTTGTTTGGCAACTTCTTCAAGGAACAAACAGGAGAGGCTTCTGAGTTTTTAAAGATTTATTGATTTGCTTTCACTTCCCTTTCTTTGGCATCCTTACACTTATCCCTGCATTCCAGAAAACTGTGAAAATCCAAAAAACTACCAGGGGAAGTTTCTGAATTCTTTCATAATTCTCTCAAAGACTTTCTTGACGTACCTACAAGGGACTGGTCGGATAACATACAGAGAAGCAGTGGTTTCCCTCACTGGATATTACAAGACAACGTTATAGACTCCACGTTACTAAAACACTTGTGTTGCCTGGTCATTACAAAGCCTGAAGCTCTTCTAGAGGCTTTTCCCAGTGCAACTTCATTAGGTTCCTCTCTGCTCAACTCTCGAGCCTGTCCAGGTCTCACTGAAGGGCAGCAGAGCCTTGTGGTGCCTCAGGCCCTGCTCCCAGTTCTGTCCCATCAGCAAATGCTGAGGGAGCGCTCCGTCCCTTCTGCCAGGACCCTGGGGAATAAGGCAAACAAGGCTGGACCCAGCACGGCCCCCTGAGATCACAGCTACCTGAGTTTGGAGCTCCCCTGTCCACTTCTCTGCCCCACTGTCCCTGAGCTGCCTCAGGGGCCTGTTATGGGAGGCAGGGACAAAGCCTTGCTGAAGTCCCAGCTGACAACAACCACTGCTCTCCCCTCACAAGCCCAACCAGGCACTGCAGCACAGGTGCCTATGGGATTGGTCAAGCATGGTTTCCATTCCTGTTATTCCACAGGCTTAGAGATGGCATCCAAGAGGAGCTGTTCTGTCTCCTTTCTGGGGATGGAGCTGAGGCTGATGGGCCTGCAGTTTCCTGGCTCCTTCTTGGTGCCCTTTTGCAAGACTGCAGTGATGTTGGCTTTCCTCCACTGCTCATGCCTCTCTCCGGGGCTGTCTCCTTCCCTGACCTGCTGGCAGAGCGCCCTGTGCCAGAGGCAGGAGCAGAGATTTCCCTTGGCCCCAAAAGGGAAGGCTGGGCTCAGGCCGAGTGTCAGTGCGACCTGACAACGGGAGGAGAAGGCGGGAAGGAGCAGGGCTGACACAGGGCTGAGCAGGGAGTAGAGCCCTCGTGTCTCTGGGCCTACTCTGCAAGCTCCCTGGCCTGTACTTTCTCCACAGAGAGAGAGCAACAGCACCTCGAAGTGAGCAGGAAACCCGGCCATGGAGCGGGGCTGGGGCTGTCAGCCCTCAGGGACACCGGCCATGGAGCGGGGCTGGGGCCGTGACACCTCAGGGACACCGGCCATGGAGCGGGGCTGGGGCCGTGACACCTCAGGGAACTCACCATGGCAGCCACCTCCCGAGATTTTGAAGTACTTGTTTCTTGGTTTAATGCCCTTCCAAGATCAATCTAGCATCTTTGCATATGAGCGGGACATACAAGGGTATTTAAAATTGAGTCTGATCCAATCATCAAAGACAATGGATGTTACCTCTAAACTTACCTTTTCATGATTGTCAAACAATATGGAACTTTTCTTATGTCTGGCTTAAAATATCCAGAATGCAAAATTCATTCTCAAGACAGGAAAAAAGAAAACAATGAAAATAGGATATAGGCAGTCTTCAAAAGGCACAGAGAAGAAAATAAACATTAGAAAACCTTAGAAAAATTAGGTTTTCTTCTTCATCTTCTCAGTATGTGTTGTTTGAACATTGGTTGTCTTACTTGTCCCTCGCAAAACAAGGCATGTTACAGCTTTATTGTCTCAGTGCTGCATTTCCCCAATCGCTGACTTGCCATTTAGGCTCTGCTTTATTGGAAATATACAACAAGGGACTCTCTATGGAAGAGAGTTGCACAAGCCTCCGGATTCCTGACTGTTCACCTCTGCCAATGCTCACAGTGTTCTCCTAACACACCTGAACTTCCTGTCTTTCAGAGAGAGAAAGATTCAGCTAAAGTCAAGCAAACAGGGCAGGGCAGATGGAAACCTTCCCTTGAGATGCTTTTGGGAAGGCCTGCAAGCACCCTGCCTTCCCTTGGAACAGAGGTGGTCACCATGCATGGTGTTGCCTGACTTGCCCGAGGTGCCCCTCTATTCCAGAAGGACTTTTGCCCGCTTCATCACTTGCCTGTCCCTCCAGTTCCAGGGCCTCAAACCTGCTCTGTAAGGCACTAAACCTTTTAGTCAGCTGTAAGTTTTCAGAGTAAGGCACTGACCGTGGCTCGAACTAGTTTTTTTAGTCAGGTTGACAATATATTTTGAGAAGAAGAAGGAGCAGAGAAGGTGTGGAAAATGCATATTATATGATTGGCTTTTCGCAAATATTAAAATTAATACTATATGTGTTATGTTGGAAAGTTATGTTGTATTCATCCTTTTTTGTAGTGATATCCTAATCTTTTAAAGTAGTGTGGTGAACATAGTTTTAGGCTACAGAAACTCTGTGATGTAAGATACTTTTTCTAAATAGCTCGTGGAGAGATAACAGTAACAAGACACCAAAACTCTGAGAAAAGAAATATTGCCTCCTTATTGGGAAGAACCAGACTTTGAGGGACCAAGACAATTGATTTACAAGATGAAGGAGGGGTTGACAAGAACAAGAAAACACCCATTGTTTGAAAAGAATTTTGGCATCATGTATGAGATATATGAATATGCAACAGGCTATTACTTTTAAGGGTTAATCCTTTGTTAGCAAAGTGGTGTCTTCTGAGGCAGAGCAGAGCACCCAGACATCTGCAATTCTTTGCTTTTTTAATTGCCCTTTATTGTCCTACCTCTAATTGTCCAAATTATTTTTTCTCTAATTTTTATTCTTATTTTTATAACTAATTTATTACTACTAAACTTTTAAAATTTTAAAGCAAGTGAAATTCTGCATCCTTTGTGTCCACTATCAGTGGGCATCCTTCTTCCCAAGCTTTGTCAACCTCCCTCTGGGTTTGAGATCAGTGAAACGTGCCCAGCCTGGAGTCTTGGAAGACAATTCTAGCAACAAGTACTTTGCTTTTCTAACCCCTGGCCATCACTTCGAGCTTGTAGGCTGCTATGTGTGTCACATAGGTGGTTAAACATCTCTTCCTGTTGATCAGGCTTGGAAGTGTGTAAAGGCCAGGCATGACAGGACATGTTTTCTTCAGGAAATGGGACGTAGGGCCCAGTTTGCAAGGGGTCCCGGCCCGCGCCTTCCAGAGCGCCAGAAGGTTGGCGGCGCCGTTGCAGGGCTCAGGGCGCCGCCTTGTGGGCGAGAGCCGCCATGACAGCGCGGGCGCCGCGCGGCGGGGCCGGAGGGCGGGAAGGGGCGAGCGGGTGTGAGGGGCGGGGCGGTTCGTGCCCAGAGCCGCGCCCACGCTGTTCCTGGGCGCATTCCCGGCTTGGTGTTGGGAGCGTGCAGGCGCTGCTCGGGCTCTGGGAGAAGCGTGCGGCCGCTGCGGGGTCCCAGCCCTCAGAGCTGGCTGCCGGCTGAGGCTGCCATGCCAGAGCTGCCGTGCGCCGTGGCAGTGCCAGAGTCCCTGGCAGAGCCGGGCTGGCACTGCCAGCTCCTGAGGGAAGCCCTGCCATGGCCGTGCCGGGGCCGCTCGGCAGAGCCAGGCTGGCAGTGCCAACAGCTGAGGGGAGCCCGGCCATGGCAGCGCCGGGCTGGCAGTGCCGACAGCTGAGGGGAGCCCGGCCATGGCAGCGCCGGGGCCGCTCCTGCCCCGGGGCTGCCCGAAGGAGCGACCTCTGGGACCTGCCGGCAGACTGGCACTGCTTGGCCCTCTTCAGTAGATCGACGGAGTGGCAGCACAGATAGCAAAATATTAAAACATCTGATTTAAAACACTGGAGGGAAACCATTGAATTGAAAAGAAAATGAAGGTGTACCAAAATACTCAGGGCATGAATGGGAAAACTGAAAAGATACAGATTCTAATTATTTATATAATCTCAACTATATCATCAGAAACATGAGGGTGAAAATACCTTCTAAAAGTTTTGACAATAGAATGCTTCAGCTGTGTAGTTTTGCTAGTACATTAAAGTCTTAAAAAGCAGTCAGGTATTCCTTTGTCCAGTGCTATGAATTTAATAATGGGATTTGTTACATTTGTCCCTCAAATACCCCTCATAAAGAGAGTTGAGTGCTTAGATTCGATGGAAGCCATCCGTTAGTAAATGCAGTGTTGTGGTTTTTAGTAGTTCTGTAGTAAGTAGTTAGTTAAAGAAGTGATCGTTCTGCCAATGGACGCTGATCCCTGATGCGTTCGTGCTGGTTCAATGGAAAGGCAAATTTTTGGTAATAGGCTATTGGAAAACATGTCTTTTCTGCTGGTAGCAGGTACAAACACATTGCTTTTACTGGTAGAAACTGAAGCAACTTGAGATGCCTGCTCCTTCTTCTCTACCTATGTTTAAAGGAGATCCATGCAGGTTAAAACATGAACCAAACCTCGAGGCTCTGGGCCTGTCCTGCAGGCTCACCTGCCTCTCTCCACAATCAGCAGAGGAACAGCCAGAGGACGCTGCAGTGTTCCTCAATGCTACAAGGGGAGGAGAAGGTGGGCAGGAGCAGGGCTCACATAGAGAGTATCAGCACCTCAAAGTGACCACATCATTCAAGGGACAGGGACTGACTGCTGACAGCTGCCCTGTGAGACAGCAAGCAGGAGGGCGCTGGTGCCAGGGAGCCAGGTGAGGGTAAAGCAGCCCTGTGACAGCCTGGCCCAGGGGCTCTTGTGGCAGCAGGCAGCGTGGGGATGAGAGCAGAGGCAGGGGGAGGCAGGAGCTGCTCGGCCGTGCCGGGGCTGGGAGCCTCCTTCCTGCCCAAGTGGGGCCCAGCTGGGCCAGGGGGCAGCTCCTGGGACAGCCGTGCCCACAATGGCCCCTGCTCTGCAAGGCCTCCAGCCCTGCCCATCAGCCAGGCAGGGACAGAGCAGCCTCGGGGCCGAAGCTGCTGCAGGCCCAGAGCCCCGCAGAGCTGCTCATGCCCCGTGCCATTGGCTCTGTCCCCTGCAGCCTGCATGCTGTGTCGCCGTGCCGAGGCTGAGCCCTGTGCCTCCCCAGGCCCTGGCCCATGCTCCTGTGCTCCTCCTGCACAGCCCAGAGCACCCACGGGCCCTGCTCAGGCCTCACGCAGACCAGAACCAGCTGGGGCTGTGACAGCTCTGCTGCCCTGGGCCCAGCCCTCGGACAAAGCACCCGCCTGTCCCTGGGCTGGGGGCAGTGCCCAGGCTGGGCTTGGCAGAGCCCGTCCGCTCCTGGAGGGCTGTGGGCACTGCTCTGGCCTGGCCTGGCCCGGCCCTGGGCTCCCTTGGCATTCCTGCTTGCCCTTGCCTCCACCAGGGATGGGCTGCAGCTCAATGGCCCCGGCCTGGCCGCACACTCAGGCCTGGAGCCTTCCCGTGGCTCCCCAGGGCACGAGAGCCTCAGCCCCAGCTCCCAAACACGGCCTAACAGGCTTTGCTGATATTGATCCCTGTCAGAGCTTTGAAAGCATTTTCAAAGTAACCTTGTCTGGCAACACTTTCAAGGAAGAAACGGGGCTCGCTTCTAATCGGTAAAAACTTTATTGGTTTGCTTGCACTTCCTATAGGGTATCCTAATGCTTCCTTTGGCGTTCCAGAAAATAATGAAAATCTAACAAATTCTAAAGAGAAGTTCCTGAATCCACTATGAGGAGAAGTCTCTACATTCACTATCCTTACATACAGTTAAGAAGCTGCTCCTGTAACACACAAAGATGGAGTGGTTAACCTGACTGGACCACACAACATGATGTTTTATACACACCGTTACACTACAAAACTTCTCGTCCCTGTTCATTACAAATTTGAAGCTCTTCTCGAGGTCCTGACTTAATTTGGCATGCACATTGATACCTGCAATCCCTCCCCATGCTCAGCTTTCACCTAGACTTACCAGGGAACAGATGTTCCATACTCACCTCAAGCAATAATCTACGTCTGTCTTCCTAACCCTCTTTTTCCTCACTGACTTCTACTAATCTACAAAATAACTGCGGACCCTCTGCACAAAAGAAACATCCAATTAATAGCCTAAACACGTGTGATTGTGCTGCTGCTTCTAACAATCATGTCCAACACAGCACTAAAATCAGAAATCAATTCTCACACCCTTCCTATTCTCCTGCCCCCACCACACCTTGGCTCCAGCAGAAATGTTCCCTACTGCAGCCTGGTGTGCTAAGAACAATCAAAGGCAGCAGCACTTTCCCTCAACATGCTGCAATCTGAATTGCACTGAAATTGCAGCTGTTGCATTAGAAGCTCAGCACCAGCACCCCCAGAACTGAGGCCTGAGCTCTCCATTTCAACACACCCTGTAAATCAGGCTGCCTGGAAGATTGTAGGCCAGGAACTGTGTGAACACAGCAGTGCATTTCAGCAGAGTTATGGAATCAATCTCGTGGAAGGCACATCCTTTATGCTTGTCTTAAGATTCTATTCTACAAAATCTAACCAGCAATTGTTTTGGTGGCCTGTGCAGGTTTTGGGGACTGTGCATGTTTCCTTTGGATGTTGTTTTCTTTGTTTCTAAATACAAAATTGACTGCATTCAGAAGAGAAAGCCCCAGATTCATTAGGACAAAGAACCACAGGGACATATGTGGCTGACAAGAACACTCAACATTCCTAACGGTAACACCAGAAAGAGAGGAAAAAGACAAAGATGATTTAAATACCTGAAAGGATCCAAACTGTCTATGTAAGCTATCAAGTGACTAAGTTTTTGGTAAACTCTACAAGTCCAGATTCCTATTCGGTAATTGTCTGAAAGAAAAGAAAGCCAGAAATCTGCTTGACCTTCATTTTGCCAGGACTTTCTCACAGGATTCTGCCACAACTTGGATCACAAGTGAGGGTGGCAAATTTTGACTAGAAAACTTGGATAACTAGGCAGCATTTTTTCCTCCTCACTGAATTACAGGAAGGGTTTAAAAGGAAAAAAAATATAAAAAATGGTAAAGAAATTCTGTCATACGTATAAGGCGTTGATTGTCTTTGGAGAAGAAAAAAAAATCTCTAGCACTTCCTGTGCGTGGTAAAAAAAAGAAAGCTAGAAAAGGAAAAAAGGGATTTGAGCATCCTAAATTGTACTATCAAATTCCATGAACACAATTTAAACCTCTAGTGCTTCGGAGAAATGGCATCCATTGGAAAGCTTTATTCCCTAGGAACCGAATAGAGCTTTTTATTTTACAAAACCCTCTTTTAAAGAGAAAACTGACTGTGTCTTGGGCTTTTGGCCAAACTCAGTTTGGAGTTGGTCAAACCAAAATGACCCTGTTAGTTTCTTGTGCTCTACTCTTTCTTTCCATATTCACATTCACATCCAATGGGCTGCTGGGAGTTTTGACTCTGTGCAGCATGAACGGTTTTCCAAGACCACTTTCATTGCTCAGAGGTGTGCAATGTCAGTTTCCCATTCCCTGAGTGCTGCTATTAATATTCCCACAGCATCCAACTACTACAGCCATGTAGACAACAAAGACAAATGCAACTTGCATTTCTTGGTCCTGTTCCATTTCTGTCATCTCAGGCTCATCGTCACCCTCAGAACTGCTGTCCTGGAAACGTGGATCCTCTTGCCACGTGGCTTTTACCGGCTTTATTGTCCCAAGCGCGTGAGGCTCTGCAATGACAGCACCAATAGAGAAAAAAAGCCAAAACCAGATTATTCCTCTACCCGTCAGGAAAAATTCCTCCTTTCACGTGAAATACTTACAGTGGAGAAGAGAGATTTAGGAAGGACAGAATCTGACCCTGCCAGATTTTCTAAGCTACATCTCTGCTCCAGTATTTTCCACTTTGTTCCAGGGATCCCTTATGTATTCTTAAACATTTCTCATTGCATTCAGAAGACACTGAATACCTTCTCAGTTCAGCACAAGTCTGGGGGGCTCGTTTCTTTGTGCTGTTGCGTTGGGTTTTTTAATATTTTGGATAACTTCACGGGGTTTCTTTTCTCTCCTACATGACTGGGACTCGAGTTAATGTTGTTTCATCTTCATTTCAGACGGCCCCAATTTACCTAAGGTTAGGACACCCCAATGATCATGTGTCATTACATTTCCTTTTTCTAAAGGTCCAAGAGTAGAATTCAGTAACAAACAGAATGTTCATGGATCTTGGGGCCACCTCTCGGACTTTGCTCCTGCCTCTACATTAGCGCACATTTCCTTAAAAGCCTTGTGAGGTCCTATGAAACTTGATATGACTGGTGTGTCACCTTTTTCCCTGTTTGAGGAATTCAGGGCATGAGAACAAGCTTTTTCACCACTCAGCCAAAACCCCAATGCCTTCTCAAAGCATGCCTTTCAGAATTCCTGAGATGCAAGCATGAGGCACCTCTCATTAATCTACCACAGCCCCAGCAAGCAGAAATGAAGATCAAAATGCTTCTGCCTAATTACTGACTTCTGTTGCTGAAAATCCCCTGCATCCTGACCTTCTTTACACCATATTGCCCTACAGTGCCTGCCAGAAGCTCTTCCTTAGCAATGGCACTGTTAGAAGGGTTCTGCTGTTACCTTCTTTGATGCCCAACTCCTCTGTGCCTCCAAAGAAGGAAAACTTGAAAGAACTCGTCTCCTGAGTTGCGTCGTCCTCAGGCAAAGGTCCCAAATGGTCGTCTGGGGCAGAGTCCGGTGCATCCTCTTTGTCCCAGGGTTTTTCCTCAGTCTGTTCTGGGTTGTTCTTTAAAGGTCTTTCAAAGAACAAACCAGAATAGACGGAGGAAATACCGTCTATTCTGGTTTCTTCTTTGAAAGGCCTCTTTCAAATCCGCAGCAATGCTGTAGAAGTTGTCTTCAGACACTTGAGGCAGTGTCTCACTCTCTTTCTTCTTTTTTTGGCTTTACTGAAATGAGATTGTTCAAGGATAGCAACACAGCACACGTCCTTTTCAGACACAGCTTCCCTAAGAGCCACCTTGCTCTGAATGTCTCCCTAAGCATATCCAAGCCCATTAAGGAGTGCTTCATTATCAAGGGTAAGCACTGGGGAGACATCTGAGGTTGGAGTGTAAAGGCAGGACCAAGTGTCCTTTTTAATTAGCCACATCCTTAAGTGACTTATCACTTACTACACGGTTACACAGAAATCAAGGTATTTAGCACAGACTTCTTCCTGCCAGTAGAAACATCAAGAGCTAATCGGGTTTGCTCACAGAGCTGCACAGCTCAGGGTCCCTGCACTGACCGTTCTCACCTTCACTTCCGGCAAGGAACACACGGCCTAGAAAGAAAAGATGACGGCGCTACGTGCTGCTGTTGGAGGTCCCAGTTGAGGTCCGACGTCGCTGGTGGGAGCGGCTGCTCCTGCGCGATGTCCCCGACCACGTCCCCCTACGCCTGGGCCTCTCAGCACTGGCTGCTGTCCTCCTGCTCCTGTCCTGGCGACTCCTGGACCGCAGAGTTTGAGTCGAGGCCCGGCGCTGCTGGCGGGAGCGGCTGCGTCTGGGGGGCGTCCCCGATGATGTGTCCCTTCGCCTGGGCCTCTCAGCCCTTGGCCTTGTCCTGCTGCTGCTGCCACGGCGACACCTGGAGCGGACAGGTGGACTCTGGGCCCAGCCTTGCTGGCGGGATCGCCTGCGTCTGGGGGATGGCCCTGACCATGTCTCCCTCCGCCTGGGCCTCTCAGCCCTTGGCCCTGTCCCACTGCTCCTGTCACAGACACTCCTGGAGCGGACAGGTGGACTCTGGGCCCAGCCTTGCTGGCAGGAGCGCCTGCGTCTGGGGGATGTCGGTGATGGTGTCTCCCTCCTCCTGGGCCTCTCAGCCCTTGGCCCTGTCGCACTGCTCCTGTCACGGCGACTCCTGGACCGGACAGGTGGACTCTGGGCACGACTTTGCCGGCGAGAGCAGCTTCGCCTGCGGCTGGGCCCAGCACGTCTGGAACGGACCCTGTCCTCAGGGTCGGGGGACGTGCTGCGTGTTGCCCTTGATCTGCTGATGCTGCTGTTGTCCAGTGAGGAAGATGGCAGCACCTGCTGCCATGCTGCGTGGTGGGGCCGGCTGTGGCTGCCCGTCTCTGGAGATGGAGACGGGGCAACCAGCACCAATGGCACAGGGCTGTGGGAGCTGGGGCTGATGGCCTCAGATTCTGACCAGCCACGAGCAGATTGTCGTCCTGACTGTCTGGCCGGCCTGGGGCCATTGAGCTCTGTCTCATCCCTGGAGGCTGTAAGGGCAAGCAGGAAGGTCAAAGATCGCCCAGGCCCTGGCCAGGCCAGGCCAGAGCAGTGCCCCCAGCCCTCCAGCAGTGGATGCTGCCCTCTGCCAAGCCCGGCCTGGGCACTGCTGCCAGCCCAGGGACACCGGGGACTTTGACTCATACATGTTCCGAGCCCAGCACAGCTGTCACACTCCCAACTCTGTGTGCTGTTCCTCAGGCCAGAGCAGCGCCTGTGGGTGCCCTCAGCAGCACAGGAGGAGCACAGGAGCAATTGCCAGGGCCTGGGGAGGCAAACAGGCTCATAGCACTGAGAACAAAGTGTACCAGCACGTGGTTGTCTGGCCAAGCGCTTCTGGTTCTTCCCGCTTTGAGCCCTCGCCGAGACACAGGTTCCCTGCAGAGCCCCAGGTGCAGCTTCCCAACTTACCCCTGTTCCTCTGCCTCCTCCCTGCCTCCAGGGTAAAGGCAATCCCTGGCATTGCACTGGCCGTGCCTCACTCCTAGATCTGCGAAGGCATCGTTGTCCTCCCATGTTGCGTCTCTGATGGAGAAAGGAAGAGATGATGAATTTCTGCTGCTCTCCCTCACGGAGGTCCAGGGTGCCCCAGCTATTTCTCCAGAGCTTTTCCAAGTTGGGGGTGAAGCTGAAGCCCAGACTGACAGGACAGGGCAGAGCCAGGGCTCCTGGGGCAGGGCCTGGCACAGCACAGCACTTGCACCCTCCTGCCTGGTGGGCCAGGCAGAAGGACACCAACCTGAAGGGGACTCGGATCCCCAAGATGAGCATTTCAACAGGGAATTCCCCGCTGTCTCTGCACAGGGGGCACTGGAAATAAAAAGCACCAGCGCACAAGGCCTGTCCCTGCAGGGCAAACACAGGCAGGGTGAGCGAGGCCCTGCTGCTGCTGCTGAGCACCTGCTGTGCCCCGGGGCTGAGGGGAGGGCTCCTACCTGGATGCAGTCCCTGTGGAACCAGGCCCTTTTGCACGTTGGGCACACCAGGGTTGTGAAGGTCTTTCTGTCCTCCACAGGCTCCAGGCAGATGAGGCAAACGGTGTCCGGCTCAGGAGTCGCCTCCACCATCTGCTCTGGACGGTGCTCAGGGCAGAAGGACCTGGAGGAAAATGGATGGGGAAAGTGAGAAATGCTGGATCATTCCCCAGGGGTGGCCATAAAGAGAGATGAGGTACCTGAACGGAATAAGGTATACATTGACACAGCCGCCCTCCTTGGCACAGGGCAGGTGGAACCATCTGTCACAGTCCGGCACACAGCACATGATGGTTGCCCCGCTCTGGCCGCAGACGCAGCAGCGCTGGAAAGAGCCAAGCAGCCGCGTCAGCAGCAGCAGCAGCAGCCTCGAGGCCTCCCCGGGCAGCCGCAGGGCTCCGGGCAGGGCGCAGGACGTGGCCGCTGCTGGCTCCCAGCCCACAGAGCCGCCTGCTGGAGGAGGGAGGCTCCTGTGCCAGGGCCTCTGTGCCACAGCTGCTGGGAGCCAGACTTTGTCCCGGCTGCTGGGCCGGCCTTTCTTTCCTGCTGTCTGGGCTAAGCTCTGGCAAACCTCGCCAGGCACAAAGCTCCCTGCTCTTGTCAGGCTCTCACCTTCTGTGCTGCCCGCCGCACTGCAATTAGCAGATCTCGTGCGAGAAAGTCCATCACTCCAACGTGGCGTTTCTCTTGCCGAAATAGAAGACTGGCAAAGAGCTGCAGGCAAGGGGAGAAGCTGATGAGGAGAGGGTGGCAGGAGCTGCCCATTGCAAAGGTGGAGGGAGCGCCCGGAGCCACTCACCAGGCAGAACACGTGGGCACAGAGCCCACCCTTCTGCAGTTTGTCACCGCACATGTCCGGGTCAGCCTCGGCACGGCGACACAGCATGCAGGCTGCAGGGGACAGAGCCAATGGCATGGGGCATGAGCAGCTTTGTGGGGCTCAGAGCCTGCAGCAGCATCAGCCCCGACGCTCCTCTGTCCCTGCCTGGCTGATGGGCAGGGCTGGAGGCCTTGCAGAGCAGGGGCCATTGTGGGCACGGCTGTCCCAGGAGCTGCCCCCTGGCCCAGCTGGGCCCTACTTGGGCAGGAAGGAGGCTCCCAGCCCCGGCATGGCCGAGCAGCTCCTGGCTCCCCTGCCTCTGCTCTCATCCCCACGCTGCCTGCTGCCACAAGAGCCTCTGGGCCAGGCTGTCAGAGGGCTGCTTTGCCCTCACCTGGCTCCCTGGCACCAGTGCCCTCCTGCTTGCTCTCAGACATGGCGGCTGTCTCTCCCGCGTCGCAGTCCTCGAGGGACGTTGTCGCTGCGAGGTGCAGATACTCTCTGTCTAGGGGAGAAAGAAGGGGGGGGAGTTTGCAGAACAGGCCCAGAACCACCAGGCTCTACTCCCTGCTCAGGCCTGCGTGAGCCCTGCTCCTGTCCACTTTCTCCTCCCGTCGTCGCGCTGAGGAACACCGCAGTGTCCTGGCTGTTCCTCCGCTGATTCTGGGAAGGGAGAGGCAGCTGAGGCTGCAGCACAGGCCCAGAGCCCCGAGGTGTGGGGCCCCTCTGGTCCCTGGGCAGCCACGTCCCCACCCTACCTTCTCCTCCCGGTGTCAGGTCGCACTGACGCTCGACCTGATCCCAGCGTCCCCTTTTGTGGCCTTGGTGGCACAGGTCACAATGGCCACTCTGACGTCAGAGTCATGTACCCAAAATCGGGGCAGCCATGGCCTCAGGTCCCTGGCAACCACTTGTGGCGGCCCCCTCGGGCACCGAGCTTCTGAGATGGGTCCAAGCGTTTGCTCAGGATGGAAGCACGGCCGGGAATCCGGCAGCAAGTGCAGGGTCAAATGCCAGGCCCTGGGGCGGCCAGCCAGGGTGGCACTGTGGGCAGGGAGGTGCTGTTCAGGCACTGCCACGCCAGGGCTCTGGCCCCGGCCAAGGGCAATCTCTGCTCCTGCCCCTGGCAGGCGGTGGCCCAGAGAGCCCGTGCGGAGTCAGCTGCACTGCAGGGATTCAAACCCTGCTCTAGGTGAACTGATGTTTTCCTCAGCACCTGTCTGCAGAAAACTAAGATGAACCTGATTTGATGCTGCTGCTGATCACCATTGGGTACTGGAGATAAACCTGGACACCACCACAGCTGCCTCCAGACCTCAGTTATCTGGCATCCTATGAACTAACAACTTTCACATTTCATATAAATGGAAAAATTAGTATTAAGCTTCTGAAAAAGGTCATCTTTGATACTGACTCAGTGGAAAGACACAAAATGCACTGAGAATTTTCTGTGTACATTTGACAGGAGAGCTTGCAACTGTCCTCCACTCAAGTCAAATACAGGAGGATGCTTTTCCTACGTTTTAGGAACTTTGCCAGTTTGGTCCGTGCTTTCCTACTAGAAAATACATTGGAAAAATTCAGCAAGAGAAGCACAAACAATTCTTGTCAGTTTTTCTCTTTCGTGTCTTTGCAAACATGCTCCTGGAAATCCAGATCCATGACTTCTAGAACAATCAGTGGCATCTCTGGGAAGCAGGGCAGGGGCTGACAGGCAGGGACACCCTGCAGCTGCCTGATGCTGGGGCAGCAGGAGTTTGTCCATTTTCCTGTCTCCATGGCAGAGCCACCTTGGCTGGGAAACGATCCCTTCACTGCTCTAGGAGGGAGGCACAGCCAGTGCAATGCCAGGGAGTGCCTTTACCCTGGAGGCAGGGAGGAGGCAGAGGGGGAAGTTGGGAAGCTGCACCCGGGGCTCTGCAGGGCTCCCGGCCAGGGCTCGAAGCACAAGGAGCCAGAAGAGCTTGGCCGGACAATCCTGAGCTCTGGACACCTTGTCCTCAGCACCGGGAACCCGTTTGCTTCTCCAGGCCCTGGGCACTGCTCCTGTGCTGCTCATGCAAGTTACACACAGACACAGAGCTACCTGCTCTGTCGCAACCCTCTTCAGCACTGGACAGCACAACACAGTAACATGTTCTCCTCAGTACATGGTCTAATTATTAATAGTCCTGCAAAGACTCTCATTCAAAGCATACACACACAAAAACCCAAGCCCTGGTACAGACCTTGCATCAAGCCCTGGTACAGACCTTGCATCAACATAAAATGCAAGTTGCTGTTCAGAAACACAGGGCAGCATTTTGGCCAATGCTTTTTCCTGCAAGATCTTTCAAAGGATTGCAAAAGTGACTTTGTTTGACAACTTCTTCACGGAACAAACAGGAGAGGCTTCTGAGTTTTTAAAGATTTATTGATTTGCTTTCACTTTCCTTTTGGCATCCTTACACTTATCCCTGCATTCCAAAAAACTGTGAAAATCCAAAAAACTACCAGGGGAAGTTTCTGAATTCTTTCATATTTCTCTCAAAGACTTTCTTGACGTACATACAAGGGACTGGTTGGATAACATACAGAGAAGCAGTGGTTTCCCTCACTGGATATTACAAGACAACGTTATAGACTCCACGTTACTAAAACACTTGTGTTGCCTGGTCATTACAAAGCCTGAAGCTCTTCTAGAGGCTTTTCCCAGTGCAACTTCATTAGGTTCCTCTCTGCTCAACTCTCGAGCCTGTCCAGGTCTCACTGAAGGGCAGCAGAGCCTTGTGGTGCCTCAGGCCCTGCTCCCAGTTCTGTCCCATCAGCAAATGCTGAGGGAGCGCTCCGTCCCTTCTGCCAGGACCCTGGGGAATAAGGCAAACAAGGCTGGACCCAGCACGGCCCCCTGAGATCACAGCTACCTGAGTTTGGAGCTCCCCTGTCCACTTCTCTACCCCACTGTCCCTGAGCTGCCTCAGGGGCCTGTTATGGGAGGCAGGGACAAAGCCTTGCTGAAGTCCCAGCTGACAACAACCACTGCTCTCCCCTAACAAGCCCAACCAGGCACTGCAGCACAGGGGCCTATGGGATTGGTCAAGCATGGTTTCCATTCCTGTTATTCCACAGGCTTAGAGATGGCATCCAAGAGGAGCTGTTCTGTCTCCTTTCTGGGGATGGAGCTGAGGCTGATGGGCCTGCAGTTTCCTGGCTCCTTCTTGGTGCCCTTTTGCAAGACTGCAGTGATGTTGGCTTTCCTCCACTGCTCATGGCTCTCTCCGGGGCTGTCTCCCTCCCTGACCTGCTGGTAGAGCGCCCTGTGCCAGAGGCAGGAGCAGAGATTTCCCTTGGCCCCAAAAGGGAAGGCTGGGCTCAGGCCGAGTGTCAGTGCGACCTGACAACGGGAGGAGAAGGCGGGAAGGAGCAGGGCTGACACAGGGCTGAGCAGGGAGTAGAGCCCTCGTGTCTCTGGGCCTACTCTGCAAGCTCCCTGGCCTGTACTTTCTCCACAGAGAGAGAGCAACAGGACCTCGAAGTGAGCAGGAAACCCGGCCATGGAGCGGGACTGGGGCTGTCAGCCCTCAGGGACACCGGCCATGGAGCGGGGCTGGGGCTGTGACACCTCAGGGAAACCGGCCATGGAGCGGGGCTGGGGCCGTGACACCTCAGGGAAACCGGCCATGGAGCGGGACTGGGGCTCTGACACCTCAGGGAAACTGACCATGTAGCGGGGCTGGGGCCGTGACACATCGGGGAACTCACCATGGCAGCCACCTCCCGAGATTTTGAAGTACTTGTTTCTTGGTTTAATGCCCTTCCAAGATCAATCAAGCATCTTTGCAAATGAGCGGGACATACAAGGCTATTTAAAATTGAGTCTGATCCAATCATCAAAGACAATGGATGTTACCTCTAAACTTACCTTTTCATGATTGTCAAACAATATGGAACTTTTCTTATGTCTGACTTAAAATATCCAGAATGCAAAATTCATTCTCAAGACAGGAAAAAAGAAAACAATGAAAATAGGATATAGGCAGTCTTCAAAAGGCACAGAGAAGAAAATAAACATTAGAAAACCTTAGAAAAATTAGGTTTTCTTCTTCATCTTCTCAGTATGTGTTGTTTGAACATTGGTTGTCTTACTTGTCCCTCACAAAACAAGGCATGTTACAGCTTTATTGTCTCAGTGCTGCATTTCCCCAATCGCTGACTTGCCATTTAGGCTCTGCTTTGTTTGAAATATACAACAAGGGACTCTCTATGGAAGAGAGTTGCACAAGCCTCTGGATTCCTGACTGTTCACCTCTGCCAATGCTCACAGTGTTCTCCTAACACACCTGAGCTTCCTGTCTTTCAGAGAGAGAAAGACTCAGCTAAAGTCAAGCAAACAGGGCAGGGCAGATGGAAACCTTCCCTTGAGATGCTTTTGGGAAGGCCTGCAAGCACCCTGCCTTCCCTTGGAACAGAGGTGGTCACCATGCATGGTGTTGCCTGACTTGCCCGAGGTGCCCCTCTATTCCAGAAGGACTTTTGCCCGCTTCATCACTTGTCTGTCCCTCCAGTTCCAGGGCCTCAAACCTGCTCTGTAAGGCACTAAACCTTTTAGTCAGCTGTAAGTTTTCAGAGTAAGGCACTGACCGTGGCTCGAACTAGTTTTTTAGTCAGGTTGACAATATATTTTGAGAAGAAGAAGGAGCAGAGAAGGTGTGGAAAATGCATATTATATGATTGGCTTTTCGCAAATATTAAAATTAATACTATATGTGTTCTGTTGGAAAGTTATGTTGTATTCATCCTTTTTTGTAGTGCTATCCTAAACTTTTAAAGTAGTGTGGTGAATATAGTTTTAGGCTACAGAAACTCTGTGATGTAAGATACTTTTTCTAAATAGCTCATGGAGAGATAACAGTAACAAGACATCAAAACTCTGAGAAAAGAAATATTGCCTCCTTATTGGGAAGAACCAGACTTTGAGGGACCGAGACAATTGATTTACAAGATGAAGGAGGGGTTGACAAGAACAAGAAAACACCCATTGTTTGAAAAGAATTTTGGCATCATGTATGAGATATATGAATATGCAACAGGCTATTACTTTTAAGGGTTAATCCTTTGTTAGCAAAGTGGTGTCTTCTGAGGCAGAGCAGAGCACCCAGACATCTGCAATTCTTTGCTTTTTTAATTGCCCTTTATTGTCCTACCTCTAATTGTCCAAATTATTTTTTCTCTAATTTTTATTCTTATTTTTATAACTAATTTATTACTATTAAACTTTTAAAATTTTAAAGCAAGTGAAATTCTGCATCCTTTGTGTCCACTATCAGTGGGCATCCTTCTTCCCAAGCTTTGTCAACCTCCCTCTGGGTTTGAGATCAGTGAAACGTGCCCAGCCTGGAGTCTTGGAAGACAATTCTAGCAACAAGTACTTTGCTTTTCTAACCCCTGGCCATCACTTCGAGCTTGTAGGCTGCTATGTGTGTCACATAGGTGGTTAAACGTCTCTTCCTGTTGATCAGGCTTGGAAGTGTGTAAAGGCCAGGCATGACAGGACATGTTTTCTTCAGGAAATGGGACGTAGGGCCCAGTTTGCAACGGGTCCCGGCCCGCGCCTTCCAGAGCGCCAGAAGGTTGGCGGCGCCGTTGCAGGGCTCAGGGCGCCGCCTTGTGGGCGAGAGCCGCCATGAAAGCGCGGGCGCCGCGCGGCGGGGCCGGAGGGCGGGAAGGGGCGGGCGGGTGTGAGGGGCGGGGCGGTTCGTGCCCAGAGCCGAGCCCACGCTGTTCCTGGGCGCATTCCCGGCTCGGTGTTGGGAGCGTGCAGGCGCTGCTCGGGCTCTGGGAGAAGCGTGCGGCCGCTGCGGGGTCCCAGCCCTCAGAGCTGGCTGCCGGCCGAGGCTGCAGTGCCAGATCTGCCGTGCGCTGTGGCAGTGCCAGAGTTCCTGGCAGAGCCGGGCTGGCACTGCCAGCTCCTGAGGGAAGCCCTGCCATGGCCGTGCCGGGGCCGCTCGGCAGAGCAGGGCTGGCAGTGCCGACAGCTGAGGGGAGCCCGGCCATGGCAGCGCCGGGGCCGCTCCTGCTGCGGGGCCGCCCGAAGGAGCGACCTCTGGGACCTGCCGGCAGACTGGCACTGCTTGGCCCTCTTCAGTAGATCGACTGAGTGGCAGCACAGATAGCAAAATATTAAAACATCTGATTTAAAACACCGGAGGGAAACCATTGAATTGAAAAGAAAATGAAGGTGTACCAAAATACTCAGGGCATGAATGGGAAAACTGAAAAGATACAGATTCTAATTATTTATATAATCTCAACTATATCATCAGAAACATGAGGGTGAAAATACTTTCTAAAAGTTTTGACAATAGAATGCTTCAGCTGTGTAGTTTTGCTAGTACATTAAAGTCTTAAAAAGCAGTCAGGTATTGCTTTGTCCAGTGCTATGGATTTAATAATGGGATTTGTTACAGTTGTCTCTCAAATACCCCTCATAAAGAGAGTTGAGTGCTTAGATTCGATGGAAGCCATCCGTTAGTAAATGCAGTGTTGTGGTTTTTAGTAGTTCTGTAGTAAGTAGTTAGTTAAAGAAGTGATCGTTCTGCCAATGGACGCTGATCCCTGATGCGTTCGTGCTGGTTCAATGGAAAGGCAAATTTTTGGTAATAGGCTATTGGAAAACATGTCTTTTCTGCTGGTAGCAGGTACAAACACATTGCTTTTACTGGTAGAAACTGAAGCAACTTGAGATGCCTGCTCCTTCTTCTCCACCTATGTTTAAAGGAGATCCATGCAGGTTAAAACATGAACCAAATCACGAGGCTCTGGGCCTGTCCTGCAGGCTCACCTGCCTCTCCCCACAATCAGCAGAGGAACAGCCAGAGGACGCTGCAGTGTTCCTCAATGCAACAAGGGGAGGAGAAGGTGGGCAGGAGCAGGGCTCACATAGAGAGTATCAGCACCTCAAAGTGACCACATCATTCAAGGGACAGGGACTGACTGCTGACAGCTGCCCTGTGAGACAGCAAGCAGGAGGGCGCTGGTGCCAGGGAGCCAGGTGAGGGCAAAGCAGCCCTGTGACAGCCTGGCCCAGGGGCCCTTGTGGCAGCAGGCAGCGTGGGGATGAGAGCAGAGGCAGGGGGAGGCAGGAGCTGCTCGGCCATGCCGGGGCTGGGAGCCTCCTTCCTGCCCAAGTGGGGCCCAGCTGGGCCAGGGGGCAGCTCCTGGGACAGCCGTGCCCACAATGGCCCCTGCTCTGCAAGGCCTCCAGCCCTGCCCATCAGCCAGGCAGGGACAGAGCAGCCTCGGGGCCGATGCTGCTGCAGGCCCAGAGCCCCACAGAGCTGCTCGTGCCCCGTGCCATTGGCTCTGTCCCCTGCAGCCTGCATGCTGTGTCGCCGTGCCGAGGCTGAGCCCTGTGCCTCCCCAGGCCCTGGCCACTGCTCCTGTGCTCCTCCTGCACAGCCCAGAGCACCCACGGGCCCTGCTCAGGCCTCACGCAGACCAGAACCAGCTGGGGTGTGACAGCTCTGCTGCCCTGGGCCCAGCCCTCGGACAAAGCACCCGCCTGTCCCTGGGCTGGGGGCAGTGCCCAGGCTGGGCTTGGCAGAGCCCGTCCGCTCCTGGAGGGCTGTGGGCACTGCTCTGGCCTGGCCTGGCCTGGCCCTGGGCTCCCTTGGCATTCCTGCTTGCCCTTGCCTCCACCAGGGATGGGCTGCAGCTCAATGGCCC